>NC_052159.1:110879844-112147485 GCF_902713615.1 Scyliorhinus canicula | reverse complement strand
ACCCTCCCCATTGAGATCATCTTCGTCGTTAATGGCCATCCATTCAAAATGGAGGTCGATACAGTGGCAGCTGCCAGAGTAGTGGGTAAGCGGACATTTAAGTACCTGCAGGATAGTCTGCACCCTGTGAATCCCAGCAGCACTAGAGAAGCACTGAAGACATTGGGGACGGCTTCCATGCCAGTATCGTACCAATAGCAGTCGGCCCAGTTACCATTAGTTATTGTGGAAGAAAAGAGACCAAACCTCATGGGGTGTAAATGACTGGAGAAAATCTAATTGAATTGGTTATAAATATTCAGCATCACCAACGGGGTTTTTCAGGGGCTTCTACAGAAATACCATGAAGTCTTCCAGAGAGAATTAGGATGCATCAAATGTATGAAGGTGAAGATCTATGTAGAGCTGGCAGCAACACTAACATTTTGTTGCACCAGACCGGTGCCGTATGATCTGCACTAGAGGGAGAGTTGAAGCGCCTGGAGGACCTGGGGGTAATAACTCCAGTAAAAGTTTTCAGAATGGGCAATATCAGGCAGCACGGCGGTACAGTAGGTTAGCCCTGCAGCCTCACGGCGCCGAGGTCCCAGGTTCGATCCCGGCTCTGGGTCACTGTCCGTGTGGAGTTTGCACATTCTCCTCGTGTCTGCCTGGGTTTCGCCCCCACAACCTAAAGATGTGCCGGGTAGGCGGATTGGCCACGCTAAATTGCCCCCTTAATTGGAAAAAAATGAATTGGGTAATCTAAATTTAAAAGAAAAGAATGGGCAATATCCAATGTCCCAGTGTTGAAGTCCGAATCTGTGGTGATTATAAGATGACAGTGAACCGGCCAAAGTAGATAAATATCCTTTACTTAGGATTTATATGTTAAGTTAGCTGGAAGACTTAAAAACACCAAGTTAGATTTAAGGCATGCGTCTAAGCAGCTTGAGCTGGACGAAAAGTAAAGAAAGTTTGTTCTTATCAATACCCATAAAGGCTTGTCCCCAGTATACAACTCTGCCTTTCGATCTCTCGACAGCCTGTGCGATATTCTAGCACACAATGGAGAGCCTATTGCGTGGGAATTCCAAAGGTTATCATGTATTTGGCAATGTCCTAAAATAGGGACAACACCAGACGAGCACAAAGCAAATTTAGAAGTTTTAAGAGGTTTAAAGAAGCCGGTATTCAGTAAAACACGGCTGATGATGTCACTTACTTAGCTTTCACCTAAGAGCTTTCACCTGCTTGAAGATAAGATGAGGGCAATCAAAATGATACCAGAACCGGAAATTACATCGAAATTGAAGTCTTTTCTCAGGATGATCAATTATTGCAGCCACTTTTGACCAATCTGTTGACCATTTTGCCACCCCTACATCAACCTAAAAATTCACCAGCATTGGAGGTGGGAGGACTTCAAGAGGAAGTCTGTTGATCAGGTCAAGTTGGCCCTGCAGTCGTCGACCCTATTGGTACATTTCAACCCGGATAAGCCCATCATTCATACTTACGATGTATCTCCATACAGCACTCTCACACAAAATGGAAGATGGGGTGGAAAGGCCTGTTGCCTTCACACCCCGAACACAGTCAGATGCTGAAAGGAAATCTTCCCAGATCGACAATGAAAGCCTGGACGTCATTTATGGCATAAAAAATTTTCATCAATACGTTTACAATCGTCATTTTACTATTGTCTCAGACCTTAACCCTTTACGTGGCATATTTTGTGAAGATAAGCTCTTTCCACCAATAGCTTCAGCCTGTGTGAAAAGATGGGCACTGCTCTTGGCACCATACTCGTACATATTTCAGCACAGACCAGGAACCCAGATATCAAATACAGATGCTTTGAGCAGACGTCCATTACCACAAACAATTTCTGAGCTTCCCATAGAGTGCAGAAGGGGCCGAGGTGGAGATAGTGGACAGCTTCAAATTCCTTGGTGTGCACATCACCAACAATCTGTCCTGGTCCACCCCCATCTATGACCAAGATAGCACAGCAGCGCCTATACTTCCTCAGGAAACTAGAGAAATTCAGCATGTCCAGACTGACTCTTAACAACAGGTGCACCATGGAAAGAAATCTATCTGGCTGCATTACAGCCTGGTATGACAACTGCTCAACTCAAAACTGGAAGAAACTACTGAGAGTCATGATCACCACCCAGTCCATCACACAAACCCGCCTCCCATCCATTAACTCTGTCTACACCTCCCGCTGCCTTGGGAAAGCGGGCAGCATCAAAGACCCCGGCTTATTCACACTTCCAACTTCTTTCATTGGGTAGGAGATACAAAAGTCTGAGAACCTGCACTAACATATTCAGAAACAGCTTCTTCCCTGCTGTTACCAGACTCCTAAATGACCCTCCTATGGACTGATGGACTTATGGATTGATCTGACCTCTTCACATGTCTTGTTGACTGAGTCGTACTACACTCCTGTATGCTTCACCAGATGCCTGTGTCTTTGTATTTACATTGTGCATTTTATGTTTGCCCTATTATGTATTTTTTTTTCATGTACTAAATGATCTGTTTGTGCTGCATGCAGAAAAATACTTTTCACTGTACCTCGGTACACGTGACAATAAACTAATCCAATCCAAAGGGGGTCATTCAGCCCATCGAGTCTGCACCAACCCTCTAGAAGAGCACCGCAGCTATGCCCGTGGCCCCGCCCTATCCCCACAACCCCACCTAACCTGCACATTTTTGGAAACTAAGGGGCAATTTAGCATGGCTAATCCACCTAACCTGCACATCTTTGGACTGTGGGAGGAAACCAGAGCAGCCGGAGGAAAACCAAGCAGACATGAAGAGAATGTACAAACACCACACAGACAATCACCCAAGGCTGGAATTGAACCCGTGTCCCTGGTGCTGTGAGGCAGCAGTGCTAAACACTGTGCCATCATGCCATGTCTCGTGATCTCCCATTCTGTAGATCATCCTGGCTCTAAATTTACTTGTTACATTATCTATTTCATCTAGCCACGTGAAAGCATGGATTACCAGAGACCATGTGTTGTCAAGAGTCAAGGGAATGGTTTTTAAGAGATATCATTTTGAAAAACCAGAACAGATTAGGTCCTATAAGTAGCGTAGGGACAAAATCACTTGTGAGGATGGGATCCTCCCGTGGGGTTTCAGAGTAATAGTGCCCCCCTGGTGCAACCTCTATTTCAGGAATTACACAGTGGTCACCTGGGCCAATCTAAAATGAAGGTAAAGGCCGAGATTTACGTATGGTGGCTGGGAATTGACAAGGACACCAAAAGTATCATCAATCGGCATAAGCACTGTCAGTCTCAACACAACCTTCTGCCTGCAGCAGACTTGCACCCGTGGGAATGGCCATAGCATCTATGGACAAGACTCCACATAGACGTTGGTCCCTTTTTTGGAATGATGTTTTTGGTCGTCGTAGACTCCCACTCAAAGTGACCGGATGTCCAGCCTATGCATTCAACAACTGCAGCATCCACAGTGGACAAGTTATGCTAAATATTTGCCATTCACTGCCTGCCTGAGATGATCGTCTCAGACAATGGTGATGCCTTCACAGCCGCCGAATTTCAACTCTTTGTGAAATCAAAAGGGATCCAACATGTAAAGAAAGCCTTGCATCATACGGGCTGGCTGAAAGTCTGTCCAAACTTTCAAAACATCAATAAAGAAACAAGCTCGTAGGCCACTACTGCTTTGCTTACCCACCTTCTTGCTCCGTTGCTACCTGGCTGATCTGTTAAAGGGCCAGCATCTCACGTGATTCAACCTTATTTTTACAAAATGTTTTGGGAGGCTAAGCAAACCTCATAGAATCCGACAACCCCGAGAAGGGGCAGGTGACCCAATCCCAGTATACCATTTGCCGAGGCGGTGGTGTTAGAATCAAAATCTTCTCAAGGAGATTTTTCAAGGGTCACTGAGGGATCTGATATGGTAATCAGTACAATCCCTGTTGTGAACTCTACAAATCCACCTGCCATTGCTGGCGACTCAGATTCTCCTAATCTGGAAAAGCCAGTGGCCAAAATGAGACATTTGACAAGTTAGAAAGTCGCCTGATATATTACTGTAAATTAGAATTTTTTTCTTTCTACGTTACAGGTATCGGTAAGGGAAGTTAAGAGGGGAGAATTGTGGATCGGTAAGGACGTTAAGAGGGAAGATATGTGCTGCTGTGGCTCCTTTCAGGGGTGATACTTCACAGGCCACATGACAGGTCTAGAGCCTATGTGGGTAGAATGCACAGACGTAAATCTATCAGGCAAGGTTCTGGCCTTTGGGGCTTTGTCAAGTTATCCCAGGAGTCGTGGGAACAAGACCTATGTATTAGCTCTGCTGTCCGGTATTTAGTTTGCCTTAGTTCATTAAACCTCTTTTGTGTTTCAACACTGTCTCGCAGATCGCCTCGCAATATAACACTATTGATGGCAGTCCTGAATATTTCAACAGTTGCCGTATCCACAGCTTTTTGAGGAGAACATTCCAGATTTCCTCTGGAGTGTGTGCAAAAAGACTTATTGATTTTGATTCTAAACGGTCCAGCTCAAATTTCAAGGTTGTGTCTCCCTTGTCATCGATTTCTTGATCAGGGGAAATAGTTTCTCTGTATTTATCCTCTCAAATCTTGTTAAAATTTAAACATCTTGATTCGATCAGTCCTCATTATTCGATTCACGAGGGAATACAAGCCAAGTTTATAAAACCTGTACTCTTAAATTAACTCTCTAGCCTCCGTTTAATTTTAAGATTTATGTAATCTCTTAGTTTTTAGCCAAAGTATAAATTACAATTGTTAAACATATTTAATATTAATCTGGTAATGGTACTGACATTTTTCATGGATGATGATGACATATCTTCAGCACTCTGGAGCATTAGGGCCTCTTTTCTCCTGACAGGGAAATATAGCAAGCCTCATTAATGGTCCATCTCTCTGGAGCTCCATTCCAGCTTCCCCCTCCCCACCCTGACGTGGGCATTAAGCAGGCTGGGTCACAGTGGCACACCCACAATGGACTGAGGTCAATCGTGTTGACACCTCAACCTTAGCAGTGCAGGCTGACATTTATACACTTAGATCCCTGACCGTCCAGAGGAACAGGCACCCAACAACTTCTCTGCAAAGGTCAATGCCATCTCTGCACTTATCCTTGCTAACTTTAGAAGATCATTGAATCTTTGCGGCACTGATGTCATCTGTGGCACATCAAATCGTACTCTCTGCTAGGCTGGCGACCTCTATCCAGGCCTTTTTGGTCAGTTGGGGTGGCCTTCTCTTTCTGTCCCTGGGCATGAGAATGTTCTGCCTAGCACTCATGTCCTCAACCAGGACTCCATGGCTCCCATCTAGGAAATGGAGGGCAGAGTACCGACCTGACTTGGCCTCCCACTTTCCATGGCCACCAGATGCTGAGGCCATTGCCAGACAACAGGAAATCTCTCCTTATTGTTGCCAACAGCTCCGTCAGCCTCCCCCACACTCCTGGCAGCCTTCAGGGAGCTGCCTCTTCTGTTTTTAATCCCCCTTCTCCCACTGGATCCCCATTGGACCTGCCACCCAATGCTCAGAGAGTAGTAAGTTGCATGGAATGCCTTGCCTGCAACAGTAGTGGACTCGCCAACATTAAGGGCATTTAAATGGTCATTGGATAAACATATGAATGATAAGGGAATAGTGTAGATGGGTTTTAGAGTGGTTTCACAGGTCGGCGCAACATCGAGGGCTGAAGGGCCTGTACTGTGCTGTAATGTTCTATGTTCTATGTTCTATGTTCATCCATGAAAATGATGCACTGGAGCTGGAGTGCAACCAACCAGCTCATCGAGGCGAGACAGATGAGTTGGATAATGGTAAGAGTGCAGACTGCAGATGTATGTACGGTGGGTACTGGAAACATTACAGGGTCCTCTGATCAGGAAGTGAACTGCCACAGTCAGAGAGCCCATTGAAGCTCCAATGCAGATGACATCAAGCAGCAGCTCTCCGTTGTCCTCTCAGCCAGCCTAGCATACACAGTGACTGTGATGATTGAATTTACTGATATTTTGCTTTCCCTCTGCAGATGCGCCATCCGTGGGAGCCACCAATCCCGAGGACCTCCCATTGAATTCTGAGTAAGACATCAAATCTGCACCAGCATCGCACCGTCTCTCAGGACTAGGCACCAGTGCAGATACTCACACGCTGGTTGACTCTGTGGGTTGTGCATAATGGTGAGGGTACATCACACTCACGTGAGGAGAAGGCAGAGGCAGAGAGGTCCCAGGGCGTAAACATTGGGAGACCAGGACCAGGCTGAGTCTGAGACAGATAACCTGCAATCCAACATACTGACTGTGGCCTCAGGAGGATGGATGAGGCATCTAGTCACCCTGCCTGTCCATCAATGATGAGCAGGGAGGTGCAAACACACCTCATTAGTGAACCAAGCTGCCTTGGTTGGGTTGAGTGCGCCTGACACTCGAATGGAAAATTCTAGCCCTGATGAAAATTACCCGACAGCACTACAATGAATCAAGTGTGTCCCTGAACAAGCTGCTGGTGCACTTCAGGTACCTTGATATATTTGAAGGTGCCCTTCAGTACACACCTGGAAGCATGGTCAGAGTGTGCTGCTCTGCTCTGCATAATATTGTGCAACAACAAAATGTGGATCTGCAGGATGAACAAGACATCATTTATTAATGGGCTGTGGAAATTGCTGGTTAGATCACCATTTATGGCCCATCGCTAATTGCCCCTGAGAAGGTGTTGGGCACCGTATTCTTGAACCACTGCTGTCCATGTTTTGCAGGAACTTCCATATTGCGGTTAGGAAGTTCCAAGATTTTGACCCAAGGACAGTGAAATGATAATGATATCGTTCAAAGTTAGGGAAGGTCTGTGACTTGGAGGGGAATTGAAGGTAACGTTTGTGACCTTTGTCCTTCTAAGTGAGAGTGGTCGTGGCTTTGGAAGGTTCTGTTGAAGGAGTCTTGATGAGTTGCTGAAGTGCATCTAGTCGATGGGACACACTGTTGCCATTGTGCGACTGTAGTGGAAGGAGTGATGGCTGGAGGTGATGGATGGACTGCCATACAAGTGGGATGAATTGTCCTGGATGGTTTCCAACTCCTTGAGTAATTATTCTATCACACTAACTTGTGCTTTGTAGATGGTGGACAGGCTTTGGGAAGTCAGGAGATAAGTTGTTTGAAGCAGAATTACCAGTCTCTGGGCCTGCTCTTACATAGAACGATACAGCGCAGTACAGGCCCTTCGGCCCACGATGTTGCACCGACATGGGAAGTCAAAAACTAAAGGCCATCTAATCTACACTATGCCATTATGCCACTCTTGTAGCCCTTGTTCATGTCTGACCTGATACTATGAAAGTTCATGGGGATCAGGGTTGATTTTGAGGAATCCCAGGGAAACTCCCTCCTAACTGGAAACTTATACTGCCAACTATGATGACGGTGGTGTCTGGGATATTATATAAGGTATGTTTCCGTGAGTATGACTGTGTAGTCTGTTGTTTGGCTAGTCTGTGGGCCAACTGTCCTAATTTTGGCACAAGTCCCAAGACGTAGTAAGGAGGAGTCTGCTGGGTCAACGGAGCAAGATTTGCCATTTCCGTTGCCTATGTCAGCGCTAGGTGATCGTCTGGTTTAATTTGTTTTAGGCTTTGTAGCAATTTGATACAACTGAATAGTTTGCTCGGCCATTTCCAAGCCAACAACATTGCTGTGGATCTGGAGTCACATGGAGGCCAGAACAGGTAAGGACAGCGGGTTTTGTTCGATAATTTTGCGAGTGGAGTGACAGGGGTCGATGGATAGATGTGGCGGAACACTATTTGTACAATTAATTTCTCAACTCTGGCCCTGCTATTCTGTCACTTAAAATGAATGCTTGGAAAATCAAGGGATTGGAATGCGCAATTCACCAGTGTGTGCCTCTCGCCTTTGCCCTCAGCACAGTAGTGGGAAGGTTATCTTGTAGTGATCTATTTCAGAGCTCTCCAAACTATTATGGTCAATGTTGACTTGTAAAAATTAAATTTGATGGACAGAAAATGTGTGAAATATGTGATTCATTCCTTATTGCCCTGTTATCCCGGATAATGTATTTTTATTAATGTTACAGAAGAAAGTCTAAAATGGTAGGCCCTCTTTCACAGATAAATTGGGATTCTGATGACATAGCTAGGACCTAGCCTATAATTTTAAGAGAAAACACAGTCAAAGCTTGCATACCAAACCTCTGCCAATGTGTATTGGTTTTCCAGTTAAGAAGATGCCAAATGTCTTTTGATTTTAATTGAAGTTTTATGGAGTGAGCTGTATTGCCTCTCCTGCCTCCACACAAACACTTTGGGCTTCTTCTGGCCTATGGTTGTCCTCTTTTTGTCTGTCTCCTTTTCCACAGAGGAGTTAGCATGGTGTAGGTCTGAATCGACAAGCTGCATTGGGAAGATCTTTAGATGTGCAGAGCTCACAGATTCCTTTCAAATGAGGCCTGATGCTGTCATTGGGCCTAGTTTCTAACTGGCATGATCTGGCATTCATTTCAATCACTCCGCTGACTTGTGGCAAATCTGCCTGTTTTGGGCACAAGTCAATTTTTTCTCCCACTCTTTTTGATTTGTTTTATATTCTTTTGTAAAGGCCGCAAGGAAGTTCACCTGGACGAATGACATTTTTAAAATAGCATAAATATTCATTGAAATGCATAATAAACTCTTGTAAAAGGACTTGGCAAGGATCAGAGATGAATTCTCCACGATGTCAATGACCTTTAAGTCAGGTTTGAGCCCCAATTGAGTTTTTGATTGCCAACCATTTGCTTGAAAATTTGCATTTATTCAGAAAAATTTGAATCTTCGGCCCAAAGTAGGTGACTCACCATTCTCAGAATAATAGAATACAACGGAATAATAGACCGAGGGGAGAAAAATAACCCAATCAAAATCAGCTCATTTATGAAGTCGTCTGCTCAAATACTTTAATTTTATCTGTACATTTGTTAAGGGTAACCATAGAATCCCTACAGTGCAGAAGGAAGCCATTCAGCCCATCAAAGCTGCACCACCACTCTGAGAAAGCACACCACCCAGGCACACACCCCCGCCCTATCCTCGTAATCCCACAATAAGCGACAATTTAGCATGGCCAATCCACCAAACCTGCAGATCTTTGGACTGGGGGAGGAGATATATGCAGACACAGGGGGAATGGGCTAACACCACACAGCCAGTCCCCCAAGGTTAGAATTAAACACCACTTCCTGGTGTTGTGAAGTAGCAGTGCTAACCACTGTGCCATCCAATGTTAAATGTTCTTCTGAATGTCATGAAATATAGAAAAGCATCTCTTTGTACACAATGATATTCTCAGAGGCCTTCCTGACTTGCTTTGAATTTACGACCTTTAGTCTTAAATTCGCTCGAGTTGTCGCTTTTACAATTCACTACAATATTCTCCCATTATAGATGTCATGTTGATCGGTGTATTATTCTTCAAATCATAAATCAGCCCCTTTTTTCAAAGGCTGTAAAGACAATGGCTATTTATAGCAGTCATACCAAGCTGTAGGGGAGATTTCCTCTGTGTGCCAACTTCGCAAACACATCTTTCTAAACAGGGTTAGATTTTCATTACATGCAAATGCTCATTCTAACATCATTATGTTATTCAACTGTTGCCAGCCAGGCAAATGGTCAGTCTGGCAGGCTGCTGGACTGGAAAGCCAGGGACAAGAGGCTGCAATTGGGGTCCTTGGGGATGTTCCCTGATAATTGAGAAGAATATGACAGTTCATGGGTACGATTCAGCGGACCAAGTTAAAGTCCGGTTTTGGTCACGTTTAGTAGGGGCTGCGCTGGCAAGAACCTGGCCGTGCTAAACACCACTTAGTGCTAAAAATGCACCCCTACCGGAATCTCGACATAACTGGCTCTTTCGCCATCTGATTTGCCCGACTTGTACCTCAGCTGCTTGCCACTACCAAGGGGGAGTTCAATTTAAGTGCTCCCTCACCAACCACTCCCAGTCAACACACAAGCGTGACAGCTCCTCATTTTGGGGATGGCGACCACACAAAGTTCTCAATGTTGTGGGTGAGAGGCACGGTACCTTGTTCCCACAAGAGGGTGGGAAAACCAGCGACAGGGTGAGCAATGCTGCCTGGGTGGCAGTGCCTGTCAAAGTGCGCAGCATGACAAGGAGGTCCAATGTCAGCAGAAGACCAATGGCCTCCAACGAACTACAAGATTTAGTTATCGCCTCTCTCCTTGCATCAGTTCCTCTGCTGCCCTTAAATTCCCGCATCCACCCCCTCCCTCAATCCATTGGCTGACACCTGGCAGCCTCCCCACATCCCATCTTCAAGCTTGTTCCTCAGAACATCCTGGCACCTTCCTCAGAACCCCCTGGCAGCCACCAGCACTCGTCCAAGACAGGGGGAGGAATCCCAGAGATTCGAGTCCTCACCCATTGTGAGGAACATACCCTGGAAATCATGGGGTTGCCTGGGAGAGAGTAGTCAGCAACAGCGAGGTTGCTCTGTGCCAGAGAGGTGAGGATCCACTGCCTCTTCATCCTGATGACCTGTCTCAAGTGAGTTACTCATGTTAGACAGAGTGATCCTTCTCTCTCACTGACCACATGTCCATTGTCACGCAGGACCTCCATTTGTTGAGGCTGGGCCATCCGGAATCATGCCACCCCCACCCCACCTCCCCCTTTGGAGGAGAGCCCCGAGGAGATCATCTGCTAGACGTCACAGCTATCAACCCCCACCTTCCATCAGTGCAGAGACTCACACCTTAGTGGCCGACATAAGTGCACAGGTTTCTGGGACACAATCTGGTGAGCACCACTCAGTTGCTGATGTGCATCAGATGGAGGCAGGAACATCAAAGGCTGACAGCAGTCAGAGGTGTGCTGGATCCCAGGACACAGCTAGATCCTAGCCAGATGTTGATCCTCTAGACAAGGTCTCACACCTGTAAGACTCAGGACGGGGTGTCAGCGACATTTCTGCAATCCAAAGGTGATTCATGGAGTCCCAAAGTCTTTGGGCGCAGGAGATGGCATCGATAATGCGTGGCACCGAGGCTAACACTGATGGGGTTGCAACTGCAGTGGAAAACCTGGAGCACAACATCCGCATCTTGAGTGTGATGTCCAAGGGATGGCTCAGCCTGTGACGCCCATGGCTGAGGGCCTCGGCATCCTACCCCAGTCACTGAGGAACGTGTCCCAGATGCAGGTGGATATTGCTGATGTACGGCAGAGCATGGCTCAGTCACTGAGGATTATCGCTGATCACGTGGACACCGTGGTGCAGACAATGGGGAGCCTCCAGGACGGGCAATGCCAGACGACTCAGAGTCCTCCGGAGCTCACTCCAGTTGCCCCTCCATCCCATGGAGTCCACAGGGCCCTATGGGTACAGCCAATGAAGAGGACGCGCTGGAGGCCAACCTAGGGTCTGCCACCAAGGAGACTATGGTGGTCTCCAGTTCTTCTCAATCACCCCCCGCCCCCCTCCTGACACCAGAGCATCTCAAGAGCAGTGGGCAGAACAGGGTGACACAGTGACATTGGTATGTCTGCGGGAGCCCTTTAGCTCCAGGCCCTCCAGAGGGCATCTGCCAAGGGCATCAAAGGCCACAGGGCATGGAAAGCAGCCGGCTGCCTCCACCTCCGATGTTCAGCCTGGGGACACACCTAGGCGTACCACTAGACCACGAAAGATCGTGAAGAGTGAGGAACATTTGTGTGGGCATTAGTGGGGTTGCCATCTTTAGTTAGGAGAAACCTGTCACAGTCAAATGTTCACTCTTATGACATGCCACACCACAGACATCTGAAGCCGCTGCCCTGTTAATCTTCACAGTGGGCCTACCGCACTGCCAACCTCTTTTCCCCTCTGTTCACTTCACCTCTGCCTCCCAGGCAGAGTGGTCCCCACCCCTGAGGCCCTTCATCTTCCATCCCCCACCCCACTCCCCTGCCCCCCCACTGGGCACAGTGGTCCAAGATCAAAAGCCCCCAATGCAGGCCCTTTTCAGAGGATGGGTGTGAGTGCGTTGTCAACAGAAAGACAGGAGTCACACTTTCCCAGAGACTGAGGAGTACCAGAACTTCCCTCAAAGTGAGTGGTCATCATTCTCCTGCCTTGTATAGTGACCCACTGACAGTGCCGGACAGGCCAATCACGCTGGAGTAACCCTAACCCCAGATTCTCGGTGGAAGAACAAGGTGGTCAGGGAGGGTGCGCGTTAATGGAGGGGGTGAGAAATGTGAGGGATGGTCGAGGGGAAGAGAGGTTGCGGGAAGGGAGGGAGGGAGATTGAGAGTGTAGAAGGGAGAGGGAGATTTGGGCAGAAGGAAATAGGTGGTTTGGGGGCTGTTGAGCTGCCGGAAACAGCCTCGTCATAGGAGAATCTAAAGATGATGAGGGCCTCCCTGGTTCTCCTCGCATGTCGGACACTCGCTATAGTCTGTGATGCCGCTGCTGTCTGGCCACCTTGCCGCAGCACCATGAGGGCAGCTTCCACAAGTCCCAGATATTGTTCACTGTGTGTAATATCTGTGTGGTAAACCATTGTTATACCTGTATTAGGTGATGTAAGGTAGGACCTGTACTACAGGTTCGCCGGTAGTCCCTACTGGCTCCGCCCAGTAGGCAGAGTATAAATACGTGTGTCTTCAGTCAGCAGCCACTTCACCAGCTGTTGAAGGAGGCCATACATCTTAGAGCAATAAAGCCTCAGTTGGATCCAACTCTAGTTTTTGTACAATTGATCGTGCATCAATTTATTGCTCTAAGATTTTCTAAAAGATGGACCTCCGAATCAAACCGGATCGCCTGCAGCTGGATCCACAATCAAGCGACCCCAAAAAGGACTTTAATCACTGGCTAGCTTGCTTCGAGGCCTATATCAACACAGCGACCACCCCTCTTCCAGAGGCACAGAAGATACAGATCCTGTACTAAAGGTTGAGCTCCAATGTGTTTCCGCTGATCCAGGACGTCCCGAACTACGCCGAAGCCATGGCACTCCTCAAAGAAAACTACGCACAGAAAACGAACACGCTCTTCGCCAGGCATGTACCCACCACTCGCTCTCAACTCCCTGGTGAGTCCATAGAAGACTTCTGGTGGGCCCTAATTCCACTCGTCCGGGACTGTGACTGTCAGGCCATTATGGCCACCGAACATTCCAACCTTCTTATGCAGGACGCGTTCGTATGGGGGATTAGGTCGGACCTCATACGCCAAAGACTGTTAGAAAGGGCCACACTCGACCGAGCTGAAACAAAGAAGCTAGCGCTCTCCATGACGGTCGCCTCACGCAACATCCAGGCCTACCCCACCAGCTGTGCGGCCTACCCCTCCTACCCTCGTGGACCCACAGACGGCCGCCCCAGCAGGGGCCTTACCCAGCCAGTATGCCTGCGCCACATGCCAGCCCGTGCACACTGTGGGTCCCCAATGTTACTTCTGCGGCCAGCAGAAACACCCTCGCCAACGCTGCCCAGCCCGCGCTGCCCTTTGCAAGGCCTGCGGCAAAAAGGGGCACTTCATCGCAGTGTGCCAGGCACGTGCAGTCGCCGCTATCACCCCCACCCCTCTAGTCTACACACAATGGGCGCCGCCATCTTCATCTCCCCGGACTACGCGCGACCAGTGGGCACCGCCATCTTCATCTCCCCGGGGCCACGTGCGGCCAGTGGGCCCCGACGACTGATCACGATTGCCCATTCTCGTCCGCACAACCTGGCCACCACATCGACCATGTGAAAATCAACGGCCATGTGTCCTCTTACCTGCTGGACTCCGGGAGCACCGAATGCTTCATACACCCGGATACGGTAAGGCACTGCTCTCTCGCGGTCCACCACGCAAACCAAAGAATTTCCCTGGCCTCCGGATCCCATTCCGTCGCGATCCAGGTGTTCTGCATGGTCACACTCATGGCCCAGGGCGTAGAATTCAGCGGCTTCCGCCTCTACGTCCTCCCAAACCTCTGCGCTACCCTGCTCCTAGGCCTGGACTTCCAGTGCAATCTCCAGAGCCTAACTCTCAAATTCGGCGGGCCCCTACCACCCCTCACTGTGTGCAGCCTCACGACCCTAAACGTTGATCCGCCTTCCCTCTTCGCCAATCTAACCCCGGATTGCAAACCCGTCGCCACCAGGAGCAGACCGGACAGCACCCAGGACAGGACTTTCATCAGGTCCGAGGTCCAGCGGCTGCTTTGGGAGGGTATTATCAAGGCCAGCAACAGCCCCTGGAGAGCCCAAGTGGTTGTCGTTAAAACTGGTGCGAAATACAGAATGGTCGTAGACTACAGCCAGACCACCAATCGGTATACGCAGCTCGACGCATACCCCCTCCCATGCATATCTGATATGGTCAATCAGATTGCACAGTACCGGGTCTTCTCAACCGTAGACCTCAAATCCACCCACCACCAGTTCTCCATTCGTAAATCGGACCGTCCATGCACCGCTTTCGAGGCGGACGGTCGTCTCTACCATTTCCTAAGAGTTCCCTTCAGCGTCACTAAGGGGTCTCGTTCTTCCAAAGTGAGATGGACCGAATGGTCGACCGGTACAGTTTGAAGGCCACCTTCCCACCCCTAGGCAACGTCACCATCTGCGGCCATGACCAGCAGGACCATGATGCCAACCTCGCCAAATTCCTCCACACCGCCACTCTCCTCAACCTCACCTACAACAAGGAGAAGTGCGTGTTTAGCATGACCCGCTTAGCCATCCTCAGCTATGTGGTCCAGAACGGAGTTCTGGGGCCCGATCCCGACCATATGCGCCCCCTCATGGAGCTTCCCCTCCCTCACTGCCCCAAGGCCCTCAAACGCTGCCTGGGGTTCTTCTCATACAACGCCCAGTGGGTCCCAAACTATGCGGACAAGGCCCGCCCAGTCATTCAGTCCACCCACTTTCCCCTCATGGCCGAGGTGCAACAGGCCTTCGCCCGTATCAGAGCCGATATAGCCAAGGCCGGGATGCACACAGTAGATGAGACACTGCCCGTTCAAGTAGAGAGCGACGCATCGGACGTCACCTGAGCAGCCACCTTCAACCAGGCAGGCAGACCCGTGGCATTCTTTTCCCGCACCCTTCATGCCTCAGAAATTCGGCACTCATCCATCGAAAAAGAGACCCAAACTATCGTTGAAGCTAAGCGGCATTGGAGGCATTACCTGGCCAGCAGGAGATTCACTCTCCTCACTGACCAACAGTTGGTAGCCTTCATGTTCAATAATACGCAGCAGGGCAAGATCAAAAATGATAAAATCTAGCGGTGGAGGATCGAGCTCTCCACCTATAATTACGAGATTTTGTATCGCCCCGGCAAACTCAACGAGCCCCCAGATGCCTTATCCCGAGGTACATGTGCCAGCGTACAAGTAGACCGACTCCGGGTCCTGCACGACAGCCTTTGTCACCCGGGAGTAACTCGTCTGTACCATTTTGTCAAGGCCTGCAATCTGCCCTACTCCGTTGAGGAAGTACGGACAATCACCAGGGACTGCCAGGTCTGTGCGGAGTGCAAGCCGCACTTCTACCGGCCGGACCGTGCACGCCTGGTGAAGGCCTTCCGCCCCTTTGAACGCCTCCGCGTGGATTTCATAGGGCCCCTCCCTTCCACTGACCGAAACACATAGATTCTCAGTGTGGTCGATGAGTACTTCAGGTTCCCCTTCGCCATCCCATGCCCCGATATGACGTCTGCCACCATCATCAAAGCCCTAAACACTATCTTAGCTCTGTTCAGTTTCCCCGCCTATATCCACAGTGAGAGGGGATCCTCATTCATGAGTGATGAGCTGCCTCAGTTCCTGCTCATCAGAGGGATCTCCTCCAGCAGGACGACCAGCTACAACCCCCGGGGAAACGGGCAGGTAGAGAGGGAGAACTGGACGGTATGGAGGGCTGTCCAACTGGCCCTACGGTCCAGGAACCTCCCAGCCTCTCGCTGGCAGGTGGTACTTCCTGATGCACTGCACTCCATTCGGTCACTGCTATGCACCGCTACTAACAACACACCCCATGAATGTCTCTTTGCATTCCCCAGGAAGTCCACACCCGGGGTGTCGCTCCCCACTTGGCTCGCAGCGACAGGCCCAGTCCTGCTCCGTCGGCACGTCCAACTCCACAAGGCGGAACCGTTGGTGGAAAGGGTGCAGTTGCTCCATGCCAACCCCCAGTATGCCTACATGGTGTACCCCGGCGGCTGCCATGATACTGTCTCCCTCAGGGACCTGGCACCAGCAGATTCCACACACACACACCTCCCCGGCCCGGTCCCACCCTCCCCTCCCCCAGCACTCCCAGCATGAACCCCACCAGGACCATCCGTCCTTCTCCTGCCCACGCCCGAGGACGAAGAGGATTTCGGCACGCTCCCGGAGTCACCGAACATCAGGCCAGCACCGATATCGCCGCCACCGCGACGTCAATCGCAGCGGAACATCAAGGCACTGGACCGGTTAAATCTCTAACTGGCACCAGACATCAAAAGACATTTTTTTCCTGATTAAATGCTGTAAATATAAATTCATCGTTGTATATAGTTCGCCACCATCCCTGCCGGACTCAATTTTAACAGGGGGTGAATGTGGTAAACCACTGTTACACCTGTATTAGGTGATGTAAGGTAGGACCTGTACTATAGGTTCGCCGGTAGTCCCTGCCTGCTGGCCCCGCCCAGTAGACAGAGTATAAATATGCGTGTCCTTATTCAGCAGCCATTTCGCCAGCTGCTGTGGGAGGCCACACATCTTAGAGCAATAAAGCCTCAGTTGGATCCAACTCTGGTCTTTGTACAATTGATCATGCATCAATCTGTGAGGATTTGGGAGAGGGTGTGAACTGACAACCAGCGGTGTCTTCCACCTTCGGATCCCCCATTGCTCCCCCCTCCCACATTGCTCCCTCCTCCCATCTCCCGATCCAACCTAGGAACCCCCATTGCTCCCCCCTCCCCCATTGCGCCCTCCTCCCATCCCCCTAATTCCCTCCCGCTATCCGACATGCCCAACCCACACAACCATGGCCGCAGCAGGACCCCTGTTCCGCGGACCCCTCACCCTGTACCCCAGACACCCGCATGGAATGTTACCAGGACCATGCGCAGGGGGCGATGGACAGAGTGCTTTCAGGGGTGTGGGTCGGAGAGGGGAAGGTGTCTGACATTTATAAGGTAATGCAGGAGGTGGAGGAGTCGTCAGTGGAGGAGCTGAAGGCTAAATGGGAGGGGGAACTAGGGGAGCAGATAGAGGATGGGCCTTGGGCGGATGCCTTGGAGAGAGGGGGGGGAGAGGGAGGTGGGGGGGGGGGGGAATGGAGGGTGTTCTTTACTGTTTCTATTTTTTTTTCCTATGGTTATTTAACTTAATATTGTGTTAACTTAAGTTGTTAATATGTTTTGTTGTTCATTAAGGATGGGCGAATGTTTATGACTGTTATCTTTATTGTTATTGTTGGTATTTTATTGCGGTTCGTTGTTGTTATATAAATACAACATTTTTCAATAAAAATTATTTTAAAAAAAAAGAAAGACAGGAGTCACACTTTTCCAGAGACTGAGGAGTACCAGAGCTTCCCTCACAGCGAGTGGTCATCACTCTCCTGCGTTGTATAGTGACCCACTGACAGTGACGGACAGGCCCAACTAACTGGAGTAACCCTAACCCCAACACAGACTCTCGGTGGGGGAACAGGGTGGTCAGGGAGGGTGCCGTGTTAAGGGAGGGGGTGGGAAATGTGAGGGGTGCTGGACGGGGAAGAGAAATCGTGGGAAGGGAGGGAGGGAGATTGAGGGAGTGGAAGGGAGAGGGAGATTTGGGCGGGAGAAGGAAATAAGGGGTTTGGGGGCTGTTGAACTGTCGGAAACAGCCTCGTCATAGGAGAATCTGAAGATGATGAGGGCCTCCATGGTTCTCCTCGCATGTTGGACTCGCCATAGTCTGTGTTGCCGCTGCTGCCACTGCCTCCTCTCTAACTGGCCGCCTGGCCGCAGCACCATGAGGGCAGCTTCCACAAGTCCCAGATATTGTTCACTTTGTGTAATATCTGTGCGGAATTGGGAGAGGGTGTGAGACTGACAACTAGCGGTATCTTCCACCCTAGGATCCCCCATGCCCCCCCCCCCCCTCCCCATTGCTCCCTCCTCCCACCCCCCGATCCACCCTAGGATCTCCCATTGCTCCCCTGCCCCAATTGCTCACTCCTCCCACCCCCCGATCCACCCTAGGATCTCCCATTGCTCCCCTGCCCCAATTGTTCCCTCCTTCCACCCCCCGATCCACCCAAGGATCTCACATTGCTCCACTGCCCCAATTGCTCCCTCCTCCCACCCCCCGATCCACCTTAGGATCTCCCATTGCTCCCCTGCCCCAATTGCTCCCTCCTCCCACCCCCTGGTTGTCTCTCGCCATCCGACATGCCCTGCCCACACAACCATGGCCACAGCAGGACCCCTGCTCAGCCGACCCCTCACCCTGTACCCCAGATGCCCACATGGAACGTTACCTGGACAAGGCACTGGTCCCCTCTCCTGTGAACATGCCCACCTTCTTGTTGCCAAAATGTCCCCGGTGTTGGGGACCAACCCTGTGTTCTCGGATGTTGGCCTCTGTGTCTGTGGTGTTGCTTGCTGCAGTGTTAAAGGCACAGTGTCCAGGCAACACGGTCTGATTGGGATGCTGGGCAATAACTCCCACTTTCTACATGGCACGCCAACCCATGGGGATCCATGTGGGAGCTGTGAAGTGGTCATTTAACTACGATTGCCAATTCCCAAATAGCAAAAGGCTTCAGCAGCACGGCCAATGGGAGATATGGGTGGTCAGTGGGGCAGCTGGGCTGGTGTTGCCCCCAGAACAGGAACACACGGTCCATGGGGTGGCATGGCAGACTCACAGGCGCTGAGATACCCAAGTCCCTACCACCATTTCCCACCACCCAGCCGAGACCCTGGGTAGCCACCCCCCTGCTCCGCAGCCTTCCCCCTCACGATGGCAGCCCACTCCGACCAAGGCTAGCACCCCGGGGCTCCACCACCCCCCTTCAAGCAGTGGGGCAGCACCCCAGTGCCCCCTGGCTCATGGCCCGGGAGCGAAGATGGTTACTCACCTCCTGGGGTCCCCGCAGCAGCACAGAATCCTGTGCATAATGCCATGGGACGTCAATCAGCCATAATTAAAAGTCCTGGGGCTGGATTCAGAAGCTCAGTGCTTGCGTGAATGGAGAATCTGCGGGAGATTCACAACAGGAAAATTGCACGAACCCCTCACTTCCGGTACCGATGAGGGGCTAGTTACGGCACCGCTTGAAACTCCCACTGATCGCACCATAAACTGCCAGAGAATGGCCGGGTGTTGGGCCAAGCATTGGCACGGCTGATGGCATGCAGCGGTCGCGCAGTAAAACATGGCGCTGGCTATGCGTAAACCATAACCCACCAACCTCAACCCCACAGCCCACACCCTGGTCATTAAATAGAAGACCAAGAGAATGATCACAGGATTTCTTAAGAGCCAAGTGCAAGTACTTAATCCAGCAAAGGTAATATGCTGAATTATTGCTTCATAACAGAGGACACCTGGGGCTGGATTCTCCAATTTGAAGAATAAGTGCTGACGCTGGCGTGGGAACAGTGGCGTTTTACGCACTGAGGGAGGGCCTCAGGTAGCATCCTGAGACTGTCCCCACGGCGTGCGGCGTATGAGGGGGCGGAGCTTTCCAAAAGCGATTTCGGCGTCGGCACCCAACAAACCCGCCCCTAAAGTCTCAACTTCTCCAGAAAGACCAGAAAGAGTATTCAAAATATGAAAATGTGAAGAATGCAAAACATCGAAAGAAATCTGAGAAAGGAATCTGATCAACTTGTCACCACAAATACAATTGATGACATGAGAGCAAGTACAAACTTAAAACAAAAGGTCAATTTGAATTAATTCTGAAGTAAATCGGAAATGATTTCATCAACTGCAAATAAAGATTTTAAAGGCCAATGCATGATGGTTTGATTGAGTTGGCCTATAGTTACCTGACACTTTAAACTAGGTCTATCGTAGAGTTGAAAGGTCAAGTGCTAATTGATGCAATTAATTGCCTTCAACTGAGAGAAGTGCTACAGCTCAGGCTTCTCCAAAAATACTTATTTTGTGGTCATGTCAAACTGCAGTTTTCCAAATGAATGAGTCCCTAATGATCCAAACCGTATACCATATATGTGCTGGATCTGGAATGGCTTCCAATTATAATGTATCATTTGGTAGAGATCACATTGGGCCAGATCTTCCGCTGCTGACTGTGGAGATCATTGCGTGCTTACCTTTTTGTGCACTTCTGGCCAGGATCTCCAATCCTGGCTGGAACCACAAATCCGTGATCCAGGGCAGCTGGTGAACAGCAGCAGCTAGGGGACACACCATCTTTTTACAACACCCGTTACTGTATTCAGGTAAGTTTTTAAAGGTCTCAAGTCTCTCAGTGGGGTTGGTGAGTGAGAGTGAATCATATCAAAGGATTTACAGTGCAGAAGGAGGCCATTCAGCCCATCAAGTCTGCACCATCCTTTCGAAAGAGCACCCCACCCAAGCCCACACCTCCACACATTCCCCTAACCCAACCTCACCTTTTTTGGACACTAAGGGCAATTTATCAAAGCCAATCCACCTAACCTGCACGTCTTTGGACTGTGGGAGAAAACCCACGCAAACACAGGGAGAATGTACAGATTTTGCACAGACAGTGACCCAAGCCAGAATTCAACCTGGGACCCTAGAGATGTGAAGCAACTGTGCTAACCACTGTGCTACCGTGCTGCCAAGAGTGAGTAAATGATTGGGTAGTGAGTGATTGGTGAGCAACAGTGGATAAGTTATTCGGTGGGTGAGGAGTGATTGGTGCATGGGTAAGTAGGTGGGTGGTTGAGTTAGTAGCAGGTGAATGGGTTAATGAGTAGGTAGGTGGGTGAGTGGTTCTGTGAGTGGATGAGTGTGTGAATGGATTGGAAGGTGAGTGAATGGGTGAGTGAGTGTGTGGAAGAAAGAGTGGGTGAGTGAGTGGGTGAGCGTGTGGGAGTGTGTGCGGGAGAGTGAGTGGGTGAGTGTGTGGGAGTGTGTGTGGGAGTGTGTGCGGGAGAGTGAGTGGGTGAGTGAATGGGTGAGTGAGTGAGTGGGTGAGTGGGTGAGTGAGTTTATGAGTGAGTGGATGTGTAAGTATATGCGTAAGTGGATGAGTGAGTGGGTGAGTGAATAAGTGAGCGGGTGAGTGAGTGGGCGAGTGAGTGGGTGAGTGAGTGAGTGACTGGGTGAGTAAGTGACTGGGTGGGTGAGTGAGTGAGTGGGTGAGTGAGTTGATGAGTGAGTGGATGCGTAAGTGGATGAGTGAGTGAGTGGGTGGATGAGTGAGTGGATGAGTGAGTGAATGGATGAGTGAGTGAATGGATGAGTGAGTGAGTGGATGAGTAAGTGAGTGGATGAGTGAGTGGATGAGTGAGTGAGTGGATGAGTGAGTAGATGAGTGAGTGAGTGGGTGAGTGAGTGGATGTGTGAGTGAGTGGGTGGGTGAGTGGGTGAGTGAGTGGGTTAGTGAGTGTGCGGGAGAGTGAGTGGGTGAGTGAGTGAGTGGGTGAGTGAGTGGGTGAGTGGGTGAGTGGGTGAGTGGGTGTGAGTGGGTGAGTGGGTTAGTGAGTGAGTGAGTGAGTGGGTGAGTGAGTGGGTGTGTGGGTGAGTGGGTGTGTGGGGAGTGGGTGAGTGAGTGGGTGTGTGGGTGAGTGGGTGTGTGGGTGAGTGAGTGTGAGTGGGTGAGTGGGTGAGTGAGTGGGTTAGTGAGTGTGCAGGAGAGTGAGTGGGTGAGTGAGTGAGTGAGTGAGTGGGTGAGTGAGTGGGTGTGTGGGTGAGTGGGTGTGTGGGGAGTGGGTGAGTGAGTGGGTGTGTGGGTGAGTGGGTGTGTGGGTGAGTGAGTGAGTGGGTGAGTGAGTGGGTTAGTGAGTGTGCAGGAGAGTGAGTGGGTGAGTGAGTGGGTGAGTGAGTGAGTGAGTGGGTGAGTGAGTGGGTGTGTGGGTGAGTGGGTGTGTGGGTGAGTGGGTGTGCGTGGGTGAGTGGGTGAGTGAGTGGGTTAGTGAGTGTGCGGGAGAGTGAGTGGATTAGAGAGTGAGAGTGTGAGGGGGTGAATGAGTGGGTGGGTGAGTGAATTGGTAGGCGAACGAGTGAAGAGTAAGTGGGTGGATGAATATGAGTGAGTGGATGGGAGTGGGGAGTCAGGTTGGGGGTACGTAGCCCGGGTCGAGGAGGGTATGAGGGGTGAGTAGTCGGATTGGACGATTTTCGATATTCAATTTGGGGGGGTTTGTGATGTGGATAGTTGGGTCTCAGATTGTTGCGGATATCAGATTACCAGTGTGGTGAGTGATGGATTGGATTGCACTGTTGTTCATTGAGTTATACCAGAGTAACAATTCTCGACTAAATATCCAAGTAAGGAGTGTTTAGCCCAAGGGTGGGATTTAGTATCCACCCCGCCATGTGTTTTTCGGCAGCAGAGGTAGCCCGCCAGCAGGATCTACCACTCTTGCCGTTGTCAACGGGATTTCCCATTGAGTACACCCCTCATTGCCATGAAACCTATGGGAAAGCGTGGGACTGGAATTTCCTGCCAGCGTGAACAGCTGGTAAATTCCATCCCGGGTCTCCAACAATGAGATCAGCATAAATTACATACGTGGTGGTTTCCGGACAATGAAAATCTGACCATCAGATGTTTTAACTTCCAAGGCAATTGTGGTGCATGGGTCAAGACTTCCTCAGGGTCCTGATATGGGGATTGCTTATACTTCCAGAGTCCCAGTCCTGGCTACTGCTGCCTCCAGTGCTGCTGGGATAACAGAGCTGCTGGCCAATCAGATTGGCTGACAGTTCTTTGCTAAAAGGCTGTGATGCTGCCATGAGCAGTATGGATGGGTTCCCCACTGACTGTACGAGTGACAGGGAAGAGAACACCAACATTCTAAAAAGCCTGTCCTACGTCCCAGGATCTACCCAGTCAGTGCTTTTCAGAATTTTCAATGCATCAATAAGATCCACCTCGCGACGCAGGAAACACGAATCATGCAGAGAATCCGGCATCTGGCCAAAATTGAGATCCATGCCCGGCGCCAATTTGGGCACAATGCCCTGTTCCTTCCCTTGCAACGAAAGAGATTTTCAAATGGAAATTTTCACCCTGTTTCTTATTCTTCTAAATTCAATATAAGCACAGTTTAACCAGCCACTTGTCATCTGACAACCCACTCATTCAGGGACCTCGTACTACACTTTCCAAAAGAAAAAACATCAGAGGCAGGATTCTGCTGTAATCGGCGGGGCGGACAACTCCGGCGAGAAGGAGTGGCGTGAACCACTCCGGCGTTGGGCTGCCCCAAAGGTGCGGAATCCTCCGCACCTTCAGTGGCTAGGCTAGCCCCGGAGTGATTTGTGCCCCGCCAGCTGGCGGGGAAGGGGCTTGGCGCCACGCCAACCGGCGCGGAAGGGCCTCCGCCGGCCAGCGCTAACCACTTCGCCACCGCGCTGTCCCCATGCTTGCATAATAAAGTCCCTGATCAACTACATGAAGGACATCCTGGTGTGGTGAGGATGAAGGAACCGGCACGCAGTTATTTTTGGTGGCCAGGATTAGAGGCTCAAATCGAAGATAAAGTGGGACGATGTCATTCCTGTGCAAAGCTAAGGAAAACTCCACTATTTCCTTGGGAATAGCTGACACAGTCATGGCAAAGTACGCACATAGACTACGCTGGTCCAATAGAGAGTCATATGATCCTGGTGATTGTGGATGTACATGATGACATAATTATCTATTATTAATTCTGGATTAATTATTTGCAAGATTTGGTAGACCAAAGCAGGTCATAAGTGACAATGGAGCTCAATTCACTAATAAGGAGCTCGAAGACTACTTAAAAGGAATTGGTATAGATCGCAAAAGTCAACTCTATACCATCCTGTGACAAATGGATTGGCTAAGTGATTTATACTGTCACTGAAGGATTCCATCATTGCATTAAAGCACCAAGGTATATTGGCAAGAAGAGTGAACAAATTCTTAATGACTCACCAGAACACTGCACACGCCACAACACAAATGTTTACCAGCAATGCTGCTGTTCAGAAGGAAACTGAGAACACAGTTTGAACTTTTGATACCAGCACAGGTTATTTGAAGGGAACAAAACTCTAAAAAAATGAGTATTCACTCAAGGAGAGGAGTGCTAGTCCAAAGCTACACGGTCAATGAGAAATGGGTACCTGCAGTTATCCTAGTAAAAGCAGGCCCAGTATCGTACACGGTACAGATGGATGATGAGAGAGAGTGTGGCGATGTCATACTGACTAACTACTAGCTTCACAAAGTGAAATCGCTGAAACTTCTCAAGAAGTTTTTCCATCGGGAAATCTAAGCAGTGATACTTCTGAACAGAGACACAAGGACAAATTCATATTCTGTTTCTGACGACTTTCAACAGAGAGGGTTTGCGTGGGCTTCAGTTCTTCACCTTAGATTGTAAGAGCAACATCTCCCAATAAAGCTCTCATTGTGTTTGTAAGAAATATAAGTGTGTGGCACCTCCATACCTTTTCTAGTTGACTCACATTAAGACTATAACATCAGGCAACTCTGCTCAGGAGATGAAAGGGTTGATTACGGATGACTTACAGAATCAATTATTGGAAACGCTCTTGAATCACGTCTATTATCAGTAGTTGGATTCCTCTGAGAACATACAGTGTTGCTTTATGAGCTGAATGGTTAAGGTTACTCATAATCACAATTTAACTTCACCATGCAAAATGGATCGGTTTTGTTGGTGGACCTCATTGTCTGATGATTTGGATTTTTTTTAAAATACGGAGCTAATTAAGATTGAAGGCATCAACGGCCACTCCTACTACTATTTGATCTCTTACGAGATCCAACTTAAGGCCACCATATTCACAGCCTTCAGCCAATATGTATAACTTGTTGATGAAAGAGTTCATGGGTTCCCCAAGCTTTTGGACTCTACTGTAAATTCTGATGGATCCAAAATTTGATTGCTTCTTCGGTCAAAGGATTTCATGACCTTTTCAAAGTTATTGGAAGATCCATTCATGTCTGTCAGGTAATTATGTTGTCAGCTATTGGGCCTACTGAATATAATAGTGTATTGACTTGTCCAGCCTCTGTTTCCTTATTCAAGCCTGATGTTATAGCTTAAAAATCTTCTTCTCCACAACACCCAATTATCTCATCTGCCTTAATTAGCCTGGCATTGCTGATTTAATGTCCATGGTTGTTTTCAGCACATGAATTCAATTTTATTTTTAAATGGTGATGCAGTAATCATTTTTTTTCTTCCTGTGCTCGTCAGGATTTGACGGGCGCCCATTATTGTTAAAGAGCCATCTTGAACTTCAGCGATTCTGCAGAAAATCTTTTGAACACAGCATTTTGACCAGCCAGTTGCTTTCCTGAGTTTGGAGAATCAAAGCGAGACTGAATTTTTTTGTTTGGACTTCTCTTAAATTTTTTTCACATGCAGTGGGCATGTGTTATCTTGCTGACCCTCAATTCATGCTGCAGCATTCTTAAAGCTGCACTGGATATAAAATTGTTTATCCAGCTTTTTTTGGAATTTGCACATCCGTTTGCGATCTGGCTAGCTCCTTTGGTTCTGCTGATGATCAGGTCTCGCAACAGACTCCAGTGGTGTCCATTTATGCTACTCAGTGGAATTTTCTTCCACCCTTCAGCCTGCACGCCTGTAATGGAGCTTCTTCAACACTCTCCAGCTGTGTATTCAAGGTCTTCAAGTTCGTCGCACGTCTTTCAGGTCAGATTACAGTTTCTTTATTTCTTCATTCTGAAGGGTTTTGGGGTTATTCACCTGCTGCTAACATTTTGTAAGACTGCATGCTGTCTTATGAAGAAATCTAGAGGCTTGTATGGTTGAAAAATAATCGTTTATGAATAATACATAATTATATACATGTGTATAGGATACAGTTCTGACCAGCTGCTACCTTCATGCCAATTTCTACCAGACTCACTGCTATTTCTACTCTCATGTGACTTCCTGCATCATAATGCTGTTTCCCCAACCCTACATTAACCCTCACATTCCTGAACACATTAATGGTACAAAAGCAGGACCATTTTGGATAACATATTATACTGTGGTTAGATTTGCAGTCAGTTTTGATTTCGACCTCAGGTGACTGGAGTTTGCATGTTCTCTCCATGTGGTGCTCCGGTTTCCTCCCATAGTCCAAAGATGTACAGGTTAGGTAGATTGACCATGCTAAATTTCTGCTTAGTGCCCAAAGGTTATGTGAGGTTGTGGGAATAGGGAAGGGGATAGGGCGTAAGCAGGGTGCTCTTTCGGAATGTTGTGCAGAATCTTGCGCGCTCTAAGGATTTTATGATTTTCCTAATGTCTCATACTTCAGATTGCAAGAAGGTTGAAATGCATGCAGGGGCAGTTATTTTCCCAAAGCATGTAGAACTAGTAAGGTGAACCATAGTTAACAATCACTTCCAAGGCAATTAAATTGACCTTTATATGAGAACAACAGCTGTTTCTGCAGCATAGGTTTACAAACTCACAGGAGTGTCAGCAGGCCTCAATCCGTTAAGACCACAATATCCTGAAAATGTGGAATGCATGAAATAGAAATAATCTGATGTACCTAGCAGAAGTCTGAAGTATAATGCACTGAAATAAGTTCCTTTGGAAATGCATTACCAGCACATATTTTGAAATTGGTTTACCAATTTCAGCAACAACTCTCATCAGAAAAATTGGCTAAATAAGTCGACAAGTGATAAATTTAGTATAACCATTACATTGAAATACTTCGGTGGATTATCAGGATATTTATTCTACAACTGAAAGCCACTACATTGCTTATAAGCAACGGGATATTCAACATTTTCTTCTGCTCCATTCTATTTGCGCAATGTATTTGTTCCAATGTTACGTTTAGTTAAAAATCCGAACTTAACTTTCATCTTAGAAAATAATTTGTGACCTGTCTGGCAACTTTTCCCCTCACGTAAAATAAACTATTATGAGTCAGCCCATGGTTGCCACGGTGACAGGTTAATTGCAGGCATTGACAGAGAGCCAGCAGAATTGTATCAGCTCTATCACCCTACTGCGCTTTGGTGGTAATGCTGACACCATGTAAACCTTGGCAACAGTTATTTGGTGCCGGTTTCTATGGTTACTGCTGGCACTCAGTGCAGTCTCGATTACTGCAGTTGCTAACTGGGTGAGTTCTGAATGAGTTATTATCCAAGTGGCATGAAGACTTTATCCCGTAGGTATTAAACGTCTAGTTATTGCATGGTGCTGTTAGCCAATTGAATGCAAAAAAAACTTGAATAAACAAAAACAAATGTAATGGAGCAAAGGGCAAAAAAAATGCAGAAACCAACGGATATAATATGCAATAGAGGTCCAACTGACAAAAATATTCCTTTCTGCTCACAAACACACACATTTAAAATAGATAAATAGCAGCCTTTCTTTAAAATTCATTCACAAGATATGGTAACCTGGCAAGGCAAGCATTTATTATGACCCCCAGTTGCCTTAAAAATGTGGTGGTGGACCTTAGTCATGAAGCACTGTCTGCTTTTATTCTTGATACAACTAAGTGTCTGACCAGGCCACTGCAGAAGCAATTAAGAGTTGGCATGTGTTTGGAAATAATGTGGGCTATCCAGGACAAGGATAACAGGTCTTACACTAAATGACACATCAGATGAGTTTGACAACTATTTAGGAGTTTGTTAGTCACGATTACACATGCTAATGTTTTACTCTAGGTTTATTTAATAAATTGAATTGAGGTTTTTCAGCTGCCATGCTGGAATTTGAATTCAAATCTTCATTAGTCCAGGCCTACTGGAATAGTCACCGAGAGGCATAACCGGCGTGCTGAAGTTCACTGAGTTAAGCTGGAAACTTTTAGGAGTTGTTCAATTAGGGAAATCATTGTTTAATTTCGATTTTTCAATTTTGAAATATGCTTGTCGGCTGAGACAAATGAAGTGTCTCATTAACATATCGGTTTTATACAGAGTGAGTGAAAATGCATGAAGCAATTTTGATTGGCATTGTCTCAGTTTCCTTCCAACTGTGAAAAATGTGCATCTCATCATAGGCTCCAGAAACACTTGATATGGCTGCTGTCCATTTCCCATTGCAGACAAGATTTAACAAAACCCATAAAACTTCAATTCCAAACAGAATAAAGAAACAACAGCGATACAATCAAATATTGCTGTGATGAGTAACCTGTTTGCTGCCTGAGAGTGTGTCTTCTATATTGTTACCACTGATATGTTGCCCTATATAATTTAGCAAACAGGTACAATTGAAGATATTCTATCTTGCAATAGCTGATGGAGTCACTTTTTGATGTTAAAAATAAATGATAACTAGGGTTGTTTCAGATAAATGACTTAATAAAATTGAAGCATCCGTGCAGGACACTGAGTACTTTTCAATAAAAATTAGTTTCTATTAGTCAGAAGCTCTTTTTATTTCTTCATTTGTTACCACTTTAATTGGAATTCAGGCGCACTATAAATAATGACAGTTTGGTTATGACATATAATAATAATCTTTATTAGTGTCACAAGTGTCATGTTCAGTCGACTAGCCAATAGGAATGATGCACTACAGAACATCTAGTTTAAATAATTTATTATGAAACAACTGCATGGTAAAAGTAACTGGAATAAATAAATAACAAACTACTAACACTGACCAACTATTATAGAGCTTCTATAAAATAAGTCTATCCCCCAACCCAACTTACTCCCAACTGCCTCGAAGCACAGAGCCGCATGGTCGACTTACACTGCCACCTGCTGATCGGAGGTCATGTATAATATTTTATGCATATCATCACAACAAGTAAACTTACATTAACACTACAATGAAGTTACTGTGAAAATCCCCCAGTCGCCACACTCCGTCGCCTGTTCGGGTACACTGAGGGAGAATTCAGAATGTCCAATTCACCTGACAAGCACATTTTCCGGGACTTGTGGGAGGAAACCGGAGCACCCGGAGGAAACCCACGCAGACACGGGTCCCTGGAGCTGTGAAGCACCGGTGCTAACCACTGTGCCCATGGAAATGGCCTAATTGGAAAAGGTTTATGTGGTTTATTAAACATGGCGCAAAGCGTGTCCACTTCTCAGAATCATTGCTCTTTCAATATTGTTAACTAAGCATTCAGTGACTGCTCAGCCTTCACTAAGAAATCAAAATATATTACTTCTGTACAAAATAGAATTAACACTATTAATGAAGTGACCTTTTATTGACTGTGAGCTGCACACATCACTGCTTTGACTTAACGGTCCTTTTTATAGTTGAATGCATAGCAACAAATTTTTACAAGTTTTGCTATCTTTTCGTTCCACATCATTACAGAAGTACTAGTCGGAATAGTCAATTACAATTTTTTTTGTGAACAGACGAGGCATAAGAGCGTTGGGGAAAAGGGCACTGAAAAAGAATCACTGAAAATTCACATTATGTTAGGCATAAGTTTCTGCTGAAAAAAATAGTCATTCTTGATGATGTTCTGCTTGAAATGGAAATTCAGTTTAATTTAACTTGTGACATTTGCAAAAAAAAAGGCTTCAGGTTAAAAAACAAAATTCAATGCAAATGTTTTCAGAATGAATTCAGCAGTACCAACCACAGCATAATACCAGCTTTCACAATAACAATCAAAGGGAACTCTTGAATAGTCAGAATTTCCAAATGGCTTCACAAACGTTGCCATCTGAATTTACAGATTTATCTTATATAAACCACATTTCACAGTGAAAATGGGGTTTGGAAGCAGCCAGTTTAGTATATAGTCATTTTTTTTCCAGTAGCTACATGGGTCTCAGTTTACATTTATGAAAACCTTATGCTTCATCCCATAATCCAATAAAAAAAAATGGTTCACAGTAGTCAGTACTCAGAATATTTAGTGGTCCATGCCTCATATTTTTAGAAAGGCTCTTTTCTTTTACATTACTATCAAATGTCATTCCCAATGATCCACAAAGAGGCTTAGGGCAAACTGTGTCCAGATGAAGCTATTCAGGATTCTGTACATTTTGCTGTCATCATTAGATTTATTTTCACTGGCCTTTAACTATGACCTCAAAATTTGGTCCAACATTGGATTGGATAATCTTTCCAGTGCCAACCATTTTATTCTCCTATTATAGGTTTGTAGTTTCTTTCATCCAGAGCTGACATTATGATGCCTGCTTCCAATTTTAATGCAAAAAAGAAAGTTTGCATTTATATAGCACCTTTCATGAGTTTAGATTGTCCCAGAGTGTTTTACAGCCAACAAAGAATATTTAAAGCATAGTCACTGTTGTAATGAGCTAACGTGCAGAGCAAGGTCCCACAAATAGTAATGAAATAATGACCAGAAAACCTGCTTTAGTGAAGTTAGTTGAGGGAGGAATATTGGCCAAGTCACAAAGGCTAACATCACAAGGGATAACGTTCTGTTCTTCTATGAACCAAAGCCATTGGATCTTTTATGTCCACTTGAGACAGCAGATTCGATCACTTCTTCATGTTTCATCCAAAAGCTGACAGTGATTTGAAGTGTCAGAAAACCATTGTTCTTTGTCGCAACCTTTTCCATAACATTCTGCACATGGTGAATATGGTTGCCTTTAAGGTTAGATTGTTGTAAATGTTTTCCTCAGAAATGTATACTGTGTTAAAAAGACCTCATTTTAACTTTATTCCAGCATGGTCTGCCATGGATATCTGACTAATATCACAAAATCATGCAGCACATAAGGAGGCTATTTGGTCTACTGTGCCAACTCTTTCAAAGAACTGTCAAATTAGTCCCACAACCCTGCTCTTTCCCATAATCCTGTAATTCTACCCCCCTTTCACTATTATACATCATTTTGTTCTACGCTGCTCTTCATGTCTACCTCATTTAACGTTATAAAGGACAGTGCACATAGTTAATTGGCCTTAAGACTGTTGTTTCTGCTTCACTAGAGCACAGAGGTCTCACAAAAACATTAGACACTCCACCAACTAGTGTGCAACATTAATCGATGGGTCAAAGTTCCAGCTTCAGGCTTGGAGTGAGGATGCCCATGCATAGATAAAAAATCTGGGGACACATCTTTGGAGTCATAGTCTAAAGGAGCATAGTACAAATTAAATACCAGAAATCAAACAAAAATCAGAGTTTCATGCATTGGATGTGGTCTTCAAAAGGTTGAGAGAGCTATTTATTTTTCTAGGGCCTTCCATTATGCTTAGCAGTCTCAAAATAAATGGGTACAGTTCTTCCACTGAAAAAAAATGATCGAATAAGCATAAAGTTTAAATAGTGACAGCATCTGGAAAGGAAGGTAAATGATAAACAACAATGTTTGTTGTTTCCCTGACAATTCTACCATTCACAAGTTAATTACGAATCCTTACCAAAAAGGCATCAGAAATGTTATTTTGAGTTAAGCACAGTAAAGTGAAATTTGTACGCAGTTATATATATGGGAGGATCCTGACAATGTATTGGATCAGGCTATCCCTGCTTCCATTCAGCTGAAGGAATGTAAATTTTGTCAAGGTTTCCAGCTTTGACTCAATGGCAGCACTCTTAGCTATGAGTCAGAACATTGTGGGTTCATTCCAACTTCACTTCAGCTAACACTCCAGTGCAAGACTAAGGACATGCTAAGATGATAAGACCATAAGATGCAGCAGCAGAAGTAGGCCATTTATCCCATCAAGTCTGCCACACCATCCAATGCTGCACTATTGAAGGTGCTGGCGAGATTCACCGGTCCCCCAGCCACGTGTTTCTTGGCCGCACATAGTTCGCTGGTGACAGGATTCTCTCCTCCCTCGGTTTGTCAATTTCCCATTGAAACCACCCCACACTGCCGCGAAACCCACTGCCGCCAGTATGCCGCCGGCGGGAAAAGTGAATCCCGATGACCAGAGAATTCCGGCCATTGCCTTTAAATTGAGACATCATCTGTTCTCTGTGGTGAATGTTAACGATCCCACTTACTCTTTTAACAAATAGCAAGAAAGTCCCCCTTGGTGTTGTGGCCAATTTATCCCTCAGAAAACACCACTAAAACAGAATATCAGATTATCACATTGATGTTCAATATTTGCAAATTGCCTTCAATATTTTCCACATTACAACAGTAACTACTGCTTCAAAAGGCTTTCCTGGTCCCCTTCCTATTTCTCATCTTTACTCTTCCCCTCAGCAACATGACCTGAAAATACAGTGGGTGCGATTCTTCATTGTGAGACCACCTCGCTACCGCTGCCAGCGAGGACAGAGGATTTGGCGCTCAACCAAATCTCCATTACTGAAGCTTGACCGGAGAATCCCGTCGGAGTGAAGGAACAGAGGGCTGGATTCTCCCAAAACGGGGCTATGTTCCCACACCAGTGTAAAAATGCTGGTGTTGCAATATCCAGTTTCCTGAAAATAATACACATGAATTCACTTACATTCAGGGGGATAGCAGGGACCCAGAATACTTCACACAGCTTTGGCTGGGGATACGGGTTCCCGCACTTCCGGTTTCAAATCCAGGCTTGTGCACGGCGGCCTCCAGTGGCCGCGCCGAGTGCCATGGCAGACTCAGACCACGGAGGCAGCTCTGTAATATAGGTACCCCTGATCGGTCATGGGCCCCTGCATCGGATCGGCCCAATCAGTGTCCCGGCTGCCCATCAGGACCCCCCCTCGGTGCCCGAGCACCCTATCCCCCACCAGGGCGGCCGTGGACTGAGTACGCAGCCACCATGCGAGAGGCCCGACCTGCCAGACTATGTTAGAACATAGAACATAGAACAGTACAGCACAGAACAGGCCCTTCAGCCCACAATGTTGTGCCGAGCCATGATCACCCTACTCAAACCCACGTATCCACCCTATACCCGTAACCCAACAACCCCCCCTTAACCTTACTTTTTGTAGGACACTACGGGCAATTTAGCATGGCCAATCCACCTAACCCGCACATCTTTGGACTGTGGGAGGAAACCGGAGCACCCGGAGGAAACCCACGCACACAGGGGGAGGACGTGCAGACTCCACACAGACAGTGACCCAGCCGGGAATCGAACCTGGGACCCTGGAGCTGTGAAGCATTTATGCTAACCACCATGCTACCCTGCTGCCATGCCGTCGGGAACTTGGCCATTCGGGAGCAGAATATCGCTGGGTGGGCCTCTGGCAATGGCCCCCCAGCCGCAGAGCGTAATTTGCAGACGGGCGGATATTCGGGTGCCAGAGAGTTGCCAGAGCGGCGCCATCCCCTAATGGATGAACTTAAATTTTCTGCATTTAAATATTAGAAAGACCAAAGTCCCTGCTTTAAACTCTCTTCCCCAACTATGGACACCTTCCCTCTCCCTGAAAACTACCTGAGACTGAACCAGATTGTTAGTATGATGCTGGTTTCATATTTGGCACTGAGCTCAGTTTCAATCTACACATTGGTACCATCACAAATATCCCTTATTTCCAGTTCTGTAACATGTTCAGACTCTGTTCACCTCAGTGAAGCGGCTGCTGAAACCCTCATTTACCCTTCATTACCTGCAGACTTGACTATTCCAACATACTATTCCAGCCTTCAACTTTGTCCGAACAGGAGGTTAGCAAAAACCCAGGTCTTTGTGTCTTTACTTGCACCAAATCCCATCCACCCAATACTGCTGTGCTTGCTATCTTACACAGGACTCTCACTTAAGCAGTGCCTCAATTTTAAATTTATTATCCTTGTTCTTAAACCCCTGCATGGCCTCTCCCCTGCCTACCCCTGATTTCTCCTCCATCTCCTTCCTTCAAGATATCTGCCCTCCTTGAATTCTGACGTCTTGAGCCACTATGATTTTTAATTACTCCATTATTGGTCGCCAGCGTTCACTTATCTACCAAGGCCATAAGCTCGGACATTCCCTCCCTAAACCTCTCCCATTTTCTTTTCTCTTTTAAAATGTTCCTTCAAATTTAACCATAGAATCCCTACACTGCAGAGGAGGCCATTCAGCCCATTGTGTCTGCACCGACCCTCCGATTGAGCATCCTACCTGGGCCCCCCTCCCCTGCCCCATCACCATAATCTGCAGATCTTTGGATCCTAAGCGCCAATTTCTAGCTTGGCCAATCCACCTCTTTGGACTGCGGTAGGAAACTGGGACAGCCGTTGGAAACCTACAACGACATGGGGAGAATGTGCTAACTCCACAATGACAGTCATCCAAGGCCACAATTGAATGTGGCTCCCTGGCACTGTGAGGCAGTAATACTAACCATTGTGCCACCGTGCTGCCATGTTGGCCAAACCTTTGACGAACTGCCATGTTGGCCATTGGCCAGTGTCAAATTTTGCTTTGTTAGTTTCTGTAATTATTGCAATTATTTACAAATAATTCAATGATAAACACTTTTTTGTTGTAATTACATTACAAAATTATGTGTTGCAGTGATTTGAAGAAGGTTGGTACATTTACTAAAAGAAAACTCCCGTCAGACAAAGTTGAAACAAGAGGAAAAATAGGGCCAAAGTGCAAAGTTTCTGCTTAAAACATCAGCCTGGAAAGCAATGTGCTGTGAACACAGTTTAGCAGGAACAACATTCATCAAGTTAGTGAATGTGTGTCTGTGCCTGTGATGTACCAAAGTTTGGGGAAACTATTCTGCTATGTGTTAGGTGCGACAAAAATGTATGTCAGCTTTTCAGAACGCAATTTATAATGTTGCTACATGCAGCACACAAACTTTCACCCATGTGCACTTCAGGTGAATTATTTATTTTTGTGATTTGGAGGGAAGAGATTAAAGAACGATTCTCAAAGTTGCAAGCGTAAAATCAGAGCACATTAAATGGATAAGGAAAGGAGAGAACCCACACATAATGGAGTGAAAAAGGACTGAGATTAAAGTGCAGCCCGAGGGAAACAGACCCCAGTTGGGATGCTGCAGGACCAGCTTGTGTGAAAGATCTTATTATTTTGGTTAATCTACTTACAGATGGACTTAACATAAGGTCAAGTGGAAAGAAGACACCTGTTGGCTTGCTTTTATTCAGTAAAATTTACAAGTCCAGTTCAAGGGCAACATCCCAACCTGGGATCTCGATGTTGTGGCGATTTCGGAGACATGGGTAGAGCAGGGACAGGAATGGTTGTTGCAGGTTCCAGGATTTAGATGTTTCTGTAAGAACAGAGAAGATGGTAAAAGAGGGGGGGTGTGGCATTGCTAATCAAGGAAAGTATTACGGCGGTAGAAAGGACGCTTGAGGACTCGTCTACTGAGGCAGTATGGGCCGAGGTTAGGAACAGTAGAGGAGAGGTCACCCTGTTGGGAGTTGTCTATAGACCTCCGAATAGTTCCAGAGATGTAGAGGAAAGGATTGCAAAGATGATTCTTGACAGGAGCGAGAGTAACAGGGTAGTTGTTATGGGGGACTTTAACTTTCCAAATATTGACTGGAAATACTATAGTTCGAGTACTATAGATGGGTCAGTTTTTGTGCAGTGTGTGCAGGAGGGTTTTCTGACACAGTATGTAGACAGGCCAACAAGGGGCGAGGCCACATTGGATTTGGTACTGGGCAATGAACCCGGCCAGGTGTTAGATTTAGATGTAGGTGAGCACTTTGGTGATAGTGATCACAACTCGGTTATGTTTACTTTAGCAATGGGCAGGGATAGGTATATACCGCAAGGCAAGAATTATAGCTGGGGGAAAGGCAATTATGATGCTATTCGGCAAGATTTAGGATGTATAGGATGGGGAAGGAAACTGCAGGGGATGGGTACAATCGAAATGTGGAGCTTTTTCAAGGAACAGCTACTGCGTGTCCTTGATAAGTATGTACCTGTCAGGCAGGGAGGAAGTTGTCGAGCAAGGGAACCGTGGTTTACTAAGGAAGTTGAAGCACTTGTCAAGAGGAAGAAGAAGGCTTATGTTAGGATGAGACATGAAGGCTCAGTTAGGGCACTTGAGAGTTACAAGTTAGCCAGGAAGGACCTAAAGGGAGAGTTAAGAAGAGCGAGGAGAGGACACGAAAAGTCGTTGGCGGATAGGATCAAGGAAAACCCTAAGGCTTTCTATAGGTATATCAGGAACAAAAGGATGACTAGAGTAAGATTAGGGCCAATCAAGGATAGTAGGGGAAAGTTGTGTGTGGAATCAGAGGAGATAGGGGAAGCATTAAATGGATATTTTTCGTCAGTGTTTACACTGGAGAAAGACAATGTTGTCGAGGAGAACACTCAGGTTCAGTCGACCAGGCTAGATGGAATTGAGGTTCAAAAGGAGGAGGTGTTAGCAATTTTAGAAAATGTCAAAATAGATAAGTCCCCTGGGCCAGATGGGATTTATCCTAGGATTCACTGGGAAGCCAGGGAGGAGATTGCAGAGCCTTTGTCCTTGATCTTTATGTTGTCTTTGTCGACAGGAATAGTGCCGGAAGACTGGAGGATAGCAAATGTTGTCCCCTTGTTCAAGAAGGGGAGTAGAGACAAACCTGGTAATTATAGACCTGTGAGCCTTACTTTGGTTGTGGGTAAAATGTTGGAAAAGGTTATAAGAGATAGGGTTTATAATCATCTTGAAAAGAACAAGTTGATTAGCGATAGTCAACACGGTTTTGTGAAGGGTAGGTCATGCCTCACAAACCTTATTGAGTTTTTTGAGAAGGTGACCAAACAGGTGGATCAGGGTAATGCTGTTGATGTGGTGTATATGGATTTCAGTAAGGCTTTTGATAAGGTTCCCCACGGTAGGCTATTGCAGAAAATAAGGAAGTATGGAATTGAAGGTGATTTAGCGGTTTGGATCAGTAATTGGCTAGCTGAAAGAAGACAGAGGGTGGTGGTTGATGGCAAATGTTCATCCTGGAGTTCAGTTACTAGTGGTGTACCGCAAGGATCTGTTTTGGGGCCACTGCTGTTTGTCATTTTTATAAATGACCTGGAAGAGGGTGTAGAAGGATGGGTTAGTAAATTTGCAGATGACACGAAGGTCGGTGGAGTTGTGGATAGTGCTGAAGGATGTTATAGGATACAGAGGGACATAGATAAGCTGCAGAGCTGGGCTGAGAGGTGGCAGATGGAGTTTAATGCGGAAAAGTGTGAGGTGGTTCACTTTGGAAGGAGTAACAGGAATGCAGAGTACTGGGCTAATGGCAAGATTCTTGGTAGTGTAGATGAACAGAGAGATCTCGGCATCCAGGTACATAAATCCCTGAAAGTTGCCACCCAGGTTAATAGGGCTGTTAAGAAGGCATATGGTGTGCTAGCCTTTATAAGCAGGGGGATTGAGTTTCGGAACCACAAGGTCATGCTGCAGCTGTACATAACTCTGGTGCGGCCGCACCTGGAGTACTGCGTGCAGTTCTGGTCACCACATTATAGGAAGGATGTGGAAGCTTTGGAAAGGGTTCAGAGGAGATTTACTAGGATGTTGCCTGGTATGGGGCAGCAGGGTAGCATGGTGGTTAGCATAAATGCTTCACAGCTCCAGGGTCCCAGGTTCGATTCCCGGCTGGGTCACTGTCTGTGTGGAGTCTGCACGTCCTCCCCCTGTGTGCGTGGGTTTCCTCCGGGTGCTCCGGTTTCCTCCCACAGTCCAAAGATGTGCGGGTTAGGTGGATTGGCCATGCTAAATTGCCCGTAGTGTCCTACAAAAAGTAAGGTTAAGGGGGGGTTGTTGGGTTACGGGTATAGGGTGGATACGTGGGTTTGAGTAGGGTGATCATGGCTCGGCACAACATTGAGGGCCGAAGGGCCTGTTCTGTGCTGTACTGTTCTATGTTCTATGTTCTATGGAGGGAAGGTCATACGAGGAAAGGCTCAGGGAATTGAGGTTGTTTTCGTTAGAGAGGAGAAGGCTGAGAGGTGACTTAATAGAGACATATAAGATAGTCAGAGGGTTAGATAGGGTGGACAGTGAGAGTCTTTTTCCTCGGATGGTGATGACCAACACGAGGGGACATAGCTTTAAATTGAGGGGTAGTAGATATAGGACAGATGTCAGAGGCAGTTTCTTTACTCAGAGAGTAGTAGGGGTGTGGAACGCCCTGCCTGCAACAGTAGTAGACTCGCCAACTTTAAGGGCATTTAAGTGGTCACTCGATAGACATATGGATGAAAATGGTATAGTGTAGGTCAGATAGGCTTCAGATGGTTTCACAGGTCGGCGCAACATCGAGGGCCGAAGGGCCCGTACTGCGCTGTAGTGTTCTATGTTCTATGTTCTATGTTAGCTCCATCTCTTTAACATAGTCTTTTTCTCCCTTCCATCTTCTCCCAGGTGGGAGGGGGGAAGGCCCAATCTATTATTTTTTTCTGTAATTAATATCTATGTTATATTGTGATCTGCTATAAGAGGCATACTTGAAGTGCTTATAGGATCTTTAATATAGAAATCCCCCAAAGAATTTTACAGAAATGGAGGGGAAATTAAAAAAAAATAAAGCAAGGCATTAAATCCTCAGTTGTGAAGGGGGAGAGGTGATCAAAAGTTTGGTGAGAAAGATTGATTTTCCCATTTTAAAGGGGTGCAGAATCAGATTTTTAGCAGAACTAAATGATCTGACAACATTGTGGGTCAAAGGAAGAGAGGAATGCACAAAAGGCCAGTGACAAAATAATAAATGGTTCAGGAGAGGCCAAAATGCTGGGGACCATTTATTTCTACATCACTAACATTGGTCAGAATCTTGTGTTCTGGAGTCTATGTTTGGTGGTGAGAGTGGAAGTAGGAGCGACTTCCACTGGGTGGGGGGAGGACCGGCTGTGGAATGGGTGATCATGTGCAATTCTCACGGGTGAATGGAGATTTGGAGATGGAGGTTTCTATCTGCCAGCTGTAACTCTTGGAGACATTCCATCACCCTCCCTCCTTCCTTTCATCCCTGCTTCTGAGCGTAGCAGTTGGCAAATCGCACAGAATGAATTCGCTTCACACCTTGCTGGGATTTCAATGTTATGAAACTCATGAGTCAAGAATGAACCTGCCACCGACTATCCCATGGGTGCACTTTTACAGACTTATTGCAGCAGGGGAGGGCCAGAAAATGCAATTGAGTCGTTGAGTAGTATTGAGGAAGCAGGGAGGGCTGCAGAAGGACTTGGACAGGCTAGGAGTTTGGGCAAAGAAATGGCAGATGGAATACAATGTGGAAAAGTGTGATGTGCACTTTGGAAGGAGGCAGAGACTATTTTCTAAATGAGGAAATGCTTAGGAAATCAGGAACACGAAGGGAGTTCTTACTCAAGATTCACTTAAGGTTAACGTACAGATTCAGTCAGCAGTTAGGAAGGCAAATTCAATGTCAGCATTCATGTCGAGAGGGCTAGAGTACAAGACCAGGGAAGTACTTTTGAGGCTCTATAAGACTCTGGTCAGACCCCATTTGGAGTATTGTGAGTATTGTGAGAAATTCTGGGCCCTGTATCTAAGGAAGGATGTGCTGGCCTTGGAAAGGGTCCAGAGGAGGTTCAGAAGAATGATGCTGGGCAGCAGAGTTAGAGTAAAGGAAGTCATCTCACTCTTTTTACAGCACTAACTGCGTTGAAGTAGGAAAGTTTAAAAGTCCAACCACTTAGAGAAGCCAGGGAGAAGTATATAAAGTAAATGGAGAGTTTGCATTCGGGATGAAATGAAAATGAAATGAAAATTGCTTATTGTCACAAGTAGGCTTCAAATAAAGTTACTGTGAAAAGCCCCTAGTCGCCACATTCCGGAGCCTGTTCGGGGAGGCTGGTATGGGAATTGAACCGTGCTGCTGGCCTGCCTTGGTCGGCTATCAAAGCCAGTGATTTAGCCCTGTGCTAAACAGCCCCTGAATATTATATTATTAGTGGTCAGTGGTCAGTGGTGCGGGGAGGTGCTGGGATGTGTCGGGGTGTGTAGGGTGGTCAGTGAAGGGGAGTCAGGTAGTCAGTTTTGCATAGCATGGGTTGGGGGAGTCGGCTGGTTAGTGCGGAGGTTAGTTGGATGGTCATTTGGAGGGCGCAACGGGCTAATTGAGGGATCATAAGGATAGTCAAAGGGTAGTTGAGGTGACGGTTCAGGAGGGTATTTGGGGGTTCGGAGCAGAATGGGGTTGGGGGGTGGGGTAGTCAAAGGTGTACTTTGTGGGAGTCAGGAGGGTAGCCATAGGTTGGAGGGGGGGTCGGGGTTGCAGGGAGTAATCACAGAGTTGGGAGGGTAATCGTTGGGGAATTGTCAGGGTGGCTGGTAGAAGATAGGAAGTCAATGTGTCAGAACGGGAGCCAGGGAGGGATGGAATAGTTTTTTTTATAAACTTAGAGTACCCAATTATTTTTTCCAATCAAGGGGCAATTTAGCCTGGCCAATCCACCTATCCTGCACATCTTTTTTTGGGTTGTGGGGGTGAAACCCACGCAGACACGGGGAGAATGTGCAAACTCCTCACGGACAGTGACCCAGGGCCGGGATTCGAACCCGGGTCCTCAGCGCCGTAGGCAGCAATGCTCACCACTGTGCCACCGTGCTGCCCAGGGGTGGAATAGTTGAGGGGTCAGGAGGGTAGTCCAGGGTCAGGAGGGCAGTTCTGGGATTGGGGGTAGATGTGGAGGAGGATCAGGAGAGTAGTGGACGTGGATGGTAGTCTAGGGGGTGAGAGAAATCAATGGGTTGTGAGGGTAATCGGGTTCTGGGGAGGGCAGTAATCAGGGGTTTGAGAGAGTAATTGGCGGTGACGTTACTTGGAGAGGAGAGGTGGTTCGTCGGTGGTCCATTCGGAAGTGGGGATGGTGATGTTAGAGCATTGTTACCCTGGAGATATAAGTGGTTTTAATTCATCTAACTTTTCCTTGGTAACTATTCTGCTAATTCAGTTGGAATCATCCAGAGTCTCCAATTGAAATTAGAGTATCAGATGGTTCACAGTGCAAGGTAATTGCCCAATAGAAATTTATACTTCCAAAATAATTCCTGGGCAGTCTATGTGCGGGGAATTCTTGGGACGGAGCCCAGTGCATCTTCCGGGATGTTCCTGGGTACAACCCTTCGTAGATTATGAGCATGAGGGGTGGAGGCAGTCTGCAAGCACTAATATAACTGGCTGGAGGAGAGAGAAGGAAATATGGGACCATATTGTGGATCGGAAATGGAGGATAGCGCCCAGATCAATAGTGTCCCAGACTCTGTTTGAAGGGAAGTGCTGACTACAAAGCACCTGGTCCCATGTGGTGTACCACTGTGTGCACCTGTATTAGGGGATGTAAGGTAGGACCTGCACTACAGGTTCGCCGGTTAGCCCCTGCTGGCTAGCTCCGCCCACAAGGAGCCGTATAAATATGCGTGCCCTCCATTTCGCCAGCTGCAGTAGGAGGCCTCGCATCTGACTGTACTAAAGCCACAGTTGTACCAATCTGAGTCTTTTGTGCAACTGATTGTGCATCATCCCACAAAATAAAGTTTTAAAAAAACACATTCTCCTCTACTCCACTGCATAGAATGTTTCAATATCGAATTCCCAATAGCATTATTGGTGTAAATCTGGCACTCACTGCCTGAAAGGGTGTAGAGGCCTCATAACATTTGAAGTATTTGAATACGCACTTGAAGTGCCGTAACCTACAAGACTATGGACCATGAGCTGGAAAGTGGGATTAGTCTGGATGTCTACTTGACAGCCAGGTTCTGGGATACTATGATAAATGCTGCCTGATCTATGTTCACAAAGAGCGTATTATAAATTCAAAGAGAATTTGGTGACCAGATAGCATTTCAGTGTAAATATATTTGGAAGCCTGCCAGTACATCTAGAGACATAGCTTTGGCATCTATTTTATTAGCTTCACCCTTCCCCTTTCTACAGCAGAAATGTACACTTAAGTGCTGAGTTTATTCTTGCTCCCTTTTAAAGTGGACTAATCTGAAATCTTCAATACCACACATTAATAAATCTCCTCCCTCTCCTCTCCCTCACATTCTTTATCAGGCCTCTACCACCGATGCACTGCTGAAAATAACTTAATGAAAATTTCAGCTCAGAATTGATTTTCACAAAGAAATTTCGACAAAAGCCTGAAAATAGCTCAGTAAGATTTAAATCATCAAAAAATCTTAACACACATGTACTATATGTTCCTATGCATGCTATATTTATGCAGCTATTAAAGTTCTTGTTTTAAACATACTAAAGTCTATGTAAAAATAGCATGCTTGGAAATGTAATACGAGCACGCTCAGAGATGAAGGATGAATTATGCTGATTGCAGGTTCTGCTCTTATATTCCCCAAAATCAAAAGTCGGAACAAAACATTTTTTTGATCCACCTTCTTCTTTTACTTCAACTCAACTTGAAATTTTCAGCAGGTTCATATTTTTGACAATTCTTTCTCAAAACCAGAACTAATTGTAAACCACAACGCATTCTAAAAATGGCAGTGTACAGATTTCAAAGTCACTAAGCCACAGCTGTGAGGTGCCTTATGCAACCCAAGACTGACCTGTTTAATTGGATGTCTTTCATCTATGATCTTGCTGACAGCTCCTGCAGGTGCCAAAATTTCAGCAACACAACAAACATTCCCAGATTAAAGGCAGTCATAGGCCAACATGCCAGTTGTGTCACACTTATAAAACAAAAGTGGCTCCAAAAATTCATCTGACGCCTTATGTAGATTGATCATTTTAGCGCCCTCGAGATTGGACGGTGCAAAGGAGTTAATGAACAACTGCATTGCTGTACGCCTTGAGTTCTGTTGCTGGTACAATCAAAACAAAAGCAGAGTTCTACTGGTGTGTTGGTCAGAAAGCAGTTGATGCACATTTAAGATAATTGGCTAAAGAACAAGAACAAATTTGTGAAGAATTTTCTTTCCACAATGTGTTTATCATCTCTAATGTACGGCCTGAAAGCTGGTGGAAACAAATTCAGTGGTGACTTCCAAAAGGAAATTGGGGAGAAACTTGAAAAGGGGAAAAGATAAATGCAGGGCTATGGGGAAAGAAGAAGAGATTGGTAATAGCTCTTTCAAGTGCCAAATGGCCACCTTCTGTGCTGTATGATTCTGTAGTAATGGTTTGGCTGAACAAAATTCAGGTGGGAATGTGAGGTTGAGGTTCCAATCAGATGAGCCATGATCGTATTGAATGGTGGAGCAGGCTCGAGGGGTCGAGTGGCCTATTCCTGCAACTAATTTGTCTGCTATATGTAGCACAGAGTATCGACGATCTATCTCAGGTCACCTTGTTAGCTGTTTGGTGCTTCCTCTGAAAGATAGGTTGGCCAATCATCCCTCTGTACATGCCTCTGCTTATATCATGTGAACTGATAAGCTGTTTTCGGTCAGAGTTTTAGCAGGACCAAAATAATGTTGCTGATATACTCTGATGAACAAAGTACTGACCTCATGAAAAGTTATTGTTATTTATTTTGCTCTTTGTTGAAACAGCCACTAAAATACCTTCCTCCAAAATGAGACAATGGACATTTTATACAAAAAAAGAAAGATTCTTCCATTAACCTTCACATATTCTCATTTCAAATGTTGTGCAGCACTTTGCAATAATGTGGACACTGTAGAGTTTGATTTTGAACAAAAAAGAAGTTAGCTGGATGTTCTCACAAATGTACAACACAGACCAAAGGGAACAGCAGATTCCAGATGAAGACCTATCACTTAAGCGTCAGATTACAAAGGGATCCGATCTTGGTTAATAAATAACTAGTGCTGTACCGGCTCCAAAGTCCAGCAGGCTGAGGAAAACCTGGTTACCATCACTTTTAGACAGTGTTAAGAAGCCAGTGACACTGGGAGTCTCCTGGGATTGATTACTGACATTCTGAGACATTTTAGTTCTGAAATTACCCAGCTGCTGAAGGGCAATAGATCTTAGATTTTTATATATATATATATATATATCTTTACTTAAATCCTTGAGCATATTCTTAAAAAGGAGATACTTCATGGGCTCGACTCAACTAAATGGGAACAGAGTCCCATAGTGAGCCCATTTATTTGAGTGTTTCCCGACGCTCGAGGCGCTGAGAAACACATGGCTAGTCAACACGAGTTGTGTTGTATAAGAGGTCTCAGTGGAGAATGTGCGGCTGAGGCCACACTTAGCCCCATTTTGTACACTGGGGAGCTCCGCTCGCCGGAACTCCCCAGTGCAGCGAGAGATTGGGATGCCATTTTTAAATGTGCGGCTGAGGCCACACTTAGCCCCGTTTTGTACACTGGGGAGCTCCGCTCGCCGGAACTCCCCAGTGCAGCGAGAGATTGGGATGCCATTTTTAAATGGTGTTCCGATCTCGAGGCCCCACAAAGCAATCCCAGCCCAAACACAGTATGGGAGGATTCCCGGCTGCTTCCCACAGCCTCCCCAACACCCATGCAGGGCAACCCCCCCCACCCGGCCTGATCACGCGCATGCAAAAAGATGCCAGCTTGGCACCTTGGCAGTGCCAACTTGACACACTGGCAGTGTCCTTGCAAGCTGGAAGTGCTACCTAGGCACCTTGGCAGTGCCAGGCTGGTACCTAGGTGGCATTGCCAGGGTGCTAGGGTGCCCAGGTGGCACCAGTGATGCCTGGGCACCACCCTGCTCACAGGGCATGCAGCTGGGGGCCCCCGATCCCCTGGGAGATCCCCACGAGCGCTGTTCCATCTGGTCCCCATTTGAGGGCCATTGGATCGCGCCCCATATTTTTTTCTCAGAAATATTGCTTGTGTTTCAGTTAATTCACTGAGATAGACAGGAGAAGACGGTAGGCCTGACAGGTCATGTTGGCTTTGAAGATGTGATCTCTAAATTATGATTCCTTAACTCATTTCCAATTTGCATCACCTCCTCTATTGCATATACTATTTATTCCTTAACTAGAAAAGTGCCAGCTTGTTCTGCAGGTTCCAGCCTCTGTTTCACCACTCCTTTTTTGTTTTTGTCATTGTTCAGTGGCTGGCAGCATTCTTGTCTTGGGAGTCTGAGATTTTATGCCCAAGTTGAATATTTGAGACTTCATCATGGAACAATCTAGCTGAAGGAGTGCTGCAGTTCCAAATGTGTGCCTTTATGATGAGACATTAAACGAAGGCCTTGCCTGCCTCCTCAGCTAGCTATGGGGCTGAATTTTGTCATGGGCTTTAGGACCCCAGTGTCGGGCTCAAAACAGGACCCAAAACTGCACTCATCAGCTCCAGGCCTGCCGTCCAATTAAAGATGATGGACAGGCTCTCGCTGCTGGCAGCCCATTCAGCAATGTCATCTCGAGAGGTGAACGCTAATCAGTCAGGCAGGAAACCTTGAGTGTCCAAAACAGGCATAAATTAAAATGAAAAACTCAATGGGTCAAGCTTCAGAAAAAAATCAAACGGAGAAGTTGTTGGGATCGCAGTGACAGCCTTCTGCACCCGCAGTCCCCTGGATCCTGGAGCCTCCATGTCAGATGCCCCGCCCAAAGCTCCACAGGAATGCACTATAAATTAAAAAAATAAGCTTTAGAAGTGGGATCAGAATGAAAGCGCCTGTCGCTAAGAAAAGTGTACAGGATCCATAGAACCCCTACAGTGCAGAAGGAAGCCACTCAGCCCATTGAGCCTGCACTGGTGTAGAATGGTTTAGGATATCACTACATTGCCTCGGCATTCTGTTCCAACTGCAATTTCTTAAAACAACCTTGTTTGCTCAAACTGCTAGATTTGTGACACGAAGCCTAAGGTTCATCGTGCAGTGTTATGTGATGGAGCAGAACTTAAGCTGGAATAAAGAATCATTAAACATAAGTCGAAAAATGTGCAAGTTAGGTGGATTGGCCATACTAAATTCCCTTAGTGCTCAAAGATTAGGTAGAGATATGGGGATAGGGCAGGAGAGTGAGCCTAGGTAGGGTGCTCTTTCATAGGATTGGTGCAAAGCCGATGGGCCGAACGACCTCTGTCTGCACTGTAGGGTGTCTATGATTCTATGTTCCCAACATTGAATGAACGGCCCGTCACTGATGGGGGGCGGGGCAATAATTTCACAGGTCGGGCAGCACAATGGCTCAGTGGTTAGCACTGCTGCCTCACGGCACCGGGGTCCCAGGTTCGATCCCGGCTCTGGGTCACTGTCCGTGTGGAGTTTGCACATTCTCCCAGTGTTTGCGTGGGTTTCGCCCCCACAACACAAAAGATGTGCAGGGTAGGTGGATTGGCCACACTAAATTGCCCCTTAATTGGTAAAAATTAATTGGATACTTTAAATTTTAAAAAAGTAGTGGAAAATCCCAACTTCTGATTCCCTTTGCTATGTTGTCTGCCAGCATTCAGATAGTGAAACAAAACTAACCATGACGGTTTTGTTCAGCCATTCCATGATAATTTTGGTGGAATGTTTTGTTCTTTCCAATGAGTCGCTACTTAATTACCTTTTTGAATACAATGAGATCAATTTGCCTCTAAACAGTCTGAATTCATAGCATTTTGTTGCATGACTTACGCTCTAGTAGTTTTCATAAATTAAACCTAATAGGCATGCCACAGATCAGATTCTAATCATATTGAGCAATTGGATTGTTTCAAAAGAAAGACAAAGTCCATAATCATTTAAAATGTCCTAGCCAATTTAACACAAAGTTGCTTCTCACTAAAGAGTTTACTGATTACCCTGACAAGCTGATTATGTGTTCTTAAACCACATGCATTTTTATTCTATTTGGTCAGAGTTCCTTGTTGCTGCCTTAAGTATTGTGTTCTTTTTTGAAAGAACTAACATGTTCTGCAAAATCCTGATAACGAAGCACTTTGATGAATATATTAACACTGAATATTTGCGTTTTTCTACTTGATATATGGAATGATAATATGAACGGAGCCATTACAGGTCTGAAGGATCAGGCTAGGAGGAAGGAGGACAGGAGGAAAAATCGAGAGCGGACATTGATGTGATGTGCTTATGGCCTGATTATCTCCAGAGTATTTATCACCAGTGGGGAAGGTCACTGACAGCCCTTCCACCCAAGAGACCAATTGAGCAAATTTAGCAATCAATTAAGGGCCTTATCCACTGCCAATGGCATTTTAATTGAGACCTCCACCATGTGAGAAGACAATTTGGTGAATTCTGGAAGCCTGCCTTTGAGTTTGAAGGACCTCCCCCCGTGACAATGGCTGCCTGCATGGCAGAACCGCACTCACTAATCACAAAACTTTGCCTCGTGGTGCCTGACTGACCCAGCAACCCTGACCCAACTTACCTTCGTCCCAGGGCTGCTTTCATGCTGCTTCTGCTGGCTGGATGCAGGTCCAGCCTCTGATTGGCCAGATGTTCTTGGAGATGTCAGTTCACCCCTTTCAGGGGCAATAGTCCTAAAAGGAGCTCAGACACTGCGTGATGGACGTATAATTCAGTCAGGGATCCTGGAAATAGCTGAGGGGGGATGACGATGGCCCCAACAAATTCCCGATCACAAATTAGGGATGAGACAAGTTAATTACAGGGCAACTGGATTGAATGGTGGAAGCTTTGGAAAGGGTTCAGAGGAGATTTACTAGGATGTTGCCTGGTATGGAGGGAAGGTCTTACGAGGAAAGGCTCAGGGACTTGAGGTTGTTTTCGTTAGAGAGGAGAAGGCTGAGAGGTGACTTAATAGAGACATATAAGATAGTCAGAGGGTTAGATAGGGTGGACAGTGAGAGTCTTTTTCCTCGGATGGTGATGACCAACATGAGGGGACATAGCTTTAAATTGAGGGGTGGTAGATATAGGACAGATGTCAGAGGCAGTTTCTTTACTCAGAGAGTAGTGGGGGTGTGGAACGCCCTGCCTGCAACAGTAGTAGACTCGCCAAATTTAAGGGCATTTAAGTGGTCACTGGATAGACATATGGATGAAAATGGAATAGTGTAGGTCAGATAGGCTTCAGATGGTTTCACAGGTCGGCGCAACATCGAGGGCTGAAGGGCCCGTACTGCGCTGTAATGTTCTATGTTCTAGTCGGTCGCTGCAAGATATTCATAAACCAATTTATTCCTCAGCAGATAATGAGTGAAAATGTGCCTGCACTTTCTGGGTGATAATTTGACAGAATGGATCATCCAACATTTATGGAACCTAAAGGGAATAAAAACCGGAAGGTTTCCTCAGAGCATAATGATCCATCCACCAGATTTCCGCAAACGCTGTGAGGATTACCCTTATCTGGCTATTGGAGTGTTGAAAGTTTTGAGTGGAGACAGCGACATTAAAACAGCTATAGATAACAATGTTGCCACCACCCTGAACATTCAAAATTATTGATTTATTATATTCAAATATTAAACTGAGTAAAAGATTAACATTTTTCTAGAGTTGGCTTGGTTTTGGAAAAGGGTATCGAGAACCAACTCGAGAATTATAAACTGATCTATTCTTTCTCAGGCTAAGGGATATGTATCCACAGACTTCCAATTTTCCTGAGCTTGAAAGTACTATCAATTTATAAATATATATATATATTATAGATGAAGTGAAAAAGCTCAATTCCAGTAGTTGGTTCTAACATACTAAAATGAGGATCAAGTAAAAAAATGTTTATGAGATCAAAGAGTGAATATCAACATCTATTTCAGATCTCCAGTGAAGCAGAGAACTGTAGTGTTGCAACATAACCAATTTATCAGTCTGTCTTGTCTTGTGCAAACTGAGATCTGCCTTTTGACAATACACAAGCAACTCACTTTCACCTTCATCGATGTAGATAATCACCCTTCTCGTTCGAACAAAAAGCGAGACAATGGATGGATTTTCATTCCCTTCCCACTGGTGGTATCTTCTGATCCTGCTGAAGGCGACCAGACCCCCGACCCCCTGACCCCCTCCCCCACGGCGGGTACCCAAGTGGCAGGGCGGGTGAACCATGCAAAATGCCATAGAGATTGGCGAGATCAGAAAATGCCAAATGCTACTGGTGCAAAATCCTGCCCAATGTTTTGGAAAATACATACACCAAATTTCCTGTCCGTCTTTTCAGGCACTTTCACACATTTTTATTTTTACACATCACAATTAGAATTATGTTAAACACCCATACATTAGACTCTCATTACATGATTTTGAGACCAAAGAGCAAAACGGCTTGAAATCTTGATCAAATCCAGCTACCCTCAAAAAACATTTTTGTAATTCTCTGTCTGTTGGGATTCTCTTTGCTGGCATGTACCCGTGGGTTTTTCAGCGGTGTAGGGGAGTTTCAATGGGAAATCCCATTTATTCGTGGAGGGAAGATATAATCCCGCCGCCTACGAACGGCATGCCTCTGAGAAACTGGGGCACCGGTGATTTGAAATGATATCTTTATTGAATTCCTGGACAAATGTGCAATTTAGTCCCTCTGCAAAAGCTCTGTTGAAAGTGTGCACCAGTGCAAAAGCACACAAGAATTGCGTCATTGTAAGAATATATTTCAGAGATTATTTTGCACAACAGTACAAAAATAGTGAAAATATTGGTAAGACTTTCCTAAAATATGACGAAGTGTCATTTTGCGCCCATAAATCGGTTTGAATCTCACTGGCTTTTCCACCACAATTCCGATCATGATCCAAAGACCCGATGAGGCTGGATCCTCAGAGATCGGTATGCCCTTTTTAAAGGGTGCCCCGATTTCAGAATAAAGTTAACGACCCCCCGCCCCCCGTCTCCCCCCCCCCCCTCCCTGATGAGCTACACCATTCTATCGGGTCACCAAAGGGTCTGCCTCTCCAGATACCACTCCCTTGAGGTCCCACCCTTTGGCACTGCCAGGATGCAAGGGGGCAATGTCTCGCCATGTCCGTGACTACTCAGGGGCAACAGTAGCCTTGCAGTCCCTGCTGGCATAGTCAACACAACTGGTTTCTCTTTGTGGAGACCAGTAGTGATTTGCACTGGCTTCACTTTGCATCGGTGGGCCGGAGAATGGCAGGAGTCAGGAGGGTTCGGCTTACAGCTGCTCCTGCACATTTAAATTAGATTTTCAATATGCTAATCTGGTTCATGCACAGCATGGCACGGTAGCATAGTGGTTAACACTGTTGCTTCACAGCACCAGGGTCCCAGGTTCGATTCCCGGCTTGGATCAGTCTTTGCGGAGCCTGCACATTCTCCCTATGTCTGCATGGGTTTTCTCCAGGCGCTCCGGTTTTTTGCCACGAGACCCGAAAGATGTGCTGTTCGGTGAATTGGACATTCTGAATTCTCCCTCTGTGTATCTGAACAGGCGCCGGAGTGCGGCGAGTAAGGGATTTTCACAGTAACTTGATTGCAGTGTTAATGTAAGATTATTTTTTTAAAAGGGCCTGAATCAGATTACCTCTGCTGGGAGGGCCCAGAACTGTTTGATGTCGGGCGCAAATCACGTTTCAGGGTTCTCCCATAATTTGCTCGACATAGTTGAATTTACCCCAGGCGCAGAATACTGAGAAAGAGCAGTGAAGTGATATTAGGTGTAGGTGGTATGTTCTGCTCTCTCTAGTTGCGTGTTTGGAGATGGGAGGCTACTTAATTGGGCAGGAGATTGGAAGATAAACACCACATTGCCTTTGCACATCCACCCCGATTAAATGTGGGTTGGGAAGACCCTTGGTTGATCTACCCAACCCGTCTCCAATGAGGACCCTCTGAGATCTAGCCCCCAAATGTTGTTGCCAACCCCATACCCTATGAGCTCCACTCCATGGAACATCTCTCATCATTATGAAACTTGGGCCGGGGTCATTCTGTGATCCTGGGTCTTCAGTGGGTGTCTTTCCTGATTAAGCCACGTTGAGGCTCCCTGGCGACACGGATGAGGAAAATAGCACCTGGCCTCTGATTGGCTGGAAACTCTTGGGAGGCAGGACCTCTGCCCCAGGGGTCCTGATTTTAGGAAATGCATGCAGCTGGCTTCTCGACTGCCTGATAGGCATGTGGTTCAGCGGGCATTCTCAAAGTAGGCATGAGTCACTCACCGGCTCCTCAGCCCAAACAGCTGGTGAAAGACTGGTCACCTCCACAAGATCCTGCCTGAAATAACTCTTCAAGGAGCTGGACATGACATGCTGGATGGAATGGTTTCCTTCTCTGTTTTACAATTATCCTAACAATGCAAAGTAGTTTATTTCTGTATATCATTCAGCATATGGCAATATCAGTTACATCTGCCCCAAAAGCATCAACCAGAAACAACCACGAGCAGCATCCTCCACATTAAGACCAAGATAGGAGATGCTGTGACTTGTACAGAGTGCAGACAATACAGCCAATTAATATTCATTTCAGCAGTGCTTCTCTGGGAAACGTAGGTCTGCACAAGTGGTATCTCTCAAAACACTATACCTGCTGCAAATACTGAATCACAGGGTCATGAACCTGAAAACTGTCTCCCACACCACAGATCCTGTCAGGCCTGCTGTGTGTTTCCAGCATTGTTTATTTTTAGTGTAGTGCCACAGATCCCCTGGGGCTTATGATATGGTGGTTAATTGCTCATTTAAAAAGTATGGCTTCTGTATCCCCTCCAGCTCGGTCTTTGACTTTGAAACTAACATTAATACTTGTCTTTCAACGAGAGAAGGTCTTTTGTACTCAAGTTCATCCACAATCCTCACCAAGATATTTCTCATGTCAAAGGGGAAAACATGGAAGCAAAATAGCAAACATAAAGCATAAGAATCATTGAATGGTACACCACAGAAGGAGGCCATTCAGCCCATTGTGCCTGTGGCAGCTCTTTGTTAGATCCATTGAGTGAACCCATTCCCCTGCTCTCACTCCAATGCCCTGTAATCTTCTCCCCCTTCACGCACTTATCCAATTATTCTTTAAATTATCTATTGAATCTACTTCAACCACCATTTCAGGCCATCTACTCCAAAGTAACTCACTGTGTAAAAAATGTTCCCTCATGTTTTCTTGTTACATTCACCTTAAATCAGAATCCTCTGGTTGCTAATAATCTTGTCAATGGAAACAGTTTCTTCTAACTTACTCTGTCACAAAAGTTCCTAAACATTGGATGTGTAGGCTTTGGAAGGTGCCCTATTTTGGAAGGCCAGTTTAGCTCAGTTGGGGCCCGTTGAGCTTAGTTGGCCCCGCCTTCTCAACCTTGCCCCTTGCCTGAGGTGGTTATCCTCAGGTTAAGTCGCCACCAGTCAGCTCTCCCCCTCGGCAGCATGGTGGCGCTGTGGGTTAGCCGTGCTGCCTCACGGCACTGAGGTCCCAGGTTCGATCCCGGCTCTGGGTCACTGTCCGTGTGGAGTTTGCACATTCTCCCCGTGTTTGCGTGGGTTTCGCCCCCATAACCCGAAGATGTGCCGGCTAAGTGGTTTGGCCACGCTAAATTGCCCCTTAATTGGAAAAAATTAATTGGGTACTCTAAATTTAAAACAAAAAATGCTCTCCCCCTCAAAGGGGAAAGCAACCTATGGTCATCTGGAACTGTAGCGATTTTACTTTATTTTGGAAGAGAAAATTAAACCGAAACATCTTCTGCCCTCTCAGGTATTGGGGGCACTGAAAACATCTCCGGTTGGTACGCAGGATAAGTTGTCTAATGACATATGTTCTCACATGTGCCCTCCCCTTGCATTTATCCTGTTGTGCCCCCTTGTTTGTTTCTCCTATTTCACTGTAACCTGATGGGATTTATTTACAACGAGGAACTGCAGATGCTCAGTCACTAACTTCAATGGCATTTTGGGCAAATAAATGGAAGAGTCATTGGGATTTGACAGCAGGATTCAATCTGTTTCAACTGTTGCTAACTTAGAATTTAGAATTTAGAATTTAGAACAGTACAGCACAGAACAGGCCCTTCAGCCCTCGATGTTGTGCCGAGCAATGATCACCCTACTTAAACCCACATACCCGTAACCCAACAATCCCCCCCATTAACCTTACACTACGGGCAATTTAGCATGGCCAATCCACCTAACCCGCACATCTTTGGACTGTGGGAGGAAACCGGAGCACCCGGAGGAAACCCACGCACACACGGGGAGGACGTGCAGACTCCGCACAGACAGTGACCCAAGCCGGGAATCGAACCTGGGACCCTGGAGCTGTGAAGCATTGATGCTAACCACCATGCTACCGTGAGGCCCCTTGAGCTGTCTTTTATTCTGTGAAGAGAGATGTGCAATTAAGAATGTGATCAAGATCACTGCTGGCTCGACATCAAAAATACATTTTTGATATACTTTTTCATTCACATGACATCAGCATTGTTGGCAACTTGGCAAGTCCAGCTTGGGTGCCCACGCCTAATTGCTTTTGAGAAGGTGGTGGTGAGCTGCTTCTTGAATCGCTGCAGTCCATGTGGTGTGGACACGCTCCCAGTGTTGTTAAGAAAGGAAAAGTACTTTTGTTGACAACTAAACATCTCAAAGCACTTTACAATCAATGAAGTACTTTCAAGGCATTGTAATGTAGAAGAGGTGAAAACTGCAATGTCGTAATGACCAAATAATCTGTTTTTGTTATGTTGATCCTAACCCTAACCCTAATGCTAAGTCAGCACACCAATCATAACTCCCAAGCTCTTCTTCAAAGTAGAATCCATGGGATCATTTATGTCTACCTGAGAGGGCAAAAGACGTTTTGGTTTAATTCTCTCTTCCAAAAAAAGAGAAGTTGCCACAGTCCCAGATGACCATAGACTGCTTTCCCCTTTGAGGGGGAGAGCCGACTGGTGGCGATTTAATCTGAGGATCACCACACCTCAGGAGAGGAGCAAATTGAGAAGGTGTGGCTAACTAAACTAAACCGGCCTTCCAAAATAGGGCACCTTTAAAAGCATTGAATGCTTGTCGGACTGCCAGCCTTGATTTTTTTTGCACTTAAATGTTGGAGTGGGATTTGAATCCACACGCTTCAAACTCGGTGACAGGGCTAATTAATAACTAACCCCCACAGCTGACACCACAAGGTGGTGGATGAAGATCACCAATGAGCTGGAATATTCCTTGGATTAATATATTCACATCTTTGGTTGCTGTTACTCAAGATATTTTCCTCTTTTGCAAGTCGTTCCCCCTATCTTCCGAGGTGCAAGTTTTAATGTTCTACTAGTTTCTTTTGCATGGAAGTCAAATTATTTTACATTTTGAAAAGTCATCTCACTGAGAAAATCTTGACTTATTTTCACCAAGTTCAAAGGTTGATTCATTCTATGTAATATTCAAGGCTTTTATTCAGTCTGTGTCTGATTCAGTCTATGTAATATTCACAACTTTTATTCAGTCTAGTGTCAATCCCAATTTATATCTGGTCTGAAAAGATATAGAGCACAAGGACCCCCTATCCAGTTCATTGATATATATTGGAAGGTGTGGTCTTAATACCGGCCCCTGGGGATTGCCACTGAATATTTAATTCCCACTACAATTACTCTGAACTACAATTGTTCACTGCTATTCTTGATTTCTTGTCCCTTATCCAATGTTGTACCATGCTGCCACCTTAATCCCATTTTTTATACAAATCTATTACATCGTCCGTTGTCAAAAGTCTTTTGAATGCCCATACACCATACATGCAACACCAACATACTACAGTACCCTAATTGAACTTCACTGTTATTTTATCAAAATAACTCAATCAAGTTAGTCAAATATCATTTGATTTAACAAATCTGAACTGACTTTCTCAGATTATTGTCTCCAAAAGTTTGTTTAGCAGGCTGACTCACCTGTAGTCGCTGGAATTATATTCTCCCCATTTTTAGGCAGAGGTGTAAAGTTTTCAATTTTTCCAATCCCCTAATTACATTTCAACAATCTCAATTTATTGTTACTAATTCTTTCAATGTCTCATACATCCACCCTGCAAGAAAATAAACTATTAACTGGCCAAAAGCCAAACAAACAAAATAAATGCATAAAACTTCAAAATAAAATAAACAAAATGACATGTAGGAGGTCTGGGACTGTAAATATATCAAGAGTAATCAAGAATATCGTCTGTCGCTCTGCCCAAGGTGCTTGGTGACTGTTAAAGTGTTATGGGATGGATGACAATAAGGCTTCAGTTACCTCCTTAGCAGAGCAGTACACAACAAATTAACTGATTCAAGAGTTGTTTCTGCAAGATTCCCATACCATTGAATTAAGGACAACAGAGTGCTTCACTGGTATTGAGAGTGGTGTGTGGATGATTGACTTCTCTTATAAGATCTTCATAAACCAGTTGGGAAGCCTCAGTCACAGCCACCAGAAAGGGTTTTAGTTTGTTGTGGCACTGCTTATCCATCATACTTAAGTTGAACTCTATTTATAAATCCTGCCTGGGATGCCATCTGTCCTCACTCATGAAAATGGTGGCCTTTGAACTCCCAGAATTCTCTTTGCTTCCCCCAACCAGATGACATACAAAAAGTTAATGGAAGTCTAAAACTTGCTCTGCCCAAAACCCCTGGATTCCTGGCGAATTAAAATTTGCAAGACTGAAATCAATGGACCGTTGTGAGATAAGAGCTTCAAGGGATATGGAAAACTGGCAGGCAAATGAGCTACACGTCAGACATAAAGCATAAGGTGCTTTTGGGGCTTCATGGATGTACTTCTGTTCCTATATTCAAGTAATACCCCATCACATTCATGTCAGAACATGCTTGCAATATTTATTGAGTCTTCCTCCAGACGTTTTGTCTTCATTGTCTCCACTGAATTTGCGTTTGACTTAAAGGTAGTGACTCATTTATTTAGCTGTTGAAGCTCCACATCTGAATACCAGATAATTTGCTCAGAAATGACCATTAACAAGTCCTTAACAAGCTTAATTAGCCCTTTTACCAGTTCACTCAAATCTGATATAATTTCTTTTTGAACGATAGTAATGCTGTGAGTAACAGGAAATGCTGACAAATAATCAATTAGTTAATTGAAACAGTCTCTCAACAGGCTGCCAGTTTTTAAAAATGTTTACTTTATTGTAAAGTCCCCTTTTCTGTATTTCATCATGCCTTGATTGGAAGGTCCATTCTCAATGTGCGAAAATACATTTCAAACATTTCAAAAGCTCATGGAAAACTATTGATCACAACAACTGACTACTAAATCAGGTTCCTTTTGCATTTAAGCAACATATTTTACTTTTTTTTAATAACACTGAGACCAAGCTGTCATCTGGGCCTTAATAAATCATGGAGATGTTCTCTCATCTTGTCTTACACTACATTTTCACAGGCAGAATGGATTTTTACGGATCATTAGTTTGTAATGAAAACTTTGATGAGGGAGTTTGCACAGAACGTTTGCTGAACTTCTGCAGAATGCTGAACTCATCCCAGACTTAAAATACTGGCAAAGTTCTATTTTTAGAAGCCGACCTTGGGCGGGATTCTCCCATTCAGCGGCAGAGTGCCTGCGCCGTCGGAAACGCCGTTACGTTTCACGACGGTGTGAACGGGCCGTTGGGAGTACCAATTCTGGCCCCTTCAGTGGGCCAGTACGGCACTGGAGCAGTTCATGCTGCTCCAGCCTCCCATCCCGGCGGGAACTGTGTGACACGCCAACCCGTGCATGCTTAGTGACACCGGCGTCAACGAGGACGTGCGCATTGGCGCCGGCGCCAACCCGTGCATGCGCGGTGGCATCCCTCAACGGGCCGGTCTCGACGCAACATGGCGCGGGGGTTCAGGGGCCTGCACGTAAGAAACTAGGCCCAGGGACCGAGAGGCTGGCCCGCCAATCGGTGGGCCTCGATCGTGGGTCAGGCCCCAACAGAGGCCCCCCGGGAGTTGGACCCCCCCCCCACCACAAACAGGCTGCCCCCGAACCTGAGCGCTGAGTTCCTGCCGTCTGCAACCAGGTGTGGAAGGCGCCGGCGAGATTCTGCCTTTTAAGATCGGCTGCTCGACCCATCCAGGTCGGACAATCGGCAGCCCGGCCGCGTAGAGCGGCCTGAGATCGGCACCGCGCCAAATGCGCCGGTGCCAGCGTCGGGGCAGCGCGGCGCGGTTGCGGGGATTCTTCGGTCCGGTGCGGGGCTGGGAGAATCCTGCCTCATAACTTCAGAGACACTCACCAAAAGAATGCTCATAATCTTGTTGCAGAGTTTAAGACATGCCCACACAGAGCATGTTCCTGGAGTGAACGATACGGGGAAATTATGGGATTTAAAATGCTTTAGTTGTAGTTAAAGGTATCTTTGTACAATTTATACAAAAAGCTGTTCCATACTAATTTAATGTGAATTACCGGTGTTATGTCTTTGCTTTTATGTTTCAAAATGGCGACCACCCTCAACTAGACAGACATTTCATATTTTATATTGAGTTAATTACTTGACCACAAACTGTTATGTATTACATAAGAACATAAGAACTAGGAGCAGGAGTAGGCCATGTGGCCCCTCGAGCCTGCTCCACCATTCAATGAGATCATGGCTGATCTTTTGTGGACTCAGCTCCACTTTCCGGCCCGAACACCATAACCCTTAATCCCTTTATTCTTCAAAAAACTATCTATCTTTATCTTAAAAACATTCAATGAAGGAGCCTCAACTGCTTCACTGGGCAAGGAATTCCATAGATTCACAACCCTTTGGGTGAAGAAGTTCCTCCTAAACTCAGTCCTAAATCTACTTTCCCTTATTTTGAGGCTATGTCCCCTAGTTCTGCTTTCACCCGCCAGTGGAAACAACCTGCCCGCATCTATCCTATCTATTCCCTTCATAATTTTTAATGTTTCTATAAGATCCCCCCTCATCCTTCTAAATTCCAACGAGTACAGTCCCAGTCTACTCAACCTCTCCTCATAATCCAACCCCTTCAGCTCTGAGATTAACCTAGTGAATCTCCTCTGCACACCCTCCAGCGCCAGTACGTCCTTTCTCAAGTAAGGAGACCAAAACTGAACACAATACTCCAGGTGTGGCCTCACTAACACCTTATACAATTGCAACATAACCTCCCTAGTCTTAAACCCCATCCCTCTAGCAATGAAGGACAAAATTCCATTTGCCTTCTTAATCACCTGTTGCACCTGTAAACCAACCTTCTGTGACTCATGCACTAGCACACCCAAGTCTCTCTGCACAGCGGTATGCTTTAATATTTTATTGTAACCAATGCCCTCCATATTGTATGTTGTAAGGGTCCTTCATATTTATTCCCTTATTCCCCCTTTCTTTTATTTTGACGTTATGATTTTTGATCCATGGATGATTAATGAACATGTATCTTTAAAGCAAGCAGCATAATTCAGAAGTTACTGGAGAGAATACTATTTCCTGTTGGTTTGAACAGGAGTCTTCAGGCCTGTTGGCACCAAAGAGAGAGAAATGGGGTGGGGCTCAGTTTGATTTATTAGCTGGTGACCGATCAATGGGTCCAAAAGTCTGTCGTGCCAAGTAACGGGTGAGGATTGGATCCTATCCCAATGGAATACTTTTCAGATTCCCAAGGAGTTTCAGTTTGACTCCTGGCAGCTTGGAGAGAAGATTGTGCTCTTTTTCCTCTGTGTTTCTCTCCAGAAAGTCTGTGAGAGGTGTATTTCTGAACCTGCAGAGTACTTGAATAAATCAATCTACAGGAAAACCAACACAGGCTGCAAACAAAGACCAGAACTTGCTACTCTTTCTGGAAAGGCTATGACTGCTATACTTCTGAACTCTCAGAGAACCTGGATGAATGAATCTACAGAGAAGACCATTACAGGCTGTGAACAGAAACTTTAACTTGCAAGCTTGCTATGAAGGAAGATGTGCTAAAAACCATCACCTGAAAAAAATACTTTTTCCATTTGCTTATTATTTTTACCCCTTTCCACCACTCTGTGTTTGTCTGTCCTGTGTACAGGTAGAGCAGGGCAGGGGTAAAGTTAAAGTGGGGGGTTAGGAATTAGTTAATAGTTAACACGTTATATTTTCTGCATATTTCATTATAATTCTTGTAAATAAACAGTAATTATGTTGAAACTTACAAACCTGGTGAGTGTAATTACTGGACAGCCAAGGGCCAAAAACTTTGCATATTTTTCGAATAATTATTGGGTAATTCATCTGTGTTGTGACTCTAGGGCATGTGGGGCTGGAATTGATCGTGCCCAGGGTGTCCAAACAATGTCACATGATTACATGGTGACATCACACTGACACTTGGGAGATTTTCCCTCACTTCCATTTAGATGGTGAGCAAGCAACACTTCTGCAATAAACCCTTACAACTGTTTAAGTAACCTACAGTATGGAAACTGGTTATCCTTTGTCTATACTGTGAATAAAGGTAAAACTCCAGAAGCATAATAGCATTAAAAACAAAGCGGGCGACAAGGATATTTTCGAGTGAAATAGTCAGAAAAAGAAAAAAGCCAGACCTGGAAATTGAGGTGAAGATCCATTTTTGGGAAACCAATCCACCATCCAAACATGTCTGGTAAAACTGTCAGTCTGGAACAGAGTTTTTAGCCTTGCTAAGAGTACATGTTAATCTTAGAAGTGATAGAAAGCACTCAGGACCATATTTCTATGTGACCACAACCCAGAGTGCTTGGAGAATCGCAGGCGGTAAAGGAGAGAATTTTTCAGTCAGAGCGTTGACTATTGTGCTGATCGATTTGCACAATTGGTGGGCTCAGAAAAATATAGTTTTCTGGAAAAGAGAATACCAGGAAATAAGGGGTAGGCTGTAAAAAACAAGTTATTCATCAAGCTCGGGAGTATTTCCAGCATCACACCTTTTTACGTGGTGGCTGCATCGTTAGATCCTCGACCTCGGTGAGCGAGAGAGAGATTTGCTTTCGGAAAAAAGAAAAAAACATGATAGTAACCAGATTGAGCAGAATTACAGCTCAAATCTTCTGTTTTTGACACAGATCGGTGTTTGCAAAAAATGAATTCTTAAAGCCACAGTCCAACCAAGGAAAGAAACATTTTAAGGAAACAGCATAAAAAAAGTACAAATTAGATTGAAAGAGAAAGAAATTAGAGGGGAGGAAAAGTTGAAGAAAAACTAAAGAACAGGTAGCTGCGATGCTGGGAAAAAGTAGCTCTATGGAATTGTTCGTTGAGAATGTAGAATCATGGAGTTCCAATGAAGACAGATTCCGATACCATCTTGCTAAAAACAGAGTACTGGATTAAATTAAAGTCGCAACTTTCTTGCGTGTAATAGGATGGAAAACCTTCAGCCTATTACAAAGTCTTGTTCATCCTGCAGAGCCTGATGCAATAATTTACGAGGAATTAACAAAGACCTTTGAAGAACACTTCTCCCCAAACCATTAATCATAGCAGAGAGATTCAGATTTCATTGACGTAGTCAAGAAGAGGGTGAAAATATTCCACAATTTGTAGCAGCACAACGGAAACTAGCAAATAACTGTGATTTTGGATCAATGTTTGAGGACACGCTGCGAGACAGATTTGTGTGTGCATTGAGAAATGAGACAACACAGAGATGATTGTTGACAGAAAGCTTTCTAACACTCAAACATGCTGTTGACAATCCCACTGCTGTGAACAGATGGAGAGTCCTATCCACAATGTCTATGGAGATCAAAGAACTAAAACTTGGTGTATTATCGATGCAAGGCATTATATAAAGATTTTGGGTCTATCCAAAACTAAGAGGGAATAAAATTAAAATGGAAGTAGATACAGGAGCTTCTGTATTTCTTTCTCTGTAAAATGTATCAACAAAAGCTCAAGAATGTATCATTAAAACCATCTGATATAATCTTGAGAACTGAGACGAAAGAAATGGGGCGCAATTCTCCGCGCTCACGAAAATTCGGAGAATAGCGGGCGGCGTAAATTTTTACGGACACGCTGGTCCGACGCCCTCCCGCTATTCTCCCCCCCCCCCCCCACGGCCGCCCCCTGACACGAATCGCTGCTCGCCGTTTTTTTACGGCTTGCAGCTATTCACCCCTGGCCGATGGGCCGATTTCCAAGGCCTTTACGACCATTTTTATAAACGTAAAACACACCTGGTCTGACCGTTCGTAAAAACGGCTGTAAAGTCCCGATCTGGGGAATCATGGCACCGATTGGCACGGCAGTACCACGGCCGTGCCACGGCCGTGCCAAGGGTGCCATGGGCCCGCGATCGGTGGGTACCGATCGCGGGCAGCGGGTACTTAACCCGCGCACTCTTTCTCCCTCCGCCGCCCCGCTGGATCCATTCGCGGGGCGGCTGAGGGGCATACCGGCCCGCGCATGCGCGGGTTTCACGCATATGCGTGATGACGTCATCCGCGCATAAGCAGGTTGGAGTCGTCCAATCCGCGCATGCACGGCTGACGTCATCTGACGCGTCAGCCGTCGCTAACTCTGGCTAGCGGGCTTAACGAAAATCGTTAAGCCCGCGATGCCGGAGTTCACGGCCGTGCGATGCTAGCCCCGACCGGAGAGCTGAATCGGTTCCCGGTCGGGGGGGGGGGGGGGGGGGGGGCGGAGGCTGGCGTCAAACGCGCCCGTTTTTGACGCCAGCTTCCCGAGTTTTCGTAACTCGGGAGAATCGCGCCCATGGTTCCAGTGAAGGGCTATTATATCTTGGTGCAAATTGAAGTAAATGATCAATCTGAAAAACTGCCATTACATGTGGTAAAAGGAAAATTTAATTTGCTGCACTTTTCAGAAGAGCATGGTTGAACAAAATCAAACTAAATTGGCAAGTGTGAACCAATTGGTTGATGGAAAAAAAACATTTCAGAAACTCTTAGAAATGTGCAAGGAGATATTTGAAAACACTTTAGTGGAAGTGACCAGAGTCAGGCACAACTTGAGATAAAATCTGATAGCACCCCGAATTGCTTAAAGGCAAGATGCTATCGAACCAAGAGTTGAAGTGGAACTTGGTGCATTGTCAAAGGTGGAGTAATTGAGAGTGTGATGATTAGCGACTGGGCAACCCCAATTGTTCCAGTTATCAAGCCAGATAGATGGCTCAATTAAAATCTTTAAAATGACGATCAACCACAGTTGTGTGCCAAGCAGCATTGTATTACTATTAATAAAGGACTTCTTTTCTGTATTGTCAGGTGGACAAAAGTTCAGTAAGATAGATTTGTCCCAGGCATACCTCCAGATGAAGGTAGCAGCTGAGTCGCAACCTTGTCCACCAATTGTAACACACAAAGGACTTCAGGTACTTACCGTTCGGAATAACGTCTGCACAGGCCCTATTCCAAAAATCAATGGACCAAATTGTTAATGGCTTCAATGATGTTCAATGTTATTTGGGTGACATTTTAATTACCAGCAAGACTGAACAGGAGCGCCTAAATAATTTAGAAGACATTGGAGCGTCAAGAGAGAGAAATATGAATTTTTCCAATCATCACTAATCTGTCTTGGCCATGTAATTGATCAGGACGGGCTCCACAAGGAACATCAGAAGATGACTGCGGTTTTAGATGTGCCAAAACCACAGAATATATCGCAACTGAGATCTTTTTTGGGACTCATCAATTACTGTGGAAAATATATTCCAAACTTTGCTACGATATTAAAAACTACTCTATATATTATTATGTGTGAATCAACAATGGAATTGGACAGAAGATTGCAAAGAGACGAATACTGAATTCAAAAATGTGCTGAAAAAATCGGAAATCTGAGTTCACAACTCACACGTGACACATTGCCCTATGGAGTGGGTGTAGTTGTCTCTCATACAATGCCAAATGGAGATGAAAGACTTTCCCCTTCGGGTTGACAAGTGCTGAACAGAATTATGCTCAGTTGGAAAAAGAAGGCTTGAGTTTAATATTTTGAGTGAAACGGTTTGGTCACTACTTGTATGGAACACAGTTTACTTTGTTAACAGACCACAGGCCTTTGACAATGATTTTGATCCATACAAAGGAATACTGTCTCCAGCTGTGAGTCATTTGCAGAGATGGTCCCTCATCTTATCAATGCATAATTATGAGATTCAATACAGAAAATTGGAGCAACATGTGAACCCTGATGCTCTATCACATTTACCAATATGGGACAAATACAGGAGAACGATGTAAATTATGTGTACTTTTCCCAAGTGGATAGTGTACCTATTACTGCATCTTAAGTGCAAAGACACACAAGGTCAGATCAGGTGATGGGGAATGATATGGATATAATTTTCCATAGTAATTGATGAGTCCCAAAGGTATACCACTGGATGAACAGAGGAGGAATCCAGAATTCAAGCCATACAGAACAAGAGAACTTGAATTAATGGTACACAATTGAACATTTATATGTGGGATCTGGATCATCATTCCTCCATGCTTACAGAGTAACGTACTGGATCAACTTCACCAAGGACATCCAGGAGTTGTATGTATGAAAAAGCTCATAAGGAGTTATTTCTGGTGGTCGGGACAAGACTCACAGATTGAAGAAAGAGCAGGTCAATGTCAGTCTTGTGTTAAGATACAAAATACTCCACCTCTTCAACCACTTCAGAATTGGGTTTGGCTAAAGCAACCATGACAAAGAGCACATATTGATTTTGTGGGATATATGTTTCTTGTCCTTATGGGTGCACATTTCAAATGGCTCAAAATAATAATAATGAAATTGACAACTACTAAAACGATAAATCGGAACAATTAGTTAGCGATAACAGGACTCAGTTCACATCAAAGCAATTTGTGGACTACCTTAGAAATAATGGCTTCCAGCATATAAAAAATATGTTTTATCATCCACAAAATGGATTGGCAGAGAGGCTGGTATAGCCTTTGAAGAATGGCATCAAAGGAAAAAGGGCCATTAGCTAAGAGAGTAAACTAATTTCTAATTTCCTATAGAAACACTTCTAATGTGACATTGCCGGTAATATTTATTTTAAAACAGGAGTTGAGAACCAAGTTTGATTTGCTCTTACTGTCTGACACTATCACCGGAGTAGAACGACAATATCAAAACCAAGTTACTCGCTGTGAACAAACATTCAAACCAAGACGTTTTGAGCAGAGAGAAAGAGTTTTAACAAAAAAACTACTCTTCAAGTGAGAAGTGGATACCAGTCACAATATTCGCAAAGGTGGGATCTATTTCTTACATGGTGCAAACCAATGACTAGAGAATTTGTAAGAGCACACAGATCAAATCCTTGCTTCAGACTATCCTTGTATAGTCGGTATCTGATAGGCCAGCTTTGAACATTCGAGGTTTGGAAATCCCTGGACCTATGGTCACAACTGAGTCGAATTCAAATTCTACAACAGTCGAACCAACAACATCTGGAGAAGCTGAAGAACGACCAATTTTTTTTAGGTGATGTACCTGAACCAAGTCTGGAGCAGACTACTGAGAGTGTGAGAACAAAAAGCCCTGAACAACAGATTCTGTCTGAGCGGAACCGACATCCACCTAAAAGACTCTGGTACTATTGTGTACATACAGTTGTATTATAATAATAATACTTGGTTACAGAGTGGTTAGCACTGTTGCTTCACAGCACCAGGGTCCCAGGCTCGGTTCCCACTTGGGTCATTGTCTGTTCGGAGTCTGCACGTTTTCCCTGTGTCTGCGTGTGTTTCCTCCAGATGCTCCAGTTTCCTCTCACAAGTCCTGAAAGCTGTGCTTGTTAGGTAAATTGGACAGTATGAATTCTCCCTCCATGTACCCGAACAGGCGCCGGAATGTGGCAACTAGGGCTTTTCATAGCAACTTCATTGAAGTGTCAATCTCAGCCTGCTTGTGACAATAAAGATTATTATTATCAATCACTGTTCACCATGAGTAAAAGTTTAAATTAATATTTATTCATATTTGTTGTCGCACTACAGGAGGAGAAATGTTAAGTATTGTAACCAATGCCCTCTATAGTGTGTCACATGATTGTGTGATGACATCATCAGAAGCACTTGGGAGAGTTTTCCACTTCCATCTTAGACTGTGAGCAAGCAACATCTCGGTAAATAAACTCTGACAACTGGTTAAGTAACCTACGATGTTGTAACCTGATTATCCTTTGTCTATACTGTGAATAAAAGTAAAACCCAGAAAACATAACATAAATGAATTTTGGAGGCTCCAAAATGTACTTATATGTTGACTGCTACAGTATGTACAAACCACAGCAGTGAGTGCTTAACCACAAAGAACTTAACAAGTCAACAAAATGCCAAGTGTGCATACCACTTGTTGTACCACACTCCTGTGTTGTAGTGAGACCTGGACTGGACTGCATACCAAGAACACAAGTGTGCCAGAGGAATTCCATCAGTAATGAACTCACCACAGCATCTGGATTCAATGTGAGGACAGTTGGACAAACATTAGTGCCCTTGAAGCCAGCTCCACAAAGCATTCAAGCAAAACTCCTACAAAATCAACTTTGATGGATGGACACTGTGTTTGGATGGCTGAAAATGGACTCTCCTGCCACGTGCTGTTCTTTCAACTCCCAGCTGACGTACATAGAACAAAGAAAATTACAGCGCATGAACAGGCCCTTCGGCCCTCCCAGCCTGCGCCGATCATTTCGGAGAAGAACAAAGAAGAAGCTTCAAAGACACCCTGAAGCTTTCATTGCAGTGTGGCTGTATTGACTTTAATGACTAGAATGACTTGCTACCAATCTTTCAGAATGGATCATTGATCTGAATCAGGTTTTGAGTCCCAATGTTTAAATGGTGAGGGAGAGCAGGAACATAGAACAAAAAAAGGAAACAGATCCTGCACACCGAATCCCCTGCCTCATGGAACCTCCTGCCCTATGTGCTAAAGATCTCCAGGACAAGAATCGGTCTGTTCAGTCACATGAAAACCCATAGTAGAATCTCAAGACCTTGACAAATGAAGTGACAGTTAGTACGACTGATAAATAATTAACGTAACAAATACCAGCTCTCAAAGGAAAAAAACACATTGAGAATTAAAAATCTAGCAGTTACATCTGCTAGCTACACCAAAAAAAGCAAAAATGATCATTTTATTCATCCGTTATTAAGAATTGATAATACTTCTTTATTAACTCATTCATCTTACCAATAGCTGGAGGTAACGCAGTTGAGGGAATATTGGTATGGTCGCTCCTTTTACACTATTCCACAAAGATAAAATCTATCCTCCAGGAGTATGGCTTTGTGTAGTGAAGGTACCAAAATAAAATGGCTAAATCCCTGAATTACTCCGGTGAGATCCCAACATGCAAATCTCTGTTGGGAGCACGATAGTATAGAATTTACCCTTCGTGTCAGATACAATTTTCTTTCAGCTTCTAATTCTTTTATTTCCTCACCTAACACTTTTCACTTTATCTTTCATCCAATTCATTTTCAATTCTCTTTATTTCTGCCATTGCCTTTGCTGACAATGCAGACTGCAGGGCAGTAGGGAACTTAAATGCACTAACATATTCCATCACTGCTGCCAGAGATAACAGTGGAGCCATTCTGTAACTAGGTTTGACCTCGAAGCTGATGTGGTTCTGCGAGTTCATCTCAAGGTCACACGGTGAGTTTTGATAAAATAACTTCACAAGTGAATCTGATCAGGCAGCGAAGCTATGTTTCCTTGGAAAGGAAAATTGGGTGGAGTATGAAATCGGCTGATGCTTTCCTCTCACCCCTTTTATGCTATCATCCAAGGTGAGCTTTGTACCCATACCTGAGGTACAGGATAAAGTTTTGACCTGTGATTTTGCTTCCCCGACCTGAGCATGCTTCATGCTGACAAGGGTGGGATTGTGTTCTCAGTCCATGGTCTCAGTAGGGAGTTCGCTCTACCAGCCTTACGTGTTGGAGATCCAAGAAAATCCATATTCCCTTATTTTGCATTATGTAATGTTCATAGGAAACTATGAGCAACATGTGTTTCCAATACATACTGCCAGTTTTAGATGCTCCCTGCTGCAAACACAAACTCAGGAGATTAGCCCAGGATGCTTTAAGGAAAGAAAGGGTCTTTGCCAGGCTTCCTTCTATTGCAGGCAAAACAGTAACGTTTACTTCATCAATGACGAGTTGGTGAATGGCAATTTTGAAGCTCTTGCAGATTGGACACAGATGGGCCCTTCTCAGATATACCACTTTTGACACATTCCTTTCTGTCATATTGGCCAGTCGTTATGGAATTCTGGCCACTATCTAAGAAAAGGAAAAGAAAAACTTATTCTAAGTCCAGTGTCTAATTCAAAGAGTTTATATGAAGTTCAAAATCACACACTCTGATGCCACATCAGTCAGTCATCCACAAGATGGATGGTCACACTGCAAGGACCAATATATCATTATGCTCCCATATTCATTTATGAAGCTAAAATGAGACTCTAATGGATTTACTCCTCTTTCCCATGAAAAACAGACATCAAAAATAGTTCAAAACTCCTCAATTACTAATCTAGTGACACAACCACGAGGCAACCACATCTAACTGCAATGGGATGACTGGAACAAAGACTTAGGATGTGACTTAACTGAAAAATTTCTAAGTGTAATTTGGGCATGATTGGCAGGGTGTTTCTCGGCGCCTGCGTTAGTGAGATCGCAGCCCATGTTTAATGACAGTTCATTCCGCAAATGAGCTCCCTCGAGCTTCTCGCCATTACTGGCTGCTTCATCGTCTGATTGAACAGACACCCACCTCAGCATCTCGCTGCTAACACGAGGGAGCTGCTTATGAACACATCCTCCAGTCAACACACAAGCATGGCAGCAAGCAGACCTGCTCCTCGTTTTGGCAATGCCGACCTGGACAGGCTTCTGCATGCCATGGATGTGAGTTGGGATATCTTGTTCCTCCAATGGGATTGGAAGACCAGCAGCAGGGTCACCAAGGAGGGCCAGCCTAGGAGGCAGTGGCAGTGGCTATCAGTGCGACCAGCATGACCAGGAGGACCAGCATTCACTGGAGGAAGAAAACCGACAACCTCCACCGAGCTGCAAGGATAAATTACCGCCTCTCTGCTGGCATTAGTTCCGCCTGCCACCCCTCAAACTTTCAACTCCAACCCCTCCGCCACAAATCACTGGCTGACACCTCGTACCCTCCTCACATCTGACCTTTGTGCTTGTTCCTCAGCAACCCCTGGTATCCACCAGTACAACCCCTTCATGTCCAGTTGCGATGCCCACACATATCACCTGTCACTGACCCCACCTGATCTATCAAGCGCACGGCTCACAATACCCTCCCTTTGTTCGCGCAGGAGAAGGTGGCTCATAACAAACAGGAATTAACCAAGAAGGGTGGGCGGAGTCCCCGAGTTCCGAGGCCTCACCCGCTATGAGGAACAGGCCTTGGAGATGAGGAGGTTGAACGACAAGAGAGCAGTCACTGTCAGTGACGTTTGTCTGGCATCCACTGCCTCTTCACCCAGATGGCCTGTCAAATCAGTTGTTCATGTCAGACAAAATGACCTTCCCACTCACTGACCACATGTCCATTTTCTTGCAGGATCTCCATCTGATGGAGCCAGGCCATCTGGAGTCGTTTCCAACCCCTCTCCCCGCCACCCAAGAGACTATCTCGGAGGTGAGGCAGCTTTGGGGCAGCAGGGTAGCATGGTGGTTAGCATAAATGCTTCACAGCTCCAGGGTCCCAGGTTCGATTCCCGACTGGGTCACTGTCTGTGTGGAGTCTGCACGTCCTCCCCCTGTGTGCGTGGGTTTCCTCCGGGTGCTCCGGTTTCCTCCCACAGTCCAAAGATGTGCGGGTTAGGTGGATTGGACATGCTAAATTGCCCGTAGTGTCCTAATAAAAGTAATGTTAGGGGGGGTTGTTGGGTTACGGGTATAGGGTGGATGCGTGGGTTTGAGTAGGGTGATCATGGCTCGGCACAACATTGAGGGCCGAAGGGCCTGTTCTGTGCTGTACTGTTCTATGTTCTATGTTCTATGTTCTATGTGAGCTTCGAGGAGACCACCATCGAGGCATCACAGCTATCACCCCAACCTTCCAACATCGCAGAGGCAACACCTTGGTGGGCAAAATTAGTAGAGAATCCCATGACTCAGCTGAGTCCCAATCAGATGCCTGGCATGAATCTGAATTGGCCATTCCTGCAACCTAACCTGCCCTTAGTTACCTCAAGCTTATGATGAAGTCCAGAAACGGTCAAGCAAGTAGAAGGTAGATGTGCAATGAATATCACCAACTCCAGGCTAGTGTCCATCATTCCCACTGTTGATAATGTTGCTATCCTTGCCACTCTAGTTGACAATCCCTGACCCTTTTCACCAGTCTGGGTTCAATAAAATCTGAGACGGATCTGCAGGTATCAATTATTGTTTTATTTCCCCCAGCTTGCAAGGCTGACTCACTCGTGGGACCTTAGATCACGCAGCTGTCTTCGAGAGCTCCTAAAAGCCAGTGAGAGCTAGGACAAAGAAATCACAGTACATATTGATTGAATCACATCAAGATTCGCATACAAGCTTCCCATAGGTCAATGTATACACCTTCTGACCTGGCCATATATCCTGATTGGCTCACTTCGCATTTCCCAATCTTGGCCTCTTGTTACCCAGCATCCTTTTCTCCATTCTCTCCATGAGGCAAAGCTCCCTTCCCCCCCTTCCTAGCCATGCTGTGCTCATCCCTTTGTTCTCTGTCTTTGAACTCATTACCCTCAGGGTCCTACTGTCCATCATATTCGTTTGTTCACTTCCTCATAGTGTTTTAGTAAGTGTCCCTAAGGAGCCTCCAAAAATAGTCCAGCACCCGAACACAAGCCTGAATCTTTTAGCTATTGGGAGAGCTCACTTGGCTGGGCCTGGAAGCAGACGGTTGGCCCCAGAGCAAAGTTTCACACTGGCTGACCTATTAACGGCCATCGAGCATGAAGCGCACTCTGTGAAAAGCTGGGCGATGCCCGAGAGGGCAGGAGGAGGGGGGAGGAGGAGGAGGGAGGGGGCATGCCAAAAATCGGGAGAGTGTGGGTTCTTGTTTCAAATGTGCTCCCTCAGGGGTATAGCCACTGCAGAGTTGTCTCAGGGAGTTGCTGACCTGTGAAAAATAAATATTGATGTTAAAATAATGCCATGGCTGTCTAGGCAGCACAATCATACATAGATCTCAGTCCCTAGACACATTTCTTAACTTTATTTGAGCCCTGACAGTTCATACTCCCCTGGATACAGGTTGCAGCTGAAGCTTAAAGGCCGCCTGGCCAATCAGCCGCCTGCCAACAATGAAAGCAGGAGGACCCCGTAAAATTGTGTTTATTTGGCTCCTCGAGTGGCTAAATTGCCTGCTTGACTGTCGGCAGGCGCACTTCTGACTCCTGTGGGCACTCGCCGAACGAAACATTGCCCGATGCCAGGATGCACGCCCGATGTCTTCTCGAAACGATTTTGCACGCTTCTGGGTCGGATGCACATCCACCCGAGCAACATAAAATTCTGGCCCTCATTTCCTTCTCTCACTCGCAAAGGAACCAGAAGTCCCTTTCTTTATTCTTTTGAAAATCTTCACCACTTAGTTCCCTGCCAGAAAGAAAAATATCAATCCAAACAGGTTACAACACTTCAAATGCATTCTAAACTCCCTGGCATGCAAAATGTGAAAACAACCTGACAGTGATAACCAGAATTGTTTTTAAAAGCATGAACAAAACAGGAAACCAATTCAGCGAGGAAATTGCAATGAAATCCAACTGGGAGACACAGCAAAGATGGAACATTATCAGCCCCCTTCTATTTTTTTGAGGCACCATTGGTCTCCCACTGGAGTTACAATGGAAGACTGGCAGAATCGCTGTGAAATTTCAAGGCCTTTTAACTCACCAGTCAGGACTCCCAAAACTTGCTGGGATTTAAGAGCCTGGTACTGACCTAATAAAGTCTCATAAAAACACTACATCGGCAGTAACATGGCCTGGGCACGTCCTCCTGATGAGATCATGACTGCACATAAAGAGATCATTGTGCATTTGCCTTCTTCCTACATATATCCTCTGCAAGGTGATGTCCTTGGCTGATAAGATCATGACCCAACTATATATTGCACAAGAGCACAGGCAAATTGTCACAGTCACTTCACACTCCTGCCCCTTTTGCTAGTGGTTCATGAGAAGGCTGGTAAAACAACAGAATGAGGAGTCATAGAGACAAGGTTAAATTTGAGAGATTTAGGTCAGAGAACAAGAGAAACAGTTATTTTTTAAATAGTTATCTATCTTTGGATTGCACTGCCAGTGGCAACATTTAAGAATAGGTTAAATAGGTGTTTCAAGAGAAAGGCTATAAAGAGAAATGGAAATGCATAGGCATGTTTGGGCAGTAGGACGGCAGCTCGTCTGAAAAATAAAACTCAGGATAAACTGTTCGGCCAAATGGACTATTTGTAATATCCTGTTGTAATATATGTATCATTCAAAAGAAAATTTTGGAAAAGAACATTATCAGAACACTTTGACTAAGACCTGGGATGATTATAAAAGACTCAAGTAAACAAAAAATGAATCAACCTGAAAACAATGGGTGCAGGCCAACTGAGCCTCCAACAATGCTATTACAGCTCAGCATGAATAACCGTAAGCTGGCTGATATGGCCAAAAGGCTGCTCACACCGTATCACAGACTATGACGTCCCCTCCCGACTCCCTACTTCCCATAGCGGGTGTCATAACCTGGGGTTAAGCAGATCAAGGAACACTAATAAAACCTTAAGCATGTCATGGGACACTGGGGGATTGATTATGGGGAATACACACTCTTCCACTGAAGGCGATCTTCTACATCCTGTATAAAATCGGAGGGCCATGAACTGTGAGCTGACCCCTGTAGTAGAGTAACTGCTCTGTATTCTTGTTCTGTTTTTCCTTTGACTCAACCTGTTTGGCTCGGTGTGGACTCCTTTCCAGGCTTTATAATACCTGATTGCTTGCAAACCTCCTGTGGTGATATGATCTGCATACTTGTCTGCCATTGGGCCAGAACGTCGGCTTACCATTGGCCCTGGTCGGTCATGTGTTTCTCGACCGATTGGCCGAGAGGCTGAGTTAACCACGCCTCTATTAATGAGGTATAAATGGTCAGACGCCTGACGATCGTCCCTTTCCATTGTAGACGATCGCAGAGCTGTGTTCTAGTCAATTAAAGCCAGACTTTGGTAAATCACTCGCCTCACGTACAATTGATGGTACATCACCTCCACTGATGAAAGACTGATCTCCAGGACACTGCTACAAGCAGGTGAGGAATTTTAGGGGCATTTAAAACATATATCATTTTTATTTAACTCTTTCATTTGTTACTTCTAAATATATTGAAGGCAGAGAACAAAAGCTGTTTTAAAAGATAGCTTTAAACCCCATAAGTGAGTGAATGCATAGGATGGATTCTAAAACATGAATTAACACACCACAAAATTGGTCACTTCCGATTTCAAGAGTTGGTAAGGAGGTCAGGGAGCAATGAAAACACCTCCAGGTGGCACACTGCTCATTTAAACATTTTAATTAAGCTACATGCCTTTGATGTTATTCCTATCCCAGCTTCAATACTGTCTGGCTGGGTTTCTCACGCCTCAGAAAACAAGTCACCTAAAGGGAGGTGGGGACTGTTGGGTGGAAGAGGAAAGTGCTTTCACAGCTCTGCTTGTGGGCCAGGAGGAGCAGGAGACGGGTTAGTGATTGGGGAGTAGAGAAATTAAGATGGCCAATGTCACATTGACAGCTCTTAATGAAAAGATAAAGGGCGCGATTCTCCCAAAACGGGAGAAATCGTAATCAAACCCGCCCGGGTTTGACGCCAGCGCGCCCCTTCCCGACCGGGAACCGATTCTGGTCCCCGGTCGGGGCTAGCAGCCCGACGCCGTAAGCGCCGGCATCACAGGCTTAACGAAAATCGTTAAGCCCGCTTGCCCGAGTTAGCGCCGGCTGACGCGTCATATGACGTCAGCCGCGCATGCGCGGATTGGAAGACTCCAACCCGCGCATGCGCGGATGACGTCATCGCGTATTTGCGCGAAACCCGCGCATGCGCGGGCCGGGATGCCCCTCAGCCGCCCCGCGAATGGATACTGCGGGGCGACGGAAGGAGAAATAGTGCGCGGGCATCGGGCCCGCTGCCCGCGATCGGTGCCCACCGATCGCGGGCCCATGGCACCCTTGGCACGGCCGTGGTACTGCCGTGCCAATCGGTGCCATGGTTATAAAAAGCGAGTTGTTCCCGCCGTTTTTACGAACGGCCAGACCAGGTGTGTTTGCTGTTCGTAAAAACAGCGTAAAGGGCTGGGACTTCAGCCCATCTATCAGCTGTGAATCGCTGCTGGCCGTAAAAAAACGGCGACAGCGATTCGTGTCGGGAGTTGGGCGGGGGGGGGGAGAATAGCGGGAGGGCGGGAAAAATGTCGGGAAGGCCCTCCCGCTATTCTCCGACCCGTCGTGGGGGGCGGAGAATCGCACCCTAAGAGTGGGTAAAAGGCCAAAGGGTTGGGTCTTTGGAGAGGGGGAGTATTGGAAGCAGGTCAAAGGTTCCACTGAGCCAGAGAAGTCCTCCTGCTCTGTATACCTCCATCTCCCATCAAGACTGTTGACTGCTATTCATTATAAGCCAATCGACTCCCAGGGCTACCTCGACTGTACTTCTTCACACCCTACTTCCCGTAAAGGACTCTATTCCATTCTCCCATTTTCTCCATCTCTGTTTTGATGATGCTACCTTCCACAACAGGGCTTCCGACATGTGTTACCCTGTCGTCAATTGAAAATTCCACCGGCTTTCCCCTAGACTTCCCCCAACACCACTGCTCTTTACAGGGCCCTCGGCCATGCTATAGACCGAATGTTACATGATGATGTGATGACGTGGCTACAATAGAGGTCACATGTTGGGAGCATGGGAGTTCCCCCTGAGAGTACGGGCGGAGTCCAAGCCTGAAGTAGCTGCTCAGCTAGTGAATAAACTACTCTTCGTTATAACTCTTTGTTATCTGTGATTCCAGAACCCAACACATTTATATTGTGTCAGGAGTTGGCATTATGGCACAAGAACTTCGCCGCATTGACCCGCTCGTCTTTGATAAAATATTGGGATATTTCGGAAATGTTCAAGAAGGAGTGGCGTATTTCCTGCTGTGCTACATTGTCTGGCAAGTCAAAATGGTACAGGCTTATTATACCTTAGTAAATGTAATAGGCACAAAGGCCGTCAAAAAGTTCAAGCCATTTGTTTTCCAGGTGGCGAAGTAAAAAGAGGACCCTGAAATAATCCAGAAATGCTCGGGAGAACGGCAATGATCCCTGGGAGTGCAGACAGAGCACAAGCATGAAGTAGCTGCAAAACTAGTGAAAGAAGTATCCTCCATTATAACTCCTTGTTATCTGTGATTTGGGAACCAGGTGAAATAACAATTTGCTTGCTCTACTTTGAACTTAGTATATTGATACTGTATTTACTGCGTACAATGCGGTTTCCTCTGCAGTGGACAAACCAAACAGAGACTGGGTAATAACTTTGCAGAACACTTCAGCTTTGGCCACAAGCATGACCCTGATCTTCCATCATAGAAACAGAAAATGCTGGATAAACTCAACAGGTCTGGTGGCATATGTGGAGAGAAACAGGGTTAAGGGGTGCGATTTAATGGGAAAAGATCCAAGTGTCATATCAGGTGAGACTGCCCGAGTGCTTCCCCATGGCCAAATTGGCGAGACCACAGTCAGTATTTAATGGCACTCAATATCTTCACGGTGTAACTGGCTGACTTGCCAGCTAATTCACCTAGTCACTAGAAGCATCGCCGAGGTCAGCATCATGGTGCAGGCAATGGGGAGGCGCAAGGACTGACAAGAGCCGGATGGCGCAGAGGCTTCGGGAGCCCACTCCAGCTGACTCTCTGTCCCACGGAGACCACCAGGGCCCTGCGAGCACCGTCCAGGAAGAAAGAACAGTGGAGGCCGACCCAGTGCCTGCCGCCATGGAGACGACGGCGATCTCCACCTCACCCGAATTCCGCCCCTCCCCTCCTGACACCGGCATGTCTCAAGGTCAGCGGGCAGAAGAGGGTGGAATTATGATGCCAATGACACTGTATGTTGGCTGGTTCCCTCAGGCTGCAGCCCCTCAGAGGATGCGCGCCAAGGGAGTCAAAGGCCATGGGGTGGAAGAAGCAGCAGGCTGCCTCCTCTGATGTGCATCCTGGAAATACACCTAGACATAGTGGTAGAGCACAGAAGATGAAGAAGATTGTGCATTGCATCACTGAATAGTCACCATGTGTTGGGGGGCGGTGGGGGGTGGTGGGCGCTGGGGGGACTCAGATGGGCGCCATCAGTAGCTAAGGAGATTTGGAGTTTTGAATGTTCACTATTGAAACATTTTGGGCGGAATTCTCCGCTCCTAGGAAAAATCGGGAGGGCTGTCGTGAATCCGGCCGAGTTCACGACGGCCTCGGAGGCCGCTCCTCGCCCTCTATTCTCCCCTCCCGGCGCAGCTAGGAGCAGCGCTCCATAACTCTCGACCGCGGGGGCTTCGCGCCAAGAATGACGCGGCCGGCGCGCCTAATGACGTCAGCCGCACATGCGCAGGTTGGCCGGCTCCAACCCACGCATGCGCGTCTGACGTCTTGACGCTGACGGCACAAACCTGCGCATGCGCGGTGGCCTTCTTTCCCCTCAGCCGCCCCACAAGACGTGGCGGCTTGATCTTGCGGGGCGGCGGAGGGGAAATAGTGCGTCCGATTTGGACGCCGGCCCAACGATTGGTGGGCACCGATCGCGGGCCTGTCCCCTCCCGAGCACAGTCATAGAACATAGAACAGTACAGCACAGAACAGGCCCTTCGGCCCTCGATGATGTGCCGAGCAATGATCACACTACTCAAGCCCACGTATCCACCCTATACCCGTAACCCAACAACCCCCCCCCCCTCCCCCTTAACCTTACTTTTTTAGGACACTACGGGCAATTTAGCATGGCCAATCCACCTAACCCGCACATCTTTGGACTGTGGGAGGAAACCGGAGCACCCGGAGGAAACCCACGCACACACGGGGAGGACGTGCAGACTCCGCACAGACAGTGACCCAGCCGGGAACTGAACCTGGGACCCTGGAGCTGTGAAGCATTTATGCTAACCACCATGCTACCGTGCTGCCCAAATTAGAAAGTCGTGGTGCTCTTTCCTTGCTAGGCCACCTACAAGCCCCAAACGGGCTTCTCACTCCCGTGATGGCAGCGACCAGGTGTGTTTGCCGCTCGGCCCACCTGGGTCGGAGAATCGCCTGTCGCCATTAAAAAACGGCGAACGGCAATTCTTACGAGCGGCCGGGGGGGGGGGGGGGGGGGGGGGGGGGGCGGGGATCGCGGGGGGCGCCGGGGGGCAGGGGGGCGTGAAATTTGTCGGGTGGCCCTCCCGCGATTCTCCCACCCGGCATGGGGAGCGGAGAAACGCGCCCATAACACCTGATACATAGAAAGCCTCTGGCACGTTATTTTCCACAGCAGGCTTGCCCACACCCTGACCCGAGCTGCCCTCTGCTTCCCCCACCCCCAGTACCCCAGGCACAGTGGTCCTACAGCAAGAGCCCCTGATGCAGACTCCGTGTACATGGAGGATGTGAACACGCTGTCTCCAGCTTCTCCCAAGGGTCCTCCTTGGGCTTGTCCTCCAACCCCTCCTTGTCCAGCCTCTATTTATCCTCCTCAGATGAGACCTCATGCTCCTCCTCCTCCTCCAGCAATCCTCCCTGCTGCGGTGCCAGGTTTTGGAGGGCATAGCAGACCACCACAAAAAGACCCTCTGGGGGGGTGTACTGCAGTGCACCACCAGATCCATCCAGGCACTGGAGCCTCATTTAGTCCAATGAACCGCTCATTGACAGCATGGGTGGCAAGATGGGCCTCGTTGTATCAGGTCTCCGGCCACCACAATGACGAAGTCAGACATGACCTTGGCGGGTACCCCTTATTTCTCAAGAGCCAACCTGTCATCCTGGGGCGGTCCATGAAGACGCCGGGGATGTCCGAATGTCCAAGGATATAGCTGTCATGTACACTCCCTGGGAAGCATGCACACATGAGCATGATCCAGAGGTAGTTGTCGCACATGAGTTGAACATTCAGGGAGTGGAATCCCTTCCTGTAAATGAAGGGCATTCCCTGATGCCCGGTGTGCGCAAGGTGACATGCGTGACATCTATTACCCCTGGACCTGGGGCATCCCGGCGATAGCAGAAAGTCCTGCTGCCCAGGCATCTTGATGGCTTGGTCCAGCTCAAGGTTACTGCCCAGTTAAACAGGGATTCAGTGTCTTCATGGATGCACTTGTGGGCTGTGGATTGGGAAATGCTGCAAAAGTCCCTGCTCGAGCTCTGGAATGAACTCATTATATAAAAGTTCAGGGCTGTGGTTACCTTCAGAGGAACCGGGAGCAGATCCCCGACTTCCATAGGCGCCAAGTCTGCAAAGATATGGCACAGGTGCCGCACTGTCTCTTTGCTGAGATGCAGGCTCATGCAGCACCTGCCGTCCGTCATCTCCTCGAATGACTAATGAAATCTTGGGCTATTGCTGGCAAACCCCCCTGGATTCCTCCTTGGCCTGATGGGCGGCCGGTTTTCAGGGTGTGCAGTGGCCCCCTGCACAAGGGGTGCCACCTCCCGCCTGCGACAACACTGCTGCCTTCTTCTGCGTCTGGCCGCCTGGGCTGCCACCAGCACTACAAGCGCTGCCTCTGTGGGGCCAAAAATATCTTGGTTGCTGTAATGAACTGGAGAAGGAGAGATACCAACAATCAGTTAGGGGCTCTGTCCCCGGATGCACATATCCCACAGGCGTCCCCCACCCGTACATGTCCCACCTTCTCTCAGAGTGCCATCCATTGTGCCAACTGCACTGGAGGATCCCGCTCTGCACACTCACCACTGGCCACAGCAAGAACCCCTGCTGGGAACATTCAGGAAAGCATGCTCTGATGCCCTCCACTGCTCCACGCACTCACCCTCGGGTTGTGGGGATATATCCAGTGCTGAAGCCTAGCTCTAGAGTGTTTGATTGTTGGCTGCTACCAATATGGTGCTGATGCCTCCAGTGTTCAGGCAAAGAGTTGAGGCCTCACACTTTGAATGTTAGGTAATAATACAAGTCTGAGACATGGCTCGTGTACCCACGAGAGTGCACTGGAGTAATATTTCTATTCACAAAAATGATCAACATTAACAAAGATTTAAAAATCAACAATGTAATATTTCACATATCACCATTGATCAACAAGAAAACCTCACCGTTCCAAATTGGTACCAATACAAAGCTATATCAGCTCATTTTCATGAAAAAGGCAAACACATGGTATCACCCCTCCCAGGTCCTCAACGGAAACTGAGAATAAGCCTGAGAATGTTTTATCATGTCCAGAACTTTGTCATAGAAATGATCTGTCCATCAATGTGTGACTTGTTTCACATATCAGTGCCATTCTCCATCCAGAAGCCACAGCTATGCAGGCCCTCCCACATGGCCCAATCTCACCGGAACCAAATCCTGGCATCCACATATTCCACTGTCACTCAAGATGCAATTGAACATCCTTGACTTCCAATGTGTGTAATCTGCCAGTTACATGCAGCACTAACCACACAAGCATCAGCAATCTGCAAAAGCATTTCTTCAACATGTTCATCAGGGTGCTCATTTCAATCAATGTCATGCATCAGGTCCCGCAGCGTCTTCTTGCTTCAAACCTGATTGCCTTCTGGACTCATGCGCCCACCTGAGTCTGTGTTCCAGGTTCCTGATATCTTAGAAAAAAATGTCCTTCTATCAAGCTACAAAAAAAGATGAAAACAGCAGGAGCCTCCAGGCATTTGTAGCCACAAGCAGCAGCAAGCAGCAAACACAACCTGCAGCACCACTTGAGAATATTTTGTTTATTAAATGGTCAACAGTAACAAAGATTTGAAAATCATCTACGTAACATTCCACACATCACACAAACCATTAAATAACAAGGAAAAGTTACCGTTCCATATTGGTATCAGTACAAAGCGATATCAGCTCATTTTCACAAAAAAACAAACACATGGTATCACCCCTCGCAGGTTCATCAACAGAAATGGAGGATAAGCCTAAGAATGTGTTAATATGTCCAGAACTTTGTCGCAGAAATGACCCGTCCATCAATGTGTTTCTTGTTCCACATATCAGTGCCATTCTCTGTCCAGGAGCCGCAGCTGTGCAGACCCTCACACAAGGCACAATCTCACCAGAATCAAATCGTGGCATCCATGTATTCCACTGGTGCTCAAGGTGCAGTTGAATATCCTTGACTTCCAACATGTTTAACCTGCACTAACATGCCAGTTCATGCAGCACTCACCACATCAGCAACAAAAGGGCAGCATGGTAGCATTGTGGATAGCACAATCACTTCACAGCTCCAGGGTCCCAGGTTCAATTCCGGCTTGGGTCACTGTCTGTGTGGAATCTGCACATCCTCCCTGTGTGTGCGTGGGTTTCCTCCGGGTGCTCCGGTTTCCTCCCACAGTCCAAAGATGTGCAGGTTAGGTGGATTGGCCATGATAAATTGCCCTTAGTGTCCAAAATTGCCCTTAGTGTTGGGTGGGGTTACTGGGTTATGGGGATAGGGTGGAGGTGTTGACCTTGGGTAGGGTGCTCTTTCCAAGAGCCGGTGCACTCGATGGGCTGAATGGCCTCCTTCTGCACTGTAAATTCTATGAAATCTATGAAAAACATCAGCAATCTGCAAAAACATTTCTTCAGCGGTGTTAGCTGGTAGCCCATTTGGAACAATGATGTGCACCAGTCTTCTTGCTTCAAATCGGATTACCCTCTGGACTTACACATCCCTCTGAGCCCATTGTTCCTGGACCCAGGTATGATTGAAAAAAATGTCTTTCTTTCCAGCTATAGAAAAGGAAGGAAACAGTAACAGCAGTCTCCAAGCATCTGCAGCCCCAACAGGGACAAGCAACAAACACAACCTACAGTTTTGAAGTGCTCTCACAACAATAATGCCAATTCCTGATTAGCAAGACCCTTCAGCTGTGCAGCCAGAGGCTGCTCACAGCCAAATGGGATTAAAGTGACCATTGGCGTATAACCACAAACAAGCTCTGTCCTGGAAGTGTTTGGTAGGAGAGACAGGCAGCAGCTGTATTTGCCCTAGTTATGGGTGTGCACAATATTGGAGGATGTCTGTAGGCCCAAAGATGCTGAGCTTCTCACTCTTCGAGCCCAGGGGTGGCCCTGCCCAGTTCTGCCACCCCCCTCCTCTCCCCAGGCTTTGGGGCTGCAGCTCCAGTCCCTCTGGGCTGCATACCGGGCGTTGGAAATAGCTGCTCACCTCCTCAGCTCTCCTCAGCAGCCATTGTGCCAGCTTCACATTTTTAAATAGGGCATCCGCGTGACATCTCACTGGAGAGCCGGTTAGTTCCCGGGAGGCCGTTAGATTGGGCTTCCATTTCGCTAATGAGTTGGAGATTGCTCTTAATTGGTCTCAATTGGTGACTTGTCACGTCTGGATGGATCTACAACCCGCCAACAGGAGTGGGCCAGTTAGATCGCAAACCAATTCATGCGTGCCGCAGATCCCAATTTTGGCCTCTCCTGCCCATTTAACCACAGCACGTGAATCCATGCCAGGCGCAATGAAGCCACTAAATCTCGCCCAAAGTTTCGAGTACAAATTATCCTTCCACCGACCTTCCAGTAACTTGCCATTTCAAGTAACAACTTGCACTTTTTCACCTTTTTAAAAAAAATAGATTTAGAGTGCCCAATTATTTATTTATTTATTTCCAATTAAGGGGCAATTTAGCATGGCCAATCCACCTAACCTGCATATCATTTCGGTTGTGGGGGTGAAACCCATGCAGACACGGGGAAAATGTGCAAACTCCACATGGACAGTGACCCGGGGTCAGGATTCAAACCCGGGTCCTCAGTGCTGCAGTCCCAGTGCTAACCACTGCACCACCGTGCTGCCCTCTCGTTCACATTTCTGTCCTCGATATGCTGCAATGTTCCACTGAAGCTCAACGCGAATATAACGCCAGATCAAACGTGTAAAATGTAAAAATAATTAGACAAACCAAATAAACCAATCAGAGAAAGGTCTCTAGGAGCATTGGTTGCTGATAGGCTGTATCAGCATCCAGTGGCCCAAGGACCCTTTTCTGATTGGCCCATTTGCTTTCTTTGATCTCACTGTTGGTGGACAGAAAAGTTAGTGGCCAACAGCAGAAGAGAGTCAGCGTGATGGGGCCTCGGAGCAGGAGGGTCTCGGATTGGGCAGGCCTTGGAGCGGGCGGGCCTGAGATTGGATGGTGTGTCTTTGGATAGTGTGGGTGGGCCTCGGAGCCGGCAGGAAGGCCTCATAACGAGTGTTTGAGAGGTGAGCATGTCTGACAGATGGGTGAGTGTGAGTGAGGGAGGGGTGAATGTGTGTTTGAGAGAGGAGTGAGTGTGTGTGTGAGAGAGGGGTGAGTGAGAGAGGGGTGAGTGTGTATGAGATGGAGGTGAGTGTGTGTACATGAGGGAGGGGTGAGTATGTATATGAGAGAGTGGTGAGTGTGTGTGAGAAATGTGTGTGTGTATATGAGAGTGGGGTGAGTATTTATGAGAGGACGGTGAGTGTGTATGAGAGGGGTGAGTTTGTGTATAAGGGCGAGGGAGGTGAATGTGTCTATGAGAGGGGTGAGTGTGTGTGTGAGAGAGGGGTGAGTATGTATGAGAGAACGGTGAGTGTTTCTGAGAGGTGTGCGTGTGTAAGAGAAGGGTGAGTGTGTGTATAAGAGAGGGGGTGAATCTGTGTGTGAGAGAGGTGAGTCTGTGTGAGGTGTTTGAGAGATGTTTGTGTGGAGAGAGATGTGTATGTGTCCAATATGAGAATCAACTTCCCAGCATCACTCCTCCCATTAAAAATGACAAAAGGTAAAAATTAATAATAATTTTAACAAGGGAACTTTTAAATTATTACATGGTTAGCCACTCCAGAAGTGGGTACCACTTCCTGGGGTTAATGTTAATTGGCCATGATGGGGACTTGGCCAAGGGTTAATGTGAGGGGGCCACATAGCTTGTGAATGTACCCTTTTTGATCAGCATAAAATCCATCACATTTCTACCACTCTCCAGCTCCAAAGAGGGTTCATATTGGACTCACAATATTAAATGTTTCTCTCTCCTCACCCACAGATGCTGCCAGACTTGCTGAGGTTTTCCAGCGCTTCATGATTTTATTTCATTATTTCTGACATTTTGATACGAACATTCCCTTCACTAAAAACATATGCATTTCCCAATTGCGAATAACAACGTAAACTTTCATGAAAAAATTGTTTGTGGATGTGGTTTTGGATTTCAAATGAGGTAATCCAATAGTATCAAACCCATAAAACTGTTACAATTATCTATTATTAAAGCACTCCTTTTGCTGAATGTCTTATTCATTAACCTGTTACTCCATTTTGTAATATCCGAATAATCAAACAGGAATTCCAGCTTTATGATAAAACACGATAGAAAACAAATGTTCAGAAACACGACTTTTCACTCAATATAATTAGAATTTGGCTTACATCATGTCTGACTTTGAGCCAGACATGATTATTGTGCTTGTCCCATCACTTTGATCACATGTAGCTGAAGGCAATGTCACAAAGTACATTACGAGGTTGGTAACATCTAATAGTCAGAAAAGTTCAAGTTTAGAAAAAGGTCTGGCAGAATTTATAAAAATGGGTTCAGAGTACCACCTCCACAGTTCCTGTTGTTATTGCTGTGTCATAGGTGCAGCGTGAAGACTCCAGGAATACAGAATCCATTCAATACACATCAATGCAAAGCTGCATGAGCTTTCAGATTTTACTTCTGCATGAGAAAAGAAGTCACCACAAGGACATTCAAAGAAGAAAACAAGTTGTCTTATTGTTTCCAAAATATAGGGCGCGATTTAACTAAATGGGAACAAAGTCCCAGAGCCAGCTCATTTAGCCGCATGTTTGCCGGCGCTCACAGCGCCGAGAAACACGACAACATCAAACGTCACTCAGGTTAGATACAGTCCTCAGCAGGGAAAGGGTGGCCAAGGCAGCAACCAGCCCCATTTTCTGCACTGAGGAGCCGGACCTCTCAGTGTAGCGAGAGATCCAGACGTCATTTAAAAGTGGTAATTTTGAGCGGGCGGCCAGATATCAAGGTCCAGGCAATACCATTGCCAGCAATGTGAAAGGAATATTATAATTTTACATTTTGAATACACAGCAAAACAAAAACTTCTCCCTATATAATGCCTCGCCAGACCCCAGAATGTCTCAAAGAGATTTGCATCCAATGAGTTATCTTCATAGTGGAGTCGCTGTGAATTTGTAGGCAAATGCGGCCACCAATACAACCAAAGTATTGTAGGAACAGCTGAAGGTGATTCAGCTCTTCAAGTCTGTTCTGTCACTTAGCTACACCATGGCTGATTTCTATCTCAACTTTATTTCAGAGTCATAAAATGATATAGCACAGAAGGAAATCACTCAACCCACCATGTCGGATCCATGAAAGAGCCATTCAATTAGTCTCAATACCTTGCTATTTCCATATTGCACCACAATTTTTCTGCTTTTGCTTCATTGCCCTGGACACCCAAAGGACAAATGAACAAATGAGATTGAAGTTCAATTAGTTTGATTTTGATACTGTTGGTTAAAGGAAGACTGTTGGCCAGGACACCCTGTCCTTTTTTAAGTGCAATGGGGTCTACATTAATTTGAACAGGCAGAAAAGGCCTGGCTTTCATGTTTCGCCCAGAAAACAGCATCATGAGCAAGGCAACATTCCCCCAATATTCCAGTCAAGTAGCAACTTAGATTGTATCTTTAAGTGGGCTTGAAATTGCAATGTCCTGAGTCAAAAACGAGAAGGTGGCTGACCACCAAATTGACATGGTAACAATTATAAACGGATTATGTCATATACAATTACTTATTTTGTCAAACTTTTAGTTTCTGTTATTCATTCACAGGATGTGGGTGTCGCTGGCAAGATTCTTCAACTGATAATGTACTCCAAGTTTAAATGCAATCCCTCTCTCAAAATAAATTTCAATCTCTGATATTCAGCATAGCCAAAACCAAACTCTGGAAAAAGAGATTGCTGGATTTGGTGTATGTTCTTATATTCAGATGATTGCTTTCATAATTGTTTACATATTTTCGTTGTGGTACAGTAAAAGAACCCGCAACTTTCTCAGATGACATTTTGTTAAGAAAATATAACAAGCAAAAAATCAAGGGAAGGGCATAAAACACCATTGCTGCAGCCTGCAAGGCAGCCATGCAGCTACGCACGCCGCTGACTGCCCACTGTGAACTTAGTGCCATGGGTCGTATGGCATCCCCCCAGGCCACCCCCCAGGAGCCCTCTGGCCCCAGCAGATCCATCAATGGGATGGGTGCGCTCCACTGCAACCATTGCCATTTTGTTGACTAGGATGAATATATGTGGGGAGTGAAGTGTATAAGGGGCTGGTTTAGCACACTAGGCTAAATCGCTGGCTTTTAAAGCAGACCAAGGCAGGCCAGCAGCATGGTTCAATTCCCGTACCAGCCTCCCCGAACAGGCGCCGGAATGTGGCGACTAGGGGCTTTTCACAGTAACTTCATTTGAAGCCTACTTGTGACATTAAGTGATTTTCATTTCATTTTCATATGCGGCTGCAGCTTGTCAGCCTCCTGACAGTCAACCATGGACCCGGCGAATCAGACACTGTTTTTCATTAAAATCGTTCATGTTCCATGTGGCACTGGTGCTAGCCCCTCAACGGTTGTTGAGTAGGTCCAGGTGCGGCACCAGTTTTGCTGTTGTTGAAGTCCACGAATCCTGTCCCAGCATCAACACTTAGTCTCAGGAACGGAGAATCCGACCGCAAATGTGCGAGTTGCTCCAGAAAGGGAGCCATTCTTAGAATGAGTTACCTTTTCAGTTTTGGGAAGGTTGTTCTGCGTAGTGAAGATCCTAGTTTAGATGGTTTCCATGTAGATTATCAGTGTATTTGGAGTGATAACAACCAGAGTGCACCTTACTCCAAGGTAGACAGCCAGAAGAGGAATCTTGGACAATAGGATATGTTAAATCATTAAGCCATTGAAGAGACCGAGGAAAACTAATTGTGCCGACTGGTGGAGAACAGTTGGGCATTTCTTAGAGCCACCGGCCTATTCTTGCCATTTTGGGGGCCACCATTGCCTATATACTTTAGGAAATTGGGTTAATGTCGGCTCTCGCAGCTAAATAGTTATCTAAGAATGGAGGCTTGGGAAAATGTCTCAAATCTAAAGAGATAGAAAAGCTAATTAATTCAGACCTGACTCTAAGGGTTTTCAAAGCTTAAATGTACTTAACAGTTAAATATATTTCAGTGTTGTTATGAAAGCAAGAAATTGCATCCAAATAGCTACTGTGACAGGCTCAAGATATCCATTAGTGCTTTACAACCATTTAAGTTTGAAATGTTCCAGACAACCAATCTTAGCCAGTCCTTTAAGAGTATGAGTTTATTCCATAGAACATAGAACATAGAACGATACAGCGCAGTACAGGCCCTTCGGCCCACGATGTTGCACCGACATGGGAAGTCAAAAACTAAAGGCCATCTAACCTACACTATGCCATTATCATCCATATGCTTATCCAATAAAATTTTAAATGCCCTCAATGTTGGCGAGTTCACTACTGTTGCAGGTAGGGCATTCCACGGCCTCACCACTCTTTGCGTAAAAAACCTACCTCTGACGTCTGTCCTATATCTATTACCCCTCAATTTAAGGCGATGTCCCCTCGTGCTAGCCACCTCCCAGAGAAGGCTCTCACTGTCCACCCTATCTAACCCTCTGATCATTTTGTATGCCTCTATTAAGTCACCTCTTAACCTTCTTCTCTCTAACGAAAACAACCTCAAGTCCACCAGCCTTTCCTCATAAGATTTTCCCTCCATACCAGGCAACATCCTGGTAAATCTCCTCTGCACCCGTTCCAAAGCTTCCATGTCCTTCCTATAATGAGGTGACCAGAACTGTACGCAATACTCCAAATGCGGCCGTACCAGAATTTTGTACAACTGCAACATGACCTCATGGCTCCGGAACTAAATCCCTCTACCAATAAAGGCCAACACACCATAGGCCTTCTTCACAACCCTATCAACCTGGGTGGCAACTTTCAGGGATCTATGTACATGGACACCGAGATCCCTCTGCTCATCCACACTGCTAAGAATTTTACCATTAGCCAAATATTCCGCATTCATGTTATTCTTTCCAAAGTGAATCACCTCACACTTCTCTACATTAAACTCCATTTGCCACCGCTCAGCCCAGCTCTGCAGCTTATCTATGTCCCTCTGTAACCTGCAACATAAGAACATAAGAACATAAGAACTAGGAGCAGGAGTAGGCTATCTGGCCCCTCGAGCCTGCTCCGCCATTCAATGAGATCATGGCTGATCTTTTGTGGACTCAGCTCCACTTTCCGGCCCGAACACCATAACCCTTAATCCCTTTATTCTTCAAAAAACTATCTATCTTTACCTTAAAAACATGTCATGAAGGAGCCTCAACTGCTTCACTGGGCAAGGAATTCCATAGATTCACAACCCTTTGGGTGAAGAAGTTCCTCCTAAACTCAGTTCTAAATCTACTTCCCCTTATTTTGAGGCTATGCCCCCTAGTTCTGCTGTCACCCGCCAGTGGAAACAACCTGCCCGCATCTATCCTATCTATTCCCTTCATAATTTTAAATGTTTCTATAAGATCCCCCCTCATCCTTCTAAATTCCAACGAGTACAGTCCCAGTCTACTCAACCTCTCCTCATAATCCAACCCCTTCAGCTCTGGGATTAACCTAGTGAATCTCCTCTGCACACCCTCCAGCGCCAGTACGTCCTTTCTCAAGTAAGGAGACCAAAACTGAACACAATACTCCAGGTGTGGCCGCACTAACACCTTATACAATTGCAACATAACCTCCCTAGTCTTAAACTCCATCCCTCTAGCAATGAAGGACAAAATTCCATTTGCCTTCTTAATCACCTGTTGCACTTGTAAACCAACCTTCTGTGACTCATGCACTAGCACACCCAAGTCTCTCTGAACAGCGGCATGCTTTAATATTTTATCGTTTAAATAATAATCCCGTTTGCTGTTATTCCTACCAAAATGGATAACCTCACATTTGTCAACATTGTATTCCATCTGCCAGACCCGAGCCCATTCACTTAACCTATCCAAATCCCTCTGCAGACTTCCAGTATCCTCTGCACTTTTCGCTTTACCACTCATCTTAGTGTCATCTGCAAACTTGGACACATTGCCCTTGGTCCCCAACTCCAAATCATCCTTCCACACTGTCTACAACTCCACCAACTTTAGTGTCGTCTGCAAATTTACTCACCCAACCTTCTGTGCCCTCCTCTAGGTCATTTATAAAAATGACAAACAGCAACGGCCCCAGAACAGATCCTTGTGGTACGCCACTCGTAACTGAACTCCATTCTGAACATTTGCCATCAACCACCACCCTCTGTCTTCTTTCAACTAGCCAATTTATGATCCACATCTCTAAATCACCCTCAATCCCCAGCCTCCGTATTTTCTGCAATAGACGACCGTGGGGAACCTTATCAAACGCTTTACTGAAATCCATATACACCACATCAACTGCTCTATCCACGTCTACCTGTTCAGTCACCTTCTCCAAGAACTCGATAAGGTTTGTGAGGCATGACCTACCCTTCACAAAACCATGCTGACTATCCCTAATCATATTATTCCTATCCAGATGATTATATATCATATCTCTTATAATCCTCTCCAAGACTTTACCCACAACAGACGTGAGGCTCACCGGCCTATAGTTACCGGGGTTATCTCTACTCCCCTTCTTGAACAAAGGGACCATATTTGCTATCTTCCAATCCTCTGGCACTATTCCTGTAGCCAATGATGACATAAAAATCAAAGCCAAAGGCTCAGCAATCTCTTCCCTGGCTTCCCAGAGAATCCTAGGATAAATCCCATCAGGCCCCGGGGACTTATCTATTTTCACCTTGTCCAGAATTGCCAACACTTCTTCCCTATGCACCTCAATGCCATCTATTTTAATAGCCTGGGTCTCAGCATTGTCCTCCACAACATTATCTTTTTCCTGAGTGAATACTGACGAAAAGTATTCATTTAGTATCTCGCTTATCTCCTCAGCCTCCACACACAACTTCCCACCACTGTCCTTGACTGGCCCTACTCTTACCCTAGTCATTCTTTTATTCCTGACATACCTATAGAAAGCTTTTGGATTTTCCCTGATCCTACCTGCCAAAGACTTCTCATGTCCCCTCCTTGCTCGTCTTAGCTCTCTCTTTAGATCCTTCCTCGCTTCCTTGTAACTATCAAGCGCCCCAACTGAAACTTCACGCCTCATCTTCACGTAGGCCTCCTTCTTCCTCTTAACAAGAGATTCCACTTCTTTGGTAAACCATGGCTCCCTCGCTCGACCCCTTCCTCCCTGCCTGACTGGTACGTACTTATCAAGAACATGCAATAGCTGTTCCTTGAACAAGCTCCACATATCTAGTGTGCCCAACCCTTGCAGCCTACTTCTCCAACCTACACATCCTAAGTCATGTCTAATGGCATCATAATTGCCCTTCCCCCAGCTATAACTCTTGCCCTGCGGGGTATACTTATCCCTTTCCATCACTAACGTAAAGGTCACCGAATTGTGGTCACTGTTTCCAAAGTGCTCACCTATCTCCAGATCTAACACCTGGCCTGGTTCATTACCCAAAACCAAATCCAATGTGGCCTCGCTTCTTGTTGGCCTGTCAACATATTGTGTCAGGAAACCCTCCTGCACACATTGTACAAAGAACGACCCATCTAATGTACTCGAACTATATCTTTTCCAGTCAATATTTGGAAAGTTAAAGTCTCCCATAACAACTACCCTGTTACTTTCGCTCTTTTCCAGAATCATCTTCGCCATCCTTTCCTCTACATCCCTAGAACTATTAGGTGGCCTATAGAAAACTCCCAACAGGGTGACCTCTCCTTTCCTGTTTCTAACCTCCGCCCATACTACCTCGGAAGAAGAGTCCCTATCTAGCATCCTTTCCGCCACCGTAATACTGTCCTTGACTAGCAGCGCCACACCTCCCCTTCTTTTGCCCCCTTCTCTGAGCTTACTAAAACACCTAAACCCCGGAACCTGCAACAACCATTCCTGTCCCTGCTCTATCCATGTCTCTGAAATGGCCACAACATCGAAGTCCCAGGTACCAACCCATGCTGCCAGTTCCCCTACCTTATTTCGTATACTCCTGGCATTGAAGTAGACACACTTCAAACCACCTACCTGAACACTGGCACCCTCCTGCAAAGTTAAATCTGTGCTCCTGACCTCTATACTCTCAATCTCCCGTACCCCAAAACTACAATCCAGGTTCCCATGCCCCTGCTGAATTAGTTTAAACCCCCCCAAAGAGCACTAACAAATCTCCCCCCCAGGATATTGGTGCTCCTCAGGTTCAGATGTAGATCATCCTGTCTATAGAGGTCCCACCTTCCCCAGAAAGAGCCCCAGTTATCCAGAAATCTGAATCCCTCCCGCCTGCACCATCCCTGTCGCCACGTGTTTAATTGCTCTCTCTTCCTATTTCTCATCTCACTATCACGTGGCACGGGCAACAACCCAGAGATAACAACTCTGTTTGTTCTCGCTCTGAGCTTCCATCCTAGCTCCCTAAAGGCCTGCCTGACATCCTTGTCCCCTTTCCTACCTAGGTCGTTAGTGCCAATGTGGACTACGACTTGGGGCTGCTCCCCCTCCCCCTTAAGGACCCGGAAAACATGATCCGAGACATCACGTACCCTTGCACCTGGGAGGCAACATACCAAACGTGAGTCTCTCTCGCTCCCACAAAATCTCCTATCTGTGCCCCTGACTATTGAGTCCCCAATTACTAATGTTCTACTCCTTTCCCCCCTTCCCTTCTGAGCAACAGGGACAGACTCCGTGCCAGAGGCCCGTACCCCATGGCTTACCCCTGGTAAGTCCCCCCCCCCACAAGTATCCAAAACGGTATACTTGTTACTCAGGGGAACAACCGCAGGGGGTCCCTGCACTGACTGCTTCTTCCCAGTCCCTCTTACAGTTACCCATCTATCTCCAGTCTTTGGTGTAACTACTTCCCTGAAGCTCCTATCTATGACCCCCTCTGCCTCCCGAATGATCCGAAGTTCATCCAGCTCAAGCTCCAGGTCCCTAACACGGTTTTTGAGGAGCTAGAGTTGGGTGCACTTCCCACAGATGAAATCAGCAGGGACACTGACGGCGTCCCTCACCTCAAACATTCTGCAGCCTGCAGCTGGAGGGCTTCCATCTAGCCTGATAGGTCCTGAAAAACTGATCAGTCCAATGCGTGTGTGATGGCGATCAGTCTAATGCGCGATTTGCAGACTTTGCCACTTGCAGGGGAGTTGATGCTTGAAAGGTGTGGATGAGTTGCTTGGAGGGCAACTCTCTGATGTCTCCACATGCCTCTGAACAAGACTCTCAATAAGTTTGGTGCCTTCCAGAATGAACCATCTCCAGTTTGGTCAGTCACAAACTGGAACTTCCATGAGTTGGCAGGAATGCTAACCTCACCCGGGACATCCCTGAAGCATATCTGCTGTAATCCTAGGAGTCTTCTGCCGTGATTGAACTCCAAGTAGATGCAATTACTTGAGTAGTCTGGTGTCATACTATGGGCCTGATTATCGGAGCTGGTTTTGAGTGATAAGCAGCTCGATGCTGTGCATGCTGGCTTGGAAGAAAATGCTTCTGTGGAACCACCTATTATGCTGCCAGATTTGGAGGATCTTGCAAAGGCATCACTGGTCACACCCCGCCAGGGATTTGAGGTATCTGCAATAAATAAAGCAGTTCTTCAAAACATATCGGAGTATGAGACTCACTGCTGCCCAGCAAACCAATACATGGGTCTCAGGTTTGAGATTTAGTCCTCAAGTGCTATTTTCCTCAATTGGCCAAATGCTGAATTGGGACATTGGAGGAGATGATGAATTTTGACTTTGTGTCAGCCTTCATCAGAGGAGGCCTCAAAGATATGGAAAGTAGTTAATATTTTTGAGGATCTTGCCATTAACTTTAATTGACAGGGGGAGGTGTTGTGTTGGAGCTGGTAGATGCTGGTTCGGAGGAGACCTTAGTGTTCTGAGAAAAATGTAACGGTCATCACCAACCACTGTAAATGACCTTTTTTGATCTTACAGAAGCCTTTGACCCTTCAACGGTGGGAAATATAGGGAGTGTGCCTGTGCTTAGAAGAGTTCCTCAGAATGAGTCAGTGCTTGCAGGTAGTCAGGTACTGTTCCAGTGTTTACAGGGATTCCCTGGACCTTAGTTTTCTGGGTGTTACATCCTAGACATGCCCTAGTCATCACTTTAAACACAAAGAGTGTTTGTACAGAAGCTTCTGGAATTGTTGTTTATTATCAAGGTGGTTAGTATGGTCGGCAAGGATCTGGTTGCCTTCGTAACTTCAACACAGACTAATTATGAATTGAAATAATATGGATGGGGGTAACTGAATTAGAATGTATAGGCCCGGACAGCACCTTCTGTAGAATTCACGCTTCCCATTGTTTGAAGTTTACTCCAAACACAGAATCAATTATTATAATAATCTTTATTCTTGTCACAAGTGGGCTTACATTATTAACCCTGCAATGAAGTTACTGTGAAAATCCCCTGGTCTTTCAGAATCAACACTTCCAACTTTTCAATTTAACTAACGAGAACTGCAGAAAACTAAGCAATCACAAGGGCAATCACAAGTGGGTATGAAGAGCCATCTGCTACCCATATTGCACGTCAATGGTTTTCTGATCATCCTGGGTGAAAAACAACAGTTGATCTCATGTCCAAAACTGACTTCTGATACCACAAATGCTTTATTATCCAAAGGCCCAAAGACACTTGGGCAGTCTGTAAGGAACACCAACAAAAATATCAGCTGCAGATCAAAGCAGTTACACTGAACACTTTCCAGATGGAAGTTGCTACGTCTTAAAAAGCCACCCAGCTGGATTCCTAAGCCAAGTCCACCTGTCAACAAATATAGAAACCATAAGTTCTTAACCTTGTGACCTGCTGAACATTCATCTCTTTGAGGAAATCATGCAATAATCCTGATATCCAACTGTTTGAACTTATCTACAGCACAAATCAAGAGTTTAAAAGATCCCTTTCTTTATCAGGTCCACAACAGCTGTTCTGTTACAATGAGCCAGACATATGGGGCGGAATTCTCTGACCCCCCCCACCGGACCGTGCGAATCACGCCACGTAGACCCGATGCTGGGACGCGATTCGCCGCAGAGCAGAGCATCGGCGCCACTGGGGCCGGCATGGTCAGCACGGCACCGACTCTCCGGCCCGGCACGCCGATTCTCCGGCCCAAATGTGCCGAGCGGCCGTCAACAAAAAACCGAGTCCCACTGTTGCCGTTCTAACATCCTCTGCGCCGGCGGGACCTCAGCATTGAAGGGTCCAGGGGCGGCCTGTTTGGGGGGTGGGGGTGGGATGGGAGGCCCGACCCGGGGGAGGGGTGCCTCCATAGTGGCGTGGCCGGTGATCGGGGCCCACTGATCAGTGGGCTTACCTGTCTGTCAGGGGGCCTCCTTTCCTCCGCACTGTAGCCATGTGCAATTTGGCGTCAGGGCCGGCGCGGGGAAGAAGGCCACTGCGCATGCGCTAGTTGGCACCAGGTGAACTGCGCATGCGCGGACCCCGCGCCGCCGGGTTCACACAGGGATTGGCAGCTGGAGTGGTGTGGGCCGCTCCCCACTCCAGCGCCGTGCTATCCCACTGTGGCCCGGAGAATCGGGTCTTGTAATGGCCGCCGATGCCGGAGTAAAACACTCCTGTTTTTATGCTGGCGTCAGCACTTAGCCGCCCGATGGGAGAATCCCACTCCTTAAGGCTGAACAATTCTGTTAAAAAGTGCCTTTTTTAAAAACTGTGGGCGAGATTCTCCGCAAATGCGGTGGGGCTAGGAGCGTGGCCCCGTGCGACACGGCGGCGCGGCCTTGACGACGGTCGTCAAGGCCGCATGCCAAGCATCACGCCGGCTGATGCGGCCGATGACGGCAGCCGCGCATGCGCAGGTTGGACAACGCCAACCCGCGCATGCGCAGTTGGCATCTTTTCCCTCAGCCGCCCCGCAAGACGTGGCGGCTTACCTTGAGGGGCGGCGGAGGGAAAAGAGTGTGTCCATTACCGACGCATAGCCCGTGATCGGTGCCCACTGATCGCGGGCATACGCCCCCCTTGGCACGCCCGTGGTACTGCCGTGCCAATCGGGCCCTCAGATGCCCAAAACGGGCATCTGGCGCCCGTTTCACGACGGCAGCAAGCAGGTGTGTTTGCTGCCGTGTTGAAATGGGCGTGAAGGCCCAGCCGCTCGGCCCATCGGCCTCGGAGAATCGCCGCTCGCCGTAAAAAACGGCGAGCGCCGATTCGTGGCGTGGGTCGGGTGAGGGGGGGAGAATAGGGGGAGGGCGTGAAAAATGTCGGGAGGCCCTCCCGCTATACTTCCACCCGGCGTGGGGGGCAGAGAATCGCGCCTTGTATTTTTCACAAACTTGTATGTGTGTGTCCTGAGTGATCGATACAGTGTTTGGATGTTCAGGGTGAATGCGTACAAAAAGAATCCTCCTTATTTAAAACCATGAAAGCTTGCTGCTGTTATTTAAATTGACTATTAATCCTGAGGGCTAGGAAACACTCGTCTTCCTCTCCAAAAACTACACTGTCTATGAACAGTAGGTGAAGGGTACGAGGGTTGCAGTTCCCTCCCAACCCTTTCCGCAACACAAGTATTTAGTGAGATTTCAGAAAAGGACCTGAAATGACCTGGAACTTAGTTTCTGGGTGAGCGCTCAAACAATCTTCACCTGCATTCTAAAGCTCAATAACTTAAGTTGGAGCAATTTTGGTTTTGGTTTGAAGGCTGCGCAGGTTGAACAGTTTCTGTCGATACTGGAAATGATCTTCACACCTGTGGTAATTTTTCTGGAAGTTAGGGGCCTCACGGTAGCATGGTGGTTAGCATCAATGCTTCACAGCTCCAGGGTCCCAGGTTCGATTCCCGGCTGGGTCACTGTCTGTGTGGAGTCGGCACGTCCTCCCCGTGTGTGCGTGGGTTTCCTCCGGGTGCTCCGGTTTCCTCCCACAGTCCAAAGATGTGCGGGTTAGGTGGATTGGCCATGCTAAATTGCCCGTAGTGTAAGGTTAATGGGGGGATTGTTGGGTTACGGGTATACGGGTTACGTGGATTTAAGTAGGGTGATCATTGCTCGGCACAACATCGAGGGCCGAAGGGCCTGTTCTGTGCTGTACTGTTCTATGAGGTGCAGTATTGCAACAAAGACGATGGAGATGAGAGCAATGGCACAGCCGTACACGATCCCAGTCTTCACTAAGATAGGGTTTGTGGCTCTCCTTTTGGTGAGCGTCACAGCTTGCATGTCATCGAGGAGTAAATGGAAGATGGCAAAAGGTTTATGTCTGCAGCCAAATTTGAGAGTGATATTCCACAAACCTTCCCGGCTGACAGAGTGAACTGCTTTTAAGAGGTTAAAAAAGGCCTTGCACAATGCCGGCAATGTTCCTTGCATTTTTCTCGAATTTGCCACGCAGTAAAAACGGTACTGTGACTCTAGAAGGAACTCCTTGGCCAGGGGAAGGACACGGTTGAGGAGGTCCTTACAATGATTGTCCCTGAGGCAGACAACAGGGAGATTCCTCCATAATTACTGCAATTGGATTGGTCACCCTTCTTGAATGTGGTCACAATCACAATATCCCTGAGATCCGTGCTGTGCACTCCTCTTCCCAGGTGAGGGATGTGAGATTGTGTAGCCATGCTAATAGTGTATTTTCATTGTGTTTCAGAATATTGGCAGGGATTCCATCTGCTCCAGAGGCCTCGTTGTTTTTCAGCTATCGAATGCCGTTTTTAGCTTTGATCCGGGATTGTGTCGGCACCGTGACTAAGCTGGGTGGGTTATTGAGGACTGGAGCTGAGGGAATTCAAGTTAAGGGCAGAATTGGTTGTGGTGTTCGAAAAAGGGTTCTCTCCAGAGAGAACTGACTGTTTCTCTGTCCTTGATGTCCTCACCTCCATGTTTGGCTCACAGTGGGGCGGGCAGTTGCATTCTTGAGCCAAAGATTGTCTTGAGAATGCTGAAGAAACTGTGGGATGTAACCTCTGAGCTCCCAGCATCAGACGTGGGAGGTACCCCACAGATGCACTGGGGGAACATGTCTTCGAACTTTACAAGGGAGTGTTTGCATGGCCATTGCCCAGAAATGCAAACTTCTTCAGGGTACTTGCCCTGCACTGGGAACCATCTAAAAATGCGATTTAGATTGTTAACTTCGACAGTTCCACCAGTTACACCAATAATTACTCTGAAAAAGTGAGAAGAATTGAAACCTCGGGGTGAATTCTCCGCCGATGGAATTCTCCGTTCCGCCAGGTGCACAACCCCACCGTGGGTTTCCCAGCAGCATGGTGTTACCACAATGGAAAATCCCATTGGGTGGCAGTGGGAATGGAGAATCCCACTGTAGCGGTGACGCACCACTGAGGAACACGCGGCTTGGGAAGCGGAGAATTCACCCCTTCTTCTAACTTCATGGTAACTATTGTAAAGATCCAGACCGATCCCAATTACGAACTCTCCCACCCAACACCCCAAACCCGTAAGAGACTTCCCCCGCACCACTGGCTTCCCCCAGGGACTCCTCCCACACTCCTAACTATCCCCCTCCACAGTTTTTGCCACCGTCATGACGTCCAAAGAATTCCCCCTCCAGCAGCACCATTGTGACCTGACCGAAACTCCTTCCGACCCGCGATCTCAACCCAATCTATGGACCCTACCCAATAGCCTCACAACACTAACCATCAGACCCCAACCCTCCTGACCCCCAACCCCAAAGCCCCCTCAACTGCTTGACCTCTGACACTGCCAACCCCAACCTCTGAACCCCCATCTATCTGAGCCTCCACACCCCTCCCCTTACGCACCCCACTTCCCCAACATTCCCAACCCCCAACCACCCCTCCACTCCAAATCCCCCTTACCTTAGACATTTTACCCTGGCCTGTTAATTTGATTGGGTGCTTTAAAATTGGCTACTTTACGGCAGCTAGTGCAGTAAAAGAGGGTGCATAGCGTCCTTCGTTCCGCCAAAGCTGCATTGTGCTTGAGGCTTTTGATGCGGGCCTCAAGCAGCACCAGCCATCGGAAATTTGAACACAGCGTTCAAGACAGGTAAGTGCACATTAAACTCTTCTAATCCCTGTGCGTCATCTCTTTCCGACATTAGGCAGAAGTTATGACCCCCGTGTATGTCACTGGTGCCCGCAAGTTGTTGGATCTCCTGCACTCTTCCTACCATTTGTTCCTCATGTCACTGGCTCTAAGCTGTACTGTTACCTTCAGATACCTCTGGACCTCCTTGAGGTGTGGTGAAATATATGTTTAAAACCATGGCCGAGTTGTCTAAGGTGTTGGATTTATGCTCCTGTCTTTTCAGAGTTGTTGAATTCCCACAGCTGCCAATAACGAGCATGTTATGTCTCTGCAAAGAGCATATGTTAATTTTTTGCAGAAGATAAATGGGCCAATTATCAAGTCCCACAGAAAAGTGTTTTTTTTTAAATCATAGGACATGAGCGGTGCTGCCAAGGCCATCATTATTGCTCATCCTCAGTTGTCCTTGAGAAAGTGGTTGTATGGTACACACACAGTGCAGTAAGGGGGGGGGGGGTTCCTGGATTGGAATCAATGAGAGTGAAGGAGTGGCGATATTGTTCCAAGTCGGATTATGTCTAACTTGGAGGGAAGCTGGGGATTGCATCACATAATGTACTATTTTGGCACTCTTTATTCAAGAACAAGGCAAATTCCTTCCAGCAGTTCTAAAAAAACAAACAGAAAATTTTTGGGACACAGACCTGGAACAGGAAACAGTGCACAATACCTTTAAGGAACCATCTATATTTCCTCTTGTAGTCTGCCCATTTCACAGAGGTTTAAAAAGCTGTCTGCTTCATTCTCAGCAAGAAAACCCTGGGAAAATGTGATTGACAGCAACTGTCATGAATTTGCATAAATGTCAGAGATTTTATGAATGTTGACTGCAAAAGCACTTTAAACCCATTTAAAATCCCCAAAGGAAAACTATTCTTGGGAATCAGTTGAGAAATGAATTTAAAATCCACTCGCCCAATTTCCAAATCCCTGTACATCAGATCCACACTGTTGCATGGAGTGGAAAATCTACCTATAAGGGAAATATTGAAACAGTCACTGCATATATATATACAGTGTCACAATGCAAGATGTTAATGTGCAGAAGACATTAAAAAAAAACAATATTTGATTTTGATTTTGCTGTATCAAATTTAAAGAAAGCTGTTGTTTTGGATTTTGGTATCATCCAACTATTGAAGGATGTTTTGCAGCTGAAGAATTGTGCAGTAAGGGATGATGATGGGATGGGTCACCGCAGCTACAGGAGAGTTTATGCAGCTCTTCCTGAAAGATCTTCAGATGTCTCACCAGAGGTCTAACTGTCAACATCATGGCACAATGCAGAGAAAATGTGGCACAATCTCCTCATCGACCATTGGATTTCCACAGATTTCACACTGAGATGGATATTGGGTAGTAAACTCGGAGCTCCCCAGCGTCGGAATGGGGAGGGGGAGGTGTCCCAAAGATGCACTGGGAACCCCACTTCAAGGTTCACAGATACGATTTGCATGGCAATTGCCCAGAAGTACAAACTTCCACTGGACAATTACCTTGCAATGTGAACCATTTGAACATGTGATTTAAATCGCAAACTTCAGACGGTTCCGACTGGGTTATACCGATACTTATCCAGAAAAGGTTTAAAGAATTTATAACCACTTCTAACTTCTGGTTAACTATTGTACATATCCTGACTCACACCACAGGGGAATTTCCTAATTCTGACGGCCCATAGCTCGCACACCCCCAACTATCTTCCCAATGGGATTCCCCCCACCAAGTTGGGACTCCTCATTACCCCACCAGGCTTGACTGGACCGGACCCGAGGCCCGATATTCCAGGTCACCCCCCTGCCCATCCCCCAGAGGTCCAAGGCCCAACCCCCATGATGCCAGACATTCCCCCATCGAGGCCCAACACACTGCCCCCCAAAGTCTGACACAAGGTCAAACTGACCCCTTGAAGCTCCACACTCTCCCTCACGCCTGCCTGAGGCTCGACCCTCCCCTTCAGCTCATCTCGAGGCCTACCCCAACTCTCGCTTCCCAAGGCTCAACCAGCATCCCACATCCACCAAAGTCCCAACCCCAACACCTGCCTGTCCGACCAGACCCAAATCTGACACCTCACCCCTCTGATTGCCCACCTGACCTCCGATACCACCCGCACCTCAGATCCTGCTTCCAACATCCTCCCCCACCCCCAAAACCTCCGGACCTCTGCCCTCCGATCGCTGACCCCCTCTGATGGCCGATCTCCCCCACCCCAACTTCCTGTCCACTTAGCTTGGACACTTAGCTGCTCGTGGCCTGCCAATTTCATTGGACCTTTAAACTTACTTGGTTTACAACAACTAGTGCTGTAAAAATGGTGGGTGGTGACCTCTAACTTCCTTTGGCAGCACCTTCCAGACCCACGACCCTACCATCTAGGATGAGAAGGGCAGCAGATACCTGGGAACACAACCACCTTGAGGTTCCCCTCCAAGCCACTCATAATTCTGATTTGCGATATATCGTCATTCCTTCAATGTCACTCAGTCAAATTTCTGGGACTCCCTCTGTAGGCATCTGCGATTGCCACTTACAATAAGAAACATGGACAGTTGCAAAGCATAATGGGAAATATGGACAATGTAAGGTTCAGGCAGGCTCAGAGCCTGAATGTATATTTGTGAGCGAAGAATCCAGACAACATCGAAACCCCCGACCGATTAGCATTTTGATGGCCCATCTCCGTAAGACAAAAGACCGATACTTGAGTAACCAATACAATCCCAGACATTTCGGTGCCACTCCCTTTACTCAAGAAGCATAAACAGCGAGGTCAATGACCGCTTAGGACACGTCTAGCCATCAAGGCACCCGCCTCTTTATTGGCTCAAATCGAACACAGTGATCACGAACTACCCAACTAATACAAATCGAAGGACCACCCAAAAGAGCGTGAAAACCCCCAAGGATAAAAAGAGAGACTACCATGTGTTTGATCGCTCTTGGGCCTGGCGCTCCGGCAACATCTATCTTCAAGTGCAGCACCACCAGAAGCAAGTTCAAGTTCAACGCCCGCTACGAGCCAGGTGGTGGATTTCCTCCGAGTGCTCTGGTTTCCTCCCATAGGTCCCGAAAGACGTGCTTGTTAGGTGAGTTGGACATTCTGAATTCTCCCTCTCTGTACCCGAACAAGCGGTGGAATATGGCGACCAGGGGCTTTTCACAGTAATTTCATTGCAGTGTTAATGTAAGCCTACTTGTGACAATATAGATTATTAAAAAGAAATTAAACTCCCGGCGACCGCGCCAAAAGTTGCTTGAGAATGGCCGGGTCCATGACCTGCAGCCGTTGCGCCGGACAACATGGCACCGGCCGTGCGTGGACACGACCTGCCATCTGCGATCCACTGGCCAACCCATGGCTACCCTCCACAATCCCCCCCAGCCCTCGTGGAAGCCCCCACGGCCAGTGGCAGGGATCCCTGCCTCGTGTGGTGGCGCTTGAAAAAGTCCTTGGCCGCCGGGTTCCCAACCGCTTAGACCGCACGTCAACCGCACGATCAGGAACTCGGCCCATTGGGGGCGGAGCATCGCGGGAGACCATTCCAATGATGCGCCAAAGCCATTACAATGGCTTGCGGCGCTCGACGCGATTACACCATTTCCGAGGGAGGGCGGAGCATGGCTGACTAGCGTCAAATGGGCGCTAGTCCCAATATGGGCACGGAATGGATTCTCTGCCCAATGCCATTTACGGTATCGGCAACAGGCAATGGAGAATCCCGCCTCTGGAATTTAAAAAATGTTAATTAATTTGATTGTGTCCAAACACAACTGGTTCACTAATGTCCAACCATCTTAAGCTGTTACATCAATTACCTTCCTTCCATCATAAGGTCAGAACTGGGGATTTTCGGTGATGACGGCACAATTTTCAGTACCAGCTGCAAATTCGCAGATCCTGAAACTGTCCATGTCCAAATGCAGCAAGACCTGGACAATATCCAGGCTCTGGCTGACAAGTGACAAATAACATTCATGCCACACAAGTCTCTGGCAATGACTATTTCCAACAAGAGAGGACCTAACCATTGCCTCTTGACATTCAATGGGATTGACATCACTGAATCCCCCATTATCAACTTCCTGGGACTTACCATTAACCAGAAATTGAACTGGACTAGCCAAGTAAAAGCTGTGCCCATATCCTGTAAATCAATTTTAAAAATACAAAATACAAACTATAGCCTGTAAGGCTTTCAAGTTCGGTGATCCCCAAACAGATCGATCTAATCTGCATCTTCATCCACATGGAAAAATAATCAATTACTAACAGGGTAAAATCCAATGCAGAGTCACACAGAAAGATCAATTGCATCACCTTCCCCAAGTTGAAATTAAAAAAAACTTAAGATCACCACATCATCAAGAACAATGATAATAACACATTAATATTACAATTATATAGCACTTTTAAAGCACTAAATGTTTCAAGACATTTCAAAAGATCTTTATCAAACAAAATTGGACACTTAGCCACATTAGGATGTTTTAGGGCAAGTGTGGGTGGCACGGTAACACAGTGGTTAGCACTGTTGCTTCACAGTGCCAGGGTCCCAGGTTCGATTCCTGCTTGGGTCACTGTCTGTTCGGAGTCTGCACGTTCTCCCCATGACTTTGTGGCTTTCCTCCGAGTGCTCTGCTTTCCTCCCACAAGTCCCGAAAGATGTGCTTGTTAGGTGAATTGGACATTCTGAATTCCCCCTCTGTGTGCCGAACAGGCACCAAGTGTGGCGACGAAGGGATTTTTACAGTAACTTCATTTTAGTGTTAATGTAAGCCTACTTGACAATAATAAAGATTATTATTATAAAGAGATAAATTTTGAGTGCCATCATAAAGGCGGAGGGAGAGAAAAGTGAAGAGGCGATGTAGTATGGGAGAAAATTCCAAAATTTAGTCTGCTGCAGCTGAAATCATAAACCTCCCACTGCCAGTCAACGCCCCCTCATCCCCACCCGTCCCCCCGTCACAGCCCCCGTCCCACCCATTAATAGGGCAAAGGAAATTTATGATATACAAGAGACCAGAAAATTAGGGATCCAGAATTCGTCAATGGCTGCGTGTCTTAAGAGGTTAGTCACATATTGTTCTGTTTCTATATTTATTTTGAGGCAGTCTAGTTTTGGTTCCAAAGTCCCTGAGATGTGAGTTCCACTAGCAAGGCTATATTTATCACTGGTTGTCCTTCAGGCATTAGAAAACAACAGTGTGGGACCAGAGTCATTGGTAAGGCAAACCAGGCAGAGAGGACAGTTTTCATTCCCTAAAAGAGTTAGTGCTACTGTTGGACATTTTTATGACAACTTAACATGATCATTTTCTTGTTGCTAGCCCACAAATGGCCAGATGTATTCATTTTACATTCACAACTCACAAGCAGAGAAGCTACATTTAAATAGTACCTTTCACAGTCTCCAGAAACATTTTAATGCCATGGTTGTAATGTAGAAAATGTTGCTGACAATTTGCAATGTGATATGGACCAGGTAATCTATTTTAACGATGTTGATTGAAGGATAAATTTCAACGATGACATCAGGGAGAAACACCCGTTTTTCTTTGAAATAGTTCCATGAGATCTATGTCCACCTGGGCTTAAGACTTTAACTGAAAGGCTGTGGGCGGGATTCTCCGTCCTGCCCGTTTTCTGGTGCTGTGCGTCCTGCCGGCAGCGTGAACCTCCTTCCCAGTAGCCGGACAATGGTGTTTCCCATTGTGGCCACTCCCACCCCCTGGAGAAATCTGCGGGAGTGAGTGTGCTGCTGGCGAAACAGAGGTTCCTGCCGACGGAGAACCCACCTTGCACCTCTGACAGTGCAGCACTCCCTCTGTACTACACTGGAGTTGAGCTTAGTTTATGAGGGAAGATCTCAGGAGTGGGGTTTGAATCCACAACCTTCTAACTCAGTGGAGAGGATTCTATCATTGAACCATAACTGACACCAAAAAGATTTGAACCTTGGTACCTTAACTATTTTTCTACCTTAGTTTCATCTTGTCCATCATGTAATTTGAGCATTTTCACAAGAAACAACTGCAGATACTACATCAAAGTGTATTTCTATAAATATATTAAACACTCATTATGAGATGATCAACAGACTTAAAATATACAATAATGGTTCTTAGTGTTCGCTGTAACCAAACAAAATCCTCATCATAGAAATCATATACAACAAGAACAATGCTCAAGAGGATTATAGATATGCAATAGATGTTGGCTTTGCAAAACAAGTTTATTCAAGCTATTATGCCATAACTATAATCATCTCACACTTTATTTTAATAGTTGATCAGGGACTCCCATTTTGAACAACTTTGAATTTTTAGTTTCTGATTCAAGATGGTGAACTATAATTATATATTCAACATACAAACTAATTGGAAGTGTGGTCTTTTCATTTTGCTTAATTGAGTCTCACGTTTCCTGGCATTTCTGATTTAGCACTCAAAGGTTGTTACTGTGTGCTCATCATCTATATTTGAACACCAAAATATCATTAAATATCAGGTTGATTCTCAGAACACATTTCAAGCTGTCTGTACTTTCTGTTGAAATATTTCCTGTACTAATGAGACCTCAACTGGCATATATGTGATAAGTCCATTGTTCAAATGGGATATTAATTTAGTTAGATGACTGCTTTCCTTGCCAATGGCCTCTTGCTTTCATCTTGAATTAGCATTAATAACTGAGAAGACTCATGCATCAAAAGGTTAACTCAAAAATGTTTTCAGTCCTTGGGATTGTTCCATCTGCATATCTGAGTGGAGTTTCTTTTTGAACATGACCAATGAGCACACCCAGGACACTGGCTAAAATATCTTTTGATCAGATCCATTTTCTTTATTTATTCCACTTCCTTCTTCATTTAACCACTGAATACTTAAAGTTCTCAACATGGACAACCAGTGTCACTTTGGATTTAACTTCATTTTATTATCACCTGGTTATATAATCAAATGTATCTATCATATAGTATTAAGGAGCACATTTGCAACTGAAGTGTTTGGGAGACTATGGTCGGGATTCTCTGGCCACGCCTGCCAGTCAACTGGAAATTCCCACCCAAAATCAATGGACTTTTACATAGTCCGCGTCCCGCCTGTGGCGATCTTGCGGCGGGTGGGGTTGGAGAATCCAGCCCTGTGGGCTCGATTCAACTAAATAGGAACAAAGTCCCACAGTGAGCACATTTAGCCACGTGTTTCACGGTGCTCGCAGTGCTGAAGAAGCACATGTACTCAGCGGGAAACCAGCGGCCGAAGCCGCACTTAGCCCCATTTTGTACACTGGGGAGTTCCAGCAAGTGGAGCTATCCCGGTATAGTGAGAGATTGGGACACCATTTTTAAATAGCATCTCGATCTCCAAGGCTTCTAAAGCAATCCCCAACACGCACTATGGCACGGTCCCCAGCAACCCCCCCCCCCTCCCCTCCTTGCACTTCCCCAACACCCATGCAGGGCAACTCCAGCCCGATCACACACGTGCAAAAAATGCCGGATTGGCACCACCAACCTGGCACCCTGGCAGTGCCCATTCCAGTTGACAATACCACCTGGAGACCTTGGCAGTGCCAGGCTGGCACTCAGGTGGCACTTCCAGGGTGTACAGGTGGCACCAATGGTGCAAGGACACCACCCTGTCCAGAGGCATGCAGCTGGGGGCTTCCAATCGCCTGGGAGATGCCCATGAGTGCCATTATATCTGGTCCCCATTTGTGGGGAGCAGTGCTGAACAGCACTCGCCTGAAGTTTCTGAGGCAAAGGGAATGAATTTCAAAGCCTCAGGTACCTTGGGAGTCTGCAAAATTAAGGGGCAATTTAACGTGGCCAATCCACCTACACTGCACATCTTTAGGTTGTGGGAGCAAAATACATGCAAACATGGGGAGAATGTGAAAACTCCACACGGACAGTGCCCCAGAGCCGGGATCGAACCTGGGACCTCGGTGGCATGAGGCAGAAGTGATAACCACCGTTCCACCATTCTGCCCTTGGGAGTCTGCACATTAGAGCGAGACGAGCTGTCTTGCTCTAATATGCAGATTTGCCAAAAGGTAAAGCCGCCCACAAAGGGTGGGATTTACCTTGCAACATCTCGCGAGATCACGTTGGATCTTGCTAGGCATTGCGAGCCGGGTAGATCCAGGGAGCGGGGTCTCCCGGCTTTAATCGGCCGCACTGCGCAGCAGTGCACTGCTTTTCTGCTGCAGCCTGGTCATTGGATCACACCTTATGTTCTCTCGTCGGAGCTGAATTGCAACAGGAAATGACTCCCAATCCTTAGCTTTGCACTAACAGACCATCATTTTGAATGGGCGGCCCAATAACAAATTCCCGAGGCTGAAACTCCCCCCCCCCCCGCAAAGCTCCCATGCAATATAATTTTGCACCCTAAACCCCCACCCCCCTCCCCCCTGGAACTTTCTGTATCACTCCCTGCTTCCCCTCTCCCTCGAGTACACGGGTTACCTGACTCTCCCTGCACCTCCACCCAGCAGAGACCACTGAATTCAAGAGACCCCCTAATTAAAGAGACTGCCTAATTAAAGCAACCCCCCCCCCCATCCCCCGCATCCGTGACCCCCCAGAAGAGAGCTCCTGTGTGGAAGCTAGAGAGCAGTTCAGACAGAGACATTGAAAAAAATCACTGCTTTACAACTCTCCAATGCAATACACCTGCTGGCTCAGGCAGAGGACGCACCACCTTTCAGTTGCTGGAAAGAGAAAGACTGTCAGCTGCGTTTAAACCCCCTCAGTTCTTTTATCTGAAAGCTTTTCATTCATTTCTCTTTGATATTGATTTTAGGAGGCTGTGATTGACAGTTTACACTCTCACACACTTCCACACACACACACATAAACAGCTGCCTGCATTGTTCCATTCATCTCCTTTCACACTTGAGTGACTTTGAAGAATTCAGCTGTGAAACAAACCACAATTCTTATAGACCACATCACTGAGCAGTTTGCACGCACAGGCTTGAGTGATTGGAATGCACTTTGATATGGTTGCTGTTTGTAAACATTGGGGTTTAAGCACTTAGAGCCACATAACCATGAAGGGAGATGAATGAATCAAGGATGCAGCTACTTTATGGAACCTGTCAATCACAGCCCACTAATATAAAGGAATGAATGGCTTGCAGCTAATGAATCTGAGGGCACAGCTGTTGTCCTTTGAGAAATGGACATGTGGAGCTTCCAGGTAAGTGTTACAGCTATAGTTTTTTTCATTGTCCATGTTTTGACTGCTCACTAGCTTCCAGTCAGGGATCTTTTTTTTGGAGTGGGAGGAGGATGCTGGGGGGATCTATGGGGTGGGGTCAGTGGCAGGGGTTCATTTAGTCAGAGGATCCTTGTGGGGGGTCCCTTTAGTTTGGCGATTTCTGGTGGGTCCCTTCAGTTAGGGGGTCCTTCTGGGTTCTCCCTATTAAGGAGGATCCTGGGTAGTCTCCCTATTAAGGGGGTCCCTAGTAGGTCTCCCTATTAGGGGGGCTCCTGGGGAAGGCTCCATATTAATAGGATTCCTGGGGGAACTTCAAAGTTAGGGAGCCCCTGCGGAGTGGGGCGGGTCGGGTCACCTCCATACTTGGGGGAATGGGGGCACCCAGACAATCAGGTGGTGGGTGACTGCTTTGCAGTGAAGCAGGGGGTGGTGGTGGTGATGGGGGAGGGTGGGGCGATTTGCAGTGCGGGCGGGTGACAGGCCCTCGGGAATCCCTCGTATTCTTCGCCATGCGCATAAATTTGCATGGCAAAGGATACGGAATTACTTCCCAATTTGCACTCTGATGGGGATTGTAAAACAGTTGCAATTCTCCTCCAGCGGGAAAACATAACGGAGAATCCACTATTTCCTCAGCACAGGTGCTCAAGATCACACCACTGACTTCCAAGTCAGATGTGGAAGTTTCTGTTTGTAGGTAGTCTCAGGGATTAGGAGACGGCAGTTCCCCCGAATCAACCTCTATTCTGATAGGTTACCCATTCAGTTTTGGAATGATCCAAAAAACGATATGAATCACACTGGACAGACAGCATGTTCAGCTTCAGTTCTTCATCAGAATGAAGTATCACAGCTTCATTGTGGTTGTTGTTCTTTTCCTCCACATTACCAATGTTCTCAGTTGAATTCAGTTTGTTTTGTCCTTTAAATGAGTTCTGCATCTTCCTTTGAGTGTCCTTCTCTGGAAAAGTTATTATACTCCAGCAAGCTCTTGCCGAGTGCCCAGTTCTATCACAGTTTTTACATTGGCTGTCCTTGCTCCAGCAATCAGCCCATAAATGGCCCAATTTAGCACAGTGATGACACACCTGTTACTGAGTAGACCTCTTCTCGGAAACAGCCAGTTTATCGATCCTCATGCTTGCTCCAAGCTGAGGAGCCTCCTTAGTTGCGAGCTCCATTGAAACAGCAAAATCTAGGTCGTCTTCATTCTGTCAATAATCTTCTCTGAATCGATTCATTTTTCAAACCGTAAACCAAACAATCTTTAGTTGTATCGTTTAAGGAGTCGCAAAATTTGCAAAACTCTGCAAGTCATTTGAGGGTTGCGATGAACTGCGCAATATTCCCCCTTCAAATTCCTTCGATGAAATTTAAACATTTTCGCAATAATTAACAGCTTTAGTGCATAATGGTCTTCCAATGTTTTAGCCAATCTTGATATGTTTTACCACATGGCTCTTTGGCTATACCAAGCTGCTTAACAAATTGAATGTTTTGCTTCCAATTGTACTTTGGAATGAGGGGCCTTAATATTTTTGAAAATCATATTGGCTAGAGTATAAAAATGGAATCTTTGTGGTTATGACTTTCAGTTCTCTGAGTCTTCATCAAGTGATCCATTGGCGCCAAAATCTCCTGCCACTTTTAACGGTAGCAGAAAGCTCTCCCAACTTCCCTTAAATTAAAGGGTACACGGTAGCACAGTGATTAGCACTGTTGCTTCACAGCGCCAAGCTCCCGGGTTCGATTCCCGCTTGAGTCACTGTCTGTGCGGAGTTTGCATGTTCTCCCTGTGTCTGCGAGGGTTTCTTCTGGGTGCTCCGGTTTCTTGCCACAAGGTAAGAAGGTTTCTTGCCACAATTCCTTATTGTAGTTTCTATTATGTAACTTAATATTGTGTTAATTGCATTGTTGTTAAAATGCTGTGTTGTTCATGGAGGTGGGGCAAATGTTTATGATTGCTAATATTATTGTTATTTTTGGTATTTTATTATGGTTCGTTGTTGTTGTACAAATTCAAAATTTTTCAATAAAAATTATTTAAAAAAAAAAAATTAATGGTCTAGTTAAATAAAGTACTGTACTGTGCATGACGAGCTCTGCAACCTGAACAGTTTGGATTGTTGGTTTAAAATTGGTACAGGCCCTTCTTTTGAATTTTTGCCCCAAAACCCTTACTAGTTCTGATGTCAGGTGTGATATTTTACCTTCTGTTAATCTGCTTGCTTGATTGACCAGTTGAAGCTGCTCCACATTTCTTGAAGGTGGAATGCCAAATTAACATTTCCATCATTGTGCCATTCTCCTTATTTTTGTTATTTCTAAGGTTGAAAGATGTGGGATTATCCATTATCGTATCATTCCTGTGTTCAAGTATTCAGTTTATTTACCTAATTCCTTCTCTATCTGCCAGCAAGACACAACAAAGCTCCAAATGCTTTTTCCAGTTCAGTTATTTCTTAGGTTCGGAAAAATTAAATTACACACTGGAAGAGCTGGAGCAATATCAACTTTTGTTTGAAACTGAGCTACTGCATCACAGTGCCTGACATTATTTACATTGGAAGAAATCACTCAGGAGATGGGTGAAGTCAAGAGAGTCAGTATTAACCACGGCACAACAGGTGGGTGAGGGTGGTGTGGTTGAAAATGAAAAATGGCCGGACACACTCTGGAAAAATGGCCAACAGCCTGAATCTTAGGCCCAATACTGAATTGGACACTTTAAATTAAAAATTGGACACTTAAAGTTAAAGCCACAGTCAGAACAGCAGACAGGCCCGATGGGGAGTCTAAAAGCCAAACTCAAATACACTGGATAGAGACAGACATCCAGAGCAAATCTGAGCCTGTCCTGGAACCAGGACATCGGAACATAATCAGCCCCATTCAAATGGATTGATTGTTGTGGATAGCCCAGGTGAAGCCAGCCTTTCTAGCACCTAGATCACCGTATATGGGAAAGGGTTACATGCAAACAATGCTCCTGGGGATAGGCATCTGAGGCAAATTCCTGGGGTCCTGCAGAGTTGCAATCGGCAACTCCATTGGATGTTGACAGAGACTTCATTGGCAAAGGACCAAAGAAACTTCTGGAAAGGTGCGAAGAGGGGAATAAAAACAGGACACTCAGAGAGCCTCCCCAGTCAAGGCTCAATGAAAAGACAGCAGAAAATACTCAACCGCAGACCAGAGGACAGACAGAAGCAACTTGTGAGACTCAGCTTCGCAGACGAGGCCCGAGATGACAGACTCAGAGGATTAGACTCGCAGCTCGATCCATTTCATCGGAGCGGGTTGTATTAAAATCTTGGGAATATTATAGTTGGGATAATTTGGGGGGGAAAGCATCCCTGAAACCCAAAGATGTGCAGAATAGGTGGATTGGCCATGTTAAATTACCCCTTAATTGGAAAAAAATGAATTGGGTACTTTAAATTTATAGAAAAAAGAGTTCCAGGGTTTTGACCCGAAACAGTGAAGGAAAGGTAATATGTTCCAAGCCACAATGGTGTGAGGTTGAAGGGGAATTTGCTGGCAGTGATTCCATGCGCCTGGTGTGGTCACTCCTCTAAGTTGGAGGAGTTGCATGTTTCGAAGAAGCTGTTGTAGGAACCTTGGCAAGTTGCTGAGGAGCATCTTATAGTGGGCATTGAATGCCAGTGGTGGAGATATTAAATATTTAAGGTGGAGGTAATAAATGTTTCAGATAGTGGATGGGTGCCTATTAAGTGCTGAATGATGTTAAGCTTCTTGGATGCTGCTGTAGCTTCACTAATCCAGTCAAGGAGAATATTCCATCACAGTCCAGACTAGTGCCTTGTGGATGTGAATGGGTTTTGGGTAGCAGGAGGTCAGTTATTTGCAGCAGAATGTCCAGCCTCTGACCTATACTTCTATTTCTTGGCTGTTCCCATTCAGTTTCTGGTTAATGGTACTCCTCAGGTTGTTAGTTGTAGGGGATTCAGAGATGGTGTCAATGGGAGTTGGTTCGCCCCTCACTTGTTGGTGATGATCATTTGCGTATATATGGCATGAATATTACTTGACACCTAACAGCCAAAATCTGAATGGCATCTTGCTGCATTTGGGCATGAAATACTTACATATTTGAGAAGTTGAAAATAGTATCAAACAAAGTACATTCATCAGTGAATCTCCCCACTTCTGACTTCAGGATGGAGGGAAGGTCAATGACGGAACAGCTGAGGATGATTGTGTCTAGAGCACTGCTCTAAGGGACTCCTGCAGACAATTAGCCATCAATAATCACAAACATTTTCCTGTGTGCCAAGTATGACTCCAACCAGTGAAGAGTTTTCCTCCTGATTCCCATTGGCTTCAATTGATGCCGCACTTCGTCAGAAGCTGCTGATGTTAAGGTCAATCACTCTCACTTCATCTCTTGAATTCAGATTTTTTTCTCCATGTTTGGACTAATGTTGCAGTGAGACCTGGAACTAAATGGAAGCTAAACCTGAGCCCTGGTGGGACCCAAACTCAGCTTCGAGGAGCAGGTTATTGCTGAGTAACCACTGCTTGATAGCACTGTCAAGGACACCTTCCATTACTTGCTGATAATTGTGAACATACTAATAGGGCAGTTATTGTCCAGATTGGATCTGTCCTGTTTTTTGTTTGCAGAACACACCTGGGTCATTTTTCACATGGTTGTGTAAATGCCAATGTTGTTGCTGTACTGGAACAGATTGGCTCGGGGTCTGGTTTGTTCTGGGGCACAGTTTTCAGTACAACAGCCTAATTTTGCCTAGGCCTTTGTTATATTCAGTGCATTCAGCTGTTTCTTTATATCATGTAGAGTGAATCAAATTGGATGAAGGCCTGCAGACTTCAGGAGGAGGCTAAGATGTGATCCTATAATGGCAGTGGAGTGAGTGCATGATTGCATGGTGTGAATCAATGAAAGAATGTGTGTGAATGTGTACATTTGTCGTGTAGAGATATGAGATCCAGGCTACTTAAACTCCAGGTGCTTGTCAGTATCTTGGATCTCATGGAAGTGATGAGGATGCCAGTAGATGGAGTTGCTCTGACAGAGAAGCAGCACAGACATCGCAAGTCAAATTGTCTCCTCTGCTGTGGTGATTCTATGATTCTCTGAATCTAATTAAGATTTAATCTGCATTAAGGTGAGTCACATTGGGGAGAATCCAGAGGCATTCACTGTTGGTTGACATGCATGTGGAAAAGGTCCAAAATTTCTTGTGAGACCCAGAGGAACATCCTTGCTCATCCAGAGCCACAAGGAAACACTAACAACATTGAATCTCCACAGCCACTTCTGGCCATGGTGTGGCCTGTGGCCAGGTATCATACGAAGATAAAAGCAAATTGCTGTGGATGCTGGAAACTGAAAAACCCCGCAGAAAATATTGGACAATTTCAGCAGGTCTGACGGCATTTGCCGATGATGCCATCATAAAACACATCTTCCCCACAATCCGCCTGTCAGCATTCTGCAGGGACAGTTAGATCCAGGATACCTTGGTCGACTGCTGCATCTCTCCCAACAGCTCATCCTCTTTCCATACAATCACAGAAGGTGTGACACCTGCCCCTTTACCTCCTCCCTGCTGATCATCAAAAGCCTAAACTTTTCAGGTGAGGCAGCGCTTCACGTGCACCTCTTTCAACCTGGTCTACTGTATTCACTGCTCCCAATGCGGTCTACTCCACATTGGAGAGACTAAACGCAGGCTGGGTGATCACTTAGCAGACCATTTGTGGTCTGTCAGCAACAGGACCTAGACCTTCCTGTCACTGCCATTTCAACACATCATCCTGCTCTCACATCCACATGTCTACCCTTGGACTGCTGCAATGTTCCAGGGGAAGCCCAGCGCAAACTGGAGGAACAACACCTCATCTTCCGATTTGGCACGTTACAGCCTTCCGGACTTAACATTGAGTTCAACAACTGTGAAACCTTTTCTCCACCTTCACCCCATTTCTATCAATTAATTTACATTTCTTCCATCGATCTGGTTTTCCCTCACCATTGTCCCCTTCCCCCCATCCCACTCCACTTGGGACACCTGTTCCCTGTTCTTCTTTGTCCTTTGACACACTGCTTACCTCTGTTCTGCCATTAGCACATTCTGATCACTTAATGTGCCACTATCAGCACCCTTCTTAGCTTTGCTATCCCCATTTACGTTCCCTTTGCCTTTCTGTTCACAACATCTTTGTTAACTGTATCACTGTCCCTCCACCCAGCTCCACTGCTCCAAGACCCTTCCACAATATCTGAACCTATTTCCAGCTCTCTCTACCTTCCAGACTCAAAATGTTAGTTCCCTTCATTTTCCACAGATGCTGTAGACCTGCTGCGATTATCCAGTATTTTCTGTATTTATGCCAGGTTTCATAAGTACCGTCTGTGATCAGAAGTTCAAATTGTGTCGGGGCCTGAATCATTACCCTTGCGTTTATTAAATAGTAACAAGGCCTATGTTTGCCTGTGGCACACTGTCCAGCAGTCTCAATACCTCGGCAAATAATATAGCAGCTTGAGAAATCTTGCTGGGTAGCCTGACTACCATTTTTGCCACTTGCCTGCCCCAATAATGTCATGATGTGGAGATGCCGGCGTTGGACTGGAGTGAGCACTGTAAGAAGTCTTACAACACCAGGTTAAAGTCCAACATGTTTGTTTCAAACACTAGCTTTCGGAGCACTGCTCCTTCCTCACCTGAGGCAGCAGCAGTGCTCCGAAAGCCAATAATGTCAGTGACCAAGTTGAAAATTACTCCGAAAAATATCTTCAGCAGTAACCTCATGCCATCAACCTTTTTCTGACAATATTATTTGGTTCTTTGAAGCTTGGACCTGTTGGGTTCCTATCTCTTGCTGTCACTGATCATGTGTGAGAACTACTTCATGTGCAGTTTGCCTGACTTGCCAAAGCATTCCTGTTACTGCTGGTCAGCAAGCAGTTCTGAAAAGACACTTCCCTGTTGGATGTAACTGTTCGAGTCTCCCCTTGACTCCTGGATTTCCCAATTCCTGCACTCAAGGGTTTAGGGTCAATCAGTCAGTATATTTTTGACATGTAAAGAATATAAAATATAGATTTTCACTTTAGTCACTGCATTTGTGTAAATGGGGAAATAGTTATTCAACAAAAATTTAAGTGAGCATTCTTTTAAAAAATGACAGTTGAGACACACTGTTGACATTAATGCTCCATGTTTACCTTTACTGTAGCCGAGTGAAAATATTATCAATGGTTGTAGTTTGATTTGGTTGATACCAGTCTCAGCAATTAAGCCAAAAGGATATGAGTTCAAGTTCCACTCCTGAACTTGAGCTCAAAATCATAGCTGACACTTTCATTCAGAAATGAGCGAGTGCTATGCTGTCCTTTGCATGATATCGGAGGTGAAAACCATCTTGCGCGGTGGTGCAGAATGGGTGGTAGTAACTTGGGAATCCATTTTACACTCTGCTTGGTATTTTTTCACAGAAAAGAAAATTGCACAGAATGTAAGTGTTTCCCAATTCTCTATTGCTCATTATGTGCCATTGCCCAAGACAAAGTTCATCGCACCCACAATCCCATTAAATAGGGACTCCTGATGCCTGTTCAAATATGAAAAATGGCTGTTGTATTTTCCTGCATCATAACAGCCACTACAAGGCAGAGTAATTAATTAAGTAGAGTCCCATGAGACATTTCTGAGAATTGTAATAAGGCACCATAAAAACACATTCTACCCTCCATAACTCCGAATAGTCCTTAGAGCATCTCATTATTTGCTTCAGCCCTTGTTTCATAATAAAATTTATCCTATAATCCAAGTTTGCAAAATATAAACTGGACTGAAGTCGGCAAGTGTTTCCTCAGATTCTTGAGAAGAATCCTGTTGATTTACATTGATTTTCTTTGCGTCTGCTTTAAAAGGGTTATAACCGCATGCTGCTGAAGGATGTCTCTTTTGTCTCATTAGACTCTAATATGGTTCAGTGAAATCTCTAGCCACAGTTGACAGACTTTGCATGATTATGTTATATGGCTCTGGTCTGGATTTTGCCATTTGTGTGGAGGAGTTGTGGGGCCATATCTGGGTTACCTGGCTGCATGGCTGAGTGGTACAATTTCCTTGATGATCTTGCCAGGTAGAGCCAATAAATTGCCAGCAGGCAGGGCTGATTACATGTAGCGGTTAGGAGCTAGTGCCAGCAAATTGCTGGAAAGCAGCATGTTAAAGGGCAGTTTGCAGCCATCAGACAGGCTGTAGACACAGGGTCCGTGTGCTGAGCAAAGGAATCTGCGCAGGAAAAGATATAATGTGAGGAAGGGTGACTGAAAGATTTAGTGCTACCTCTCTGGCGATAGCAAGGGGATGGGGAGAGAGGTGTTGCTTCCAACCTGAAGGAAGAGGGGGCCAGCAAGCCTCACAAAGAAGGCATGGTTGGGGTCAGCTGGGCAAGTCAGCAACTGTGGGGTGGTTTGAAGAACATGGGGCCAGTGCCGGAAGAGATACAAAGACCTGATGCATTTTGGAAAGGGGAGAGTGGTCCATAATTGCAAACTGGCAGCCCAGCATGAATATAATGTGGCGTCAGGTGGTCAACCCGTGCATAGGGGTAGGCCAGGCACCATGTTCCATATTGAGCACTCAGGTTCCTTGCATCCAAACCCTTGGAAAGTCAGGGATGAGCTGTGCATTAAGACAGTGGAATTTGTTACCGCACCCTGGGCAAGTGCACGGTCAATTCCAGCCCCATGTGCACCAGAGTCACAACACAAGTGGATTAACCAATAATTCTCATAAAAATTCCTGAAATTGTTAGCTGCCCAATAATTACAGTCACCAGGTTTGTAAGTTGAAACACAATTACTGTTTATTTATAACACGATTAGTGGTGAAACATGCAGAAAATGCAGCTGAATAAAAACAAACTAACCTACTGTGGTGATATGCATCACTGTAAATACACAAGGGGTTAATTTAAATACACTACAACTAAATAAACACTAGAGGGAGCACCGGAAATGTAATGACATGCAGACATACAGCGAATGAACACATAGAATAGGACACGACCAATGGGTAGTTAAGACACCCAGAGGTGACACTACCACAAGGGGGCATTTACACAACCCATATAAAAGGAAAGGGTACACATGCTCTTTCCCTTTCCACAGGCAACACTTAGAGAGAAGGACAGGAACAGATCAGAAGCATCACACCCACCACGTGGGTTGGAGAAGACTGGTTAGCTAGACTGAGTTACTATAGCAAGATTAGAAGGAGAGTCGAACTCAAGTAGGAGAATTGTAATTGTTCAATAAATGTGTTAAACCTATCTCCAAGTTTGAACCTTCCTTTGTCAGAGCATAGATCAAGGAAGCAGCTTATGCTACACAAAGAAGCATAACACAACATGGTACCAGTAGTGACTGTTAAATCTATATAGTTCAGCTGTTGCTCGTTGTGCTTTTACTTAATTGGCTCTGTTTAATCACCTTGCTCTAGAGTTGCCAGGTATCTTTATGATACCACCACAAGGTTCAAGTTCAAGTGCTGATCAATAACTCAGTACACCAGTTAGTAAGGGTCAAATCAAAACACATTTATTATATACACAGTCAATCGCTACTCATGCATAAAATACTACAGAACTAGACTATTTCTACCACTAAAGGCCAATACTTAGCTTTGGAAAAGGAACCCACTGGGTCAGGGAACAATGGCCTCTCGTTCAATCCTGAGACTGCAGGCTCCCAGCTGGTATGGACTAAGGGTTAGGAGCACCTATCTCGTAGCGTGCGTTGACTGGACACTTACTTGTTGGTGCCGCTGCTAGGCAGGTCTCTGTCAAGGGTTGTTTCGAGCTGCTGAGAGACCCTGCCAAGAAGGCCTGCCAAGAGAGCGAATTGAACTTGGGGATCTAATTTATAGTCCCCAGGGGCTTCGCGCCCTTTTGGGCGGTCCCCATACCTGGCTCCAATTGATTGGACTATGTTTGATTTCCCCAATACTGGGCGGTTCCTAAGTGTCCGTTGGCTTCTTTTGTTTTGGCTCCTGCTGGCGCCGAGGAGTCTGGCTTTGCCTCGATTATCTTAACTGTTGCTATTGTTCCCAGGGATCGCTCATCAATATGCAGATGGTCGTCAGTTTCAGAGCTGTCTGGGTTTCTGCAACTTTGAATATACAGGAAACTTTGTATTCTGCTTGCTTCCCTGTACCTGTCCATCTTTCCCTGCATTCTTAGCGAATCTCCATTTTAAAGTCGGGAAGTGGCCAACCCAGGTGGCTACATGTCATAGCCAAGTGTGTCAATAGGGGCAATATTGGAGCTGCTTCGGGTGTTTGGGTCTTTCTCTGGGTACAAATTAAATGTAGACAATAATTAATATTTTGTGGTGTCTCAGCCGGGGGTGGGGGCAGGGGTGGGGGTGCTGCCAGTCTATAGGGCAGGGACTCACTTTAGATACCTGGGGGTGCATATTGCTCACGATTTGCGGGGAGGGGGCTCCATTGGTCCAACATTTCTCGCTTGTTGGGGAAGGTGAAAGCTGATCTGGTAAGGTGGGATGGTCTCCCTCTGTCGCTGGCGGCTCAGGTACAGGCGGTTAAAATGAATGTGTTGCCGTGATTTCTGTTTATTTTCCAATGTCTGACAATTTTCCTGCCAAAGGCATTTTTTAGAGAGATTGAAGAGATGATTAGCTCGTTCATATGGGGAGGGAAGGTGGCCAGAATTAAAAAGGTGCTACGACAGAGAGGAAGGCAGGCAGGGGGTGTGGGTCTTCCAAACCTGATGTGGGCGGCAATTGTGGAGAAGGCATAGAGCTGGGTCAGAGGGCTGTGAAACTGGCTGTGTTTGACGGCAGCCTCCGCGCCCCCTCCCGGAACCGATTCTGCTCCCCGATCGGGGCTAGCAGCGGGGCCCCGTGAACCTCGGCATCGCAGGCTTAGCTAACTTCGCTAAGCCCACGCGCCAAGGTTAACGGCGGTTGACGCAAACGATGACGTCAGCCGCGCATGCGCGGATTAGACGGCTCCAATCCGCGCATGCGTGGATGACGTCATCACACATATGCGTGAAACCCGCGCATACGTGGGCCGTTATGCCCCTCAGCCGCCCCGCGGACTGGTCCAGCGGGGCGGCAGAGGAACAAAGAGTGCGCGAGGTTCGGACCCGCTGCCCGCGATCGGTGCCCACCGATCGCGGGCCCATGCCACCCTTGGCACGGCCGTGGTGCGGCCGTGCCAATCGGTGGCATGGTTATCCAGAACGACACTTTGCGGCCGTTTTCACGAACTGTGAGAGCAGGTGTGTTGGAGTTCGTGAAAACGGCCATAAAGGCCTGGGAAATCGGCCCATCGGATAGGGGAGAATCGCTGCTCGCCGTAAAAAACGGCGAGCAGCGATTCGTGTCGTGGGCCGGCCGTGGGGGGGGGGGGAGAATAGCGGGAGGTCGGGACAAATGTGGGGAAGGCCCTCCCACTATTCTCCGACCCGTCGTGGGGGGCGGAGAATCGCGCCCATTGGGAGGGGGGGGGGGTTTGGGAGGAGGGGGACTCTATATGCTAATGGTGACTGGGTGATTCCTGATCCTTTTTGTTGTTTGTTTATATTAACGTGCGGGCTGCTGTTTGATGGGAGGATGGGATTGTTGTTGTTGATATGGGGATTGACATTGCATTCGTTACTGATTAATGTTTATTGTTGGTGGGTGTGAATATGGGAGAAAATGTGAAAAAGGAGAATAAAAATATTTTTTAAAACTCCAAATCTCTACCCATACACATAAGATCACTTATGTGATCTTAAAACATTTAAAATACGAAGGACAAAAATCAAAAGATAATAGTCATGCCAGCACATGGTGGCGCAGTGGTTAGCACTGCTGTCTCACTGCGCCGAGGTCCCAGGTTCGATCTCGGCTCTGGGTCACTGTCCGTGTGGACTTTGCACATTCTCCCTGTGTTTGCGTGGGTTTTGCCCCACAGCCCAAAGATATGCAGGGTAGGTGGATTGGCCATGCTAAATTGCCCCTTAATTGGATAAAATGATTTGGGCACTCAAAATTTATTAGATAAAACGATAATAGTCTTTGCTTCCACTGGTGGTTCTGGAGCAGACTTTCCTCATGTCATGCTGGTTGATTAAAGCCTCTGGTTTACAGCTAGTGATAGTCTTCTTGGCAAGTCTTCTTGGCAGTATCATTCATTCAATACTCACAAGTGGCAGGCTTTCTTCTGGATGGACATTTTAGTTTTTATCAAACTGGACTTTCAATTCAAAGGTTCACATTCAGGCCTATTTCCTTCCTGAGCCACTTCGTCTCACATAAAACCCTGCTCCCAATCAATGGTTTGACTTCAGGGGCGGGATTCTCCCCTACCCGGCGTGACGGGGTGTCCCGGGGTAGGGGAGTGGCGCCAACCACTCCGGGGTCGGGCCTCCCCAAAGGTGGGGAATTCTCTTGGGCGCCGGAGCGGTTGGCACCAGAAGACTGGCGCAAAAAACCGGCGCCCCTGGCAGCGGGGCTGGCTGAAAGGCTTTCGCCGGTCGGCTCATGCGCCGGCGGTGACGTCAGCGGCCACCGGCGCATGCGCGATGTCGGTTTCTCTTCCGCTTCCGCCATGGTGGAGGCCGTGACAGCTGCGGCGGAGAAAGAGTGCACCCAGGGCACTGGCCCGGAGTCTGAGCGGGGGGCCCCGATCGCGGGCCAGGCACCCCCCAGGATCTGATCGCCCCCCGCCCCCCCAGGACCCCGGGGGTCCGCTCGCGCCGCCGATCCCGCCGGCACCAGAGGTGGTTCAAACCTCGGCGGCGGGAGAGGCCTCCCAGCGGCGGGACTTCGGACCATCCGGGCCGGAGAATCACCGCAGGGGCCTCGCCGATCGGAGTGGCGAGATTCCTGCCACCGCCAATTCCCGGGAAGCAGAGAATCTCTGCCACGGCGGGGGCGGGATTTTCGGTGGCCCTGCTGGGGGTCGGAGAATTTCGCCCCAGGTCTTTGCTGTTCCAAAATAATGGCATTCAGACTTATTGGAGCGAATCAGCCTTCACAGTGGCTTTATAAAGAGTGTTAAGCTGAATCCTTCAGAAAGCAATTAGTTGGAATCCTCCACCTAGACTGCATAATCAAAATTTTAATTAATTTGTAACCAGGTGACTCTGAGAACATTCCAATGGAATCAAATGTAATCACCACCTGCTACCGGGCAGAGCACCACCTTTTGAACACAGTCATTGGCCACCAAGCCACGTCAATCAAACCGAGTTATCACTGACATGGACCAATCAGCAATCACCAGTCCCAGTCAGCATAGCCTTCTGGATCCTGCTGTTTGAATTAAAGGTACAGACTGCTTTGCCTTAAAGTCGCAGATACATTAAACATCCATGGATCATAAATAAGAGCAAAAATAGAAGAAAGGGGAGATAAGGGAATAAACAAGGACTAAACAGGAACAAACATGAAGGATCCTTACAAATGACAGAGCTGGGTCTTGCGCTAGGAGTGACACTGTGTGAGTGCTTGCAGGAAAGGCTCACTCACAAATCAGAATTACCATAAACGATGGAGAGGTGGAGTTCTATTCATTGCCATTGTGACATTAATAGAGGAGAATGTAGGAGTGGTTTCAGGGCCTGTGTATTGAGTCGGCTTCCACGTGGGCTTTTCTCCTGTGGCTCAACTCAGTACAAAGAGCAGCAGACACATCAACAATCTGAATACGGTTTAATATTCTACAAGCTTGCTTTCATGTTCATGAGAGATAAGGCCTGGAAAGCTGCCACGGTCCTTCTACAGACCAAAGACACAAACTCAGCACATGTACAACATTCAAAAGTTAATAGCCCTCCCCAGTTAGATGTGATCCAATCATTGAAGCTGCTGTGCTTAAACTCACCCAATAGAATTGCAAGCAATGTTTAAACTTCACCCAATAGAATTGTAAGCAATGTTTAAACTTCACCCAATAGAATCACAAGCAACCCATGACTGATGCCAGGATCCTTATCTTGACAGCTATGTACAATCTCAACATCCTGTGCTGTTTGTTTGTGAGAAACAGAACAACAGAACCAGCACCCTGGATTGTTTCACTATTGATTACTTATTACCGCTATGTCCTAAAAATACATGTTTAATGGTTAATAATGATTACTCGGTACTCCTCCTATAATTCATCTCAATCCTTAACAAAGCAACCCATGCAAAATTACTCTAGTGGCACCAGGCTAACTATTTAGTTTTAAGAGGTATCGTCGCTGAAACCCCCCCCCCCCCCCCCCCCCACATTCAATCCCCCCTTTTGGCCCTTGGCTAGCCCAAGAACAGGCCATTAGAGAGACATACTGAATTTGTTGGAGTCTGGCCTAGGTGTGGAATGGACAACAGGCAAGAGCCATAACAGTTCCTCATTAACTAGGGGGTGACAGTCTGTTTGCCATTCCCTAATGCGGTATCTGAGGCTACAGAGCATGATTAAAAAAGACAAGCAATATAAACAACTGGAAAATTACAACAGCGTGCGATATAATACAAATCCATGGATGGATATTGGTATTCATTCCCCAAATCCATATTTTAGAGAAAAAGTTCTGTGACTGAAACAGTTCTGCCGCCTTCTCGGCATGAGTCTGGATGAGCTCCCACTCCTTGCTCCAGAGGTGGTCAATTTGCGTTGCCTCCTTTTTAAGTCCTTCCCAGTCGGCCCGCAAGTTCGGGATGCGTGGAAGTGTTTCCTGGACGTATCGGTGAATCCGTTGATCATCGTCAGTTCGCTCGAGGTCATCTGCTTCCATGATGGACATATCCCTGTTTGGAGTCAGTTCATGTCGGCCAATGGTAAAAGACTCGGAGAAATTGGTTGGAACAACATTACGTCCAAGCAAATTCACACACAATGCCACGCTTGGTATAATTATGGTATGACGTCACAATGTAGTAGTTGTCCAAGTATTGAGAACGATTAAACACAGTCTGATTGGCTAATTCGACCGCTAACGTGTAGTTCTCATACGTAGTATACCCGCAGTAATCTTCCGTACTAATGGCTCAACCAGTTATCCCCCCCCCCACACCCTTTGCGTACCTGGAGGTCGATTGAGAATATCCTACCTGCCCTTTGGATTGCATGTGCAGCGGCATCCTTCAGTTTAACAAACACACCATTCCCATAGTGTCCCAAGTTGTTCACCTGAAGAAGTTCATGAGTACTGTTCTCCCCTGCCCTGGGAAAATGCAACATCATTCCCACTAGGAGGGTGTGTTTATTCATTCGCAAAGGGAACGCGACTGGCCAATGTCAACTCCCTCAGGTGTTCAGCAGCTTGGTGGGCAGTTTTGACCCAAGCCATCAATTGATCATTGCTCACCCAATTAGTACTCGGTGTGTAGCCATCTGGAGCAGGTTGGCCTGAAGGCTTTGTAATAAGTATGTTGCATACATGTTGTAGCCATCTCAGATGGCCACCTGCAAAGGACCATGGGAATTATGGCTAACCCAGGACTCAGACACACTCAGAGCTTGTATGTGTTTTTGCAATCCAGATAGCTAGACGCGATCAAAACCCTCGCTCATTTGCATTCTAATGGTCCATTTCCCCAGAACAAAAGGACTGCACTCAGGTAACTGATACAGATGCAAACTAACCGGCGCCACTCCCTTTGCTAAGAAAGCCCAAACAGCCAAGGTCAATGACCGCTCAGGACACGCCCAACCATCAAAGCACCTGCCCCTTTATTGGCCAAAATCGAAGGCAGTGATCGAAGCCTGTCGAATTATTGGGTCCAAAGCTAAAGACTGCCCCAAAGAGCACAAAATCCCAGAGGGATAGAAAGGGACACAGCCATGTGTTTGGTCTCTCTTGGCCCCCTGCCTACGCCTAAAACCAAGTGTTGCATTACGACCCGAAGACAAGTTCAAGGCAAACGATTGTGACCAGGCAGATGAGCCCAGCAGAAACGAAGCCACTTCTTCTCGCCAGCCACGCAAGATCTGAACAAAGGTCTTATTCATCTGGATAGAGCCGGTTGCCCTGAAGTGAAGTATAGGTTATTGTAGTTGTTAGGTGTAGTTTAACTTGTAGTGTTTTATGTTGCATGTCGAAGTAATCCTTGTGTGTAAATAAACCATCTTTGAACTTGAACTGACTGACTGGTTGTTTGGTCTTTGATCGATATCCGGTAAAGCCTTGTGGTGGTTTCATTTGATACCTGGCGACTCTGAAAAACAATATTAACATTAATAACTGCCATATCTAGTTAATTTGGCAACATTATTGGTGACGCTGTTGGGATAGTATTCCACCCATTAAAAAGAGCGACATTATTGGCATATCCGGTGCACATTGGCAACAATATTACATGCCTGCATGCGGTACACCTCCTTCGAGATAGCACTCTGTCTATCAATAAACTCATTAATCATGGTGTTATATGATTGCAACTGTTTAAGTCCTCTCCAAACAAGCGGATTGACTTGCTGGCTAAGGTCTGTAGCCGTTTCGGCATCCCGGTATATGTCCTGAACTGCAGCTCTCATTTGCCCTATCATAACCTCAATCTCCTCACTTATCTCAGCAATATCAAGGTCATTGACACTGAAAACCCCTGCCCCATAACCTCAACCGTCAGTTTCACTGTGCCTCTCTGTCGTCGCTTCTGTGTTGCCAATCCACTCCCATCCAAAATCTCCCTCTCCAAGGCTACAAACAATCCTTGCCCACAGCAATAGGCTAGTGAGATTAACCATAATGTTTACACGTCCATATCTTGGTACTATCGTCGCTAATTCGTCAGAGGGGGTCAGAACTAACCCGTGTCCCATCGCGTGGCTAGTGATATGCTCATCACATTTGGGCTCAGGGGTTGTCCTTGGACTCGTGGTTGTATTCGAGTCGGAGCTCGCCGGTATCACAGTGGTGGTGGTAGGCTTCTGCCTCGTCCCCTCCTGTATCCAATGGAGTCCTTGCTTCCCACAATACCCACCAGATTCTCGGGCTCCTGTGCTGACTGGCTGCCTACCGCACTTCCCTGATACAAAACTGTTAATCTGTCACATATCATCTCATGATTTTCAGTACGGTTTGGTGCATGGCAGGGATCTATGCAGTGAATTTCCAGACGGTCCCCTATTACTTTATATTTCACAATTGGGTGATGTGGGCCATCGATGGTATTTAACGTTCTCTGATCGGTCATTTTAAAAACCAATGTCATCTTGCCTGGCTTTCCGTATCACCTGTAATTCCCTTAATCCTGGGTTCCCAACTGATATAGGGCCTAGGTATTTCGGAATTGCAAGTAATTCATATAAGCTGCCCCACAGGAATGCATAGAGTCCCATTTGTGCATATATCCTGAGTCCCATCATAATAAAAATCAATAGCCCTCCCCAGTTGGATGTGATCCAATCCCTGAAGCTGCTATGCTTAAACTCACCAATAGAATTTCAAGCAATGTTTAAACTTCACCCAATAGAATCACAAGCAACCCATGATTGATGCCAGGATCCTTATCCTGACAGTGATGTACAATCTCAACATCCTGTGCTATTTGTTTGTGAGAAACAGAACAACAGAACCAGCACCCTGGATTGTTTCACTATTGATTACTTATCACTGCTATGTCCTAAAAATACATATTTAATGGTTAATAATGATTACTCAGTGCTCTTCCTATAATTCATCTCACTCCTTAATAAAGCAACCCATGCAAAGCTACTCTAGTAGCATGCTAACTATTTAAGTTTTAAGAGGTATCATCGCTGACCCCCCCCCCCCCCCCCCCCCCCCCCCAGAGGAGGCAATGGAGATCTGATGGGTCATGGCAGAGCAGCCTGTCACTGAAGATAAGAGGGTGATGGTGGTGTGGAAGCAATGAACAGTGAGTCAAACAATGGTCACAACCATCATATCTTCGACCAGGTGTGACCTGTGGTACCTAATCCTATTGAAAATTCCTGATCAAGGGGAAGCACCAGGAGTTACTTGAAGAAGCAACTGTTAAATCATGCCTCTCCAACACGTCAAACAGCAGATGAGACGGGGACCAGGGCTTGAAGTCAACTGCACACCTCAGAGGATCCACTGCTGAGGAGGGTGTCACTTCAGTCCAAAGCACTCTCCACCAGTGCGGACACCTTCAGGATAGTGGGCATTACCACAGGTCTGGCACAATCTGGTGAGCTCTGCACAGACACAAGTGGAGCCAACAAAGGCAGTGACTGCTGAAATACCTCAAACTCATGCTCCTCATCCTCTGAGGAGGTGACATAATCATTATGCTCCTTCAGCTCCAGTGCTGCTCCACTCTGGAGCACCTATTACTGCAAAGCGCAGTTGAAGACAATTTTGAGAGACACCCTTAGGTGGTGTATTGCAAATTTTTCATATATTTATTGCGGCATAACCTGTAAAAGACCATGATGATTTCCATGATGGACCTTGGATCCAGTGGCTGTATGTGTCCTCAGCCTATGTCGGGATTGCATATTGGCATCAGAAGCCATATCCTCGGAGGAATTCCTGTCCTCCAGCATCCGACCACAAAGACATTCAAGTGGTCTAAACGCCTGAGGCACTTGGGGCTGTCTAAGGATAAAGGAGCCATGGCGGTATCCCAGTTGTTGAAAATAACTTGAATATTCAGAAATGAATCCCATCCTTGTTCGCAAAGCTGCTCTGAGGGATCCTTGATGGTCGCATCAGTTCAATGGATCACCCCCTCTACCTGAGAGAAACCAGCCAAGACACCAAAGACAACGGTCCTCTTGGTCTGAACGGTTTGATTGTTGGTAAGCTTGATGCATTGACCAGATCAGCAGTACATGGCATCTGTCACTTGACCAGGCAGCAATAGGCCGCTGATTAAATGACGCTATTTAGATTTTTCCAGATAATTCTGGGAATGAACCAGAGGTGAAAACGTTGAGCCCCACAATAATCTTCGCCACACCAGGAAACTGGTGCCTCCCTTTTCCCAAAGGCCTCAACACCTGCTCCAGTATTCTGGACAGGTCTACCACTGTTTGTCTGAAGAAACACAGATTTCAGAGATATTGGTGCTCAAACATCTCTAAGCAGTAACTGTTTGAAGTTACACCCGAAGTAGCACATTCTGTTACCATGAGGTTGCTCTCTTGCCCCCAAGCACTCTCCTCGCCCATGTCCTGTCGCTTCCTCAACCTACTGATTCTCCCCTAGCCACTACAGAGCTGCTTTGTATTGGCAATTTTGGATTTTGCAAAGGATGCACAGGTTGCACGGAGCATCAGTGATTCGCCTCCTCAAGCAGGTGAGAGATTAGCAAAAGGTGAGGGGTTTGACAGTCACTGCTTGTGTATTGGCTGCATACCCATCTCTCTGACACTCTCCTCGGCAATGGAGTATTCAAACTCTGGATCCAGAGCCTCATTGTCAAATAAAGCTTTCATTGCAGTCAGTCTCTCCTGCCACCAGTCGTTGCAGTGGGCCTGAGTGGGAGACACGTTCCCACGAGCAGCCATTCATCCTGGCTTTACCCTCGCCACAACCTCCAAACTTGCTATCCTTCGTTTCTTTGTTTCAGCACAAGCAGTGGCTGTCAAATCTCTCCAAACCTCACCTTTTGCTAAGCTCTCACCTGCTTGAGGAGGCGAATCATTGATGCTCCGTGCAACCTGTGCATTCCTTGCAAAATCCAAAATTGCTGGGAAAATTGCTATCAATTTGCTGATGAACAGCGTTCATTATCTGCCCATTGCTGCTCAGTGAAAGGTGGATCCATCTGGCTGCCCGCAGCAGGATCAGCTTCCCAGTGGTGGGACAACTACAGAGAACTGGCCCGCTGTGGTCCCATGCCATTTTACTAGGCCCTCCCTCTGCCTCAGATCTCGGTGCCATAGGCCCAGTAACATTCCACCTTGTATGTCTGTTCTCTGTTGAGCATATGCTAATAAAGTAAACATTTGGTTCAAATAAATTTTTCTCTCCTGCAGAGTCACATTGTGTTACTGTTTGGTAAACAAGTTTATCTATTAAAAGGTGTACGAAAATTGCACGGCAACATCTTTTTGTCAGAAAAATAAAAAGCCTCAACTCTGCTCCTGTAATAATGACACAAATATACCTCTGATTATTTATCTACTTATTTATGTTTCTTCAGATATTGGGAAGATAAAAGTTCTAAATTAACATAACTGATTTACATAGCAGAACCCTCTCTCTGGTTTATGTGTCTGAAAGAATTCAATGTAGGAGGTCGATCTCTCAGCTAATACTTTATGCATGGAAAATGAATTTTTTCATTCAACGATATTCAGCTGCAGAGTGGAGGTTTTGTCTTTCGCACTGAGTCAACTTTCCATTAGGCTGAAATATCTGCAAGCCTGCCAGCTATTAGGGAACATCAAACACACTTTCCAATTAAATGGAAAAAGAAACAACTAATTTCTGCTTTCAAAATGTGAAGAATTTAATACTAAGTATAACATATGCTCATGGCAAATGCATACATATGCTTGCCTTTATTGAATAAGTATTTCCTGTCTTTTTAAACTAGTTACTTACAGCTCTGGATGGCTCCTGTTATTTCGGCACTAGGGCAGCCATTTTGGTTCCAAAATGGTCCATTTAGTTGGTCAGCGCAGCAATGAGCAGAAGGTCAGGAATGGCATTGTGCAGCTGAAGGGAGAGCGCACTGCAAGTATGCAGAGTTGACAGATTGGTTTGTCAATCAACGTGATGTAACTGATTTAATGTCAAAGATGCCAATTTGGAAGCCAAGGCTCACACACAGCTCAATAGCAGAAAGGACCTCCAACCAGGGCAACATAAAGAGGCAATGAACTATTTCCGGGTGAGTTGCTGATAGAAATTAATATACCATTGCCGGGCTTGCAGACGATCATTGCACATAGTACGGTTATTGAAAGTTGGTGAAGTCTGCACAGAATGGTGTGTTTCGTTCTTTAAGACATTGGCCAGGATTTTTCAAATGGTGGGCTTTCTGGCCTGCCACCTGAAAAGTTGGTTGGGAACGGATCGCTGCCAACACTGGATGCTCCACAGCCATATATCAATGTTGCATAGAGATGGGACATCCGCTCCTCATTCAGGGTCCTTAGCCCCAACAGCAGCAGTGGTCAGGACTAGGGCTGCAAGCAGTCCCTAGAGTTTAGGTCCAGGAGTCTGGAACTGGGTAAGTGTCTGGAGTCTTAGGGCAGATAGAGCAGGAGAGGCCCAGGCAGGTTGGAAGAGGGAGAGCATGGGTATTGCTGGGGAGGCCAGAGGGGGAGAGAGAACCTGCTGGAGACAGACCTTACAGAGGTGGTGCCTGATGTTAAAAAGAGGCTGTTGATGGAGGCCTTTCCCTCCCCACTTCCCATTCCAGGCTAAAGTAGATTATCACTGAACGTTGCCACAAGTTGCAGCCCCAGCTGTGACTGTCGAGTATGCTGTGGCCATAAACTTTTATGTGTGGCTCCTTCCAGGCTGGAGCTGGCAATACCTGCAACATCTCCCAGTTTACCATTGCTGAGGATTTGTGATCCAAGAGAGCTGAATACATTACATTGTCTCAGGCCAGAAAGAAACAAGCATCCAGCTTTGTGAAAATTGTAACCTTCAACATTGTGTAAGATGCCTTTGATTGCACATCACTTTGCAGATATGTCAACTCTGAGATGTATCTCAGCCGTAAATAATTCTACTCACTTAATGATCACCTTGTACGCAGCCATGCATCGTGTATCATGCAAGTCAAGTAAGCTGACAGCAGACTCAGTGACCATTCACTGCACCTTTTGTATTTGGATCATTATGACAAGCTAGACACTGAATATTGGGCAGCAAAGGCTAGCCACATTTCTTGCTTTTGATTCCCATAACACATGGACGGCAGGCATACATTCATCTTGAAAAGGATATAAATCTCACAGAGAGAAATTGCTCAACCTTGCTTCAATGGGCCTGATTAATGCTGATAGCCAGGAGAATTACTTCGCAATTGTCACTATGATTGTGACTGCATTGGGATATCCATTTGTGTCCTCTGGAGAGTATGCAGAGTCAATGGGAGTCCCAACATTTGCAGACATGAAAGGTTGAATTTTTCCAGGCCCATGAAGGTGATTTTGGAGATAGTGCTGTGAGGAAATTTTAAAAGAAGGGTGTCAGTTTGTCTCCCTGACATGGCTCTATGTGCTTTCTCTGCAAGCAGTCAGCAACTAATTAAGAATGATAATGAGTCACTTAGCTGCATTGTTCACACCACAAGGCATTTTCCCAAAAGTGCACAGGCCCCCCTGCTGTGTCAAGAGCTTGAAAATGGATGTGAGATGGCTTTGCAGCAGGAGGTCTGATCTGTCATTTATTGGAAGGTTTAAATGCATTCAACAGCAAGGATTCACAAATGGGATCGATCTCCAGCCTGCAGAAATGCCCTTGTAGCCACTTTATGAAGACGATTGTCCCCCTAATGTTTGCAACGCAATGGCATCTCCCTCCCACTGAAGGTGCTGCCATAAGACCATAAGACATTGGAGCAGAATTAGGCCACTCGGCCCATCGAGTCTGCTCCGCCATTCATTCACGGCTGATATTTTTCTCATCCCCATTCTCCTGCCTTCTCCCCTTAACCTCTGAACCACTTATTAATCAGAACATATCTATGTCTGTCTTAAAGACACTCAGTGATTTGGCCTCCACGGCCTTCTGCGGCAAACTGTTCCACAGATTCACCACCCTCTGGCTGAAGAAATTCCTCCTCATCTCTGTTTTGAAGGATCGTCCCTTTAGTCTGAGATTGTGTCCTCTGCTTCTAGTTTTTCCTACAAGTGGAAACATCCTCTCCATGTCCACTCTATCCAGGCCTCGCAGTACCCTGTAAATTTTAATAAGATCCTCCCTCATCCTTCTAAACACCAGTGAGTACAGACCGAGAGTCCTTAACCGTTCCTCACAGACAAGCTCTTCATTCCTGGGATCATTCTTGTGAACCTCCTCTGAACCCTTTCCAAGGCCAGCACATCCTTCCTTAGATATGGGGCACAAAACCGCTCAGAATATTCCAAATGCGATCTGACTAGAGCCTTATATAGCCTCAGAAGTACATCCCTGGCTTGTATTCTAACCCTATTGACATGAATGTTAACATTGCATTTGCCTTCCTAACTGCTGACTGAACCTTCACGTTAATCTTAAGAGAATCTTGAACAAGGACTCCCAAGTCCCTTTATGTTTCTGATTTCCTAAGCATTTCGCCATTTAGAAAATAGCCTATGCAGCAGTTCTTCTTTCCAAAGTGCATAACATCACACTTTTCCACATTGTATTTCATCTGCTACTTCTTTGCCCACTCTCCTAGCCTGCCCAAGTCCTTCTGCAGCTCCCCTGCTTCCTCAATATTACCTGTCACTTAGAGATCTTTGTATCACCGACAAACTTAGCAACAGTGCCTTCAGTTCCCTCTGCCAGATCATTAATGTGTATTGTGAAAAGTTCACATGACTGATGTCCCTCCTGCTAATGGGCATGCATTGTCCACACTGCAAGGGCAGCCATAGGCCCTATCTATGGGCACACTGACTGGATTGCCCAAAGCTGGAACCTGGGTGCAATCGTTAATTGGATTAGGCTCCAAGAGGCAGTTTCCTAATCAGCCAACTCAAAAAACATTGCGCCCATTGTTCCAGCATGGCCATTTCTGGATTCCTGATCTGAAATTCATCTCAAGATCAGGATCATTAACCTACTCGGCAAAATTCCACCCAATCTGAGTTCTTGTTAAGTGCCAACACAATTGGAGAATGAGGCAAACTTTTCTGATTGGAGATGTACACTTGCTTCCCACTGCCACCTCAGGAGATTATTTTAATGCACCACTGTCCTCCTTAAGGAATACCTGGAATAATGCATATTCTGTCTCATCTCTAGCAGTTTTACAATTGTAGGAGAACTCTCTGTTCTTCCATCTCTGGCCTCTTGGTCATCACCCCTTTGCTTTCCATGATCACTAGCGATGGTATCCCCCCCCCCCCCCCCCCCCCCCCCACCGCTGTTGCAATCCTGAACTCTGGAATTGGGTCCCTAAACCTCTCCACCTCACCCTTTTCCTATCAGATGCTGTTTAAAGCCTTGACCAAGTTTTTGGTCACATGCCTTAATGTCTCCTTCTTTTGCTTGGTATCAATTCTCCAGTGAAGATTGGATGAAGGTAATAAATATGTGAAGATAATCCCTGACAATAATATGTGCTTCAGTTATTGTAAGCTGGAATGCCAAAAACAAGATGAGGCATTTCTTGATTTTGTGTAGGTCTCAGGTTTCTAGTTCTGTATTATATAGGGAGATAGCTAATTCAGAATAGCACTTCAGATTTGAGTTCATGATCAGGATGTTGCGGGATGACAGATCATGCATGACAGCCTCATATTGTGTGTTTTGGAAAGGTGTGATTGTAACTCGGATGTTGCATGGCTGAACATCAGGTAAAGTTTGGTTGGATTTACTTCTAACTGAATTTTCATCAGTACTGAGTCACAAGAGTGCTGCATAACCGTCAATCTATATTTGAAAGTGAAGCCTCGTGCCAGGAATTTTCACTGAAGTTGAGAAACCTAGTATTGCAACCACGAGATAATAGCAAAATAAAAACAGCTCTGAAGAAGCACATAGATTCGAAAAACTCTGTTTCTCTCTCCACAGGTACGGACAGAGCTGCCCAGTGTTTCTGGCATTTTCAGTTTTTATTCTACTTTATTAGGACTAACATGAAAAGGTTTTCATTACTTGTGCTGTGTACATTTGAAGCTTTCACTCTTGAAGGATGTCAAATGGAACTCAATAACCAAATGCAAACCATCTTGAAGGCAGTCTCTTCAACGTCATTTGCTGACCTCCTGTTGATTTGCTTTATGTGACTATTCTTTCTGGTGCTCAAAGATTTTTTTCCACACAATATAATAGAGACTACATAATAGTTGGCCTTTAAAGGCTGTATAGTTTCATTCAAACAATGCAACTTGGAGCAGTGCCAGAGTGTGCAACTCACTGAGACAACCTCTGATGGAACCGAGTACTTTGCATGTAAAACTCTCCCAATGTGTCATGCTCAGGATATACGCTGCATCCATTTCTACGAACTCTACCTGCCAATGTTAAAGTCAGCCCAGTACTAGTCCTTCTCTATGTCATCCCGAATCAATGTATTAGAGCCAATTACATACTCAAATGCAGAAATCACGGGTGCGATTCTCCGTAACCGCGAAAAATCGCGAAATTGTCGTAAAAAACGGGCGCGTTTTACGACGGTCTGGAAGGGTCCATTTCCCGACGTATTCACTTCCGATGATGACGGAACGCGGCGACGACTCGATCACGCCCACGTGACGCCGCCCGAGCCGTAAAAAGGCGCGGGCGAGCACAGAATCTGTAGGCCATGATGTCGGAGCCCAGGAGAGCTGCACCTCGTATTGTGGAGGCCGATGTCGAGACGCTGCTCGATGCTGTCGAGCAGAGGAGGGGCATCATCCGCCCGCGGAGAGGGCATCGCCAACCTGCCAGCGCGGTACGCCAGGCCTGGCGTGAGGTGGCTGCTGCCGTCAGTGCTGTGGGGCAGACCCTTCGCTCTGCAGAGCAGTGCCGGAAAAAGCTTCACGACCTCACCAGGGCTGCCAGGGTAAGTGTCAAGAAGGTGCCCCCTGGTCACAACCATCCCTCCCCCCCCACTTTACTTAATGACCCACCTCCCCCCCTGGCACGGGGGGGTGGAGGGGGATTGGGGCAGAGTTATTTGAGGATGGTTCACAAAGTTGTCACAGACCCAGCGCTCTGGCCCCGTGGAGAGATGCAATCGTCTTATGACAACTTGACCCCCAAACTGTGCCAGTATCTGAACGGACTGCTGATACCTGCCGTATTGTAATGATCTACCTATGTACCCTCCCCCAACAGGCCAAGTCCGCTCACAACAACCGTGAGCGGCACAAGACTGGAGGGGGTTCGCCCAACCTGCACCCCCTCACCACCTTTAAGCAGAGGGCACTGGACCTTGTTGTGGGGTCTGCCACCCGGGATGTCGCGCTATGCGAGGTTGGCGGAGCTGCAGCAAGTGAGACAACCCTCCTTGACAAACACCCACCCCTCCCCCATCCTCTGTCCCTTCACACACCCTGCCCACTTGGACACCTCCCCCATCCTCTGTCCCTTCACACACCCTGCCCACTTGGACACCTCCCCCATCCTCTGTCCCTTCACACACCCTGCCCACTGGGATACGTCCCCCATCCTCTGTCCCTTCACACGCTGCCCACTGGGACCGTCTAGCGGCCTGCCGAGCCAATCTAAATAACCCGTCTCATTCTCTTCCCTAGGACGTGATGCCGAACAACCATTGCCGTCTGGCTGCAGACGGACACAGGCATCTGCCGCCACCTCACCCGGGGCCGCACGACAGAGGGTGCCCTATCAGCGGGGAGTCCCATCCTGCCCAACCCAATCTGCGGATCAGGACGCCCAGAGGATGGCGAGAACACAAGCCACGGAAATGGCCAGCGATAACCCTCCGGACTCTGAGCGGCCCCACACCATTGAGGAGGCGCTAAATTGTGACAACATCGGGCTACGGCACTGCTATCTCCCACAACATCCATCATCCCAGAGACACTCACCCATTTAGTGACGGGCCCATTTAGTGATGAGTCTCCTGGGGCACAGTCTGGTTGGCACATCACAGCTGAGCAGGTACTGCAGGCGGAGGTCGGAGCACCCGAGGGCCCGGACTCGCGGAGGCCAGACCAGGCCCAGGATGCAGCTGGCTCCCAGACGTTTCGGAGTTCCTGGAGTTTCTCAACCCACCCGCACAGCCGATGCCTCAAGAAACCCAGGGAATCAACGACGGGATGAGGGCTGCCTTCCAGACTCTGCAGACGCTGTTAGAGGAGTCGAACCGCGTCCACGAGCAGGGAGTGGTGGCGCTCATGGCAGAGTCCCAGTCCGACACCGCACGGATGGCATCCGCGGTGGAGGCAATGGGTCAGGTGATGCAAGGCATTGGGGTTAATATGCACGCGTCATCCTCGGCCCTGGACAGGGTTGCCCTCTCACAGGCAGCAATGTGCCAGAGGCAAAACAACATTGCCGGCGCCCTGCAGGCCTTGGCCCAGTCTCACCAGGTCATTGGCCAGTCGCAGCAGTCAGTCGCCGAGAGCATCAACCGCCTGACACATGTGCTGGATGGCATCGTGCACACACAGGTTGAGATCGCACAGTCCCTGGCGGGAATGTCTAACTCCCTGGACTCCGTGTCTGCAAACCTTCGGATCCTGGTGGATACCGTTGCAGGCCTCCAGGACTGGCAGCGCCAGGTGTCGGTGGTGCGATGGGGCACCTCCCCGCTCGCACCTCTGTCCCAAAGTGAGGCCCGGGGGCCACCGGGCTCCCCGAGGGAGGAGGGGGTTTCGGGGCCTGTCCCATTAAGTCTATCACGGGACGTCCTGGAATTCTTGGCCTCCCCCCGTTCCATCCCTGGTGCATCGGGTGGGCAGCAGGCAGAGCAGGGTGGCACAATGTCACCCGAGACGCCCGCAGTGCAGCCTGGCCCATCAAGGCCGGGTCGCCCCAGGAAACGCTTGTCCAAGGAGAAACGAGTTGAGGGGGGCGATTCGCAGCAATCCTCCTCCACTCCTGCTGTATCATCTGGGGAGTCACGTAGACGTAATGTTAGGGCCCGTAAGGCAACTAAGATAGACACTGAGTAAGTTGGCACGGGTGAAGGGCACAGTTTAGTTGTAGGGGCTAGAGCACCTGTAAATAATTTTTAACATTAAACGCACTGTTCCACCTTACTTGTAATACCGTGTGATTGTTCCACAGCCACAGGAATCGTGATAGTGACCGAGTGTCGCTGGGGTTGACGAGCGGTGAAACTTCGGTGCCGGGTGTGCAGTCCCTCCCCCCTCCCACAGCTAGCCCACGCGGGCACGTGATAGAGTGTCAGTGACGATCTCAGCGGCCACCAAGGTGGATGGTTCAGCTATTGCCATGGGTCAGACTCTCTCTAACGATTCTGAGCTCACAGCTCTTCGCAGAGCGGGCTGTCATCATTCCACATGGCACTGATCACACCCGCTGACACAGCCATCAATGTTGTGCCATACCGTCTGGACCCAGTGGTAAGGGTGATGTCGAAGTGGAGCAGTGTACACTGAGAGGGGGTTGGGGGGGGGGGTTGTGGTGGTGGCAGTTGTGTGTTGGCCCTCTGCACGACTAGCGATGCAGGTGGTGGTTTGGTGTTCAGCGGGGACATCACATGCGATGCGTGAACCGTGCTGCCACCAAGGCGTCGCATGCCCGCCGTCCTCGCCGGGTCTGTCGTGCCGCCTCCTGGACATCAGCAGCACCTGGGTCGTGTCTGCGTGCTGCGCCCGCCACTCCACCAGCCTCCTCCTCCTCCCTCTCCTCCTCCTCCACCTCCTCCTCCACCTCCTCCTCCTCCTCCTCCTCCTCCTCTGTGCTGGCACCACTGCCACTGGCTTCTCCCTCTGCCTCCTGCAGCAGGTCATCTCCCCTCTGCATCGCAATGTTGTGCAGCGCACAGCAGACCACTACAATGCGAGTGACCCTGTCGGGCTGGTACTGCAGGGCCCCTCCGGAGCGGTCCAGGCACCTGAATCTCATCTTCAGGATGCCAAGGCAGCACTCCACCACACCCCTGGTTGCTGCATGGACCTCGTTGTATCGTGTTTCCGCATTGGTCTGAGGCCTCCGTATAGGCGTCATCAGCCAAGACCTCAGCGGATAACCCCTGTCGCCTAGCAACCAGCCCCTCAGCCGGGGGGGACGTCCCTCAAACATCGCAGGGATGAACGACTGCGCCAGTATGTAGGAGTCATGCACACTCCCTGGGAACCTTGCAGAGACATTCATGATCCTCATGTGGGGGTCGCATACCACCTGGATATTCATGGAGTATGTCCCCCCTTCTGTTTGTGAACACGTCCCTGTCCCCTGCAGGCGGGCGCATGGGGACGTGAACACAATCGATTGCCCCCTGCACCCTCGGTATCCCGGCCCCGCTGGCAAATCCACGAGCTCGTGAGTCTTGACTTGCTTGGTCCTCGGGAAAGGTGATGTAGATGTCCGCGATGGCATAGAGGGCATCGGTCACATCCCAGATGCACCTGTGCACCGATGACTGGGAGATCCTGGAGAGGTCCCCGCTCGGAGACTGGAAGGAGCTGGTAGCATAGAAGTTAAGAGCGACCGTCACCTTGATGGCAACCGGGATCGCGTGTCCTCCCCCCATTCCACGTGGGGCGAGGCGCGCCATGAGGTGACAGATATGTATCACCGTCTGCCAACTCAGCCGGAGTCTCCTCCTGCAGATGATGTCCGTCATTGTTAGGAAAGAGACCCGGACACGGTACACCCTCGGCCTTGGTCGTCGCCTCTGGCGCCGTGGCTGCACCCTCACTCTCTCCTCTTCCTCCTCCTCCTCCTCCCCATGCTGCTCGACGACTGGCAACTCCTCGGCCCTTCCCTCTGCTGCTGCAGCTGGCCCTGCATCCACTGCGGGTTGTGGCTGTGGATGCTGCTGCGTCGCCAAATGCAGTGCAGCGGCCCCAACCACTGCGCAGAACATAGCCGTTCTGTTCCCATACATTGTGCTAACCTACAGAAGGATGGTGGGGGCAGAGAAACGTGACATGTTAGACGGAGGTTAGTTGACAACTCGGCAGCCGCCAGCCACGGGATACTTGTGTGTCCCGGTGGCCTGGTCGCGCTGCTGACACGCGGGCAGCCTAACCCCTGGTCACTTTCTGCATCCAACGGCCAGTAAACTATATCCTCCTCACGTGTGCGTCAGTGGCCTGTGGCCGTAAGCCACAGGGGAACCAGTGGCCGTGTCCTCATGACCGGCACGCCATGGCATGCTGGCAGACATTTTGTTATGGGGTTGGACGGCTCACTCGCTCACTCTCTACCTAACCCCCCCCCCACTCCCACTCACACTCCCCCCCTCCATCTCCCCCACTCCCCCCCTCCGTCTCCCCCACTCCCCTCTCCGTCTCCCCCACTCCCCTCCATCTCCCCCACTCCCCCCTCCATCTCCCCCACTCCCCACCCTCCGTCTCCCCCACTCCCCCCTCCGTCTTCCCCACTCCCCCTCCATCTCCCCCACTCCCCCCCTCCGTCTCCCCCACTCCCCCCATCTCCCCCACTGCCCCCTCCATCTCCCCCACTCCCCCCCCCATCTCCCCACTCCCCCCCTCCGTCTCCCCCACTCCCCCCATCTCCCCCACTCCCCCCTCCATCTCCCCCCACTCCCCCCCTCCGTCTCCCCCACTCCCCCCTCCATCTCCCCCACTCCCCCCCTCCGTCTCCCCCACTCCCCCCTCCGTCTCCCCTACTCCCCCCTCCATCTCCCCCACTCCCCCCTCCATCTCCCCCACTCCCCCCCTCCGTCTCCCCCCACTCCCCCCTCCGTCTCCCCACTCCCCCCCTCCGTCTCCCCACTCCCCCCTCCATCTCCCCACTCCCCCCCATCTCCCCCACTGCCCCCTCCATCTCCCCCACTCCCCCCTCCGTCTCCCCACTCCCCCCCATCTCCCCCACTGCCCCCTCCATCTCCCCCACTCCCCCCTCCGTCTCCCCCACCCCCCTCCTCCGTCTCCCCCACTCCCCCCTCCGTCTCCCCCACTCCCCCCGCTCTGGACCCCCCTCCTGGTCTCAGGGATGCCTTCCCCGTTGTGGCCAGACTTGAGCGGTGCGCTGAGCGGTGCGCTAACCTCCTGGAAGCAGTCGTCAGCCAGCACGACTGGTTGAGGAACTTAAAAAGCAGGTGTGTTTGACGCCGTGTAAACAGTGCGAGATGACGTCGGGACTTCGGCCCATCCGGGCCAGTGAATAGCGGGGGGGGCCAATTTGTAGCGATTCTGGTCGTGTCGGGGGCGTGATGGAGGCGTTTGGCGGGAATGGCGACTCCGAGATTTTGCGGGGTTCGGAGAATAGCGGGAGGGCGTCGGACCAGCGTCGCCGTAAAAATTTCCGATGCCCGCTATTCTCCGACCCGCCGTGAGTGCGGAGAATTGCGCCCCACATGCCTTGGCTGGAAAAGAAACACTTTAATGTGACTCAAATACTAAGAACGGTCAGAGGGAATTGCTCTTTACAGTCGTACTTTAGTCAAAAACACAGCTTTTGGCTCAGGCTTTTATTCACTGAAGACTGTCAAATTCCCATACTCATTGAGTTTTGATCAAGCTGGAAAAGTCTGGGGTAATTCAACCAGAAGATAAAACAAATTATTTTGTGCAAACCTCCACTCCATTGTCTGTGCCAGCATTTGTAACTGCTCAATCCAATACGCTTATCGTGGCTCATGGCCAAAACATTAGTCTTGCTGCTATCCAGGGACAGCTCTTCAGCAGGTAACTTTTCATGATGGACCACTTAAACCATGATTCCCAGCTGACTCGTTTGTTTCTCTCCACTGGTGTTCACTGGCTTTGTAACAGATAAGTTTAGGCTTGTGGTGTTCCACAACAATCACTGCTTTTACCTCTTCGAATTGTATGAGATGGAAAAGGAAATTTGAAACAGGGTAAATTCTAAAATGTTGTCTGATGCAATGATTCATTCGGTATTCCTGGCTAAGAGTGTTCAGATCCAATCTGTACCTGCATGTATAATTGGCACTGAAAGGTGTCATGGTGGCATTTTTTACTGACGGGCATCGGGATCGGTGGTCCCATGTGCACATGAGGTGGGGCTGGGGGGGGGTGGGGGGGGGGGGTGTTGTGAAGGAACCCGTCAGTTGGGCTTTGTGGGGATTCAGAGGTCACTTCGGGGGTCGAGCGATCAGGATGCCATTTAAAAAGGGACCAAGTGCAGCTTCGGCCATGCTGAGCTCCCATATCTAACCGGAGCTACAAGCACCTGGAAACACGTGGCTAAATGTGGTCACTATGGGACTGTGTTCCCATAAGTGATTCAATTGGGCCCTGAGTGTCATTTGCAGAGGGTTTTGTTGGGAGTTTCACCCCGGTTCTGTCGGCGAGACCCCCCGCTATCTAACCACACTTGGTCACTTTTTTGGGTCCTGGGGATATTCTCCCTGGTCAAGCCCACATTTGACCTACACAAATGGGGACAGAGTTCTATAGTGCGTGAGATTAGCCACTCTCAACTGGTAGTGTCACCTGAGCACCTTGGCAGTACCAGATTGGCATGCAGATGGTACTGCCAGGATGCCGGTCTGACACTGCCAAGATGCTAGTCTGGCATTGCCAGGGTACCGAGATGGCAGCAACAGTGCCAGGGTACCACCCTGCCCAGAGGGCATGTACCTGAGGGCCTCCAATTTCCTGGGATACTCCCATGAATGCCGTTCTGTCTGGTCCCTGTTTGTGGTGACCAGCATGGAACGGCACTCACTGAGGACTCCAAGGCGAGAGAGTTAGATCACATGCCTTGGTTAGATCTTGGAAACGCATATTAGAGTGAGCCTAATTGTCTCAGTCTAATATGCAGATTTTCTAGGAATTGATCTTGCCCACATCGCGATATCTCTCGCGAGGCGTGGTGAGCTGGGTAGATTCCGGAAGTGGAATCTCCCGACATCTACCAGTCGCATTGCGCCACACTGCTTTTTGGGCTAAATGTGACCAGTAGGTCCCACCCCGAATTATTATCATCACTAGGAGCCGAACTCACTGAGATCGGGTCACCATATTGAAAGGGTGCCTCGAACTCTAAGTGGTCTTGTGGGTCTCCAAGACCTCCCACCCATGGTCAGTGTCCCCTCTCCGCACAGATGGGCTATGCCCCCACAATCCCCAAGTAGTGATGAAACCCCGCTATGGGGTGGCTAAGTGTCCCCCTTTTTCTGAACTTCCAACACACTCTTTCAGATCCCCCCTTCCAGGGCCCCCATCCTTCATCTCCCCAACCTTCTACAGGTCCCTTCATACCCGCCCTGCACCCCACCACCCTTCATATCCCCTCCACCCACCTTTCACGGGCATGACCCCCTCAGACCCTGATCTTTGGCAATGCCAGCCAGGCACCTCAGCATTGTTCCTGCCAGCAGGCAGTGCCACCTGGGCACCTTATCAGTGCCAGATAGGTGCCCAGGTGGCGGGCACTGCTAGGGTGCCACCTTGCACTATCCCTGAACACCCACGGGCCTTCCATGGGCCTGGAGACTCCTCTCCCCTACCCCCGGGTGCCATTCTGCCTGATCCAAGTTTGAGTTGGTCAGTACTGAACGGCACCTGGATCCGGACTCCCTGGCGAGGCCAGTAGATGCCGGGAGCCGTATCGATCCCGGGTTGGTCCCACCCGTTGTGGGCGGGATCCTGATCGCAACACCATGTGAGATCTGGATAGATCTCGCGAGGCGTATCAGCTGCTGGGAGATTCGCGAGAGGCCTCTTCAGCATCCACTGGCTGCATTGTACTCCCATTTGAGCGCATCATGGCCGGTAGGTCAAACCCTAAGCTGGGCATTTGAAGATGACAGACTAATGCGAATTGGAGATGCTGTTCATTTTGTTGCATATGTTAAACAGCGTGATATGCTTTTCTTTGCATGTATCATTTTCCCATGCTTATGAAGCACATCCTCAGTTGATAAGGGGCAGAGTTTCAGCTTCAGACTGAAAACCCATGAGTATCTCTCTAGATGCACAGCCGAGTTTTCACTCCAGATTTTCTGGCACTCAGTGCACAGAGAATCAGTGGGTTTGTAATGTCCGGTCCCCCCCCCCCCCCCCCTCCCCCCCCACCGGCATCACACCTACTCTCCACCTTATGGGTAACTACCTATCCCCAATCATACATACGGGGAACCCTGCACAATGGGTCGGCCCAGAGAGCCCGCCCTGGCACTGTCAGTTTAGCCCTGCCTGGTTGGCACTGCCAGGGTGCCAGGAAGCAGTGCTAGGGGGCAGTGCCAGAGCATTGCCCAGACATGTCCCGCACCATCCTTGGGCTATATATGCTTGTGCGTCCCAGTATGGTCATCACGACTGGTTTTCGTTTTTGAAAAATAATAGCGATTCGTGTCAGCGTGATGTCACTCTGTCTGAGTGGGATAAAACATACAGGGCAGAAATAGAGGCATTAAGTCCAGTAATGACCTTTAAATTTATCATAATAAATGCTAATCAGGCTCAAACCTTCCCTGGCTTGATCGGATTTGGAAATCATGCTGGCGCAAATCCCATTTTTGGCATCCTGTGATATTTAACGGCGATTATGGGATTTTCACCCACAGCTAGCGCGGCCGCTACATTGCAGCTAAGGTGTGCTTTCTAACTGCAAGGCTTAAATAGTGGCTTCTTGTTTTATATCGACAGTAACTCTATTATCTCTAAAATACAATAAGGTCAGTAATAGTTCTGATAAATAGAAAGGTGACAAATAGGAAATTCAATATTCACTTTTGAACAAGTGTGGTTAAATCTGAAACTTATGAAAGGAGAGGTGCACAATTAGTTTTTATCTGTGTCAAATCACCCACAACAATGGTCTGGGTAGGGCAAACATTGGGTAAACGTTGCTGAACCGGGGTGGCTGGCACAAAGCATGTGAATTGAAGGAATATCCCCCAGGTCTAAGCAAATGATTTGCTGCACTGAGGATCATCAGTAGAAAATTAGAAGGGATGCATATCAACGTTCAACTCTTGGCACCTTGATTGATGCTCTCTACTGGAAGCAGAACCTTACACAGATCTGTCTTCTGATTTCTTTAGGTACCAACTCCTTGTCAAAAGGGAAAATTGTTCACACAAACGAGGCACAGTACAAATTTACTCAGACAATTATTGAATGTGTCTGCGTGAAATTCTACTCTGATTACAGGAACAAAGCCATATTTTTGTACTGCTTACTCTTTTTTTATATGTAATAGAGAAATGCTGTGCTTTCTTTTCATAATAACAGAAACTGACCTCAGGGCAGGGTGGGGACGCCTTAATATTCTTTTAACAAGATTCAGAAAGGAGCATAATTTCTTTTTAGTTTTGAATAACGTTGAAGGGTACCTGCATGTATAATTGACTTGTAAGCAGATGAACAAGTAGATTTGAGAATAAAATTAACAAGCTTTAAATACCAGAGGTTAGCAGACATTTCCTCCACAGAACAGTAGATGTGTAGAATAGGTTTAAACTGAAAATTGATTTAATGTCATGCTAATTATTGTATAATGGAGTCAGACAAATATATGGTTCAGAATGGCTCTGTAGGCTGCAAGGGTAAAGGATCAAATACTTTATAGAACATTACAATTTAGGCCTGCTGGGAGAATGGAAATCTCGTTTATTGAAATCAACTGATTAGCATTGAATAATGTAGATTACAATGTTCGATTAACGTCTTGAAGAATTTGCTTAGTTATCTTCGGTCTCAGGGCAACATTTCAAATAGTTTAATCTTCTTTTTATCTACTTTGGAGAACTAATTGGCCATGGTTTTTTGAATACAATGGCAGCTCAAATTATTTTAAACTGGGTATTGTCAGTGTTAAGATTGAAAAGCTTAAACCACTGAGAAAGGTCCATTGAGGTGCAAATCATGCATGGTCTTCTGGAAGAATATTAATCAGCATAATCTCCGATGGAAAATAAAGGAATTATTTAATGGAATTGTATGCCTGGTTGGGATCCCGATATGCCCGAAATGCATAATCAGGATTCTTATAAGCATTAAAAGCAAAATGCATTAGATGCTGAAAATCTGAAATAAAAACAGGAAATGATGGATGAACTCAGCAGGTCTGCCGCATCCGTGGAGAATTGTCCGGCTGTTCATAGCAGCAGGATCTTCCGATCCTGCCGACAGCGCACCTCTGCCCTGGGTTCCCCAGGTGGGTGCAGTCAACGGGAAATCCCGTTGACAACGGTGAGACCAGAAGATCCTGCCACGAGCCAATTGCAGGCCACGTCTGCACAACATGTGGCAGGTTTCACGGAAAATCCCGTCCAATGTTTTGAGTCCATATGATCCTTCTATTATTAAATGTAATGGTGGAATATTGTGGATTTGTGCACTTGAATTCCCAACATCTCCCCTATCTCAAGCCATTCTTCTTTTCCATAACTCATAGAGTATCAGACAAAAATATGTGACTGTAGCCTTCAATAAATATGGGCACCATATCAACTTCTCTGTTGGGCAGTATGATGGCGCAGTGGTTAGCACTGCTGTCTCACGGCACCGAGGTCCCAGGTTTGATCCCAGCTCTGGGTCACTGTCTGTGTGGAGTTTGCACATTCTTCCTGTGTTAGCGTGGGTTTCGCACCAACAACCCAAAGATGTACAGGGTAGGTAGACTGGCCACGCTAAATTGCCTCTTAATTGGAAAAATTGAATTGGGTACTGTAATTTTTTTTTAAAATTCTCTTTTGAATCTACTGAGTGCGGCACGGCGGCGCAGTTGTTAGCACTGCTGCCTCACGGCACTGAGGACCCGGGTTCGATCCTGGCCCCTGGTCACTGTCCAAGTGGAGTTTCCACATTCTCCCCGTGTCTGCATGGGTCTCACCCCCACAACCCAAAGTATGTACAGGATAGGTGGATTGGACATGCCAAATTAACCTTATTTGGAAAATATTTTGGAAAGTAAAACAGAAGGATCTACAGATCAAATCACAGAATTGTATGTCAAACTAAACGTTGCTTCATTTACATCCATTTCTTTGCAGGATAGAAATTGATCAACATGTATTTCCATTTACATGTGTAAAGCAGGTGCAAAGGAGTCCAGAGGAGATGTTTGAAGCTCCCTTTTCCAAATTGGTTTGGCAACAGCAAGCTACATTCAGGAAAACCTGGTCTAAACAGTGTGAACAACAGCCCTTAAGGGACCAATTTGCTAAAAAGCTGCACACAGGCATCTGCAAATTGCCAGCCTCATTTAAATAAGGGTCAATACCCGAGATCAGGTGAGCCGCAGGTGTGTATGTTCCAGTACAGAGATTGTTCTGTGTGCCCAATTCTTGCTGACAAGCTAGACTAAACCAATTTCTCGGCCACATTTTCTATAATAATCCTAAGTTTTCTTCCGTTGCCTAAAATATTGTTAAATAAACCAATTGATGCACCTCTTGGCTTCAGCACAGAATTAAAGCGCCCAGGCCAGGGAATGTGTATATTGTTAGATAAGGTAAGGTAATAGGTCACACGAAATGGAAACATCAAAAATGTGCAAATTTGGACAGCTGAGTTAACCCTCTGCCAGCAAATACATTAATGTCTGTCTGGTTTATAAAATTCAGCATTAAAATAAATACTTTTCTAAAAGCCGGCAAGAGCCATATTGGCAAAAACAATATCCAACAGATGTGACCAGACATGAATCAGAGGTGATAGTGAGTTAAACCAACTGAAAGTAAAATCAGATGCACCTCAAAGCCTTATTTGGCGAAACATTTTTTTTTCCAAAATTTGACAAAAATTGCATGATATTTCACAAGATTGTTCAACAGGTAAAAATGTTACAGAACACAATGTATTCAATTTCAATGGTTGCATGGTTCAGTTTGATTGATCTTTACTGATGTTTCAAATCAATAATTATAAAATACGCATCAGTAAATTAATCATTGTGAAATAAATATTCATTACTATTATTTTTGAAAATCATAACATCGTCCTAAAGTTATTTATGTTTTCAAACTTTGCACATAATCAATTATCATTTTGTCCCAAGTGCTTCACAGGAGAATAATCAAACAAAATAAATTGATACTAAGGCCTGGATTTTCAGAGAGATGCAAAGCAAAGTTTGGAGTTGGAAATGGATCCGATTCCAGGACTCCAGCCCCCATCCCCCACTAATTTTCACTGGTGCCGGTTAAGGATGTGGGTAGCGAGCCCATACCCTGCACTCCTGGCTTGGCCAGTTCAAAACCAGGAGCAGGCATCTCCTAGCCCCCTGCAGTTTTCATGAAATTGGGCCAGCTTCTCTCTGGCTTGCAGTTCACGGCCCCTCAATGGTGGTGTGAACCACCATCTGGATTTAGGAACCTCTTGAAAGAAAATTCAAACAGACTTACTCATGCCCTTACCATGTCTCCTTGTCCCCTTCATTCCAACTGTTACCAACGCATGGCCCCCAACCAGCCCCAATCTTAGCTCATGACCCTTCCATAACCATTCATTCAGTCTATACTATATTCAGGATCAATGAACAATATGGGAACAATATGGGTGGAATTCTCCCTTTTGATATAGAATGTTGCTGCAGGCAGGATAGGTGGCATGAAGCTGCCGGCCCCATCAGCAGCTTTCTCCACCGTATGTTTAGCAACTCAGAAAAGAAAAAGGGTTGGTCCCAGAGCGTCACGCAAGCGGGGCTAGCTCTGACTGAGCCCACCCATCAGCAACTGCATCTTTTAAAGGTCTGGGCATCATTTGATAAAGGCTGCCCCGGTACAGGAAAATAAAAATAGAACCCCCCAGTGGCGGGGTGCAGTGCCAGACTGCAGTGCCAGGGGAATGTGCCATGGGGCAGTGTCCAGGCATGACTCTATCCATCCCTTTTTAAAAAATAAATTTAGCGTACCCAATTCATTTTTTCCAATTAAGGGGCAATTTAGCATGGCCAATCCCCCTACCCTGCACATCTTTGGGTTGTGGGGGCGAAACCCAGCAAACGCGGGGACAACGTGCAAACTCCACACGGACATTAACCCAGAGCCTGGATCGAACCTGGGAACTCAGCGCCATCAGGCAACAATGCTAACCATTGTGCCACCGTGCTATCCTAACTCTATCCATCCCTGAGTGATGCACTCAACTGAGCTCTTCTGGTGGGTCTGCCTGACAGATGCACACCATGGGAAACCAGTCGTAATTCACATTGGCCTTCTATCATGCCCATGTGAATGGATAATGCAATGCGGGTAGGGGGAGGGGCGGCATTAGCAGGCATGGAGGCCTAGATTTAAATTTATTCAAATACAATGTGGGTATCTCATTTTGTCACAGGCAGAGGCCAGGAGCAATCGTGACAGGACGTCCTGCTGACGTGGCACACAATTTGAGCCCCTCACAAGATGTTGCGCACCCATCATCATTCATGCCTGATGCGAAAGGGAGCTCCAAATTCCGGCCAATGGAATTGTTGGAAATGTGAAAAAAAAATATTCACAAAACGTCATTTGAAAAAAAAATGCTATTTCTGCAATCGCCTCAAAGTGTCAATCAGGCAGACCATTAAAGCAACCATCTCAGCGGCTTTAAACTCTTCATGCTTCTTATCTTGTGCAAAAAACATCAAGAGATTGACAAAATAGATCATGAAAAGAAGAACTCATTACAACCACTTAAAGATGTCAATCATGCAAAGTCAATACTTCTATCCAGTTGTCAAAACATAACCCCCTAGTGAGATAGGCCTTTTATGAGCCTGGCATCCATTGACATAGAGGTTATAGGAGACTATGTGGGGTAGCTGGGAGGGCATGAGTTGGCATGTTAAGTACATAGCCGAGTGAGGGTTGAGGGCTAGAGGGCCTAACAGCCTTTAATACAACTGCAACCAAGTCCCAGAGAACCTAGTCAGGTTGTACTCTTTGTTCTTTGTTCTTTGTGTAATCAGTGACCCCCATGGCCACGTATATATTCTGCTTCTAGGATCAGCAGATCCAATTCCATTTCATACCCGGCCCACTGGAGTGAAAATCATGATATGCAGGGACCTTTCTACCGAGGTGAGTCCAGTGAGTCAGGAAGTATCCCAAATTGAGCTACCCACTTCAGTAGCAAGATCTTAGGCTCGACTAACAGAAGGAAATGTTAGAATTGGTGATTGACTTCTTGGTCAAAGAAGAAATCTTTCAAGGTGCCTAGGAGGGGAACGGGAGAGAGGCAGAGCCATTTGGAAAGAGATTTCCAGAGTTTAGGGCCTCAGCAGCTGAAGCATTGTCGCTAATGGAGGATGAAGGAAGTAAGGCGTACACAACAGGTCACTCATTTGAGGAATGCAAAGTTCTTGGAGGGTTGGTGGTGGTTATAGAGATAGGGCTGAACGACACACACCAAAGTAAAAAACTAAATGTTCATCTTATATGGTGGCGAGGGAAATCAGAATTGATTTCAATGTTTGAAAGCCAAGGTTTAAAATATTAACTTCTCACAATTAGTAAATGAACTACAATAAATACATGACAAAACTGTGATTTTCTGTTGCAATGCAATTGAATTCTCTGCAATGCAAACCCACACCTCAATGTGGCACAGGCTAAATCTATACAGATCCCATAAATGCGTTCATATATCTGTATGATGCATGTTGTCTTAAACCATACTATTTAGTCTTGCAACTATCAAAACTGTAACCCATAGTAATCTACAACTGGGCTTAGACCACAATTTATGCACACACACACCAAGCTGTAATCTTTTGCGAAAACTTTGATAATTTCCAGTCGTCAGTTGAGACATATTAAACCATATATATGAACTGATCCTTAAAGCAAACTGCGTATGGATTATACATCTATAATTTCTATTGAAACCAGATGCTTTTTTCCAGTTCATGACTAGCTAATCTTACCATTTTCTCTTCTTGTGCTGCAACTTGCAGCTTTGCACCATGCTTTTGAATCTTTACTGCAGCAACTGTCTAGCCATTTGTGAGGTGACTGACAGAACCACTGATTCCACTTTATGGATTGGTATTGTCATATCAAGGTGTTTTCTGACACATGCAGTTCATGGTACTGCCAGACACAGACTAACCAAGCTCAACCCTCGGTTCAAAAGTCCATTTTTTTGACTAACGAAGAACATTAATATTTACTGCACGTAGACTAACTAATTTACTACACGTAGACTAACTGTTTTTGATGCATTCAGGTAATTTATAAAATTTAAAAAGACTGCAGCGACTGGTGACAAGGTAAACCTCAGTGATATGTTTTACATTTTATTTCTGTTTAGAAAAAAGAAAGTTTTGCATTTTTACAACTTCAGGACATCCTAAAACAATTCACAGTCAATTAAGTACTTTGGTCATGTTGTCAGTTTGCGCACAGCGCGATCCCGCGAACATCATGATCACAGAATCGCAGAATTGTTACAGCGCAGAAGGAGCCCATTTGGCCCATCGTGTCTGCACTGGCTCTCCAAACAAGCGTTATTGCTTACTGCCATTCCCCTGCCTTTTCTCCTTACCCCTGCACATTGTTTCCATTCAAATAATTATCTAGTGCCCTCTTGAATGCTTCAACTAAACTTGTCTCCTCAACACTTTTACGCAGTGCACTCGAGACCCGAAACACCCATTGTGTGAAGAAGTGAAAAGAGACTAGGCATCTATTTCAATTATGTTGGTTGAGTCTGTATAGTTTAGGGGAGCTTTATGCCCACAGAAATGGGCACATAAGCCCTCAGTTTTACATCACATCTGAAGGATGGCACCTCTGACAGTGTAACACACTCCCTGTGTACTGCACTGAAGTGTCAATCTCGATGATGTGCTCAAGTCTCTTGGGTAAGATTTAGACCCACAATTTTCTCACAAAAAGGCAGGAAAGCTACTACTGAGCCAAAGTTGACGTTATAAATACAAGATCAATGAAATGTGTTTAAACCTATCAGACTGCTATTGTATTCTTGGACCTAAATCAAACATACATCACGATTACTGGCTCAGTGCAATAAATTGTCAGGCCATTACAAATGCTATCTATTGGCAGTAACACTGTGCTACAACATTCTGCTGTTCCAACGTATGATACCATGTGTCATTTTGTTTTAATGATAAAGGCAACAATCATTCAGAAGGGATTGTGTAAACGTTTTGTGTTTACACAATCACATCAGCCGTGATTTTATTGAAAGGTGGAGCAGATTTGAGGTGCCGAATGGTCTAGTCCTGCTTTGTATGCTCACATGTGGTGGCTTAATTTATTTAGACTAGGCACATGGTAAGCGGGATCTTACAGACTTGCTGAAGGAGATCTCCCACCCAACCCCACACATGGCAGATTCCCCGGCAGTGGGACGGGTGAACCACGCAAAATGCCATAGACATTGGCAAGAGCGGAAACCACGCTAGTAGCCAATGGCGAGCCACCTCTGCCGCTAATGTGCCGAAAAATCCCACCCATTGGTAGAAACCCTGCAGATGTCAACAAAAGAGATTTGTGTGTGCTCTGCTCAAAGGCAAAAGTGAAATGACTGGATCATATGACCAGCTCCCTTCTCATTGTATCATGCTGCAATCCTTCAAAGACATTTTATTAAATCATTGAATGGTCAAAGAGGCTTACCAATGTCTTTGCATTGAATGCCCATGTTTGTGAGAACTGAATTAGAACTATGGTGCGGAGATTGGTTGTGGACCATTTTCAAGTCTATAATCAGCGTTGTGCCAGCAGCATGATGCACCTCAAATGGATCTCCGATGCCGGCCCAAAATTGGACCATGAGCCTCACATATGTTTACGCATCAGCTGTCAAGGCACCGCAGACAGTTTGTACTTTTGGAGAGGGTGATTGTCAGGCTGCTTGCCACACCAACAATGGCCCAAAGCTGCCTCCCAGTAAGAGTGTTAGAGCTGGCAATTGCAAAGACAGTTGAGTAGGGGGAGTTCTTCTCCTTCTCCTTTGGTGGTGGCATGGTGAAAATATCTCACTGGGCTGGTAATCCAAGGCTCAGACTCATGCTCTGTGGACATTCATTCAAATCCCACCATGGCACTTTCAGGAATTTGAATTCAATTAATAAGATCTGGGATTGAAAGCTAGTCTCAGTAGCCTATGAAACGATCAATGATGGTCATAAAACCCACCTGGTTCACTAATTCCTTTAGGGAAGCAAATCTGCCATCCTTACCTGGTCTGGCCTACATGTGACTCCAGACCCACGGCAATGTTGTTGACTCTTAATTGCCCTCTGAAATGGTGTGAAATGCCACTTAGTTCATAGGAAAATGGGGATGGGCAATGATTGCCAGTGATGCCACACCCTAGGAACGAATGAAAGTTTTGTGAGGGCCACGAAGAATCCAGCACGAGTTTTCAGGATACAAAGAAATAACATTTATTTACAATCACATATATATATACAACAGCAACTTCCTTTGCTGCTCACTCTTCTCTCTCTTTTGGTTCCAAACTGGCCAGCTCTATTTATGCAGGGAGTCTGCTAATGATTTCTCCGCCCCCCTCATTGGGGAAGCTCATACTCCCACAGGATTGTGGGATTGTCATTAGTCCCCAGCCAATGGTAAGCAGGTAGGTTATAACATCCCTCCTCCCCAAAGTCCAAGGAATCCACCGAAGACCCTGGCGAAGGAGGGCGTCGGACTCGTTTTGCCGCAGGCCGGATACCATTTCCACGAGGTGCTGGATCGGGCGGCATGTAACGAGATGGAGACTGGGGCTTCCATGATGAACGGCATAACGGTTGTACATTCATGGCCCGTGGGCCCAAGGATTCCCCCTCTGAGGTGTCTTGTGTCTCCATTTCGGAGTCAGAGTCTGCTGCCTCCGTCATCTGGGCGTGTTTATCTCCACACGGTTCTGTCACGACCTGCGCAGGCTTTTAGTGAGGCACCAGAGGAAGATTGTGAGGAATACTTTCCATTGTGTCTGGTCTCTGTGGCTGTAGAAATGAGCTCCTGAGGCGGGGAATCTTTGGAAGGGATAGTCTTCTGGACCGAACATGGTCTACATGTTTGCGTGGAGACGGCCCTGGGCTTGCACCTGGTAAGAGATAAGGCCCATTTGGCGAAAGATTACACAAGGGACCCACTGGGCACCACCAGCAAAATTCTGAACGAACATTGGGTCACCAGGCATAAACTGCCGAATCGGCCGATGCCGAGAAAAACCATGTCCCTGCCGTTCTTGTGTGCTGCGTACATTTGTGCCAATGTCCGGGAAAACCATGCTAAGGCGGGTACGAAGTCTCCGGCCCATTAGGAGCTACCCCAGTCACCGCATGGGGGGTGGTCCTATATGAAAACAAAAAACGAGCCAGTCTCGTGTCCATCGACCCGGAAGACTGCTTCTTTAGGTCTTGTTTGAATGTCTGCACTGCGCGCTCCAACAACCCATTTGAAGCCGGGTGGTAAGGGGCAGTGCGGATATGGCGTATGGCGTTCATCTTCATGAACCTTGCAAACTCCTCACTTGTGAACGGAGTGCCGTTGTCTGTGGCCAGCACCTCGGGGAGGCCATGCGTACTGAAAGACAAACGCATCTTCTCGATTGTTGCGCAGGACATTGTGCCGACCATCATATGCACCTCTAGCCATTTAGACTTGGCGTTGATTAATAGAAGGAACATGGATCCCTGAAAAGGGCTGGCGAAATCTGCATGCAAGCGCGCCCAAGGCCGCCCTGGCCATTCCCAGTGATGTAGGGGCGCGGCCGGCAGAAGCCTCTGATGCTCCTGGCAAATGGAGCAGTTTTGGGCCACCTTCTCAATGTCGGTGTCGAGGTCTGGCCACCAGACATAACTCAGGGCCAACATTTCAATTTTGGTCACACCTGGATGCCCATTGTGCAAGTCTCTCAGTATCAGCTCCTGTCCTTTTTCCGGGACAATCACACGCGTCCCCCACAAAAGGATGCCGTCTTCCACGTTGAATTCGGACAGCTTGGAGGAAAATGCCCGCAGCTCGCCTGGGAGTTGTCTATGCTGCCCACCATACAGGACTATGTGCCGAACCTTTGGCAGGACTGGCTCCACCTGGGTCCTCTCACGGATCTGTGATGCCGTGACAGGCAAGGTGTCAATAAAATTTAGGGTTGCAACCACCTCACCGGTCGTGGGGGTCGACATGGGGCCGGTCGATAAAGGCAATCGGCTCAGTCCGTCAGCATTCCCTATCTGGGTTCCTGGTTTGTGCTCCAGAGCATACTTGTATGCAGCAATCAATAAAGCCCAGCGCTGGATCCGTGGGGAAGCAATGGGCGGTATTGGCTTGTCCTCTCTGAAAAGTCCCAGCAGAGGCTTATGATCAGTGACGATTGTGAAGTGGCGGCCATATACGTACTGGTGGAAACGTTTCACCACAAAGACCACTGCCAGGCCCTCCTTCACGATATGAGCGTACTTTTTTTTCGCTGCAGTCAATGTGCAGGAGGCGAAAGCTATCGGCCGCTCGGCCCCGTTCTCCATCTTGTGGGACAGGACGGCCCCAATACCATACGGGGATGCATCACATGTGGCGAGCAAAGGCTTTCCAGGATCATAGTGGGTTATTAACCCAGATGACAATTGTTGTTTTACCCGCCGGAAAGTGGTTTCTTGCGGCTGATCCCAAACCCAGGTGCGATTCTTCTTTAGCAGAAGGTGCAACGGGGCCAGCACAGTTGCCAGATTGGGGAGGGACTTTCTGTAATAGTTTACGAGGCCGAGAAACGAACGAAGATGCAAAGTGTCAGTCGGAGCAAGAGCCTGTTGAATCGCACGCACCTTCTCTGCGACGGGGTGGAAACCTTCGCGGTCCACCCAATAACCCAGGTAGACTACTTCCTTCGCCTGAAAGACGCACTTTGTGCGACGTAAACGGACACCAGCCTCCGAAAAGCGTCTAAGGACAGCTTCCAAATTTTCCAAATGTTCCTGCTCCGACGTCCCGGTGATCAAAACGTCATCTAAGTAGACAGCAACACGCGGTAAACCTCTCAAAATGCTCTCCATGACGCGTTGAAAAATAGTGCAGGAAGAGGGTACTCCAAAGGGCAAACGTGTATATTCATACAGGCCCCGGTGTGTATTAATCGTTACATATGGACGGGAGGCAGGGTCCAGCTCCAACTGTAGGTAGGCGTGACTCATATCTAATTTTGTGAACGAGAGTCCGCCTGCAAGCTTCGCGTAGAGATCCTCTATGTGAGGCATTGGGTATTGGTCGAGTCGGGAAGCCATATTCACTGTAAGTTTATAGTCGCCGCACAAGAGAACTGTGGCATCTTGCTTCATTACAGGTACAATTGGTGCTGCCCAGACAACAAAACGAACGGGCCTGATGATACCCAAAGTCTCCAAACGAGTGAGCTCCCCTTCTATCTTCTCGAGCAAGGCGTAAGGCACCGGGCACACCTGGAAATAGCGCGGCGTGGCTCCTGGTTCGACTTGGATATGGGCTACAGCCCCTTTTATTTTCCCCAAACCGGGCTGGAATACATCTGGGTATCGTCCTAGCACCTCAGTCAACCCTCCAGAAACTGTTTGGAGGATGTGCTGCCATTGCAACCGCAAATGGTGCAACCAGTCCCGACCCAACAGGCTGGGCCCGTGGCCGCGCACCACGATAAGTGGGAAACGCCCCTCCTGGCGTCCATAAACAACAGGGGTCATCGTAGTTCCTGCAATGTCCAATGGTTCCCCTGTGTAGCTGGCCAACCTGGCCTGTGTGTCGGTTAATGTAAGGGTCTTTACACCCTGCTTGATGCGGTCGAATGTCCTCTGGGCGATCACGGAGACCACTGCACCAGTGTCCAACTCCATCTCAAGCGGGTGACCATTGACCCATACTGTCACTTTAATGGGGGCCACACGGGGAGCTGCCACACAATGCAGCTGCAGGCAGTCATCCTCTGTCTCCACATCCTCGGGAGTAGTTGCCGCAGGTTCATCCAAATGAAAGGTACGGCCCCTGCGCTGGTCCCAGTTTCGGTCGGAATGACGGCGCCTCTGGCGCCCCCAGGACCGGCGTCCGCAATGGAGTTGGCGCATACAAGTCTGACACAGACATGGCTCCTCATCCATTGGTTCTGGAGAAGGCTCCCTTCGGGGAGGAATGTCCGATGGCCTCTGGGATCCAGACGTCGCCTCGCCCAAGGTACCGCAGGTGTACAGGGAGACGCTTTCGGATGGAAGGGGTGGCACCCCAAGGCATGCACCTCCATTCCCTGTAGCTCCTGCACTCCTCGTTCTGCGCTCTCTTGGGACAATACTATTTGAATGGCCTGTTGAAAAGTCAATGTTGGCTCGGCTAACAACTTTCTCTGGGTGGCCGCATTGTTAATACCGCAAACCAAACGGTCACGTAACATTTCTGACAAGGCCTCACCATAGTCACAGTACTCCGCAATCCTGCATAGCCTGGATAGAAAGTCAGCAAGGGATTCTCCTGGGGTCCTCTCAGCGTTATTAAACTGGTAATGTTGGACTATCGTGGATGGGGTTGGGTTAAAATGTTGCCCCACTAAGTTCACAAGTTCATCAAATGTTTTGGTGTCCGGTGCAGCTGGGTACGTAAGGCTCCTAATCACCCCAAATGTATGCGGGCTGCAGGCGGTGAGCAATATGACCACCTGCCGCTCGTTTACGGTGATATTGTTTGCCCGGAAATAGTAACGCATCCTTTGTGCGTACTGGTTCCAGCTTTCCAGCGCAGCATCAAAAACATCCAAACGTCCATACAGAGGCATGGTGTAATAAAAAACAACTTCCAACTAGTATCCAACAAAAATCCATGGAGGTGACTTCGTCGCCAGTTTTGTGAGGGCCACGAAGAATCCAGCACGAATTTTCAGGATACAAAGAAATAACATTTATTTACAATAACATATATCTCCAACAGCAGCAGCAACTACCCTTGCTGCTCACTCCTCTCTCTCTGCTGGTTCCAAACTGGCCAGCTCTATTTATGCAGGGAGTCTGCTAATGATTTCTCTGCCCCCCCCCTCAGTGGGGAAGCTCATACTCCCATAGGATTGTGGGATTGTGATTAGTCCCCAGCCAATGGTAAGCAGGCAGGTTATAACAGAAAGAAAACACAAAAACATGAATAAGCCATTCAGTTCCTCAAGGCTGTTCTGTCATTCTGTTGGATCGTGGCTGATGTGCCTTTGATCTGATGTCCCTTTATCTAACAAAAACAAATCAATCTCCGTTGTGAAAATTTCAGTTGAGCCAGCATTCATGTGAGAGATTGTTCCAGATGGTTCAAGGTTGCTCGGCCACTTTGTGTGAAGTATGGGACGAATTAACTTCTAAATCTAAGATTGTGCTACCTTGTTCTGTATTAACCTATGTTATGGCTGGCTGAGAATTAACACTGGTATATGTTGGGGTGCTAAATACCCACCTTCATATTCTCTCATTTTACACAGCACCCAAGAAAACAAGAATGGAATGAAAACATGCAGAAGGCAATAAAGAAATGTGCAAGAGTTTGTGTATGTCGGTACGGCTATCCCTGGAGTTTTGTAATGTGAAGGATGGTGGCATGGATGTATTTCACTTGCAGGCTAAGGCCAGGTTCCTTGTTATGCAGGTGATATTCATTTTTCATGGTCACTGAGGTGAATCACCTCTGTATTAGTAGGCCTTTGGTGACAATGGCATCTTTCATTGAACTGTTACGTATCTGGGAATGCATTATTGCTGGCTCTGCGTCATGTGCTGTGTAGTGACATCAGCAGAGTGTTTGCATCAGCTTTGACCAGATCAACATCTTGACTGTATTAAGCAGCACCTTTGATAAACGTCTCATTATGTTTTACAAGAATACAGAGTGTGTTCACTGCCATGCCTTTTCTCTTTGCGGCCACAAATAAATATAACAGGAGAGAAAACTGGTGACGTGGATTTGGACCCAGAATAAAATTGGCAACGAGAATTAAAGCAGAAAAATAACTGGAAAGAAGATTTTTGTTGACTAATTATGGAAGGGCTTCGAGAAAACAGAAGATTCTCGGGATAGAGCCTGCACATACACAGACACCGGGCAAAGCACTTCCGGCGACGTGAAGGTTTAACAAAGGTTTTTGATAGCAACTGTGAGTAGGAAGATCAACAGTCTGGGAAGACTTGTTTTCACTGAAGTGAATGGGGGTCTGACTGCAGGACCGTGCATTTGACCAACTTACACAGGCTGTCGAGAATGGGGACTTCGGAGTCTGCCGACTCTGCACTGGCCACTAATCGATGGAAAAGTTCAAGTATTCAGGCATAAAAGGGAAATAATTACTCGTTGCTTGGTCAAGGAATTGGCTTGTGCCATACTTTCCAGTACAGTTAGAAGGGAGGAAAAGTAGACCCTCGGAACCGGGATCCAAAAATGGAGGAAAAATAGGGCAATAAGCCTGGGGGCACTGTGGTTGCTGCCCGAGTGCTCAGTGATGGAGGAGCTCACTGGGGGTGGGGGTGGGAGGGGGCAGCCTCGGTTGGGGAGGTGAGCCACCAGCGGTGGGGGGGGGGGGGGGGTGGGAGGGGGCAGCCTCGGTTGGGGAGGTGAGCCACCAGCGGTGGGGGGGTTCACCCCTGGGTTGGGGTGGTGAGTGTCTCAGTGCCCGCAAGCCAACCATGCAACTCCCTGGATCGTGTGTACCCATAACGAAGGCAAACCCAACCCCTGCCTGTCTGTCCCATCGACCACCAATAACTCCAACTGACTGCAGAATTCTCTGGCCACGCAGCTGAAAGCTATTGCTAAAAGAGAATTGACAATCATACAATCATAGTTAATTGAGCACTTCACACCTCCTAAGTCAATTCCCATGGGTAGGTGTACCATGTAAGCATGTGGAAGTTATTGCCCAGCATCCCAATCAGACTGTGATGCATGGACATTGTACCTGAGCACTGCAGAAAGCAACACTACGGACGCTGCAGCCAATACCTAAACACCCAGGGGCTGGGCCCCAGCACCGGGGACAACTCTGTGACCAGAGGGTGAGTGTGTGCACCCGGGAGAGGACCAATTCCCCACCCAGCTAATGTCATATGCGGGTATATGGGTCTGGGGCCCAGTGACCAGGTGGTCCATGCGGCCGGCAGAACGTGGCAAGGTGTGTCGGATTGCAGGTGATATGGAAGTGGTGGTGGTCGTGGTGGTGGTGGTGGGGGGGGGGGGGGGGGGGGGGGGGGGGGGGGGGGGGGGCTGCTGTCAACCCACCCATGTGACAGTATACATGTTATTGATCTTACAGCACTGGGTGTAGGTTCTCCTGGTGACGCTCCCCAAGCTGATGCTGATGTCTGCTGCCATTTGCTCTCAAGCACTGGCTGACCTGCGGCTGAACCTTCAAGCCCCTCCGAGGAGCAGGGAATCCCATCTGCACTCGACGGCATCCAGCAATATGGCCAGGTCAGCATCCCCAAATTATGGGGTTTGTCTCCTCGGTGTCATGGCTGCGGGCTGTGTGGGGTCTGCTCTGCGGGATTGGTTTAAGTGATGCTCCCCCTTGTTGGCAGGGAGCTGGCAGGCGCGATCCCGGCGAATCATTTGCAACATAAAACCAGTGGGACCTCACCGGGTCGAGTGTCGGGAAGCATGCGGCATTTCAGACTCGCTACCACACTTCGAACCTTTTCCATTAAATTGCACCCAACTGCTCAAGAAGTGCCATCTGTAGAAAGCAATGTGGACACTTCTGTATTCAAGAATGCCGAATTCTACCAAAAAGGAATAGATGTCCCCCACAGAGGCTATCTTATTGAATTGGATATATGTATAGAAATGTATAGGGGCTGGTTTAGCTCACCAGGCTAAATCGCTGGCTTTTAAAGCAGACCAAGGCAGGCCAGCAGCACGGTTCGATTCCTGTACCAGCCTCCCCGGACAGGCGCCGGAATGTGAGGACTAGGGGCTTTTCACAGTAACTTCATTGAAGCCTACTCGTGGCAATAAGCGATTTTCATTTTTCATTTTCAAATAACATCTGTAGTATATATGTTAATTGTTGTTGTTGCATTAATTAAGTAAAGGGGAAATGATGTTATGTACCTGGGAATACATTCTTGCTGGTTCTGCATCACGTGATGTGAAGTGACGTAAGCAGAGTGCACGGACTTTGAGCAGATCACCATCATGTATTGTGCAAAATCCTTAATAAACCTCTCATCGTGTTTCACAAGAATCCATAGTGTGAGCACCTCCACACCTTTTTACTCTGTGGAAACAGAGAAATTTAACAGGAACCCACCAATGGGATCAGGGCATGTTGTCCGCCAAGCAATCCTTCAAAAGCTGCACCTTCTGGTTGCTCACCCTCTGACTCCCCTGGTCATTACCTTCCTCTTCTTCCCCATCCTCCAAAAACATAGGGTCTTCCTTGCCATCTGCCCCTCAAAGAGCATCTCTTTGTTCTTCTTCTTGAGTTCTTTGCCTGAAAGGAGGTCTGACCTGAAGTGCCACAACTTCCACCATGGGTAGGGGAAGGAAGCAGGTCCCAATTATATGCCAGCTGGAATGGGGATCATTTTGGTCCACACCAGCTGTACATCCAACTGGCTCCCCAATCAACCTGAGTTGTGTGACAACATACACTTTGTGCCACACTGGTCTGCTGTCGGCCCTTGGACACAACAAAAGTTTAGTGCTACCGTAACCTTGACTACTCCGGGCAATACCTCTCTGCTGTTGATGTAAGACATCAGTTCATCCTGCATGAATTACACAGATGTCTATGATCATCTGTCCAACAGTCTCAACCTTCACCTATAATGGTGCTCTGACAGGTCCAGAAACTTGCACTTGATGCACCTGTCCTTAGGGTAACAGCATGACCTTCTCGGTACCACAGTGCTTAGCGCTGTTGCTTCATAACGCCAGGGTTCTAGGTTAAATTTATAGCTTGGTTCACTGTCTGTGCAGAGTCTGCATGTTCTCCCTGTGCCTGCATACGTTTCCTCCAATGCTCCGGTTTCCTCCCACAAGACCTGAAGAATGTGTTGTTACGTAATTTAGACATTCTGGATTTTCCCTCTGCGAACCCGAGCAGGTGCCGGAGTGTGATGACCAGGGGATTTCCACAGTTACTTCATTGCACTGTGAATGTAAGCCTACTTGTGACAATAATAAAGACTATTATTATTATTGGCTGTGTGTCATAATAATCTACCTCATGATGCCCGGGCACCCTTGCTCCTGTGGCACACTGTCACTGTCCTGCCTAGATGGCCTGGATGTGTGAGGGGCCTGTAGCCATTTCATAATTGAAAGAACTTTCTTTTGCTAGCCTAGCAGGACTTCCTGGTGTCCACTTTGCAGCCAGGTATTGTTGCACCATCTGAGGTGACATGACACTATTGGCTCCCTCTTTCCTCTTCCCAGAAGTAAGCTCAACACGTTGAATAGTGATGTCCAAGTGACTTTAACAAACTAATGACATTAGCATTCAGACCTCCAATGGCATTCACGACTCCCTACTGCGCTCCTGAGCTTCTTCACTGATGATTTTGTATCAGAGGAATGGCTCCTTCTCTCCAAACTCGAATGTGAAACACACCCTTCCAATGCAGACAAAAATGTGCAGAGCTGAAAATGGGGGTGGAATTGCCCCAGCACAATCCTCTGCTCCATTTTTCTCAACCCACCTCCATTCCCACATTCCCACATGGATGGAGGCATAAAACTCCAGGGGTTGGCATTTCTGACCTTCACAAATTCTAGATAAATGTGCCACGGTGTCAGAAATGGGGAGGATAGGGCAGCACGGTGGCACAGTGAGTAGCACTTCTGCCTCACGGCACCGAGGTCCCAGGTTCGATCCCGGCTCTGGGTCACTGTCCGTGTGGAGTTTGCACATTCTCCCCGTGTTTGCGTGGGTTTCGCCCCCACAACCCAAAGATGTGTAGGGTAGGTGGATTGGCCGCGTTAAATTGCCCCTTAATTGGAAAAAATGAATTGGATACTCTAAATTTATAAAAAAAGAAAAAAAAAAAGAAAAGAAAAAAAGAAATGGGGAGGAAAATGGGTTTCCTCAAAAAAATATCAAATTTTGTTCTTTAATGCATAAAATCGCACCTGTGCTTCCAGTTAAAAATTCAGTCCCTTAAAGGTGTTAAATGAAGAAAAAAATTACTTGTTTTTATATTGTGGCTTCAGACCATCCCAAAGTGTTTTACAGACAATTAAGTACATTTTAAGTGTAGGCACTGTTGTAATTTAGGAAGCATGCGAGGCAATTTATGCAGAACAAAGTCTCACAAACAGCAGTGTGATACTGAACAAAATATTTTTTTTAGTCATGCTGAATCAGGGATAAACATTGGCCAAGATATTCCTCTGTTTTTCTTGGAAATAGGGCTGTCAGATATTTTCTGTTCACCCATGAGGGCAGACGGGCCTCAAATTAGCATCTGAATTGAATTACATCATCTCTGACAATGCAGTACTCCCTCCATACTGATGCCAGCAGTTTGACAGACCAGAATTTCTTGTTCCTAGAGTGGGGCTTGAACCCAGAATCTCTGACTCAAATACGTGCGCTACCAACTGAGCCAAGGCTCACACCCTGACTACTTTTTTTCTCGTGAAGTAGAAACAAGGGAGTTGAGGATGGACAAAAGGCTAGAATTGGACGACTGTGGAGTTACTCTTTCTCAACGTTGTCAGGATGGAGGAGGCTGAAGAGGTAGGGAACATAGATCGCAAGTGTACAACAACGAATTTGTGGGGAAGCCATTTTACATAACATTGTTCAGGAGCATGAGAACATGAGAAACCATTTAACTGTTTCAGCTATTTAATTACATCATAGCTGATCTCTAGCTCAGCTCCATTTACACTCCTTTGCTTGATATTCCCTGATATCCTGACCTCACAATAATCTATGGGCGCGATTCTCCGCACCCGCGAAAAATTGCGAAGTTGGCCGTTAAAACGGGCGCGTTTTACGACGGTCGGGAAGGGTCCATTTCCCGACGTAGTCACGTCCGGGAAATGGGCTAGGAACGCGGCCGCGTCAATCACGTGCGCAATGACGACGGAACGCGACGACGATACGACCATGCCCACGTGACGCCGCCCGACGCCGTAAAAAGGCGCGGGCGACACAGAATCTGTCGGCCATGATTTCGGAGCTCAGGAGAGCTGCCCCTCGGTTTGTTGAGGCCGATGTCGAGACGCTGCTCGATGCCGTCGAGCAGAGGAGGGGCATCATCTGCCCGTGTAGAGGGCATCGCCAACCTGCCAGCGCTGTGCGCCAGGCCTGGCGTGAGGTGGCTGCTGCTGTTAGTGCTGTGGGGCAGACCCCTCGCTCTGCAGAGCAATGCAGAAAAAAGATGTACGACCTCACCAGGGCTGCCAGGGTAGTTGCCAAGAGGGTGCCCCCTGGTCACAACCATCCCTCCCCCCTTAACTTAATCACCCACCTCCTCCCCTGGCATGGGGGGGTGGAGGGGGATTGGGGCAGAGTTAATTGAGGGTGGTTCACAAAGTTGTCACAGACCCAGCGCTCTGGCCCCCGTGGAGAGATGCAATCGTCTTATGACAACTTGATCCCCAAACTGTGCCAGTATCTGAACGGACTGCTGATACCTGCCGTATTGTAATGACCTACCTATGTTCCCTCCCCCAACAGGCCAAGACCGCTCACAACACCCGTGAGCGGCACCAGACTGGAGGGGGTTTGCCCAACCTGCACCCCCTCACCACGTTTGAGCAGAGGGCACTGGACCTTGTTGGGGGGTCTGGCACCCGGGAGGTCGTGCTATGCGAGGTTGGCGGAGCTGCAACAAGTGAGACAACCCTCCATGACAAACACCCCCCCCTCCCACATCCTCTGTCCCTTCACACACCCTGCCCACTTGGACACCTCCCCCATCCTCTGTCCCTTCACACACCCTGCCCACTTGGACACCTCCCCCATCCTCTGTCTCTTCACACGCTGCCCACTGGGACCGTCCAGCGCCCGGCCGAGCGAATCTAAATAAGCCGTTTCATTCTCTTCCCTAGGACTTGATGCCGAATGACCAGGGCCGTCTGCCTCCAGGTGGAGACACGCATCTGGCCCCACCTCACCCAGGGCTGCACAACATTCGGTGCCCAATCAGCTGGGAGTCCCATCCTCCCCAACAGGATCTGTGGAGCAGGACGCCCAGAGGGCGGCGACACAGCAGGAAACAGAAATGGCCCGCCAACACCCTGTGGCCTCTCACCTGGACGATGACACAGAGGAGGCGTCAACCCAAGACGACCTCGAGCTTGCGGCACTGCTATCTCCCACACCATCCACCATCCCAGAGACACTCACCCCGGCGGGCCTATTTAGTGATGAGGCTCCTGGGTCACAGTCTGGTTCGCACATCACAGCTGAGCAGGTACAGCAGGTGGAGGTCGGAGCAGACGAAGGCCCGGACTGGCGGAGGCCAGGCCAGGCCCAGCATGCAGCTGGCTCCCAGATGTTTTCTGAATTCCTGGAGTTTCTCAACCCACCCGCACAGCCGATGCCTCAAGAAACCCAGGGAAACAATGACGGGATGAGGGCTGTCTTCCTGGCTCTGCAGACGCTGTTAGAGGAGTCGAACCACGTCCAAGAGCAGGGAGTGGTGCTGCTCATGGCAGCGACCCAGTCCGACACTGCACGGATGGCATCCGCGGTGGAGGCAATGGGTCAGGTTATGCAAGGCGTTGGGGTTAATGTGCACGCGTCATCCTCGGCCCTGGACAGGGTTGCCCTCTCAAAGGCAGCAATGTGCCAGAGTCAAAACAACATTGCCGGCGCCCTGCGGGCCTTGGCCCAGTCTCACCAGGTCATGGCCCAGTCGCAGCAGTCAGTCGCCGAGAGCATCAACCGCCTGACACATGTGCTGGATGGCGTCGTGCACTCACAGGTTGAGGTCGCACAGTCCCTGGCGGGAATGTCTAACTCGCTGGACTCCGTGTCTGCAAACGTTCGGATCCTGGTGGATACCGTCGCAGGCTTCCATGACTGGCAGTGGCAGGTGTCGGTGGCGCGACGGGGCACCTCCCCGCTCGCACCTCTGTGCCAAAGTGAGGCCAGGGGGCCACTGGGCTCCCCGAGGGAGGAGGAGGTTTCGGGGCCCGTCCCATTAACTCCATCACGGGACGTCCCGGAATTCTCGGCCTCCCCCGTCCCATCCCTGGTGCATCGGGTGGGCAGCAGGCAGAGGAGGGTGGCACAACATCACCCGAGACACCCGCAGAGCAGCCTGGCCCATCAAGGCCAGGTCGCCCCAGGAAACGCTTGGCCAAGGAGAAACGAGTCGAAGGGGCGATTCGCAGCAGTCCTCCTCCACTCCTGCTGTATCATCTGGGGACTCACGTAGACGTAGTGGTAGGGCCCATAAGGCAACAAAGTGAGACACAGAGTAAGTTGGCACGGGTGAAGGGCACACTTTAGTTGTAGGGGCTAGGGCACCTGTAAATTATTGTTAACATTAAACGCACTGTTCCACCTTACTTGTAAAACCGTGTGATTGTTCCACAGCCACAGGAATCATGATGGTGACCGAGTGTCGCTGGGGTTGACGAGCGGTGAAACTTCGGTGCCGGGTGTGCAGTCCCTGCCCCTCCCCCCACCCCCTCCAACAGCTAGCCCACGCGGGCACGTGATGGAGTGTCCGTGACGAACTCAGCGGCCACCAAGGTGGATGGTTCAGCTATTGCCATGGGTCAGACTCTCTCTAACAATTCTGAGCTCACAGCTCTTCGCAGAGCGGGCTGTCATCATTCCACATGGCACTGATCACACCCGCTGACACAGCCATCAATGTTGTGCCATACCGTCTGGACCCAGTGGTAAGGGTGATGTCGAAGTGGAGCAGTGTACACTGAGAGTGGGTGGGGGGGGGTGGGGGGGGGGGCGGTTGTGGTGGTGGTAGCTGTGTGTTGACCCTCTGCACGACTAGCGATGCAGGTGGTGGTTTGGTGTTCAGCGGGGACGTCACATGCGACGCGTGAACCGTGCTGCCACCAAGGCGTCGTGTGCCCGCCGTCCTCGCCGGGTCCATCGTGCCGCCTCCTGGACATCACCAGCACCTGGGTCGTGTCTGCGTGCTGCGCCCGCCACTCCACCAGCCTCCTCCTCCTCCTCCTCCTCCCTCTCCTCCTCCTCCTCCTCCTCCTCCTCCTCCTCCTCCTCCCTCTCCTCCTCCTTCTCCTCCTCTGTGCTGGCACCACTGCCACTGGCTTCTCCCTCCGCCTCCTGCAGCAGGTCATCTCCCCTCTGCATCGCGATGTTGTGCAGCGCACAGCAGACCACAACAATGCGAGCGACCCTGTCGGGCTGGTACTGCAGGGCCCCTCCGGAGCGGTCCAGGCACCTGAATCTCATCTTCAGGAGGCCAAGGCAGCGCTCCACCACACCCCTGGTTGTTGCATGGGCCTCGTTGTATCGGGTTTCCGCATTGGTCTGAGGCCTCCGTATAGGCGTCATCAGCCAAGACCTCAGCGGATAACCCCTGTTGCCTAGCAACCAGCCCCTCAGCCGGGGGGACGTCCCTCAAACATCGCAGGGATGAACGACTGCGCCAGTATGTAGGAGTCATGCACACTCCCTGGGAACCTTGCACAGACATTCATGATAGAACATAGAACATAGAACAGTACAGCACAGAACAGGCCCTTCAGCCCTCGATATTGTGCTGAGCAATGATCACCCCACTCAAACCCACGTATCCACCCTATACCCGTAACCCAACAACCCCCCCAACCTTACTTTTTTAGGACACTACGGGCAATTTAGCATGGCCAATCCACCTAACCCGCACATCTTTGGACTGTGGGAGGAAACCGGAGCACCCGGAGGAAACCCACGCACACACGCGGAGGACGTGCAGACTCCGAACAGACAGTGACCCAGCCGGGAACCGAACCTGGGACCCTGGAGCTGTGAAGCATTTATGCTAACCACCATGCTACCGTGCTGCCCCAAATGATCCTCATGTGGGGGGTCGCATACCACCTGGATATTCATGGAGTATGTCCCCCTCCTGTTTGTGAACACGTCCCTGTCCCCTGCAGGCGGGCGCATGGGGACGTGAACACAATCGATTGCCCCCTGCACCCTCGGTATCCCGGCCACTCTGGAAAATCCACGAGCTCGTGAGTCTTGAGTTGCTCGGTCCTCGGGAAAGGTGATGTAGCGGCACGCGATGGCATAGAGGGCGTTGGTCACATCCCGGATGCACCTGTGCACCGATGACTGGGAGATCCCAGAGAGGTCCCCGCTCGGAGACTGGAAGGAGCCGGTCGCATAGAAGTTAAGAGCGACCGGTTGATGGCAACTGGGATCGCGTGTCCTCCCCCCGTTCCACGTGGGGCGAGGTGCGCCATGAGGTGACAGATATGTATCACCGTCCGCCTACTCAGCCGGAGTCTCCTCCTGCAGGTGATGTCCGTCATTGTTAGGAAAGAGACCGGACACGGTACACCCTCGGCCTTGGTCGTCGCCTCTGGCGCCGTGGCTGCACCCTCACTCTCTCCTCTTCCTCCTTCTACTCCCCATGCTGCTCGATGACTGGCAACTCCTCGGCCCTTCCCTCTGCTGCTGCAGCTGTCCCTGCATCAACTGCGGGTTGTGGGTGTGGATGCTGCTGCATCGCCAAATGCAGTGCAGCGGCCCCAACCACTGCGCAGAACATAGCCGTTCTGTTCACATACATTGTGCTAACCTACAGAAGGGTGGTGGGGGCAGAGAAACGGGACATGTTAGACGGAGGTTAGTCGACACCTCGGCAGCCGCCTGCCACGGGATACCTGTGTGTCCCGGTGGCCTGGACGCGCTGCTGACACGCGGGCAGCCTAACCCCTGGTCACTTTCTGCATCCAACGGGCAGTTAACTATGTCCTCCTCACCGGTACATAGACATAGAACAGTACAGCACAGAACAGGCCCTTCGGCCCTCAATGTTGTGCCGAGCCATGATCACCCTACGGTGCGTCAGTGGCCTGTGGCCGTCAGCCACAGGGCAAACAGCGGCCTTGTCCTTGTGACCGGCACGCCATGGCATGGTGGCAGACATTTTGTTACGGGGTTGGACAGGTCACTCGCTCACTCTCTCCCTAACATCCCCCCACTCCCACTCCCCCCTCCATCTCCCCCCTCCGTCTCCCCCACTCCACCCTCCATCTCCCCCACTCCCCCTCCGTCTCCCCCACTCCACCCTCCATCTCCCCCACTCCCCCTCCGTCTCCCCCACTCCCCCCTCTGTCTCCCCAACTCCCCCCTCTGTCTCCCCCACTCCCCCCCTCCGTCTCCCCCACTCCCCCCTCCATCTCCCCCACTGCCCCCCTCCGTCTCCCCCACTCCCCCCTCCGTCTCCCCCACTCCCCCCCTCCGTCTCCCCCACTCCCCCCCTCCGTCTCACCCACTCCCCCCCTCCGTCTCCCCCACTCCCCCCTCCGTCTCCCCCACTCCCCCCCTCCGTCTCCCCCACTCCCCCCTCCGTCTCCCCCACTCCCCCCCTCCGTCTCCCCCACTCCCCCCTCCGTCTCCCCCACTCCCCCCTCCGTCTCCCCCACTCCCCCCCTCCGTCTCCCCCACTCCCCCCTCCGTCTCCCCCACTCCCCCCTCCGTCTCCCCCACTCCCCCCTCCGTCTCCCCCACTCCCCCCTCCGTCTCCCCCACTCCCCCCTCCGTCTCCCCCACTCCCCCCTCCGTCTCCCCCACTCCCCCCTCCGTCTCCCCCACTCCCCCCCTCCGTCTCCCCCACTCCCCCCTCCGTCTCCCCCACTCCCCCCCTCCGTCTCCCCCACTCCCCCCCTCCGTCTCCCCCACTCCCCCCTCCGTCTCCCCACTCCCCCCCTCCGTCTCCCAAACTCCCCCCCTCCGTCTCCCCCACTCCCCCCCTCCGTCTCCCCCACTCCCCCCTCCGTCTCCCCCACTCCCCCCTCCGTCTCCCCCACTCCCCCCTCCGTCTCCCCCACTCCCCCCCTCCGTCTCCCCCACTCCCCCCCTCCGTCTCCCCCACTCCCCCCCTCCGTCTCCCCCACTCCCCCCCTCCATCTCCCCCACTCCCCCCTCCGTCTCCCCCACTCCCCCACTCCCCCCTCCGTCTCCCCCACTCCCCCCCTCCATCTCCCAAACTCCCCCCCTCCGTCTCCCCCACTCCCCCCCTCCATCTCCCCCACTCCACCCCGTTCTGGACCCCCCTCCCGTTCTCAGGGATGCCTTCCCCATTGTGGCCAGACTCCAGCAGTGCGCTGAGCGGTGCGCTGAGCAGTGCGCTCACCTCCTCGAAGCTGTCGTCAGCCAGCACGACTGGTTGACGAACTTGAAAAGCAGGTGTGTTGGACGCCGTGTAAACAGTGCGTGATGACGTCGGGACTTCGGCCCACGGAGAATAGCGGGGGGCCAAAAACTAGCGATTCTGGTCGTGTCGGGGACGCGTTCGAGGCGTTTGACGGGACTGGCGACTTGGAGTTTGTGCGGGGTTCGGAGAATAGCGGGAGGGCGTCGGACCAGCGTCGCCGTGAAAATTTGCGCCGCCCGCTATTTCCGACCCGTCGTGAGTGTGGAGAATCGCGCCTTATGTGTCTCAATCATGAAGGCTCATTGCCCCAACATCCACAATCTTCAAGGAATTGAGTTGTAGATTTCTACTATGTGTGTATAAAACCTTCCGAATCTCACTCGTGAATGACCTGGTTCTATTTTTAGGATTATGGGCTGGATTCTCTGCCTTGCATTAAGTTAAGTTCCTGATGTGGCAGAGAATACAGCGTGAGGGAAAAAAATGGGGTCGTTGTTGAATTGTTTCCAATACTCCAGCCCCCCGCTGGAATTGGGATTGAGGTTTGTGCTCCATGCCAGCGGGAGGATGCAAAGGGGTCATCAAGACTCATTTGTATCCTACTAATTGGCTGGACAATATATTCTCTGGGCCTGCGTGATTTTCTGGTCATCTGGGTCGGGATTCACATGGGTGAGAATTGGTGCTGTTCCTGGCAAACGTGTACCTGATGTGGTGGACCTCTCGGTGGGCCAAGGAGGTAACTCTTTAAGGGAGTTGCTCCCAAAGTCCATCAGATGGCCACCCTCCACCCCACATTGCAAGACCTGCCCACCCTTCCATCATCCCTATACCAGAGATTAAAGAGAGCCTCCCAGAGAACCCCTAAATAAAGAGACCACCCCAGAGACCTCTTAAATAAAGAGGCTCAGACACAGGAAGCAACACCTGTCAATTCCCCGAAAGAGAAAGTCAGCTGGATTTAAACCCTGTCAGATCTTTGAGCTGCAAACCATTCATTCATTTCCGTTTCATATTGATTTTACTAGGCTGTGATTGACAGCTCCCACACACACACGCAGTGGCAGCATTGTTCCATTAATCTCCCTTTACTGTTCAGTAACTTTGAAGTGGTCAGCTGTGAAACTAACACAATGTTTATAAACATCCAGCTTTGATTGACAGCTCCTGGCCACTTCAGAATTAGGTTTTTTCTGTTAGTTTCACAGCTGACCACTTCAAAGTCATTCAACCGTGAAGCGAAACATTTAGGGTGTCTGTGGGGGCTCTCTTTATTTAGTGTCTCTTTAATTAGGGGGTTTCTGGTGGTGGGTGGTCTATCTAATTAGGGGGTCTTTGGTTTGTGGTGGGGGGAGTTCAGCGGGGGTGGGATGCATAGGTCTTGCATTGTGGGGGGAAGGTGACCCTCCGATGGACTTTGGAGGAAACTCCCTGAAAGAGTTACCCCTTGGCCCACTGCGTGGTCCACCTCATCAAATATTTCCTTGTCAATGCCTGCACCAATTCTTGCCGACGTGATTTCCGGCCCAGAGGATGGGACAGTCATGAGGGCACAGAAAATATGGTGCCCGGCACGGTGCCTGAACCCTGATCTTGACACCACAGTCCAAAGATGTGCAGGTTAGGTGGATTGGCCATGCTAAATTGCCCTTAGTGTCCAAAATTGCCCTTAGTGTTGGGTGGGGTTACTGGGTTATGGGGATAGGGCGGAGATGTGGGTTTGGGTAGGGTGCTCTTTGCAAGAGCCGGTGCAGACTCGATGGGCCAATTTGCCTCCTTCTGCACTGTAAATTATGTCTATCTATAATCCAGAGCTTCCTCTGCATTGGGCCCAGAGATACTGTTAATTTGGGAGACAATTAATTGCATGGCTTCAGAGAATGCAGAGTTTCGGGTGTAGGTTCTGTTAATGTGCATAACTACACACTATTCAAGCCTCTTGACTCTTTCATGGTCGTTCACTAAATATTTCATCTGGATTAATCTTTAACCAGAGAACGAGACATGCCCCAACACTCTGTTGGGAGTATTCTCCAATTAGTCTTGTTCAGTGAGGATCTTTACATTGTGACCAGGTACGTTTTCAAAACTATATTTATTAGACATGAACATCTTTTGCAAGGACAGCATTTATTACCAATCCCAAATTGCCCTCGAGAAGCTGGTAATGAGCTGCATTTTTGAACCATGACAGTTTATGTTGTGTGGGTACATTCATACGATTATTGAGAGAAAAGCTCCAGGTCTTTGGCTCAGCAACAATGAAGGAACAGTGACCTAGTTCCAAATCAATTATGCATAACTTGTAGGGGAAGTTGCAGGTGATAGCGTTCCCACTTTTCTACTTCTCTCATTCTTCCAAGTGGTAGAGATAAGGGGCAGGATTCTCCGATTTTGAGATTAAGTGCTGATGCCAGCGTGGGAACAGTGGCGTTTTACGCCCGAAAAAACAATGCAAAACCTCCACCGATCCTCCGTCTGGTGAGGGGAGGGTGGAAGACACGCAGAGTAGAACCCTTGGGTCTAGCTGCGGACATGGCCGGAGAATTGCCGGGTCCATGACCGCGCATGCGCACGCCGGCGGCCTGCAGCGGCCACAGCATGCAACATGGCAACGGTCGCGCACAGACAGAGCTTGCCAAATAGTACCCCCACTTTGGCCAGGATTGCCAACCCCGGATCACCCTCCACCAGTGCCCCCAGCCCCCGCCAAAGCTCACCCTGCCCGCCAATCGGCTCCCCTGCACTGGATGCAGTCCGCAGCAGCCACACTGGGTTCCCGAAACAAAATAGCATGAGTGACCCATGCCATTGGGAATTCAGCCCATCGGGGCCGGAGCATCAGGAGAGGGCCTCTGGTGATGTCCTGAGGCCGTCCATGTGGTGTGCGGCGCACTCTGCGAGTATGCCGTTTTGGAGGGGATGGAGCATCACAAAATCAGCACCGCCCTCGATTTCAGCACCAACGGGGATTCCCGGCCGAACGCAATTTCAGCATCGGAGACCGGAGAATCCCATCCCAGAGGTGTTGTCAAAGGAGATTTGGTGAGTTGCTGCAGTACACTTTGTGATGTAGTCAGATGATACCACTGTGCACCAGTGGTGGAAGGAGTGCATATTTAAGGTGGTGGATGGGATGACAATGAAGTGAACTGTTTTGTCTTCGATATTGTCAAGTCCCTTGAGACATTTTGGGGTTGCACTCATCCAGATAAGTGGAGTGTGTACTCTTGCGCTCCTGACTTGTTCTTTGTCAATGGTGGACAGGCTTTGGGAGTCAGGAGATGAGTTATTTGCTCCAAAATTCCTGATCGTACATTTATAAAGCTATTCCAATTAGGTTTCTGGTCAACAGTAAGTGCCAGGATGTTGATGTAAGATTTTCAGCACTGTTAATGCCATGCAAGATCAAGGTGAGATGGTCATTAGCTGGCACTTGTGTGCCATAAATATCACTTGCTGCTTACCTGCCTGAGGCTGAATGCTGTCCAGGTCTTGCAGTAGGTGAACAGAGACTGTTGCAAATGAAACTGAACCTTGTGCAATCATCAGCAAGCATTCCCACTGCTGACCTTATGATGGAGGGAAGAGTCTTGACGAAGCTACTGAAGATGATGGGGCTGAGGACACTATTGTGAAGAGCTCCTGGAGCAATCTTCTGCAGCAGAGATGATTGGCCTCCAACAACCACAACCTTTGTGCGAGGTATGACTCCAACCAATGGAAAGTATTTCCACTGATTCCCATTGATTCCAGTTTTGCCAGAACTCCATGATGCTGCAATCTTTAAACCAATGCCTTAATAGTGAGAGCAGTCACTCTCACTTCACAGTGGAGTTCCAAACATGTAAACATACAAAATAGAAACAGAAGTAGGCCATTCAGCCCCTCGAGCCTGCTCCACTATTCATTAAGACTATGGCTGATCTGTTTGCGTTTTGAGTTTCGCATTCCTATTTACCTCTGATGACCTTTGATTCCTTTGTCGAACAAGAATCTAACTCCGCCTTAAAAATATTCAGTCACCCCCCTTCCACCGCCTTCTGAGGCAGAGTGTCCTAAAATTCCACAGCCCTCTGAAAGAAAAAAAATCTTTGCCTCATCTCTGTCCTATTAGGGCGACCCCTAATTTTAAATCAGAGCCTCTTGTTCTGGACTCACCCCCGAGAGGAAATATCCTCATTCAACTCCTTTGTCTAATTTTAGACCAAATCTGTCATGAAGTCCTGGTAGAACCTATATTGAGCGTCGGGTATACAGATCAGTAAATCCTGCTTGATGGCACTGTCGACCACACCTTCCAACACTTCACCAGTGATTGAAAGTAGACTTATGTGGTTTTAAATAGCAGGATCGGATTTGACTGCATTCTGTGGGCAGGACATATCTTGGCGATTTTCCACATTGTCTGATAGATGCCTGTGTTGTAGTTGTACTGAAACAGCTTGGGTAGAGATGTGTCTAGAATCATATAACCATAGAATTTACAGTGCAGAAGGAGGCCATTCGCCCCACCGAGTCTGCACCGGCCCTTGGAAAGAGGCCATGCATCTACCTTATCCCCGTAACCCAGTAACCCCACCTAACCTTTTTGGATACTAAGGGGCAATTTATCATGGCCAAACCACCAAACCTCCACACCTTTGGACTGTGGGAGGAAACCGGAGCACCCGGAGGAAACCCACACAGACACAGGAAGGACGTGCAGACTCTGCACAGACAGTGACCCAAGCCGGGAAACGAACGTGGGACCCTGGAGCCGTGAAGCAACTGTGCTAACCACTGTGCTACCATGCTGCCTTCGCAAGGTCTAGTTCTGAAGCATAAACCCTCAGCCAGGAAGTTGGTGGGGTCCACAGCCTTTGCTGTATCCAGTGCATTCAGCCATTTTTTGATATCGCGTGGAACAAATCAAATTGCCTGAACACCAGCATCTGTGATATTGAGGATCTCAGTAGGAGGCCGAACTGGATCATCCACTTGACATGCAAATGGTTAGAAAAGAATGAAGATGATGATTATTCGGTTGCAATTTTTTGTGCATTTATATAAAAATCCTACTGGGAACTGGACTCACCCACAATAGGAAAGATTTTCCACTTTTTTGATGCATTTATGTGGCACAAGTATAAGCCACATAGAAAGATTAAAAAGCTTCCAAATTGCACCCCCTTAAATCAACTATGCTTAATGTTCATGACTGATGATTACCTGAGTTGAAACTTCATTTTCATAATTGAAGCAGAAATACACATGGCTGAGTATTACGGGCCCTCAAGAAGATTGGGAGGCAGTCAGACATACTACTAATTGCCAGGTCTCCTCCCCTACAGATGATCAGCTGCTGACGTTGCTTCATACAATCATCAATAAATACCTATCCATAATTTGGTCTTTTTTGGATATAAATTGGGCTGGATTTCGTAGTCGAGTGGTAAAGGAGGAATGCTCTCCAATAGATTTGCAAAAAGCTGTCCAGAAACATCTTGCGAAGTTGGTGGATTTCTTCTTTCCCAACGCCAGCTTGAATCTGAGACTAAGGTTCTCCAGGCATCCAGCAATAGTAAAGCTATCAAGCAGAGTAAACAGCCAATTGCATTGAAGTATTCTCACAGACAACAAACCAGGGCATAAAAGCCATTGAATCCCTTCTTTTAACTTTAAATGTATGGACAGAAAAATGAATGTTTGGGATCTGCATATGAGCTTAAGGGAGAACGTAAAAAATAAATAAATGAAACTATTTTAAAACTTTGTCAAAGTTCTTACCATAATGGACAGATTTGACATTCAACTCATAAAAAATTACTTTTCTTGGATCAGTGAAACTGCTAGCAGTAATTATGAACTTAATACGATGTTAAAATGCAGTCACACATTATTCTATATGGCCAAATTTATTTATGGACTTTCCAGCGATACTAAGTTTGTAAGAACTTCAATTATCACAATTAATTGCATTCTGCTGTGGCTTCAGTAGTGTGTCATCTGCTGAAATATAGAATAACTGACAATGATTTTGATGTTCAACTGCCCATGCGCGGACTCCAATGGTTGCTGCCTGCGACAAAGGAGGAATGACTGCCAACGCTAACAGCTTCACTCTCACAACTACCACAAGATCAGGCCGTTATATTTGAACACTCCTGGTGCACAGCCACATTTTGTTAGAGAGCAGATCAGGCTCTCAGATTCCTGATTGGTAATTCTGATGATGGGGAAATTAAGAGGGTTGCAAATCAGGTCCACTGATCTCTACGCTTGATTGTTCAATCTGCCCTGTTGGGACGACAAACAGAAAAAAATTCACCCCGTAAGCCTGATGTGTTTGACAGAAGCTAGATGAGTGTCTAGCTAAATATAAATAGGATTCTTTCCTGCTCAGACAATGACCATTTATGATGACGTCCTGCACGATTCTGACGATGGATGGGCTGTCCATTTAAAGCAGATGGCAGCCTCATAGATTTATGAAAGTAATTTTATAGCTACAGCAATCCAATACAATCTTATTGGGGAAAGGGGCAAGGGGAGCATGGAGCTCCTTTTTGTTCAACAGGGCAAGTTTAACCCTTTCCTTCCCCAATTAGCTTTTTCAGGTCCCTCTTGAAGACTCCTATTCACCACATATCTAAATGGTTAATGTTTGCCTGATCTGATTCTTTCAGTCGTGTCTCTGAGCTCTCCTCTTCCTATTCTTGTGGAGAGGTGGTGGTGGTGGGGTGGGGGGGGGGGGGGGGGGGGCTTGTGGGGAATGGCTTGGTGCAGTGGTGGCATTTTAACAAATCTTGGTGATCACCTCAGTTGGGTGGGGAAACAACTTATTGGAGTTTTCATGTTTTGGATATTTTTAAAGGCTGCAGCTCACATACATTTTTCGATGGGTTGACACCCTGAGGTGATATTACACATACAATCCTGTCATTTTTATTCTGCTCAATGGCTGAATCCCTTTGCTAATTGGTTACGAATCCTCTTGGCTGGATTCTGAAGAGAATTGATGGACTCCATGAAAGAGTTATCTTAAAAAATGAATGATTTTTGAAACTCCTTAATAATAGCACCCCCGTTTGTCAGAGTGCGTATTTATTCCCAGAGGCATCTTCATCCTTAATTAATAAATGTACTTGCACTGAAGGACTTTAATTTCCTTGCTTTGAGGAACAACAATAAAGGCAAGCTTTCTCATTCACAGTCGGCAGTTGGATAAGTGCTTGGGGTAGTGTAAATGATGATGATGGATGAATCTTTGAATCTATAATTTCTGCATTTTACCATTCTCCCTCTAAGAAAGGATCATTTCAAATTTTCACCTTGAAATCAGCAGGGGTGATGAAGGCTGTGAGTGTATTTGATACCTTGTATTTCTTTTTGAGTCCGTTCAGATAGACACTTCATACTTATGATGTCCCATGAGACAACTGCAAAAACTGTTTTCTACACTGATGCATGATATTATTTTCAGCAGAGAGCATCAGACATTATCAACCTCCTTGACTGCCAAGGGCTTTAGTGCAGTCATCTGCCAAGACTGCTCTGATATTAACATGCAGCCTGGCCCTGGAGGTTTAAGGAGCATGTTTAACAAAGGAAGAGTGGTTTTAAAATGTTATTTCCCTGACAAGTCTATTAGGGTAGCTTTGGAAAGTTCAGCCAAAAGTTGGCTATGAGAATAGTCTTTTTAGCTCCGCGTTACCCAAGGCCAACTAATTTAAAGTTCATATCCCTTCATCACTCCTTGTTTCAGCTGTGACAAATGCAGGATTTTAGATACACTGGATTATAAACATTTGGCACTTTAAGGTTAAAAGTCTGGGTTAGAGCGTGTTTGACTGCAGTGTTCATGTTTTTTTAAATCTTGATTTTGAAGATCAGAAAGCTTTTAGGAGCCAGCGGTGAAATTGGCCATCATAAAAGCCTGGGCTAATGAACTGTTCTTTGATTAGGCGTTAATGTGTTTTCAGCCTGGGGAGTTAATTTGTTTTCAGCTTGGGAAGATGATGTCATTGCTGCATGGAGCTAAGGTATTCAGACATTTTGAAAAAGCTTTTGAGTTCTGATCTGGCAGAGTCCACAAATAAAGTCCTATGCTCTCACCATAGAATAATAAAAACAAAATATCAATAGTATTTAAAGTCATGCAGACTTGAATCAGCTTTCTGAAGACATCCAGCCAGAGTCTGTAGGGGTTCTAACGGGAGCCAAATCTGTTGTGGAAAGCAAGTATTACTTTGTGCCATTGAAATGTAGAATGCAGTGAGAGCGGTATGTTTTTCCTTTCTTGTTGTTTAATTGGGAATAATTATTTCTTTTAAAAAATGTTATTATTTAAAATTTTTCCAATTAAGGGGCAACGTAGCATGGCCAATCCACCTACCCTGCACTTCTTTGGCTTGTTGGGGTGAGACCCACGGAGACATGGACACTGGACAATGACCCAGGGCTGGGATCATACCCAGGTCTTCAGCACTGTGAGGCAGCAGTGCTAACCACTGCGCCACCATGCCGCTGTGTTTATTTGGGAATAGAGAAAGTAATCAAGGGTATTGTATTTACTGTATTTAACAGTATTGTTTAAGGGGTAATTGTAAGATATTTTTGCGCGTGAGGTTTAAGATTTTAATACTGTGTTAATAATAAAGTTTTGCTTTAAAATATCTGGGGCAGGATTCTCGTCAGCGGACACTGAAATCAGGAAAGACAATTGGGTGGAGAATCGGTTCCGATGTCAAAATCGTGGGAGGCGCCGATTTGACGCCAAATCGCAATGCTCAAGCACATGCTGCAGCGCGTCAATGTGTTCCGGAACGCACGTACGGTAGACACAGCTTGCATATCATTAGCGAGCCCCCCCTGGTATTCTCCGGGGCCTCTGCGATTCTCTTCCGATAGGCCGAGTTCCCGACGGCGTGGTTCACTTATGCTTTTATAAAATTATGAAACCGGCGTGACGGCTGCTGAGGGGGAGACAAGGGGCTGGATTGTCCGTTTCAGGGACTATGAGCTGGATTCTCCACCGGCATGATGCTCCATTTTGCCGGCAGCCTGGGAGTTACCGACGGCGTGGGGCTGCCCCACAATGGGAAACCCCATTAACTAGCCGGCATAACGGAGCATCCTGCCAACGGGCTGAAACAGAAATCCACCCCATGTCCCCATGCCATTGTACAAATTGTAGCCTTTCATGCCAGAAAAACTGGCGTCAAAACGCACATATTCACAGCCCTGCAGGGGGTTAGCAGGGACCGGTCGTGAAGCTTGCAGCTTTAGCTGCAGATACGGGCCCCCGCACCTCTGTGCAGAGACCATGCATGCGCACGGCGTTGGCCTCCTGCGGCTGCACCGTGCTCCATGGCGGACTCAAACCGCGGAGCTGGACCACGTAAATACTGCCTCGAACGGCTGGGACCATGTTAGATCCACGCCATCAGGATTTCAGCCGGTCGGGGGGGAGAATAGCGGGACGGGCCTCTGACAATGGCCGCAGGTAGGGGATACGCGTATTTCCGGGGGCCGGAGAAACGAGGAACCGGTGCCGGTCCCGATTCCATGCGCGGGAATGGATTCTCCACCCTGGCATCGGGCACGATTTTGGCGTTGGGGGTGCAGAGAATCCAGCCCAGGGAGTAGAGAAGGTGTCCAACATCGTCATAGTTTGCTGACAGTTGTGGCACTGGCTGGGGCCTTCTTCCAGGTTCAGGGGGAGTGGTGGGGGGTGGCCAGGAGGTGGGGTGTGGGGTCAGGATGGACGGGCATGGAGCACCATTGCCGGCAAGTCAGCCATGCAGCTGTGCACACCACTAATAGCCCACTTTGAACCTAATGCCACAGGCTCTATAGGTGTCCCCCCCCAGGACACCCCAAAGCCGACCCATCAGCTGTATAGGCACGCTTCAGCACAACCAGTGCCATCTTTTTGGCTTGGATATGTTTGTGTGGGGAGTTTACTGTGTATGTGCGACTGCAGCTTGTCAGCCTCCCGAGTGTTGATCACTGACCTGGCAAATCCCATACCATTTTTGATTGGAATCGATTGTGTTCCACACGGCACCAGTGCTAGCCCCTCAATGGTCGCAAAATCAGCCCAGGTGCGGCGGCAGTTTTTCTGTCATAAAAGGCCACTGATTCTGAGTTGGAGTAAACATTTAATTCTCAGAAACAGAGAATCCCGCCCAAAATCCTTATTTCTTCGAGTAATCACTCCTGGAGCGAAGTATTCTTTCCGCACAGTCTTACAAAATATTATTAAATATTGGGGTTCGGTCCAGCATCCTAGTCACAGTTGGGGTCTGGTCTGGGATTTTTTTTTTTTTTTTTTTTAATAAATTTAGATTAGCCAATTATTTTTTCCAATTAAGGGGCAATTTAGCGTGGCCAATCCACCTACTCTGCACATTTTTGGGTTGTGGGGGCGAAACCCACGCAGACACAGGGAGAATGTGCAAACTCCACACGGACAGTGACCCAGAGCCGGGATCGAACCTGGGACCTCAGCGCCGTGAGGCGGTTGTGCTAACCACTAGGCCACCGTGCTGCCGTGGTCTGAGATTTTAATACAGTAATCTTTCCCATCTCCAACCGCCAACTGTCTGAAAATACTGCATTTCTAGAACTCTTGGTCTCTGCTACACCCTTAACTTCCTTCACCTCAGCATGACCACCATGCCTTTAAGTGATGAGGCACCATGCTCTGAAATTCTCTTCCTATGTCTCTTTGACTTACCACTTCACTTGCCTTCTTTAAGGCTATCCTTAGAAATCAGCCCTCCTGTTATCTCCTTTTGTAGCCCAGGATAAATATTTGTCTAAGATACTCTCAAGAAAGGCTTGAGACATATTTCTATGTGCTAAAGATGCTGTATAAAAGCAGGCCGTCCTTGTAGATTTAAACTGTAACCTTCCATTAATTGCAGGCAATTAAGAGAGTTAAGTGAGCAAACATAAATGGCAGTACCAAATTATCCACCATCAACATTGGTGCTTATTTTCAATGGCCTCAACATCCTCCGTGTCAAGGAGGGACTTGAGCTTTGCTGTGTTCTGCTATTGGCCTCACAACATTAGCTATTTTAGATTATGCATGATTTATTGGATATCCTGATTTATTTAGATACAGTTCAAAGCTGCATGAGTCATGTAACCTTAAATGTACAATGATTTAGCCAGATTATTTCAACTTGAAGATGAAAATAACATTTCAAACAAAAAGATATTGAAATATTCTTATTGTCACTGTACATTTTAAACTGAGACTCTCACCCATCTCCAAAAGTTTGTGAAACTAAAAGAAAAAGATGGAAGGCACTGAGTATCATTGCACTAAAAATGAAAACAAATGTTAATTAACTTCATCTAGAAGCAATTGGCCAGTTCTGTTGTATACACTAAAATGTTAGAATCATACAATTTACAGTGCAAATGGAGGTCATTCAGCCCATCGAATCTGCCCTTGGAAAGAGCACCCTATTTAAGCCTATGCCCCCACCCTATCCCCGCAACCCAGTAACCCCAGCTAACCTTTTGGATACTAAGGGGCCAATTAAGCATGCTAATCCACCTAACCTGCACATCTTTGGACTATGGGAGGAAACTGGAGGATCCGGAGGAAACCCATGCAGACATGCCGAGAAAGTGCAAACTCCACACAGACAGTGACCCAGGGCTGGAATTGAACTCAGGTCCTTGGAACTGTGAGGCAGCAGTGCTAACCACTGTGTCACTGTGCCGCTCCGCTGAACAGAAATATTTATGAGGCATTCAGACACATATTATGTGCTAGATTCTCCATTCTGGAGACTGTGTTCCCACCATCGAGACACGCTATTGGTTTCCGTTAGGAGTGGCAGCTAGGTGTGATTCCCTCTCCTTTGTCGTACTAATGTATGCATGGAGGAGAGCTCACCGGATTCCGTCAGAAAACCCGTTATCGAGCCAATATCTTGAGTGTGCGGCCCAATAACGGGGTCTGGTAATGGGTCCCCCTCACCACCGCAATGCAAATCCTGCCCGCCCGCCCTGCAGACAAGTAGGTACATCCACATCCTCTCCCCCCCGCCAACCATGGGAATACCATGTCACTGCACCCCACAGCATGCATACATGAGGATAACCAGACCCCCACATGACCCCCCCCGAAGCCCTCTATCAGACCCCCATCAGAGACCTTACAACATGGATCCCCATCAGACACACAATCAGACCGCCCCTTAGAAACCTCCAACAGTGACACCTTCAGAGACTCCATCAGTCACCACTGCCTGAAAACTGAAGAGCAGTCCAGGCAGAAAAGAGATAAAACACAGCATTTTCACTCACCCTTCCCTAACATCTGCTGCCTCAGACAAACATGTTTAAAACAGTAGCTATTACAAGCGTCAAACGCTTCCTCAAATGCCAAGTGCACGTCAAAGGCATATCATAGGTATATCAGGAACAAAAGAATGACTAGAGTAAGATTAGGGCTAATCAAGAATAGTAGTGGAAAGTTGTGTGTGGAATCAGAGGAGATAGGGGAAGCGTTAAATGGATAATGTTGTCGAGGAGAATACTCAGGTACAGTCGACCAGGCTAGATGGGATTGAGGTTCACAAGGAGGAGGTGTTAGCAATTTTGGAAAGTGTAAAAATAGATAAGTCCCCTGGGCCAGATGGGATTTATCCTAGGATTCTCTGGGAAGCCAGTGAGGAGATTGCAGAGCCTTTGTCCTTGATATTTATGTTGTCTTTGTCGACAGGAATAGTGCCGGAAGACTGGAGGATAGCAAATGTTGTCCCCTTGTTCAAGAAGGGGAGTAGAGACAACCCTGGTAATTATAGACCTGTGAGCCTTACTTCGGTTGTGGGTAAAATGTTGGAAAAGGTTATAAGAGATAGGGTTTATAATCATCTTGAAAAGAACAAGTTGATTAGCGATAGTCAACACGGTTTTGTGAAGGGTAGGTCATGCCTCACAAACCTTATTGAGTTTTTTGAGAAGGTGACCAAACAGGTGGATGAGGGTAAAGCGGTTGATGTGGTGTATATGGATTTCAGTAAGGCGTTTGATAAGGTTCCCCACGGTAGGCTATTGCAGAAAATAAGGAAGTATGTAATTGAAGGTGATTTAGCGGTTTGGATCAGTAATTGGCTAGCTGAAAGAAGACAGAGGGTGGTGGTTGATGGCAAATGTTCATCCTGGAGTTCAGTTACTAGTGGTGTACCACAAGGATCTGTTTTGGGGCCACTGCTGTTTGTCATTTTTATAAATGACCTGGAAGAGGGTGTAGAAGGATGGGTTAGTAAATTTGCAGATGACACAAAGGCCGGTGGAGTTGTGGATAGTGCTGAAGGATGTTATAGGATACAGAGGGACATAGATAAGCTGAAGAGCTGGGCTGAGAGGTGGCAGATGGAGTTTAATGCGGAAAAGTGTGAGGTGGTTCACTTTGGAAGGAGTAACAGGAATGCAGAGTACTGGGCTAATGGCAAGATTCTTGGTAGTGTAGATGAACAGCGAGATCTCGGCATTCAGGTACATAAATCCCTGAAAGTTGCCACCCAGGTTAATAGGGCTGTTAAGAAGGCATATGATGTGCTAGCCTTTATCAGTAGGGGGATTGAGTTTCGGAGCCACGAGGTCATGCTGCAGCTGTACAAAACTCCGGTGCGGCCGCACCCGGAGTACTGCGTGCAGTTCTTGTCACCACATTATAGGAAGGATGTGGAAGCTTTGGAAAGGGTTCAGAGGAGATTTACTAGGATGTTGCCTAGTATGGAGGGAAGGTCTTATGAGGAAAAGCTCAGGGACTTGAGGTTGTTTTCGTTAGAGAGGAGAAGGTTGAGAGGTGACTTAATAGAGACATATAAGATAGTCAGAGAGTTAGATAGGGTGGACAGTGAGAGTCTTTTTCCTCGGATGGTGATGACCAACATGAGGGTACATAGCTTTAAATTGAGGGGTGGTAGATATAGGACCGATGTCAGAGGCAGTTTCTTTACTCAGAGAGTAGTAGGGGTGTGGAACGCCCTGCCTGCAACAGTAGTAGACTCGCCAACTTTAAGGGCATTTAAGTGGTCACTGGATAGACATATGGATGAAAATGGAATAGTGTAGGTCAGATAGGCTTCAGATGGTTTCACAGGTCGGCGCAACATCGAGGGCCAAAGGGCCCGTGCTGCGCTGTAGTGTTCTATGTTCTATCTTGAAGGGCTTCAAATCCATTGACAGCCTTTGAAATGCTAATATGCAATTCAATTTCACAGTGATAAATTGCATTAGCCATTAATTGACAGCTTTATTACTCCAGAGGCAATTGCTTCATGGATTGTTGATTTATCTTCCCCTTCAAGCTTGAATGCATCTCCATTACCCTGCTGTGATGCTAACCACAATGTTTATAAATATTCCTGCTATGATTGACAGCTCTTCACCAAATCAAAAGCATTTGAGTGCTTTCATTTCCTTTTTTACACAACAGAATCTATGGAAGTTTTTATTGCCGGGGTGCGATGGGGCAGTCAGATGGTGTGGTCTTATGGGGGTGGGCGTGCAGGGTTTGCATTGCGGAGAGGAGCAAGGCCTCCCGGTGGACTTTGGGGGGCACCTGAGTTATTCACTGACACCCCCCCCCCTCCCCCCCGCCCTGCAGGATTCAACCCGTCATGGCCACACTTGGGAAAACTTGCACTGAATCCTGCTGGATGGAATTCCAGCTGTGGAGATCAGTGCATAACGAGGGGTTGAGAACCAGGCTTCTAACCCGTTAATTAGATGCAAATGGGTGCAACTCAGGGATTTGCATTCTTATGCTAGAACAGGGCATGTAGCTTGCTGCGATTCTCAATGGGCATCCAGAGCATCTGAATAGAATTGGTGCCCGACGCGATCACGTTTTTGAGCCGACACTCCATTCTCAGTTATAAGCTGCGGTCAAACACACCATCCTGCACATCAAATGGCAGTTGCGGTGAAGACAGATCTCATAGATTTCTCAGCAATCTACCCAGACATTAGTCACAAAATCTCGTTAAAACACTGTCTCCTTCACAAGAAACTTTTATCTAGCGCAGTGGTGAAAAACCTGTGGCCTGTCAGAACTCTGCGTTTGGCCGGTTGATTATTGTTCACAGTGCAGAGGAATCATGTCGCTACACTTAATTCCGGGTTCAGGATCACGCTGCCATGAGTTGACACCAGGGCACACTGCTACAATTCCCACCAGGATCGTGATCCTACAGTTGATGCCAGGATCACAATGCTGCAGTTTCCACCATTCAAACACAATGGCCAGTGCATTCTGGATACACAAACGCAGGGAGACGGTCGTATTCAGTGCCAGAAGACATGTGGGAGGCTGCACTTGCTCTTGATTTTTTAGCAGTTACCCACTTTGCTCCTGCCTGATTTCTCATCTTGTGTTGAAGTGATTGGGTGAAGAAGGAGAATCAGGTGCAAAATCAAAAAATCCAGAGGACGTAGAAGTAGCCAGATAGAGAAAAATCGGTGATGAGACAGAATGGTTGAAGAGAGTTTGGAACTGAATTATTTTGTTACTCAACAGAAAAGGAGACAATTGTGCTTGTTTTGCAATGAGGTGAAAGCAGTTCCAAAAAATTACAACGTCAACAGATATTTTGGGCGGAATTTAACGGAAACATTTCTAAGTTCATTTGTGGTACGTTTTTCAGGGAGTTTTAAAATCTGAAACAAGCCATGAGAATGCAGAGGCAGTTACTTTATAGGCAGTAAATGAGAACGATGCAGTGACTTTCACCAGCTTTCACATTGCTTGGTTACTGAGAAAAAAGAGAAAGCCATTCTCAGATGGCAAATTAGTGAAAGAATGCATCATCGACCCTGCAAATGCTTTATTTGCTGGGTTTAAAAGCCAAGAGCAAATGATCAAACATGCTGACATGTGAAGCGTCTGCACATCGTTGAGCCCTAATCCAAGAAAAGTTCTGGAGGGCAGATCCAACCAGAAGTCACATTCATAATGTAAGCACCATATCTGTGGACCTCATGAGTGAAATTGGGCATTTGCATTAACACAACCTCATGGATAAGATTAAATACGTTTAATACATGCAAAACCTTTCATAACCAGATGCAGAAGATGCTTAAATAAACATTCATATATTAATAGAACTGTCGTCAACTTCAAGTGGCAAAGGCAAATGTAATATTTATGCTTGCATTATTCATGAAATTTTCCATTGAAGCCAGCCCACGCCGCGGGAAACCCATAGGCGGGATATTCTCCTGGCAGGAAAAGTGAATCGCAACAACTGGAGAATTCCAGCCCTCAACTGCGCTCAACATTAAATAATTCCAAAAAAACACTCACCTCCGAGAGAAGGAATTCCTCCTCATCTCTGTCTTAAATGGGCGACCCCTCACTCTTACCCCTTTTCTCCTAGACTCTCCCACAAAGGGAAACAACCTCTCAGCATCTACCCTGCAAAGCCCCCTAAGAATTCTTTATATCTCAATAAGGTCACCTTTCATTCTTCTAAACTCCAATGAATGCAGGCCCAACATACTCAATCATTCCTCATAAGAAAATCTCTCCAAACATGAGATCAATCGAGTGAATCTTCTCTGTATTGTCTCCAATGCCAACATATCTTTCCTTTGAATAGGGGACCAAAACTGTTCACAGTATTTCAGTTTTAGCAAGACTTCCCTATCTATCCTCCATTCCCTTTGAAATAAAGACCAACATTCCATTTGCCTTCCTAATTACCTGCTAAACCTGCATACTAGTCTTTTGTGACTTATGTATGAGGGCCACCAAATCCCTCTGTGCTGCAGTTTCTGCAGTCTTTCTCCATTTAAATAATATTCAGCTTGTTTATTCTTCCCACCAAAGTGGGAAGTATCTGCCAAGTTTTTGCCCACTCACCTAACCTGTCTGTGTCCTTCTGTAGGCTCTTTGTATCATCCTCAGCACTTGCCTTCACATCTATTTTTGTGTCATTCTCAAACTTGGCAATAGTACGTTCACTTCCCTTGTCCAAGACATTAATATATATATTGTAAATAATTGTGGCTGAGCACTGATCCCTGTGGCGCTCCACTAGTTACAGATTGCCAACCTGAGAATGTCCCTCTTATCCCAACTCTCTTGGCGCGATTCTCCATTCCCCACGCCGGGTGGGAGAATCGCGGGAGGCCTGGGCGACTCACGACATGCCCCCCTGCCGCCCCCCACGATTTTCACGGCACTGCCGATTCTCCGGCCCGGATGGGCCGAGCGGCCTGCCGTTCCTGACCGGTTCACGATGGCGGCAACCACACCTGGTCACTGCCGTCATGAACATGGGCAGCAGATGCTCGTTTGTGGCTTGTGGGGGGCGGAGAGAAGAACGAGCACCACGGCCGTGCTCGGGAGGGGACTGGCCCACAATCGGTGCCCACCGATTGTCAGCCCAGCGTCTCAAAGGGACACATTCTCTCCCCTCCGCCACCCCGCAAGATCAAGCCGCCACGTCTTGCGGGGCAGTGGAGGGGAAGACAGCAACCGCGCATGCGCGGGTTGGCGCCAGCCAAACTGCGCATGCACGGCTGTCGTCATTAGGTGCCGCCGCGTCATTCTCAGCGCGCCGTGCCTTGATGCCAGCGACAAGGCCTGGCGGCCGAGAATAACGGAGCGCCGCTCCTAGCCCCGGGGTGGGGGTGAATAAGGTGAGAGGAGCGGCCTACGAGGCCGTCGTGAAACTCGGCCGAGTTCACGACGGCCTTCCCGATTTATCGCGGGAGCGGAGAATTCCAACCTTGTCTTCCGTTATTTAGCCACTCCTCTAACCATGCTAATATACCACCTTAAACACCCATGAGTGATTATCTTATTAAGTCGCCTTTTGTGTGGTACCTTATCAAATGTTTTTTGTAAATCCAAGTATATTACATCTACTGATTCCCCTTTATCTACCCTGCTGTTACCAACCTCAAAGTATTCTAATAAATTTGGCAAGCATGATTTTCCCTTCATGAAGCCATGCTGACTCTGCTTGATCATATTATGTATCTCCATCATATTCTCACCACTATGTCATCTGATCAGTAGTGGAAAGGTTGTTTGACAGCCCTCCTACCTAGGGACCAATTAAGTAGCTTATTAATGCCGGCTTCCTGCCTCTGCTGATATTTGATCAGTGGTGAATGGGCTCTGCACCATGTACAGAGACCACAAGGTGAACTTGGTGGCCTCCTGGTGGGATCGGGGTTGGGTGAAATTATCTCCTTTTCGAGCATCCAGTGGTCCACAGAGAGTGCGTGCTAAAGGCACCACCTGTCCCCACCAGTTTCTCCCTCACCCAACCCTAGCCAGGGCCTGCCTGATAGGCATCGATACCCCCAGAGCCAACTTAGCTGGTTGCGAGAGCCCACATCCATTGCTGCGGCTTCCTTTAAGTGCAGCCAAAATAATGGATTGATGCCCGGTTACTCTACTCGCACTCTAATTGACAGGAAGCTTTTGGGGCTGGGACGGCGACCTTAATAGGGACTGAACTGGCTGACACTGACAAGATATGGCTTTAGATCCCCATGAATGCTGAAATGGGTTTGCCTCCACTGCCCCCTCCCCATCACTGCTTTTAGACTTGGTATTGGAACCCCCTGTCACTAAAACCAGCCCTCTGCATGGGGAAAGTACATCAGTTGTACAGGAGTCCAGATGAATGAGTTCCATTAAATACATACATTTCTCAGGAAATTCTGAGAGTGACGCAATTGAGATTGATGTTGTATTTTACAATCTGCTTAAAGGCTACCTGAGAACCCATCTTAATTCCAACAGGCAAGATTCCTGCTGGCTAGGTACTGCAATACTTATCACCATAGCTCATTCGCAGCTCCTTTGAGCATCTGTAATGAAACTAATGTCATTAATAGCACAGGCAAATAACATTTTGAATACTGACATATTTAAAACAGACAACCACATTAAATATTTTTTTCTGTTTATGCAGCCCATGCAGGTAAATACTTTTTAAATTACTCACAGGATGGATTGGTGCCTGATAGGCAGTGAAATTGGTGAAGAGCAGCACAAAACAGTTGTATAGTAAACCAGCAGCTGGAAACACAGCTCCCAATCTTCTTTTGCCTATAGATTTGAGTGTGGAACAATTTCACTTGTATGGTCATGATTTGAAAGGGAAGGGGTGGATGTTTGTAAGTGTCTAAAAGAGAGGGACGCCCGGAGAGCTGGATTCTCCATCGGCGGGATTCTCCATTTCGCTGGCAGCACACGCACGCTGGTGGCTTTCCCGACAATGTGGGGGTGTCCATAATGGGGAACCCCATTGGCCGGCTGCCAGGATGGAGAATCCAACAGCCAGGGGGCGCACTGCAGCTGGAAAATAGGTGCGGCGGGACGGAGAATCCCACCCAGGGAGCCTGCAGGTCCAGGTTTAATGGCCAGGACCCGTTTTCAGGAACTATCTCAGTGGCCTGTCTAAACCTGGCCGGATCCAGTCCCTGGATGGCAGGACAGAGTGGAAGTTTGGCAATAAGAAACTGAACCTGGGACCCTAAGGGACCAGTCTCCAGTAGTCATGGAAGCGATGGAAGAAGGAGATCATGGACACCATCCTGTTGAGGAGTTAAGATCAAAAGAGGCCCAGGTATATGTTGTGGGCTGGAGGAACACTTGTGTTCATCCTCATCCCCATGGGTACCTAACAGAGATACTAATTTCCATATCGTAATAATGATCTTTATTATCACAAGTGCGCTAACATTAACCCTGCAATGAAGTTACTGTGAAAAGCCCCTAGTCGCTACATTCCGGCGCCTATTCAGGTACACAGAAGGAGAATGCAGAATGTCCAAATTACCGAACAGCACGTCTTTCAGGGCTTGTGGGAGAAAACTGGAGCACCCGGAGGAAACCCCTGAAGACACGGGGAAAACATGCAGACTCCGCACAGTAACCCAAGCCGGGAATCGAACTTGGGACTAAATAGCAGTTGAACATCAGACGGGTAAGCAGCAGGATCGGGGGGGGGGGGGGGGGGGGGGGGGGGGGGGGGGGGGTAAGTCGCTGCCCTCATTCTAACTGCCCTCACTCAGTTCTGCCCTCACTCAGTTCCTGCTAGTTAAGTGGAGTTAAAGTTGAAGTTCATGAATCAGTATCTGAAAGAGCAAGGCAGGTTCATATTTTGGCTTGGCTTAAGTGTTGGTGTTTTCTCAATCCACTATACAATTCACTTGACTTTATATCAACAGCTTAAAAAAGATATAATTCAGCATGATTTACATTTGTATAATTCTACCATTATGGTTTGAAATTTTCTGCTGTTCACTTTACTTAACTTTCTGAAGATTCATCTTGTGAAGTAAAATAAACTAGTTGTTAGAGACAATCAACCAAAATTTGTTTTAGATTTAATGCTGCCAGGAAAATACAAAAAGTGGAATAAATTGAATCCACAGATCGATGCACAGTTAGCTTTCAAAGCTTTATTCTGGCTAAAAATCTATCCCAGCAGCTGTAATAGGATTGTCATTTGCTCTTTGTGTTTGTCCTAAATTCACAATTTGAAGAAAACATTATTTCACATTTAGATCACAAGTACAATGGTTTGTGTCCACATGTACCTTCATTAAAGTATCATTAGAATTGAACAGACTTTATGTTTAATGCTCAAATAATCCCTCTCCCAGCATAGGTATTTCACAATGTCCACATTCAGGATATAGTGCATGTGCATCACCACAATAAAGTCCACTTATTCCTGGTAAAGGAGGTTTGTACAGTTTTAACAGTGCATTTAAACGTCTTGCTCCTGTGAGTGTTTCGAACTTGTTTTGATGTCGAAGAGAGCCAAAACCCCATGTCCTCCAAAGTAAATCTCAAACAGTATAATATGCAAATAAATATGACCGGAATTATTACCTTATCTAACTTTGAAGATATCTATCTCTATACATTTTTCCTATGTATGCCAAAGACTGTGGGCAATAACCACTGTTATTTTGATTCACACACTACAGTTTCACAAACCAGTAGTTCACATAATGATCTGGTCTTATCAGGTCTTGAGCAGATCTATCTGCAACAGATTCATACTTACTTGGTGACTGTAGAAAGAAATAACTCACATTTACATTTCACTTTATCCTGTTCTCAGCATTTCATAGCTAATGAACTATGTTTGAAGTGTTGTTATAATGGAGTCAGCCACCGGCTTATTTTAATATTCCAATGGCAGACACGGGGGTGGGAGAGGGTTTAGAGGGAGGGCAAAAATTGGTTTAATGACATTCCCATGGTATTTTCCGTTGGTGCCTGACATGTCAGACCAGAGAAGCTGCTGGAGGCCGGCGTGAAATTGGTTTGCACCCTACTAATGACATGCAGATAAAAGGTTAACGAGAATCTTCCTCCCGTGCTCATATCTTCACGACACCAGTGGGAAAACATGTTGGTACAAAACACGTTGGTACAATTTGGCATGCAGGTGTCAGGACTCACCTAAATAACACCTGGGCTGCTTCTGGAGTTCGGAATGGAGGCCACCAGCATCCCTGCAACCCTGAACACCACAGCAGTGGTTGCGGGGGAACAACTACAGATGGATCCAGATTCAGTGTAATCAGGGAGCTCCATCTTCCAGCCTCAGAAAGTTTCTGGAGATTCATCTTCATTTTTAGCAGATCCACCTTCTTTTTTCAATAGCGGGTCAGTGATGTTTCGGCAGCTTTTCAACTTGGCTCCCGGATAGGATGGCAAACTTTGCACCACCAGGCCTGCCTCGCCTCGGAATAAGGTGCAAAACAACCGGCTGCATAATTAATGAGGTCAGGTCGGAAGATATGGCGTGCTTTCTTACCGGGTTCTTAGCGGGAAACGCTCCATGTTCCCATCCCCACTACAAGACTTAGGGCGCGATTCTCTGGCCTGCTTGTGTTCTCACTCGAGCAAAATGAGACCGGTGAATGGCAGGACTGGCTGACAGTAAGAACAGCACCAGGCGCTAAACAGCTTGCGATGCAACCGGCCTTCTCCCGTAGGCGAAATTGGGATCCTGTCATGGCGTGGCGTGGTGAGAAACCAATTATCACTACCTCACCCCTATTTCCATACAATTAATGGTAATGACCCCATATCTACTGGCCTCCTGTCATTCATCGGCCTCCTCAACAAGTGGTCACGGTGGTGCCTGAAAAACGTGAACCTGATGGAAGGGCTTCTGTGGGGAACCGAGCTTGCCGTCCCAGTGCTTGGCGGGGAGGGGTGGGTGGGGCACCCTCAGCTGGGGATGGGGGGGCAGGGGCCACCCTCCACAGGGGTGGGCTGCCAAGAGAAAGGGGGAATGGAGGTTGCTGTGGGATAAAACCGTGCGGGGCTCCACCATGCTGCAGACGGCATTTTGGCCCTTGTGGTGTTGCTGGTAGGCCGAGCTGTCAGATGCTGGAGACGGTGGCAGCAGCAGTGTCTGCAGATGCTTGAGGTGGCGGCCTACTTACAGGGACGTGCCCTACACCCTGAGAAACTGCCCATATATCAGACCAGGGAAGGACCTAGATGGGGAGGCTCGCAATGGCCCAAGGTGTATATGCACCGCAGGTCCTTTTTTTTTTTTATAAATGTTTTTTATTGAGTTTTCATATTTATATATGACAAATTACAAGTTATTAGAGAGAGAGAAAAAAAAAAAGGAAAACACAAAAATTTAACATGAATATTTACAGGTAAGCATCTTCATAACAATAATTGTGGCCGCCCCCTTTAGCCAGCATACATATTTTACATTCCCCAATATGGCCGAGGCACATGTTTATAGGCATTTATTTATAGTTTGGTTTTGGGCCTTGGCTTGCCATCAAACCCCCATACCGAGCCCGTATTCCCCCCCCCCCCCCCCCCCCCCCCCGGCTACCTTCCCCCCGATTCCCGTCCATTTTCCCCTGGTTCTTGGCCACCCGACTATTCTTCCTCATGTACGTTGGCCACAAACAGGTCCCGGAACAGTTGCATGAATGGCTCCCACGTTCTGTGGAAGCCGTCGTCCGACCCTCGGATGCGCAGGTCCTTTTAACCACTGATGGACAGTGTGTCTCAGGGGCTCCGTCTCCATAAGGAGACGCTGCGGCACCTATGTCATGTCCTCGCGGACTTGGCACCACATGGAGGAGATGGACATCAGCTCCTGGTGGCCATCAAGGCCACTGGAACCCTAAAACTTTATGCCTCAGGATCATTCCAGAGCTCGAGTGGGAACCTGCGTGGAATCTCACAAGCCACAGCCTACAGGTGCATCCGACAGGTAATGGATGCCCTCTTTGCCCGGGCGGAGAACTATATAAATTTTGACATGGACCAAGCTCAAAAGGGTGCCCCGGCAGCAGGTTCTTTGTCATCGCCTAGATGCCCCAGGTCCAGGGGCTGATAGACTGCACGCATGTCGCCTTTCATTCACCAGGCCATCTGGGCGGGCCCTACATTAACAAGGAAGGAGTTCCACTCCCTGAACATATAGCTCATGTGTGACTACCACATGAAGATCACACAAATGTGTGCACGCCTCCCAGGGAGTGTGCATATCAGCTATGTCCTGGGGCAGTCAGACAGCCCTGCCTCTTCGAGGACCACCCCAGGGTGGGTAGCTGGCTTTTGGGGGATAAGGGGTACCCACTGAGAACCTGACTAATGTCGCCAGTTCGGAGGCCGGACACCGAAGGGGAGACCCGATACAATGAGGCTCATGTGGCCACATGGGCTGTTCATGAGTGGTGCATCAGACTGCTCAAAATGCAGTTCCCTGCAGATCACCGCCAGGTGGGCCGTCCGCTTGGTAGTGATCTGCTGTGTTCTCCACAATCATTGGGAGAATGTGGACTTGCATTACACATTAAACACACTTGTGTCCAACCAGTATGATGCCTCTGTCACTTTCGTCCGCAATGTGGGCTGACCTCCGCACCCTTAGCCCATTTCTCCAGGCACCACCCCCTCCCCTTGGCACCCACCCTCCGGCCGTGGAAATGTCCCCCAAGCTATGTTCTATCCCCTGAGTGTTCGGCTGTGGCTGTTGCTTGTATGTCGTTGCCTATCCCAGTGTTCAGGCAGTGTCCAGTCATCAAGGTGTGATTGGGATGCTGGGCAATGAATCCCACATGCTACATGGCCTGCCCACCCACGGGAATCCACTTGGGTTGTGTGAAGTGCTCACTTAAGCACGATTGCTAATTCCCTATTAGCAGTAGCCTTCAGCCGCATGGCTAGAGGCCTCGGCAGTCAGCAGGGGTTATGGGTGGTCTTTGGGAAAGACGGGCAGGGACTAGGGTTTCCCACTGGATCAGGTAAACTGGATCCAGGGGTTGGCATGGTAGTGCCATGAGCAGTTGGCCCCCCTGCTCCTCCTTCCCCCCACCCCCCAGCCTTCCCATGTCTGACCTCCGCTGCGGTGAGTCCCCCACCCCCAGCTAAGGGTCCCCTACCTCTCACCGAGCACAGGGGTGGGAATTTCAGCACCCCTGGGCTCTTTCTCTGTGACCAAAGGTGGCTACTCCCCTCCTCAGCACCCACAGAGGCCCTTGTGCCAGGTTCACTTTCTCATTAATAGGGCTTAAGTGGTGATGATTATTTTCTCACCATGCTTCAGCGAGATCCAGATTTTGCCTATGGGAGCAGGCTGGTTGCATTGCAAACTGGTGCCTGGCGCGGTTCTCACTTTTGGCCTCTCCCTCTATTCACGTGCCTCATTTTGCTTGAGCGAGAGTGTAACGAGGCCGGAGAATCGCTCCCGAGTGTGGGATGACATCCAGTGGGATATTTTCACCTGATGGATGTTGGCGTGTCTGAAACATTGCACCCTCTCAGCAGGTATAGCATTGGTCATAGTCAAGGAAATAGTGTTTTTGTCACGGGTCTAGCAGACTATCGGCAGGGCAGGTAGATTTGAACCTGACAAAGCGGATGGGTTTTCAAGTCATTGGCAGGTAAAAAGGATTGTAACCTGCTGCTGTGTTACAAAGCTGGCAGCAACCAGTTCACTTCCACCTTTAATCTCAATGTGATCTGCGTCGTGTGAGGGAACCCTGTGGAGCAAGCAGGTTTGCAATTTAAATATGTCAAGTACTCATTGGCAGTTTCTTTAAAGCTGATCTGTAACTTCAAATGTCACTGACAGGTTTCCCAGGCTTTGTGGAAGCTGCCAGGGAAATTAAGACGAGAGCAGGATTTGAGGGGGCTGAACAAGTAACAGACAAGAAATGTTTCAAATTCTAAGATCTCATAGCTACTTCCTTGGCGATGCGAAAGGCTGTTGTTCACATGACTGTGACTGCATCCTCAGTGATTTGGAAGATATTTCTACTACTTCGGATTTTCCTCCCACACGTCTCGATAGATGTGCTTGCTCGGTGAATTGGACATACTGAATTCTCCCTCAGTGTACCCGAACAGGCGCTGGAGTGTGACGACTGGGAGATTTTCACAGTAACTACATTGCTTTGTTAAAGTAAGCCTACGTGTGACAATAATAAAGATTATTATTATGTGCAGGAGTCTGCTCAAGAAGGCGGAGTGAGTGGGACTGAGGTGAGAAGAATGCATCCTGTCACTCAATTTCCTGCCCCGATGAGGTCATTGAACCTGTTGTGGCACTATATCCAGGAGTGTAGACCCATACTCCTGCAGTTGACTTCTCCTGTGACTTGCAATCACGTTCGGTTTTCTGAGGGGAGGTTCATCTTCCTGTCCAGAGGGAATAGAATCTCCACCTGGGTGGGCCCTCACAGCTCACAGCACCATCTCCAGAAAGACAATATTGAAGTGTGGTGCCACCTGTGTGTTACAACACCCTGGGCAAGTGTACGCTTAATTCCCTCCCCACTCATTCCAGATTCACAACACAAGTGAATTAACAAGTAATTCTTCTAAAAATTTAGCCCTTAGCTGTCCGGTGATTACAGTCACCAGGTTTGTAAGTATAAACACAATTACCGTTTATTTCTAACAATAATAATGATGAAATATGCAGTAAATATAGCGGAATAACAGCAAGCTAACCTACCACCCCCTTTTACTGTCCTACCCTGTACCCACACACACAAGACAGACAAACACAGAGAGGGGGAGGAGGGAAGAGTATAAATAATAAGGATGAAGGTCAAAAGGTATGTCTTTGCTTTGAATGATTGGTCCTTAGCACGCTTTCCTCACAGCATACTGGTTGATCGAAGCCACCGGTTTACAACCGGTAATGGTCTTCCTTGCAGAGTCACTCATTCAGTACTCTCTAGGGTCAAGCTTTCTTCAGGAGAGACACTTTAGTTTTTATGAAACTCAGCCTCCAGCTAGAAGGATCACATTTAGCCCTATTTCTTTCCTGAGACAAGTTTCCATGTGTCACTTGTGGCGGGTTTTGCTAGGAGTTTCCCACAGGCTCTGCCAGTGAGTTGCCCACTGCTATCTAATTAAACTCGGTCACTATTTTGAGTCCTGAGGAGTTTCTCACTGATTTAGCCCACATTTAGGGTGCGATCTACTGGCTGTTCATGCTGGCAGGATATTTCAGTCCCATGCCAGTGCATGGGTTCCCCGGCAATGAGGGGTGCAGTCACCATCTGTTGACAATGGCGGGTAGGTAAATCCCATTGGTGGGCCGCCACTGCCACCAAAAAACACGAGGTGGGCTGGTTAGCATTTGCCACCCTTTAAAATGTTTTAATCACTGGGAAGTTGAACTCAGAGTTTGGGCCATTGCTTTGAAAGAGTGCCCCGATCTCTAAGTGAGCTTGTGCGTCCCCCACACCCCCACATGTGGGCAATGTCTCCCCGCACAAACATGGGCATTTCTCCCCACACCCAAAGTGAGAACACTCAGCTATGGGATCTCTGAGGCCTCCCTCTTCAGGCCCTCTTACAGGAGCCCCCTTCGTGCCCCCAACCATCAACTCCCCCAACCTCCCACGGGCCCCCTTCTTATCTGTCCTGCACCCTCAACCCTTCACAACACCCTCCTTTCAGAGACATAGCCTCCCTCGGGCCCTGGCCCTTGGCAGTGCCACCATGGCAGCCGGGCACCTTTACACTGCCACCCTGACACCCTGGCAGTGCTTCTGCCAGCCTGACAGTGCCATGGTGCTGGTGTTCCAGGGCGAGGGCCAGGGGGCTACCCTGTGCTATTCCTCGCCACCTGGGAGATGACCGATGACCTGGGAGACCCCAGGTTCCATTCCACCTGATCCATGTTTGCGTGGACCAGTATTAAATGGCGCTCGGCTGGGGCCTCCCTGCGGAGACCGGTAGATATCAGGAGGCTGATAGATACTAGGTAAGTAGGTTTTAAGTAGGTTTACAGTCTACTTACGTGAGTGTGGCTTAGTCCCACCCATTTTGGGCGGGCTGCTGATTTCAACACCTCGCGGGACTTGGGTAGATCCCAAGAGGCGTTGTGACTGTTGCAAAGCCCGCAGGAAGCTTCACCCGGGATCTACTGGCCACCTCGTGCTCCCATTGGTGTGTGATGTGGCCAAAGATCACACTCTTTATCTCACATCAAACATTGCTTTCATCTCGTGCTTTGATTTCAAGCCTCAGCAGCCTCCAGAGAACGGCACCCAAACTTTCTGGAGAGAGTCAGCCCTTAAAGTGGCCTTCTATATAGAGTTTAGCTGAATCCTTCGGGAGATAAACAATTAGAACCCTCCATCCAAGCTGCAGAATCAAAAGAGAAACCAGACTGGAGCCTTGTGACTTTGAAAACATTCCAGTGGGATGAGATCCAATCACCACCTGCTACCAGGCAGAGCACAGCCTTTTGGGGCAATTCACCAGTCTAATCAATCAATCCGAGCCATCACTGATGTGAGTCAGAGTCAGTCTAAAACAGCACAGCCTTTCTGCATCTTCCTGTTTAAATTAAAGGCGCAGGCCACTTTGCCTTAAAGTCACAGGTCCATTAAACATCCATGGATCAAAAATGGAACAGCAAAATATAAAAGAAAGGGAAAATAAGAAAATAAACAGGGGCAAACAGGATGTATGTATATACATATAATGTATATCCAAAGCTTGGGCTTCTGAATGTGCGGAAAGACATATGCAGTGCTTTATGTCTAATCCTCAGAGCCCTTTAAATAGTTAAATATTGGCATAGACTAAAGAAAGTTGTTATCTTGTCCAACCACTATAGTTGTACAGAAAGTGAAATGGAAATGCAGTGGCTGGGTTAAAACGCCTCTGACAAGCTAGTTGCTGAAATTTCTGGGTTTCCCGCATGTTGCTGGGTTCACCTATTGTGAGTGGCTCTGAAAATTAAAATTCAGCACTCAATTAGTGTACCACTTCATATTATGCTTCTAAATAAAAATCTATAAATTTATGAAAAATGGGGAAGACGCTTACCCCTGAAACACAGAAGCATGACTGAAAGTTGTTGCATTTGTCGGAGTGAGGGAGTTAGTGACTGCGACTTGAGGGGAAGTCATCAATCAGGCGGGAGGGAAGGAGAGACCAGCTTTTGGTGAGGGGGGTGGGGGGGCATGATCCCTGATTGCAGGAGGAAAAGCAAGAGATCAGGGCTTGGTGTTGAGGAGGCCTGCGATCATGGAAGTGAGCGATAGTTTGGGGCCTGAGAGGTCCAATCGTGGGAGGGAGTGAAAGCTCTGGGGCGGGATTCTCCCCTACCCGGCGTGATGGGGGGGTCCCGGCGTAGGGGAGTGGCGCCAACCACTCCGGGATCGGGCCTCCCCAAAGGTGGGGAATTCTCCCCACCTTTGGGGGCTAGCCCCGCGCCGGAGTGGTTGGCACCAGAAGACTGGCGCAAAACACCCGCGCCCCCGACAGTGGGGCTGGCCGAAAGGCTTTCGCCGGTCGCCACATGCGCGATGTGGGTTTCTCATCCGCTTCCGCCATGGCGGAGGCCGTGGCGACCGTGGAAGGAGAAAGAGGGCCAGGCCACCGTGGGGGCACCCCCGGGGTTCGATCGCCCCCCGCCCCCCCCCCCCAGGACCCCGGCACCCGCTCGCGCCGCTGATCCCGCCGTTACAGAGGTGGTTCAAACCTCGGCGGTGGGAGAGGCCTGCCAGCGGTGGGACTTCGGCCCATCCGGACCGGAGAATCACCGCAGGGGCCCCGCCGATTGGAGTGGCGAGATTCCCACCACCGCCACTTCCAGGGTGGCGGAGAATCTCTGCCACGGCGGGTCGGGATTTTCGGCGGCCCCAGGCGATTTTCCGACCCTGCTGGGGGTCGGAGAATTTTGCTTCAGGTCTGGGTGGTGAAGTCAAAGATCACAAAATGCAGAAACCAAACTGGAGATTAGGACTTGGGGGGAGACTGGCGATCACAGGAGAGGGAGGGGTAGATTAATTTCTTCTTAAGGGCAGCATGATAGCATTGTGGATTGTTCACAGCTCCAGGGTCCCAGGTTCGATTCCCGGCTGGGTCACTGTCTGTGTGGCGTCTGCACATCCTCCCTGTGTGTGCGTGGGTTTCCTCCGGGTACTCCGGTTTCTTCCCACAGTCCAAAGATGTGCAGGTTGGGTGGATTGGCCATGATAAATTGCCCTTAGTGTCCAAAATTCTATGATTAACCTAGGATAAAAGTTCGGCACAACATTGTGGGCCGAAGGGCCTGTTCTGTGCTGTATTTCTCTATATCTTTATCTATATAGAGTATGAGAGGGAGCTAAAGATTTAGGTGGGGCAGTTCCCTCACCATAACAGAGGGAGCCGGAGGCTGCAATCAGTGGACAGGAGATGAACGGCTTCTTGTGGATGGTGGTAGAATAGTCCAAATTTGCCCAGCTCTACTCTCTCACCATAACCTGAACACTGAGAAGTTGTAATTGTTCCTTTTGTTTGTTTTTTATAAATTTAGAGGACCCAATTATTTTTGTTTTCCAATTAAGGGACAATTTAGCGCAGCCAATCCACGTACCCTGCACATCTTTGGGTTGTGTGGGTGAAAGTCACGCAGACATTGGGAGAATGTGCAAACTCCACACGGACAGTGACCCAGGGCCGGGATTCAAACCCGGATCCTCAGTACCGCAGTCCCAGTGCTATCCACTGCACCACATGCCGCCCTGTAATTGTTCCTTTTAAATTAGACTCTGGATTGCACTGTAGGAGCCTCACTTATGTTAATGAAATGTCCGCTTCTCGAGAGCAAGGCTTTTGCACACATAAACATACAGCCGTACAAACATCAATGGATGCATTTCTATTGGCTTGTAAACATGGGACGCGATTCTCCGACCCCCATGCCGGGTGGGAGAACCGCGGGAGTGCCGGGCGATTCCCGCCACGCCGCTCTGGCACCCGCACGCGATTCTCCCACCCCCCCCCCCCCAAAGCGGCGTGCCGCGTTTCACGACAGGCTGCTCAGAGAATCGCCGCTCGCTGTTTCTAACAGGGAAGAGGTGATTCTCTGGCCCGGATCGGCCGAGCGGCCTGCCCAATCCGACGGGTTCATGCCAGCGCCAACCACACCTGGTCGCTGCCGGCGTGAACTGCGCGCAAACGCTGCTTGTGCGGCCTGTTGGGGGGGGAGGGAAGTTCGAGCACCGGGGGGTGCTCAGAAGGGGTTTGGACCGCGATCGGTGCCCACAGATCGGCGGGCCGGCGTCTCTAAAGGACACACTCTTTTCCTCCGCCACCCCACAAGATCAATCCTCCATGTCTTGCGGGGCGCCTGGGGGGAGGACAGCAACCGCGTATGCGCGGATTGGCGCCGGCCAACCCGCGCATGCGCGGGTGACATCATTTAAGCGCCGCCGGCCACATCATTTATGCGGCGCCACTTTGATGCGGAGCCAAGGCCTGGTGCGCGTAATTGACGCGGCGCTGCTCCTAGCCCCCTGGGGGTGGGAGAAAAGGGGGCGATGAGCGGCCTCCGATGCCGGAGTGAAACATTACGGTTTTCACTCCGGCGTCGGCACTTAGGGCGTAATTCACCGCTCCCGCGCGGTATCGGGAAGGCCGTCGTGACCTCGGCCGAGTTTCACGACGGCCTCGGAGGCCGCTCCTCGTACCCCCCCCCCCCCCCCCCCCAGGGGTCTAGGAGCGGCGCTCCATAAATCTCGGCCGCCGGGCCTTGACGCTTGCGTCAAGGCGGCGCGCCGAGAATGACGCGACAGCGGCGCCTAAGTGGCGATTAATCCGAGCGGGGGGTGGAAGAATCACAGGGGGTGCCAGGGCGGCGTGTCGTGAGTCGCCTGGCCCTCGCGCGATTCTCCCACCCGGCGTGGGGAGCAGACAATCGCGCCCTTAGTCTCCCGTTGGGAGAATTGCGCCCATGGGCTCCATTGAAAAACTTTGAACCCCACCCTTTGTGTGGAGCCTAATAGCAAGGCCATATACATTTCTTACTCCTACAGTAACAGTGAGCACATAGACATGTCCATTCAAATTTGTATTTCTGCGTTCTGTTTGATTGTAACGGAAGAAAGAAACCCTTATAGACACAACTAGTTTTTAAATAGATCAGATGCACATTGAATCAGGGGCTGATTGAATCAAGCATTGGGCTACCAATCATCCAGGAATTGGAGAACGCTTAAAGTCTCACAGTATCAAATAATGCAAGTTATGAAATAAAAGACACATTCTGTCACTGTCCCAACACCAATTCTATTTGTCTGCATTGTGCTATTTTCAGGAGAAAATACCCAGCATGCAAAAACAGGATGAATCATTTGAAGCTATAAATTGTCCTCATAACAAGCTAGCTGGTATCATGAAAGGGCTAAATGAATCTGATTTGAAGTAAATAAAGTTAACTAAGCTTTGACCTGCTGAGTCTTTCCAGCATTTTCTGTTTTTACTTCAGATTTCCAGCAACCACACGAGTTTGCTGTTATTAAACTTTTCTTTAATTCACTCTAAAAATGTCAATTTGCATCATAATAAAATGAAAATCCCCAGAATCTCACATCCCCAATAAATAATCTCATTTGGCAGGTACCTCTCTGCAGGTTTACATTGTCGAGTTTTTAATGGGCCATCAAACCCGTTTGCTATTGAATGCATAAAAACATGGTTTTAAGGTCACTGGCATATGATGTGGAGTTGCCGGTGTTGGACTGGGATGAGAACAGTCAGAAGTCTTACACCAGGTTAATGTCCAACAGGTTTGTTTCGAATCACTAGCTTTCGGAACGCTGCTCGTTCCTCAGGTGAACGAAGAGGTTGGTGCCAGAAACAGATATACAGACAAAGTCGAAGACGCAAGATGATACTTTGAATGCGAGTCTTTGCAGGTAATTAAGTCCACAGGTCCAGGCGGAGCAACTGGAGAGAGGGATAATCAAAGGTTAAAGAGGTGTGAATTGTCTCAAACCAGGACAGTTGGTAGGATTTCGCAAGCCCAGGACAGATGGTGGGTGGTGAATATAATGCGACATGAATCCAAGGTCCCGGTTAAGGCTGTACTTATGTGTGCGGAACTTGACTATACGTTTCTGCTCAGCTATTCTGCGTTGTCCGGAAGGCAGGCTTGGAGAACGCTTACCCAAAGATCAGAGGCTGAATGCCCTTGACTGCTGAAGTGTTCCCCGACAGGAACACTTCAGCAGTAAAAACATTTACAGTGCCCAATTCATTTTTTCCAACTATGGGGCAATTTAGCGTGGCCAGTCCCCTACCCTGCACATTTTTGGATTGTGGGGGCGAAACGCACACAAATACGGGGAAAATGTGCAAAGTCCACACGAACGGTGACTCAGAGCAGGGATCTAACCTGGGACCTTGGTGCCGGGAGACAGCAGTGCTAAGTACTGCACCACCGTGCTGCCTAGTGATGAATCAATTGCTAGCTGTATTAATAAACTGTAAAAAGTTAACACCTTTAAATATATTGACAAATATTTCCAAAGCAACATTTCTTCTTTACAAAAAGATTATATGCTCAATTCTCCTATTTTGAGTCTAATTAGCCAGTGAGGAATTGGGGCTGTTTACCGCTGACGTACTATCCACTGGCACTTAGAAATATTTTTGCAAAGGATCAGATTTTACATTGGACTTGAGAGGGGCGGGGCCTAAACTCGCTGAAAGGTCTCGAAGGGTGCCCCAAACCCAGAATAATGTCGCAACCCTGCCCAATCGCACGGAAAGACCCCCCTTCCATAATCGGTGGCAAGGTACCCCTCAGATGCTGGCAAGGTCCCCTATCCTACCTCCCAAATGAGTGGACACAAATGGTCTTTCTCGGAGGCTCTTGAGAATGGACAGCCTCTTTAAAAAACTATATTTAGAAAGAACACCTGCTCAAAACAGGAAGCTATTCAGAATTAATGAACCCCTGTAGAGCTATATAATTAAACAATAATAACCCTTCCTTCAAAATTGCATGGACCTGTCAATCAGAAGGCTTGTGAAAGACAAAGAACTGTGAAAGTGAATGTATACAATGCAGTTGGAAGTTTTTAGACTACTTCACATGCACAAAGGCTTGAACACATTAAAGAGCAATTAAATAAATCCTGATAAAAGCACTTTAAAGGTTTCCACCACCTTAAAGGGAAGATTTTCACCTCCTTCCTACAGATCATTGATATTATATGCTGGGAGAGAGTTCAATGGTTTTAAGGCTACATAGAGAACACATTCTCTTTCATCGTATCGATAATTGATATTGGCATTCTTGAAAGAAATTCCAAAACAACAGAGGGAAGACTTTAAACTGAAACTTGACACTGAAAGACAGATTTTCAAGGCTACAGTTGGGAAGGCCAGTAAAACCACCCTGACCTTGGGAAAGATCCCTGACCTGAGCCCCTCCAGCCCAGCCAAAGCACCCTCCAACCCCCACCACCTAGGGCAGCACGGTAGCATGGTGGTTAGCATAAATGCTTCACAGCTCCAGGGTCCCAGGTTCGATTCCCGGCTGGGTCACTGTCTGTGCGGAGTCTGCACGTCCTCCGCGTGTGTGCGTGGGTTTCCTCCGGGTGCTCCGGTTTCCTCCCACAGTCCAAAGATGTGCGGGTTAGGTGGATTGGCCATGATAAAAATTGCCCGTAGTGTCCTTAAAAATAAAAGTAAGGTTAAGGGGGGGTAGTTGAGTTATGGGTATAGGGTGGATACGTGGGTTTGAGTAGGGTGATCATTGCTCGGCACAACATCGAGGGCCGATGGGCCTGTTCTGTGCTGTACTGTTCTATGTTCTATGTTCCCCCGAAGGACCTCCCTTCCACCATGTCGGCAATTGTAGGGAGGGTACTTAAATGGCGATAATCATGTTTTTTACATCACACCCAATTTAGCGGGCATCGCGATTCCCACCTCTGGCTAATGGCTCCAGAGAACCTGCCCCCTCCCCGCCCCCCCCCCCCCCCCCCCACACACACATTTTAAAACCATATCCATTTGCACTGGTTCATATTTGGCAGATATGCAAATAAGTTTGAGTAGCAACTTGAGAAAAAATAATTTTTGAGATGGGAAGGATTTTTGACAGAATTTGTGCTGGAATTGCTGACGGAGCCCACAGAGGCAACTTTATCTGCAAGGATGGAAGACAATCATCGGCTGTATCAGCTGCTTGTGTACCAACTGTAGCAGCTACCAGCAGATCAGGAAGCAACCTCATGACAATCACCAAGAACAGTCTGGACTTCTGCTGATGTACGATTGCAGCTCTAACTGACAAGTTCAAAGATCAAAAGCTCCCCCAAACGCAGCTCTGCAGAGCACCAAACCAAAGCAGCAGCTAAATATCAGCACTGGGATATGGTTTTGGCTTAATTAATTAAAGAAGCACTTCTAGTCAGACTCATAGTGCAGTACCAAGGAAACAAGAAGCATTTTCAGTTAAATTTCAAATTAAATTGCAGAATAATATATTTATTTTCTGAACAATGGGCGACTTTGAATTGACATGAGCACACTGCACAACCTTGAAAATGCTTTTGAATTGCTGAATCACATGTCTATTGTTCCATCCTTAGAAGGCTCTCATATCACTTCAAATGAAAAAATGAAATGAAAATCGCTTATTGTCACGAGTAGGCTTCAATGAAGTTACTGTGAAAAGCCCCTAGTCGCCACATTCTGGCGCCTGTCAGGGGACGCTGGTACGAGAATCGAACCGTGCTGCTGGCCTGCTTGGTCTGCTTTAAAAGCGAGCGATTTAGCTGAGTGAGCTAAACCAGCCCCTAGTTAACAATTAGTTAACAAGGTTATAATTTTCCAGTTCTGGTGTCAGAACATCAAAACAAAACAATTTTGAACAATCCTCTGAACCAGGCAGGAGAAAAGTCAAGTGACGGATCAATAGGCACAATTCAGCGGACTTGCGTTAAAGTCCTCTTAATGGCGCATTTAGCAGGGTGTTTCTTGGTGCCTGCAGTGCCGAGAAACAACCTGCTATTCAATGGCACTTTGCTGTTTTTGTTTTGGCCTTGGGAAGATTCTCACCAAAGAGGCTGCACTCAGAGTGATTTCTTGTTGGCGAACTGAAGCTAACCAGCGAGAAAGGCTCCTCGCAGATCAGGGCACCAATTTGGAAGGCTGTCCTAATCTCCCACCCCCCTTTCAAGCCCCCCCCCATTTCTGACCTGCCCTCCTCACCCCAGCAAGCTTGGGAGGCCCCCGGGAACACCCCTCACAATTCCCCCCCCCCCACTACCCAGGCCGAGTTCCTAGCAGTGCCAACCTGTCACCTGGGCATCGTAGCATTACCAGCTTGGCACCCTGGCAGTTCCCCTACCTGCCTGGCAGTGCCAAGGTGCCCAGGTTCCAGAGGGAGAACCAGGATGCCACCTTGCCCTGTCTATGACCACTCACTTGTGTTGAATGGCCTGGGAGACACCCCTCCACGTTTGCATGGAACAGTACTAAATGGCGCCCTGGCAAAGTCTCTCAAGAGCGCCTTTGGGTCCTGGACACAGGGTAAACCCGCCGAACAAATATTTAAAGGAGCCATAGTTTCTGACCTAGATCATGCCCAGTGAGGCCTCTCGCGAGATTCAACAGCCTCGTCCCAATGCCAAGTTGGGCGCGACAAGGCCGCTGAATCACCTCGGATATCTCAAAATTCAAAATTCTGTGCAGGTGACTGCAGCCAAGTTCTCACTCACACCTATCAGGTAGCTGTGAACCTGGCCAGGTATCGGGTGGGATTGCAGCAAGTTTTATTCAAATCAAGTTGTACTGTGACGATTGACAGGGCCTCCATGTTCTGGAATTCGCATATACCATTTCCCCACCCTTTAAAAATCAAGGCCACCTGTTTCTGTCACTGCATAAGCTGCCTGACAGGCTGAGTGATTGCAACATTTTCTTTTTCCTTTTACAAGTTTCAGTTCCATGCCATTTTTCTATCACTATAATTTTTAATGCCTGTTTCAGAATGTTGTCAATAGAATAGCTGAATGTCTAAAAGCTTATTACCAGTATTTTTGCTTCTAAATGACAGAAGAGGGGAAATCATCTTGTGAAAACAGCAAAATAAGTGAATTAGGAAAAGTAATAACCAGCGAGTAGGGTCCTAATTACATTCTGACAAATGCTACGAGCTACAGATCAATTCAATATGAGTCGATTCCGAATTACAATTATATTCTAGAATTTCCCTGAACCTAATCGAAATGTGATCCAAATTCGATCACTGTAACTAAGCACATGTGTGTCACTCTGAATTTAATTTCCCATCATTCTTGGTGGTGCTTTGCGCTTGTCATGATCCTTCTGTGTGTGTGTGATCTTGCATTCCAATTGTGTACAGGGAGCATTCAAAATGAATCACTCATTTACATAGGATTACTGAGGTTTCTCTGCAAACAGACATTACTTTCAAATGGAATTGATTCAATCTACCTCGACATGATCTAAATCAAATCTAAATTAAAAAGTAAACAAGGCCAGATTGTTGGCATACTCATTAAGAAGGTAAACTAGCTGTAACTGGATCAGCGATTCGCAGATAGAAGGGTACATTTTGTGTGACCACACTAAAAGTACAATTATGCCATTACTTTGGTGTCACTGTGAAAGGCAATTTCATGCCATAAGGAACTTTTTCTGCTGAAAGAAACTAATCGCTAGGAGAAAAAACACAGAATGAAATTCCAGATAGAGCGGAAGATAAATCATTCCAGGAATACCTTGATACTTTAATTAAAATGGGTGTTTCTCTGGATGGATGAACCAACATGGGCCAATTTGTTTAACTCATTAAAAATTATTTTGTGAAGAAGAGCACCATGAAAATCCAATAACACCAGAGAATCAATGAGGTCTCAAATAACCCAGCAGGAGTCTGTCATGAGTCCTCATTCCCACTGGGATTTGATTTGAAAAGGCTTCTTATGATATGGCAGTACAAGAGTCTTGTCATAACAGTCCTGTTAAATCTAAGACGATGTCTGTAAAATCTATGAACACAGGCTTGACCATGAGACTAACCCTGTAGCCTAGAATTTGGCTGTCCAAATATCGACTATCTTCCTTCACACTCTCCCAATGGGGTCTCAAGTGGGGTAGGGCAGAGAAGTGAACTAACGGCGAAGAGAAAAAGAAAGAAGTCAGAGAGGAAGACAAATTTCAACCACGTCCGTACAGCCATTGTAAACAAGGACGTGTAAACAATGCCAGTAGAGTCTAGTGCAATATTGCATTAACATGCATTTGGGCAGAATTATTCTTTGGTGCAAAATTGAGGATGAAACCTGCAAAAATGACCCAAGTTGTTACATTTTCACTGCTTGCAAAAATTTCTTGTGCAATGCCTATGTAATAATGGTGAAAACAAAGATTTCACTGAAATAAACACCTTCTCAACCTTTGACGAATTATATGCCTCAGGGGTTGGGACCACAACTTTTCACAATATACATTAACAATCTGGAAGAAGGAACTAAAGGCACTGTTGCTAAGTTTGCAGATGATACAAAGATATGCAGAGGAACAGGTAGTATTGAGAAAGCAGGGGGGGTGCAGAAGGATTTGGATAGGCTAGGAGAGTGGGAAAAGCAGTGGCAGATGGAATGCAATGTGGAAAAGTGCAAGGTTATGCACTTTGGTCGGAAGAATGGAGGCACAGACTATTTTCTAAATGGGAAAAAGCTTAGGAAATCAGAAGCACAAAGGAACTTAGGAGACCTTGTTCACAATTCTCTTAAAGTTAACGCGGAGGTTCAGTTGGTAGTTATGGAGGGAAATGCAATGTTAGCATTTATGTCAAGAGAGCTAGAAGACAAGATCAGGCTGAATAAGGCTCTGGTCAGACTCCATTTGGAGTATCGTGAGCAGCTTTGGGCCCCGTTTCTAAGGAAAGATGTGCTGATGACTTTATCAATACCAAGAAGCGCAGTCTGGAATCTCTGTTATTTGGGAACTAAGAAGGGTTAACGCATATCCACAATTCCGAATAGACACAGAGATCCATCACTGGCCTTGGAAAGGGTCCAGAGGAGGTTCACAAGAATGATCCCTGGAATGAAGAGCTTGTTGTATGAGGAGCGGTTGAGGACTCTGGGTCTGTACTCGTTGGAGTTTGGAAGGATGAGGGGAGATCATATTAAAACTTACAGGATACTGAGAGGCCGAGATAGAGTGGGTGTTGAGAGGATGTTTCCACAAGTAGGAAAAACGAGAACCTGAGGCCACAGCCTCAGACTGAAGGGACAATCCTTTAAAACTGAGGTGGGGAGGAATTTATTCAGCCAGAGGGTGGTGAATCTGGGGAACTCTTTGCTGCAGACGGCTGTGGAGGCCAAATCACTGAGTGTATTTAAAACAGAGATAGAGAAGTTCTTGATTGATATGGGGATCAGGGGTTATGGGGAGAAGGCAGAAGAATGGTGATGAGAAACATATCAACCATGATTGAATGGCGGAACAGACTCGATGGGCTGAATAGCCTAATTCTGCTTCTATGTCTTATGGTCTTAGGATATCTAGAAATGCGTAACAACCAAGTAATTATTTTTGTAGTGCAATCGCTGTTGAAATGTAAAACGTGGCAACTAATTTATGCACAGCAAGCTCCCATAAACAGCAATGAAATAAATGACCAGATATTCTGTTTATTGTGAGGACTGTATTCCATTCTACCAGCTTTTTCATCTTTGTCAGATCTGGTCAGATGATGAACCTTCCAGTATGTCTTATCCTTCAACTGAGGGTCCCCTCCTCCTTTTGTACCTGCAACCCCAGTGTAGCTCTCCAATATGTCTCCTACCCCTTGTCCCCACCACACACTTTAAATCATACGTTCCCTTGTCCGCACTTTCCAGTCAATGTTAGAGTCAATGGATCATTCTTAACCAGTTCCACCATTTCCAACGTTATGACACCAAACACATCTTGCTTCCCCTTTCAGCATTCTAAAGGGACTGTTCCCAGCATGATACCCTGATCCACAACTCCACAACCATCTGACTTTCACAATCCTTCCCTTTCAGACAGAACAATTCCATGTTCGTGAAATAGTTGCAACACATGCCCTTTTATCTCTTCCCTTCTCACCATCCAAAGCCCTAAACATTCCTTCCAAGTGAAACAGCAATTTACTTGTACTTCTTTCAATTTATCATAACACATCTGCTGCTCACGAATTGGTCTCCTCTATGCTAATGTGAATGTACTGCCCTTATTCAAAAAGGGACGGAGACAGAAAGTAGGAAATTATAGACCAGTTAGTTTAGCGTCTGTGATTGGAAAATTATTAGATTCCATTAAGGAAGCAATAACAGGACATTTAGAAAGTCAAAATGCAATCCCATCAGAGTCAGCATAGTTTTATGAAGGGTAAATCGTGTTTAACTAATTTGCTGTGGATCTTCAAAGATGTAACAAACTAAGTGGATAATGGACACCCTATAGATATAGTATAACTGGACCTCCAGAAGGCATTTGATAAGGTGTAGTACAAAAGGTTAATACACATGGGATTAGAGGTAATTTATTAGCTTGGATAGAAGACTGGCTAACCAACAGTCGGCAGAGATTTGGGATAAATGGGTTATTTTCTGGTTCGTAAGATTTAACTAGTGGGGTGCCACAGGGTTCGGTCCTCAGGCTCCAACTATATACAATCTGTATTAATGATTGGATAAAGGGATAGAAGGTACTGTAGCCAATTTTGCAGATGACACTGAAAATAGGTGGGACAGTAAATTGCAATTGGGAAATAAGACATTTACGAATGGAAATAGGTAGGTTAGGTAAATGGGCCAAATGTGGTAGATGGAGTTTAACGTTGCTAAGTGTGAGATTATCCATTTTGGTGGGAAAAATGGAAAGGCAACTTATTACTTAAACGGAGAGAACTTCTGAATGCTTTGGTGCAGAAGGATTTGGCTGCCCTCGTTCGTGAATCTCAGAAAACCAGTATGCAGGTACATTTCTCTCTCTCTCTCTCTCTCTCTCAGCTCTTTCCTTTTTCTCTCTCTCGCTCTCCCTCCTCCTGCCCGTTGCAATGCGGGAACTTCAACCTCTCGGAGTGGACTATGTGTGACGTCTCTTTTCTACTTTTTTTTTGTTCACGGTGGTGCTAAAACTAGATTTCAGTCAAGTGTTTTTTTTTCTAAAAATAGGAAACAAATGGAATTTTGGCTTTCACAGCTACAGGAATAAAGTATACAAGTAGGGAAGTATTGCTGCAATTCTACGAGACATTTGTGAAACAGCACCTGGAGTACTGTGTACGTTTTGCTCCCCTTATTTGAGGAGGGAAGTAATTGCATTGGAGTCAGCTCAAAGGAGATTCACTAGATTGATTGCAGAGATGATGGGTTTGTATTATGAAGAGAGATTTAGTAGTTTAACAAAGAACAAAGAACAAAGAAAATTACAGCACAGGAACAGGCCCTTCGGCCTTCCCAGCCTGCCCCGATCCAGATCCTTGATCTAAACCTGTCTCCTATTTACCAAGGTCTACTTCCCTCTGTTCCCCACCCATTCATATACCTGTCTAGATGCTTCTTAAATTATGCTATCGTGCCCGCCTCTACCACCTCCGCTAGCTCACACCAAGTCCTGTTCACCCATCACCCCAGATCTATGGTGACTCTTATTCTACCAACATCTTAAGTTTAGAATTCTTATCCCCATGTTCAAACCCCTCCATTTCCCTGTCTCTCTCTATTTCTGTAACTTTCTCAGCTCTATAGCCCAAACCTTTCAGCCCTCAAGCTCTAGTTGTCCTGGTCCTGGCTTTGTAATTCCCTCTCCAAACTTCTTTGCTTCTCAGCCTCTCCCTCTTTTAAAATGCTGCTTAAACCTACTTTTTTTGCAAGCCCCTCAGTCACTTGTCTCAATGTCACATTTTTTGCCATGATTGCACTTTGGAACATTGTACTGCCTTAAAGAAACCATCTGCGAAATTCTCCGTCAGCGGGATCCAAGGTTCGGTGGTAGCGCACCCACACCCGCGGGTTTCCCGATGGTGCGGGGTGGCCACAATGGGAAACTCCATTGGCTGGCTGCGGGAATGAAGAATCCCACTGCCGGCGGGGACGTGTCGCACAGGAAAATGTGGTTGGCGGACAGGAAATTCCCTCCCCATATATATATAATGGTCAGGATTCTCTGATCTGAGTTCACCTCTCCCCCACCACTGCCAGCGAGAACGGAGAATTTGACACTCAACCAAATCTCCATTCACTGCAGCAGGACTGGAGAATCCCGCTGGTGTGAATGGACAGAGAATTCCTGCCTATACACAAAGTTGTTGTTGTTGTCCATTGGCAATAATAAACTGGTATGAGAAGGACTACTGCAGGAATCTGTGCCAATTGCTGCAATGAAGAATGGAAGCTGAACAAACTAGATTCCATTAAAGGGAGCTGAAAAAGTGATATCAATCTAACATGATTAGAGTGACCCTTTTCCTGATAATGGTGATGATAATGATGATGATATTTTGACTTGTACCAGAGAATCAAGTTCATATAACAAATTGGAGAAGGATTGTACCTCTGCACATTTTACAGTGCAGTACCCCAACATTAATGTTGCTGGCATTTTTGTTTTCTCATCCATTTAGCTCAGCTCCGAAACATGAGCTAGGATTTTTCTGCTAATGGTCTTAATGGAGTGTCTTGCTAATTGCATGTTTTCCTGCACATAATTACATTTAAACCTATCTTTAAAACTGCAAACCTATGTTTTCAGAGGTTTTGTTGTCCTCCTTGAATGTCGGCTCCACACAGGAACAACCTTAATGCATGTCAAACTGGTATCTCAATAATTGAAATCATATCATTAAAAATGACACAGAAAGGGCAGCAACAGTTTAGCATAAATTAAAGCATAGGCAAGTTAAAACAAACATTGCAGGACCTCAACCTTTTACATGTAACTTGATTTTGTGCCAAAGGAGTCAGCTTTTACCAAGTACGTTAAGCATTCAGTTTATTAATATTCTTCCTCGCTCCCAGTGGTTGACAACCTGGAGCCACATACACCTGGAGCACCTGGGTTTTTAATGCAACCCATGAGGCATTTTGTTGACAATCGTCCAGGTTCAGGGTTGCCATATTCCGCTGACGTCCGTCTGCATAGTTTTTATTCCTACCAGCATGATTGAAGTGGTACGCGCATAAAGCAAAGGCAAGTAAAGTGAGGTGCATGCTGACTGCACACAACATTGGCCGTGACAACCATGTACTCCATCGGTGTCCAAAGTGTAAACATTTATTTTGTTGATGATAGTTCCACTAATTTGAAAAAAATTGTTAATGGGATGTAGGCTTCGTTGGCTGGACCATCCCTGAGGGCACTTAAGAGTCAACCACATTGCTGTGGATTTGAAATCGCATGTAGACCAGACCAGGTAAGGACAGCAGATTTCCTTCCCGAAAGGACATTAGTGAACGAGATGGGTTTTTGCGTCAATCGACTCATGGTTCATCATTAGACTTTTTAATTCCAGATTTTTATTGAATTCAAATTTCACCATCTACTGTGGTGGGATTCGAACTTGTGGCCCCAGAGCATTACCCTGGGTCATTGGATTACTAGTCCAGCAATAATACCAGTACGCCACTGCTCTCCCCCCCCCCCCACCCCAATTTAATATAAGTGATTTTCTGTAACTCGTTGTGAAGTATTTGGCGTCTATTAAATGTATTTAATCTTATTCATGGGATCATGATTGGTGAACAAGCCTGACTTCAATTTTGCAGCCCATTGAGGTGGAGGAGGGTGATCTATGCAGCCAACTCACTAGCCTAGATTGTCCATTTGTCACAGAACATTTTTTCACAGGAAACCCATAATCTGTGACAGGAAAAATACATGCACTTTAATATGACCTGGTCACATCAAAACTGACAGACTTTGGAAAAAAACATTTCCCAAAAATCCATTGCCTAACCTAAAGATCCGAATAGACTTAATAACTCTTCCACTAAGCTCTGCCATTGGTAAAGAGTTAAGCAAACTCATGAGATTAAACAATCGCTAACATTATTTCTTGGGTGTACACATCCCATCAATCAGACTGGTCGGTGACTGTGAAGTTCTTTTAGAATGAATGAAATAATCTCAGGAATGGAAGTAACTTTGCTGTGTGCAGAGTGTCTTTCACACCGTTAGAGTGCCCCAAAATGCTTGACACCAAGAATGACCTGGAGTGCAATTCAGCTGGGTACCCCGGCAGTGCCACCAGTGAAACAGATTGATACTGCCAGGGGTTTGAAAGGGGGGAGGGAGTTGGCTTTGCCTATTAGAGGGGAGGTGATGGGGGGGATCCAGAAAGCAGGAGGGGGGAGCTGAAAAGGGGGGGGCTGCAGAGATAGGGGCTGACAGTCAAAATGGTGCCCCAATCTAACACGAGCCCCTCCTGCTCAGGAAATCGACTAAGGTGTGGCCTCAGGGGGTGCAAAACTCGCCGAGGCTCCAAAAAACCAACAAAAGGGTAAATCTCGACTCTGTAGCCACCTAGAAATAACTTGCCAAACGTGCCGGACTGTGCTTCAAGTCGGCTGAATTGCACCCTTGAAGTCTGGTCACTATTGTTATGTTGGAAAAATGCAGTCAATTTGCGCAATCATTTGTGAAGCAATCAACTCTACTCTGTCTTTTCATTATCTGACACTTACAACTTCTGCTATTTTTAGCATTACTTTCCAATAGGTTTTCACTTACCCTTGATTATGTAATCGATAGAGGCACACTTTAAAATTATATTTCACTGCACAATACCATGGTGCATTTTGTTGACCTGAAAACCTCAATGGTGGAATTTGTGAAGAATATTTGACAGGAACCCAGCAACAAACCTCTCTGGCTCCAAGATTACTGCTTTTATTTGTTAGGTATCTGGGCCAGGATTCTCCCCTACCCGGTGGGGCGGGGGGTCCCGGCATGATGGAGTGGCGTGAACCACTCCGGCGTCGGGGCGCCCCAAAGGTGCGGAAGTCTCCACACCATTGAGGGGCTAGGCCTGCGCCGGAGTGGTTGGCACTCCGCCGGCTGGCGTAGAAGGCCTTTGGCGCCACGCCAGCCGGAGCCGAAGGGACTTCGCCGGCTGGCGGAAGTGCGCACATGCGCTGGAGCATCAGCGGCTGCTGACATCATCCGTGTGCATGCGCAGGGGTCACTTCTGCCTCCGCCATGGTGAAGACCATGGCAAAGGTGGAAGGAAAAGAGTGCCACCACGGCACAGGCCCGCCCGCCGATCGGTGGGCCCCGATCATGGGCCAGGCCACTGTGTGGGCACCCACTAGGGCCAGATCGCCCCACGCCCCCCCCCCCCCCAGGACCCCGGAGCCCGCCCGCGCCGCCTGCTCCCACCGGTAAGGTAGGTGGTTTGATCCATGCCGGCGGGAGAAACATGACAGAGGCGGGACTTCGGCCCACCGCGGGCCGGAGAATCACCGGGGGGGGGGGGAGCACGCCGACCGGCGCGGAGCGATTCCCTTCCTCGCCGAATCTCCGATGCTGGAGAATTCGGCGGCCGCCGGGGGCGGGATTGACGCCGGCCCCCGGCGATTCTCCGACCCGGCGGGGGGTCGGAGAATCCCACCCCAGGTATATTAATACGTACAAACATACAAACTATAAACATGAGTAGGCCACTCGGTCCCTAGAGCCTGCTCCACCATTCATTAAGATTATGGCTGCTCTGATTGTAACTTGAACCCCATATTCCTGCCTACTCCCTGATAAGCTGTCACCCCCCTATTACAGATGGTGGAGTTTCTTGTCACAACAAAGCCATTCAGCACTCTGTGGAGCACTGATTGGCTGCAGAAGCTTTTGGAAATATATTTCAACTGTAAGGGATGGAATATGAGCTGATCTACATGTGTCTTTCTTTTTACATATTCTGTTGTGAAATATTTAAGTATCAGTCAGCAAGTTTGGGGTTTTGCTTGAATTATGTTTTGGTTGGACTGATGGGCATTAAATGTGTTTCCTTTGTTTCCTGTTATGAAGTAAAAGTTTCAAAGACACTGAGGTAACCTATCTCAGTTTGCATTTATTTTTTTTTCACTTTGGTATGGTGTTGATTCAATCAATATGATTCTGAAAACCAATGCAGGTGAGTATGGAGTTTGGGTCAGTAATTCTGTAGCACATAATTCCTTGCCACTGAATATTTTGTGTAATTATCTGGAACGTGAAAGTAGCATTTTAAAAAGTAGATTAGATAAGCTGCAGTTGGTTCAGTGGGAATAGGCGATTTACACCACTGTTTATTATGTGGAGGAAGGAATGGGATGTCTTTTGCTTTTCAGATGGTGGAGTTTCTGGCCCCAACATAGCCATTTAGCACTCCGCGATGATGTGTTGAGTATGCTGGGTCTACGTGGACTGAGTTTGATGCAGTGTAGAGAGAGACAGGCTTCCAACACTTGAAGAGATTTATTGACAACTAACTATATTACATGCTTAACTGTGGGTTGACACTATGCTGACTTGACTGGAGACCTGACCAGACTAACTGACTACCACATGGTGTTTGAACTAGTTGCTGCTCACGAGCTCTGACTGTCTCGGAGGCTGGATCTTGAGAGAGTGGGAAAACTGGTGCCCTCTGGCTTTATAGTGGTCGTGTACTGTCTGGTGACTGGCTGCTGTGTTCTGTGTGCTCACTGGTCATCCTGTGTGTCAATCACTGCCTGTCTGCACTCCATCATATACCTGGATGTATATTATGACACGTGGAGCTTTGATTGGCTGCAGTCGAGACTTCCGACACTCATTCAGGACAAAATCCTTTAAATATTCAAATCAGCTTCATGCGTCCTTTTGGTGAATCTGCTCTGTAAATTCCCTGATGGTGAAACATGGTGAGGCAGCAGATTCACCAAAGCACTTGCCAATTTAACACACCCCACCTCCCCCCCGCCCAACTTGTTCCTGTCTAGTATGTGACTGTTAAATTCTCCACATCATTTCAGCTCATTTTCAGAAAGTATAACAGAGTATTTATTCCATTATTGTTTCTGAATTTTTGCTATTTTTTAGTGGTAACCCACATGTCAATGGCGGAGGACTGGAGGTCAGGAAGTGTTTAACCATTGGCTAACATGATGTAGAAAATGCTAGAATGGCCGACCAGTCAATGTTAAATGTCTTTGTTTTTCAATTTGAGGTATTTAAGGGTCCATTTCCACAAAATATTTAGCATTCATTTCCTTCTTGCCCTTTTCCCTCTGCATCCTTTACCAAACCCTATAATTCCCCAGGAACGTTGAATTTGCTTAAAAATTTTAACCACAACACCAGAAGTCCCACCGAAGTCCCACCGCTGTCATGCTTTTCCCGCCGGCATGGATCAAACCACCTACTTTACCGGCGGAAGCAGGCGGCGCGGGCGAGCTCCAGGGTCCTGGAAGGGCGAGGGGTAATCTGGCCCCGGGGGGTGCCCCCTTGGTGGCCTGGGCCGCAATCGGGGCCCACTGATCGGTGGGCGGGCCTGTGCTGTGAGGGCACTCTTTTCCTTCCGCCTTCACCATAGTCTTCACCATGGCGGAAGTGACCCCCTCCCCTGCTGATGCGCGGGGATGACGTCAATGGGATGCACTCGCCCAAGCTCTCCGAGGCAAAGAGGATGAATCCCAAAGCCTCAGGTACCTTGGAATCTGCACATTAGAGTGAAACTTCCTGTCTAACATGCAGATTGGCCAAACGATGATCCTGCCCACAGTGGCCGAGATTTACATCGCAACGTCTCACGAGATTGCATTGGATCTCTCGAGGCTTTGGGAACCGGGTAGATCCCAGGATTGGGGTCTCCCGGCTTTTATTGGCCATGCTGCGGCGCAGGGTGGCTATTGGATTGCACCCTGAGTGTTGACACAAGGACGGAATCAGTGGACTTCCATGACAAAAAAATTGTCTCTGGTCCCGGACCAATTCATCACCTGTTAATGGGCTAGCACCAGAGACATGCGGAATACATGCGGTTCCAATGAAATGTGGTGCCTGATTCGTCAGGATTGAAACTCGAGAGGCTGATAAGCTGCAGCAGCATATTAGCACTCCACTCCCCACACACAAGATGGCACTGGCACCAAAGAGTAAATGCTGGAAAATCTCAGCAGGTCTGGCAGCATCTGCAGGGAGAGAAAAGAGCGAACGTTTCGAGTCCAGATGACCCTTTGTCAAAACTCAAAATGGAGTTTCTCTATCATTTTCTCTTTGGTTTCAGATTCCAGCATCCGCAGTAATTTGCTTTTATTTAGATGACACTGGTTGCACTGGAGCATGCCCATAACATTGATGGGTCAGCTGGGGTCAGAGGATACCGAGGGTGATGGCTTGGGGGGACACCAATAAGACCCGTGGCACGAAGTCCACAGTGGGCAGACGGCGGTGTGCGCAGCAGTTGGCTGCCTTTCAGGCTGCGGCAATAGTGTTCCCTGCAACTGTCAGCACACTATAGGGATGTTGAACATTTTTCGTAACATTCTCTCTCTCTCAGCAGCCACGGCACCAGTTTCCCGATTTTTAAAACCAATTCCACCTGGCGGAGACGGAGCATCAAAAGAGCCCCAGAGAATACCGGGTCACCGTGAATGATATCCCAACGGCACATACTGTACACACGGAGTTCAATACATTAATGCCGCTGTCGAGGCACCGGAGCATGACATTGTGTAGGGCGCCCAGCGTCGGCCACGATTTCTGTCTCATGCATGGTTCTCCACCCAATCACGCTTCCCGATTCCGCTGTCACTGGATGGAGAATCTCGCCCAATGGGGGGGTCTCGCCCAATGCGGGGACACCCCATTTTCAAAGTGCAGGAAAGGCAGATGGGACAGTGATTAGAGTGGGAAATCCAAAATGCCCTTTCATCAGGATTTCCCCGTTTCATTATCCGCTCCAGTGCCAATGGGGATCCCAACTTTAAATGTACATCTAAGCAACTGTACATATCAGGCTTTTCTGTCCCCCATGTAACACTGCACATTTGCATTGAAGTGTATGAAACATGATTCCGAATTCCGAATGAAACCAAATTCACCCCCTGTTAAAAATGAGTCCGGCGGGGGTGGTGTGGAACTATATACTATGTTGTAAATTATGTACAGTGGGGAGGGAAAAAAATGTCCATTTTGACGTTCCGGTGCCCGTCAGAGGTTCAGTCGATCCGGTGCTTTGACAATTCGCTGGAAGTGATGTAATGGTGGCGGCGATGTCGGTGTTGGCGGTGCTGGTGCCACCGACGCCGGTGCTGGCAGTGTTGGTGCTGACCAGTAGTCGGATGACCCCGGGAGCATGCCGAAAACGTCTTTGTCCTCTTGAGTGGGCAGGGGAAGGAGGGATGGACCTGGTGGGGTTAGTGTTGGTAGCATCGGGGGATGGGAGGGTGGCGCATGGGTGGGGAAGTGTGTTGGAGTGGAACCTGACGGTGCGAGGTCCCTGAGGGAGACAGTATCTTGGCGGCCGTCGGGGAACTCCACATAGGCATACTGGGGGTTGGCGTGGAGCAGGTGTACCCTGTCCACCAAGGGGTCCGCCTTGTGGAGTCGGACGTGCCTACGGAGAAGGACCGGTCCTGGAGCTGCGAGCCAAGTCGGGAGCGACACCCCGGATGAGGACTTCCTGGGGAAGGTAAAACACGTTCATGGGGTGTGTTATTTGTAGCGGTGCACAGGAGTAACCGGACGGAGTGCAGTGAATCAGGGAGGACCTCCTGCCAGCGAGAGGCTGGGAGGTTCCTGGACCGTAGGGTCAGCTTGACGGCCCTCCAAACCGTCCCATTCTCCCTCTCTACCTGCCCGTTTCCCCGGGAGTTGTAGCTGGTCGTTCTGCTGGAGGCGATACCCCTGCTGAGCAGGAACTGACGCAGCTCATCGCTCATGAATGAGGATCCCCTGTCACTGTGGATGTAGTCGGGGAAACCGAACAGAGCGAAGATTGTGTTGAGGGCCTTGATGACGGTGGCAGGCATCATATCGGGGCATGGGATGGCGCAGGGAAATCTGGAGAACTCATCGAACACACTGAGGATATACGTGTTGCGGTCGGTGGAGGGGAGGGGCCCTTTGAAATCCGCGCTGAGGCGTTCATTGGGCTGGAGGCCTTAACCAGGTGCGTGCGGTCTGGACAGTAGAAGTGCGGTTTGCACTCCGCACAGACCTGGCAGTCCCTGGTGACTGTCCATATTTCCTCGACGGAGTAGGGCAGGTTGCAAGCCTTGATGAGGTGGTACAGTCGTGTGACCCCCGAGTGACAAAGGCTGTCGTGTAAGGCCCGGAGTTGGTCTACTTGTGCGTTGGCACATGTACCTCAGGAGAGGCGTCTGGGGACTCGTTGAGTTTGCTGGGGCAATACAAAATCTCGTAATTATAGGTGGAGAGCTCGATTCTCCACCACAAGATTTTATCATTTTTGATCTTGCCCCGCTGCGTGTTGTTGAACATGAAAGTTACCGACCGTTGGTCAGTGAGGAGAGTGAATCTCCTGCCGGCCAGGTAATGCCTCCAATGCCACACAGCTTCAAGGATAGCTTGGGCCTCTTTTTTGGATGAGTACCGAATTTCAGAGGCATGAAGGGTGCAGGAAAAGAATGTCACGGGTCTGCCTGCCTGATTTAGAGAGGCGGCAAGGGCGACATCTGAAGCGTCGCTTTCTACTTGAAAGGGCTGTGTCTCGTCTACTGCATGCATCCCGGCCTTGGCTATGTCTGCTCTGATACGGGCGAAGGCGTGTTGTGCCTCGGCCGCGAGGGGAAATTGAGTGGACTGTATGAGTGGGCGGGCCTTGTCCGCATAGTTTGGGACCCACTGGGCATAGAAGGAGAAGGACCCCAGGCAGCGTTTGAGGGCCTTGGGGCAGTGGGGGAGGGGAAGCTCCATGAGGGGGCGCATGCGGTCGGGATCTACATGCGGTTTTGGACTACATAGCCGAGGATGGCTAGGCGGGTTGTGCTGAACACACACTTCTCTCTATTAAAAGTAAGGTTGAGAAGAGTGTCGGTGCGGAGTAATTTAGCGAGGTTGGCATCGTGGTCCTGCTGATCATGGCCGCAGATGGTGACATTATCTAAGTACGGAAACGTGGCCCGCAAACCGTACCGGTTGACCATTTGGTCCATCTCACTTTGGAAGACCGAGACCCTGTTAGTGACGCCGAAGGGAACCCTAAGAAAGTAATAGAGCCGACCGTCTGCCTCGAAGGCAGTGTAGGGACGGTCCGATTTACGGATGGGGAGCTGGTGGTAGGCGGATTTCAGGTCGATTGTTGAGAAGACCCGGTACTGCGCAATCTGGTTGACCATATCAGATATGCGTGGGAGGGGGTACGCGTCGAGGTGCGTGGACCGATTGATGGTCTGGCTGTAGTCCATGACCATTCTGTGTTTCCCCCCCATTTTTTCTACAACCACTGGGGTCTCCAGTGGCTATTGCTGGCCTCGATGTTACCCTCCCGAAGCAGCCGCTGGACTTCGGACCTGATGAAGGTCTTGTCCTGGGTGCTGTACCGTCTGCTCCTGGTGGCAACGGGCTTGCAATCCGAAGTTAGATTGGCAAAGAGGGAGGGGGGGTCATCCTTGAGGGTCACGAGGCCACAAATGGTGAGTGAAGGTAGGGGCCCGCCGAATTTGAGAGTGAGGCTCTGGAGATTGCACTGGAAATCCAGGCCCAGCAATAGCGCAGCGCAGAGGTTGGTGAGGACATAGAGATGGAAACCGCTGAATTCTACGCCCTGGACTGTGAGAGTGACTGTGCAGAACCCTCTGATCAGGATGGAATGGGATCCGGGGGCCAGGAAGATCCTTTGATTGGTGGGGTGGACCACGAGGGAGCAGCGCCTTACCGTATCTGGGTGTATGAAGCTTTCGGTGCTTTCGGAGTCCAGCAGGCAAGAGGTCACGTGGCCGTTGATTTTCACCGGCGTCGAAGCGGTAGCCAGGTTGTGAGGACGAGACTGGTCCAGTGTCATCGAGGCGAGCTGCGGGTGGTCGTCGGAGGTCTCGGATGGTGAGCATCGGTGGCCAAGATCGTGATGTGTAGTTGGCGTTCCAGCCCCGTGGGGAAGACAAGATGGCGGCGTCCGGAGGTCCTGTGGGAAACAAAATGGCGGTGCCATGGGGCACACATTGCGGAGGCGGGACAAGATGACTGCGCCCGTGGGGCGCATGTTTGTGGCGCCGGGAAAGATGCCGGCGCCTATGGGCCGCACGTGGAGTGAGGGGGGAGATGGCGGCACCCACTGGCCGCACGTGGCCCCGGGAGGAGAAGATGGTGGCGCCCACTGGCCGCACGTGGCTCCGGGACGAGAAGATGACAGTGCCCATTGTGCGTTTGGCAGGGGGGAGGGGACGATAGCAGGCACGGTAGCGGTGACTGCGCGGGCCTGGCATACAGCTGCGAAGTGGCCCTTTTTACCGCAGGACTTGCAAGTGGCAGCGTGGGACGGGCAGCATTGGCGGGGGTGCTTCTGCTGACTGCAGAGGTAGCAGAGGGGATCCCCGGGGTGCGCGGATTGGCATGCGGCGCAGGCGTATTGACTAGGCAGCGCCCCAGCCGGGGGGTTGTTTGCGAGGTCCAGGAGGGGTAGGACGGGTGGGCCGTGCGGCGATCAGGGTAGGCCTGGACATTACGAGATGCGACCGTCATGGCGAGCGTTCAAGGTTTTGTCTCCGTTAGGTCGAGCGTGCCCCCTTCCAGCAGTCGTTGTCGGATGGGGTCCGACGCAATCCCCGTTACGAACGCGTCGCGCATGAGGAGATTAGAATGTTCGGTGGCCGTAACGGCCTGACAGTCACAGTCCTGTACGAGTGGGATTAGGGCCTGCCAGAAGTCTTCGATGGACTCACCAGGGAGTTGAGAGTGAGTGGCGAGTACGTGCCTGCCGAAGATCGTGTTTGCTTTCTGCGCATAGTTTTTTTTTAGGAATGCCATCGATTCCGCGTAATACGGGACGTCCTGGATCAACGGGAACACGCTGGAACTCAACCTTGAGTACAAGACCTGTATCTTCTGAGCTTCCGTCGGCGTGGGGGTTGCAGCGTTGATGTAAGCCTCAAAACAAGCTAGCCAGTGATTAAAGTCCTTTCTGGCATCGGGCGAGTGCAGATCCAGCTGCAGGTGATCTGGTTGGACTCTGATATCCATTTCATAGAAAAGCTGACTGCAATAAATTGATGCACGATCAATTGCACAAAAGACTCAGATTGGTACAACTGTGGCTTTATTGCAGTCAGATGCATGGCCTCCTACTGCAACTGGTGAAATGGCAGATCAGTGGAGGACACGCATATTTATACGGCTCCTTGTGGGCGGAGCCAGCCAGCAGGGGCTACCGACGAACCTGTAATACAGGTCCTACCTTACATCCCCTAATACAGGTGCACACAGTGGTTCACCACACATGAGAGATCCCGAACGGCGGTGGCAAGGGCAGCATGGTGGCATTGTGCTTAGCACTGCTGTCTCACAGTGCCAGGGACCGGGTCGAATTCCGGCCTTGGATAGCTGTCCATGTGGAGTTTACGCTTTCTTCCCATTTTTCTGTGGGTTTTATCTGGGTGCTTCAGATTCTTCCCACAGCCAAAGATGTGCAGGTTAGGTGGATTGGCATGTAAAATTGTCTCTTAGTGTCCAAGGATATGTAGGTTAGCTGGGGCTCCAAGGTTACAGGGATAGGACAGGGGTGGGCCTAGGTAGGGTGCTCTTTCAGAGGGTCAGTCGAAACTCAATGGGCCGAATAGCCTCCTTCTGTGCAGCAGGAATTCTATGGTTCTGTGGACGTGCACCTGGTGAACAGAACCTGCCAGGTGTGCACAGGTGAATACTTCCCTCGGAGGGAGTGGGTTATACCCGCCCAGTACCAGTGGACACTGGCACTGGGGAGGGAGGAGTACCGTGGGGTGTTCCTGTTTTATTTTTTAAATCAGCGCACTCTTTAAAAAGGCAGCCATGATCTTTTAAAAACCAAAAATGCTGATGAGACGGGCTCTGGATTTTGTTGGATTTTGTTTATTGTCACATGTACCGAGGTACAATGAAAAGTATTTTTTTGCGAGCCGCTCAACAGATCATTAAGTACATGAAAAGAAAGGGAAATAAAAGAACATACATAATAGGGCAACGCAAGGTACACAATGTAACTACATAACACTGCATCGGGTGAAGCATACAGGGGTGTAGTGTTAATCAGGTCAGTCCATAAGAGGGTCTGGTAACAGTGGGGAAGAAGCTGTTGTTGAGTCTATTCGTGCGTGTTCTCAGATTTCTGTATCTCCTGCCCGATGGATGAAGTTGGAAGAGTGAGTAAGCCAGGTGGGAGGGGTCTTTGATTATGCTGGCTGCTTTCCCCAGGCAGCGGGAGGTGTAGATGGAGTCAATGGATGGCAGTCAGGTTTGTGTGATGGACTGGGCTGTGTTCACGATTCTCTGAAGTTTCTTGCGGTCTTGGGCTGAGCAGTTGCCATACCAGGCTGTAATGCAGCCAGATAGGATGCTTTCCATGGTGCATCAGTAAATGTTGGTCAGAGTTAATGTGGACAGAGCCGTCTGTCCCCCCCCCCCCACCAGCACAAAGTTATGGGATCCACCGTTTCAATTTTTTTTCTTAAAGTGTTTAAAAATACGATGGGAAATGGCTGTCCTTCGCTTTTCCCACCCAATACAATACTTTGAAAAAAAAAGGAAAATTCCGCCCAACGGCTTTGATCATCCCAATATTTAATTGGATGAAATTTATGCTTGTCCAGACAGGTTGTCTTTTTTTGTGCCACAACCCCAGGGAAACACTTCTTGCACATATTCTGTTGCTGTCTCAGTGTCAGTGTGTCAACTGACAGCATGAAAACAAACTAGTTGGCTTGATGCAGACTAACAATAAGGTTCAAGTTACTAATTTTAGGTCTTTGCAATCATTAACCTTTTGCATGTTCTTAAATTTGGTCCATTTATCATTTAGCAACAGCTCCCTCTGTAAAACATGTTTCTGGCGATTCAATAAATTTTGAAGCATATAATCAGTAAATTTCAATGCAGAGAATTGATTGTAGTTTAAGGTCACTTTTTGGTAAAAATTGATCAAAAAATTATTTTGAATCAAATATATAAAAAAAATTAAATTACCCAATGTGATTCTCAAAAAGGTGACCTTGGAGTTAAGAGTTCTATTAACTGCCAATGGAGCTCCTTGGGTTATGTAGAAGCTCCCTGTACAAAGCATTAATTCACTGAATCTAGGTGAAGGAGGCAGTACTCACATAAAATTTCATTGATATTGCAATCCCATCACAGACTGGCATCTGGGATGAATTGTTGCCAACAAATTATGTTTTTCAATGTGCTCCAGTGCTACATTAGAATGCTGAGTGAAATTTGCATTGTAATGACATTTGGTAGTATTAACTGGCAGCATACACACATGTAAGTATTGAATTTTAGCATTGGAATTCCCATGGGAAACTCTTAAATTCCAGGTTCCGGTAGTATGGAACAACACAGGAATTCCCAGGCAAAATGCTTAAAATGCAGAATCCAACACAGTGTGAGATGACAGAATCTTTAATATATCAAACTCCTGTCACCAACCAGAAACGCATCTGGAGCCGTTGCATATGCGCTGGGGGATGCAATATGGACCGAGTGTACATGCACAACTGCTCCTGGTTGACGGCAGGAGTTACAGCGTGCCGGATAAGCAGTCTGACAATTTCGAGACAGTGAACGCAGTGAATGAGATGGCGGTTAGATTGAGCTGAGTGCTGTCAGTGTACATGTAAAGACTAAAACTATATTTTCAGTTGATCTCTCCAAGGAGCAGCAGGAGACTATAGAGATGCGCTGGACTGGGATGGTGTGATTAATCATGTCAAAAGCTGCAGACAGGTCGAGGAGGGAAAGTTTACCTTTGTCACAGCCACATAGGTTGTCATTTTCAACTTTATTAAGAACTATTTCAGTGCTGTCTCAAGGGTGGAAGCTTAGTTGAAAGGAGTAAGACATGGAGCTCTGGAAAATATGTGCATGGATTTGGGGGAAAATCATGTTCACGGTTCAAGGACTTTGGAGAAGAGAAGTTAGTTGGAGATGGGTGTCAGTTTGCAAGAACGTTAAAGGTGGCTTTTTGAGCAGAGGAGTGATGACAGCAGACTTAAGAGAGAGAGAGACAGGAGCTGAAGAGAGAATGCTGCAAGCCATATCAGCTAACATGGGTACCTGGATGGGAGGTCTGGTGGTCAGCAGTTTAGTGGGAATAGGGTCAAAGAAGGAGTAGAGTCCAATGATGAAGATGTGCTCTGTGAGGGTATGAAGGGAGAGAGGGAAGATACCAGAGAAAAATACAAGTTCATGGGCTTGGAGAAAGTCTGGCTCGTGGGTTAGGAAAAGGAAGGAGAGCCATCGAGGCAGATGAATGGATTAGATGGACCTTAGTGACAAAGATGGCCACGTGTTACTCACTCTAATTTTTGGAAGTGGGGGTGGAGGAGACGGGAAAAAGTGCTCAAGAAGATGGTTTGCAGTAGAGAAGAGAAGTGGAGGCCTATCTTCGCATTCCTGGATGATGCTGGAATAGTGAGCAGTTTTAGCAGACAGGTAAATAGGGCAGAGTCATAAGGAAAATTTTGGCCTGATTTCAGGAATTTCCGACACTCATCTCTTCCCAATGTCCTCAGATTTATTTATTTTTTGTGTCTCTCAAACTCTTCCTAACACAACTGAGAAATATTAATCGATCACCCAATGCAATGGCAATTGTGGGACTACATTCTGTTCAAATTCCATTGACCCAGCTTTAGTTTTAAGATTATTTTCCTTTGTTCTTGATCACCCCCACCAGAGGAAATAGTTTATTGAATGTCTACCTGTAGTGATCTCTGTATGTGTTAATACATGTTTATTAATGTAAAGTAAGTACAGACAGATGATCACTAGATGGCAACACTAACAGGAGCTATATAACGAATTTCCAGCTCTATCTTTAGTCAGTGTGTGTGGAGAACAGCTTGAGGGAAGACATGATCAGATCAGAGTGTGCTGTATTATCATAATTGTTAGTTCAATCTAAATTTACTTATTTGTTTTACTAGTCAAAGTATTAGAGTGAAAGAACTCACGAGTATATGATTATATTACTCAATAAATAATTTGTCATCATCTAGAAGACTTCGACTATTTCTCATCAGAATTCAATACAACTCGGCAAGATAAAAGAGTAATATTTATATTACGATTCAGTAATATAATACTACCCTATCATATTCTTTTAAAAATTGAAAAAAAAACCAGGGCAGCATGGTGGGCAGTGGGTAGCAATGCTGCCTCAGGTCCCAGGTTCGATCTTGGCCGTATGGAGTTTGCACTTTCTCCCTGTGTCTGTGTGGGTCTCACTCTCACAACCCAAAGATGGGCAGGGTTGGTGGATGGGCCACGCTAAAGTGCCCCTTAATTGGAAAAAAATGATTGGATACTCTAAATCTATTTTTTAAAAATTGAAAATACCATCAACCAGCTGATGCTTCAATCTCCTACATTCAATTGACTATGGTGGGCATTTTCAAAGATTGGGTCGTGACCTGCGGGTGCGTCGTGGGGAGGTCGCAGAGCCATCCGTCGCGGTGCTCCCGATTGCGCAAATTCGTGCACAACAGCCGCAGTAGCCAGCTTTTAACAATGCCGGCTGAGAGCGGCCTTCAAAATGACGGCTGCGACCATATAGAAAAATGTGGGCACATGTGTGCATGTGTGCCCCCTCATCGGTGCGTATGCACAGACACGCGTAGTCCCATGAGCTCCAATAAGGAAAACGAATCAGCTTGCATTTAAAGACAAGATTTCACCAAAATGTGAAGATACTTTTTTTCTAATTCTGTAATGAATTTCTTTTGTATATCTCATCCCAAATCCAACTGAGCTACCAGCACCTAAGTAGCCAAATCCTTTGTCACACTGAAATACGTTGAATGTAGCACCACATTTGGCCAACCAGCCCATGTCCACATTTTTGCTTAATTCTGAACACAATTGAGCATAAGGCACTATTCATACATGAGAGAAAACAAGTGGAGAAACAGAAGAACATTCTGGCCAGCCAACCAGCCCACACCTTGGAATTGAATGAAATGCAAATTGATACAGGAGCAAATACTTTATCCCTCATGTCTTTCAAAATATGAAGCAGCTACTGGTCTGGCCAGGTAGACAGAAAAGCAGCAAATGGAATACAACCCAGGGAAGTGTGAGGTGATGCATTTGGGGAGGTCAAACAAGGCAAAGAATTACACAATAAATAGGAGGATACTGAGAAATGTAGAGGAAGGGAGGGACCTTGGAGTGAATGTCCACAGATTCCTGAAGGTAGCAGGACAGGTTGCCAAGGTGGTTAAGAAGGCATCTGAGAAGCAGGAAAAGATTTGTTTTCAAAATGCAATGTAATCTGAAGGGAGGCAGAGAGTAGGTCACCACCCCCCCCCCCCCCCCCCCCCCCCCGGAACGTCAATGTCACATGCTTTTGGTGCAATTGTGATTCATCCATTTTGTCAGCAGCAAACAAGGTAAGAGAAAATGGTGGGTCACGAAGGTTGTCCGGTGTGGGGCGCGAAGGTTGGCCGGCTGGTAAAAATGGGTCCCCGGACAAAAAGTTTAAGAAACACTGGACTATGGCATATAACACGAGAAAAATTTATGCAACCTTTCCTTATAACTTAACTATCACATCCCCAGCATCAAGCTTTTATTTTACCTCAATTTGTAATGCTAAACCTGCATTGTTTTGCATGCATTACTTTATCACCAGTAAACAGAATGGATTTTTTTTTAGAAATTCTATTAACAGTTGGTCAAAACCTTTTCTCTTCTTGTACTTTGAATCCTTCAGAGAAAGAGCAGGGACAGGAGCCTCAATCCTAAAAGACTCTGACTCCTGATCCATATGTTCGCATATAGCACACATGGAAACGATGCCACGAGCTCTCTAATCTGGCTCAGCTCTGACTAGATTGAGCCTAACTCATGTTGACTACTTTATCCATCATTAAAGACCATGACTCTTTATGTAATTTCAGGAATCTCAATGATCAATACCTGATTGAGCGTAAGTTGAAGTATTTTACGAAAGGTCACAGACGTCTCTGCTATTTGCAAAATCCTTTCAACTCACTCATATACGAGCATGTCAGTCCTTTCGTCAAAGATATGCTTAAAATATGATTCCTAACTTTAGACCCAGTGACAGACATTCCCAAGGTCTTTCATTACAATTTTATCAAAGGCCCAAAATACTTGTGTACTATCTGTCTACTGGCTATTCTGACTGCTACCATTTAAAACACTTGTTAATGGCAGCTAGAAAAATGCGAACTTTCACACACCTCAATAGTGTCTCCACTTTAAAGCAGTTCATCGGTTACAAAGTGCTTCAGAATGTTGGAATGTTGAGAAGACATGATGAAGTGTTACCCAACATCACATACCTTTTCAGTCTTTCTAATGTTCAGTAAACAGACTTGCATTGGATATATGAAAAAAAGTGCATCAAGAGAGCTTCAGGGAGCAGTAATGAGCATTTTGCACAGCAATTCGATTTACAGCTCATTCCAAACTCCAACTCTGGATAACATTTGGCAAAGGCTGTGCTGAAATTTCTCTTTCTAATGAAAAATATGACAGTGCCTCGATTTTCTCCCTAAGTGCCAACTTGCTTAGAAATTGGCGTTCTCAGGTTTCAGGTGTTGAAAGGCACACATTCCCACAGCTTCACTCACAGATTGTTAAATTGGTGAGAAACAGACATTCTCCTGTGAAAAATCATTGCTTTAGAATGGGGGAACCAGTAGGAAAAAGATTGGCTTCTATCTCTGAAATTAGCAATGCAAAAACAGCAGAAGAGGAAACCATGCTGTAAGTCATCGTTCCCTTATTCATCTTGAATTCATAGTAATAACATAGTGAAGAGTTGGAGGGAAAACAGAAACCTAGATTGGTGTTGATTCCATTGCTGCTTACTATGACCAACTAGGAAATCATGTACTATGTATTGTAAATCTCTGGTTTTCCAGTGCATTTATCACCCTCATATTGGTACTGAAGACTTGTGCTTCAGAACTTGCCGTATCCCTTGCCGTACCCCTAGATAACACTGGCATCAACCTGGCAATGTGGAAAATTGCTCAGGTGTGTCTTGTTCACAAGAAATGGGAAAAATGCAGCCCAGCCAATTACTACCCTGTTAGTCTACTCTCCATCATCAGCAAAGTGATGGAAGGTGATATTAACAGGGCTACCAAGCGGCACTTACTCAAATCAGACTACACGAGGAAGATAGAGAACCTAGCGGTGTGGTGCAATGACAACAATCTCTCCCTCAATGTCAGCAAAATTACAGAGCTGGTCATTGACTTCAGGAAGCAAAGTATAGTACACACCCCTATCTGCATCATTGGTGCTGAGGTGGAGCTGGTTGACAGCTTCAGAATTCTAGGTGTGCACATCACCAAAGATCTTTCCTGGTCTACCTACGTCGATGCTATGACCAAGAAAGCACAACAGTGCCTATATTCCTCAGGAAACTAAGGGAATTTGGTATGTCCACATTGACTCTTACCAATTTTTAGAGGTGCACCATAGAAAGCATTCTATCTGGCTGCATCATGATCTAGTAAGGCAACTGCTCAGCCCAATGATGTGTTGGGTACTCTGGATCTGTGGAGACCGTGTTTACCTTAGCAGTAACACATACAGGCTACCAACACTTGAAATAGTACAACACTATTTTATTAGGCTAGGAACTGTTGAACATACTTTCACTGTGGGTCGACACTATGTTAGATTAAACTGAAGACCTATGCCTATCCTGACCAGTCTAGATGATCAGCACATGGTAAAGATCTGTGCTACAAGCTGTGAGCTCTGTCCTTCTCAGAGGCTGCATCCCGAGTGAACGGGTAAACTAGTGCCCTCTGGCTTTATAGTGAGTGTGCTCTAACTGGTGATTGGCTGCTGTGTTGTGTGTGTTGATTGTTCTTGCAGTGTGTCAGTCAGTGTGTGTCTGCACCATTGTATACTGATCTGTATATTATGACACCCAAGACCGTAAGAAATTACAGAGAGTTGTGAACACAGCCCAGTCCATCACGTAAACCCGCCTCCCATTCATTGACTCTGTCTACACCCCCCACTGCCTTGGAAAAGCTGGCAGTATAATTAAAGACCCCTCCCACCCGGGTTATTCACTATTCCAACTTTTCCCATCGGGCAGGAGATCCAAAAGTCTGAGAACACACACTAACAGGTCCAAAAACAGCTTCTTCCCAGCTGTTACCAAACTCCTGAATGACCCTCTTATGGACTGTACCTCTCCCACATCCTTTCTACTGAGTAGTACTGAACACTGTATGCTCCACCCGATGCATTTACATTGTATTTACATTGTGTATTTATGTATGTCCTATGTTTCTTTTTTCATGTATTCAATGATCTGTCTGGATTGTACGCAGAACAATACTTTTCACTATCACTCGGTACACGTGACAATAAAGTAAATCCAAATATCCTGCTCACAGACACTCAGTTTGGGTTCCGCCAGGGTCACTCAGCTCCTGATCTCATTACAGCCTTGGTTCAAATATGGACAAAAGAGCTGAATGCCAGAGTTGAGGTGAGAGTGACTGTCCTTGACATCAAGGCAGCATTTGACCGAGTATGGCATCAAGGAGCCCTATCTAAACTGGAGTCAATTGGAATCAGAGGGGAAACTCTCCTTTGGTTGGAGTCACACCTGGCACAACGGAAGATGGTTGTGACGGTTGGAGATCAATCATTTCAGCTCCAAGACATCACTGCAGGAGGTCCTAAGGGTAGTGTCCTCGGCCCAACATTTTCAGCTGCTTCATCAATGACCTCCCTTCCATCATAAAGTCAGATGGGGGGATGTTTGCAGATGATTGCAAATGTTCAGAAACATTACTGTCTCCTCAGATAATGAAGTAGTCCACGTGCAAAGGCACCAAGACTTGGACAATATCCAGGCTTGAGCTGACAAGTGGCAATTTACATTTGTGCTACACAAGTGCCAGGCATCTCCGACAAGGGAAGATCTAACCGTCGTCCCGTGACATTCAAAGGCATTCGCTGAATCCCCCACGATCAACATCATGGGGGTTACCATTGATCAGAAACTGAACTGGGCGAGCCGTATTAATGCTGTGGCTAGCAGAGCAGGTCAAAGGCTGGGAATTCTACGGCAAGTAACTTACTTCCTGACCCCCCCAAAAAAAAAGCCTGTCCACCATTACAAGGCACAAGTCTGGAGTGTAATGGAATATTCTCCACTTGCCTGGATGATTGCCAGCTCCAAAAACACTCACAAGTTCAGCACCATTCAGGACAAAGCAACCCACTTAATTTCCAGCCTCACCCCCTCCCACCACAAACATTCAACCCTCCACCACCGACAAACAGTGGCAGCCGTATGTACCATCTATAAGATGCACTGCAGTAACTCACCAAGGGTCCTCAGACAGTACCTTCCAAACACACAACCACTACCATCTAGAAGGACAAGAGCAGCAGATACCTGGGAACACCACAACCTGGAGGTTCCCTCCAAGTTTCTCGGCACCCTGACTTGGAAATATATTGCTGTTCCTTCACTGTCGCTGGGGTAAAATCCTGGAACTCCCTCCCTAACAGCACTCTGGGTGTACCTACACCTCAAGGACTGCAGTGGTTCAGGAAGGCAACTCACCACCACCTTCTGAAGGGCAACTAGGGATGGGCAATAAATGCTGCCCTCGCCAGTGATGTCCACATGCCGTAAATTAATTTTAAAAAAATGTTATTCATGGCAGCAATGCCACACACTTCGCGTAAAGTCCTGTTGTTACTTCACAGAATGTAGTGATAGTACTTAATACCTTCAGTGCTGTAAGATTCATACCACTGTGACTCCATACATTGAAGATAATGACTGTTGTATCAGCATGCATTATATGCAAGTGGCTTTACATTGAAAGAAACTACCTGTAGATTTTTTGTTGTCTCAAAGGCCATTCTATTTCATCCTAATCTATTATTTTGTTGTGCTTTCATGGGATGTGAGTGGTGCTGAACAGGCCAGTATTTGTTGCCCATTCCTGATTTCTGATCTGGGTGCAGTAAACCAAGATGCTGCTGAGAAGGGAATTCCACAGTGCTGAACCTGCAACAGTTGAAGGAACAGCAAAATAATTCCAAGACAGGAAGGTGTGTTATTTGCAGGGGAACTTGCAGGTGATGATGTTCCCATATACCTGCAACCCTTATCCTTCGAGGTGGTAGAGTGGGTTTGGAAGGTGCTGTCGAAGTAGCCTTGGTGAGTTGCTGCAGTGCATCTTGTAGATGGAAAACACTGTGGCCACTGTGTGCTAGTGGTGGATGGAGCAAGTATTTAAGGTTTTGGATGGGGTGCCAATCAAGCGGGCTGCTTTGTCCAGGATAGTGTCAAGCTTCTTAAGTGTTGGAGCTGCACTTAGCCAGGAAAGTGGGAGTATTCCATCACATTTGTGGGCAGCACGGTAGCACAAGTGATTAGCACTGTGGCTTCACAGCGCCAGGGTCCCAGGTTCAATTCCCTGCTGGGTCACTGTCTGTGCGGAGTCTGCACATTCTCCCCATGTCTGTGTGGGTTTCCTCCGGGTGCTCCAATTTCCTCCCACAGTCCAAAGATGTGTAGGTTAAGTGGATTGGCCATGCTAAATTGCCCTTAGTGACCAAAAAGGTTAGGAGAAGTTATTGGGTTCCAGGGATAGGGTGAAAGTGAGGGCTTAAATGGGTCGGTGTAGACTCGATGGGCCGACTGGCCTCCTTCTGCCCTGTATGTTCTATGTTCTATTCCTGACTTGTGCTTGAAGTTGGTGGACAGGCTTTGGGGAGTCAGGAGGTGAGTTATTTGCTGCAGGACTCCTAGTGTCTGATGTACTCTTGTGACCACAGTATTTACATGGATGGTCCAGTTCAGGTTCTACTCAATGTTGATTTGGATGTTGATAGTGGGTGATTCAGCGATGGCAATGCCATTGAATACCACGAAGAGATAGTTAAATTCTCTCTTGTTGGAGATGGTCATTGCCTTCTAATCTTCTTGTATTCATTCAGCCTTAATGTGTCCATTTGAAATCTATGTGTTTAGTGAGATAAACCATGTAGACTTCAGAGAATTAGAGCAGCTGAATCAAAACACGTTTGTGCCTCAAGTAAATCTCCTCACTGGAGATTACAGGTACATCAATGAGAAGATTGACAGTTTGTTAGGCTGCATAGTATGAAGACTCTGTAGACTGACACAGAGCCCTTTCATTGAAGTTCTTTATTGTGCATTTATAAGACTTACCGACTAGCCTTTGGGTACAAACTGCTTCAAGTTGACCTAACTTTTAGGTATATCCACTTATATTTCTTTTTCTGTCAAATCTGCTAAATTGCTCTTTTATCCACATACAATGGAAAACATCCCCACACCTTTTGAAGGATTAAAGCCACCCCCCTCCCTGCTATCCCATCCCCCACTGCCCCATATGATCAAAAAGAAACACTTAATAACTTGATAAAGGTTTTTGTTTGGAGCATTGATCTCCACTAATCCCTGTAGCACTCTCCCTTGCTACCCTGGGGACTTCAAGATCTTTATAGCCTTTTTTTGTGGTTATCTGATCTAAACTTGGGCAAAATAACCGTGGATTGGCAGGTGGTAATAGTACAAACACAAAAGAGTATGACATAGAGTGTCAAAGATATCAGCTGAGGGATGACGTTTGAAAGAAAAGGCTTAATTTACAGCATGGAGTTGGCTTTGCTATTGACTCCGGCAACAATGTGGCAAATGTTTACATTGAAGTTGCTCACGTTAACTCCAACTTTGAGGAGACGGACAAACTGCTTAGTTTACATTGCAAATTTAGTCAGGACATGGGGAGTTTACTCCAGATAAATAAAGAACTTTGATTTTTTTACAATTACGGTCTATACTACACTTCCTCTTAGATCCCGATGGGTCTGCTCTAGTCAGTGCCTTACTGCCTTTATACAATGCTGAATTGAGTTTGGCCTGTTCCCCAGGAGGGAAGCACCTACTCCACGAGAACCACAGCGAAGATAATCATTCCCTTAAGTCCCGTGCGGGGTATTACATTCCTCCCCCACAGTCCGAAGACCACCTCAGTGACTTATGAGGAGGAGGAGCAGGTGGAGGACATCGGACTATGTTTGGTTCCCATAAATCATCATGCAGCTAATGCACCGGAATCGTCGGCATGTACCTTGCAGGGGAATGTCGCCTGCAGCAGGAATGCTGTGGCAGGGGATCAGCAGTAGGCGGCTGAACTGTTAATTCAGCTTCCAAATCCTTGGACGTCTGCGACTCCATTTCCGAGTCCGAAGATACAAAGACAGGTATACTGGCGTCGATATAGAGTCAAAGCATCACAGCAGGCTGGTTCAGGAATGGAGTCAGAGAACCCAGGGCAGATTTCATCTAAGGAACCTCATGAGGGGCCAACCTCCGTGAGCGAATATGATCCAAATGACATTTCATTTGTTGCCCACGGACACAAACTTGGTTGGAGACTCATCCTGTTTCATGGATGACAATCCCAGAGAGCACAATCGTTGAAGTTGTGAACAAACACCATGCTGTCAGGTGCGAAACGCCGAAGATGGCGACATCAAATCGGGCAACACCCTTTCAACTCCTGGTTACAACGCACCATCGCACCAATGTCTGGGAGCATCAAACTGCGACCTATTAGCATCTCAACGGGGCCCTCCAGTGCGTTCGGTGTGGTCCTGTACGAGAATAGAAAATGTGCCAGCCTGGTGTCCATTGAGCTCAAAGTCTGCTTCTTTAGCCCACATTCAACCATCTGCACAGCCCTCTCTGCCAAGCCATTTGATGACGGATGGTATGGGGCAGTGCCAACCTGCCAAATCCGTTGCCTTTCATGAAAGCGGAAAAGTATTTTCTCGTGAAAAAGGCCCGGTTATCTGTTATGAGCACCTCCAGGATTCTATGGTTAGACAAAGAAATGCACAGTCACTCAATGGTCACCCGGTAGGTGATTGTCACCATCTTGTGGACCTCCAGCCACTTCGAGTGGGTGTCTACCAGGACAAGAAATATCAAACCCAGGAATGGACTGGTGAAATTGATGTGCACACAAGCCCAAGAGTGCCCCAGCCACTCCCAAGGGTGTGAGGGTGCTGCTGCGGGGAGCTTCTGCTGCTCTTGACAGATACAGAATTGTTGAGCCAACATTTCAATGTCTGTTCCCAAACCCAGCCAACAGACATAACTTCTCCCCAGAATCTTCATTTTGGACACTCCGGGGTGTCCACTGCGAAGGTCCGCTAATTGTCTGGCCCTTCACTGGAACAACAACCCTCGTGCCCCACAGGAAGATGCAGTCTTCCATAATCAGCTCTGAGAACTACCAGGAGAAAGCTTTTTACTCCCCTGGTCTCATCCTGGTCCATGCTCCACACTTAAGGCTGGTGTTTCTTGAGGAGCTAATGAAGGGAGGCCAGGACGGTTGTCAAATCTGAAATTAACCTGCCATGATAATTCACCAGTCCAAGAAAAGAGTGAACCTCCATTGTGTTCAGTGGGGAGGGGCCAGATTGATGGCTCTCACCTTCTTGGCAACCGGATGCAGGCCGTCTCGGTCCACCCGATACCCCAAATAGATGACTTATTTTGCATGAAACACCCACTTCGTAAGGTGCAGACGGATCCAACATGAGGAAAAATACTTCAACAATGCTTTGAGGTTCTGTAAATGCTTCTGGTCTGTGGTCCCTGTGACTAGCACGTCGTCCAAGCAATGCATGCATGACAATCCGCGTAGGATGTTCTCCTTGATGCGCTGGAAGATTGCACATCCCGAGGATACTCCGAATGATAGACGGATATACTCATAGACACCCTTGTGCGTATTGATCGTGACATCCCTCCGTGAGGACTTATCTAACTATCGCTGTGGACGAGCACTGCTCATGTTCAATTTCAAAATGTGCTACCATCAGCCAATGTAGCATAAAGATCCTCAATGCGGATAAAGGATAGCGGTCTAACCTCAAAGCCGTGTTCACTGTCTATTTATAGTCACTGCATGGGGCAGACTGTCTTATCTGGCTTCATGACGGAGACCACCAGCACTGCCCAATTGGCAAAGTGCACAGTTAAATGATGCCCAAACTCCCCAAGTGACAAAGTTAGGGAAATGTAGGGAAGCGGGCGGGCATGAAAATATCAGGGCTGGGCCTTTGGGTCCTTTAATTGCACCCAAGTCAGGCTGGAAAACATAGAGCAACTTGTTCAGTACTATACCCAGACCGCCGGATATCACTTGGAGGATATGTTCCAATCCAACTGCAGCTAATCGCAGTTCAGCAGCTAGGCACACTTCCTTTCATGACAACGAGGGGCAGGCAAACCGATTAGCGCCCATAAAGTACTGGAGAAAGTACCTTCCCCAAAATATTCAGTCATTCCCCAGTACAAGTGGCCAAGCGAGCTGCCAAGACAGAAAAAGTTAAAGTGTGCATACCCCGATTAACAAGATCAAAGGTGTACTGCATCACCACAGATACGGCAGATCCCGTATCCAATTCCATCTGGAGCATATGGCCAGTCACCTGCATTGGAACTTGAACAGAGGCCACATGAGGTGCTGGCAAACAGTTTACCTGCATCTCAGCCACATTCTCTGCCTCACCTGGGTCATCTAAATGCAAGGCCCAGCCCAGGGGCTGACACCTACCTCGGCCAGACCCCATATAGCCCTGGCCCTCCTGCTGCCTGGGGTTATGCCTAGGCCGGCACCCACTCATAGCACAAGGGCCAGAATCTCCTTCAGGTGAGTCTGGGTATGTCAGACATCTCAACGGCCAGCTGTTTGCCCCGAGGCCAGAGTCACTGCAGTGGTCGGTACAGGCCGTGGGGATACCGCATGGGGGGCGACACTGCAAACGTTCACCACCATCCCTTGTATTTCTTGGGCACCGCATTCCGTGCTTTCTTGGGGCAAAGAGATCTGTAGCGCCTATTGACAAGTCAGGGGGGTTTTGCCCAAAGATTTTTTCTGAATTTTCATATCTTTTATAACGCAGACTAAATGACCGTGGAGCATATCTAATAAAGCAGGTCCATACTCACAAACCCTGGCTACCTTTGTAGCAGTGATATAAAGTCAATAAATGACTCATCGGAGGACCTCTCTGTGTCGTAAAATTATAGCTTTAAACGATCGGGTTAAAATGTTGCACCACAAGTGCCGTGAGTTGGTCGAATGATTGTGTAGCTGGCGCTGGGTATGTAAGTTTACTGATCACTCCAAATGTGTGTGCCCTGCAGACCGTCAACAGTATGACCGTCTGGAGCTGATTCTCCGTGATGTTGTTGGCCCAGAAGAGGTAACGCTTGGTTCTAATCTCTCTGTGTCCTGGTTCCAGTCTTCAACACAGGTGTCAAATGCATCTAATCACCCAAAGAGAGGTGTGGCAAAATAATTGGTTCCAAGCTGGGTCCAGAAAATCAAGGAGGTGACTCAGCTGAGTAGGTCACAGCGTCGTCAACAAACTCCTCATTGCCAGTTTAAAAAGCACACCAGGAGTCCACAGCGAGTGAAATATAAAGAACTTCGATTTATTTACTGGGTCTCCTCTAGTCGGTGGCTTACTCACCGGCCTTTTATACTATGTTAAATTGAGTTCTCCCTGCATCTCAACGAGGGAGCTTGTGCTCCTCTAGAACCATGGGAAGATATTCATTCCCACCCCTTAGATCCCGTACGGGATATTACAGCAAAGAGAATACTAACAGGAAATGAGCAAAGTATTGCCATTCGGAACAACACATGTAGCATAACATGAAATGAAATTAAATGAAAATCGCTTATTGTCACGAGTAAGCTTCAATGAAGTTACTGTGAAAAGCCCCAACATAATGTAACCAACAACTGTCCTTAGAATTCTGTTATGTTACAAAGCACAACAACCGTCCTGAACTAATCAGGAACAGGTACTCCTTGAAACCATTTTGCCACAAAGGTAGATCATGGTTGATCTGTAGGTCATCTCAATTCTCCCATCTTTGCTCCATGTTCCTCAATTCCCTTACGTAACAAAAATAAACCACAGTCCTAAAAACTTCGATCATCTCAGCACTTACAGCCGTTGCGAGAGATAGTTCTGGATGCTTTGCTTGAACTCTCGCTTTCATAGAACATAGAACATAGAACATAGAACAGTACAGCACAGAACAGGCCCTTCGGCCCTCAATGTTGTGCCGAGCCATGATCACCCTACTCAAACCCATGTATCCACCCTATACCCGTAACCCAACAACCCCCCCCTTAACCTTACTTTTTATTAGGACACTACGGGCAATTTAGCATGGTCAATCCACCTAACCCGCACATCTTTGAACTTCAATAGTGAATGGCCTAGCTCGAAGTTTAAGATGACGTCCCCTTGTATTCGATCCCTCTACTGAGAAAAGTACTTCTCAATATCTAGCCTATTGAATTTTTTTACTTGTTAAGCACCATAATCAGATCAATTGTCAATCTTTTTGAATTAAGAGAATGCAAGCCAGGTTTATGGAACATGGCCTCGTAATTTAGTTCTCTGAGCGTTGATATAATTCTGGTAAATCTTCACTGAACTCCTTTCAAAGCCAATATATTCTTCTTGTGATTCAGTGCCTAGAACTAAATGCAGTATTTCAGATGGTGCCAGCATCTCAGTGATAATAAAGAAAAAAAACTGCAGAGTGAATGTTTTACTACAAGATAGAAGAATGAGCTAAAGTATCTCTTTATCATTTATCATTGTTTGGGTAAGCTCTCAGTTTATTCAAGTAGACCTTTGATTTTGTTTTCTGTAATGCTCTCAATCTTCAGAAAAGTGGCAGATTTTATGGGAAAAAAGTTCCAAAAATGAATGAAATAAAAATATAGCGAGCCTTGTACAATAATTGTCATTACCGAGATACTAGGTAGCAACAAACATTATTACCTGGCTGTATTTTGACTTTTATCACAAATGATTGTTAAAACAGAAGCATAAAAAGATTATTTATATGTATAAATGTATTATTTTATTTAAATTATACATTTGTTTATTGTGTTGGGGGCAGCAATAGTAAAAACCTGAAGATATTTCATCAAAATTAGCTGAAAAACTTTCCAATTTAATGTGATTGCAACTTTCAGAGATTTTAAAACAGGATCAATAGCAGTTCAGAAAAAAGTTACAAACTCAAACTGTGAGGACAATTGATAATAGTAGTGCCATGATTTGAAGCAAAGATAGTGGTGATTTTATGCATTGTTTTTGCAAGTATGAGCAATGCAAGAGGCTTCCAAATGATGCCATTTTATTTTTGCCACAGTTTATCACTTGGCACTGTTGTGGAATATATAACTAAAATTCAATGAATGGAGTTTTGCAATGCATCAAATAATGCTGGTCTTTTCTACCCATCCTTTTTGTGTATTCTTATGTCTTTCAACCAAGCCACAGATGCTCATATAAATTAAAGCTTTCAATGATTTAATCGGAATTAGGGAATTATTTTTGTCATTTTTTTCAGGATCACTGGTTATCATATCTGAGTCACTTGGTAATTTTATTTTTATGTATGATATATGATTTTTTTTAAATCGCTTATTGTCACAAGTAGGCTTCAAATGAAGTTACTGTGAAAAGCCCCTGGTTGCCACATTCAGGCGCCTGTTCGGGGAGGCTGGTACGGGAATTGAACCATGCTGCTGGCCTGCCTTGGTCTGCTTTAAAAGCCACCGATTTGGCCCTGTGATAAACCAGCCCTTTCCGCAGCCAAAAGCATGAGATCTTGGGATAACTTTTGACCTTGATCTTCTTGATGCTGAATATTCACCTGATAGGCTTATTTACTCGGACTTTGTCCCACACAGAACCGGAGGGATATATGAACAGGAAGACCCTGCTATCGGCCCCAGTCTATTGCAATTCCTTTTGCTCCAGACTAAGTGGGCTTCTGCAGTTAAAGGTACTCCTTAAATGTATCTCTGGTCTTCATTGGCAATTCCCATCTTCTTCTTCCATTTGGTGGTGTCCATTCTACTACCACTCTGATGGGGCATATGACTGAGGGGTGAAATACCATCTCAGATGTCTGAGATTCTAGGTAGGTACCTGATGGCCAGCGTAGACATGATGGGCTGAAGGACCACTTGATGTGTTGTGAAACTCTATGACTGCAGCATGACGTCCTGCAGGCACTTCGGACCAGTTCTCTGTAGCACGTCTTTGTTGGTAATGTTTACTCCCCATGTGATACCCAGGATCGTACGTAGGCAACGCTGGTGAAAGGCATCCAACTTACATAAATCTTTGCTGTTCTCTTCAATGTCTCGCTGGCATAAATTGTGGTTGGCACAATATTGAACATGTAGAGTAGCACCTTCATGGACATGTTGATGGTGTTGGATGCCCAGACTGTGTGGAGCCACAGGAAGACTGATGCTACTTTGCCGATTCTAGTATCGACATCAATCACTACATCGTCCTCCCTGGGGATGTTGTTTCCTAGGTAGGGAAAGTGGTCAACATCCTCAACGTTTTATTTCCTGATGCTGATGGGAGGGCCTAGTTGCCACTGAGTCATTGTCTTGGCTTCCTTGCAGTTGGTAGGTAGTTGAATTTTGGTATCTCTACACTCGAGACAGGTCTTCAAACATGCACGAATCTTCAGCCAGCAAGGCAATGTCATCTGTGAAATCATTGTTGCCATGGAATGCCTAAGTATGCGCTCACTATTGCTTCATCATAATTAAATTATTAACCAAGGGGAAATGAATTGGGATAGCATGCAGTCTTGTGATACTCCTCTGATGATGTTAAGGGAGTTTGTGATGCCCATGCTAATCTTGACGGAGAAGCTGGAGTCACGATATAAGGCTTTAAAGATGTTACTGTACTGCCATGAGGTGCACCAGGGTGACTGCCAATGGGTGCTTTGGAAGCCGACTTGAAATCGGTGAAGTCGAAAACAAGTGGCTTCTGATAAGGTTCAGCTCTATAATGCTCCTGAGTGTAAGATCTGCTCGCAGCATTATCTGCTACTCAACAAACCTGCCTGATCTTCATGAAGGGTACTGTCTACTTCTGCTTTCAATCTGTTGACTAGCACTGTGTTGAAGAGCTTGCCAAGCAGCAACAGCAACATAATACCACTCCAGTTGTTGGAGTCACTGAGGTTCCCTTTCTTCGTCAGTTTACTCCTCACCTCCAGTCATCCAGATGTCTTCCGCAGTCCAGATGTTGTTGAACAGGTCTGTGAGATCGGTTGTGATGATGTTCTTGCCAAGTTTCAGTAGCCCTGCTGCTATCTTCTCGACCCAGGTATCTTGTTGTTCTTCAGACTCTCAGTGCCTTTTTGAACCTCTGATCTGGCAAATTCTCCCAGGTTGACATTCAGCTATTGAGTTGTGGGGTTGTTATCAAACTCAAATGTGGACCGAGGGTTTGGTTGGTTGAGAATCTCCTGAAAGTGTTACACCCACCTTGGCTCCTACTCCACCGCCATCAATAGCATCTGCCGTTCTTTCCCTCGATTGGTACAGTGGTGCTGCTTCTTGTACTAGTCAGTTCTTGTGTGATCCTATGCTAGAAATTAGAGTCAGTCCCATTTGCTGTTTCTTGTGCCTCCATTCCTGTTAACTCTATCCATCTTTTGTCTCTCTTGTAAGCTCTTCTTCACAGACAAAGCTGTCCTGTACATCTCAGCTTCTTCCTGTTGTGTTCAATGTTCTTTTCCTGGTCCCTCTTGCTTTTCATCAGCTTTCTTTCATCATTCAAATTCCACGTTGGGTCAGTGATCCATCAATCTTTGCTGGTTCCTCTTCCATCCAATGGTGACTGCTGCGTTCTCTTTAATCGCTCTTTTGAAGATTTCCGACTGCTCCTCAATGTTGCTCAAATTAAGGGGCTGGTTTAGCACACTGGGCTAAATCACTGGCTTTTAAAGCAGACCAAGGCAGGCCAGCAGCACGGTTCAATTGCCGTACCAGCCTCCCCGAAGAGGCGCCGGAATGTGGCGACTAGGGGCTTTTCACAGTAATTTCATTGAAGCCTACTCGTGACAATAAGCGATTTTCATTTCATTTCATTTCATTTAATGAGCACTTTGAATCTGCTAGAAGTAGCAAGCTGGAAACTGTCTGTCGCGTTCCTGTCCTTCAATTTCTCCATTGCAAATGGCTATTGTGACTTCATGGTCCTTGTCTACTTCAGCTTCCGGCAGCTCTTGCCCAAAACCAGGAGGTGATAATCCTGCACCAGCACCTTGACAAGTCCAGACATTTTGTCGGGATGTCTTCCATCTGCTGTATAGGCAATCTCATTCAGAGTGTTACCATCTCGGTGTTTGTCTTTGTGTTTGAAGAACGATTCCCAAAGCTGAGCACATTGGCCACCATTCCCGTTCAGCATACGTGCTGACCCTTGAAGCCCAATCGGACCATTCAGTCCTCACCAATAATATCACACTTTGCACTGAGGTCATTAATCAGTAGCCTGATAGCATAGCCAAGATTAAGTGACTTCTTCGATTGATGGTAGAATTCAGCCGGGATTCTTGTTTGGGAGACTAAGTGTTGTCAGGACTGAATAGTGTGTGATTTGTGTTCCCGTTGGTGCCACTATTTGATAAATGAGTCAGGGTATGCAAATGAGCCTTCGCATTGCCCACATGAATTCAGAGTAATTCCTATTCTCGCTGGCGTCTGATCCTCTAGGGCCGGGATTAGCGCTGGAAAGCCTGACAAGCTGGAACTGCTGAGAAGCACTTCATTCACTCTCATCCCAGCCAAGAAGATGGCTCTAAGGAGACCTTCCCACCCCCGCTTTCTGCAAAGTGAGCTAGACAGGATGCTGGATGCAGTGGAGGAGAGGAGGGACATCCTCTTTCCCAGGGTGGGCTGCAAACGCAAGCCAGCTGATGTCAACAGGGCCTGGGAGGAGGTAGCTGAGGCAATCAGTGCTGCCAACCTGACAAAAAGGACTGGAACTCAGTGCTGCAAAAAGATAAAAGCAAAGTACTGCAGATGCTGGAATCTGAAACGAAAGAGAAAATGCTGGAAAATCTCAGCAAGTCTGGCAGCATCTGTAGGGAGAGAAAAGAGCTAACGTTTCGAGTCCGATGCTGCAAAAAGATGAATGCCCTCCTCAAGGCAGCTTGGGTCAGTCACCATCTTTATGCCCTTGGCATCACTCATGTCCTTTACCCCTCACACCACCCCCCCAATCCCCCAGAGGCCCGCCACATCCAACCAGCCTGCATCTCCCTTACATTCCACCCTCCACCAACCCCCCAACACCCGTACTGTCCTTTTGGTCCAGGAGGCTTGCACAGACATGCCACCAGCTACAGACCCCCAGTAGAACTCGCTTCCATGCATCTCACCAAGTCCTTTCTGCGTCCCATAGGGCAAGATGGACGATAACAGGCGAGTGCGCCAGAAGACCAGAGAGGGCATCCCTGACCTGCATGTGCGAATCCCTGTGGAGGAGAGGACAATGCAGTTAGCGGGTGAAGCCGATGGCAGGTCAATGGCTAACATAGAGGTCGGCATGCAGTAACAAAGTAAGTGCCCAATGGAAAGCTGATGGGAGCAGCCCCTCTCCCCCAGACCAGTTCTCCAGTCGCTGACGCCAATATTAGTTTCGGCGATCGGCCGGAGAATCCCCGTTTGCACTGAACTTGGGGCGGTGCCGCTTTTGCAATGCATCGCCCCCTTAAAAATGGCCTACTCAAATAGTACGCCACACGCCGTCAGGACGGACTCAGGACATCACCTGAGGCCCACCCCCGATCCTCCGCCCCGATGGGGCGAGTTCCTGATGGCATGGAACACTCGTCCTATTTTTTCTTTGTGAACCCGGCGTGGCGGCTGCGGACTGAGTCCAGCACCGCCAAAGTCGGGTGGGGGGGAACCACTCTGCCAGCAGGGGGTGCTTTGACATGGGCTGGGGGTACTGGTCGGGGTGGTCCAGGGGTGGTGAGCCTGGTCCAAGAGGGCAGTTTTTGGCAGGCCGGGGCCGTGCGCGTCCGGCGCCATGTTGCACGGCACGGTCACTGCAGGCCGCCGGCGTGCACATGCATGGCCACGGAACCGGCAATTCTCCGGTCCTATCCGTAGGTAAAGCCAGGACCTATTTCAGCACCTATAGGTGCAGCTGAAAGAGCCCAACTGCCTTCAGTGCAGGAGATGTTGGCGACAATGCGTGACACACAGGCCATCACTGAATGGTGTCTTGGCCCAGTCACAAAGGGTCATGGCTGATGGCATTGTGGCCATTGGCTGGGAGGTAACTGACCTGAACCAGTTACATAGGGACATATTACAGGCATGTGGTGATAACCACTGTAGATATGCATACTTGCAGTAGGGGGATGTATGGCTGTACCTGTAATACAGGTTCCTCCAGTAAGCCCCTGCCGGCTAGCTCCACCCGCAGGGAACTTGTGTATAAATATGCATGTGAGTCATTCAGATCATCGTCTACAGTTGCAGCCGGAGGAATAGCATCACACAGCAATAAAGCCTCGATTGTACATGTCTCGAGTCTTTGTGTGCAATTGTTAGCGCCACAATTTATTGCTGTGTGATTTTCCTTACACCATGGACATCAGGATCGAGCCTAACCATCTGCAGATGGATCCACAGTCGTCTCACGCCAGGAAAGACTTTGTTCACTGGCTTGCAGTCTTCGAGGCCTGCATGTCTTCAGCAGACCGTCCCCCGACGGAGGCACAGATAAAGCAACTCCTGTACTCCAGACTTAGCTCCAGTGTCTTTCCACTAATTCGAGATGCGAGTGACTACACCAGAGCTATGAAACTGCTCAAGGAGAACTATGCACAGTCGCCGAACACCCTGTTTGCGACGCATCAACTCTACTCGTGTCCAGCAGCCGGGTGAGTCGATTGAGGACTTCTGGAGGGCCCTTATACATCTGGTACGAGACTGCGACTGCCGGGCCCTCACAGCCACGGAACACTCTGACTTACTCATGTGCGATGCCTTTGTTACAGGCATTGCATCGGACCCCATCCGGCAACGACTGCTGGAAGGGGATGCCCTCGACCTCGCGGCCACAAAAACTCTGGCGTTTTCCATGACGGCCGCCTCCCGTAGTGTACGCTTACTCCGCTGGTCGCTCGGCCCACCCATCCTACCCCTCGTGGACCCCACAAATGGCCCCCCCAGCAGCCGCACCCGCACACTATGCCTGCGCTGCTCACTGCACCGCGCTCCCAGGGGGTCCCCGCTGTTACTTCTGCAGTCAGCAGAAGCACCCCCGCCAACACTGCTTGGCCTGCACCGCGACCTGCAAAGCTTGTGGCAAGAAAGGCCACTTTGCAGCGGTGTGTCAGTCCTGGATGGTTGCCGCTATCGCACCCCCGTTCCCCCCCCTTGCCTCAGCCGATCGCACAATGGGCCCTGCCGCCTGCTTCCCCCGACCCCACGTGTGATCAGTGGGTGCCGCCATCATTCGCCGCCCCCGCCACGTGCACTCCATGGGCGCCGCCATCTTCATCCCCCACTGCCACGTGCGTTCCATGGGCGCCACCATTTTGTCCCGACCCCACAACATGCGCTCCATGGGCGCCGCCATTTTGTCCGCCGCCATCTTCTCCAACACAGGTACTCCAGACGCCGCCATTTTCTACTCCCCCGGGACGGGGCCATGGGATACGGGTCGCTACCGCTCCTCGTCGGACTCATTTGACTCGACTGCCGATCGCCCGCTACTCGTCTCCGTTACGCTCGACCAGTCGCATCCTCGCAACCTGGCACCCTCTTCCACATCGGTGCTGGTCAACGGCCACGTGACCTCCTGCCTCATCGACTCCGGGAGCACCTAGAGCTTCGTCCACTGTAAGGCGCTATTCCCTTGCGGTCCATCCCGCCAACCGGCAGATCTCTCTCGCCGCCGGTTCCCACTCTGTCCCGATCAGGGGTTTCTGCCTGGTTAAACTTACTTTACAGGGCGTGGAATTCGACCGTTTCCATCTGTACGTTCTCCCCAACCTATGCACGTCACTCTTTCTAGGCCTGGATTTCCAGTGCAATCTCCAGAGCCTCACCCTCAAATTCAGCGGACACCTACCTCCCCTCACCGTTTGCGGCCTTGCGACCCTCAAGATCGAGCCTCCCTCCCTCTTTGCCAATCTGACCGCAGATTGCAAGCCCGTCGCCACCAGGAGCAGACGGTACAGCACCCAGGACAAGGCCTTCATCAGGTCTGAAGTCCAGCGGCTGCTTCGGGAGGGTATCATCTAGGCCAGCAACAGCCCTTGGAGAGCCCAGGTGGTAGTGGTTAAGACCGGGGAGAAGCACAGGATGGTCGTGGACTACAGCCAGACCATCAACCCGTACACGCAGCTCGACGTGTACCCCCTCCCCCGCATTTCTGATATGGTCAATTAGATTGCACAGTACCAGGTCTTCTCTACTATTGACCTGAAATCCGCCTACCACCAGCTCCCCATCTGTAAATCGGACCGTCCCTACACTGCCTTCGAGGCAGACGGTCGTCTGTACCAATTTCTTAGGGTTCCCTTCGGCGTCACAAATGGAGTCTTGGTATTTCAACGAGAAATGGACCGAATGGTTGACCTGTACGGACTGCAGGACACCTTCCCGTACCTCGACAATGTCACCATCTGCGGCCATGACCAGCAGGACCATGACGCCAACCTTTCTAAATTCCTCCACACCGCATCTCTCCTTAATCTCACGTACAACAAGGAGAAGTGCGTGTTCCGCACAGTCCGCTTAGCCATCCTCAGCTACGTTTGTTCAAAACGGACTACTGGGGCCCGACCCCAAACGCATGCGCCCCCTCATGGAGCTTCCACTCCCCCACTGCCCCAAGGCTCTCAAACGCTGCCTTGGGTTCTTTTCTTATTACGCCCAGTGGGTCCCACAACACATGGACAAGGCCCGCCCACTTATCCAGTCCACACATTTTCCCCTCTCAGCCGAGGCACAACAGGCCTTCGCCCGCATTCGATCTGACATAGCCAAGGCTGGGATGCACGCAGTAGACAAGACACTGCCTTTCCAAGTAGAAAGCGACGCTTCAGATGTCGCACTTGCCGTCACGCTGAATCAGGCAGGCAGACCCGTGGCATTCTTTTAACGCACCCGCCACGACTCCGAAATTCGACATTCCTCTGTTGAAAAGGAGGCCCAGGCAATCGGTGAAGCGGTGCGGCACTGGAGGCATTACCTGGCTGGCAGGAGAATCACTCTCCTCACTGACCAACGGTCGGTAGCCTTCATGTTCAAAAACACACAGCGGGGCAAGATCAAGAATGACAAAATCTTGCGGTGGAGAATCGAGTTCTCCACCTTTAACTACGAGATCTTGTATTGCCCTGGCAAGCTCAACGAGCCCCCAGAAGCCCTCTCCCGAGGTACATGTGCCAGCGCACAAGTGAACCAGCTCCGTGCCTTGCACGAGAACTTTTGCCATCCAGGGATCACTCGCTTGTACCATCTAATCAAAGCCCGCAATCTGCCCTACTCCGTCGAGGAAGTACGGACAGTTAGCAGAGACTGCCAGGTCTGTGCCGAGTGCAAGCCGCAATTCTACCGGCCAGATCGCGCGCGCCTGGTGAAAGCGTCCCGCCTCTTTGAACACCTCAGCGTGGACTTCAAAGGGCCCCTCCCCTCCACCGACCGCAACACCTACATCCTTAGTGTGGTCGATGAATTTTCTAGGTTCCCCTTCGCCATCCCATGCCCGGATATGATGTCTGCCACCGTCATCAAGGCCCTGGAGTCCATTTTCGCCCTGTTCGGTTTCCCCGACTACATCCACAGTGACAGGGGATCCTCGTTCATGAGCGATGAGCTGCGTCATTTCCTGCTCAGCAGGGCTATCGCCTCCAGCAGGACGACCAGCTACAACCCCCGGGGAAATGGCAGGTAGAGAGGGAGAACGGGACGGTATGGAGGGCCGTCCAGCTGGCCCGACGGTCCAGGAGCCTCCCAGCCGCTCGCTGGCGGCAGGTCCTCCCCGACGCGTTCCATTCCATTCGGTCACTACTGTGCACTGCAACTAACAGTATACCCCATGAACGTGTTTTTGCCTTCCCTAGGAAGTGTACATCCAGGGTGTCGCTCCCGACATGGCTCACGACTCCGGGCCCAGTCCTTCTCCATAGGCATGTCCGGCACCACAAGGCGGAACCCCTGGTGGACAAAGTACGCCTTCTCCACGCCAACCCTCAGTATGCCTACGTGGAGTTCCCCGACGGCCGCCAGGACACAGTCTCGCTCTGGGACCTGGCTCCCTCAGGTGCCGATCCCATGCCCACGCCCCTTTTGCCCCCCGCACCACCCTCCTTTTCCCCGGCGCCCCCCTATTCGTCCCCACCAGGTCCATCCCTCGCCTTCCTGCCCACACTGGAGGACACAGAATATTTTGGCTCGCTCTCGGAGTCATCCCGCCAGCAGCCAGCACCAACACCGCCAGCACCTGCACCGACGTCGCCACCACAGCTACGCCGATCACAGCAGAACGTTCGACCGCCAGTTCGGCTCAACCTGTAACCTGCTAACCGGATGGACTCTTGGTTTTCTTTGTTTGAACCCTTTTGTAAATATATCATCCTTTGTATTATAGTTACATGTCACCCCCGCCGGACTCATTTTATAGGGGGTGAATGTGGTGATAATCACTGTAGATATGCATACTTGCAGTAGGGGGATGTATGGCTGTACCTGTAATACAGGTTCCTCCGGTAAGCCCCTGCCGGCTAGCTCCACCCACAGGGAGCTTGTGTATAAATATGCGTGTGAGTCACTCAGACCCTAGTCTACAGTTGCAGCTGGAGGAATAGCATCACACAGCAATAAAGCCTTGATTGTACATGTCTCAAGCCTTTGTGTGCAATTGTTAGCGCCACACGGCACAGAGGGAATGACTGAAGCAGCGAGGGACATGACAGAGGCAGTGAGGGAAATATCTCACTCGCTGAGAGACATGTCAGCATGGGCACCAGCAGCACGGTAGCATTGTGGATAGTACTATTGCTTCACAGCTCCAGGGTCCCAGGTTCGATTCCGGCTTGGGTCACTGTCTGTGCGGAGTCTGCACATCCTCCCCGTGTCTGCGTGGGTTTCCTCCGGGTGCTCCGGTTTCCTCCCACAGTCCAAAGATGTGCAGGTTAGGTAGATTGGCCATGATAAATTGCCCTTAGTGTCCAAAATTGCCCTTAGTGTTGGGTGGGGCTACTGGGTTATAGGGATAGGGTGGAGGTATTGACCTTGGGTAGGGTACTCTTTCCAAGAGCCGGTGCAGACTCGATGGGCCGAATGTCCTTCTGCACTGTTAATTCTATGATGTCCCAGTCTCAGTGTTCCAAGGCTGAGGACATCGAGACCATGGCTCAGACAAGGATAGGCTCCCAGTATGGCAGCGTCAGGATTCTAATGCACCTACAAGTCAAGGACACCTAAAAGGTGAGCCGAGTCATCAGGAAGGTCATACCATCACAAGATCTGGGAGGATTAGCAAGCCGTCCATACATTACACAGACTCTTGATATTTTAAGCTCATACTCGCAATCAGGTCTATCTTTGAAATAATCTTCACAACCATCCGCACTGTGTGTGTATTTTCCCTCTTGATGTAAGTAATATTATCTTTTGTTGTGATATCAATTTAAGGGAATTAAAGCTATCCCTCGCGAGTGAGGATGGTTGTCTTCCATGAGTCCAAAGATGGCTGATTGGGCCAATTCAGGATCTCTGGACACCATGGCACATGGGGAATCTGTTGTCATTGAAGATGTCTGGTCGTGTGTTCGGGACATGGTGTGTTCTTTTTGCTGCTTTAGTTTTTCCTCTTCATTTTGTCATCATTGAGTCTCAAAAATCTGGGATCTTTCCCAAAGGCCATATGGTTCATTCCACAGTGATGGTTTCCCAGGAGTTGATGGCAGTGTTGCATTTCTTCATATCAGGTTTCCATGAATCCTTGAACCAGTTTGTCTGCCCTCTTCTGGGGCATCTGTGCTGACTGAGCTGGTAGCACAAGACCTCCTTATGGAGCCTGGTATCTCTCATCTGAACTACATGATCAACCTATCAAAGCTGATGGCGGATAATCATAGCCTCGATGCTTGTGGCACCTGCTTGTGGGTGGACATGTTGGTGTGCCTGATCTCACACTTAATGTAGGATCTTCCACAGGCAACATTGTTAGTATGAATCCCATGATTTGAGGTATCTCCCATACATAGTCCCTGTTTCAACCACATACAGGAAGGAACATAGAACATAGAACATAGAACAGTACAGCACAGAACAGGCCCTTCGGCCCTCAATGTTGTGCCGAGCCATGATCACCCTACTCAAACCCACGTATCCACCCTATACCTGTAACCCAACAACCCCCCCTTAACCTTACTTTTATTAGGACACTACGGGCAATTTAGCATGGCCAATCCACCTAACCTGCACATCTTTGGACTGTGGGAGGAAACCGGAGCACCCGGAGGAAACCCACGCAAACAGGGGGAGGACGTGCAGACTCCACACAGACAGTGACCCAGCCGGGAATCGAACCTGGGACCCTGGAGCTGTGAAGCATTTATGCTAACCACCATGCTACCCTGCTGCCCCAAACTGGTCGCAACTATACGGTAGACTGTGAGCATAGTTTCAATTTTGATGCCGTTACCTTCAAACACTCAGACCGGGATTCTCCGATCCCGCGGCCAAGTTCTGACGCCGGTGTCAAAAGCGATGTGAGCGACTCCAGCGTCAACGGGCCTCCAGGCCCAGACATTCACCCCTTCCAAGGGGGCTAGTACGGCGGCGGAGTGCTGTCTGCTGCTCCAGCGCTCGAAAGCTGGCGCGCCACGGCCGGCGCAGGTCCGTGCATGCTTGTGGGTTGCCGTCTCCGCGCCGGCCCCCGGGACATATGGTTGAGCCCTACAGAGGAGGAACATAGGCCCCCACCGGAATTAGCCCGTCTGCCAATAGTAGGCCCTGATCGTGGGCCTGGCCACCGTGGAGGCGCGCCCCAGAGTCGGATCCCCCGGCCCCCCCACCAGGACGGCCCAGCAGCCAGAACTCCGAGGTCCCGCCGGGTAGGACCATATGTAATCCACGCCGACGGGACTCGGCTGAATTCGGCGGCACTCGGCCCGTCAAGGCGCGGAGAATCGCTGGGGGCGGGGGGCACTTTCAACAGCCCCCGACTGTGACCCCGCGCCACGACTTGCTCCGATTCTCCGGTCGCCGGAGAATCATCGGCCCAGCGTCGGAGCGGCGTGGCATGATTCTCACGCCTCCTCGGCGATTATCCGACCCACGTGGGATCGGAGAATCCCGGCCTCACTTTCTCAAGTAGACAAAGGCTGCAACAACAGGTTTTAGGTGATTCCAGGAAGAAACACCTGTGGCCATGGAGATTAATTGGAGAGGTTGTGTCTGTTCTCCTTGGAGAAAAGAAGGATGACTGCAGACTGGATAGAGGTAATCAAAATCTTGAGGAGTATGCATATGGTAAATAGTAATAAACTGTTCCTTCTCAAGAGTACATGAAGAACAAAAGGGCACCAATTCAACGTAATGGGCAAAAGGAGTAGAAGTAACGTGAGGATTTATTTTTCACCCAGAGAATATTGGAGTCTGGAACAAACTTCCTAAAAGGGTGATGGAGGCAGATTCAATGGAGGTTTTCAAAGGAGAATTGGATTACTGTCTGAAAATAAAGAATGTACAAGGTTACGAGAAAAGAGCAGGGGAGTGGGATGAGGCAGAATGCTCTTTCAGAGAGCCCGTGCAGACTTAAAAGGTCAAATGGCCTTCTTCAGCTCTGTAAAGGTTCTGCAATTTTTATGCTGCTGGATTTCCTCATCAATGTCAGCCCTCTGTGAAAGCTAATGTCCAAGGTTTTGGGGGCGCACATTTTCCAGGCACTCATCATGAATTCTAATCGCTGGGGCTTGGGTGTGTTCATTTGGAGTTTGCTGATGGAGGACTTTGGTTTTCTGAATATTGAATGTAAGCCCTGTCTTCTCATACTCCTCAGTAAATATATCGACAATTCCCCGATGCTCCGCTTCTCCGACACTGAACCTACTACAGCAGGGGTGGGCAAACTACGGCCCACGGGCCGCATGCGGCCCACCAAGTCATTTTTTTTTAAAAATAATTTTTTTTTAAATTTGTTTTAAAATTTAAAATTTTTTTTTAAGGTTAATGGGGGGGGGGGGCTGTTGGGTTACTTACTGGTATAGGGTGGATATGTTGACTTGAGTAGGGTGATCATTGCTCGGCACAACATCGAGGGCCAAAGGGCCTGTTCTGTGCTGTACTGTTCTATCTTCTATATGAGGCGCCCAGAATCATAACCGGGTGAAGTAATTATTTTACTTAATATACTATGCGGCCCTTTAAAATTGTGAATTTCTGAATGTGGCCCTTGCACGGAAAAGTTTGCCCACCCGTGTACTACAGCATCATCAGCATATTGGAGCTCAATGACTTGAGTAGGGGTGGTCATAGTTGTTGATTGAGATTATCTGAGATTAAATAATACCGGTCCATTTGATAAAAACACTATGCAAAAGAACAAGAAGTCCAAATGTTGAGCATCATGTGATCAGCAGCTATTAGTTTGTGCATTGTGTGCCAAGGAATCACAGGTGTGTTATCCTTATGCTTAATAGTTGCTGAAACAATTGCTATGAAGTAGTTCTGTCTGCTGAACCAACCTGTACAGTCACTTCAACTAAACTGAGCCTATGAATAATTTATTACGCCTCGTGTGAGATTGGGAAATTTGTATAAAGTAAACATGGAAACGCAACACCTTTTAAGGAAGAAAAAGGGAAGAATGTCCCATTTTTGTCAGAAGTACTGACCTTCAAAAAATTGCATTTGCAGCTATTGTACAGTTCAAAGTGATGTTTCCTGTTTAGCAAGGCATTAACTAAGAATGATGGTGAACACATATTTATTAATAATAATAATAATAATTGCTTATTGTTACAAGTAGGCTTCAATGAAGTTATTGTGAAATTCCGGCGCCTGCTCGGAGAGGCTGGTCCGGGAATTGAACCCACGCTGCTGGCCTAGTTCTGCATTACAAGCCAGCTGTTTAGCCCACTGTGCTAAACCGACCCCTGGTTTAGGGGCTGATGATGCAGATTTTGTGAGGTGTCCAGTTGTAGGTCTGCACTCAATTTCTGCCCCCGCCCCTCTCCCCATGGTGCATTTCCCAGCGGCGGAGGCTGCTCGCCATTGGCCGTCGACAGGATCTTCCAGTCCCACCGAGGTGTGTGGCATTTTGGATGACTCGCCAGCCTCATCGCCAGGGAACCTGTCACATGGGGGATGGCCTGCAGCATAACCAGTAGATCCTGCCGGCAGGAAGGGAAGGAAAATCCTCCTCTAAGTGTCTTTTCAACAGCTGCGTAGAAACTTGGGATCATGGCCACTGACAAAAGACTGGCAATATCACAAATGTTCCGCATCACAGCTAAAATGCCGGCACAGCTTCAATTTCGGTACCCACCATTTTTACCCAGGGCTAGGGAGGGGAAAACGGGAACAACTAAAAATGGTGTCCAGACCAATAGACCCACTTCCACCCCCCCCAATCAGCTGACACTGGACCTGTGTCTTCCTGCCTGTGCCCACTATATATTTGTCCATGCCCTGCCTTCTGTTGTGTAATTGCATTCAGTCAGCCATTCCTGCTGCTGGTGGCAATGCGGCCCGCTTCGGCGTCTGTCACCAGGACCCATGCACTCAACATTAAATTCTGCCCTTTATGCACATTGGAACTAAGTCAAAAAGTTTGCTCAAAACGTGCCCCAGTTTCCTATTCGGACAAAAGCAAAGAAAAACAGGATGCTATTTAATGGGAAATATACAGAGTCCCGCGTTGGGAGCGTTTAATGGGGGGCTCCTCAGTTTCTTTTCTTTTGGCCTCGGTGAGGAACGTCGCACTGAGGCTGCACTTACCTCGCTTCCTGCACTGACAAGCTCAGCATTTTGAAATCCCGCCCAATCTCTCGGAACCCCCCCCGGACTCCCCACCATGGCCTACACCTCCAACCCCCCCCCCCCCCCCAGTGCCAGGGTCGTACTGCCAGGGTGCCCAAGTGACAGTGCCAAATGCCAGACTAGGGGTGCCAAGGGGCCCTGGTGGCAGCAGGAGTGCCAATGTATCACCCTGCCCAGAGCCCAACTATCCAGGTCCTCCAATGGTCTTGGAGACCCCCTCTGATGCTGTTGTACCTGGTCCATGTTTGTGTGGGCCAGTGCTAAATGGCTCCATGGGGAGCTCTCCTAGGTGCAGGCATTCATTTCTGGGCCTTAAGGGCATCGGGCACTGGCATGTTTAAGTGAGCCTACCTGCTCAGTTAGATTTGTAAATCTCTATCTTGCCCAGTGAGGGCGAGATCCAGACTGTGAAGTCTCACAAGATTTCATTCGATCTCGCAAGACATTGCAAGCCTAGTGAGAGGCCTCACATGATTTTCAATGGCCTCGTTGAGTCAACAAGTTGGGCGCGATGAGGTCTTTTGATCGCACCCACTTATGTTAGATGTAGTTATGAAGCGCCGTCTGAGCGTAGCATTTATTCAACAGAGCAAGTTTGAACATGGGATTTGTATTGATAGATTTGAAAAAAAAATGAATTAAATATGCTTCAACGAGCACAATGTTTTGCATTAAAATCATATTTGCCATCTACTAGTATGTTACAGGAGTATTTATTTCATGAAAGAGTTTTGAAGGAAGCTTTTGGAATTATGCCTGAAGCTAAATTCGGTGTTGAAGCAAAGTTCATTTGGATAAAATATTTGCTGAGCAATTATAATTCCACCTGAATCTGGCAGAAGGCTTTGGGTGGGATAGGATTCAATCTCACCTGGAACTGGCCTGAAGCATATTTTATCTGATTTCTCAGATTCAACACTTGTCTGACTAGTGGCAAGTTTAACATTTACCATCTGTCACTTGCTGTTGTTAACCTGTCAACTTGGAAAATGTTTGCACACCCTGTTATTAAATATATGATTCATTCTTTAAGTTGCTTAACACTCCACAAAATCAATGTTGTATTTTTAATAAGGAAAGCTTTCTATTTAAATGTTTCAGAAATGAAATGAAAAAATGAAAATCACTTATTGTCACGAGTAGGCTTCAATTAAGTTACTGTAAAAAGCCCCTAGTCGCCACATTCGGCCTGTTCGGGGAGGCTGGTACGGGAATCGAACCGTGCTGCTGGCCTGCTTGGTCTGCTTTAAAAGCCAGCGATTTAGCCCGGGCGGCACAGCAGCATAGTGGTTAGCACTGTTGCTTCACTGAGCAAGGGAACCGGCTTCGATTCCTGGCTTGGGTCACTCTGTACTTCTCCCCACGTCTGCGTGGGTTTTCTCGGGACATTCCGGTTTTGTCCCACAAGTCCTGAAAGACGTGCTTACTAGGTGTATTGGACATTCTGAGTTCCCCCTCAGTGTACCCGAAAAGGCGCCGGAATATGGCGACCAGGGGATTTTCACAGTCACTTCATTGCAGTATTAATGTAAGCCTACTTGTGACACTAATGAAGATTATTATTAAAACCAGCTCGACAAAACTTTGAAACTTTTGTCAAGACCATCACAGGCTATGGTGCAAAATTGTGCTGTATCTATTTGAGATCAGGGGCAAAATTCTCCCCTACCTGGCGGGGCGGGGGGTCCCAGTGAAGTGGAGTGGTGCCAACCACTCTGGCGTCGGGCCTCCCCAAATGTGCGGAATTCTCCGCACCTTTAGGGGCTAGGCCCGCGCCAGAGTGGCTCCCGCTCCGCTGACTGGCGCTATGCCGGCCAGCGTCGGGGCTGTCCGAAAGGCCTTCGGCAATCGGCGTGAGTCCGCGCATGCGCCGGAGCGTCAGCCGCTGCTGACGTCACCACCAGCGCATGCGCGGTGGAGGGGGTCTCTTCCGCCTCCGCCATGGTGGAGGCCGTGGCGGCGGCGGAAGAAAAAGAGTGCCCCCACGGCACTGGCCCGCCCGCCGATCGGTCGGCCCCGATCGCGGTCCAGGCCATCGTGGGGGCACCCCCCGGGGTCCGATCGCCCCGCACCCCCCCAGGACCCCGGGGGCCCGCTCGCGTCGCCAATCCCGCCAGCACAGTGGTGGTTTAAACCACGTCGGTGGGAGAGGCCTGACAGCGGGAGGACTTTGGCCCATCGCGGGCCAGAGAATCGCCGCTGGGGGCACGCCCACCGGTGGGGCGTGATTCCCGCTCCCGCCGATTCCTGGGTGGCGGAGAATTCCGGCCACGGCGAGGGCGGGATTTACGCCAGCCCCGGGGGATTCCCCGACCCTGCATGGGTCGGAGAATGCCGCCCCAGTTTTTGCAGGTACTCATGTCAATACCAGACTGAGGTGTTGCCATCTATTTGTACGCCACAGTATAAAGAAAAGGTATTCGTCCAAGAGCCAAGACCCAAAGAATGTTAGAAATGCACAGCAGATCTGTCAGCATTTAAAAAGAGAAAACACAAAAGTTAACTCATGATCAAACAAATTTGATTCCTTCCATATATTTTTAAGAAAAGTGGTGGCATTCCGCACAAAAAAAAGGTTATAACAAGAACCAGCCCATTTGTTTGACAGTTAATCCACCCTATTTATTGAGTGGAATTTCCCTTAGGCCCCTACTCAGTGGTAATAGAGAAAGTTCACAAATGCAGCACCACATTGTTCCTACTGTTGAAGGTTTGAAAATAAAGTGGCCAACAGTAAAATGCAGCCAGGAATGGGGTTAAATCTGAGATTTAAAAACATCAGTGCCAACTGGTGTTACATTAAGTAGAACTATTATTGTCTAAAGAATGCCAGTGAGCCACTGTATTGGTATCAAAGGGATCCTTCTGACAGCTGACTCTGAATAGTCTGAGTCTATTTCAGTTTTCAGCATGAAGTCAGCAGTCCATGATTCATGGATGCAATGCACGCTGTGAAATAAATGATATCAGATATACTCATAAAATCATGCCATTATTTATTTTGCCACCTTTACACAGCATCTAGCATCTCTACAAATAAGCACAAAGCTGTCACAAATGGTTTCCTGGGAACTCTTCCCCTTTTAAGTAAGCATGGTAGCAATAAGAGAAGCAGCAGCGTATCAGATGTCATTCTAACAAGCAGAGACTGAGTTAAAACTTATCAATCACATTTACAATCAAATGGCGTACAAGATAGATGGTTTCTCTTTCGATCCCAGCACAGCTATGGAAAAACCTTGTGATTTAAAAAGGCTACAAAAAAAAACTTGAGGCTGAGTGGAATTAGATTTGACAAAAGTGGATTCAGAGCGTGAGCACATACGTGACTGAGACTTTTTCAATCAGGCCTCATTATGGACTGCAGCTAGTCCGGGCTGTTTTCTTTACATGGGATCAATTTTACCACTCCCAGGTAGCAGTAATCAAGTTACCTCAACCAGGCAACTTGTGGTTTGTTTTCTTATCTTCTTTTGTTTCCATCCAATTGTCCTTCTTTGAAGAGTTGGCTGGATTAATTGTATGTGGGCCTCTTTCTGTTGACTCATGTTCTGTACCATACCTGGCCTTGCTTATTTATTTTGTTTCCCATCGGTACCAATTTTTGGTGGGTAATGTTAAACATAAGTGGCTAAATCATAGTTGATTAGAGTTGACCCAAGAGTGAACTATTGGTGACATTACTAATTAATGTTTTTTTTAAAAAAGGCCCATTATTCTTATTAATGGATTATTAATATGACTGGTAATGTGGCAAAAGAATGAACATTTTTAACCTTTACGTCGGAGGAGATGGTACTGCCACAGGACTAGTAATCCAGAGGCCCAGGAGAACACAGTTTCAAACTCCACCACGGCAGTTGGTGGAATTTAAATGTAATTAATAAAATCTGGAATTAAAAGTGATTCTCAGTAATGGTGACCATGGAAATATCATTGATTGTCATGAAAACCCAACTGGTTCACTAATGACCTTTTGGGAAGGAAATCTACCATCCTTACCTCGGTGGTCTGGCCGGCATGCGACTCCAGACCCACAGCAATGTGGTTGACTCTTAAATTCCCTCTGAAACGGTCGAGAAAGCCACTTAGTTCAAGGGCAGTAAAGTGTGTGCAATAAATGCTGGCCCTGCCAGTAATACCCAATAGCCATTAAAAAAAACAAGGGCTCTCCAACTATTTTTGAACTCGGTAACCAATAGTGAAATGAAATGAAAATTGCTTATTGTCACGAGTAGACTTCAATGAAGTTACTGTGAAAAGCCCCTAGTCGCCACATTCCGGCACCTGTCCAGGAAGGCTGTTACGGGAATCGAACCGTGCTGCTGGCCAGTTTGGTCTGCTTTCAAAGCTAGCGATTTAGCCCAATGTGCAAAACAGCCCCTGTTTAATTGATTTACTTGAGCACTATTTATATTTGAGTCACCATTCTGTTGGGAAAAGGTGGAACCAAAAGGCCTTCTTTATTTCAGCTGGTTTGAGAGTGAGACTGCTTTGCACACATCCATGAACCATATAACAGGCCCCAATAGGGATCGGGCCATGCAGGAAAGATATATGGACCGAATTCAATTCCAATCTGGATTTTTTTGCTTATTAACATCACGATAGACGATATTAAATAGAAAGTCATGCCATATACAGTGTTCGCACACTTGGTTCTTTTTGGAACCATCAAAACAAATGAAGTAAATTGTGGATCAAAACACAAAAAGATATAACCTTCTCCAGAAGAGACTCTCTCATCTGCAGGGTTTTATGGTGTCAGAGCAGAGAATTTTTAATTTTGGATGTTGCTGACACCTTATGTGACTGACTTTGCTAAAACTGCTGGTGTGGGCATCATTTTGATGTGAAACAGCAACGAGTGGGAAGGATTCATTCTATTTACCTTGAATAGGATTTAAACTCAGCAGAGCTACTTCCATCGAGGTACAAAAGGAATTTAAACACAACACAATGCATTCTACTTACCATGAAAAGATTGCCAGATAAGCAGGTCAAGTTAACCGAGAGAAAAACACCTTGGTACAAAAGAAGATACAGCTGTCACCTAAAAACTCCGTGATTTAAATCATAGAATCACACAATGCAAAAAAAGCCCTCTGCCCCTTCAAGTCTGTACTGACAAAAACTGACTCTAAATCTACACTTCCCAGCACGTATCCATAGCCTTGAATGTTATGACATTTCAAGTGCTCATTCAAGTACTTTTTAAAGATTGAGAGGTTTTCTTCCTCAAGTACCCTCCCAGGCAGTGCCGTCCAGATTCCCAGCATCCTTTGGGTGAAAAAGTTTTCCTCAGAACCCTTCTAAACCTCCTGCCTTTCACCTTCCTCCTTGTTATTGACCAAGGGGAACAGCTGCTTTCGATCCACCCTATCCATTCTCCCTCACAATCTTATACACCTCAATCAGGTCCTCCCTCTCAGCCTTCTCCGCTCCAAATAAAAACAAGTTTCTCCAGCCTCTCTTCATACATAGCTCAAATGCTCCATCCCAGGGAACATGGGGTTATGGGGATAGGGTTGGGAGTGAACATGGGTAGAGTGCTCATTCGAAGGGTGGTTCCGACTAGATGGGCTAAATGGCTTCCTTCTGCACTGTAGGGATTCTATGGATTCAAAGGAACACCCTGGGGAATCCCCACTGCACTCTCTCCAGTGCAACCGCTGGTGCAAATCAACTAAATAAATTGCAATATAAAATTGAATTAATAGTTTTAACTCTTCAAGAAATGTCTGTAGCAGATTGTGAAAGTTAGCAAATACATCTTTAAATCATGCAAAATATGTTTCAATGCTGTCTTCTGCGTGAATTGTAATGTTAAACATTGGTCCCTAGGGTGGGAAGGAGGCTGTTGACATTAGCCAGGTCCGGGCACAGGTGGCAGAGGTCATGACTGCCATGGGCCCAACTGCCAGGACTGAGCAGCAGTGCAGGAAGAAGCTGCATGACCTCAGAGCAGCAAGGACGAATCACCACCACCACTGTGCCCATGACACCAACCTCTGTCCCACACATCCGTAGCTCTCCCCCCTCCTGGAGGGCGATCGAACCCCACCCATTGGCAGTCCACACGCAGCCCACCCTGCATCTCATATCAACACTCATACTGCCCACCATGGCCGGGTAGCTCCACAGACTGGCCACTAGCCGCGGATCCCCTGTGTAGCCCATATCCAAAAGTCTCACACTGTGCGTTATCTGTTTCCATAGGAGAAGGCAGCCACAGTCACAGGAAGAGAGGAAAGACTGAATGGTGGGCACCGGACATGCAGCCCCTCTCCGTTGCAGAGCAGAGGGCTTTGGACCTGGTTGGTGGGGTTGGTGAGCGGGCAGTTGCCGAAGCAGAGTTCTGCATTGGAGATGCAAGTGAGCCCCCCAATGCATTGCGATGTCCCAATGGCACGTGCGTCATCCCTCCCCCCACACCACCCCGCCCATGATCACACCATCTGCTTTGACTATTGTCCTGCAGGATCACTTGGTGACAAGACGGATCCATCTGGGGTTTCCGGCCACAACCCAGTTGCTCACCTGGTGATGAGGCGGGGCCTGCTGGTGACCCTCGCTCCCAGCCCAACCCCGTAACACCCCAGAGCACATGTCTGGGGACGACACCGACTTCTCGTCACTGCAATCACCAACTCCCTTCACCATCCCAGAAACATCACCTCGGTTGAGCATGTTGCTAAAGAGACTCCTGGAGCACTGTCTGGTGTGCACCAAACACATGCTGCAGTACATAAGGTGGAGGTAGGAACCTTCGAGGGGGCGGACCATCGGAGGATGGCCTGACCCCGGGGGTTAGTTCCCCAGATAGGTCTTGACCTTCTGGAAAGGGCGGTCCCATCAATAGTGGGGTTGCAGATGCAGAACCAGGTTGTAAGGAGGGTGTGTCAGCAACCATCCAGTGCCTGCAGGTGCAGTTGGTGGAGTCCAAATGCCTTCATGGGCAGAAGGCAGTGCTGACAATGCGTGCTACCCAGGCCAACACCATATGGGTAGCACCTGTGGTAGAAGACTTGCGTGCGAAGGTATCAGCCATGGATTAAGATGTCCAAGGCCTGGGGCACTCTGTGCGGGTGCTAGCCGAGGCAGAGGACAGGGCAGCCATGTACCAGAGTAAAATGAACATTGCAGCAGCGCTCCAGAGCTTAGCCCAGTCACAATAGGTCATGGTTTCAGGCATCAAGGGCATTGGCCTGGCGCTGGCTGACATGAGCCAGTCACAGAGGGACCTTGCTCAGTCCCTGAGTAACGTAGCACAGCCCCAGGGGGAGGTGCCACAGTCCTTGTGTTCTATGGACACAAGCATGGAGACCCTGGTCGAGATGAAAGCAAGGTCCAGGACTGGCAGCGCCAGATGGTGGGGGAAGCTCCAGGAGCTCACTCTAGCCACACCCCTGTCCCAATGAGCAGCCTGGGGGTCATCGGGCCCCCGAGGGAGGAGGAGGTAATGGGGCCAATGCCGGTGACTCCCGCAGGGGAAATGTCAGAACGCCACAGCACCTCTGAAAATCCTCCGCCCAACCTATTCCTGGCACATCCGGTGGACAGTGGGCAGAATAGTGTGCCACCATGCCTCCCGTGACACCCGTACAAATGCATGGCCTGGTCGCTCCACAGGTCTGCTGCCGAAGGGGATCCAGGTCGCAGGGCGAGATACGCAGCTGGCCTCCTCCACTTCTAATGTACCATTTGGGGGACCCAATAGTAAGAGCGTTAGGGCATGTAAGGCTAGAAAGTTAGACACCAGTTAATGTGGCACGGGTGAAACATATAGGTTAGTGTTAGGGCTAGGGTACAATTCTTGTATATATCACAATAAACACCTATTTACCCATGTTCTAAACTGCCTCGGTCCTCTGTCTGAAAGGTGTGAGGGATCGAGTGGGTTGGGAGCAGATGGTGTGCCGGGTGAGGGTCTTGGGGTTGGGGGGGGGGGTTGCAGTATAGGGCACATGTGTTGGAGGTGGACACAGGGAAGTTGGAGGCCACCTGCGGGGTCGCCCTCGGAGGCAGAAGGGCCTGGCACCAGATATATGCGGGCGCCATGTGGTAGGGCCTATCCAGTGAGTGACCCACCACTGTGCACTGTCCCAATACCCGACCTCACAAACCCCCCCCCCATCCCAGATCCTGTCCACACCCCCGCTACCCCAGGGATTCGATGGGACTGTGAGATGGAATGACCAGCACGCATGCAGTGATCACTCGGACAGATGACAGATGATGCAATGTGCTAGCGAGGGCAGGAGTAAGACTACGTCAAACGATATGGAGCACCAGAACTCATCACCAAGCGTGTCTTCATCATCTTCAATCCTATGGACCAGACCCGCTGATATTGCCAACCCAGGGCCAGCAGTTTGTAGTAAAGCAGGTGGCAACCACGGAGGAGGATGCAGGTGCGGGTGGAGGGAGGGGTGGTGTGTGGGAGTTGGACAGGACGTTCGAGCTGCTGGTGGACAGGCACCCTGGTAGATGAACTTGGAGGCATTCCGATTGTCCCGTGCACAATGGCCCTGGTGCAGACGTTAGATGACCTCCTGTGGCATCCCAAGCCCCAGATCCTGCCCATCGTGGTCCTCCTCCTCATCCTCCTCATCTGATGAGGCCTGGCACTCATACTCCTCCTCCAGCAAGATGCCCTTCTACTGTGCGATGCTGTGGAGGACGCAGAAAGCCACCACGATCTGGGAGAAACTCCTGGGGCTGTACTGGAAGGCCCCTCCAGAGGGGTCCAGGTATCTGAACCGCATCTTCAGCATTCTGATGCACCACTCAATCTCGCCTCTGGTCGCTGCATGGGCGTTGTTATAACAGTTCTCCACATTGGTTTGTGGCTCCTGATAGGCATCATCAGCCACGACTGTAGCGGATAACCCCTGTCACCCAGGAGCCAACCACTCACAAAGGGGAGCACCTCAAAAGTGTCATGCACCGTCAAGTGTGCTGGGATGAATGCTTCGTACATGCAACCTGGATACTGGGCGCAGATGTGCATTGTGATGGTCACACACCAACTGCACGTTAGGCAAGTCGAACCAATTTCGTTTTGGAAAGTGCACACCGTCATGTGGCGGAGCTCATAGGGGGACATGCGTCCCATTGATCACCCCCCTGGACCTGGGCATACCGGCAATAGCAGCGAATCCCGCTCTCTGGGCAACCTGGTGGGCTCGGTCCATATTGAGGTTGATGCATTGTGTTGCCCAGGCACACAGAACCTCTGTAATGGCGCCGATGCAACTGTGCATGGATGTCTGGGAGATCTCAGACAGATCCCCACTCGCCACCTGGAAGGATCGGGAGCTGGTGTCCTTCCCCCATGCCCCCTTGGCTCCAGGTGCACTATGCTCTGGCTCAGAGGTCTCACAGTCTCCCTGCTCAGCCGCAGTCGACAGCAGTACACTCAGTCCGGCAGGTCCTCATACGACAGATGCTGCCAGTACCCATGAGGCCTGCCGGTACACACAAAGCCTGATGCAGCCCCTCCTTCCCATTTCCTCTTCGGCCTATTGGGTGGCTGCTCTCCATTGTCACTGGATGGCTTCTGCTCCTCTGGGACAGGCTGTTGGTCTGCAGGGTCCTCCCTGAGCAGTTCCTGCTCATGCAACCTCATTACATCCATGAGGGCTGCGGCGGCCAGGCAGATGCCAACCACTCCTGGTTCGATACCACATTCCATCCTTTGCAGGGGGTAAAGGGCAGACATGGTGAGTACTCCTTGTGCCTGCCCAATCAGGTACAAAGGGCTACATAGTGGCCCTGGCCCGGCATTGTGGCCCCTGCCCCTGCATGGCTCCCTCCCATTCCCAAGCCAACCCATACCCCATACTGACCATTCCCCCCAAGAACTTGCTCTCTGCACCACACCCCTGGCCTGCAACCATGCCACCCATCCCTGCTGGCAGGGGTACCAGTGGCTGGCTCTACCCATGCCTGCGGTATGCTCTGTGGGCCCTATCCTGTACCCTCCTATGGGGTCTACTGTGGGGATCTTCCTTGGGTGGGCCTAGTGATACCCTGCCAGCAGGGTGGCACCAAGTTGTGGGGTGCTGAGCACAGTACACCACCGACCGGCGCCATGCTTGGTGGCATGCGTTTGGGCTAGACACACAGGACAAGCGGGGTAGGCTAGCTAAGGGTCTATCTGGCAAGACACCTGTCATGATATGCAAACATGCAGCTAATGAACACATAGAATAGGACACAACCAATGAGCAGTCAGGACACTCAGGGGTGGTATCTCACTATAAAAGGGATGAGGCACTCACACCCCGTCTCTTTCCACAGACCAACATCTACAGAGTGAGACAGGGTGTATCCTCAGCATCACACCCCAGCACGTGGCTTAGAGAAAGGCTGGTTCAGTTAGGCTGAGTTACTACATTTAGATTAGCAGAGAGTCAAACTCATTGAGAACTGTGCTAATAGTTCAATAAAACACATTGAACTCACTTCAAAGTCTGGAGCATCTTTTACTCAAAACTGCATCAAGTGGCAGCTTGTGTTGTTCCACATTACATAACACAACAACACCTGCCTTGCGAGTGCCAGGGTGGGTGCTGGTAGCCATGGTACATTTGTCCCCCAGTCGGGGCATGCTCCACAGCTCCCCTGCTGGCCCTGCAGTGGGGCAACATCTTGGAGGAGTGCACTGGGTGTGCCAACACCTGGTGGGTCACGGGCTGTGCTGGGCCCCGCCCATCCCGTAGATGGGTCGGCTGGGGTCTGGGGGCTGCTAGGGGGTGGCCTGGAGGGAGGGGCCACCCATACGTCAGGTGGTGCTAAGTGCATCTACGGGCCACAGTGGACAGTTAGTTGGGTGAGCAGCCAGATGGCTGCCTTGCAAGCCGCAGCAAAGTCGGTTTGTGTCTGGACAACCCCATCCCATGGTGACACAACGATCCCACAGTGCATTTCCTGAACCCCCCTGCTACTGCCTCCAGCTCTGAGGCGAGCAGCATTACTGGCAGCCCACCATTGCACTTTGGGGGGCATTATCTTCTTCCTCTTTCTCCCTCATTGGCCACGACGCCTGTTTCCTGATTTTAAATACCACACGTGAACTGTGCCATCGTCACTTCCGCCTGGTGGATGCAGAGCATTGCGGGAGACTGCAGAATACGGGATCGGGCTCGATAATGCTGTGCTAACTGTATAATTTGCTTGCCCATGCTGACGCACGGCATGGACCGCATTCACGCCGCTATCGAGGCACCAGAGCAACGCGTTCCATTGGGCTCTCCGTGCCGACCTCGATCTTCGGCTGATGCGCGATTCTCCACCCGATTGTGATTCATGATTCTGTCATCGCCAATATTTCAGCTCATCAAAGTAACCATTCTGCTTCATCAGGTTTCAAATTACGATAAAGTTCTTCTATTAAAATATTCAATATTCCAGGGTAACTTAGGATATTATGATTTCCATTTTGGGGGGCAATTGCAAAACAGCACCTGCTAAGTTCGAATTCATCACAATTTAATACTCAAAATGCTGGAGCTTAATTTATTGTGTTGTTTGTATTTCTCCGTGTCTCTAACAGACAGATATGTTGTCACTCGACACACGACTGTCCTTCAGCAGTGGCGTCCAGTGGGACCTGGATATCCAGGGTCCGAGGTTCGATTCCTGGCTGGGTCACTGTCTGTGTGGAGTCTGCACGTCCTCCCCCTGTGTGCGTGGGTTTCCTCCGGATGCTCCGGTTTCCTCCCACAGTCCAAAGATGTGCGGGTTAGGTGGATTGGCCATGCTAAATTGCCCGTAGTGTCCTAAAAAGTAAGGTTAAGGGTGGGGGGGGGGTTGTTGGGTTACGGGTATAGGGTGGATACGTGGGTTTGAGTAGGGTGATCATGGCTCGGCACAACATTGAGGGCCGAAGGGCCTGTTCTGTGCTGTACTGTTCTCTGTTCTATGTTCTATATACAGTCCAGTGCAGAAACCTGTCTGTCCAAGAACTAGACGTTTTTAGAATATGGCAGACATCAATTTTAATTGAGAAAAATAAAAAATAAATAAAATCACCTGGACAATTCAGCTAGGCTCTGCATTGGCATGGTGTGGCACCATCTGTCTCAATGCTTTCGCGCCAGTGCCTTTCCATCCCCCAAGCAACACTTGATAAAACCCTACCCAGCTTTTCCCATGTCCTGAAGTGCCCAACGCAAAATGTGGCACAGCCTTAGTCCTGAGGTTCCCACTTTTGAGACTCTATACTGTACGAACATAATGAACAATATAAAAATATATCATCCCTCTTTCTTAGAAGAAATATAATGCTTCTATATCAATATAATTGCTCCAATCATCAATATTTTTCCTCAACTATAAAGGATTAACAATTAACTTTTAGAACAACTTAAGAGTCTTTTTGGCTTGTTTCATATAAAAATATCATTCACGGCATGGCTTGGCTAGTGGGACGTTGTACTGCCATCTTGCAGATTTATCATTCATCAATTGGCATGCCGCACAGACAATAGTGTGCGAGTACCTCCTGGTGTTGTAGGAGTTGTGCTTAATGTTTGACATGTGAAACTGTTAACATTAACAAAATGGTGTTGGTGAGGAAGCTCGTTGTGCCCTGCTGGGTGTTAAGGAAACTTGGTGCTGTCTCAATGTTGGTGAGGATGCTCGTGCTGTCTCGATGGCTGGTGAGGAAGCCGGTGTTGTCTCTTTGGTCAGTGAGGAAGCAGGGGTTGTCGCGTTGGTTGGTGAGGAAGCTGGTGCTGTCTCGTGGTTGATGAGGAAGCTGGTGCTGTCTCGCTGGTTGGTGAACCCCTGTCCCCCTGGCTAAAGTGGTGACCGAGGTCAAATGTTGAAACCATTCTGTTCAATAAATGAGTTCATTCTCTGAAGTTGAATTGGGTTCCATTTTTCCGAAATCCCTTGACCAGTGAACAGAACTTGTGTTGTTGTGGCTCTCAAATCTTTCACCTTGTAGATAAAAGGGAGCTTTGAGTACGAATCTGTGCCTGTAAAACACTATTCTTGATGGTACGTGACTAATCCAACTTCCACAGCATGTCATGGTTTGGGTGGTACTTCAGTAGCTATCATCTTCTGTTTCGATTGTGTATTTCTGTACTTCTGGCATATATTGCATGTCAACACCAATCTGTTGATGGATCTGGAGATATTTATGTACACAGCTGATCTGGCTCTGAGCTTACAATTCTCCATTCCCATTGACCTTCATGTATTTTCTGGAGAAGTTCATCTTGCATAATTCTGGGTCTGGCTACAAGAGCTCTATCCTCCATTACTTCACGACAGTGAATCATCGTTATACTGCTTTGTTCCTGATTTCAGTTTCTTCTTAATGGGTTGTTCACCAGAATCTCTGGAGCTTTGGGTACAGCCATAATCTGATTGAATGGCAGAGCAGGTGTGAAGGGCTGAATTGCCTACTTCTGCTCCTAATTCCTATGTTCCTATGTTCCTTTATACCAGCACTGCTTTGTCTTGTCATGGACTCTCCAGCGCAGCTCTCTCCTGCAGACTCAGTTGCGATATCGTGGTTTGTTTGTGTCTTTGGTCCTCTCTTCTTTATTACAAAATGGTCCATCTTCAGTTCTTCACAGTACTGTTGCCTGCTTGCTGGCAACTACAAAATGGAGAAGTCTCTCAGCCATGGTTTTAATCCAAAGCACGGATGCTGTATACATACCAGGCGAGTGACCTGCTCTCTGCCACCACTTATGGCGGAAAGTTTCCATTCATATTTAAAATCCGGTTGGAGCCAGCATTCTCAACCTAAAAGCCTTTTGTGACCAGCATTCTGAAAAGCCATTTGCAGCCATCATTCTTAAAAGGCGGCCATGGCCGGCATTCATAAAAGCCAGTCACCACTGTTGGATGCTTCCACCGTGATTGGGAACACTGCGACCAATCACTCCACGACCTTCCCGACACCCGCCCGCGATCCACCTGCGCGTCGCGACCCGCAGTTTGAAAAACCGTGACAAGGTGATGGATCTTTATCTCATCATGATTTACCGAAATATGTAAGAGTGTAAAAAGATAAAAACACCCAAAATGAGTTTGCAATTGCGTGAAATTGATTGCATAAAGTTTTCCATGATTCAGTGCAATCATGTCGTGTAATGCAAAATAATTTGGGGCAGCAGGGTAGCATGGTGGTTAGCATAAATGCTTCACAGCTCCAGGGTCCCAGGTTCGATTCCCGGTTGGGTCACTGTCTGTGTGGAGTCTGCACGTCCTCCCCCTGTGTGCGTGGGTTTCCTCCGGGTGCTCCGGTTTCCTCCCACAGTCCAAAGATGTGCGGGTTAGGTGGATTGGCCATGCTAAATTTCCCGTAGTGTGCTAATAAAAGTAAGGTTAAGGGGGGGGTTGTTGGGTTACGGGTATAGGGTGGATACGTGGGTTTGAGTGGGGTGATCATGGCTCGGCACAACATTGAGGGCCGAAGGGCCTGTACTGTTCTATGTTCTAATTGTTTCTTTTTATCCATTAAAATGCAAACGTCGATCCATTTAAGAGTGGCAACCAGCTGCAGTTTTAATAAAACAGTTGAAAATGAGTTTATTAAAAATAAACATTCTTAATAAGGCTACCCAGTCCTCCCTTTAATTGGAAATCATTAGAATGACTTAATAAAAAAAAATGAGCCATTTAATAATTTAATTGCTGTACATTAGTCAATTCTTTTAGTAAATTAAATATATTTTGATACAAAGGCAACCTATAAAATGTGCCTAATGGTGTTTGAATGCTGCAGAAAATTAGTGCAATTAGTGAGAGTCTTCCCTAACAAGCGCAGTTGATGGGAAACTAGCAATTTTGTCCTGGACGTGCATGCAGTTTTGTGTGGAGGGCCCGATATGGACAAACTGAATTTTGAACCATCATAAAAAAGATGAAAGGTAAATACAAATGTAAACAGTTTTGCGTGTAGCTTGTGTTTTAGTCTTCCAGATCGTTTGTGCTGGTTTGGTTGATTCATTTTTGATTGCGCCGATATTATTGATATAAGCAAGCAAAAACCCTACTCCAGTTGTTTAAAAATTACATTGACTCAAATTGAAATGAAAATGCGGGTAAAAATGCTTGAATTGTAAATATCCTAATGTTAAGAGATAAGATACATCAAATGGGAAAGCGATGTTTACAGAAATGTTCTAACCAATAGGATTAAAGGATTAGCTCCGAGCTCAGGTTTTTAAAAAAATCCTGAGGACATTTCAGAATTTTTCATTTGTGACCATATGCACATTTTAATGTTTCTTAACTTGTCCTGCTGACAGAAACCTTCGTCATGTTGAAAATTAATAGAGAATTATGTTTTTTTTTAATGTCTTCAAAGAGGGCACAGGCTTGTAGGGCGCAATTCTCCGAGGCCGCGGCGGTTGGGTGAATCGCCGGCCGCGCCATTTTATCGCGCGACGCCGGTCTGATGCTGTCCCATCATTCTCAAAACCAGCGAGAACGGCCCCGTCGAGTTCTGCGCCGCGCCAGCCAGATAATCGCTCGAGACACTCACAACAGCGATTCTCCGGTACCCTCGGCATTCTCCGGCCTGGATGGGCCGAGTGGCCGCTCCGACCCGACAGGTTCCTGCCGGCGCCGTCCACACCTGGTTGCTGCCGGCTGAACTGTACGGGAACGCTGGGGGGGGCGGCCTGTGTGTGTGTGGGGGAGGGGAGTTCCTTCACCGGGGGGGAGGGGAACTCCGATGGGGCCTGGCCCGCGATCAGGGCCCACCGATCGGCGGGCCGACCTCTCTAAAGGAGGAGCTCCTTTCCTCTGCCGCCCCACAAGATCCATCCGCATGCGCGGTTGACTTCATTTACGCAATGCCGGCCGCGTCATTTACGTGGCGCCGCTCTTTACGCGGCGCCAAAGCCCAGCGCACGTAAAATACCCGACGCCGCTCCTAGCCCCCTGGGGGCGGGAGGATATGGGGCTGGGAGCGGGCTCCGACACCGGAGTGAAACACTCCGGTTTTCACTCCGGCGTCGGGACTTTGTCTCCATTTCGGAGAATCGCGCCCGTAGTTCCTCACCTTTGATGCTGAATAGATGAATAATAATAACAATCTTTATTGTCACAAGTAGGCTTACATTAACACTGCAATGAAGTTACTGTGAAAATCCCCGAGTCGCCACACTCCGGCGCCTGTCCAGGTACACAGAGGGAGAATTCAGAATGTCCAAATTACCTAACAGCATGCCTTTCGGGAGTTGTGGGAGGAAACCGGAGCACCCAGAAGAAACCCACGCCGAAACCACACAGACTCCATGCAGAAGGTGACCCAAGCCGGGAATCGAACCTGGGACGCTGAAGAATGTCACTAAGTGACTGCACGCCCTCGATGCGGGCAGAGGTTTGCAAGTTTGAGGACCAATGTGGTGCTGGGATAAAATGACTGAAATTCCAACAAACGTATGCAAGAAAATTGATGAAATAATTTATAAGCAAAAGGAGGTATGTAAAGTAGTGACGCAGATGATTAAATACAGATGGAAAAGATGAAAATGTTTGTTGTGGACCGAATGGTCACATGATGGGTGGTTACTTCAGCAGTGGGAGTTTCCCCCGGATCACAGGCACTGGCTGCTCAGCGAGTGAATAAACTATTGTTTGTTATGAGCCCTTGGTAGCCAGTCTTTGGGAATCCAGTGCTCCTACAGTTGTAAAACTTGAAATTAAAGTCAGAAAATAGATAAGGAAATTGAGAAAAATTGTATTCATTTGGTGACATTTTTCTTTTTGAAAGTAATCGATTACATTCAATAAAAATCCCTTGAAAAGCTTGAAACCGGCAGCTCAAGATGTCAGTTCTGGAAAATAATTGCAAGAAGTCAGCTATCATGGTCTTAAACCACTGCTACTGAATCCTCAGAAATTGGTAACCAGTAAAATCTAAAGTTCTGATATACTGTATATATTTAGGTAAAAGTCAAATTTTGAGACCAATTTTTGGGGGCCAAAAGTAATGGGATTGATTTTTACACAGGTAATGGGATGAATTTTCCAACCCTACCTGCAAGTGGGATCTTCCAATCCTCCTGATGGCCACTCATTGGCAGTAACTCCCGCTGGGACTTCCCACTCACAAAATATTCAATTGCGTGCCGGTGTGATGAGGGGGGGTTGTGTCTCAGCATTTCGGGGTGGGGGGTGTTTACAAGACTTGGCGGCCCTTCACTACTGTGGTCCTCGAGGTCTCAAGGGGTTTGGCAGTTGGTGTGCATGGTTTCGTTTTTCGGCTCCCCCTTGCTGTACTTGTGGCCATTTCTCCACTGAGGGATTGTCCTTCGCGAGTGGAAACTGGAGGTATGTGGGAGCGGGGTCAGCACAGCGCTCTGAAAGTTAGTGATTTCAAATAAATCTTTTCAAGGGATTTTTATTGAATGTAATCGATTACTTTCAACCTGCTTACTTTTTAACCTGCTGTAAGACTTCTTACTGTGCCCCCCTTTCCATGACACAGGTATAACACGTGGCAATCTTAACGCAAGGCAGCAGGACAAAGGGGCTCATCAGACACCCCTTTCAGGACATGGCGTAGCATTGTCCCATTCGCCTGTGAGGTTTTAACAATTGAATGCAGTCAATTGCCCTCAGTCCTCACACCTGGGGGGCTAGTGGGGCATTTGGCAGCGGGAGAGCAGCTGGACCAGGAGGAGACAGTAACTGACTGTCAAGGTTCAAGGCCCTTCTGTTAGATGAATTTGAGAGGGACAACTGTGGGCGATTGAACACTGTATGAGAGAGGGAAGGGAGTGAAGCTCATTGGAAAGGTGTTCGCATAGGGAGATGTGCATGGGTCCCAAATCGTGAGAGGGCTGTGGGTCAGGGCATTGTCAGGGCTCCTCATCACTCACTTTTATGTTCTTTTCCTTTCATTTATTGATTCTAGAGAAACATGGAGCCAGTTGAGCTGGCAGTTGTATTGATAGTTGTGGAGCAGCAGCAGTGACATCGAGATGCCGCTGCACACAGCCAGGACGAGCCCCCTGTAGAGAAGGGGTAAACTGGGCCCATTGATCTTCCATAGATGATGAAGCCTAGGAGTAGACATGACCAGCCATATGTCTACCGCTGGAGTGCCTCCTATCTCCAATGGCAGAGCTCCAGGCTGTGTCTTCCTGGGGGACGGGGGACCACCTATGCCAGGTGTTGCAAACATTGGCACCAAAAGTTGGCACCACACGTACTGGGAGGTGACCTTTTACCTGTAGGCAGCACGGTAGCACAAGTGGATAGCACTGTGGCTTCACAGCACCAGGGTCCCAGGTTCGATTACCCGCTGGGTCATTGTCTGTGCAGTCTGCACGTTTTCCCCGTGTCTGTGCGGGTTTCCTCCGGGTGCTCCAGTTTCCTCCCACAGTCCAAAGACATGTAGGTTAGGTGGATTGGCCATGATAAATTGCCCTTAGTGACCAAACAGGATAGGAGGGGTTATTAGGTTAAGGGGATAGGGTGGGAGTGAGGGCTTAAGTGGGTCGGTGCAGACTCGATGGGCCGAATAGCCTCCTTCTGCACTCTGTGTTCTATGATCTATGTAGCACTGAAAGTAATTGCTGCACTGAACCTTTATGCCAGTAGCTCGTTTCAGGGCTGCACGGGTGACCCATGTCACAACTCCCAGTCTGCAGCACACAAGTGCATAATGGAGGTCACGGATGTGCTAACTGTGAGGCTCCACATGTACATCAACATTGAATAGGCCCAGGTGAGCCAAGAAGCCAGGGCCAAGGCCACGCCAGGATCTCTTGGGTGGAAGGCTCTGGGCTGTGCCTCTGCCGATCCTCTTCTCTTCAGGTGCCCGGTACTCGTGGCCTCCTCCATTGGTTAGAGGGGCAGCTGGAGTGAGATCCAGAATCCCTGCCGTCCTCTGGCGCTGACACTCGTGGATTCCAACTAGTGCCTGCACCATGCAGTTGAATCCCTGTACCATGAAACTCATGCTCTCAGCCATGGTGGTCATGACCTGAACCATGGAGCAGACACCCCCCACCATGGAGTGCATGTCCTGTGCCAGGATGCCACACTTCCAATGTTGGCCTCATTGCGTTGGAGTGACAACACCATTTCCTGGGTAAGAAGGCGCTAGGAATCCTTAAGTCAGTCTTACAGCCTGAGGAAAGATGCTGACATATCTTCCTGATCCTCGCGACTCTGTCTTTGCAGCTCCAGCAACTTTGGGGCGAACATACCCAGGGGCACATCATCAGCCTGGGGGTTCAGCAGAGCCTTGGGCTCCAGCATCTCTCTGAGTGCTGGATCCCTGAGGTGTCTCTGCTTCTGCCTGCAGAGGATCATCAAGTGTGAGGTACTCACCAAGAGTGACCCAAAGCCTGTCTGTTACTTATTCCCACCAAGGTGTGTATATCCATGCTGATGGAGGGTGCGGTGTGACACCTATTCAGTGCTAGATTCCGAGAAGTCTCCCTCAGAGCTGTTCAGGTCTCTGATGTCCAGGGGCTTTGAGGTGGTCCACGTTGGTTTGCTGATTGATCTGCAATGGAAGGAAGATAGCATTAGTGTGGGACAGGGGAGCACTGTTTGAGAAAGGTCACTCATGTGAGACTTGCACCATGGCTAGATGCGTTGAGGGTTCTCACTTGTCACTTTGTCCTGACTTTGCCCTCTGCACAGGAGCGGTCTCCTTGCTGGCAAACTCAAGGGCTCCTTCCTCAAATGGGGTTTGGGTCTTAAGCTCAGGCATCACTGGCTCGCTGTTGTACTTGAGTTTGTCCTGCAATGCGACAGTTGGGGAAAGTGTAGGTGGATGCCGCACCAGGTAAGGTGGTAGAGTTGTGTGGCATGCGTGGGGGGTGAGTGGCAGTGAGGATGTGTGGAGCATGGATGGACAAATGGGGGTGGGTGAGGTGGAGAGTGGTTCAGCATGGCAAGTGTTGGAGCCCTGCGAGGTAGGTAGATAGAGATAGAGAAATACAGCACAGAACAGGCCCTTCGGCCCACGATGTTGCGCCGAACTTTTGTCCTAGGTTAATCATAGAATTTTGGACAATTTGTCATGGCCAATCCACCCAACCTGCACATCTTTGGACTGTGGGAGGAAACCGGAGTACCCGGAGGAAACCCACGCAGTCACGGGGAGGATGTGCAGACTCCACACAGACAGTGACCCAAGTCGAAATCGAACTTGGGACCCTGGAGCTGTGAAGCAATTGTGCTATCCACAATGCTACCGTGCTGCCCTTAAGAAGTTAACCTACACTCCCTTATTCTACCCTAATCCAAGTACCTATCCAATAGCCGTTTGAAGGTCCATAAATTTTCCGACTCAACTACTACCACAGGCAGTGCATTCCATGCCCCCACTACTCTCTGGGTAAAGAACCTACCTCTGACATCCCCTCTATATCTTCCACCATTTATCTTAAATTTATGTCCCCTTGTAATGGTGTGTTCCACCCGGGGAAAAAGTCTCTGACTATCTACTCTATCTATTCCCCTGATCATCTTATAAACCTCTATCAAGTCGCCCCTCATCCTTCTCCGTTCCAATGAGAAAAGGCCCAGCACCCTCAATCTTTCCTCGTATAACCTACTCTCCATTCCAGGCAACATCCTGGTAAATCTCCTCTGCACCTTTTCCAAAGCTTCCACATCCTTCCTAAAATGAGGTGACCAGAACTGCACACAGTACTCCAAATATGGCCTGACCAAGGTTTTGTACAGCTGCATCATCACCTCACGGCTCTTAAATTCAATCCCTCTGCTAATGAACGCTAGCACACCATAGGCCTTCTTCACAGCTCTATCCACTTGAGTGGCAACTTTCAAAGAACAATGAACATAGACCCCAAGATCTCTCTGCTCCTCCACATTGCCAAGAACCCTACCATTAACCCTGTATTCCGCATTCAGATTTGTCCTTCCAAAATGGACAACCTCACACTTGTCAGGGTTAAACTCCATCTGCCACTTCTCAGCCCAGCTCTGCATTCTATCTATGTCTCTTTGAAGCCGACAACAGCCCTCCTCACTATCCACAACTCCACCAATCTTCGTATCATCTGCAAATTTACTGACCCACCCTTCAACTCCCTCATCCAAGTCGTTAATGAAAATCACAAACAGCAGAGGACCCAGAACTGATCCCTGCGGTACGCCACTGATAACTGGGCTCCAGGCTGAATATTTGCCATCCACCACAACTCTCTGTCTTCTATCGGTTAGCCAGTTTGTTATCCAACTGGCCAAATTTCCCACTATCCCATGCCTCCTTACTTTCTGCATAAGCCTACCATGGGGAACCTTATCAAATGCCTTACTAAAATCCATGTACACTACATCCACTGCTTTACCTTCATCCACATGCTTGGTCACCTCCTCAAAGAATTCAATAAGACTTGTAAGGCAAGACCTACCCCTCACAAATCCGTGCTGACTATCCCTAATCAAGCAATGCCTTTCCAGATGCTCAGAAATCCTATCCCTCAGTACCCTTTCCATTACTTTGCCTACCATCGAAGTAAGACTAACTGGCCTGTAATTCCCAGGGTTATCCCTATTCCCTTTTTTGAACAGGGGCACGACATTCGCCACTCTCCAATCCTCTGGTACCACCCCTGTTGACAGCGAGGACGAAAAGATCATTGCCAACGGCTCTGCAATTTCATTTCTTGCTTCCCATAGAATCCTTGGATATATCCCGTCAGGCCCGGGGGACTTGTCTATCCTCAAGTTTTTCAAAACGCGCAATACATCTTCCTTCCTGACAAGTATCTCCTCAAGCTTATCAGTCTGCTTCACGCTGTCCTCTCCAACAATATGGCCCCTCTCATTTGTAAATACTGAAGAAAATACTTGTTCAAGACCTCTCCTATCTCTTCAGACTCAATACACAATCTCCCGCTACTGTCCTTAATCGGACCTACTCTCACTCTAGTCATTCTCATATTTCTCACGTATGTGTAAAAGGCCTTGGGGTTTTCCTTGATCCTACCCGCCAAAGATTTTTCATGCCCTCTCTTAGCTCTCCTAATCCCTTTCTTCAGTTCCCTCCTGGCTATCTTGTATCCCTCCAGCGCCCTGTCTGAACCTTGTTTCTTCAGCCTTACATAAGTCTCCTTCTTCCTCTTAACAAGACATTCAACCTCTCTTGTCAACCATGGTTCCCTCACTCGACCATCTCTTCCCTGCCTGACAGGGACATACATATCAAAGACACGCAGTACCTGATCCTTGAACAAGTTCCACATTTCACTTGTGTCCTTCCCTGACAGCCTATGTTCCCAACTTCTGCACTTCAATTCTTGTCTGACAGCATTGTATTTACCCTTCCCCCAATTATAAACCTTGCCCTGTTGCTCGCACCTATCCCTCTCCATTACTAAAGTGAAAGTCACAGAATTGTGGTCACTACCTCCAAAATGCTCCCCCACTAACAAATCTATCACCTGCCCTGGTTCATTACCAAGTACTAAATCCAATATGGCCTCCCCTCTGGTCGGACAATCTACATACTGTGTTAGAAAAGCTTCCTGGACACACTGCACAAACACTACCCCATCCAAACCGGGTGGCTGTGAGATATCAGTGGAGGTACGAGAGCTACATTAGAGAGTTCTGCGGGACATGAGAGGAGGTCGATTTATCCAGCTGTACGAGGAAGGTCATTCATCTTCTTACAACACTGCAGTTCCAACCTCTTACGTGAGCTGGTGCTCACAATCGTAGCCACAGCCTCCCAGGAAGGGTTGGTGACTTTGCTGGCAGGACACCTGCCCAACGGAAGGTAGAAGATCTGCCGTCTTGCAGGATCCCGTCCAGAAGTTTGCTGAAGGCTCCCTCGATGAATCATGGTGCAATATTTCTGTCAGCCACTCCCATGATTGGGCATGGAACAAGCACTGGGGAGGCATTTAAATAGTGAGCCACATTGATTGCAACCATTTAGTCGTGTTGAGGTGAGCGAATCAGAGGCAGGCTGCCACGGACGTGAAACACATGGAAATAAATATTTTGTTCAAGAGGTTGAATATACGACGATTTTTCCCACTGACGGCATTGCATTTCTCGCTGAGAATGACAGTTAGAAAAAATGTAAGAAAATTCTGCGCAATGTTTTTGCATATTTGAGCCCAAAATGATTTGTTCCAATCGAATCAAATAAAAACCGACACTAAAGGATTCATGTTAATTCTCTAGTAGTTATTTACTTCATTACATTACAAACAACAGAACATAACATTTCATCCAATGCAATGTATATCATAACAAACTAATTACAACAGGAGCAGTCTTGCAGCACAGTAGCACAGTGGTTAGCACTGCTTCCCCATTGCGTCAGAGACCCGGGTTCAATTCCGGCCTTGTGTGACTGTCTGTGTGGAGTTTGTACTTTCTCCCCATGTCTGGGGCTGTTTAGCACAGGGCTAAATCACTGGCTTTGAAAGCAGACCAAGCAGGCCAGCAGCACGGTTCGATTCCCGTACCAGCCTCCTCTGGAATGTGGCGACTAGGGACTTTTCACGGTAACTTCATTTGAAGCCTACTCGTGACAATAAGCGATTTTCATTTCATTCATTTCTGCGTGGGTTTCCTCTGGTTGCCTCCCACAGTCCAAAGAAGTGCAGGTTAGGTGGATTGGCCAAGATAAATTGCCCCTTGGTGTCCAACGATATGCAAGATAGGTGAGGTTATGGGGATAGGGTGGGGAAGTGGACCTAGGTATGGTGCTCTTTCAAAGGGTCGGTGCAGACACGATGGGGCGAATGGCCTCCTTCTGCACTGTAGAAATGCGACGGTTCTATGATTCGCATTGCGACCATTTGAAATCCCTAATATTAACAAATATACCCTGATAACTACTGAGTAGTTGACATGGTGATACATTGGTTAGCACTGCTGCCTCACAGTGCCAGCAACCTAGGTTCAATTCAGGAGAGGTGTGCAAAATCGAAGACACAGACATTTTGCTCTCCACATATGGCCTCCTCTTGAACTGTTCACATAAACTCTCCACCAAGTTACTCAACTCCCGCAACTAGGTGGGAAGGTAATGTGAAAACAGCAAAGATGGAGGTGTGACAACGAAAAGAAAATAGAAAACACTAAGCAAACAATAAATCCAATAAATAGGTCTGTGATCTGTGTTGTGATTGGGAAATATAGTTTGAATAAATTAACAGAAATGATACTATGCATCGACCAATGACATTTATAACCCACAACAGCATCCCCTTGCTTATAGGAAACATTTTCATTCACTTCTGTCACGCTATCTGACCTGACCACCACTCAGACATGCCTATCTCCATTTGATCTCTGTGGGGTGCAGGTGGCAGGCTTGCATTCTACTGAATGCTATCTAATTGAAGACTAGGCTGTGTGGCTAATGTGTTCAGCAGGTTAATGATGCCGCGAATCTCCAAATCCATGCTAGGCTCGGTGTGAAAATGTTTCAATGCGTGTGGAATGCAGATTTATTGTGCTTAGTTAAGATGCTTTAACACAGATCATAAGTGACATTTAATTAGCTTTGCTGTAAATTTACAGGCTAAATTATATGGAATTCAGTGGGAATTGTCTTGACTTTTGAAATATTCTCATAAGGAGTCGATATGTAACAGTATGGGCAACACGGTGGTGCAGTGATTAGCACTGCTGCCTCACAGCACCAGGGGCTTGGGTTCATTTTCTGCCTTGGATGACTGTCTCTGCGCAGTTTGCACATTCTCTCCGTGTCTGCATGGGTTTCCACCGGGTGCTCTGGTTTCCTCCCACAGTCCAAAGATGTGCAGATTCGGTGCATTGGCCCTGCTAAATTGCCCCTTAGTGTCTCAAGATGTGCAGGTTAGGTGGGGTGATGGGGTTAGGGTGAGTGGGGGTCAAAGTAGGGTGCTCTTTCAGAAAGTTGGTGCAAACTCGATGGGCTGCATGGTCTCATTCTGCACTGTACTGATTCTATCTATCTATCTATCTATCTATCTATCTATCTATCTATCTATCTATCTATCTATCTATCTATCTATCTATCTATCTATCTATCTATCTATCTATCTATCTATCTATCTATCTATCTTTCTATCTAATTGATGTATCAATCGTATGTGCTATGGTTAGTGTGAGGAGTAAGTAAGCAAGGATTTACTGCAAAGAATAAGTAAATTTCCCTGTGAATTGTGACATGCCACAGCCTGCTGGCACGCTGCGCTGCTCTACTGATACCTTTGCCAAAGCTGATAAAAGGCTGCTCTTGCTGCTCAGCTCCTTGGTGCGGCCAATGGCAGTGGCAGTTTGTTGGAATCACGCCTAACTTGTCACTGCCAATTAAACTGAAAAATCATGGTGCAGGTGACCTTATATATAGATGATCCGTGGTTAATGCATGACGTGCAGCTTCTGAGGTCAACACTGGAACCATTAAAGTGTGGAGTCTCACCACAGTGGTTTGTAAATCGTTCTCAGTATTTTGTTGCTAAATCAATCACTTTTGACTGTTTCTTCTTGCCCGCTCGACCATGCAGAATGTTGTTCGTGCATGAGACAATTACGTTCAGAGCTTCCAACGATTACTAAATGTAAAGAAGGTTAAAGATAGAAACGGCTGGGCAGCACATTGGCTCAAGCGGGCAACATAATCAAAGACCCCTCCCACCCGGCTTAGTCACTCTTCCAACTTTTTCCATCAGGCAGAACATACAAAAGTCTGAGAACATGCAAAAAACAGACTCAAAAACAGCTTCTTCCCCGCTGACCAGACTTCAAAACGACCCTCTTATGGACTGAGCTCATTAACACTACACTCCTGTGTGCTTCATCCGATGCCGATGCTTATGTGCCATCATTGTGTACATTGTGTACCTTCTGTTGCCCTATTATGTATTTTCATTTCATGTACTTAATGATCTGTTGAGCTGCTCACAGAAAAATACTTTTCACTGTACCTCGGTACACGTGACAATAAACAAATCCAATCCAATCCAATCAGTGGCAAGCATTGCTGCCTTATGGTGCTGAGGACCTGGGTTCGATCCCGGCCCGGGTCACTGTCCGTGTGGAGCTTGCACATTCTCCACGTGTCTGTGTGGGTTTCACCACCACAACCCAAAGTAGGTGGATTGGCCATGCTAAATTGCCCCTTAATTAGAAAAAAAAAACACCCATAAGCAGAACTCGTTAATGCCATAGATATAAGCCGGCCCAGAAGGGAACAGCATCTTCAGATGGTCCCGTCTGGGACCAGTTGCACTCCCCATCGCTTTGCGGCTTTACTTTGGAATAAAGTAACCTGCTTCAAATCTTTTCAGGCCTCTTCGTGATTACAGATGACGTGTGGGAGGGTCTGAAAGTGCAGATATGTTACATTGAGATTTCATGGTCAGAAATTGAACCAATTTCACCATTGCCCTCCACAGAGATTGTAGAAGAAATGGATGTCATTTAAGGCACTGTCAGAGGAGGTCAGCATGCACAAGACTGTGCTTTTACAAGAAAAGAATTGGAAACTAGGTGAGATGATCTGTGAAGATAAATCTACCTCCTGCAGGCCTTGTCTGTGGAAATTGATGGCCTTCATTTCTGATGACCCAGTTTCTTCTGATCAGGCACAGGAGGTCCCTGCAGCAATATGTGGTGATATGCATCACTGTATATACACAAGGGGTTAATGTAAATACACTACAACTAAGTAACCACTAGAGGGAACACCAGAGATGTCATGATATGCAGATATAGCCAATGGGTCATTACAACAGGACACAACCAATGGGTAATCAGGACACCCAGAGGTGGCATTACCACAAGGGGGCACTTCACAACCCATATAAAAGCACAGGGCACACATGCTCTGCCTCTTTCCACAGACAGACATCTAGAGAGTACATCTGGGTTGATCAACATCATCACACCCAGCACGTGGCTTAAAGCAGGCTGGTCAAGATAGACTGAGTTACTACAGCTAGATTAGCAGGGGGTCGAACTCATTTAAGAACCGTGTTAATAGTTCAATAAACAAGTTGAACTCATTTCATTGTCTGGAGCTTCCTTTGTCAAAGCATACATCAAGGAAGCAGCTTATGCTACACAAAGCAGCATAACACAACACAATACAGAATGCAGAATCTGCATTCAACAGATCACACCCATATATAGTTGGGAACCTGGTCAATCGGGACACCAGAAATTACTTTCTACAGCCTTCAAAATATTTTTTTAAAACTGTAATTTATTTTTTATACATTGGTTTAGGCCGAGTTCAGCACTTGCTGGTTCAAGTACTCTGATGAATTAGTCTGATGAATTTGGCAGGGTGGTCATATTAACTCTATAAATTTGATGGGTTGTGAGTTTAGAAACTCAGCAACAACCCAGGACTAATTCACCATACCTGCAGTTTTAATGGAGGTGAGTTGTGGGGGTGGGGCAGGCAACAAACCTACTTCCAAACCTTGGAAGTGAGGTTGATTTGTCGAGGCTGTGCGCCTGAATTTATATAGGCTTTTTATATTTCATCCATTTTGATTGAGATCCCCAGCCCTGAGAAATCTGGTAAGTAATAGGAGAGAAAAGTGGTTCCTGAATGGTGAAAGCCTTTACAGCACAGATTATGGGTCAGGAGCAGCAGGAGATTCAGGCACAAGATAATTTGGTTCCCATCTATCACTGGCCAATGCCCCATCTCCAACATTCAACTCCTGACTAACATCACTCCCCGGCCACAATCCACCCCCTCCTCAATAGTGTTCCCTTCCCCTCTGCATCTACATTTCTCTCCCATCAACAATAATATCCTCCCAACCATAATCTCCTTGCATGTGCATGATCCTCCCTCACAATTGCAATCTCCTCCTGTGACTGCAATCTCCCCTCATGACTGTAATCTTCCCCCCAGTAACAGCGAACCCTCCCCCTCTCCAACTTACAGGGGTGATTCCGCTCCCTATTTAAGGGAGAGCCCGACCTGTGGTGCCCGACACGCTCTGGATGTGAACCAGACTCACATATTAAAACTCATTTAAATATGCGCAGTTCGTTTCGAGGCTGGAGTCTCTCGGATTCTGGGATTCACCACTCCACCAATTGTAGTGCAAGGCCTACATGAATCAGTACCAGTTTCCAAAAACGATTTGACAAAGGAATCTGGACTGAAAACGTTAGCTCTTTCTCTCCCTACAGATGCTGCCAAACCTGCTGAGATTTTCCAGCATTTTCTCTTTGGTTTCAGATTCCAGCATCTGCAGTAATTTGCTTTTATCCAAAAACGAAAACCATGATGACCACACCGGGTCTCAGAGGACATTGGCACCCCAGTTGGTAAGGCACAGGGAAGGGCAGTGCTCTGGCACTGACCCTGAGCCATGGTAGTGCCAGCCTGCAGCCTGCCACTGCCAGATTGACACTTCCCGGGTGCCATTTGGCACTGCCCAGGTGCCAGGAGCAGTGCCAGGGTGCCAAGGGGCACTACCAAGTGATGGAGACTGAAGGAGACCATGGTCATGAAAGGGGAGGGTGAAGGGGCTGCATGAAGAGGGGCCTGAAGGGGGAGGCCTGAAGAGGGAAATTAAAGCAGTCTAAAGGGTGGGGGTGGTAGGGGGACTTGAAGGGGGAACCTGAAGCGGACGCATGTGGAGAGGCCTGAAAGATGGAGGTGGTGCTGAAACAGTTGGCTTTAAAGGTGAGGGGAGAGCACTCACCCACCCATAATGGGGTATGCTCACTTGGGTTGTGTGGTAGGCTATATTAGGGGTATCGCAGTATATAGGTGGGATGTACCTTATACTGTAGTATGAGTGGTAGAACCTGCCTGCTGGCTGCGCCCAGCAAGCAGAGCATAAGAGTCTGTGTTTCACCCACAGCATTCATTCTGTACCGGAGCTGTTGGGGGTAACTACTTGTTCATTAAAGCCTTCAATTGGACTACAATCTCGCTTCAGTAGTGATTGATCGTGCATCAGGTTGAGTAATGCCTTGATGCCGATGAAGATGGGTGAGGGGCAGGCGCGGTTGGGCTGGGACACCCTCAGTCTCGCGTGGTGGGGAGACATGATGCAGACATTTAGTGATGCGGGGGGGCCAGGGGGAGGTTGCCCCTCTGGGTGCGAGGGTTGGGGATGTTTCATATGTCTGCTGGCGGTTGCAGTGTCCATTGGTGGGAATATGGGGGACCTCTGATAAGCCAATCTTGTTGGCATTTTTAGTTCCCCACTCCAGAAAAAATCCAAAGTGTGGGATAATTCAGTGAGAATCTCCCGAAGATCAAAAAAATGACTGTGTGGGGTGAGTTGCGATAGAAATCGTGATGGAACAACCGATGGGATTCTCACCAGTTTTCCTGCCCAAAGTGACACTTAGAGCGAGATTCAGCACTCGCGTTGGGCCTGGCGCTGACCTAAGCACACCAAAATCAAGTTTCACACCGGGACAAATTATTTTATGATTCTCTACACCCACTTCTCATGAGATTGAAGTCGAATGCAGTGGCATCCTGGGAATTACCCAACTCCCCAGCGAAAGACACAAGGGCATCGTTTCCTACACCTTTACAAAAACGTGAAGCTGGCGCAATTCTTACTGAGATGAGGGAGGTGATGAGTAGCCATTTCCCTCTATCTGGCTACCATAGCGATCGGGGATGGGCGGGACCCCTCAGAGGTTGTACGCAGATAGGGGGCTGAAGCGTTCTAGGTCAGGGGCCACTCCTGGGCTGAGGGGGTGGGGGTGAGAGGCTTTGTGTCTGTGAGGCCTTCAATCCATCTTTAAATATTGTGGAGACCTATAACAGGGGCAATAAAAGCTACAACCTATCTGTCCTATCAGACACTTCCAGAACACAGCCCTGCTGCTGCTTCCACCCTGAAAGTCAATTTCACTCCCTTTGACTGTGACCAACCTCTAGCTTCACAGCTGATGGCTATTTAAAATGAGGAATTAGCCTTGTTAGTTGTTCGTGTTCTCCCCAGCTGCAGGTTGTGATTGCTGCTTGTTCCTGTTGCTGACTTGCAAATTCCTGAAGCAGCTCAGAGTTTGTTTGCTTGTTGCTCTTGTTGGTGACTGGCAAATGAGGTATTCAAGACAGGCGATTCTGACCAATACAAGAAACCCAGGTACGTCCTCCACAAATCCATCAGGGATGCCAAGAGACAATAAGAGACTAAGCTAGAATCACAGACTAACGACACAGACTCACGTTGGTTGTGGAAAGGCTTAATCAACATAATGGGCCACAAAGCAAAGCCTAGAAGAATCACCGGCAGCAGCGCACCTCTCCCCAATGAACTCAATGCATTCTGTGCTCAGTTCGAGCAGGAAACCATCAAACGATTGTCAATTGCCCCAGCAGCCTTGGAAACATCCATACCCACCGTCACAGCTTCCAAAGTCAGATCGGTCTTCCTGAAAGTGAACCCTCGGAAAGCAATGGGTCCTGACGGAGTCCCTGGTCGTGTACCCAGACACTGCACGGATCAACTGGCGAGTGTTTTCACGGACATCTTAAACCTCTCCCTACTCTGTTCCAAGGTTGCCACCTGCTTCAAGAAGACCACCATCATACCGGTGCCAAAGGAGGACCAGGCAATATGCCTCAACAACTACCATCCGCTGGCCTTGTCATCTGCCATTATGAAGTGCTTCGAGAGATTGGTGATGAGACACATCGGCTCCAAACTTCCAGACTGCCTTGATCCACTGGCCACAACTGCTCCATAGCAGACAGCAATCTCTCCCTCAACCTCAGAAAAACTAAGGAGCTGGTCATTGACTTCAGGAAATGAAGTATCGTACACACCCCTGTTTGCATCAATGGTGTTGAGGTGGAGATGGTTGACAGCTTCAAATACCTAGATGTGCACATTACCAACAATCTAGTCTGCCCACCCATGTCGACCCGACAACCAAGAAAGCACAATAGCACCTATACATCCTCAGGAAACTAAGTAAATTCAGCATGCCCACATTGACTCTTACCAATTTTTACAGATGCATCATAGAAAACATCCTATCTGGCTGCATCACAGCCTGGTATGACAACTGCTCGGCCCAAGACCATAAGAAACTACAGAGATGTGAACACAGCCCAGTCCATACCACAAAACCTGCCTCCCTTCCACTGACTCTCTACACCTCCCGCTGCCTTGGGAAAATGGACAGCATAATCAAAGACACCTCCCACCCGGGCTATTTTCTCTTCCAACCTATTCCATTGGACAGGAGATACAAAAGTCTGAGAACACGCACTAACAGACTGGAAAACAGCTTATTCCCCTTTGTCACCAGACTCCTGAATGAGTCTCTTGTGGACTGAACTGATCTCTTATAGAATTTACAGTGCAGAAGGAGGCCATTTGGCCCATCGGGTCTGCACCAGCTCTTGGAAAGAGCACCCTACCCAAGGTCAACACCTCCACCCTATCCCCATAACCCAGTAACCCCACCCAACACTAACGGCAATTTTGGACACTAAGGGCAATTTATCATGGCCAATCCACCTAACCTGCACATCTTTGTGACTGTGGGAGGAAACCAGACCACCTGGAGGAAACCACGCACACACGGGGAGGATGTGCAGACTCCGCACAGACAGTGACCCAAGCCGGAATCGAACCTGGGACCCTGGAGCTGTGAAGCAATTGTGCTATCCACAATGCTACCGTGCTGCCCTCTTCACATATCTTTCCTACTAAGTAGTACTACACTTGTATGCTTCACCCACTGACTGTGTCTATGTATTTACATTGTGTATTTATTGATGTCCTATGGGTTTTTTTTTATGTATGGGATGATTTGTATGGACTGTACGCAGAACAATGCTTTTCACTGTACCTCGGTACACGTGACAATAAATCAAATCAATCAAATCAATCAATCAAATGCCTGGAGGCTACTGTATTTGAGAGTTTATCTGCAGCTTGTTGCTGCCTTTTTCTGCTTGTCCTGCTGCTTCTTCTCCTTGGACTTACTTGCTGCTTTCCAGATGGAGAGAAGGAAGAAAGAAGATAGGCGCCTTTCAGTCTCTTTTCCCTGGAGTGGGGCGAGGGGAGGATTTTGGCGGGCCTACCACTGGGCTGAGGATGCAGCAGGGCTTGCTCGAGCAGTCTGTGGATATTTTTTAAGGCCTGTTTTACGTGTTTACTGTGCATTCTGTTCTGGACCAGTGGGGCACCTGTTAATGCCCCTTGTTCTTGTGGCCCAGTGCTTGGACAGGGTGGCGATGGAAGATTCAACATCAATACTGCAGGAGAGGAGGCCCAGCTTGATTGTACAGACTGGAGGTTACACTGGGAGATGTTCATGGACTAACGGTATATTTTTATGTTCAATGGTCATCTGCTGCTCCTGTTATGGGAACCATGCGGTCACTGGTGTTCCATGGTTTCTGTCTGCACTGTGTTTGGTCTATGTTTGTCGGGAGCAGGGGGGAATTGTATGATGGATACCATGTAACTGTGTGGGCTGCCTCAGCAGCTTTTGGCATTGTTCACTTGTTCTTTTCTTTGTTTTTGCTCCTTGGTGTACAGCTCATTTTTTTGTTGTCATCCTGCCTGTTTTGTGTTTCCTTCGGTGGTTGCTCAGTATTTGGTTTTGTTTACAATGGGCCAGATCTGTTCGCATTGAACTGTGCCCCTCTTGTGAAGGTGGAATGGTTTTCTCTCTCTCCTGCACCAAGCTCTGTGTTTGAGCGACCTTTTCCAGCTTGGCTGGTGAGTCTTTCAGCTGATGTAGGTCGGGGGAGGGATGGAGTGGGGTGAGGTCTTCTGGGTGCCAAGTATTGGCATCTGCATTGTATTGTCTTTTGTATTTTGATATTGTCAGTAAACTAAAATAGTTTCAGGTTATGTTTGCTGCTTGCTCCTGCTGGTGGTTACAGATGCCTGGAGGCTGCTGTTGCCATTTCCTTCCTTTACTGTAGCCGGAAGGAAGGACAATTTTTTCTAAGATACCTGGGTCCTGGGACCCTAGGCTCAAGGGGGAAATTTGAGTCCAGAGACAATCTGGTTTTGAGCAAGAAGATGCTGTGGGATCTGGTGCATGACATTGATCCAAATGAATAACCTGATGCTGCCATTGAAGAAATGCTTTCACGGATTGCTGATGCTTTTGTTGCTGGTGTGGTGAGTAACTGGCATGTCACCATAGGTTAAACACGCTGGAGGTGAAGGATGTTTAACTGCATCTGGAGGAATATATGGATGCCAAGATTTGGTACTGGTGAAATGGGGCTGTGTAGGGGGGCCTGCACAGCTGTGACTCCTGGATGGAGAATGGCACAGATACATGGATCAAGTAACACATTGGTGAACAGATCATTCTACACCAATATTTGGGACATGAATATCATGTATTTGTTTTTTATTAAAATGAGCTGTTATAGCTTTGTATTGGTACCAGTATGGAACAATGATGTTTCCTTGTTGTTTAAAGGTTAGTGTGATATGTGGAATGTTACGTGGTTGATTTTTAAATCTTTGTTACTGTTGACCATTTAATAAACAAAATATTCTTAACTCTCAAGTGTTTACTTGAGGGCACACGTACCACATCTCAAAGGACTACTAGCGCATTGCATTTCAAGCAAGGTTTGATGCCTGAACAGTGTGCCTGAACTCTTGGAGCATCAACACGATAGAGGTATCTGTCAACAATCAAACACTAAAGATCAATGCTTCACAACTGTGTCTTCCCATGACCAAAGGGCAATTGTGTGGGTGAGTGGGTGAGCTGAACATGGTCTCTTAATGTTCTGGACTGGTGTCTGGGTTCTAGAGGTTCCTGATGTGGCCTGGGGTGAGTGTGCAGAGCAAGGTTTGCCAGCACAGGTAGCTCGCTGGATGACACTATTGTAATGGTATGCATAAACTATCATGTGGCTCATGAAGTAAATGACCTCCAACCAGTAGGTGGGAGTGTAAATCTACTATGTGGCTCTGTACCTCGAGAAGTTGAGAGTTAATCGTGTTAGTGGATCGTCATTCTTGCAGTAGCTCTAGGATAATTTATCTGCATTAGTAGTTTGTAATATATTTCTTATAGTTATCTTTACCACGCATTTGTTTTATAATAAAATACTTTTACTAATAAAGAACTAGACGTTCTGTGCATCATTCACACTGGCCAAGCACCAGAGCATAACAACTTTGAGAGAAGGCGGGACGCGGAAGGGTGAGGGAGGCTTGGGGGATTTGAGAGTGGAAGCCCAAAGTGATTGTTAGTCTCTCTCCTCCAATTCTTCACAAATAGAACATAGAACATAGAACAGTACAGCACAGAACAGGCCCTTCGGCCCTCGATGTTGTGCCGAGCAATGATCACCCCACTCAAACCCACGTATCCACCCTATACCCTATACCCATAACCCAACAACCCCCCGCCCCCTTAACATTACTTTTTGTTAGGACACTACGGGCAATTTAGCATGGCCAATCCACCTAACCCGCACATCTTTGGACTGTGGGAGGAAACCGGAGCACCCGGAGGAAACCTACGCACACACGGGGAGGACGTGCAGACTCCGCACAGACAGTGACCCAGCCGGGAACCGAACCTGGGACCCTGGAGCTGTGAAGCATTTATGCTAACCACCATGCTACCGTGCTGCCCTAATAAACAATGTCTCTGGAATCGTTCCCGCAGAAGCTGTCCTTGTGTTGCTTGTGGCAGCTGAGGTGGGCAGATGCCAGAGACGGCAGCAAGGCCAACACAGGCTGGAGGTGACATCCTATGTGCAGGGGGCTACCACACACCCTAAAACCCAGTCGACCATCACGCTGAGGAGAGACCCAGGATCGGAGGCCAGCAACTGCCTAAGGTGTACAGGCATCTTTGGTCATTCGACGAGATGATGGAAACTATGTGCCTCAGAAGACTCCGTCTCAGCAGAGAGACAGCGCGGCACCTGTGCCATGTCCTCGCAGAGTTGGCACCCCGTGGAGGAGGAGGACACTCACCCCCCGGTGGCCTCGAAAGTCACTACAGCTTTGACCTTTTATGCCACCGGGTAATTCCAATGCTCGGGCCTTGTGACATATTACAATATACAGATTGTACACAATGTACACAATATACCTATGTGACATATCACAATATACAGCTTACAGGTGCACCCTGAAGCTAACTGATGATCTGTATGCCCGGGCATCCAACCATGTCAGCTACCAACTGGACCAGGCCCACAAAGATGCTTGGGCAGCAGGATTTGTTGCCATCACCAGAATGCCCCATGTCTAGGGGCGATTGATGGCACACATGTCGCCCTGCAGTCACCGGGGCATCAGGGAGTCCCCTTTTTTAAACAGGAAGCAGTTCCATTCACTGAATGTACAGACCATGGGCGACCAGCACCTCCGAATCATGCGTGTGAGTGCCTGCTATACAGTGAGTGTGCATGCAAGCTACATCTTGGGTCACTCCCCGATCTCCGCTGTTTTGAAGGACCACCCCTGAATGAATTATTGACTCATGAGGGATAAGGATACATGCTGAGGTCCTGGCTGATGACGCCGGTGTGGAGGCCTGGGACCGAGGCAGACATGTTACAATAGGCCCCCGCTGCCACGTGTGTTGTCAGTGAGCGCTGCCTCTACCTGCTGAAAATGTGTTTCCAATACCTGGACCACTCTGGCGGTGCCCTGCAGTACACCCCCCAGAGGGTCTCCTGCTTTGTGCTGGCCTGCTGTGTTCGCCACAATTTGACACAGCAGCGAGGAGGAGCAGGAACAGGAGGAAGAGGGACATGTGGCTTCATATGAGGAGGAGGAGGCGGTCCAGAAGGAGCTAGAGGACAAGCCCGAGGTGGAGCAGAAGATAGAGGACAGGCAGTGGCAAGGCTCCGACGTGCAAAGCAGACCAGGGAGTCCCTCATTGTCTTTATATTCTCCTGTGACAAGGCTGTATTCATTAGCTCAACCTCTCCCTCTCTCCCCATTTCCCTTCCTACCCCCCTTAATCTCCCCACTCTTCACCCCCAATTTTCCACCCTCTCACCCCATCATACCACCTCCTCCATGATCACCCCCCCCCCCCCCCCCCCCCCCCCCGCCAAAGGTCTATTTAACATCACTCCATGGTGATAGGCTATAGTGGCTTACTATACAAGGCAAGAGAATGATGACCACTCACTGTGAGGGAAGCTCTGGTACTCCTCAGTTTCTGCAAAAGTCTGACTCCTGTCTTTCTGCTGACAACGCACTCACTCCCATCCTCTGAACGGGGTCTGCATTGGGGGCTTGAGATCTTGCACCACTGTGCCCAGTGGGGGGGCAGGGGGGTGGGGGAATGAAAGACGGAGGGCCTCATGGGTGGGGGTGCGGGCAGGCATGCTGTGAAGAATAATGTGACACAGACTTCACATGTATGAGGTGGTCTACAGCTACATCTAGGTGTATCCCCATGATGCACATCCGAGGTGAAGGCAGATTGCCGCTTTACATGCCCTTGGTGGATGTTCTCTGGAGGGCCTGGAGCCAGGGAGGGCCACTTCCGACTTACTGGTGTCTGGGACTCGTCCCTCAGCGACTGGGACATGATGTCGAGGCCCTCAGCCATGGTCATTTCGATTGAGCCATGCTTTGGACACCATCACTCAAGACGCGGAAATCGTTCTCAAGGTTTTTCACTGTGGTCGCCATCCTAGCTGTGTTGGACTTGGCTTAACGCATCGCCAACATTATCTCTTCCGCCTGCAGCCTTTGGGACTCCTGCAACTGGCCTTGCAGTCGCTGGAGTGTTACTGTTATCCCCTCCTGAATGTTATGGTTGTGTCCAACGTGGCTGTGGCAAAACACCCTGCCAAACCCGCCCAAAACCGGATTTTGACTTTTTTCTGTTGAATCTCTCTTCCCGTCGCTTGTCAATGGGATTTCCATTGAAGCCACCCCGCTCTGCTGGGAAATCCGTGAGTGGGGTTGCGCTGCCAGTGGGCAAAGAGGATCCCAAAGGCCTGAGGAATCCGACCCTGTTTGTGAAGCAAAGATACCCGTCAGTTAAGCAGTTGTCGCATGTTTTAAATGGTCACTGGAAACCAACAGCAGCATGGCAATGACATCAACAAATAATTAACAAAGCATTGTACCATATAAAACAGACTGAGCTGAGATCAAACCACTAAGCACCTCAACACCCGCAATGCAAATTACATTACAGACTTAGCTGCTCTCTACTCTACCCCACAACACTGAATAAAAGTTATTTCTGCTACATAAATATTATGATTTTAGAAATAGATGGATGGCATAGACTTAGTGTTCCCCCCCCAAAATAGCAGTCACTTTTGACTCAACCTCACAGTACACTTCAACCTCGTGATGGCTTAATGATTTATTCTCCAACTAACCAGAGCTCCATCATGTATCCCTGTTTATATAGAGTCTCTCGATCAGACTGCACTATTTTGAAGCATTTATTACTGCCAAGTAACATGAATACAGGAAGGCACTGTTAGTATTAGGGACTGACAAGCACCAGAGGCTATATTAATCCGAGGTGGAAGTGTCAATGAAGTATATGTTCCCGTGAGTTCAATTACTTAACAGAACATTAGAGGGTTTTCACATATATCTCTGAAAAGGTAAAGGGATTTCAAGTTGTTATTGAAGATTATACATTTCTAAAATAAAGTTCACTTTGCTGAAACAAATTTGAAACCATATCCTAGTTAATCACATTGTTTATTAAACTGATAGCTCCCATGTATCCTGTTACACAGCTATGCTTGAATATTGGTTTTTGGAGGAGTAATCATGAGAATCTTCCATTTGAATAGTGGGTCTGCTTTTGCTTTCTTATGGCTAATTAGTGTATTTGGAGTAATGACACGCTGAAATCATTGATTGAAGTTAATAACGGCATGATTAAAGCAACTTTATTTCAGGAGTTGATTCAAAAATGCATCAACTTTTACGGAGTGCCGAATATTTAATAAAAGAATGATTTCATTTCCATGAGGATGTCGCAAAGAATGCTCCTGGTGGCGCTGATAACAATGGGGATGTGCCAATCTCTGATTGGCTGCAAGCTCTCTTGGAGTTGGGAATTCCCCCCCCCCTCACTCTTTCCTGGGCTCCTTAATCCAGTGGGAGACAGGATGCTGGCCACTTAAATACCTGACTGGCACTTCATACCGGTGGGCCTTCACCAATGGATGTCGCGCAGGGCTGCCATTGGTTCTCCACCGGCAGGTGAAACCCCCGTGGCAAATATTAAATTCAGTGGAATTAGCAATTAACACTTCAGCCATGAGGTGCTGAGAACGTGTCATGGAATGCTTCTGTTAATGATGTCAAGGTCATGAGGTCGGCAGTCTGACAAATGACTCTTTCTAGTGCTGGCAAGTGGAACCAGGATAAATTTTATGAAGGCATTCAGGTATCTCATCACAGTCCAGCAGATCCTGTATGCTGACAGAATCACAATCTTGAATCACAAATGTAAAATCATAAAGTGCACCTCGTAATGATTGTGGGCTTTCAAATGTGCTTGGTTGCAGATTGCTTCGCTGAGAGCAAGGATTTAGCAATGTCATGAGCCACATTTCAGGATGAGTAACCCATCTCTCCAAGCAGGCAAACACTTACCTTGATAACCATGGAATAATTGGGGGAGGTGTTGCAGATAGAGTCATAGAACATAGAACAGTACAGCACAGAACAGGCCCTTCGGCCCTCGATGTTGTGCCGAGTAATGATCACCCTACTCAAACCCCAAGTATCCACCCTATACCCGTAACCCAACAACCCCCACTTAACCTTACTCTTTTTAGGACACTACGGGCAATTTAGCATGGCCAATCCACCTAACCCGCACATCTTTGGACTGTGGGAGGAAACCGGAGCACCCGGAGGAAACCCACGCACACACGGGGAGGACGTGCAGACTCCTTCATTGTGGATTCCCCGGAATATATTAAACCACAGAAATCATCTGGAAATTCTTTCAGTTCAAGGAATGTTCTTCAGATGTTTTAACAATGCAGACAATGATATCCTGTATCCAAGAATGCCACATTGTTTAAAATATTTGTTCCCCTGTCCTTTTGGTTTTGCATAGCATTTTAGAAATTCATGTTGTCAGCCACATCAGCAAATACATACGACCAGATTCTCCGTTCCTGAGATGAAGTGTTGACGCCGAGGCAGAATTTGTGGAGTTCTACGACAGCAAAACTGGTGCCACATTGGACCAATTCACTGCCACTTAGGAGGCTGACAAGCTGCGGCCCCCACATATACACACTGCACGCCCCACACACACCATCCCAGCCGACAAGATGGCAGCGAGGAGAGTGGCACTCTATTTCATGGGCGCTGAACACGAGACCCTGCTGTACACCATGGAAAAGAGGCGGGCGACTCTGTACCCTAAGGTGGGAAGGAGGCTGCCACCCGTTGCCATTTGCCGTGCCTGGACACAGGTGGCAGAGGTCCTGATGCCATGGGCACCACTGCTCAGACCGCCCAACAGTGCCAAAAAAAACTACACAACCTCCTCAGGGCGACCCCGTTACAGCAGGTCATTACTGAGAGCATTTGAGGCATTGCTCAGGCGCTGGCTGACATGGCACAGACACAGAACGAGGTGACCCAGTCCCAGAGGGGGATGGTGCCGTCACTGGCTAATGTTGCACTGACCCAGAAGGTGGTGGCACAGTCATTGAGTGATGTGGCGTAGTCCCAGAGTGAGGTGGTCCACTCCCTGTGCTCCATGGCCATGAGCATGGAGACCCTAGTCAAGATGAGAGCGGGCCTCCAGGACTGGCAGTGCCAAGTGGAGAACATGTCTCAGGGGTTAGCTCTGCTCGCATCCCCATCCCATGGAGTAGCCTGGGGGCCATTGGGCACCCTGAGGGAAGGGGAGGTGAGGAGGACCGTACTGGTGACCCTGCAGGGGAGGTGCTGGAATACCGCAGCACCTTGGACTCCTCATCTCCTGCCCCGGCGCATCACATGGGCAGCAAGTAGAATAGGGCAGCACCGTGCCACCTTGGACACCAGAGCAGCAGCCACACCCATCCAGGCTTGGTCACCTCAGAAGATAGCCGTCAAAGAGAACCCAGGTCACAGGGCGGGAATCACAGCAGGCTGCCTTGACTCCTGATGTACCACCTGAGGATTCACCTAGACGTAGCATCAAGGCCAGAAAGTTAGACACCAGTTAGGTTGGCACGCATGAGCGCATAAGATAGCAATATGGGTAAGGGAACTAACCTGTAAATATATGGTAGCACAGTGGTTAGCAGAGTTGCTTCACAGCTCCAGGGTCCCAGGTTCAATTCCTGGCGTGGGTCACTGTCTGTGTGGAGTCTGCACGTTCTCCCCATTTCTGTGTGGGTTTCCACTGGGTGCTCTGGGTTCCTTCCAACAGTACAAAGATGTGCAGGTTAGGTGGAGTGGCTATGCTAAATTGGCCTTAGTGTCCAAAAAAGGTTAGATGGGGTTACAGGGATAGGGTGGAGTTATGGGCTTAGGTGGGGTGCTCTTTCCGAGGGCCAGTGCACATTGGTTTAATTCCAATATCTATTGTCTGCAGGGCTGAAAGGCCCTGTTAGCATGGTGCGTGCCCCCGATCCCAACCTATCTAACGGTGGCCCCAGTTTACTCTGCAGACCCTGCCCTCACATGTCCCCTCCCCCCTCATCTTGGCACCCCTTGCTCCGCTGGTGCCCGGCACTGTAGGGTCCTCTAGTCCTGGCACCCATCCCTGCTGTCAGGCATACTGTCAGCTGCCTCTACCAATGCCGCTGGTATGCTCGCTGCCTCTGTCCAGTGCCCCCCTGTAGGGGCTGCGTTGCTTTGGGTGGGCCACATCATGTCCCGCCGGTGATGGTGGCCAGTTGGGTGGTAGGGTGGTATGATGGAGGGTGGGGTGTGGGGGTCGTGGGGTGGGGGCACCCATACGGACAGTGGCACTCAACACAACCACAGGCCACGATGGGAGGTCAGTGGGGTGCACAGCAAGATGGCTGCCTTTCAGGCTGCGATAATGGCGAGATTCTACGTCCCGCCAGCTCTGTTTTCCAGCGCGGCATGCTCCCATCGGCAGCGGGATTCTCCGACCCCGCAGTCGGCCAATGGGTTTCCCATTGTGGGCTACCCCATGTCATTGGGAAACATGTGGCCGTGCTTCTGGCAAAGCAGAGGATCCCGCTGACAGAGAATCCCGCAGCTCGGCGTTTTAATTTTTCTTCGCCAGACCTGAAGCATTGCTATCTGGATTAAACACTTTCACCAATTTTACCGTTGCTCGGCCTGTCAGGGGCCGTATATATTTTGAAATGATTCTGGTAGGGTTAAAGTAGGAGCCATTTCTCACCTTGGTTCGAGGTTTCCTTTGCCAGTGCTACTTGTCTTGATAGTTGCTGAGCTGTCCACGTATTCTTTTCATCTCCAGTAAGGTGATCTCGAAGGCCTTACCTACTGCTCTAATGAAACCCACGCAGACACGGGGAGAACATGCAAACTCTACACAGTCACCCAAGACTGGAATTGAACCTGGGTCATTGGCGCTGTGAGGCAGCAGTGCTAACCACTGTGCCACATCTAGTGTACCGTGTATGGTTTAGTCTCCTTACTTGAGGAGGGATATACTTGCTGTCAGACTCAGGAAGACTGATTCTTGGGATGAAAGGGTTTTCTTATGAGAGAAGGTAGAGGAGGTTGGCCTATACTCATTGGAGTTTAGAACAATGAGAGGTGATCTTATTGTAACATAAGACACTGAGGGGGCTGGAGATAATGTTTCCCCTTGTGGGGGAATCTAGAACTTGGGGGCACAGTTCCAACAAAGGGATATCCCACTTAAGACAGAGATGAGGAGAAATTTCTTCTCTCAGATAATTGTTAATCTTTGGAATTCTGTAGCTGGAGAGCAGTGCATGCGGGGTCATTGAATATATTCAAGCCTGAGTTAGGCAGGTTTTTGATTGACAAGTGGGTCAAGCTTTATGGGAGGCAGGTTTTAAAGTGGAGTTAAGGTCCCAATAAGATCAGCCATCATCATATTGAATGGCAGAGCAGTATTTCAGGGCCAAAAGACCTTCTCTACTCCTATTATTTATTTTCTTATTTTCCACTCATACTCAGGAAGCTGGGAACTATCCAGAATAAATTAGCCTGTTTGTTGGACAGCCCATTCACCAGGCCTTGTGGCTGCAATATATTCTATCCACTAGCTGCAGTGCTAACACTTCACCAAGGCTACTTTGACAGTCCCTTTCAAACCCGTAACCGCTGCTCAGCAGTAGAAGAAAGGAAGCACATGCGTGAGAAAACCATCAATTGTAATCTCTACTCCAATTTACTCAACATCCTGACTTGAAACTATTGGCGCGATTTAACTAGAAAAAAATCTCTGTCCGGTTTTGGGCACGTTTAGCGGGGTGTTTGTTGGCAGCTGCAGCACCGAGAAACACCCCGCCATTCAACGGCACTTCACTATTTTTTATGGCCCCAAGTGGTTTCTCTCTGTCGAGGCCACATTTAGAGTCATTTCATAGAATTTACAGTGCAGAAGGAGGCCATTCGGCCCATCGAGTCTGCACTAGCTCTTGGAAATCTCAAGAGGCATTTTGTGCTCTGCAAATCTCGGGGAAAGTCTCTCGCAAGATTCAATGGCCTTGTTTTGAGTCTGGTGAGACAAGGCTGTTAAAACTCATCCTATATCATTGTTACTTCATTGCCACTGTATCAACAACTTGGAACCCCCTCCCTTGCAACACTGTGCATGTACCTCCACTTCCAATATCTCAGCAGTACAATAAGTCAGCTCACCATTACCTTCTCAAGGGAAATTAGAGATGGTTAATAAAGGCTGGACATTTAAACAATGCCAGCATCCACGAATTAATGCACAAAACTTTGCCTGAAGGACATTCTTCTAATAATCTGGCAGCTTCATTGAAATTATTCTGAGACCACCTCACATTTCATAAGAACATAAGAAATACAAGCTGGAGAATTCCATTTGGCCCTTAGAGCCTGCTCTGCACTTCAGCAAGTTTATGGCTAATCTTCCACCTGAACTCCATCCTCCTGCACTATCCTCTAATCACGTTAAATCCCTGTTACCAAAATCTATCAACCTCTGACTTGAGTATATTAATCGACTGAGGATTCTAAAGATTCACAGCTCTTTGACTGAACAAATTACACCTCATCTTAGTTTTGGATGTCTTACCCTAATTTTTTAAATATAAATTTAGAGTACCCAATTCATTTTTTCCAATTAAGGGGGCAATTTAGCGTGGCCAATCCACCTACCCTGCACATCTTTTGGGTTGTGGGGGCGAAACCCACGCAAACACGGGGAGAATGTGAAAACTCCACACGGACAGTGACCCAGAGCCGGGATCGAACCTGGGACCTCGGCGCTGTGAGGCAGCAGGGCTAACCCACTGCGCCACCGTGCTGCCCTATCTTTCCCCTAATTTTGATGTGAACCACTAGGAATTTAAAACTGCTAATTATCTCCACCTCATTCCCATTGATGGAGACAGGGGTGTGTACAGTACTTTGCTTCCTGAAGTCAATGATCAGCTCTTTAGTTTTGCTGGCACTGAGGGAGAGATTGTTGTCGCTGCACCACTCCACTAGGTTCTCTATCTCTCTCCTGTATTCTGACCCGTCGTTATTCGAGATCCGGCGAACGTTTTCGATCTGCAGGAATGTTAAAGAGAATGAGAGAAGAAAAGTATGACATGATATCCCAAGGACAGTGTGTAATGGTTTTAAAATTTGCATGTTATAATCTGTGCAGAACAGAACAAGTGGCACACGTTCATGGATTGTGGTCAAGCAAATGAAAACAATGAGCTTTCAATGCATACATCATAAATGTGGGTGGCATGGTAGCACAGTGGTTAGCATTGTTGTTTCACAGCGCCAGGGTCCCAGATTTGATTCCCGGTTTGGGTCACTGTCTGTGCAGAGTCTGCACTTTCTCCCTGTGTCTGCGTGGGTTTCCTCCGGGTGTTCTGGTTTCCTCCCACAAGTTCCGAAAGACGTGCTGTTTGGTAATTTGGACATTCTGACTTCTCCCTCAGTGAACCCAGACAGACGCCGGAATGTGGCGAATGGAGGCTATTCATGGTAACTTCATTGCAGTGTTAATATAAGCCTATTTGTGACAATAAAGATTATTATTGTAAATGTACAATATACCATAATTTCATTGTTTTCATGTTTACACGGTAAATTTTCACTCTTGTGGTAAGACGAGGGACAAGGCAGAAAACAAAAATGACGAAGAAAATACAAGGTGAAATTATATGGTTCCAGGTTTTCCACAGAATTCGCTGTCTACTCCTGTAACTTTGGCAAAGGATTGACACAAACTCCATTGAACTAACATAAACAGTCAGGTGATGACCTTTTGAAGCAATGTGATCGTAATGTGAGATCATTGCTACCAAGTGTAAACAAACCAGGGTAAATGAAGGAGATGTATTTTGTCATGCCAGAAACCTATTAGAAATTGGGCCCGCCATAACCATGGATTTACATATCACATGGAACTGACTTAGTGCCACCACATTCACATTAACACATCCCTATTGCCCGAATACTCAGCTGGTATGCAGTTATCAAAAGATATTTTTTTTAATATAAATGTTTTTTATTGGGTTTTTGAACAAAGTATATTTACCGTTATGTACACAGGATGAGATATATATATATATCTATATGTATATATATATACACACATATATAGAAAGAGAAGGAGAAAGGCTAACCACTGTGCTACCATGCCACCCAAACATACCAAAGAAAAGAGAATAGTAAATAATTTTTAAAAATACAATAAAAAATAAAATAGAATAACTGGGAGGGTATTGTGCACCAGCTCAACAGCAGCAACTCTGTATACCTCGCAAAATTATTAACAACACATAAGTGGGCGACTTTTGGTGGGGGGGGGGGGGGGGGGGGGGGGGACACTTTGAGAGGGTATCCACGAACAACAAGAAAGTTTATCCTGCTAAATGGATAATAAATTTGGTTTTGGCTTTTAGAATCAGGTAGGAGTATTTAAATATCTCCACCCAATCTGAGCCTGCGATAGTTGAGCAAATTGACAGAGAATTTAATTTCTCCCAATATTGAGAAGATCATTAATAAAATGATGTTATTAACTGGTAAAGTACTTCATTTTGTGAATATATCGACTGAATAGACTGTCTTGCTAACCCATCACTAATTTGCAAATGTCTACGCACGACATTCTGATGCTATGCCAACAGCTTGGTCTACATGGGTGGCACAGTGGCACGGTGGTTAACACTGCTGCCCCACAACACCAAGGGGCCGGTTCAATTTCGACTTTGGGTGACTGTGTGGATTTTGCACACTCTTCCCGTCTCTACATGGGTTTCCTCCAGATGCTCCAGTTGCCTTCCACAGTCCAACGATGTGCAGATTAGGTGGATTGGCCATGCGAAATTGCCCCTTAGTGTCCAATGGTTAGGTGGGTTTATGGGAATAGGACGGGAAGTTGGGTCCAGGTAGGGTGCTTTTTCAGGGGGTCATGCAAACTCAATGGGCTGAACGGTCTCCTTCTACACTGTCGGGGTTCTATGATTCTATGTGCTACTTAATTCAACAGGAAGTTTAAATTGAAGAACAGCGCAAAAATACAATGAATTCAAATTGCAGGAATGCAGTTGTAGCTTGTCAGATGTTTTTTGGGTCATGTGTGATATGTTAATGGGATATTTAGTAATCATGAGGAGACCCAAAAAGGCAAGTCCAAGAAGTTTATTTTCTTACTCACAGTGAGACAACAAGCAGTGAAAAGCACATCTAATCTCAGCCAGGACCAGTCAAAAATGCTGGCTCCCTTCTGGGCCGGCTTTTATCTTGGGAAAATAATGGGCCCGGCTTTTGGGCCTCCTCCCCTCAGCGGGGAATCCATATACCGCAAGCTCCATGTGAGATCAATCGGGACGTCCCATTGATCTTGTGGGAGTTACAACAGGATGAATGCACATATCGCATGCATTTGATTTTGAGTGCAATTTCCACAAGAGTTGGATCGAACATTTCAAATCCCAGTTAATCTTATGGTGTAGGTTTCCTAATGGATGAGCTGCTTTTTCTGCCTCAGAAGTTGTACATTCTGATATAGGCTGTTCCACTTCAGAAATCTCAGAATCAGACAATGATAGAATGGTTACTACACAGAAGGAGACCAGTTAGCCTAGTGAGCTCTGCTTATTCAATTCCTTTTTGAAAGTCAAAATTGCGGTTTTCTCTTCTACCCTCTCAGGCCATGCTTTCCAGATCCTAACTACTTCATAAAAAAAGTTTCCCGAATATCACCGTTAGTTCTTTTGGAAAACACATTGAATTTGAATCTATTGGTTTATGGCCCTACTGCCAAGGGGAAAAGTTGTCCTTTACTGACTCTGCCGAGACCCCTTCTGAACCCCGAGTGATTGGAAAATAGAATATTTAATTTAACCTGGTGCAAAACTCTGGAATATAGTGCATGGGAATTTGGCACTGAGGTGGAAAGGAGTTGCTGTTTTTTAGTCTTTTTGTTTTATTTCCAGTAGCTAGTGGGACTTCTTTTTTACTCCAAGCTAGGACATTGTAACTTGCGATTACTTCACTAAATTCGTAACTTGTGAACAAAACAAATGAAGAAATAAGGTTAGACAGACATGGCAGGACAGGTGTCTGTGCATTTCGGACAACCATATCTGAGGAACTTTTATAGTGAAGTTGGCAACATCCCAGCCTCTGAGTCAGAAGCTCTGGGATCGTGTCCCACCCCAGGACTTGAAGGCTCTGGAAGATGCATACATAGATTAATATGTAGTAATATGTATTAAGAGATTAAGGCAGTACGGTAGCATTGTGGATAGCACAATCGCTTCACAGTTCCAGGGTCCCTGGTTCGATTCTGGCTTGGGTCACTGTCTGTGCGGAGTCTGCACATCCTCCCCGTGTGTGCGTGCGTTTCCTCCGGGTGCTCCGGTTTCCTCCCACAGTCCAAAGATGTGCAGATTAGGTGGATTGGCCATGCTAAATTGCCCTTAGTGTCCAAAATTGCCCTTAGTGTTGGGTGGGGTTACTGGGTTATGGGGTTAGGGTGGAGGTGTTGACCTTGGGTAGGATGCTCTTTCCAAGAGCAGGCGCAGACTCGATGGGCCGAATGGCCTCCTTCTGCACTGTAAATTCTATAATAGTGTGACTTAACCTTTCAACAAAAATGAACACCTTAATTTGCATTACAAATTGCAACCCATTGAGATGGAGACACTGCATCTGCAAAGATCCATCAAGGACAATGGCCTCAAGAGAATATAAGTGAGGTGCATAACCTGTTCCCATTGCACTCAGAAAATCATACTATGATCTGAAAAAGTCAACATGGTTTTACAAAAGAGAAAATGCGTTTGACAGTTGTTAGAGTTTTTTGAGGATTGAACGAGTAGAGTTGATTAGGGGAACCAATAGATGTAGTATACTTGCAATCCCAAAGATATTCAATAATGTGCCACACAAAATTTTAGTACGATGATAAGGACATATGGATTTGGCGGTAGTATATTAGCATGGAAAAAGGATGGTTTGACAGACAGGAAGACGAGAGGAGGGATAAATGTTGCATTTTCAAGTTGTTCGGCTCTAAGTAGTGAAATGCCACAAGATCAGTGCCAGGGCCTCAGCTATTTACAGTCTATATTAATGACATAGACAAAGGGGTGGGTTCTCCAAGGCTCCAATGCCATTAGCAGGTTTCCTGGTACGGTAGAGAATGGTGAATCGACCAAAAAAATGGGATTAGCACTGCATTCAAATCCCATTCTGATGCTCCTGGAACCACCGACAGAAGGATGCAAATGATGATCTGCTGAATGGGCTTGAGTGACAGTGTCTCCAAACTCCCCCACCCAGTTTTGCATCGATCCCCACAGCGGGAAATCCTCCCGGCAGAAATTGGTGCAAGTTTTCCCAAGCGTGGCCCTGTCAGTGGGTCAAGGAGGTCAGATGCCCCACCAAGTCGATCAGAAGTCCGCGCTCACATCCCCTTCAAATCTTTTTGCTGTGAAAAAGGAAGTGAAAGCACTTAGTTGCTTTTGTTTGTGGTAAAGAACTTTCAATCATAGCACAAATGTTTATGAACATTTTGGTTAGCATCATAGCAGGGTAATGGAGATGCATTCAAGTGTGAAGTGATCAACAATCCACCAAGCAGGGCAGCACAGTGGTGCAGTGGTTAGCATTGTTGTCTCATGGCGCCGAGGTCCCAGGTTCGATCCCGGCTCTGGGTCACTGCCTGTGTGGAGTTTGCACATTCTTCCCGTGTTTGCATGGGTTTTGCCCCCACAACCCAAAAGATGTGCAGGGTAGGTGGATTGGTCACACTAAATTGGCCCTTAATTGGAAAAAATGAATTGGGTATTCTAAATTTATGGGGAAAAAAACAATCCACCAAGCACCTTTCACTGGCTAATGCAATGCATTGTATTGCAGTGTTAAATTGATTAGAAGATTTGCATTTTAAACATTGTCAAAGGATTTGAAGTCCTTTGATGTACACTGAGCTTTTGAGGAAGCCTCTGACACAACAGCTGCTGCTTCAAACATTTTTGTCTGAGGGAAAAGTAAGTGAATTTTTCACTATACTGCCCGAACTGCTCTTCAAATGTCAGGCGGGGTTCTCTGATGGGGGCCTCTGTTGGGGGTACCTGATGGGGGGTATCAGATTGGAGTCTCTGTTTGGGATGACTGATGCGGGTCTCTGATCGGGGGTCTCTGATCATGAGTCTCTGTTGGGGGTTACCAATGGGAGTCCCTGGGCTGGTTTGATGGGGGGTCTGATGCTAGGGTCTGATCGAGCGGTTAATTGTGAGGTCTGATGGGGGCATCTGTTGGGGGTCTCTGAGGGGCGGTCTGATTGGCGGCATGATTGGTGGCCTGATTGGCCTTGGGGTCAGTGGAGGTGGTGCGGTAGGGGCTCCCCCATGCATGCATGCTGGGGAGAGTGTGACCTGCTATTACCATGGTGACAGAGGATGGATGTCCCCACTTGCCTGTGGAGGGTCGGGCGTGTAGGATTTGCATTGAGAGGGGGGAGGGAATAAGACCACCCAGACCCTGTTTTCGGGCCGCAACCTCAAAATGGCAGCCCGATACTAGGATTCCGATGGAACACGGCGAGCTCGCCTCCATGCATAAATCAGCATGGGAAAGGAGAGGAAATTGCACCTGGACACGACTTCCAGTCCCAGCGAGAGCCAGGAGCAAGTCTCTGCTGGTGGGAACACTTCTCCAGAATGGAGAATTCAGCCTAAAGAGGCGTTTGTGTAGCCAGGTTTGCAAATAGTGCAAAGTTAATTGAAAATGCAAGCTGTGAGGAGAACATAAAGAGGTTGCAAAGTGGTATAGACAAGTTAAAGGAGTGGGCAACATGGTGGCAGATGGATTTAACAAGCGTTATTATGAGGTTATTTACTTTGGGAGTAAGAAGTGAAAGCAGAATATTTTTTGAAATTTTGAATTTTGGCTGCAGCAAGGTCCCACCTCTCAACTCCAATGCTGAGTGGCTTCTGCTCTGGTTCATTGCAGTTCATACAGTAGCCACCACACCCAGTAACGTGACTGGGACATGAGAGCTGCTGGCTCTCTGATTGGCTGGCACTCTCTCCGAGGAAGGATTCCCTCCTGCTGAGGGGCAAATGTCCTACTCCTAACCAATGAAAGGAGGAGGACCATTGGCTCCTTCATGTATATGGAGCAAACTACCTAAACAGAGGCAGACTTGTCACAACTTTAACATGAGGGGCCGGAACCACCACCCCAGCATAAAATTCAGTCCGATGCCTCTATGTATTCTGCCCAGGATCCTGTATGCTTTCTTAATGACCTTCCCGCCACCTTCACTGATTTCAACCTCGTATACCCCATGTATCTGTTCCTGTATCCATTATTAAACCTATAATTTATTGTGCCTCTCCTTGTTCTTCCTCACAGACTGCATCGCTTTACACTTCACTGCACTATATTTCATCTGCCACGTGTCTGCCAATTCTACCAGCCTGTTTACAGCCTCATAATATATATATCACTATCTGCCTCACAGTTCACAATACTTGCAATATTTGTGTCATCTGTAAATTTTGAAATTGTGCCCGATACACTTGAGTCCAAGCCAATAATATAACCAAGAAAAGCAGAGCCTCTATAACTGACTCCAGGGGAACCCTAGTGTATATTTTCTTGCAGTCCAAGTAACAATTTTTCATCACAAATTGCTTTCTGTCACTCAGCCAATTTGATATCGGCTGCCACTGACCCTTCATATTCCATGAGGTTCAACTTTTCTGGCAGATGTATCATTTGGTGCTTTATCAAATGACTTTTGGAAGTCCTTCTACACCATATCACCCTCATCAACCCTCTCTGCACCTCACCAAAAAACTCAATTCCTGGGGTTATCCCAAAGCACATCTTTGACAAAGGGTGTAGTATTTGCAATTCTTCAGTCCTCTGGCACCTTCCCTATATCTAAGAAGGATTAGCTGATTGTAGTGAGTGCTTCTGCAATTTCTGCCCTTATATCCGTCAGCATCCTCAAATTCAGACCAACCAGTCTGGTGACTTATCAATTTTATGTATACCCAGTCTTTTTAATACTTTTTGTCAATATTTTGTCCTTACAGTATCTTCAATACCTATTCTTCGCTGTGACTTTGGCAACATTTTATTCTGTGGTAATGACAGATGCAAATTATTAATTTTGTACCTCAGCCATGCCCTCTGCCTCCACAAGTAAATGCACCTTTTTGTCCCCAACCAGGCCCCTTATCATCCGATTACTTTGGCATTATTTGAAAGTCTATAAAAATGGTATTTTGCGTTCTCTTTTATGTTCGCTGTCGATCCCTTTTCATAGACTTTCTTTGCCTGTCTTGTTTTCTTTTCCAGCGCTGGAGGACAGCGAGAACTTCATTCACATCCCATTAATGGGTTACAGATGAAGGCCTGACCCCCTCCACATGATTCTCCATGATGTTGGCAGGAAATCATGCCAGCCTGCAACACATTCATATGGCGTGCAGATGTTGGGACTTACTTGAGCAATGTCTTAGGCTGCCTCCTGAATTCAGGATGGAGGCCGCCTGCAATCCTGGACACTGCAACCCCACGGAAAAGGGTTGGGCTGCACCTGCAGGTGGACCTCCCCAAACAGGTGTGCCTGAGAGGCCCATCTTCCAGCCTCAAACAGTTGCTGGAGATCTATCTTCATTCTAAGAAGGTCCACCTTCCAGTCTCAGAGAGTTCCCACAGATCCATCTTCATTTTCAGGAGGTCCACCTTCTTCCTTCAATAGTGGGTCAGTGATTTTCAATATGGCACTTTGACATGATGGCGAATGACACATCATTCAGGCCTGCACCGCCACTGAATATGGCGTGAAACAGCTGGGTGCGTAATTAATGAGGAATATTTGACAGGTTTTCCTGTTGGCCGTCACAACAGGAAACACTCCATGTTCCTCTCCTAGCCACAGCGCTTAGTCTCAAAATAGGAGAATTCTGCCCTATATCTCAATTGTACCTAAACCATCTCCTCTTAAAATACAGCCCATCATTTTATTGTCGTTTTACATGTCAATCTTTGATTCCAATATACCTGGGATAGATCCTTCTCAGCCCATTGAACTTGCCCCTCAATCAATTAAGTATTTTTACACTAGATTGCTCCTTTCACATAGCTAATCTAAACTTTGTAGATCAGATATTCCTCCCCCTCTGAGGTGTGTTCTGCTGCAGCAGAGGATGGCTCACCAGTGGCCGATGAAGGGACCTTTTGGTCCCGCCGTTGTCAATGGAGTTTCCTGTTAAATGGACCCCTCCCACCGCGAAATCCATGTATGTTTTCAGGGGGACTGTAAGATCCTGCCAGTATGAACTGCCATAAAACTCCACCTATTCATATTATAATCAAAGTTCTGAAAACATCCCCTGCTGATATTTGCGCAACTTGATTGACCTCATTCACCAAAACCAAATCATGCAATGCCTCCTTCCTCATTGTACCAGAAACATAGTAACCAAAAAATTCCACGAAGCATGCTTCAGAAACTAATTTCCTTCTCTGTTCTTTATGTTATTACTGTCCCAGCTTATTTAAGATAAATAAGATAAATCTCTTGTCATTACCGCTTGCTGGTTCTTGCACCTCTCTAAATCCCCTGCAAATTTGTTCTCTTATACCTTTGCCACTAGCTTATTTGAGAAATATGAGCCGACTCTTTTAGAAATAGTACTAAAATGTGAATGTGTTAGAAAACTAAATATTTGCCACCTCTCACCAATTCACACATGACTCACAGGACCTTTGACAATCGACAACTTTCTATTTGGGTAGCACGTGGGTAGCACGGGAACACAGTGGTTAGCAGAGTTGCTTCACAGCTCCAGGGTCCCAGGTACGATTCCCAGCTTGGGTCACTGTCTGTGTGGAGTTTGCACATTCTCCCCGTGTCTGCGTTGGTTTCCTCCTGGTGCTACGGTTTCCTCCCACAGTCCAAAGATGTGCAGGTTAGGTGGACTGGCTGTGCTAAATTGCCCTTAGTGTCCAAAAAAGGTTAGATGTGGTTATGGAGATAGGGGGTAGGTGTGGGGATGGAATGGGGTGGAGGTGTGGGCTTGGGTAGTATGCTCTTTCCAAGGTTAGGAGGATTGGCCATGCTTAGTGATGAGACCATCAATTCATGCGACACGTAGTTAGAAGTGAACAGTGGTTTTAATCATCTTACGACAGAGCCTGCCTGTGACAAGATGAACTCCAGATGAACTGGCAGGCAGGCTCTCAGCATCAACCTTTATACTTCCGGTTAGGGGGAGGAGCTGTGGGTGGAGCCAAGGGTGGAGCCCAGTACAAACTCCCGTACACTCCCAGTGCATCTACCCCTAGTGGCAGAGCAGCCCAACTGCTCGTGTGCTGAGCTTACAGAGACATAGTACAATGTGTGAAATACAGTGTGAATTACGCTACTGTGATTCACCACACTTAGTGTCCAAAAAGGTTAGGTGGAGTTACTGGTTTACGGGGATAGAGTGGAGGTATGAGCTCTTTCCAAGCACCGGTGCAGACCTAATGGTCCGAATGGCCTCCTTCTGCACTGTAAATTCTATGATGATTTGCATTAGAGAGGAATGGTATCGGAAGTGAGGAATTTGGTTCTGCAGAAAGACTGGAAAAGTTGGTATTATTCTCCTAGGAGCAGAGAAGTCAAAGAGGACATTTAATAAAGGTGTTCAAAATGAAGGACCAGAATTTGACGGCCTTGCAGATTTCAAGCCGGCCTCGGGTTAGATGGATGCACACAATCTCCTGACTAGATTCAACTGACCTACCTGTCTCCTGAGACTGATTGGTTGCCCAAACGTCTGTCAAAACCAAGAGTGAATTTGTTGAAGACACATCGTTATTGGGTTTCAGAATGACATTTTTCTTCCCTCCCACCTGTCCCCAGCACACCTGTTCTTGGGTGTTAAATTCCACCCCCCCCCCCCCCCCCCCCCCCCCGCCTCCATTCTCCATTGCTTCACCTGTGTGCCAGGGAAGGGAGCTGCAAAGGGTATTTTATGAATTTATATCTTTTATAGTTGGTACTCTGTGATGTCAAACATCGCTAGTAATTCTTTCATCCCTGTATCAGCTGAGAGGTCTCCTACATTCTTATAAAGACTATGGCTGGCATTTTGCGCCCCTGTTTTCTGCAGGCGTAAATGGCGACAGGGGCACAAAATCACACAAATTCCACAAAAGGAGATTGGCGATGGTGAGATACCACAATGCGATTGTCCCCACCACCCCACCAGTTACGCAATGGGGTTCCCGCCATGCAATGATGGGACACCGGTTTAAATAGATTTTAATATTATTGTTGTACTCCCCCGCAGTATCATCCCCCCACAATCGGATACCCCCATCAGCAGGGTTTACAACAGGTTTGGATCAACATGAACCTGGCAAAGAGAAGCTGTTGGGAACACACAGGTAACTACAGCCCCCAGGGGGAGAGAAACGTGCCCCTGAAATACCCTGGCAGTGCCTCCTAGCATTTCCCCATGGCCCTCCCACCTGGGAGGTCTGTGGTTAATGTGATTCACACCGGATTATAATCTGTATATACATGTGTCTATATTGTAAGTGCAGTTGCACTACCTAACCACCAGGGGGAGTAGCTTTGGGAATGCTCGAGAATTGTACTGGGCTTCTCCCTTGGCTCTGCCCAGGACTTCTCCCCCTGGAGCTGCTTTATAAAGATCAGTGCCACATGGTCAGCCGGCCAGTTCACCGAAAGTTCAATGGCTAACAGGCTGGCTCTGTTGTGAGTATATTAAAACCGCTATTCTAATCCTACAAGAACGTGTCCGTAGAATTGTTGGTTCCAACAAGGTCCATGGGAGGTAGGTGGTTCCCTGTGTCTGTCAGGGATGCGGAGAGGTCCATGTATCCTTTGTATCCATGATTCCCTGTATCCCTGGGTGGGTTCTCTGTATACATGGGTGGGCTGTCTCCATGTCCATGGGGGAAGTCCTTGTATTTATTTTCATTTCTGTTACATCAGGCCACCCTTTCAGTGCCCAGCTTGATGGTGTGGGACCAGCTTTCAACTGTGTAAAAAATGTGGTTGGAAAAGCGATCAGTGGAGCCAGCAGACTGCTCATCTCTTTCCTTTCCCAAAATGACACTGTTTAAAAAATTGAAAATTCTGCCCTCTATGATTCATATCACATCACAATCGAAACATGGAATATTGTGAACAAGGGTAGTCGATTCACCTTCTCAACCCTACTGTATCAGTCAATTCAATCATTGCTGATCTGTACTTCACTCCAATTTATCTGTCTCAACTCCACAATTGCAAGATACCCTTCCCTGGCATAAATCTATTGATCCTCATCTTGAAAGCTCCAGTTTGCCCATAATCCATAGTTGTTTGTTTGTGTGAGTTACAGATTTCTTTTCCCCTCGAGTCAAATTCTCCAGATGCTTAAACCAAATTCCCATTGGCATTATTTTAACACGTGTTTTAACCCAGTGCTTGTAAATAACCTTAATTGCTTGCATGATTGGAAAGTTTCCCTTATAAAGTGGTGGCTGGCTAAGTTTTACTGCCCATTGAATGTGTTGCAGATTTAAACAAAAAGCTCAGGCTTAAGGTTCTCAAGTATAGCTTCAGCATCTATGCTTGGAGGGGAATGATGAGGCTCTCGTGGGAGGGATTCAGAAATACCGAACGATATAGCTCCTTGTGAACCACCAGCTTGTCAGCAGTGAGGAAACTGATGAATAAGGTTTGGGCAGGTCTGACTTGAGTCAGCAAACTGTGTCAAACATTCAGCCATTCGGGATTGTTTAAAGGTGTAATAATGGTGATGCCATGAGCAGTGCAACACCCCAAATGTTAATTTGTTCGAAATGGATCAATTCCATTATTGATATCCGCAGGTCAAACAAAAGCCAATCAGTCTCCAACCCAAACTACCCCACTCGGTGCGATTGAGTTGGAGGTTGAGGCCACACAAGTCGACAAATCCAGCTAATCCCAATGTACTCCTTTTCCCCAGTGTAAACATGCTTTAAGCAAGTGTCACAATGAAAGTTTATGGAATTCTGCACTTAAAAGTGTTTAAGAGATTAACGAGTTTAAGGCTGTGTGCTAGAGTTTGCATATGCTGTATAAATTAATTTACTTGGACTGCAACATCAAACCAGCAGAGAGAGCAACCAGATGTATAGCATTTTCTCAAGCAGGTCAACTGCATGCATTCACAGCAATATCTTGCTGCAAAACAGCTGTTAAAAGTGCTTTTATAAACTTAAGTGTTCATAAATTTGATTGGTGTCACTTTGCCATATGTTTCCTAATGCAACATTTCTAATTCATTGTTCTTCTGTTCTTCTTGATTTTTCATTTATGACATTTCAAAGTGTCGAAATTCTTCACCAACATGCTGATCCAGTTCATCAATGCAAAATCACAAAGCAGGAAGATCATAAAGCAGCGCTGAAAGTAACATCATCAGTTAAAAAAAAATAAAAGGCCTGCATTTCTATGGCACCTTTCACGGCCTCAGGACACCCAAATGTTGCAACCATTAAAGTCATTTTTGAAGTAATTTTGAAACTGAAACAGCAATTGTGCACAAAGTGTGGTTCAACATCAAGGAGTTAATGACCAGGTAATCTTTAGTAATAAGGAGCTGGTCATTGACTTCAGGAAGAAAAGTATCGTACACACCCCTGTTCACATCAATGGTGCCGAGGTGGAGATGGTTGACAGCTTCAAATTCCTAGGTGTACACAAGATCAACAATCTGTCCTGGTCCACCCACGTTGACCCTTTGACCATGGAAGCACAATAGTGCCTGTACTTCGTCAGGAAACTAAGGATATTTGGCATGTTCATATTGACTCTTACTAATTTTTACAGATGCACCATAGAAAGCATCCTATATGACTGCATCACAGCCAGGTATGGCAACTGCTCGGCCCAAGACCATAAGAAACTACTGAGAGTCATGAACACAGCCCAGTTCATCATGCGAGCCCACCTCCCATCCATTGACTCTGTCTACATCTCCCGCTGCCTTGGGAAAGTGGGAAGCATAATGAAAGACCCCACCCACCTGGGTTATTCTCTCTTCCAACCTCTTTGACTGGGCAGAAGATACAAAAGTCTGAGAACACACACAAACAGATCCAAAAGCAGCTTCTTCCCTGTTGATACCAGACTCCTGAATGCCCTTTTATGGACTAAACTGACCTCTCCATACATCTTCTCTACTGTGTAGCATTACATTCCGTATTCTTCACCCTATGTCTATGAACTTACATTACATATTTATCATATGTCCTATAATTTTCATGTATGGAACGGTCTGCCTGTACTTTTCACTGTACCTCAGTATTGTGACAAATCTAAATCCAAATCTATTCAGGGATAAAATACTTACCGGAATACTAGGGAAAACTCCTCTCTCTATCCAAAAAAGATAGCATCCCTGACATGCTGCACTTCCTCAGTACTGCACAAGTGTATCGGTCTTGATTTAGTGCTCAAATCTCAGTTATGAGACTTAGCAAGCATTCAAATTATTACCTCATGGGAGAAGATTGGCCTCCTTGGATTAAGCAGTGACAAAATTACAATTCGCCTCAGCGCCTTCAACCATCCTGCATTCAGCGCCATGAATACCTGCACTAAACTGCAAAGCTTAACATTAGCTTTTCACTCAAATTCCAGGTTTCAAAGCCTGAGCAAAGCACACTGAGCAATAGCACATTTCTCAATGAGGTCACCCACAGTTTAGGGCTGTGCAGGGAATTTGTGACCACCAATCGTAAAGGAGGACTAGGCAGTCTTGCAACCCTGACTCCAACTGGTATTCAGATCTGAATACTGGTGAGGATGATTGTTCTTCTGGGGCATGCAGACTGAGCCAATTCCATGGCAACATGGGATGTTCAGGTTTACAGGAGGCATGGGAATATCAGGAAAACACCAGGAATAAAAAAAATAGTCACAGTGATTTCTTTAGTTAGGGGATCAAACACCAAGGATGGTATCTTATCTTCCTCGTGCCAGTCTCTTATGTTACTGAGTGTCTGTAGAGCACTCCGAGGGGAGAGGATGAACAGCGAGTGATCATGATGCATATCGGTACAGGTAGAAAAATGGGTCATGTCCTGCTTGCAGGTTATAGGAAGCTAGGAAAGATACCAACAGCAAGACCACAAAGTAATGATCTCCAATTATTCCCTGTGCCATGTACAAATGAGTGTAGAATTGGAAGGATAGAGACAATGAATGCTTGGAAGGAGAGATGGTGCAAGAGAGAGAGCTTTAGGTTCCTGAGACATCCAGGTTTGGCACTGGAGAAGTTGGGACTTACACAGGCTGGACGCATTGCACTCCCACAGGCAGTTGCTTGTGTTGTTGGGAAGGTTTAAGCAAACTCAGCAGGAGGATGGGAACCAGGATGTAGCATTATAAGGGGAAAGGTAAAGCATAAATTACTTTCATCGTGCGTACAAAGCATTTTAAATAAGGTTGGTGAGCTGCAGATGCAGTTAGACATGTCGGAATATGATGTTGTGGCAAAAACAAAGACCTCGCTCAAAAAAGGACAGGGTTGGGTGCCAAACATCAATGGATACATTGGGCGAGACTCTCCCTTCTGGGGACTTTGTCCCCACGCTGGCAGGAAAACCGGCGGCAACCACTCCGGCATCAACAGTCCCCGAAAGTGAGGACTCTCCAAGTTTTCGGGAGCTAGTTTGACGACGGAGTGGTTGGTGCGAGCGGTGCCAAAGGGCCGGCGTGATCTCGCGCATGCACGGACCGGCCGGTGTACGTCCGCGCATGTGCAGGGGTTCTCTTCTCCATGCCGGCCCACAGTCAATATGGCGGAACCCTACATGGACCCGGCGCGGAGGAAAGAAGGTCCCCATGGAAACAGCCCGCCCGCAGGATCGGTAGGCCCCGATCACAGGCCAGGCCACAGTGGGGGCCCCCCCGGGGCGGATCTTCCCCCCCCCCCCCCCCCCCCCCCCACAGAACCACCCGCGCACACTTACCTGCCAGGTCCTACCAAGCGTGAGGTGAGTAATTCACGCCGTTCGACTGGGCAAAACTGGACGGCCACCCGGGCCCATCGGGGCCTGGAGAATCCCTGTCAACGGCCCTCGACCTGCGTGGCGGGAATTCCACCAGCCCCCAAAAACCGCGACGGAGAATAGGGCAGCCGGCATTTGGGCGGCGGGTTTCGTGCCTCTCCCGGGGATTCCCCTACCCAGCGGGGGATTCGGAGAATCCCGGCCAAGGTGCATGGGAATAGGAGGAAAAGAAAGAAAGAAGGAGGGATGGCAGGATTGATTAAGGATCTGGAATGCACTGCCTGAGAATGTTATAGAGGGAGATTTTATCATGGCTTTTAAAAGGGAATTGGATAGGCACTGAAGAGGAAACAAATGTAGGATTACAGAGAAAGTGCAGGGTGGTGGGACTGGCTGTGTTACTCTTGCAGGGAGCCAGCACAGATATTATGGGCTGAATAGCCTCCTTCTGTACTCGAACCGTGCTTTGGTCTGTGATTTCATCACCAAGTCAGTGATTCAAGTTTGTTTCAACTGAGCAAGTAATTCCAGTTCAATGATATTCTGTACCTGTCATTGAATTTGCCACATGCTGGGGATCAAATTTGCACAGCCAGCTTTAGACAGGTTTAATAAGCATGTTGAGGTTCATGGGTTTGATACCATAACAGGAAGTAATATTCTGCACATGTCCAAAAGCGACTCATACTCCACATATTCAGCGTTGTTGCCAAGTTGAAAATGCTTCACAACAAAATTAAATTCAAGAATGAAAATCAGGTGCCGATGCTCTGATGTGAATCAATCACACTATATACCTCCTCCTGAGAGTCTCACATTGCTTGGTTTTGATATCCAGTCAAGCTCTAATGCTGGAGTCACCTTGAATTTTCACTGTTACTGCAGTGTTGTACAACGCCAAACCCTTCACACTACAATGCTCCATTGTAATGTGAATGCATCCTTAGTGAGCAGCATGCCAAGTTACATGAGTGAATAGGTTTTGCATATTCCTGCATTTTCTATGTTGTAGCATTCTCCCATTACAAGGCCTGGTGTTCAGTTCTGGATGGTAAAGCAAAGACCCCTGTATTTGAGATCTAAAATGCGAGAGATCACTGTTTTCTCACAACACAATGTCAATTTTCTGTCAGAGGTGTACAGTCTGAAGAAAATAATCTGAGAAAAGTACGTTACAACAGATGCAATTTACTTCTGACCATCAAGAATGGGAGCCTTATACTCGATGGCATAGATGGACAAAATTAAACACACCATTATCAAAAATTACAATAGGTTATAGGCCAACGATATACGGAGTACCTGAATCAACAAACAGAAAGTATCTCTGACAAGTAGAATCCAACACCTACTGTGAAAGCACAAAAGGTTCAAGAGTGTTTGGCAGCAACTTTATAGATGAGAGCCAAGTATTCCCTGTGATGAGCTTTTTCTTATAATGATCATGGCAAATTCCTGCAGTTCCCTCATGGCATGTTTAATTGTTCGTGTGCTTTCTATATTAAATGAATAAAATAATATCAATAAAATGAAAGCTGACTTCCAATGACTTAATTGAAAGGATGGCATTTTACATAGAATTACATGGAATGTATAGCACAGAAACTGGCCATTCAGATCCACTGGTCCATGTTGGTATTTAAGCTCCACAGAAGCCTCCCCTAATCTACTTCATCTAACTATATCGGCATATTCCTTTGTTTCTTCCTTCCTCTTTTTTTACTCTTGTATTTAGGTAAAGGGTTTTGCTTGAAAGGTAATTAGGAGGCTTGGCTTTCTCTGTCTCCTTGGTTTCAGCCATCCAATAATGTGAAAACAAGACCAAAGGTGCCATTTCTCAGTGGGATGGCTTAAAATTATATGTGTAGGAACAGCAGAAGTGCTGGAATGAAAAACTGAAATATTCCCCGGTCAAAATTGGTCAATTACAGTTACTTCAATCAGAGGATAGGAGATCATATGGAGGCACAGAATTAAAAAAAAAGAGGATTTGGGCAAATGAGCTTTATCTTCACAGACTAGGCATAATTTGGACCATCACAAAGTCTAGTAAATACAATTAGCTTAACAGGTAAACTGAACAACTTTAGCTAACGCTTCAGCTGAAGCAGGGCTCTGTGGAACTTCTCTCCAACTTGTAAACCATAATCCTGTAAAAATACAAAAATGCATGGTATTTACAGCAGGACTGATTTCCTATGGAATCATAGAATTTACAGTGCAGAAGGAGGCCATTCGGCCCATCGACTCTGCACCTGCCCTTGGAAAGAGCACCCCACTTAAGCCCACACCTCCACCCTATCCCCATAACCCAGTAACCCCACCTAACCTTTTGGACATTAAGGGCAATTGATCATGGAAAATTCACTTAACCTGCACATCTTTGGACTGTAGGAGGAAACTGGAGCACCCGAAGTAAACTCACGCAGACATGGGGAGAACATGCAGACTCCGCACAGATAGTGACCCAAGCTGTGAATGGGACCTGGGACCCTGGAGCGGTGAAGCAACTGTGCTAACCACTGTGCTACCGTGCTGCCCCACCATGATCGAAACGTCCATCGGCACCACGAATAGAAACCTGACTGCCTGGCAATGATAATACACTAGGGTCAGCCTTTACTGACTCGGTGTAGGCTCTTTACCCCCATCTGGGAGGAAGTCCCACTCTGGAGATCTACCAACCAATCAGATTGACTGCTGGTTCTTGGTTCATTAAATTGGTCCCTGGGGTGAGAAGGTCATGTTATGATGAGAGGCTGAGTAAATTGGACATGTATTCTCTGGAGTTGAGAAGATTGCAAAAAGGTTTCAATGAAACTTACAAAATTCTGAAAGCATTTGCTAAGAGACATTTTTTCCACTGGTTGGGGATCTGAATATTTAAATGAGCCATTAGGCTCATTTATTTACCCGGACGGCTGTCACCCAGCACTCAACAAGTGTGCCATGGAGACCTTGCCAGGGTGCCGTTTAGTATTGGCCCACACAAACGAGTCAAATAAGCATGGCAGCGGGCGCCTGAAAGGGAAATGGGCGGGAAAATCGGGGCTGCTGGACAAAATGTCATGCCGATATGTGAGGAGTCTGCAGCTTGTCAGCAGGAAATCACTCTTAGTGCTGCCTCAGCGGGAAGAAGGTCCCAGAGGCTATAAAACCCGTACCAGCCTCCCTGGACAGGCGTCGGAATGTGGCGACTAGGGGCTTTTCACAGTAACTTCATTGAAGCCTACTCGTGACAATAAGCGATTTTCATTTTCAAACGGCAAAGCGGCGTTGGAAAGGGGAATGTTTCTTGGTGCTGCAGCTGCTGAGAAACAACTCACTAAAAGGGTCATTCAGTTTACTGAATTGTGCCTACATTCTCAGGATAAGAAGCCAATCATTTAGGATTGTGTTGAGGAAAAATCACATCACACAAAAGGTTGTGAATCTTTGGAATTCGCTATCCCAGAGGGATATGGATGCTCCTTTGTTGAATACATTTAACATGAATACATTTTTGTTCTCTCAAGAAATTAAGGAATGTAAGGAGTAGGCCAAAAAATTGAGATAAAGCCCAAGATCAACCACGCTCATATTGAATGGCAGACCAGACTCGATAGGCCATAGCGTTCTTCTGAGCTGTCTGATGGCTTTTCCATCCATCACAATACTGGCAGCGGGTTAGGGGAATGGCATGGGAAGCAGCAGGCGGGTCACTGCTTAATTTTATGAGCTCTCCTACCTTCAAATTCTCCAGGAGGGTAGGCATAAAATTAATTCCAATTAATTATTCCATCTACTTATCCATCCAATACAAGTTTCTCAAGTCACATTTCACAAGTGCTCATAACAATGCTCAACCCATTATGTCCCATGGAGTATTTGATTATCTCGAACCATTCTTTATGGCCTTCAATATTGGAAACAGATTTCTTCAAAACATAGTACTAATTGTTTTTACTATGAACCCAATCTGCTTTTGTACAAATTGGCCGACAATTTTCTATCCACTTAAAATAAATAGGGAGAAAGTTGCATTGGGTACAAGTACAAAAGCTAAAAGCCCTGGTCTGTTTGTTCATTGCTTTGTAATAGAAGGGAGAGCTTTGTTTCCTGGTAGTTAGAAAATATTTCATTAAATTTATCACCATTTCCTTTGCTCCAAAAGCTTTCATGTTAACCACAAGTCTCTTGTGAGACACCTTATCAAATGTTTTCAGAAAATCTAGACATATAACATGCAACATATTATCATCCTCCACCAATTCTGTTATATCTTCAAAGAATTCCCATCACTTTTTTTAGGCCTGTCTTTCATAAATCTGTGTTGGCTTAGAGTTATTACCTTTTGGCTTTTTCAATGTGTCTGAATTTTTTCCTTCACAATAAACTCCTATGCTTTTCCTGCTATCAATATCAAACTAATAGACCTGTAATTCCCAGGATCATATATCAGATCTCCTCTCTCCCACAAAATAAAGCAATAGAATTTGTTCAAACATCTGGCAGTAGCCCTGCAGTTAATGAGCTACAAAAATTTTCAAGCACAGTTCCGTTAATTCAACCCTCTTTTCTTTCAAGTGTTTTTGGACGCATTCCACATAATTCTGTTGTGTTGCAAATATTCACGAACAGCAGACAATTTAATGACACTTTCAATATCAGGCATTGCTTTCCTGCATGAGCTTGGAACTGTCTCCTGTTCGTCAGTTCATCAATGTCCTACAGAAACTGGAGATTAACATTAAAAGCTGGACCAAAATGGTCACATTGGTGAATTAATAGCGTCAAGAAAGTAACACTACATTGTTTCTCCAATAAAAAAAATATGCCAATAATACGTTAAAACCTATTGTATATTTTTTTCCTATTGCGAGTTAATCTTTTTATCACTGAAATCAGTTTTGACTATTCTAAATATATTCATTTTTACTTGCCATTTACAATAGTCTTATTGGTCACCAACCTGGTTTACTTACGCTCTATCTCTGTTTTTTTGTTTAAAAACCTGGGCGGGATGCTCCGGCCTGTCGCACCACATTTCTGCCTCACCCCGCCGGCAGGATGCTCCGACACACCGGCCGATCATTGGGGTTTTCCATTGTGGGGCAGCCCCACGCCGTTGGGAAACCCCTGGGCTGCTGGCAAAAGGGAGAATCCCGCCGGTAGAGAATCCCGCCGCTTGTCTTTCCTTGACATGGTTATTAAATTCCCGTTGAATTATTTTGGCCTGATTTTGATTTCAACCCCCGACCTATAAAGACAGCATTCAGTAAGGAATATGAATTAAAATAGCATTTGTTAAATTATATCTGCTTAATTGTATTTAGTAAGCATCATTCCCAATAATGTGATGGAATACCTTCCACTTGCCTGGATGACTACAGCTTCAACAACATGCATGAAGCTCAACATTATCCGGGAAAAAGCAGCCCACCTGACTGGCACCCCTCCAAATTAATTTCTTCCACCACTGACGCGCAGTGGCAGCACTATTTTCAAGATGCAGTGCTACAACTCACCAAGGCCCCTTCAACAACACCTTCCAAATCCACAACCACTACCACCAAGAAAGGCAAGGGTAGCAGTGGCATGGGAAGTCCATCAACTCTGCCTGTTGCAGAGTCCTGAAAATCCTGAAACTCCCTTCCTAACATCACAGTGGTTGTAACTACACCACATGGACTGAAGCGGTTCAAGAAGATGGCTTGCCGCCACCTTCTCAAGGGCAATTAAAAATGGACAATAGTTACTGGCCCTGCCAGCGACACCCATTTCTTGTAAAAGAATAAAAGGAACAATATCCTTTGAAGTGTGCTAAAGAACATATAATAATGAAATTACTCTCTATGCTCATATACCTTTAATTAACTCTTGACAGGCCCCAATAGGTTTACAGCGTCTGTCATTTGCTATTCCTTAACGACTACTTATATTTATACAGCATATTTAATGTAATGAAATATCCCAAGGTGTTTCACAGAGGTATTATTAACAAAGTATCACTCCGAGGCACAAGAGGAGATACTTGGTTAAAGGATTAAAAGCTTGGTCAAAAATGTAGGTTTTAAGAAGTGTCTTAAAGGAGAAAAGTGAGGTAGAGAGACACAGAGGTGTAGGAAAGGAATCTCAAAGCTTGGGCCGAGTCAGCTGAAGGCACAGCCACAAATAGTGGAGCAATTATAAATGGGAATGCACAAGAGGTCAGAATTAGAAGAGTTCCAATATCTCAGAGCATTGTGGGTTTGAAGGAGGATAAAGGATAGAGAGTGGGACAGCCATGGAGGGATTTGAAACAATCTTGAGAATATTAAAATCAAAACATTGCCTGACCAAGGGCCAATGTACATCAGCAGGCATGGGGTGATATGGGAATGGGACTTGCAGCGAGTTAAGATTTGGGCAGCAGAGTTTTGGATGACCTCACGGTTACAGTTGTGGGAACCTGGCCAGGAGTGCATTGGAATAGTCCAGTCAAGATAAAATAAAGGCATGACTGAGGGTTTCAGAAGCAGATGAGTTACAGCAGGGACAAAGTTGAGCAATATGGGCAGCACAGTGATTGGTGGGGATAGGGCGGGAGATTGGGCTTAAGGTAGAGTGGTATTTCAGAAGGGTGGTACAGACTCAAAGGGCCGAATGGCCTCCATCTGTTTTTCGGGATTCTATGAAACCATGCATATTACAGAGATAGAAATGGGTGGCCTTGGTGATGGCACAAATATGTGGTCACAAGCTCACCTCAGGATCAAATGTGACACCAAGTTTGCAAACAAATTGGCGTTATGTCAGAATGTTGCCAGGGAGAGGGATGGAGTTAGTGTCTAAAAAAATAACTTTGAGTGGAGATTGAAAATAATGGTATCAGCCTTCCCAATATTTAACTGGAAGAATTTTCACTATCGAATGTCGGACAAGTAATCTGATAATTAGAAACAATGGAGGAGTTGATAAAGGTGGTGGTGAGGGTTTGATGGGTGTCGTCAACATTCATGTAAAAACTGACGTTGTGCCTTTGGATGATGTCCAGATTTGGGAGGCCACAACTCCTTCAAGGACTTTGGAGAGGAAAAGGAGCTTGGAGATCGGCTGGTAGTTTGCCAGGATGGTCAAGTGTTATTTTATGAGGAGAGCTGTTTTAAAGGAGCCAGGGATGACATCTAAAGAGAGAGAACTATTTACATTATTGGCTAGCGAAAAGACAAGGAGGGGAATTTGAATAATCAGTAGTTTAGTTTGGATAGGATTGAGGTGGACCATTATGGAGAAGGTGAGCTCAGAGATGGCATGTGGGAAGGTATTAGAGAAATTAAAGAAATATGTAAATTCAGAAATGGGGCAGAAACGAGCATTGAAAGAAGCTTGACTTAGGCTAGTGGACAGGCATATCATGGCAGAGGTATCTTGGTGACAAAGGTGTCCATAAACCCATTGCACTTATTGATGTGGGTGATTTTGAAGAGGATAGGGTTTAAGAAGGCAGTTTGGAGAAAAGAAGCTGGAGGTTACCTTTGCATTCCATGATCGTCCTGGAATAGTGAACAATTTTAAACAGACAACAGTGGACCTGGTAATGTTTTAAGTGGTCCAGTCAAATCTAAGCGAAAGAACTGCAACAAGATAGAGTACCTCTTCGAAGTAGATTATCTAAAATTATAGCTCAGCTGCAATACTGACACAGCAGCAGTCCCTGTAAACAGCGCAGTCACTAATTCAAGTTGATTCAGCTGTTTGCAAGCTTCATCCTCATAGGATAATGTTAGCAGCCCAGCAATGTATTCAGTCTCAGCAATTAAATCAGGACAGAAAAGCTGCTCAACACAAGCTTACATCATCCTGAACAGTGCCAAAATCATTGCATACCATGGCACCACAGACTGATGCAACACAATGTTAAGCAATCTATGACTCCTAAAATTAAAAGCGGTAACAAAAGAATTTTAAAATAAATGATAGTCATAGCGCAGGTATCAAAATCATACTGTACTCTAGGTTTCACTGGATGGAGAAGTTAATTAATATTGCATTTACATACAGCTTTTAACATAATTAAATGACTCAAGGCTATTCACAGAAATGTTGTCAAGCATAATTTGACATAGGATGACACTAGAGCAGATGCCCCAACATAGTCAAAGAGGAGGAGGGTTGAAGGAGCATCTGCAGAAAAGAAGAGCATGAGAGAGGAAAAGATGTTTAGCAATGGAAGTTAACGTTCGGGTGTTGACGGTGTGGCTGCCAACAGTGGGATGATTAGAATCAGGAATGTTCAACAGGTCAACATTAAATGAGCACAGATGTCTTGGAGGATTTGGGCTGGGTGTGCATGGAGATAGGATTTCTTAATGACATCATGGTGAAGGCACCCCTCAGTATCAGCAATCATAGTATTATTGAATTTTATAACCAGTTTGAGGGAGAGAAGAGTGGGTCTAAGACTAGAATTTTGAACTCAAGTAAGGGCAATTAGGAAGGCATGAAAGGAGAGCCAGCTAAAGTGAATGGAAAATTAGGTCAACAGGGATCCAATGGCAGACATTTAAGAGGATATTACAGAACATACAGAATAGATACATTTCAAAGAGAAAGAAACATTCCAAGGGGAGGGCCCATCATCCATAATTAATCAAAAATAGTTAAAAATAGTGTCAAGCTTAAGGAAAAAGCATATAATTGTGCAAAAATGGGTGCAGGGTCGGAAGATTGGACAGAATATAAACAAGAACAGTATAAAATGACGAAAGATTTATAAGGAAGGAAAAATTAGAGTACAAGTGAAATCTAGCTGGAAATATAAAGACAGATAGTAAGAGTTTCCATATATATTAACAAAAAAAGAGTTAACAATGTGAGTGATGGTGCTGTAAAAAGTGAGTCTGGGGAATTAATAATGGAAATAAGGAGATGGCTGATGAATTGAAGAGTTATTTTGCATTAATCTTCACAATTTACAGAATATAAGTTGCATTCCAGAAATAGCTGTAAATCAGGAAATAAAAGGGAGAGAGGAACTCAATAAATTACAATCACCAGCATGTGTCCTTTGTTTGGGGCGAGTTCTTCTAATCCCCTGCTTCCTGTGCTGTAGGGCAGCGCTTCAGAGGAGTGCACTGAGGAGTGCCAACATGCTTAATGGTATTGCTGGGATATAAAGATTTCCATTAGGGCGGGCTGGGTGGGTTCCCACATAAGCAGATGTCGTCTGAGCGCATACAGGTTACTGTGAACAATCAGTAGTCTCAAAAGCCAGGAGCCTGTAAGTTGCAGGAAAGAATTGGGTTTAAATGAAATAAGGCAGCAATAGGGGTCTGAGCCCGGCCACCCCAAATCTGAAGGGGTCACCTCGAATCCATGCACTTGTCACCAAGTCATTCCCCACTACTCCCCGAAGTCCAGGCAGACAGCCCCAGCAAGGCCGAAAGGATTTGTAAGTTTTCTTACCTTCTTTGTCCCCCTCAACAGCCATGGCGCCTGTGCCCTGCCCATAAATACTTTCAAGCCTTTCCATTCACCTGAAGAAGGAGCCGTGCTCCGAAAGCTCGTGTTTGAAACAAACCTGTTGGACTTTAACCTGGTGTTGTAAGACTTCTTACTATAAATACTTGCACCAATTCATGCCCATATGACTCCTGGGTGAGCATGGCTGAGCATCGCAAGGGATGCAGCATTGGGTGTCCAGCCCGTTAATCATAGCCAAATCGATAAAAATATGTTGCCGCTGGCACTTGATGCGAGCCTCGATGCTGCCACCAACGAGGTACCAAAGCATTGCAAGGGAATCGGTGCCGGGCGCCAATCCCATTTTATACTTGACACAACATTCTCGTTGGAATCTCGTCGCCGGGGTTGGGCAGCAGTGAATCTCGCCCTATATGGTTGGAAATCTATCTCAGTGTCAATTATGATTGGAATCTCGTTGCCGGGGTCAGGAAGCGGTGAATCTCGTCCTATATGGTCGGAAATCCATCTCAGTGTCAATTATGACCCCCAAGGTTGTGTACAGGGTGGTTCAGCCTCATTCAGATGTCAGGAAGAGGATTGAAGTCAATAGCTAGTCAACGGAATTTGTAGCAGGGACCACAGATGATGACGAATGAGTGACTTTCTGCGTATCCAGTACTGGATGTCAGGGTAACAATCTGTGAATTCAGAGACAATTAAGGGGTCAAGAGTGATGGTGATGAGGTAGAACTGGATGCCGTCAGCATACATATGAAACTGCTGCTAGTTTTCAGATAATGTTACTGAAGGGCAGCGTGACAATGAGAAACAGAAAAAGCCTACTATTATAGATCCTTGGGGGAAACCAGAGGTAACAGTGCAAAAGTGAGAAGAGTGTTATCCATGTTATGCTCCTCGTGCGCATTGTGAGAGTTCAGGGACGCGGCCGATGCCCCTGACTCCTTCATGTGCGGGAAGTGTGTCCAGCTGCAGCTCCTGTTAGACTGCATGACGGCTCTGGAGCTGCGGATGGACTCACTTTGGAGCATCCGCGATGCTGAGGAGGTTGTGGATAGCACGTTCAGTGAGTTGGTCACACCGCAGATTAGGATTGGTGACGGAGACAGGGAATGGGTGACCAAAAGGCAGAGAAAGAGCAGGAAGTCAGTGCAGGTGTCCCCTGTGGTCATCTCCCTCCAAAACAGGTATACCGTTTTGGATACTGTTGGGGGAGATGACTCACCAGGGGAAGGCAGTAGTAGCCAGGCTCATGGCACCGTGGCTAGCTCTGCTGCACAGAAGGGCGGGAAAAAGACTGGCAGGGCTATAGTCATAGGGGATTCAATTGCAAGGGGAGTAGACAGGCATTTCTGTGGTCGAAAACGAGACTCCCGAATGGTATGTTGCCTCCCGGGTGCTCGGGTCAGGGATGTCTCCGATCGGCTGCAGGACATACTGAAGGGGGAGGGTAACAGCCAGTTGTCATGGTGCATATAGGCACCAACGATATAGGTAAAAAAAAGGGATGAGGTCCTACAATCAGAATTTAGGGAGTTAGGAGATAAGTTAAAAAGTAGGACCTCAAAAGTAGTAATCTCAGGATTGCTACCAGTCCCACGGGACAGTCAGAGTAGAAATTCAAGAATAGTCAGAATGAATACATGGATTGAGAGATGGTGCAGGAGGGAGGGGTTCAGATTTTTGGAGCATTGGAACCGGTTCTGGGGGCGGTGGGAACATTACAAACCGGATGGTCTACACCTGGGCAGGACTGGAACCAATGTCCCAGGGGGTGCTTTTGCTAACACTGTTGGGGAGGTTTTAAACTAATGTGGCAGGGGGATGGGAACCAGATTAGGAAGTTAGAGGTCAGTAAAGAAACAGCAAATAAAGACAGTAAGATATGAGACAATAAACTCAATGTGACCAAGGGGAAGAGTAAACAGGGAAGAGATGATGAATGCAAAGGTGGTCTGAGGTGCATTTGTTTTAATGCGAGAGGTGTAGCAGGTAAGGCAGATGAACTTAGGGCTTGGATCAGTACCTGGGAATATGATGCTATTGGTATTACAGAGACTTGGTTGAGGGAAGGGCAGGACTGGCAACTGAATATCCCAGGGTATAGATGCATCAGGTGGGATAGAGAGGGAGGTAGAAGGGGTGGAGGAGTTGAATTACTGAGATGATATCACAGCTGTGATTAAGGAGGGCACGATGGAGGATTCGAGCACTGAGGCAATATGGGTGGAGCTGAGAAATAGGAAGGGTGCAGTAACATTGTTGGGACTTTACTACAGGCCTCCCAAAAGCGAGCATGAAGTAGAGGTACTATAATCTGCAGACAGATTATAGAAAAATGTAGGAGCAATAGGGTGATTGTGATGGGAGATTTTAACTTCCCCGACATTGAATGGGATTTGTGTAGTGTTGGAGGCGTAGATGGAGCAGAGTTTGTAAGGAGCATCCAGGAGAGTTTTTTAGAGCAGTATGTAAATAGTCCAACTCGGGAAGGGGCCATACTGGACCTGGTGTTGGGGAATGATCCCGGCCAGGTGGTTGATGTTTCAGTCGGTGATTACTTTGGGAATAGCGATCACAATTCCGTAAGTTTTAGAATACTCATGGACAAGGACAGGAGGGGTCCGAAAGGAAGAATGCTAAATTGAGGAAAGGCAGAGTATAACAAAATTCGGCAGGAGCTAGGGAATGTGGATTGGGAGCAGCTGTTTAAGGGTAAATCCACATTTGAAATGTGGAAGTCTTTTAAGGAAAGGTTGATTAGAGTGCAGGACAGACATGTTCCTGTGAAAATGAAAGATAGAAAAGGCAAGATTAGGGAACCATGGATGACGGGTGAAATTGTGAGACTAGCTAAGATGAAAAAGGAAGCATACATAGGATCGAGGCAACTCAAAACTGATGAAGCTTTGGAGGAATATCGGGAAAGTAGGACGAATCTCAAACGCGCAATAAAGAGGGCTAAAACGGGTCATGAAATATCTTTGGCTAACAGGGTTAAGGAAAATCCCAAAGCATTTTATTCGTATGTAAGGAGCAAGAGGGTAACTAGAGAAAGGATTGGCCCACTCAAAGACAAAAGAGGGAATTTATGCGTGGACTCAGAGGAAATGGGTGAGATTCTTAATGAGTACTTTGCATCGGTATTCACCAAGGAGAGGGACAAGACGGATGTTGAGGCTAGGGATGGATGTTTAAATACACTAGGTCAAGTTGTCATACGGAAGGTGGAAGTTTTGGGTATTCTAAAAATCATTAAGGTGGACAAGTCCCCAGGACCGGATGGGATCTATCCCAGGTTACTGAGGGAAGCGAGGGTCGAAATAGCTGGGGCCTTAACAGATATCTTTGCAGCATCCTTGAGCACGGGTGAGGTCCCGGAGGACTGGAGAATTGCTGATGTTGTTCCTTTGTTTAAGAAGGGTAGCAGGGATAATCCAGGGAATTATAGACCTGTGAGCTTGACGTCAGTGATAGGCAAACTGTTGGAGAAGATACTGAGGGATAGGATCTATTCACATCTGGAAGAAAATAGACTTATCAGAGATAGGCAGCATGGTTTTGTGCAAAGAAGGTCATGTCTTACAGACCTAATATAATTCTTTGAGGAAGTGACAAAGTTAATTGATGAGGGAAGGGCTGTAGATGTCGTATACATGGACTTTAATAAGGCGTTTGATAAGGTTTCCCATGGCAGGTTGATGGAAAAAGTGAAGTCGTATGGGGTTCAGGGTGTACTAGCTAGATGGATAAAGAACTGGCTGGGCAACAGGAGACAGAGAGAAGTGGTGGAAGGGAGTGTCTCAAAATGGAGAAGGGTGACTAGTGGTGTTCTACAGGGATCCGTGCTCGGACCACTGTTGTTTGTGATCTACATAAATGACCTGGAGGAAGGTATAGGTAGTCTGATTAGCAAGTTTGCAGATGATACTAAGATTGGTGGAGTTGCAGATAGCGAGGAGGACTGTCAGAGAATACAACAAAATATAGATAGATTGGAGAGTTGGGCAGAGAAATGGCAGATGGAGTTCAATCCAGGCAAATGCGAGGTGATGCATTTTGGAAGATCAAATTCAAGAGCGGACTATATTGTCAATGGAAGGGTCTTGGGGAAAATTGATGCGCAGAGAGATCTGGGAGTTCAGGTCCATTGTACCCTGAAGGTGGCAAGGCAGGTTGATAGAGTGGTCAAGAAGGCATACAGCATGCTTGCCTGCATCGGACGGGGTATTGAGTACAAGAGTCGGCAGGTCACGTTACAGTTGTATAGGGCTTTGGTTCAGCCACATTTGGAATACTGCGTGCAGTTCTGGTCGCCACATTACCAGAAGGATGTGGATGCCTTGGAGAGGGTGCAGAGGAGGTTCACCAGGATGTTGCCTGGTATGGAGGGTGCTAGCTATGAAGAAAGGTTGAGTAGATTAGGATTGTTTTTGTTGGAAAGATGGAGGTTGAGGGGGGACCTGATTGAGGTCTACAAAATTATGAGAGGTATGGACAGGGTGGATAGCAACAAGCTTTTTCCAAGAGTGCGGGTGTCAGTTACAAGGGGTCACAATTTCAAAGTGAGAGGGGGAAAGTTTAAGGGAGATGTGCGTGGAAAGTTTTTTATGCAGAGGGTGGTGGGTGCCTGGAACACTTTACCAGCGGAGGTGGTAGAGGCGGGCACAGTCGCATCATTTAAGAAGCATCTAGACAGGTATATGAATGGGCGAGAACAGAGGGAAGTAGACCTTGGAAAATAGGCGACAGGTTTAGATAAAGGATCTGGATCGGCGCAGGCTGGGAGGGCCGAAGGGCCTGTTCCTGTGCTGTAATTTTCTTTGTTCTTTGTTCTTTGAGTGTGCCTTTCTGGCTTTGCTTAGATAACTAAGTAAGTTGAGTCTCATCCAGTACCTGTGTTAGACAAGGTTAGTGTTAACTTCCTGGGATAAAAGCTGCTGACTGGACCAAAAGGCGGAGGAGGGAATGTTTACGTTTGTCACAGTCATACAAGATGTCATTTGTGAATTTGATAAGAGCTGTCCCTGTCCCATGGCTGGGATGGTAAAACGTTTGGAATGATATAAACCTGTAGTTTCAAGAAGGTTCGACTTGGATTGGGAATTAACTTTGGAAAGGAAATGGAGATTGGAGATAGGGCAGTTGTTTTTATGGTTTTGATGCTGGCAAAACTTTCCCACCCACCACATGGATTGAGGAGCCAAATGTTCACTGTGTATGATTTTCAATCCTCCGTGTTCTCCAATCTCTGGTGAGTGACCAAATAGTGCAAGTGTAGTGCACCTCCGGGTGCTCCGGTTTCCTCCCACAGTCCAAAGATGTGCAGGTTAGGTGGATTGGCCATGATAAATTGCCCTTAGTGACCAAAATTGCCCTTAGTGTTGAGTGGGGTTACTGGGTTATGGGGATAGGGTGGAGGTGTTAACCTTGGGTAGGGTGCTTTTTCCAGGAGCCGGTACAGACTCGATGGGCCGAATGGCCTCCTTCTGTACTGTAAATTCTATGAATTCTATGAAATCCAGAACAAGGGCCACTGAAAGTTTTGCTCTGCTTCAAAATCAAGTTAGACCTTAACTCCAGATTTACAAGTTAAATTAAACCAGAATTATTATTTTACAACTCACAAAAGCTTGCTGATGAATAATTGGAGTACACACTCCAGGAGTAAAAAACAACAATCCTCTTTCCATGCAAAACATATTGGGTAATCTTCTCCCATTTGAGACAAGGTGAGGTGGTGTGTGATCCTTATGCACACCAGCCTTAGGCACTGTTCTGATCTGACTCAGTGATACAGGAGGGTCCATGGGTCTGGCAGCGCGGTGCTTTCCATGAAGATCAGCTCAAAATGGAGATGCTAAAATTGCAGGAAAAGGCCAACTTTTTGTCCCTGAGTCAGGATCACAGACTCCCCACATACTCTGAATGCCCCACCCATGCTAACTCATAATATCACATTCCCCCTCACACTCCCTATGGCTCCTCGTGTCCTCCATGTGAAAAAAATGCTTCGCTACACACCTCTCTTGCCTTTTAGAGCTCATATGCCACTTCTTGTTAACACATGACTCCTATCCTCTACCTTTTGCCCTTACACCCTCAATGTCAACTCACCCAGTATCTACCATGTCAGAACTCAGGAACCCAGGGCGGAATTCTCCGACCCCCCCCGCAGGGTCAGAGAATCGCCCGGGGCCGGCGAAAGTCCACCCCCGCCGTGGCCGGAGTTCTCTGCCACCTGGAAATTGTCGGGGGCGGGAATCGCGCCGCGCCGATCGGCGTGTCCTCCGCGCCGATCGCGAGCCCCCTGCAGCGATTCTCCGGCCCACAATGGGCCAAAGTCCCACCGCTGAGAGGCCAATCACACCGCCGTGGTTTCAATCACCTCTGGTGGCGGCAGGATTGGCGGCGCGAGCGGGCCCCCGGGGTCCTGGGGAGGCGGGGGTGCGCGGGTCGATCGGACCCCGGGAGGTGCCCCTACGGTGGCCTGGCCCGCGCTCGGGACCCGCCGATTGGAGGGCGGGCCAGTGCCGTGGGGGCACTCTTTTTCTTCCGCTGCCGCCACGGCCTCCACCATGGCAGAGGCGGAAGAGAACCCCCTACCGCGCATGCGCCGGTGGTGATGTCAGCGGCAGCTGATGCACCGGCATATGTGCGAACCAGCGAAGGCCTTTCGGCCAGCCCCGATGCCGGCCGGCCGGCGTCAAAGGCCATTGCCGCCGGTTTTGGCACCAGTCGGCGTGGCGCCAACCACTCCGGCACGGGCCTAGCCCCCAACGGTGCGGAGAATTCCACACCTTTGGGGAGGCCCGACGCCGGAGTGGTTGGCGCCACTCCGCTACGCCGGGACCCCCCCGCCCTGCCGTGTAGGGGAGAATCCCGGCCCCATTGTGAGATGCAATAAATTAAAGTTTTAAGTATCAATTGCAAACTTCAGCATTAAAACTAAAAACTATCATTCATAAATACCCATTCAAAACTTTTTAATTTCTTCAAGTACGTAATCCTTGAAATATTTTTTATTAATCCCTCGTGAAAACAAACATTTGTATCCTTTGCCACGCATCAAATATTTAATAGCCACTTGAGGCTTTTACTCACACTGTGAATGCACAGGGCTCCCACTGCAATAATGATGGGTTGTGAAATTATTCATCCAGCATTAACCCTATGATACTTTTGTGAGGGCCACAAAGAATCCAGCACAAGTTAAAGGATAGAAAGAAATAACATTTATTTACAATTACACATATATATATTTATGCAGGGAATCTGCTGATGATTTCTCCGCCCCCCTCATTGGGGAAGCTCACACTCCCAAAGGATTGTGGGATTGCCATTAGTCCCCAGCCAGTGGTAAGCAGGCAGGTTATAACAGATACCCCATAGACTTATGCCAATAGACTGCTAGTGAAATTGCAAACAGCCAGAGTAGGCTAGCTTTTTAAAATAAATTTAAAGTGATTTAAATGATAACTTGACAGTTCCACTGAGCTTAATCATTTTTTATACAGTTATATATCTTCGCTTAACAATCCCAAGGGCACATGACCTCTCCCAAACGGGTACCCGGAATTCTACGAAATGGTACATTACCTCTCCAAATAACCCTGGCAGCTTTTGGACCTTTCCCTCAGTTGTCTCAAGCCCAGAAGTCATATCTTGAACACCCCAGTCACAAGAATTGAATCTGTTTCAAGAAAGCTGCACTTTACATGTTATTCTGCATCCATGAATCACAGATGTGCAAACTACGACTTGTGCCGACTCCCCCCATCAAAAATAGGTGTTGGGTCGGTGGGGGGTTATTTAGAATCAGGATTCCGCCACCATTTTGACTAAGGTACAGAGCCCTTCCAGCCTTGCGAAAATTCAGGCCTAAGTCTGTGAAGTATTCAACATTCCAGGTAAGAATACCAGTTCACAGTTTATTCTGATGGGATGTTGGTTAAAGAATATGATGAGGCCAAGTTGAAAACCACATGGGTAACAATCTACACTGAAATGTTCACTTCTGCAGTCAAAGCACGATGAAACAACCACCATTTGTTGTAATTTATACAAATGGATATGAATATATTGCGATATTTCTTCATTGCTTGGCACAGATTTAAATGTTTCAGATCAGGTCACCTTTGACAAAAAGCATGTGGTAAATGCTGCAGGTGGAAGATATCCCAAACAACAGGCAATTTCATTTGTTTTGCAAAACTGTTGATGTGTTTCCCAAAAAGTGAAATTAATTAATCTCATAATAGTTTTAAAAAGCGGAGTAAATAAAATTGCTGCAAATGTATTGAGTGCTGTCGAGTGCTGTGAAATTTAATTTTTTTGTCACAATTCCACTAAAAGCATTTCGAATCTCACTGTTATTAATAAACAATTCTCTAAGTTAAACTCTCTCATCTACTCAAATATGTTGTGAATCTGTATTTTCTATATTCCATTTTGTAAAAACAATTGAGTTATTTAATAGAGCTCTTCAAATGTATGAGGGGTTTCAATAGAATACCTCAGGGAGAAAAGCATTTCTCCTGTTGAGGACATCATGAACCAGAGAACACAGATTTCAGGTAATTAGCAAAATAATTTAGGAGAGAGATGAGGAAATTTATTTTTAATAGTTTCACAGACATTGGGTGGGATTCTCCATCCCGCCGCATCCGTTTTCTGGCCATTGACGCCCATTTGTATTTCATGAATGCTCATTAAAACAGCAGCCCGGCAGGATTTTCAATCTTGCATCACATCACTCCAGCGCTAATTTCCAATGACTTCAACCCGATTGCGAATGAGACTTCGGTGTGCGTGCAACAACTTTCTGTCATAGTGCTGCACTGCTCACCGCTCTGCCAGGGCAGGCCTTATCGTGTCTCCATCTCCATTTTTAGCTGGTCTTCATGGACAGCACTGTGCTGCAGGACCCATGGACACTCCTGTGTCACTGAGTTAAATCAGTTCAGCGCCTATGTTGGGGAGTACAAGGGTCACCCGCCACTTCACCTAGTCTCAAATGGAGAAAGATACCCAAAATGTTTTGCATGGAAAGAGGATTGTCTTTTTTATCCTTGGAGTGTGTATTCCAATTATTCAGCAGCAAGCTTCTGTGAGTTATAAGATAAAAATTTTTTTATTTAATCTCAACATTTTCCTGAATTAAACACAATATCACACACACTCAGTCCCGCACAGACAAAATTTGACAGTGGCAAAGATCATGCACTTTCATCTCAGTCTCTGGTTTATGATGTTCAGCCTCCCATGTTACATGCCTGTGGTTTTTTTTTAATCGTTTCAAAGCTCTAAATTTGAATTTTCATTCTTGCAAATTGATGGGTTCACAGCAGCTTGTGAAGTTTCTTGTAGTTAGATTTTTGGAAGGCTGCTTCACAGGGGAACTTCAACTGGTACAGGTTACATACTCTGGCTGCTTGAAGTCTCACAGCTTGTTTCTGAGCCTTGTTCATGACTGAACGGATGGTTCATTGGCTTTCCTGGAACTGTAAACAGCTACTAGCTGCTCTTTTAAATAGATAAAGACAACATGACTGCCCGCATGTGGTTTTCCTATGTTCAAAGTATTTTTCCCGATAAGGTGGAGTGTTCATTTTGATTATACATCGTGTGTTGTGGGTTAACAACTCTGAGAGTTTGAGACAGTTCCATCTGTCACCGAGTGAGTTTTGATCTTCCCTGTTGTTCAGCATGAAACATGGAGACAGGTAGTCTGGAAAGTGCATGCAGAATTCTCCGCTCCCCATGTGGCGTGGGAGAATCTTGGGAGGGCCTCCCGACATTTTTTACGCCCCCCGTCGCCCCCAGTGATTTCCCCCCCCCCCTGCTTGTAAAAATTGGCGCTCGCCGTTTGTCACGGCGAACGCCGATTCTCTGAGCCCGATTGGCCGAGCGGCTGGCCCTTCACGCCCGTTTCACCATGGCAGCAACCACACCTGGTCGCTGCATTTGTGAAATGGGTGCCAGATGCCCGTTTGGGGCATCTAGGGGCCCGATTGGCACGGAAGCACCACGACTGTGCATCGATCGTCGGGCCAGCGTCCAAAACGGATGCACTCTTTCCCCTCCGCCGCCCATGTCTTGCCAGGCGGCTGAGGAGAAAGACGGCCACCGTGCATGCGCGGGTTCGTGCCGTCTGCGCGATGAAGTCATCCGCGCATGCACGGGTTGGAACCGGCAATCCGCGCATGCGCGGATAACTTCACATTTTCTGCGTGACGAGGTCGCTGCCGAGACAGACGGAGGCCCACTCCTAGCCCCCCAGGTGGGGGTGAATTAGGTGCGGGGAGCGGGCTCCGAGGCCGTCGTCAACCTCGGCTGAGTTCACGGTGGCCTTCACAAATTCGGCCCCCTGCGGAGAATTCCGCCCCCTATAGGTCTTAGAAAAAGAGATGGGTGTATTTCCCAGATGCCTGTGAGTATCTCAAGGGGCTGGATGGCCTACTCCTGATCTGCATGTTCATATGTCAATGTTTAATTACGTATACTGGATACTGACCAGCTCAAATTCCAAAGGTAACAAGATTTGCAGCAACCATTTTAATAACTTTTGTGTTCAGTTTTTAGGAGTATTGACTGAAAGTTCATAACATACTGGGCATGACAGCAGTGAATTGTTTTAGTCTGGAATGCAGCTCCATAAAGGGTAGTAGAAGCAGACAATGGTAATTTTCAAAAGGGAATTGAATAAATATTTGGAAATGGTCAGTTTGCAGGCGATGAAGAAAACACAAGGGAGTGTGCCCAACTGAATAGCTCTATGAAAGTCACTAAAGGAATGTAGTAAGAAGTCTTACAACACCAGGTTAAAGTCCAACAGGTTTGTTTCAAACACGAGCTTTCGGAGCACGGCTCCTTCTTCAGGTGAATGGAAAGGCTTGTTCCAGAAATGTTTATATAGACACAGTCAGAGATGCCCCGGAATGCGAGCACCTGCAGGCAATCAAATCATCAAAGATGCAGAGAGAGAGGTAACTCCAGGTTAAAGAGGTGTGAATTGTCCCAAGCCAGTTCAGTCGGTAGGCCTCTGCAAGTCCAGGCTTGTTGGTGGGGGCCGAATGTAATGCGACATGAATCCCAGATCCCGGTTGAGTCCGCATTCATGCGTGCGGAACTTAGCTATAAGTTTTTGCTCAGCAATTTTGCGTTGTCGCGTCTCCTGAAGGCCTCCTTGTAGAATGCTGACCCGGAGATCAGAGGCTGAATGTCCTTGACTGCTGAAGTGTTCCCCAACTGGAAGGGAACAGTCCTGCCTGTTGATAGTCGCACGATGCCCGTTTATTCGTTGTCGCAGTGTCTGCATGGTCTCGCCAATGTACCACGCTTCGGGACATCCTTTCCTGCAGCGTATGAGGTAGACTACATTGGTCGAGTCGCACGAGTATGCGCCGCGTACCTGGTGGGTGGTGTTTCCACGTGTAATGGTGGTGTCCATGTCGATGATCTGGCATGTCTTGCAGAGATTACCCTGGCAGGGTTTTGTGGTGTTGTGGTTGCTGTTCTGAAGGCTGGGTAATTTGCTGCAAACAATGGTTTGTTTGAGGTTGCGCGGTTGTTTGAAGGCCAGTAGTGGGGGTGTGGGGATGACCTTGGCAAGATGTCCATCCTCGCTGATGATGTGTTGGAGGCTGCGAAGAAGATGTCGTAGTTTCTCCGCCCCAGGAAAGTACTGGACGACGAAGGGTACTCTGTCAGTGGTGTCCCGTGTTTGTCTTCTGAGGAGGTCGGTGCGGTTTTTTGCTGTGGCGCGGTGGAACTGTCGATCAATGAGTCGAGCGCCATATCCCGTTCGTACGAGGGCATCTTTCAGCATCTGTAGGTGTCTGTTGCGCTCCTCCTTGTCTGAGCAGATCCTGTGTATACGGAGGGCTTGTCCATAGGGGATGGCTTCTTTAATGTGTTTCGGGTGAAAGCTGGAGAAGTGGAGCATCGTGAGATTATCTGTGGGCTTGCGGTAAAGCGAGGTGCTGAGGTGACCGTCCTTGATGGAGACGAGTGTGTCCAAGAATGGAACTGAATTTGGAGAATAGTCCATGGTGAGTTTGATGGTGGGATGGAACTTATTGATGTCATCGTGTAGTCGTTTCAGTGATGTCTCGCCGTGGGTCCAAAGGAAAAAAATGTCATCGATGTATCTGGTGTATAGCATCGGTTGAAAGTCCTGTGTGGTGAGGAAGTCCTGTTCAAACTTGTGCATGAAGATGTTGGCATATTGAGGTGCAAATTTGGTCCCCATGGCTGTTCCGTGCGTCTGGATGAAGAATTTGTTGTCGAAGGTGAAGACGTTGTGGTCTAGAATGAAACGGATGAGTTGCAGAATTGCGTCTGGAGATTGGCAGTTGTCGGTGTTGAGGACTGAGGCTGTTGCAGCAATGCCGTCGTCATGGGGGATGCTGGTGTAGAGTGCCGAGACATCCATTGTGACGAGGAATGTTCCTGGTTCAACTGGTCCATGGGTGCTGAGTTTCTGTAGGAAACTCAGCACCCATGGACCAGTTGAACCAGGAACATTCCTCGTCACAATGGATGTCTCGGCACTCTACACCAGCATCCCCCATGACGACGGCATTGCTGCAACAGCCTCAGTCCTCAACACCGACAACTGCCAATCTCCAGACGCAATTCTGCAACTCATCCGTTTCATTCTAGACCACAACGTCTTCACCTTCGACAACAAATTCTTCATCCAGACGCACGGAACAGCCATGGGGACCAAATTTGCACCTCAATATGCCAACATCTTCATGCACAAGTTTGAACAGGACTTCCTCACCACACAGGACTTTCAACCGATGCTATACACCAGATACATCGATGACATTTTTTTCCTTTGGACCCACGGCGAGACATCACTGAAACGACTACACGATGACATCAATAAGTTCCATCCCACCATCAAACTCACCATGGACTATTCTCCAAATTCAGTTCCATTCTTGGACACACTCGTCTCCATCAAGGACGGTCACCTCAGCACCTCGCTTTACCGCAAGCCCACAGATAATCTCACGATGCTCCACTTCTCCAGCTTTCACCCGAAACACATTAAAGAAGCCATCCCCTATGGACAAGCCCTCCGTATACACAGGATCTGCTCAGACAAGGAGGAGCGCAACAGACACCTACAGATGCTGAAAGATGCCCTCGTACGAACGGGATATGGCGCTCGACTCATTGATCGACAGTTCCACCGCGCCACAGCAAAAAACCGCACCGACCTCCTCAGAAGACAAACACGGGACACCACTGACAGAGTACCCTTCGTTGTCCAGTACTTTCCTGGGGCGGAGAAACTACGACATCTTCTTCGCAGCCTCCAACACATCATCAGCGAGGATGGACATCTTGCCAAGGTCATCCCCACACCCCCACTACTGGCCTTCAAACAACCGCGCAACCTCAAACAAACCATTGTTTGCAGCAAATTACCCAGCCTTCAGAACAGCAACCACAACACCACAAAACCCTGCCAGGGTAATCTCTGCAAGACATGCCAGATCATCGACATGGACACCACCATTACACGTGGAAACACCACCCACCAGGTACGCGGCGCATACTCGTGCGACTCGACCAATGTAGTCTACCTCATACGCTGCAGGAAAGGATGTCCCGAAGCGTGGTACATTGGCGAGACCATGCAGACACTGCGACAACGAATAAACGGGCATCGTGCGACTATCAACAGGCAGGACTGTTCCCTTCCAGTTGGGGAACACTTCAGCAGTCAAGGACATTCAGCCTCTGATCTCCGGGTCAGCATTCTACAAGGAGGCCTTCAGGAGACGCGACAACGCAAAATTGCTGAGCAAAAACTTATAGCTAAGTTCCGCACGCATGAATGCGGACTCAACCGGGATCTGGGATTCATGTCGCATTACATTCGGCCCCCACCAACAAGCCTGGACTTGCAGAGGCCTACCCACCTCTTTAACCTGGAGTTACCTCTCTCTCTGCATCTTTGATGATTTGATTGCCTGCAGGTGCTCGCATTCCGGGGCATCTCTGACTGTGTCTATATAAACATTTCTGGAACAAGCCTTTCCATTCACCTGAAGAAGGAGCCGTGCTCCGAAAGCTCGTGTTTGAAACAAACCTGTTGGACTTTAACCTGGTGTTGTAAGACTTCTTACTGTGCTCACCCCAGTCCAACGCCGGCATCTCCACACTAAAGGAATGAGGATTCCTCCAGTGCCGTACAATCCTATCATTCTTTGATCAGACTGAAGTAATTTGACATTGATTTTAGCTCTTAACATTGGAGGATACATAGGGAAGGTTGGAGTGAGATGGAGGTGCCGAGAGATTTTTGACCCCCATCTTGCAGAAATTAATTTCTGAAAAGTTTCAACTTGGTTTCTTGTGTCTGTGCATACAAGGTTGTTTAAACTTGCCAAACATCGTATGGTATGATCCCTATAGAGACTGATAACTTTGATTTGAATTCCCAGTGGCCAACTTAAGTTTGACTATAACACACAAATTAAAAGCAACATGGAGTAAACATTGCTTTGTAGGCTTTATGCAGAAAAGACATTGCAACGCATGAAAATTCAATGATGCATTTATAGTTTATAACACACTCTCTGCAGATTTGCAATCTTTCCAAGAAAGAGTCCAAAGTAACTCCCAACTATTAATTTGCTGGGGGCAGCAGGGTGGTGCAGTGGCTAACACTGCTGTCTCACGGTGCCGATGTCCCAGGTTCAATCCCGGCTCTGGGTCACTGTCCGTGTGGCGTTTGCACATTCTCCTCGTGTTTGCCTGGGTTTCACCCCCACAACCCAAAAGATTTGCAGGATAGGTGGATTGGCCATGCTAAATTGCCCCGTAATTGGAAAAATGAATTGGGTACTCTAAATTTATATTTTTAAAAAACTATGAATTTGCTGACTTTTCCCCATTTCACTGAATCATAATGTCTAATGAATGTTGAAGATTCTTTCTCACAGTCTTCTGAGAATTCCTAAACCATCTTCCATCAGCAAGTCTCACTTGGGTAATTCATTCCCCAAGCCTCGTGGAGGAGAATCTTCCAATATCCTTGAATTTCCATTGGATCTGTGCCTTCTATGTCTGGCAGAAACTGCTATTATTGTCTCTCTTGGTATTCTCGATGTCTCTCCCTCTCATTTTGTCACTGTGTGTTCAAGGTTTGTTAATCAAACTTTCTAGGAGTCTTTATATCTGCACAAAACAAGGACAGATGCCATTTTTTGTGTTCAGGTGTTAAATATTGCATGTGTGTTTCAGTAAGTCTTGACCTGGGCCCTGGTTTCCTTTGTAACCATCGCTTGGCCTGTTGTCAGGCAGAGTCCAATACAACTTTGCATCACCATTTCACAGGGTATTTTATTTAACCCTGATTAAAAAGAGGTAATCTAAAACTTAACCACCTTATAAAACCTCACATTTGTACCACTTTATGTGAGGCTGAAGGTTCTATTGTTGGATGGAGGATTTGGATTAATGGGGCAATTGGCTAGAGCTGATATCCCAGTCATGAAACTAGTACCGTAGGCTTTACATCCATCTTGGCACATACAGTCACAGGCATTAACTACGATACTGTGTAATGCTGAATACTTTAAGATTTAAAACATGCATTCTAAATTTTTCTGGTTGAAATAAGAGGAGTCATTACTTTCTTGTGGTTGTTAAAATATGAAACTAGAAGCTGCTACTTAAAAATTACAGGCAAAGTCAAATTTAGAAAACACTTCTGCACAAGTGTTATATCAAACTACAACCTCGTATAGAAACATAATAACATTTATGAGGGACTTTCTCAAACAAATTAGCTAGATTGTGTGGGAAATGGCTTGGAGACTTTTTTTTCTTCAAACGTCAGGTAATTGGAATGCTGCAACAGGCCCGGTGCCAACACTACCTGGTTTTCAGTTTGGAAAGAGATCCGTTCTATCTTGTTCATTTAATCCTTTGAAGATGCCACAGTGAGTGATAACAGAAATGCTCATTCTAGTTCTATGATTTGACAACATCCTGATCTTAGGTAGTTGTGACCCTCTCCTTCAAGTCTACATCATCATCCATCTCCTCAAAAAATTAGCCCGTGACCTTTCCATTCTTGAAAACTCCCATCCCATCTCCAACCTGCTTTTCCTCTCAAAAGTCCTTGAGCATACGAATTAGACGCAGGATGATCCCTCAGCCCCTCAAACCCGTCCTATCATTCAATAAGATTGTGGCTGACCTTTTGGATAACATGCTTCATTTTTATTCTTCCTGCCAAAATGGTCGATTTCACACTTATTGTACTCCATTTGACAGGCCTTTACCCACTCACTAATCCTACCTATTTTCTTCTGTAGCCTCCTTATGGCCTCTTTGCGACTTACTTTCCTTTTTACCTTTGTATCATCAGTAAATTTAGAAAACTGACCTCCATCCAAGTCATTTATATACACTAAAAAGTTGAAAGTCCCAGTCCATGTGGCACACCACATCTTACATCCTATCAGCCAGAAAATGATTCATTTATGCCTCTTCTCTGTTTTCTGTTAGCAAGTTAATCTATCCAGGCAATATATAGCCCCCAAGTATGGCACCAAGTATCCGGGTTCAATCCATCCATGTCTGGTTTGCACATTCTCCCCGTGTCTGCGTGGGTCTCTCTCCCCACAACCCAAAGGTGTGCAGGGTAGGTGGATTGGCCATGCCAAATTGCCCCTTAATTGGGGAAAAAAGAATTGTATACTCTAAATTTATTTTTTTTAAGTATACTATATCCACAAATTTCCCTTTGCCCACAGCATAAGTAGTTCTCTCATAGGGCGGGATTATCCGACTCCCCGCCGGGTCGGAGAATCACAGGGGGCCGGCGTGAATCCCGCTCCCGCCGTCCTCCGAATTGTCCGACCCCCCCAAAATTTGGCACCGCTTGAATCGCGCCGCCAGCCTCGGAGAATGGCGAGGGCCGGCGCGACGCTATGGGCCCCTGGACTGCCCGAATTCTCCCGGCCGGATGGGCTGAAGTCAAATTGAACCACCTATATAACGGCGTCAATCAGTGCTGATGGTTGACGCCGGACAACGCGGGGGTAGGTCACGGCGAGGGATGGCTGCAGGAGAAGTGACGGCGCGGCCGCAGTCGGTGTGGAGGGGGGTGTGTGTGTGTGTGTGGGGGGAGGGTGTGTGGGGGGAGGGTGTCTGTGGGGTTGTGTGTGTGTGGTGGTGTGTGTGTGGAGGGGTGATGTGAGGGGGGGTGGAGGGGGGTGTGTGTGAGGGGGTGCGGGGGGGGGGGGCAGGGTGAGTGCCGGGGAGGGTGAGTGCCAGGGAGAGGGGGCAAATGCCGGGGAGGGGGGAGAGAGGTCGAGTGCCTGGGTAAGGGGGCGAGTGCTAGGGTGAGGGGGCGAGTGCCGGAGAGGGGGGAACAGGGCGAATGCCGGGGAGGGGGGAGAGGGCGAGTGTTGGGGAGGGGGAAGAGGGCGAGTGTCGGGGAGAGGGAGTGAGTGCCGGGGATGGGGGAGAGGGCGAGTGCCGGGGAGGGGTTGAGAGGGCGAGTGCCAGGGTGAGGGGACAAGTGCAAGGGAGGGGAGGTAGAGGGCGAGGGAGGTCGTCTGCCTGGCCACGTGCCAGCTTCCAACAGACACGACCATGCAGCCCATGGCACCTGGCTACAGGGGGGGCGGGGTGTGGTACGGGCAATGCTGACATGTCGTTCCCCCCCCCCCCACCCCCAGCAGGCCATTATGTTTGCTGATCAGCCAGCGATGTTGGCCTCCGTGGCGGGAGCCGTACTTCTACATGTTGCCCTGGAGGAGGAGGAGGAGGAGCGTGCCAGGGAGGCTGCGGAGGCTGCCGCAGAGGAGCTTGCTGCAGAGGGGCAGGCGGCAGCTGCCCAGGCAGTGACAGATACCCTATATGCTTTTGCAGACTGCTACATCCTGTTTCCTGTGCACCAGGCCAGCCAGGATGCCTGGGCAGTGGGCTTCGCTGCCATGGCCGTGTTTCCCATGGTCCAGGGCGCGATCGATGGGATGCACATCGCCGTGCGGCCACCTGCAGATAACAGGGCCGTGTTCACCAATAGGAAGGGGACATATTCCATGAACATTCAGGTGGTCTGCGACCACCGCATGATGATCCTGCACGTCTGTGCCCAGTACCCGGGCAGTGTACACGACTCATACGTGTTGTCGTGATCTTACATCCCCGGCATGATCGAGGGACATCCCCGCCGCCCGCGGCTGAGGGGCTGGTTGCTAGGTGACAGGGGTTACCCGTTGTGGTCGTGGCTGATGACGCCTATACGGAGGCCACATACTGATGCGGTGAATGGCTACAACAATGCCATGTAGCGACCTGGGGTGTGATAGAGAGGTGCTTTGGGCTGCTCAAAATGTGTTTCAGGTTCCTGGACCGCTCTGGAGGGGCCCTCCAGTACCCGCCAGATAGGGTTGGCCGCATCGTTGTGGTGTGCTGCGTCCTGAACAACACAGCCCAGCAGAGGGGTGATGAGCCGCAGGCAGAGGAGGGGGGAGTGGAGGAGCAGTAGGAAGAGGCGCAGTCCTCCGCAGATGAAGGGGATGGGGGCAATGGTCAGGACAGATGGGCTGGAAATGGGCGGGAGGCTGCCCACCGGTACCGGCTGGGCCATCGGGCACAGGACAGGCTGATAGCCGCCCGGTTCACGGACTGGGGGGGGCGTGGGAATTGCCGAGTATGGGCACAGACTGCACACCACGGCACCAGCCGACCACCCTCAACCTCCCCACCCACTCATCACCAACACCCACATCCCCCTACCCGTCCCACCACTAACCACACTCACACCCCCCACCCATCCACCACCAACCACCCCACCCCACCAGCATGTACACCACCCCTCCATTGCACATCCACCTGCGGCACAACGGGCCGGGCTCACACGGTCGCCGGTGGATGCGTGTCTATTGCAGGCCATGGAGGATGATGACGACCCGCTCTGCGATGAGCTCCTGGTTCTACATCATTGGACAATGTCTGACTCGTGGCCACAGTACCACCCTCCATCCGAACCATCCCTGCATTCGGCCGTGACACTGCAGCGCACGGTCCCATCCTCTGCCCGGGGGGGATGGGGGGGCACACTCACATTGGGCCGACGTAATACCACCCCTCACACACTGGTGCTCACCACACACCACACCCCTGCACGTTTCGGACAGAGCAGAAAGGCAGCTTCTGTAGGTGTGAAAGTGATTTTAATAACGAACAGTCCATACACGTGTCGTAATACATAATTGTTTGACTATGCCCTTTGACTACGTCTAGGTGGTTCCCCAGATGGTACAGCAAAACTGGAGGTGGACTCCTGTGATTTCTGCCCTGTGACTCGGGATCCCTTTGGTGGCCGTTTCCTGGGGAGGCCCGGCCTAGATGGGCCAGGCTGCGGCTCGGGCAACTGGGATGGCGAGCTGCCAGCCTGTCCTGTCCGCTGCCCACCAGATGCAACTGGGATGGAAGGGGGGTAGTCCGAGGTGCTGTGGTGTTCCGGGACCTCCCCTAAAGGGGGACCCGGGTCGGGCCCCAGCACCTCCTCCTCCCTCGGGGTGCCCAATGGCCCCCGGGCCTCTACATGGGTCGGGGGTGCGAACAGACCGGCCATCCGACGCCCCCCCCGATACCTGCGCTGCCAGTCCTGGAGGCCCGCCCTGGTATCGACAAGGGTCTGCAAGTTTTCAGCCATGGAGCTCGGGGAGTTGCCCATCCCTGTCTGTGTCTTTGCGACGCCGGCCAGCACCTGGGCAATGGCGCTGATGCCCTCAGCAATGGACTGCTGGAACTGGACCATGGCCAGTTGAGACAGGGCCATGGCGTTGAGCGCCTCTGCCATCTGCTGCTGGCTCTGGCTCATGGCTTCCTGTGAGAGGGCAGCCATGTCCTGGGATACAGATTCCGCCTGCACGGAAAGCCCCAAGCTTTGCATACTGCTCCCCATGTCTGATACCGTCGCACCCATTGCCTCCACCATGGACTCCACCCGTGCTGTTTTGGCCTGGGTGGCACGCATGACCGGCACCACTCCCAGCTCCTGGACGCGGTTAGATTCCTCCACCTGCGTCTGCAGCCGCCGCAGGCCGGCCGTCACCCCCTTCGATCGTCCCTGGTTCCGTGACTGCATTGGGTCTGTGGGTGGCTGTGGTAACTCCAGGAACCCAGGACCCGTCTGGGTGGCAGATATTCGCTTGCGCCGGGATGCCCTCCGACCTCCCGGCCCTCGGCTGCTCCTACCTCCACCTTCTGTACCGGGACGGCTGTGTTGTGCGCACCAGTGAGTGCACCAGAAGCCTCATCACTAAAGTGCCCAACCGAGGTGAGTGTCTCTGCGATGGTGGAGGGTGTTGGAGACAGCAGTGGCGTTGTGTCATGCTCATCATCCGAACCAGTGTCCATGGTCCCCTGGGGTGACGGTTCCTGTCCATCCATCCCCTGTGTGTCAGTGTCCTGTGTGTCGGTGTCATGTATGTCGGTATCCCGGGTAGGGGTGTCCTGGACAGGGGTGTCCTGGGTCGGGGTGTCCTGGCTCGGCTGCAACGGGGGCAGGTGGCTGGCCCCCTCGTCGCTGGGTGTTGCACGCCTGCGTCGCCGCACTCGCACGAGACGGGGTCATCGTCTCCCTGTTGCTCCGGGCCTTTCCCTGTCTCATGGCCACCATGGGACATCCCGGGGGTCGCATGCCGGAGTGGCCGGATCTCTCCCTGTCTCGTGGCCGCCCTGGGGCATCCTGGGGGCGATCGGCATCCGCGGGAATGGGTGCCTCGACGCTTGGTCCTGCAATACACAATACAGCATGCATGGTTAGACACGCGGGCGGTGATCGGGGGATATGGGGATGGGAGATTTGGGGGTGGGGGATATGGGGGAGGGGCAATATGGGGGAGGGGATATATGGGGGAGGGGGGATATGGGGGAAGGGGGACGTTCCATGGGGGGTCTCACTTGGTGGTGCACCCCTGACCTCTGCATCAGCAACCTCTCGCTCCTCGGGTCCACCTGCCAATTCCAGGGCCCTCTCCTCATGAACGGTGAGAGGTCTCTCATCAGCTGGGCATCCTCCGGTCCTCTCACGCTCCCTTTTGGTGTGTGCGTGCTTCTCCTGTGGAGGGGCGGGCGTGTGGGTGGCAGAGATAAAGGGCAACAGTGTGAGACAGGGAGATACATGCAGGCCAGCGTTTGTGCGTATGTTGGCAGAGGTGCGCAGCACATTAGGGTTAGGGTTAGTTGCAACTGGGGGTGTGCTGCACATGAAGTGTGGGGTTAGTGTTAGGGTTAGGGCTAAGGTTAGTTGCACCTGGGGAGTTGTGCCTCACATGGTGGTGGGGGGGGTTAGGGTTAGGGCTAGGGTTAGGGTTAGGGCTTGGGTTAGGGTTAGTTGCACCTGGGGGGGTGTCGCACATGGTGGGGGGTGTAAGGGTTAGGGTTCGGTCTAGGGTTAGAGTTCGGGCTAGGGGTAGGGCTAGGGTTAGGGTTAGGGTTTGGGTTAGGTTTAGAGTAAGTTGCACCTGAGGGTGTGCCGCACATCAGAGGGGGGGGGTACTCACCTTGGCTGCCCTGACAAGGTCATTCACCTTCTTGTGGCACTGGGCGCTTGTCCTTGGTGTTGCAGCCACAGCGCTGATGGTATCTGCCACCTCCCTCCACAGGCACCGGCTGAGGCATGGGGCGACCCTGCGCCGTGTCTGGGGTACAGGGCCTCCCTCCTCTGCTCTACTGCATTCAGGAGTGTCTTGATGTCGCGCTCCTGGAACCTCGGAACTGCCCGGCGGGTGGCCATCTTGTCGGCTCTCCGGTGGGGGGGGGGGGCGTCTTTTGTGCATCCGCAGCAGGTAACGCCGCCGTGAATGGTTTCACGCCGCCACTAGCCCATTCTGGGCCGGAGCCTTTTCGGGGGATCACTCCCGACGCCGTTTTTGGCGCTGTGTTCCGGCCCGATGATGGGAGAATGCCGCCCAGAGAACTCCAATGCATTGGTTAAACATTGGATGGAATTCTCCCATTTTGAGTCTGAGGGAGCGATTCAGTGACCCCGTTGCACCTGGCATGGATCCTGGCGCAATGGGCGAATTACACATGAGCCCCAAATCGGGCTCCAGCCGATCGCGTGTCATCCGACTCCCTCCGCCCGATGCGATCTGGACATCGCTGTCTGAGATCCACAACTGAATTTTTAAATGAGCCTTATTGTTGATTTAAGTATCCATACAGCGGATTTACCCGATGTCCAGGACTCAATGGCAGTGTCTGGGACACCTTGGCAGGGTGCCATTGAGTGCTGGTCCACACAGACCATGGGCCAGGCCTAATGGCACCTGGGGGGGTTTCCCAGTCCATTGGAGACTCTATGTTGTCAGGGACAGGGTAGGGCGGCATCCTGGCACTCCCCTGGTACCCAAGCACTTTAGCATTGACAGCTTGGCGGTGCCATATGGGCATCCTGGCAGTGCTACGCTGGCACTGATAGGGTGGCTGCGTGGTGCTGGCAGAGTGCCTGGGCACTGCCAGTGTGCCCAGGTGCCAGGTTGACACTGCCAGTGTCAGACCTGGGGGCCCTTGCCAGATAGAAGCGGGATGAGAGGGGCTTTCCCTGGCTTCTTCCCAAGGTTGAAGAGGTGAGGAGATTGACAAAAGAACAGCGAGGCCTGAAAGGGGGGAGGGGGGTGAAAGATCTGGGCTGCCAGACAATTTGTGCTCTGGTCTGTGAGGAGCCTTTCCTGCAGGAGAGCTTGGAAATCCCTCTCTGTGCTTTCTTTGCGAGGAGAATCTCCCCAAGGCTAAAAGAAATGGCAAAGTGCCATTGGATAGCGCAATGTTTCTCGGCGCTGTACCCCTCTAAATATGTTGTTCAGTGGACTTTAACGAACTAGCACCCTAAATGTGATGGTGCTTGGCTCCGGTGGACTGATGGCCATAATGGCGGATTGCCACTCCAGATTATGTGCAAACAAATTCATTAAATATTTACAGACAAGTTCCGCTCAAACCCTTTTGGCAGGCGGGCAGTGATTTACCTGTCTGCCCTCCGATGACGGGTTCAAAGGTCCTGGTGCCATATTTAAATACCAGCCCCACACACTTATATCACCCACATGTATTCATCAGACTCTGCAGTATGTCAGCAACCCAAAGGGAAAAAGCTCGCAGCCTCAAGAGAAAGTCTGTTCCTTAATTCCACCACCCTCCTTCGCCTGTGAGCCACTCAGGCCCCACTTGGACCTTAAGCACAAGGGGACTTAGCTGGCAGGTCAGGAACTTCACAAATTGGGGCCACCAGGAATGGTGGAGAGGATCCTGGAATTATGCCCCATCCACCATTATTTTAACGGGTCTGGAGGCATTCCAAAGCTGTGAAAATCTCAGCCTTCATGTTAGAACGCCTCCAGTCAGTTGTTACCATGGCCACAGTACCAATATGGCTCCTCTCTGCTCATGCCCTAATTCACAGTAAATCTTGTTGACAACACACAGCCCTGCTCTCTGGCCTACTTTGGCTCCCAGTTAAGCAATGCTTTAATTTTAATATTATCTTTCTTATTTTCAATTCCCTCCATGGCTTCACCCTTCCTTGTCTCTCTAATCTTCTCTCGACGCTCCAAGAGATCTGCATTCCTTTAATTCTGGCCTCATCACCGATTTTAATCACTTCAGCACTTCTGTTGCCAAGGCCTGGAGCACTCCTTCCCTAAAGTCCTGTCCCCGCTGTTACCAGACTCCTAAATGACCCTCTTATGGACTGATGAACTGATCTGATCTCTTCACACATCTTCTCTACTGAGTGGTACTGCACTCCTGTATGCTTCGCCCGATGCTTGAGTCTATGCACTTACATTGTGTATTTTATGTTTGCCCTGTTATGTATTTTCTTTTCATGTACAGAATGATGTTTCAGCTGCACTCAGAACAATACTTTTCACTGTACCACGGTACGTGTGACAATAAACCAATCCCTCCAATTGTAATGTGAGAGTACCTTTAAGAAATGGGTGTTTAAGAAATGTACCCTTAAGAAATGGGTGTTTATCAGTGATGTCAGAGTGTGGATGGAGCTGGGCTGTCAGCTTTTTACTTTCATTTTAGCCTGTTTGCTGCAGGGTGTGTTTTAGTTTTGTTTTCAGAGCTGGATAGCTGCAGTCACAGCCAGAAGGTGTATTAGAGTCTCTCCTTCTGTAATCTAAAGAATGTATATTGATCCTTTGATGATTTGAAACTAATAACTGCTCTCAGTAGTGACTTTAACCTGATGTGCTTCTGTTTAAGGTCTTATGGGTGTTAAAAGGACAGCTTAAGAATAAGTGTTGTATTCTTTGGGGGTTGAATTTGAATTAATGGTTGCGAAGATGTTCACTGTATGTTTTAAAAAGGTTAACTTGAGTTCATAGAATAAACATTGTTTTGCTTTAAAGAATACTTTTCCATTTCTGCTGTACCACACCTGTAGAGTGGGCCATGTGCTCCCCATACCACAATCTATTAAAAGTTGTGGGTCAGGTGAACTCCATGATACACTTTGGGGTTCTCTAAACCCTGGCCCATAACACAATCCAATACCTCTTTTTCCCCCTTTAAGAGAAAGCTTAAAACTACCTCATTGACAGAACATATATTTATCTACCCTCATATTTCATTTATGTGGCTTGTTTTCAGATTTTGGCTTATAACACACCTTGGGATATTTATGTTGAAGGCTATTTATAAATGCAAGTTGTTGTCCACAGGCTCACCATTACTGTGGTGTTGGTGAAAAATAACACCTAATATTTCACATTCCTCCATTTCGTGTCACTCAATTGCCAACTCTCAATTTTGTGCATCTTCTCTCCAACTACTTTTTTAACCTTGCTGGCGTCCCGCACTCTGGAACATGGTGGAATATTTGAGTTGACTGTTTCCATCTTTGGGAATGCACAACAGAAGGGAAGAGTGAAAATAATTCTGGAAGCCAAATTCTTTATTGCAAAGTTGTTTGTGAGTTTGTATCTTCAGTCGACTTATTATTTCAGCTGCTGGCTGCACTCTGCTTTTATTGCCACAGCTGATTGTGTTTTTGGCTGAAGCCTTCGGCTGCTATCAGGTGATCAGTTCAGGCCCTCACTCTGGTGTTTAAATAAACAAATGTGCGAAACTTGTCAGAAGTGCCTATTTATTATCCCTTCGAGTGTGAGCAAGAGACTGCTTGCCCACATTGAAGTTTATTTTTTCCTTACATGGCATGATTGTGTGTAAGTGAAAGAAGGAAGGAAGGCAATTGGAAGGCCGTTAAATTCCCATTTCTTTTCTTTCGACGAAAGTGTGGTAATTTGGTATTAATCTTCCCTAACTTTGTTACCCATTCAATTTTAATGCACTGCAAAAAATACTGTTACAGCTGAAAGCATAACTGTAAATTGTTATACTGGGGATTACCAAAAGCGCAGTGGTTAGAATTTTGAATGCAATGCCTGTTAAGGCAGTAGATACAGGTTCAATTGTAGCTTTCACAGGGGGCATTTCTACTTGAAATAGTAGAAATTGCAGGTATATGGGAAAAGAACAGGAGACTAAGGCTTTTTTTCCAAATTTGTTTTTGCATGATGTGGGCTACCGTGGCTAGGCCAGCATTTGTTGCCCATCCCTAATTGCCCTTGTGAAGGTGGTCGTGAGCTGGCTTCTTGAAACACTGCCATCCATATAATAATCTAATAATATTTATTGTCACAAGTAGGCTTACATTAACACTGCAATGAAGTTACTGTGAAAAGCCCCCAGTCGCCACACTCGGGTGCCTGTTTGGGTACACAGGAGGAGAATTCAGAATGCCCAATTCATCAAACAGCGCATCTTTAGGGACGTGTGGGAGGAAACCAGAGCACCCGGAGGAAACTTGTGCATTCACAGGGAGAACGTGTAGACTCCGCACAGACAATGACCCAAGTCGGGAATCGAAGCTGGGACCCTGGCGCTGTGAAGGAACAGTGCTAACCACTGTGCTACCGTGCCACCCACATGGTGTAGGTACACCCACTGTACTATTAAGAAGGGAGTTCCAGCATTCTGACCCAGCGACAGTGAAGGAACATTGATATATTTCCAAGTCAGGATGGTGAGTGGGTTGGAGGAGAACTTCTAGACGGTGGCGTCCCCATATGTTTGCTGCCCTTGTCCTTCCAGATGGCAGTGGTTGTGGGTTTGGGACATGCCGCCTCAGGAACCTTGGTGAGTTCCTGTAGTGCACCTTGTAGATGGTACACACAGCTACTGTGCTCAGTGTAGCTGTGGTGGAGGGAATGAGTGTTTGTAAAAGGGATGCCAATCAAGCAGGGCTGCTTTGTCCTGGATGTTATCGAGCTTCTTGAGTATTGTTGGAGCTGCACCAATCCAGGCAAATGGAGAGCATTCCATCACACTTGTGCCTTGTAGTTGGTGGACAGGCTTTGGGGAGTCAGGAGGTGAGTTACTCACCACAGGATTCCTAGCCTGTAACGTACTCTTGTAGCCATTGTATTTATATGGTTAATCCAATTGTGTACTGCTCTTCAAAAGAACAAATGCATTGCACTATATTATGATTCACCAACTCCACAATCCAGATTAAATTGAACTACAAAGAAATGACAGCATGTAAACAGGCCAGATATCACACCCAGTCCATGTGGATATTTATCACCTGCTCGGGCAGTGATCCTAAACCCATCTGCCTGGTCCTTTCTCATATTCCTTTATTCCCTTTTATCCAAAACAGCTCAGCACTATTGTCATCAGCCTCAATATGAATCCCGTATTTTGCTTATAAATTATGATAATTAATTGGGTGTAAATGTGTCAAATAACCACAAATGTACATGTTCTTCTGTAAATATATTCTGTATAGTTCAGCAACTTTATTAAAACTACCTAACTAATGCTAATCCTAATATGCTAATAAATCACTCAGTTTAGAGGTGAGGCACAAGGCATGTGAACCTAGCTGACAAATTCAAACTTATGAAAATACCGATATCAACTTCAATGTTAGACAAATGCCAGACAACATGGTATAATTAACAGCAAACTAAATCACTGGCATCCTATTGAAGGGGAAATTGATGTGTTTATTGCTTTAAAGGGAATTGATGTTTGAAGGTCATTATTCCAGCCTTAAAGGTGCTTAAAAAAAATCAAGTAGCTACATTTCTGGGCATTTAATTTTTAAATATTGCTTCATGATACATGTTTTACTGTGTTAAGTGCCAGAAATATTTCAATATAAACTGAAGCTTGCAACAGGCCTCGAGTTAAATGTGGAGTTCATCATTAAGTAGAAATAACTGAAATTTAACACAATGGATAATCAGACTGGAAAAGTGTGCTAACCTGTGACATGAAAATGAATCAGCTCTAAACCTTATTTCAATGTATCGAACTTGACTCGGCAACATATGCAGAAATGTTCCTGCCCCGTTTGCCATGGACCCCAAATCCTGTTACGGTCGGAAATTCTCACGAGGGATCCATAACGGAATTTATGGAATGGAGATCTCACATTGAGATATTTCCCATATCCCCACCGGCGACATAATCAAGTTCACGAACTGCGAGGGTGTAAACACATTTACCATGTAGTTTCACATTTTAATATTCAAAAACGGCTTGACTCTGTTACTTCCAGGTTCGCCATATGCTCCCACTGCCGGCGTGACGTCACACCGGTAGGAATCATGACTGGTTTCCAGAAACGGAAAGCAGCCATGATGACCACGCCGGGATCGCGGAGGTGTGTATAGCCCCAGTATGGTGAGGGACATGTCCAGGCAGGGCCCTGGCACAACCCTTTGCACTTTGGCATTGTCAATCTGGCACTACCAGGTTGGCAGTGTCAGGGGGCAATGTCAGAGCTCAACACCATGAAGGACAAAGCAGCCCGCTTGATTGACACCCCATCCATAAACATTCACTCCCTCCACCACTGATGCACAGTGTCAGTAGTGTATACAAGATGCACAACAGGAACTCACCAAAGCTCCGGAGAGACCACCTTCCAATCCCATGAGCACTATGATCTAGAAAGGCAAGGGCAGCAGACACATGGGATAGTCCCCATCAAGCCACTCCCAATCCTGTCTTGGAAATCTACCGCCATTCCTTCACTGTCGCTGTGTCAAAGTTTTGGAATTCCCTCTCTAACAGCACTGTGGATTCACTACACCACATGGACATCAACGGTTCAAGAAGGCAGCTCACCACATCTTCCCAAGGGCAATTACGGATGGGCAATAAATGCAGGCCGTGTCAGCGACACCCACATCCATAATTTTAAAAATACTTCTCTAAAAGACATTAAGAAACTAGGTAAGTATTATAACAATCTGCAAGTTTCATGGTCATCATTACTGAAACTAGATTTTCTTCCGGATTTATTTAATTAACTGAACTTCATTTACCCACCTACCACAATGAGATATGAGCTCATGGCCCTTGTTCATTAGTCCCGGCCTTTGGATTGCTGGTCCAGTAACATAACCATTATGCTGTCACATAGCCAAACCTTTGCTTGATCTCCAGGGCAGCACGGTGGCATTGCTGCCTCACAGTGCCGAGGTCCTAGGTTCGATCCCGGCTCTGGATCACTGTCCATGTGGAGTTTGCACATTCTCTCCGTGTTTGCGTGGGTTTCACCCCCACAACCCAAAGATGTGCAGGGTAGGTGGATTGGCCATGATAAATTGCCCCTTAATTGAATTGGGAACACCAAATTTTTCAAAAAACAACCAAAAAAACTTTGCTTGAACTCAGAGTCTTCCAGGCAAGGGGGTCAACAAAACAAAATGGTTTTCCTGCTTTCAAGGTTATCATTAACCCAGCTGGTGAATTTAGTTGGGAGCCGATCATTTTTGGCCACCAACGTTATACCACATTCATCCAATCCTTAGAATTGGACTTTCACCGACATCAACTTCTCACAACCAATAAAAACAGTAAATGTATGAATCTGAATGGAATTTTACCTCCCATCAGGATTTTGGACATGATCCATGATTTCCCTCCGCTAATTTCAATTCATAAACTTACCGCTAAGTGATTTAAATTGACCCAGTCAAGGAAGGAAAAGAGAGAAATGCAATGAATGGATTTCACCCAATTCAAACAATTTTGTGTTCATTTGGTTGTCCTTCACTTTGGTTTTAAAGTGGTAGTGGGAGGCCAGGTGAAGTTTACTTGATGCATTTGCATGTAATTGATTTGTCCATTATTTTAACTCATTAATGTTAAACAGGTTAATTCTTCCATTAAAACGACAGAGCAGGCAAACCATTTGCACATAAATATGTTGCGTTTATATGTTAATCAGCATACTTCCTAATTTCAAGGCCTAAGTGTATCTGGCAAGAGGCTTTACAACCACAGCTGTGCGCTCACACTTGGCTTGAATTGGCCTTGTCTTTGTGATAGCAGGAAAAGCTAATCGTTTTGTCAGTGCTATAGACTCAATACCATGAGATTTTTCTGCTAAATGAACTCTGGCTGGTACAGACATTGATGTTTCCAAGAGTCGGCCATTAGAACTACCAAGCTGGGAAATGACCTTCTTCCATCTCAGTAGCTGTAAAATAATTTGGGTCTTCATTAATTTCACAAGTTTTAATGGAATATTCTCTGCCCTAGAGACACTTTGATCTTGCTGAATTGCTTGTCAGTATTAAGGTGGAATACCTCAAAGTTAAAAATAGGCATTCTATAACAGCCTTAAACCATCACACTAAACTGAATAGGACTCTATTTTTAGTTCAATAAGAGCCTTTTGTAAAAGTCGGTGCTTTGCAAAAGAGAACAAAATTATTCATTTAGATTTGGTTGAGTAGAAATTCCGATTGGCAGTTTTTTCCGACAAATTCTGAATGTACTCTTGCTGAATTTCTTTATGCCCTATTTTTATGAACATAATTAAATTAAATTAAATTAAATGAATCAATGCCTGTATAAAAAATATGCATGCAAGAATGTTGTACAAGTGCATTAAGTACTTGTACCTGAATTCCATCAATTGAAATGCAACCCTTAACACACTATGATCCAATCTCCTGTGGAATTGCTTATCGGAAGTCTCAAGTGCAATAGCAATTTTAATCTGCTGGGATTGAGCAGTGTTTCACATGGGTTACGTTCTTAAGAAAAATACCTGAGTAATGTCTTTGGAGAAATAGTTTAAACAGGCATATCCACATAATTCTAACTGCTTGTAAATGCATCAGGTCAATGAGAGGGCAACTGTAATGATTTGTAAATTTATGGCTAAGGTGTAAGAAACCCTGCACAAAAAACTTGCTCTCTTTCAAAGTGTGACACCTGGGGTGATGGAACCATGGGAGTAGGAGTTTTGTATATAATAAATACTTAAAATAAGCAAAACATCTACAAAACAAAATTGCCCTCATAATGCAGTTCAAAGTACTCTCAGGTACAGACTCTGTTATTTTAACACAATGACTACTTGAACTTAAATTATTATTTTTGAGGACAGCATGGTGGCCCAGTGTCTAGTACTGCTGCTTATGGCGCTGATGACCCGGGTTCAATCCTGGCCCTGGGTCACTGTCTGTGTGGAGTTTGCACATTCTCCCCGCGTCTGTGTGGGTTTCATCCCCACAACCCAAAGATGTGCAGGCTGGGTGGATAGGCCATGTTAAATTGCCCCTGAATTGGAAAATTAATTGGGTACTTTAAATGTATAAGGGAAAAAAAAATTATTAGTTTTGGAGGAAGGTGGAGAGCAACATTTTGGGATTGTTGGAGGATTGGAAGATAGTTAATATCACAATACAATATCACAATCCCAAAGTCCACAACCTTCAGAGTACAGCAGCACTTGTTTGGTGTTGGCACTTGCATGTTTTATAGAATCTGATCCAGACAGGAGAGATCATTGTTCTTACAAGTCACGTCTGTACTGTGTTACTTATTCCTGATGTTCCCTTCTATTCTTCACTCAGAGTATAAAAGCCATACAGAAAAGTTTCCTCCTGACTTTCCCAACGATGGGAATAAGGCACGTTACGTCAGTCAATGTCTGGTGGGAACAACTCATGTGTTTTGACAGAATTCCCACAGGATGCTCCTCCAGTCATTGTTGCCTGACTGAGAATCCAACAGAGACGCTGCCCTTCCTCACTTATTGCACATTTTCGAAATGTGCAATATGAAATGTTACCATTTTGCATATTTTAAAGTGTTTAATAATGTTTACTGTATCTCAATGCAATCATTTTACCATGTCCTCTTTTATGCCATAGTCAGCTCCATACCTTCTCTCCATTGGAACACTAAGAAAACATTATCATCAACTTTTGTACTGCTTATATTGAGTGATTGATTTGTGAACTGAATCTTCAAGGAATAAGAAAATTAAAGACATTTCCTACAGAGATTTGCAATTGTATTTTGCATAAATAGTATCCATTGATAAATTCTGTTCAACAACTGCACAGAGATCACAGGGACAGGATTTGCAATGGCCAGCTGTCCATTTCTTGACTAACAAATTGGGTGACTGACTAAGAAATATCTTCTGGATTGCTTGGGCATATCTTTCCAGCTTGAATCAATTTTTTTGACCCAGACTTTAAAAGGGCCTCCAAGGATTGCAGTCCAGATCAGGCGATTTGAATGTGAAAATTTGAGTTGCAATTTTAATGTATAAATAGGTTGTGTGCGACTTTTACAATTGTACAGAATGTTGCATAGATTTCCCAATGGTGCATAAAAGATCACACGCCCCATACCAACTCATTCAGTGTCCACCAGACCTCAAGAACCATGATGAGATTAAATTAAATAAAGTACTAAATATCTATTAGAGCCTTTGCTATATAAAAAAAAAGCACCCACTTCATGAAATCCCATTCAAATCCACTTAAGTGCATAATAGGTGCATAATAAAAATATCTGGAATTAAAAAGTCTAACGATGACCATGAAACCATTGTCAATTGTCGGGGAAACCCATTTGGTTCACTAATGTCCTTGAGGGAAGGAAATCTTCCATCTTTACCTGGTCTGCCCTACGTGTGACTCCAGACCCACAGCAATGTTGTTGACTTTTAACAGCCCCCTCAAGGGCAATTAGGGATGCACAATAAATGCTGGCACAGCCAGCGATGCCCACGTCATATGAACGAATTATAAAAAGTAGCTAATCTATTATAAAAACAAATAGTTCCATTCATAGCCCCACATCAAAAACAATTAATCCTTCAATAACATTTTCTGGCTGTCAACCAAATTATGAATTTACAACCTTCCAATGAGATAACAGGATTTTATGACCCATCTGTCAGGCACAGAAAATTTGATGGATGGCTTGCTCATCACCTTCCCGCCCGTCCCCACCGATCTGGCCCCAATAATATAGAGAGGCAATTAAGATTCCCACTAGCTCTCTGACACAGGCCTATTGAGGCCCTTACATAGCTAATTAATGGCTACATCAGGCTCTAATTCAGCCTCACTGTCATAAGAAAGAAGAGGATATATCCTTTACCTGTGCCCTGCATGTACTGGGCAGCCACTAAGATCATACCCGCCTTTGTTCTTCCTGCCTGGCGTAAAATCTCCCACCCCCTTCACTCACTCTGATGCCTAGTTCTTCCCCGCCCACAAAGCTTGGGAATTGCCTGTCTCCGACATCCATGACACTTCTTTTTTCTTTTTAAGCTTTCACTGACACAGGCAGCCTGTTCTTTTCTGAAATTAAAGGGTTTAGGATTCAAATAACTTGACTGCTGGACAGTCTACAAACCTTGGGCGGAATTCTCCGACCCCCCGCAAGGTCGGGGAATCGCTCGGGACCTTCGTAAATCCCACCCTCGCCGTGGCTGGAATTCTCTGCCACCCGGGAATCGGCGGGGGCGGGTCCCCTGCGGCGATTCTCCGGCCTGCAATGGGCCGAAGACCCACCGCTGTCAGGCCTCTCCTGCTGACGTGGTTTAAACCACCTCATGGGGCGATTGGACCCCGGTGGGTGCCCCCACGGAGGCCTGGCCCGCTATCGGGGCCCACCAATCGGCGGGCGGGCCTGTGCCGTGGGGGCACTGTTTTTCTTCTGCCGCTGCCACGGCATCCACCATGGTGGAGGCGGAAGACACCCCCTCCACCACGCATGCGCCGGTGGTGACATCAGCAGCCGCTGACGCTCCGGCGCATGCGCGGACTCACGCCGACCGGCAAAGGCCTTTCAGCCAGCCCCGACGCCGGTTAGTGTGGTGCCAAAGGCTGTTGGTGCCAGTCGGCGGAGCGGGAGCCACTCCGGCACGGGCCTAGTCCCTAAAGGTGCGGAGAATTCCGCACCTTTGGGGAGCCCTGATGCCGGAGTGGTTGGCGCTATGCCGGGACCCCATACCCCGCCGCGTAGCTGACCCTGTGACACAACTTTGACCCTGTTTCAGCTCATCTGCTGGGCAGCACTTCTGCCTCACAACGCCAGGGACCCAGGATCGATTCCGACCTTGGGTGACTGTCTTTGTGGAGTTTGCACGCCTAACCTGCACATATTTGGACTGTGGGAGGAAACCGGAGCACCCGGAGGAAACCCACGCAGACACGGGGAGACCGTGCAGACTCCGCACAGTCAGTGACGCAAGCCAGGAATCAAACCTAGGTCCCTGATGCTAGGAAACAACAATGCGAACCATTGTGCTACCGTGCTATCCTCAGAGGGAAAACGGGTCAATGAATTTGTATTTCAATTTATCCACAAACATCTCCTCTTGTAACTGATGGCTATGGGGGAGACAGTGGCTCAGTGGATTGCTTGACTAGCAATCAAGAGCCCTAGGCTAATGGTCTGGGACGAGGTTCAAATTTCACCATGGTGAGATTTAAATTCAATTAATTAAATCTACAGTTCATAGTAATGATGATAATGACACTCTCAGATTGTGATAAAAACTTGTCTGGTTCACCTCCACTATCATTACCTGGTCTGCTGTACATGTAACTCCAGATCTACAGTCAGAACAATTTGGGATGGGTGTGAATGCTGGCCTTGCCAGATATGGTCACATCCCATGAAAGTATACATTCAATTAAAGGTTTCATTACTTTAGCAATTTCTTGTGGGATATTAATATGTAAGCTTTGGTTCACTCCTCATTAGAAGACAAACGGTTTAAGGCACACCCCAGAGGTGTTGAGCCAATTATTGAGGTGACCTCCAATGCAGCATTGAGTGAGTGCTGTACTGATGATGGCGCCATTTTTGTGATGAGGTGTCAAACATAGGCCTCTGCGTATAAAAGATCCTATAGAGCAGGGAAATTCTCTCAGTATAACATTTATCTCTCAATGAACATGATTAAAATTTATCATCTGGTCAGCACGGTAGCATTGTGGATAGCACAATCGCTTCACAGCTCCAGGGTCCCAGGTTCGATTCCGGCTTGGGTCATTGTCTGCGCGGAGTCTGCACATCCTCCCCGTGTGTGCGTGGGTTTCCTCCGGGTGCTCCGGTTTCCTCCCACAGTCCAAAGATGCGCAGGTTAGGTGGATTGGCCATGCTAAATTGCCCTTAGTGTCCAAAAATTGCCCTTAGTGTTGGGTGGGGTTACTGGGTTATGGGGATAGGGTGGAGGTGTTGACCTTGGGTAGGATGCTCTTTCCAAGAGCCGGTGCAGACTCGATGGGCCGAATGGCCTCCTTCTGCACTGTAAATTCTATGTAATTTTCTGATTGCTTTCACGGAATTGGAATGAGGATGTCCTACCCCATTTCTGACAAATCACCCAGTAAGGGTAAGGGAACAGGGCATGATTCACATGGGAGAAAACCCCAAATTCAGCAGGATCTTTAAAACCTGGTGTTGAGTTTAAACAGGCACTATTTTAACTGTTCTAAATCCCTTAACCAACCAGATGAGTCCCAAATTTATGGTTTAGCTATTGAAGAGCTGATAAGCTCTGTTTAATTGTCATGGTCAGAAGGTTATTTTTTAAATCTCCCTCTCTTCCATTTGTTGTAAAGAAAAACAGTTGTAGTCATCTGTGATTGTTAAAAATAACCCCTCTGGAACAGCACGGTGGCGCAGTGGTTAGCACTGCTACCTCACGCTACTGAGGACCTGGGTTCATAACTGGCCCAGGTTACTGTCCATGTGGAGTATGCACATTCTTCCCATGTCTGCGTGACTCTCACCTCCACAACCCAAAGATATGCAGGGTAGATGGATTGGCCACGCTAAATTGCCCCTTAATTGGAAAAATAAAGTTTTAAAAAATTAACATTCTGCTCGACTGCTTTTATTGACAGGCCAATGGATGTAGCATCTGTCTGAGCAGTTTCATTGGAAGTATTTGTTTACATTGACACTGGGATTATCATTATAAATTCTTGGTTGAATTTCAAAAACTATAATTATCTCAGCAGGTAATTGTGAGTTCACAATTTTATTGATAGGTTATTAAAGGATAGCATATATGAACAAAAGTTTGTTTGATTTCATAAGAGATTAACCACTTCAAGAAATTTTGAAAATTTTCATGGATGTGAGATTTTTATTTGCCCTCAAGCCTATATAATGAGAGCTGAATTAGATTTCTAGATGTTTTTTTCCAACACCACATGGCTCCTGAGGTCTGCCCCTGGTGGATTGGATGAATTGGCATTTAGTTGGCATGGGGAGAAAAGGAGCCATAAGAGGTGGGTTAGTGGGTTAAGGAGTATTGGGGTGAGGGCTACAGGTCCTAAGACCTTCTAAAATAACTCCTAGTCAGCCCAGCTCAGCATGCACCTGCCCCCAAGTCATTCCAGCTTCTGGTTCCGGGGCAATGAGCCCAACTTAATCCTGCATCTACACCCACACCTGCCTCCAATTCCAGAGCTCAAGATTTCATGAGGCGGCCTGGAAACTAAAACAAAATTCCCGACTTGAGCTACCCACTGCAGTAGCCATTTGGCTATTACTGCCTGCTGAATTTTCAACATGAGTGATGACACTTCAAATAATGCTCAATGGCTGGCATACACTTGGGACATCCTGGGGTAGTTGAAAACATTATATAAATGCAAGCTCTCATGACACACATGCTAAGAACTGGAGTTTATTTTATGTTCTTCTTTTATTAACGGCGGCTTGCACTTTGTGGGTTGGGGACAAGTAAAGTATCATTAAAACAGCTTTGCAGCATTCAAAACTATTATTTTATGATGTGTGCTGGAGGACACATTGGCCAGTTAATGTCACTTAGTCCTTTACAGCAGTGTAAAAATCCACTTAACGCAAACTAAAAATATAATTGCTCGCATCAGGTATGTGCCATCATTTGTACCAGTAATCAAATTATTACATAGAAAAAGGATGACACAGAAATAAGGGTAGGAAATAATGGGTAAGGAATCAGATTATTTTCTAGACAATCTGCAGAGGGGCAAATATTTTGCGGGCGGTCTGTATTTCTGTAAATAATTCTGTGTTCAAGAATTGTGATTTTCACCAATTCTTGCTCTGATTGAACTTGATCTCAGCACTGGGCATCGTGGAACAATTGCGATGATTCATAATGTTGAATGGATTTGCACAGTAAGCGATCGACAGGATTAGCAATGGACTAATGGACTGGCAGATGGAATACAATGTTGACAAATGTAAGGTTATCCATTTTGGTAGGAATAACAGCAAACGGGATTATTATTTAAATGATAAAATATTAAAGCATGCTGCTGTGCAGAGAGACCTGGGTGTGCTAGTGCATGAGTCACAGAAAGTTGGTTTACAGGTGCAACAGGTGATTAAGAAGGCAAATGGAATTTTGTCCTTCATTGCTAGAGGGATGGAGTTTAAGACTAGGGAGGTTATGTTGCAATTGTATAAGGTGTTAGTGAGGCCACACCTTGAGTATTGTGTTCAGTTTTGGTCTCCTTACTTGAGAAAGGACGTACTGGCACTGGAGGGTGTGCAGAGGAGATTCACTAGGTTAATCCCAGCGCTGAAGGGGTTGGATTATGAGGAGAGGTTGAGTAGACTGGGACTGTACTCGTTGGAATTTAGAAGGATGAGGGGGGATCTTATAGAAACATTTAAAATTATGAAGGGAATAGATAGGATAGATGTGGGCAGGTTGTTTCCACTGGCGGGTGACAGCAGAACTAGGGGACATAGCCTCAAAATAAGGGGAAGTAGATTTAGGACTGAGTTTAGGAGGAACTTCTTCACCCAAAGGGTTGTGAATCTATGGAATTCCTTGCCCAGTGAAGCAGTTGAGGCTCCTTCATTACATGTTTTTAAGGTAAAGATAGATAGTTTTTTGAAGAATAAAGGGATTAAGGGTTATGGTGTTCGGGCCGGAAAGTGGAGCTGAGTTCCCAAAAGATCAGCCATGATCTCATTGAATGGCGGAGCAGGCTCGAGGGGCCAGATGGCCCACTCCTGCTCCTAGTTCTTATGTTCTTATGTTCTTATGACTAGATTTTCCAGCCCTTCCCGCTGGCAGGATCTTCCGGTCCTGCAGATCAGGCCCCTCCCCCACGGTAGGTTCCACTGCAGCAGCGAGGACGTGCCATGCAAAGCACCATAGGCAGCTGTGGGACTGGAAGATCCCACCGGTCGCCAATGGCAACCGCTTCTAACACTGGAAAACAGGCCACAGCTGGCCTGCAAAATCCTGACCTGGTCTATTTTCAGACAACATTGACAACGGTAAGAAAATTCTATATTTTTTTAAAGTCTAAATTAGAAAGACCAGTGCCCCTGGTACCAGAATTTTTTTTCTTATTTCAAGAAGAAACCCAAAATATGAAAAATGTTATAAAAAGCATCATGAGAGGAATTTTAGAGGCAATTAATGTCCATTTAAGGGCTTCATTCAGCCACCACAGGTTTTCAAACAGTGGCGTAGATAGGAGCTGCCATGCGAGAAGTCGAAAAAGTGAATCCTTCTCAGGTTTGCATGTAGACTCCCAGGGACGGATGCCATCATTCAAAGGCTTCCACCAATTACCTGAAGGCAGGTAACACTGCGGACTACTGTGTTCTTCACTGATATTAAAATCACATGCTGTGCAGGCTGCATGGGTAGTGGGTGTGGTGCTGCCTGCCACCAGATAATCGATGTAAGTCGATGTCGTGCCGCTGGAAGCAACACACACACATACACATGGACAGTGACCCAGGGCCAGATTCAAATCTAGGTCCTCGTTGCTGTGAAGCAGCAATGGTTGGAAAGATTTTGAGAGGAAATGAATATGCATCTTTCGAATTTGGTCTGACCTGGGTATTATATTTTTAAAAACCAAGTATAATCACCAGAAATCATAAACTCCCCTTCCTGATTAACTGTCTAGATGATGCTCACAACAAACTATTAACCTTTCAAAAAATGATAAGAGGTGATGTCCATTCACTCACTATTTACTATAATGCTGAAATGCACAGATGTGCTTAAGTGCACTTCTGTGAATGCAGATCACTTTTTCTTAAAGGGACCCAAACTCATTCTGGCCCAAAGTCATTGCATTTGTAGATGCCCAAAATAGGGTACTTGTCCAATTGAGACTTACCTTAGCTTACAGTATCCTCTGGAAAAAAAAAACAACAATTAGTTAACATTGGAAAAGTGTCCAGTCTACCTCAGGTTACCCTGCAAGGGAAACGTATCTTAAAAAAATTGAACAATAGGTGAAGCGAGCTGTTTCACACTGTTACTACACAGTAGCAGCACAAGTGGTATTCATACTAACAGGATGTCTGGGCGTACAGGTTCACACATCTTTGAAAGTGGCAACACAATTGGGCAAAGAAGTCAAGAAAGCAGATGGAATGCTTCCCTTCATTGGACGGGGCATCGAGTATAATAACTGACAAGTCATGCTACTGTTGCATAGAACATTTGTAAGGCCGTACTTGGAATAATTCTGGTCGCCATACTACGAGAACGATGTGGAGGCTATGGAGAGAGTGCAGAGGAGGTCTACCAGGATGTTGTCTGGTCTGGAGGATGCAAGCTATGTGGAGAGGCTAAATAGACTCGGACTGTTTTCATTAGAAAGACGGAGGTTGAGGGGTGACCTGATCAAGGTCTACAAGATTATGAGGGGCATGGATAAAGTGGATGGGCAGGCACTCTTTCACAGGGTGGAGCAGTCAGTCACTAGGGGGCATAGGTTTAAGACCCGTGGGACAAAGTTTAGAGGAGATGTGCGAGGCAGGTGTTTTACACAGAGGGCGGTAAATGACTGGAATGCTCTGCCAAGGGAGGTTGTGGAAGCAGGTGCATTAACGGTGTTCAAAAGGCATCTCGACAAATACATGATTGAGATGAGTATAGAGGGAAGTGCTGAGGGTTTTGGCAAGGGTGGTATCATGACCTGTACAGGCTTGGAGGGCCAAAAGGCGTTACGTGCTGTATTGTTATTTGTTCTTTTGTTCCCTCCCATTGCACCGTGGAATAAAATGGGGAATGAGTGGGATTATTTCAGACATGGAATCAAGCTACTTCAGTTTGTTAGATTCATAAGAGATGTAATATTAGCAAATATCAACCAAACTTCTTTTCAGTAAGTTCAGTTCCTAGAACTGAACATGGTAAGGATCAATGTCCATTTTTAATGGAAGATCAGCAAATCACTGCAGACCTGATTCAGACCAGGCCCATTTTAACCATCACTTTTGGAGAGGGAACAACATTCAATTTAGATTTTTGAAGAAGATGGCTTCGCAGTAGGGCTAGATGGGCTGACAAGACAGCATCCAGAAATAATAAGTGCACTAAAAAAATAAAATGCCATTAAGGTACGGTAAAGTCAACTTTGCCCCAGTTGACCATTGGCTGCTTTTCCCTTTGAGGGGGAGAGCTGACTGGTGGTGATAGTAATAATCATAATCGTTATTGTCACAAGTAGGCTTCCATGAACACCGCAAATTAATTTACTGTGAAAAGCCGCAAGTCGCTGATTCCGGAGACTGTTTGGGTATATGGAAGGAAAATTCAGAATGTCCTAACATCACATCTTTCGGGACTTGTAGGAGGAATCCGGAGCACCCGGAGGAAACCCATGCAGACACGGGGAGAACGTGCAGACTCTTCACAGACAATGACCCAAGTCGGGAATCGAACGTGGGATGCTGGCGCTCTGAAGCAACAGTGCTATGCCTGAGGATCAACACATGTCAGGCGAGGGGCAAGGTTGAGAAGGCAGGGCCTTCAATGCTAACAGAACATTCTAGATAGATAAATGGGGCTGCACATTTTATTTGTATGTTCATAATTGGATGGATTTACTAACAGCAGGGTAGAGGAAAGTCCTACCTTCTTTTTGTGTTGATAAATTGCTCTCTGTGTTCCCTCATTTCGAAGTTAGTGTTTGGGCACCATCATCACTCTGGTGCCTTAGTCACTTTTATCATTCAGGACAGCTCATTCCATTGTAGGAGCTGAGGCATTATGGTCAATACTGATTATGTCTTCACTTGGTGTCAATATTTTCAACAAATCATTAGATAGCAATGAGGAATACGGTAACTCTGGGTGATTCCCTCTGGAACTCCAAGCCCAGGGGAATCACAACATTCCCAACTGACTTGTCTGCAATTGGTGTTGCTTTGATAGATAGAGTTACCAAGTCATAGAGGTCTGCAGCGCAGAAACGGCCCTTCAGCTCATTGTGCCTATGCCGGTCAAAAACAACCACCTAACTATTGTAATCCCAGTTTCCAGCACTAGGCCCATAGCCTTCTATGCCTTGGCATCACAAGTGCACATCTTAATACTTCTTTAAATTTATGAGGGTCTCATGAGTTTCAGACTCGCAGCAACCTCTCGGTGAATAACATTTTCCTCACATCCCCTCTAAACCTCCTGCCCCTTACCTCAAAGCTATGCCCCCAGTCATTGATCCCTCCAGCAAGAGGAAAAGTTTATTCCCGTCTACTCTCTCTATGCCCCTCATAATTTTACATATCTCAATCATGTTCCCCCTCAGTCTCCTCTGTTCTAAGGAAAACAACCCCAGTCTATCCAATCTCCCAATAGGGTGAGTCAATCCACTCACTCCATATCAGCTTTCCATGGCTCCTCAAATGCTCAGTTATAATTACTGCAACTATTTTTTAAATGGATGACTTAACATAGCTGCTGCCTTGTTAGCTCAAGAACAAAAATATCAGAAAGAAGCACTGTGGTGATGTAGCATTACAAAAATGATGTTATTTTAGATGCACACAAAATTCATCCCATAGAAGGCAACATTTTAGCTAAGATTGGATGTGCAAACAGCATGGGTAAAGTCAGTTCTTAGGCCCATCCTCCTCAAATATTTATAGAAGTGTGTTATTGAACAACATGCAACTCTGGCTGCACTGTCAGAAAAAAATGCCAAAATATTGATTTGTTTGGAGACCTGCTTACATTTTGCCACTACCTCTTCAGGAAAGACTTTCAAAAGCCCAGCTCTAATTGTTAGATCCCAAATGTTTATTCTTCAGAATAGAAGCTGGAGAACAAAAATCAGTGCCAAGCCAAACAAGGAGGCACTTGTAGCAGCAAGCTCTGTTTGTATGCTTTGTTCAATGACTCCCAAATAACTCCAGAGTGGAAAGTGACTTAATTTTCGAAAGAATAGGCATAGCTGCTTCCCACACTACATTTCCACATGCAAACAGCCCAAAGTCTTACTCGCAAACTGTTTATCTTGAAACAATGCAAGCCGTTTTCATGAAGAGGGTGTGGAGGAAATGCTCATATGGGAACAGTGCTCTGTCTGCCAAGTGTAAGGCATTAAAGTACACAGGTTTTTGGTCAACAAATTTGGGGAAAGAGCCTGGCACCACCGGTTTTTTTTCTCTAACCAGGCAGGTACACATGACAAATTTGCAAATTGTACACAATTGCTTCAACTCATATTTTACTTTTACAGTCACGAGGCTGTTTACTGGTAGACAGCTTATTCACACTGGTGAATCTGTTTCCAGAGCTCAATGGAACAACACATTTTCAGACAATTCCTGGACTCTTTAATTATTCGTTTATAGAGCAGACCGCTTTTCTCTAGTGACAACTTCAGACCCACTTACCACCCCACACGCAAACACGACCCCCCCGCAACACCACCTGACCCCCTGTCCTCGAGCGTTGATTTTTCCACAAGCAAGCATATATGGTTGACCCCTAGTGAGAGAGCGACAGGGGAATTCTGATGTTTGGTGTCACAGTCTATTGATAACTTCCACATAGATCATTTCAGTGTGGCAGCAACCCCTGTCGATACAGTGTCAGTTCCACTGCCTTTTCAATAGCAGTTATCGAACCTCCAAAAAACATCGGTTTAACAACGCGCAAGTCAGTCAGGCTTGTCAAGTGCATTAGGCTTGTGATAAGCTCGCTTCAAATTCTGCTCCTCTGCTCAAGGGCAAGAAACAGAAATAAGAAAACAAATTGAACTGTTAGGGCAATAACATACACAGCAGAGCTCTCTTAACTACTGTTTAAACAACCTTTGAACAAAGTAACTGGAGTCTCTTAACCACTATGCTACCGGGTAACAGGTTAAGCCTTTTCTGCCAAATGTATAACTGATAATGTTACAATCATTGATGCACTTTTATTAGACCAGAACATATTTGTCTGCTGTTCCTTTAATTCACGCAACATTTAAACATTCTTTCAGATTCCAGTTTGCTGCTGTGAATATGTTCAAATCTCTGAAACGTCTACCATGTGTGACACCACGGAAATAATCCCAACTGAATGTAGATAGGACATTCACTCAACTGAAATCCTCTGGGAATATGAGATCTTCAATAGCTCAAATGCTCTTAAAATGGCTAAACAAAGTTCCCTCCCGTTTCCACTGTAATTTCATTAAAATTATACGTATTAAAAATGTTTGCTGATCGTTGTTTATCTCTTACGAATGTAACAAACTGAGGCAGTTTCAATGTGGAGTCAAGTTTAATTCCACATCTGAAATAATCCCACCCCTCCCCCAATATATTTTTAAGTGCAATGTTAATGGGAGGGAACTTCCTCCAGGTTTTTATCAGCTCAGACCAGTCATGATTTCTGCTACACAGACAAATTGAAGGATCACTTATTCTTCATGCAAGAACCTGTTTAATCAGTGGATATTCCTCTAATTGTTCCCGTATATTTTCAGATTGAGTCTTGATAATGATCACGCTCTTAGGGAGCCTTTTTGACCAAGAATATCTTTGTTGTCCTTTCAAACTACGATAAGAATTGCGGATACATTGAAGGTTTGGCGCCACTATAAAGCAATTTCTGCTTCACTCTGATGCTACTGGCAGAGCATGCTGAATGTATTTGCACCTGAAGTTTTGAAGGAGATTCATATCGGTTTTCTTCACAAAGTTTCAACAAACTTGAAATGACTGTTTATAGCATTCTGCTGGAAACAACCATGATACTGAGCACCAATGCTGAATTTGTTGGGCCTTGTGAACTACTCGGCCCCTCGAGCCTGCTCTACCATTCAATAAGATCATGGCTGATCTGATTTCAACTTCGACTCCACATTCCTGCATACCCCTATAACCTTTAACCCCCTTGCTTGTCAAGCATCAGAAAGAGCAAGGAACTGATCATCAACTTCAGGAAGCGTAGCACGACACTACACCCATCTGCATCAATGGCTCCGAAGTGGAGATGGCCGATAGTTTAAGTTCCTGGGCGTCATCATCACCAACAGTCAGATTGGTGCTGTGGCTTAGATGGTTAAAACGCCTGTCTTGTAAACAGGAGATCATCACCAACAGTCTGTCCTGGTCCACTCACGTTGATGCAACAGTCAAGCAACAATGACTCTACTTCCTACGGAAGCTAAAGAAATTCGGCATGTCTGCAGCGACTCCCACAAACTTCTACAGGTGTGCGATAAAGAGCACCCTATCCAGCTGCATCACAGCCTGGTATGGCAACTGCTCGGCCCAAGATTGCAAGAAACTGCAGTGTGGTGAACTCAGCCCAAAGCATCACACAAGCTTGCCATCCTCACATTGATTCTGTATACACCTCCCGCTGCCTCAGGAAGGCAGACAGCATTATCAGAGACCCCCCCCCTCCCCCACCCAGGCATTGCCTTCTTCCGGACTCTTCCATCCGGCAGAAGATACAGAAGGCTGAAGACCCGCACGTTCAGACATAGGAACAGCTTCTTCCCCACAGCTACAAGACTTCCCAACAACTCTCCCTCGACTGATCTGTTCCCTGTAAGAACACTATTCACGATGCCCTATGCTGCTCTTGCTCATGTATTTGCTTTGTTTGGCCCCTTATTCCACACTGTAACCAATGACGATTTGTTGATGTACCATTTGTCAATGTACTCTGGAAATTATTCTTTTTTGTCCACTATGTATGTACTGTGTATGTTTCCTTGGCCGCAGAAAAATACTTTTCACTGTACTTTGGTACATGTGACAATAAATCAAATCAAATCAAGAATCTATTTTCCTTTTCCATATAAATATTCAAGGACTCTGCTTCCATCGTCCTTTCAGGAAGGGAGTTCCAAAGACTCATGACACTCAGAGAGAAATATTTTTTCCTCATCTGTGTCCTAAATGAACGGCTCCTTATTTTGAAATAGTGGCCCCTGGTACTGGATTCTCCCACAAGAGGAAACACCCTTTCCACATCAAGCTTGTCAAGATCCCTCGGGGTCTGATACATTTCAATCACGTTTCTTGCACACTTGCATGGATTTTCAGCAGGCTGAACAGTTTAAGTGCTAGATTTGTTTGGTAATTGTTCTGTGAAATGCACAGGATGTTTTACTAAGTAAGAGGCACTTTATGAACGTAAGTTGTTACTGTTGTAATGCCATCTGTCATGCAGGCTGAGGGATTGTATAAGCCTACAAAATTTTGTTTTAATTCAGTCTATGCATTGCACTAATCTCATCCTTATCAGATGAATATCAGGAACATTGACAGGTTCTTGCATGTCAAAGACTGCAAGAACAATGGGCGGAATTCTGCGCTCCCCTCGTGGCGTGGGAGAATCGTGGGAGGGCCTCCCGACGTTTTTCACACCCCCTGGCGCCCCCAGCGATTCTCCCCCCCACTCGGAAAAATCGCCGCTCACCGTTTTTCACGGCGAACGGCGATTCTCCGAGCCCGTGGGCCGAGCAGCCGGCCCTTCACGCCCGTTTCAACACGCCAGCAACCACACCTGGTCGCTGCATTCATGAAACGGGCGGCAGATGCCTGTTTGGGGCATGTAGGGGCCCGATTGGCACGGGAGCACCATGACTGTGCTCGGGAGGGGACAGGCCCGCGATCGGTGCCCACCGATCGTCGGGCCAGCGTCCAAAACGGACGCACGCCCGGCAAGATCAAGCCGCCACGTCTTGCCAGGTGGCTGAGGAGAAAGACGGCCACCGCACATGCACGGTTCACACCGTCTGCGTGATTAAGTCATCCGCACATGCACGGGTTGGACCCAGCAACCTGCGCATGCGCGGATGACCTCACAAATTCGCCGCCGGGAAAGACGGAGGCCCACTCCTAGCCCCCCGGGTAGGGGTGAATTAGGTGCGGGGAGCGTGCCCCGAGGCCGTCGTGAACCTCGGCCGATTTCACGACGGCCATCCCGATTTTTATCGGGAGCGGAGAATACCGCCCAATGTCAATCGTCTTTTTGCAGACATACAGGGCTGGATTCTTCGATTTGCAGACTAAGTGCTGACAGCAGCATGGAAACAGCATCGTTTTACTCCATAAAAAACGGCACCTTACCCGCACCGATCCTCTATCCGGTGAAGGGCGAGCAGCTCCTCAGCATAAAGCTCCCGGCTTTACCTGCGGATATGGCTGGAGAATGGCCGGTCCGTGGCCGCGCTTGCGCACGGCGGCAGCGCACGGACCCGGCCTGCCAAAAACTGCCCCCTTACAACACCCCTCACCACCCCTGGACCACCCCCCACCAGTGCCCCAAGCTCTTGCCACAGCTTCCTCTGCCCGCAGAACGGCTTTCCCCCCCCTCAACCCCCCGACTGTCGCGGCGCTGGACTCAGTCCACAGCCGCTACACAAGGTTTCCCGAACGGTATGAGCACACGCGCCCCACGTCATCAGAAAGTCAGCCCATCAGGGGCGGAGCATCGGGGGATGGCCTCAGGTGACATCCTGAGGCCGTCCATATGGCGTGTGGGGTGGAGCATCGTAAATGAGGCACCGCCCTCGATTTTTGCCACAAACAGGGTTTCTCTGGCCAATCGCCAAATGCAATTTCGGCGTCGCCGACCGGAGAATCCTGCCCACTGTTTCAATTCTTCTGGGCCATAGCAGTGATGCTCCAACATTTTGTTTCCTGGAGGGCAACAAGCTGGAAGACGATGACAAGGAACAAAGAAGGGCTGTATCAGAAAAATTGTGGTTCTTGCTCACTCATATGCAGATCCAGGAACAAGTAGATTCAGCGTAAATATCATCATTCAGTGGCTCAGTTTAGCAAGCAGGCAGTTACAAAGAGATATCACCTGCCTCAAGGAGTTCAGTGGGAAACCTAAACTTAGTTCCAGATCTGTCAGTCAGTTGGTCTGGATACCACAGTCACAGGTTTTTACACTTTAGATTCCTTGCTGGCTAACAGAGGGAACATCAACAATATCTGTTAACTTGCTATTTGTGATGGATCAGTTGGCAGGCATTTTATTCAATGTGACTAACACCTTAATCCTGCTGAACAATGGAAGAAACATGTTGGACCACCTAATTCTACCAGACTACTGGGTTTTAGAGATTAGTGGTGATGGTGGTGCTTGATTGAACCTACAAAACCTCACACCTATGGAGCACCCTTAATGTAACTGTGGTAACACGGGCCATTTAAGGGAGGTGTCCTTGTAGTCCACATGACTGGCTCAGGCCCTATCATGCAGGGGTGTGCGAATCCCAATCAATGAAGGATCAGCGCCCGTCCCAAGCAGCGGGGTTCTAGCCAGAATCAACCCAGGAGCCAGAGTGTTTACTCCTACATTAGAGACTCTGGGCAGGATTCTCTGTTGCCCGACGCCGACATCGTAATCGGCGACTGGGGGGGAGAATCCCTGCTTACGACCGAATCGGGGGTGGAGCCTATTTACAGATGCTCCACCCCCTCCAAAATGGCATCATCGAACAGTACCCCGCACGCCATTGGGACAGCCTTAGGACGTCACCTGCAGGCCCTCTCCTAATGCTCCGTCCATGATGGGCCGAGTTCCCAACAACGCGGGTGACGTGTGCTTTCAGTTTTCAGGAACCTGGCGTGGCAGCTGCGGACTGCGTCCAGTACTGCCACAGTTAGGAGGGAAACGTGCTGCTGGATGGGGAGGGCTTCAGTGAGGGGTAGGTGGACCTGTGGGGGGTGGTCCGGGGTTGGCGCAGGGGTGTCCAGGGGGGCACTCTTTGGCAGGTTGCGTCCGCGTACAGCCGGACAATGTTGTACAGCGTGACCAATGCAGGTCAGCACCGTGCACATGCGGGGCCACGTACCCGGCAATTCTCCAGGCGTTTATACTGGGAAGGCCGTTTATTTTACATGGTGCTGCTACTAGCCCCTCATCAGTTGGAGCATCGGTGCGGGGGCGGCACCAACATTTTCATCGTCAAACCAGATATATCCTCCGGACATAGCCTCAAAATCGGAGAATCCAGCTCTCTGTGTCTGTACATAAGTACCCTTGTTAATTGACAATAAACCTTTAGTTCTTCATTACTACTGTCTATCTGGTATTGCCTTGAGCCACCACATTGACGAAACATATAAACCAGATCAATCACAAGCCCGCAGTTGTCAAAGTGTCAACGATGTATGTGTGAGAGAAAATTGCCCTTGATTGGGAAGTTAGACCCATTCAATCAGGGGACCGAAGACTGGAGCCAGTATATCAACACACTCTGTTACTTCTATATGACAAATGAAATAACAGGGGAGGATTAACAGAAGGATATCCGATTAACAGCTTGTGGGCGAACACCTACAACTTTGTAAGAAATTTGACCCCTCCAGATTCTCCTAACACTAAGTCATTTGACCCTCTGTGAAGTTGATCAGGGAGCATTTAAACACCAGACAGTTGATCATACTAGAGTGATGCAAGTTCAACTTGACTGTTAGGGATTTTGGAAAACCAACCTCCATCTTTGTTGCCAGACTCAAGAAAATGGCTGAGCACTGAAAGTTTGGTGCAGCACTGGGTGATATGCTGCGTGATCATTTAGTATGCGGTATTAACAACATAAATATGCAAAATAAGCTTCTGGCTAAAGTGAAGATCACCCTAGATAGGGCGATAGAGATCACCCAGGCAACAGAGTCTGCTGAGAAGGGCTTGTCAGAGTTTCAAAGCGTGCAAGAGGGCAGAGTGAACCAGTTCTGGGTGGTATGGCTGCATGGCGTGCAACCAGGTTGACATACACAAAGGAAGTTCAGCCACAATTCCAGGAACAGGGTTGTAGTCAGTGGCCTGGAAAGAAATTGAGCTGTCGGTGCAGGGGAGATCACTCTAGGAATCGTGCCACTGCAGAGAGTTTATTTGTTTTTGGTGCAATAGGAAGTTCCAAAACACAGCACCAGTGAACAAAGTGGAGAAGAATTCAGATGAAGAGTCTGAAACATAGAGATTAAACATGGTGAGAATGAACAAAACAGCCCCATTGGAGATACTCCTAATAGTAAATGGAAGACCACATAAGATGGACATTGACACCAGGGCGTCGACTACAGTTATGGGTGAGTAAATGTTTAAATATCTTTGTGGAGGTGTTCGGTCTTTAAACTTGAGAGAGACAACAGCCAAGTTGGTGGCATATACAGGGAAGACCCTGAACAATTTGAAAACAACGTTGATTTGAGTGCCATATCAACAACATGATGCCCAGTTACCCATGATCATTGTCGAGGGACATTGACTAAGCCTGATGGGGTGAGATTGATTGCGCCAAATCAAGTTGAAGTGGTTAAAAAAAAATTAAATCTCAGACAGTCTTGAACATGTGCAAGGACATGTCCCAGAATGAGTTAAGTTGAATAAAGGGAGTATATGCTAATATTTATGTCCATCCAGACTCAACAGCCAAGTTTTTCAGAGCACGACTGCCCCTTATGGATTGCACCAAAAAGTGGAAGATGAACTTAAATGCCCATAAGAACTGAGAATTATCACATCCGTGCAACTTTCAGAATGGGCAACATCCATCGCCCCTGTATTAAAGCTGGGCCGCTCTGTTAGGATATGCGAGGACTGCAAGCTTACAATAAACCAGGCAGCCAAGGAGATAAATAGCCAATTCCATGAACTGAAGACCTTTATGTGAAGTTAGCAGGGGACCTCACTTGTACAAATCTTGACCCCAGTCATGCGTACTTGCAGTTGTGGCTGGATGAAGTTTGAGACAATCAACATGCACAAAAGTCTGTTTCAGTACACCAGATTACCTTTGGCATCCCCTCGGACTGTACGCTATTCTAGCCCAAAATGGAGAATCACCTTCAAGGTATCCTAATAACACGAACATCACATGAGGAGCACCCAGAAAGTTTAGAAGATGTGTTGATAAGATTCCGAGATGCGGGAATCCAAGTCAAACATGAGAAGTGCAATCTCCAACCTAGGGAGCCACTTATCTGGGGTTCAAAGTGGATTTAAAGGGCATGTACATGCTTGAAGACAAGGTGAGAGCCAATAAGAGAAGTCTCAGCAGCTAGGAATGTGCCAGAGTTAAGGTCCTTCTTAGAGATGGTAAACTATTAGGTCCTTTTGTCCCCAATTTTGCAATGACATTGACACCATTGCATACGCTCTTGAGAACACAACAGTGTTTGCATTGGAAGGAACCACAGGAGCAAGCCTTCTAACATGTGAAGCAAGTCTTGCCATCTTCGAGCCTACTGGTTCATTTTGGTCTGAGAAACCCATCATTCTGACCTGTGATGCTTCACCATATATGACTGGGGCAGTTCTATCCCATTCAATGGAAGATGGCTCAGAGAGGCTAATTGCCTTTACCTCAAGAATGCTTCCTGGTGCATTTAAAAATGGCTCCCTGGGTTGTTCCTCACTGAGGCAGAAAGAACCAAGTCCCGGTTGATAGGGGTCGTTCTTTGTGCAGTAGGCGCCGAGAAACACTCCACTCAACATGCCCAAAAGAGGATTCTGCTGTTTTCTTGTTAAATTGCGCCCAGTAGTTTTAATCGTCCCAGTATTTAGTTGGAGAAGATTCCTGCTCATTGTGCACAGCACTCTGACAACTTGAAGGCAGTGGAGGGTAATAAGGTTGGGGTTAGGTGGAGCTGGGTTCATTAGCATGAAACTGAGAATGCATTTTTGGCTGATGTTGCTGAGGGGCAGCATATAAATGTAAATTAGTTAGTGGGATTGTTGATACATCCTTCGGAGTCACCAGAGATATGGCGCAAGAGAAGAAGAAGAGCCAGTTTAAGTGATTCTTTGGCCACTCTAAGGTAGATAAGAATGGAACCTGGCGAATGCTGTTCCACTCAACTGGACAACTAATGGAAGGCTTTGGAGGAGAAGGGAATGATCAAAAGTTACCATTCGAGAAGGAGAAGTAGTTTCCTTTGTCACAATTTCTTCGTGTGTGACTTTGATTAGACCCATTTTGGCACTGTGTCAAGAGCAGAAACCTGTTTAGAAGGATTTGAATATGAATTTGGGTGGCAAGATCACATTCAGGGACCGTGGAGAAGGATAGAGGTTGGGAATTGGGTGGGTAGCTTACAAGGATCAGAGGGATCAAGTTTTACTGAGTAGAGGGGTGATGAAAAATTTTGAAGGAATAAGGAACGAGTGGGTTAGGGGAATGGAGGGAAGCAGTTAATTGGATGGTCTCAATCTTAGTGACAAAGAAGTCCATGGGCTCTTTGCATTTATTGTTGGAGGTGAGGTTAGAGGTGATAAGGGAAAAGTTTAAGAAGCCGATTTGTGGTAGAGAAAAGAAGAGGGTAGTTTCTGTAGTCCAGAATAATAAAGAATTTTAGCAGTGAGTGCTTAATGTTTTATGCGGTCAAGTCACATCTTTCTTTTTAAATTTAGAGTACCAAATTATTTTTTCCAATTAAGGGGCAATTCAGCGTGGCCAATTCACATACCCCGCATATTTTTTGTGATTGTGGGGGGAGACCCACGCAGACACGGGAAGAATGTGCAAACTCCACATGGACACCAGGATCGAACCCGGGTGCTCAGCGCCATAGGAAGCAGTACGGACAAGTCACATCTAGCAGCGAATGGCAAAATTAGTTGCCTATGATATCAGTTCAGATCTCAGTCTCTTGGGCTTAATTAAATGGTGATAAGGGTCATATCAGGGTGAGAATAATGGTTTAAGTAGGGGTATGGCATTAAAGGTTGGAGTGCGTGTGCAGTAGAGCAACTCAGCAGCCACAGACATGGTGTGAACAGAGTTAAAGACCCACAGAAGAGGGGATTCTGTGAGAAGGGTCGGAAAACACTGGCCACAATTACGGAATAGGGATTTTGAAAGTGCATTTGCAATTGAACTAAGAGATAGATTTTCCAGGAGCAGAGACAGAAGGAAGTACGATTGGGAGACGGAAGGTGGGTGGAAGGAAGTGATGAGAGATGGCTTTATCTGTGCATGATATTGTGGGAGTAGCTGAGAGTGCACATAACATCCATTATACGTAGCAATGAACATTTGGAAGAACAATTGAGTAAATTTTTTATATAACCAAAATAGGTATTAATTTCAGTTATTTTCTGTGAACAATTTAGAACGTAATAAATCCAATAATCAAGAATAGGATCATCTGTAAACTTTTGTAAAATCCATTCTACTCATTAAAAGTAGGAAAAAAACAGTAGCCGCGGATATAAGTAAGAAGATACTCCTGCTTCACATACATGTCCAAGCACTTTATTGTACTATTTATCCAAAAGCTTGGCACAAAAAAAGATCTGACGAGCAAAAGATGCCATTAGTACGTGACAAAAAAGGTAGTTTCCTTTCTTTTTTATTATGCTCGAAGCTCACCTGAACTAATCAGATTGAATGGAAAACAAGCAGTGTAAAAGACGCATTAGGATCATTTTGCAAGCGACAGCCATAAATGGCTTCAGATGAAGCCATGCCGAATAAGTTGTCCAAACAGATGCAGATCCGTTCAGGTCACTTTCCCATGGCTTTCTGAGATCAGCAGGAGAAAGGTGCAGTACATAACATTAACTAGATGCAGCAGATCAGAATCACAATTAACCCATGTCAGTTATGAACATATAAGTACATGATTGAATATAGTTTTAAAAATGTACATCAAAACAATAAATTAATGCATAAAATAAACATTTGTGTACTGAAAACAAAATTCAGACTGGCTCAATTACAAAGATTTCAATTTGCCTGCACTATCTTACCCAAAAATGAGTTTGGAAAATATAAGAAAATTGGGCAGTAAGGTCAAATGCTGTGTTTTCACCCTGACCTGCATTCCCTGCTCTTACTCCAGCGAGGAGCAGGGTGCCAACAATCTATTCCCACTACATATTGGATTTTGACAAGTTGAAAAAGAAACACTTTCCTTTCACAACCAGAGGTGGTGTGGTAAATAGAGTGGAGGAAAGCCTTAGATTACAGGACGATATAGACGGGTTGGCCAGTGCATAACAGTGGCAAACGGAATTTACCCCAGAGAATTGTGAGGTGATGCATTTTGGGAGGACTAACAAGGTGAGGGAATACACAGGGTGGGATTTTCCGTGTCGCTTCTGTGGCCTATTCCGTGACAGCGTCGGTGGCCTGCCATTGGCCAATGCTTTCAACTGGATTTCCAATTATATGCAACGCCCGACCACTGGGGAACCCACAGAAGAGGGGATCCTGTGAGAAGTTTCGGAAAACACTGGCCACAATTAATGGCAGGACGCTGGGAATTATAGAGGACTAGAGGGACCCTGGTGTGCATGTCCAAAAGTACCTGAATGCAGCAGCAGGACAGGTAGGTAAGGTGATTAAGATGGCATAGGGGAGGTTTGCCTTTAATAGCTGAGGCATAGAATATAAGAGCAGAGAGATTATGCTGGAGCTGTATAAACTGCTCATTAGGCCACAGCTAGAATATTGTGTGCAGTTCTGGTTGCCAGATTATAGGAAGGATGTGGGGCGAAAATCTCCCCTACTCAGCGGGGCGGGGGGTCCCGGCATAGCAGAGTGGCGCCAACCACTCCGGCGTCGGGCCTCCTCAAAGGTGCGGAATTCTCCGCAACTTTAGGGGCTCGGCCCGGGGTGGAGTGGCTCCCACTCCGCTGACTGGCGCCAACGGCCTTTGGCGCTACGCCAATCGTCGTCGGGGCTGGCCGAAAGGCCTTCGCTGGTCGACGCAGGTCCACGCATGCGCCGGAGCATCAGCGGCTGCTGACGTCACCACCGGCGCATGCACGGTGAAGGGGGTCTCTTCCTCCTCCGCCATGGTGGAGGCCGTGGCGGCGGCGGAAGAAAAGAGTGCCCCCACAGCACTGGCCCGCCCGCCGATCGGTGAGCCCGATCGCGGGCCAGGCCACCGTGGGGGCACCCCCCGGGGTCCGATCGCTTTGCCCACTCGCACCACCAATCCCGCCGGCACAGAGGTGGTTTAAACCACTTCGGCGGGATTGGGCCTGACAGCGGCGGGACTTCGGCCCATCGCGGGCCGGAGAATCGCCGCTGTGGGCCAGCTGATCGGCGGGGCGCGATTCCGCCGATTCCCGGGTGGCGGAGAATTCAGGCCACGGCGGGGGCGGGATTTACGCCGGCTCCGGGCGATTCCCCGACCCTGCGGGGGATCGGAGAATTCCGCCCATGATTCATCCAGAAAGGTTGCAGAGGATATTCCCCAAGATGTTGCCTAGGCTGGAGTGTTGATAATAATAATAATGATAATAATGATCTTTATTATTGTCACAAATAGGCTTACATTTAGAATTCAATAAAGTTACTGTGAAAATCCCCTCGTCTTACCACTTCGGCGCCTATTCAGGTACAGAGGGAGAATTCAGAATGTCCAATTCACCTAACAAGCATGTCTTTCGGGACTTGTGGGAGGAAACTGGACAACCCGGAGGAAACCCACGCAGACACAGGGAGAATGTGCAGACTCTGCACAGACAATGACCCAAGCTGGGAATCAAACCTGGGACACTGTGAAGCAACAGTGATAACCACTGGGATACTGTACCACCCATTAGCTTCAGTAATGAAGAGAGGTTTGTTAGACTGGGGTTGTTTTCCATAGAGCAGAGAAGACAGAGGAGAGATCTGATTGAGGTGTACAAAATTGAGGGACAGAGAAGAGTAGATCGGAAGAAACGTTCTGCCATAGTAGAGGTGTCAATAACCAGGGGCCATAGATTTAAGGTAAGTGGCAGAGAGAACTTGAGGAAAAAAACTTTTCACCGAGGATGGTGGGAATCTAGAACTCACTGTCTGAAAGGGCAGTGGAGGCAGGAACTCTAACAACATTTAAAGAGCATTTAGATGAGCACTTGAAGTGCCATTGCATACAAGGCTACAAACCAAGTGCTGGAAAATGGGATTAGAATAGATAGGTGCTTGATGGCTGGTACAGACACATAGATACATAAAAGATAGGAGCAGGAGGAGGCCTTTTGGCCCTTCTAGCCTGCTCTGCCATTCATCACGATCATGGCTGTTCATCCAACTCAATAGCCTAATCCTGCTTTCTCCCCATAGACTTTGATCCCATTCTCCCCAAGTGCTATACCCAGGCGCCTCTTGAATATATTCAAAGTTTTAGCATCAACTACTTCCTGTGGTAATGAATTCCACAGGCTCACCACTCTGTGTGAAGACGTGTCTCCTTATCTCTGTCCGAAATGGTTTACCCTGAAACCTCAGGCTGTGACCCCTGGTTCTGGACACACCTATCATTGGTACCATCTTCCCTGCATCTACCCTGTTTAGTCCTGTTAGAATTTTACAAGTCTCTATGAGATCCGCCCTCATTCTTCTGAATTCCAGCGAGAACAATCCCAACCTAGTCCATTTCTCCTCATATGACAATCCCGCCATCCCTGGAATCAGTCTGGTAAACCTTTGCTACACACCCTCGAGAGCAAGAACATCCTTCCTCAGAGAAGGAGACCAAAACTGCGGTGGGCCAAAGGGCCTATTTGTGTGTTGTACAGCTCTATGATTCTATGACATCACAAAGTGTTTTTCAGCACTTTTGAAGTGAAGTCACTGTTCCAATATGAGGAGTAGCATGGCCAATTTACATAGGTTTACACAGGATAAATGGCTCAGAACCAGGCTATTTGGCTCACCATCCTGGCACTTAAGCTTCAATCCAGCTTCCTCCCAACTTTCTTCAGCTAAATCTGCCTCCTAACCCTCAGTTCCTTCTCCCTCAAATGCTTGTAAAATTTCCCCTTAAATGCATCTGTGCTATTTGCTTCAACCACCTCCTGTGGTAGCAAGTTCGACATTCACACCACTCCTTGAGTAAAGAAGTTTCTTTGGAATTTCCTGCTGGATGTCTTGATGACTGTATTCTCTTTATGGTCATCAGTTATGCGCATTCCCATAAGCAGAAACACGGGACAGATTTTTGACTACTGAGGATCAAGTTGTGAAATTTCCAACTCGCCAAGCCCACCACAATAAAAATACCCCGAAACACACGATTTTTGCTTGTGTCAGACAGATATGGGATGGAGTTACGACTGGGCAGGTGCCAAGACAGGCTAGTTGGAAAGCCCATCTCAGTTCTTTGGGAGTTCATCCCAGTTGCTTTAGCAGATATTTGGCCCTCTAGCCCTCACTCCTCACATTTCCTCAAAATCCCCACCCGCCCATGAAGATCTTCATACTTTCCATGCTGACTCAATGCCAAATCATGCACCCTAACCACCTCCTCCCTCATTCCCTCCTTCATGCCTCCATAGCCACTCACCCAGTATCAATCATGGGCAGACATAGGAAACTTGAGGAGATTAAAAGAAAACTTCGAGAGAACTAATATGTCTCTCACTCATACACACTTGACATAGGAATAATGCACATTCATCAAATCCATTTGAAATTTTTATATCTTAAGTAGTTAATCTTTTATAAAACAAACTTTTAGTCAGGACTCATTTTAAAGACAGTTGATCCTTTAATAGCTTCTTTCAGTTATCAATCAAACTTTGAACTCAGAAGCCCTATTGAGATAATTGTAGCTTTTGAAACTCATCCAAACTTTTCATAATGCCACAATGATAGCCATCGGGGAAAGGTCAACAAAGAGCTCTATTGAAAATGCGTGACCAGGTGCTACCTTTTCCTAACCTCTGCCTATCGATCAAAGCAGACCAGCAGAGTTTGTTTTAACTACATTGACAGCTGACGCTTGTTTGTTTTACAGTTTAAAGTGTGAGTCATTTAACAACTTCAGATCATTACCGTTCTGCAGACTTTACCATTCTGCAGATTTTATCTGTTCTTCGAAAGTATTTACATCTACTTGACCACATGATTCCCACACTGTGGGGTAAGCCCTTTGAATCCAACTGAAAGGAATCTGTTTGAACACAGTATTAAATTTAAAAAGCCCTGCTGGATGTAGGTTTCCAACCTCTGTGAACCAGATCATGGACCCTTTTCCTTACTATAAACTGCCACAACTACACTCACTCAAGGCCTCAGATTGATGAGGGACCCAGACAGGATTTACTTGTAATGCTCCCTGCAAGATGAGTACAGCTCCCGCTCCCCTCCACTCCCACCCACCGTTGGGTTAATATCATCAGCAATGTCCCGAAGCCACTAATCACACCTCAGAAAAGGACACATGGTTCCACCCTACGTTTGGTCTAACCAAGATTCAATGCAGGGTTAGCATAACATCCCTACTTTCAATTCTATCTCACTAAAAATAAAACCTAAGGTTTGGTTTGCTTTTTTTAACCTGTGGCATAACTTTTAATAATCTGTGTATTTGTACTTCAAGATCCCATTGTTTCTCTGCCAAAGCTAAACTTTCGCCTTCCAAGTATCATGTGACCTCTCTATTTTTCCTACCAAAATATACTCCCTCACATTTATCTGTGTTGCCACTTATTTGCCCAGTTTACAAGTTTATTAATACTCTTCTGCAATTGCAGTTTACCTCGGTATTGACTGTTCCATCTCATTTAGAAAATGTACTTAAATTTTGAACAGCAGTGATCTCAGCACTGATCCTTGTGGAATTAGCCTTTCCATCTTCTGTCACTCGGCATAACCAACCTAAGTTCCCACTCACTGCTTTCAGTCTTGAAGTCAGCTGGCAATCCACTTGACATACAGCAATCACCCACAAACAGCAATGAGATAATAACCAGGTAATTCTTTTGTGATATTGATTGAAGGATGAACAGATTTAGCACCCTGGGGCTAAGCCATCTACTCTACTTCAAAATAGCACCAAGAGGTAATTTACAACCAATTGAGGGAGTATTTAGGGCTCAAATGTAACATCTACGACAGTGCAGAACTCCCTCAGTGCTGCACTGGAGAGTCAGCCTCGGTTTTGGTGCTCAAGCCTGGGAGCAGAACTTAAACCTACATCCTTTTGTATCTGAGGTTAGAGTGTTATCAAATAAACCACAGTTGAGATGTCTTGCTGTTGCTGATACAGCCATAGGGGCTGCAAGGTGAATTTTGATGGTCGTTCTTGGGTGAGTGACGACAAATCCCTTAATTCATTAATTGCAGGGTGGGCGCTTCGTTTGTGCTCACTTTTCCTTCCAAATAGTCCCGCTGCCTCGCTTGTTCAAGACTTTGATTCAGTCAGAAGGTGTTAAAACCCAGTTGCTTGGGTGACAAAGGCTTAATTAACCAGGACATCACCAACAGGCCATATATGGCTTAGCTTGTGTTCCCCTCACTTTCCCCCCTCCCGCAACTCCCCAACCAGCTTCAGGCAACCTAATCCAAAAACTAATCCATATTCCAAAGAATAGAGCACATAAATGTTGAATAAAAGGGTAATACGAGAGCCAAGTATAGTATCGGAAAAGGGGTAGGGGGAGAACTGATAAGAAAGAAAGATAAATCAAAATAGCAAATTTGTGATTTAAAAGAGCAGATTGAATAACATTGGTAAGAAATTTGGGAGTGAACTTAAGAAATCATATCAAAGGGAATTGTATGAGTATTTTATTCAAAGGAAGTTCCACATTTGTTTTTTATCCACACCATTGTGTTGATGTTGCTGAGGTAATTATTTTTTAAAAATCAGAACAAACAAACCTTTAAGCAAAACACAGATGGAGGGCCTTCTGCAGTCAAATTTCACAGACCATTCAGGATGAAGTAATGTGGCTGTTCTGATTCATTGGCATTTTCATTTACATTCTAATTTATCTCTCTTCTGATGCAAGCACAGGGCTGTGGGTGTTCTGTTAGCTTAGCCTTTGTAAGTTTGTTGAGGTTGAGGACAAATTCCTTGTGCTCAGACAAGCTCGGTTGTTTAGGCTGATAGTGAGGCAGGAGGGATGGCTGAGCAATGAACACTCACAGAGAATGAAAATAAAGGGATTTATGAACATACAAACAGTGACGGACAGGAGAAGAACCTCTGAGACTATCCAGCCTGTGCCAAGCAATTGTGATACATCACAATGTAGTCACTCCTCAAACCATCAAAATCTGCTGGGAGAGGTGAAAAGTTAGGTACAAATCCAGAGCATATGCTTGGTGGCAAGGGGTGTGATGGAATCTTGGAATTATGGCATGGATTTTCATCCTTGAGCTGCATAATAGGAGTTCATAAAAATCCTGGCTTTTGCCTTGGAATAAAGTGCCAAAGGCGGGATCTTTATTGGCAGGAATGGGCATTGGCTTGTGAGCTTGACCATGGGAAAGAGTTCAGAGGCAGCCACAGGGAAATTTGCATGCCGAAGTAGGCTGTTTTAAAGGCCCACCTTGCTGCTGAGGGACTTTGTCACAGTTAAAACAAGAACACATAGGTCCGCCACATCCCTCACACCCCCTTATCCTCATTAGGTATGCTAACTGAGAGCTCAGAAACCTCTTACTCTTGTTGAAACATCTGTGCTCCAGAGAAAGTGTTGCTAGACTGACAGCTCAGATGCTCTGATTTCTGCTGACAACTCCACAATGTTGTTTATGCAATATTAATTGATTTCCAGGGTTTGCTAATTTTGCTGTTGCTACTTTAAAGTATACGAATGTTTGACACTTTAGTTAGCTTACAGTGAAATTACTTTATCAATATTGTTGAAGGGTATGAATGAATTACATTTTTCAAAGCTTTTCTTACATATCCTACTATCGCTACATGGTTCATTGGTTTTAAGTGGACCAATTAGCATGGAATAACCATAGTTTAGCCTGGGGGTGGCATGGGGGGCACAAGAGGCATTGGAGTGGGTGGAAAGATAGAGTTTGGCATGGGGCATGAGGGGGCATGAGGATGGGTGGAAGGGCAGAAATGACAGATTTCATAAGGAGGATCTTTTCAGTTTACCTTTTTAAAGATCCCCTCGTGCAGTCTAAGGTTCACAATTCCTCTGAGAGGTCATGAATCATGACTCTTTAAAAATCTGGACTGGCACAATGAAAAGTGCAAGGAGTAAGAGATGTTTATCTCCACAATGAATTCAACCAGATCCGGATTTTTGACAGGAACAAGTCAACACCCTTAGAATGCACTTCTGAAAATTAGACAAGGCGACAATGGGGCCAGGAATCTCGGAATCAAGACCCGTCTGCCACTTTTAAAGGACTCCCATGATATCAAGACTAAGGAAAAAACCCAGGCCCTCATCTCTGATGCCAATTTGGTGATCAACACTAATTCAGGAGATCATTCTGCCCCTGATAATTGTACCTTTATTACAAGGCATTCTCCACCCTTGTCAAAAACTGGTTCAGTTCTTGCTTGACATCAGTGACCATTGTATGAGTCAGTAGCCTGTTCCAGAGGTCAGTTGGCATTTGAGAAAAAGAGTCACCTCATAATATCTTCTCTTGATCTGGCATCATGCAACTTAAAGTTATGACTCCTGGTGCTCACTATCCTATTTAATTGTAACAAGCTGTCAACCGAAATGCAACTAATTCCATCCATCATTTTGTGGACTTCAGTCAGATTTTCTGCAAGATTACGCTTCTCTGTCACGGAGAATCCAAGTTCCGTCGTGATAAATTAACTAGATTTATGAGGTTTTGATATGCAAGATTTGATATACAAGAATACCAATATTTTCAATTTATTAAAACTGCATGGGCGGGATTCTCCGACCCCCCGCCGGGTCGGAGAATCGCCGGGAGCCGGCGTCAATCCCGCCGCCGCCGTGTCCTGAATTCTCCGCCACCAGAGATTCGGCGGGGGCAGGAATCTCATCGCGCCGGTCGGTGGGCCCCCCATGGCGATTCTCCGGCCCGCGATGGGCCGAAGTCCCGCCGCTGTCAAACCTCTCCCGCTGGCGTGGATCAAACCACCTACCTTACCAGCGGGAGCAGGTGGTGCGGGCAGGCGCCGGGGTCCAGGGGGGGGCGCGGGGCAATCTGCCCCCAGGGGGTGCCCCCACGGTGGCCTGGCCCGCGATCGGGGCCCACTGATCGACCGGCGGGCCTGTGCCATGGGGGAACTCTTTTTCTTCATGGTCTTCACCATGGCGGAGGTGGAAGAGACCCCCTCCCCTGCGCATGCGCCGGGCTGACATCAGCCGCTGACGCTCCGGCGAATATGCGGATTTACGCTGGCCGCGAAGTCCTTTTGGCCCCGGCTGGTGTGGCGTCAAAGGCCGTCCACGTCAGCCGGCGTCAGCGCTAACCACTCCGGCGCGAGCCTAGCCCCTCAATGTGAGGGCTTGGCCCCTACCGGTGCGGAGACGTCTGCACCTTTTGGGCATCCCAACGCCGGAGTGGTTCACGCCACTCCAACACGCCGGGAGCCCCCGCCCCGCCGGGTAGGGGAGAATCCCAGCCCATGAGTTGATGATATTAATTAATAATCTTTATTGCCACAAGTAGGCTTATATTAACACTGCAATGAAGTTACTGTAAAAGCCCCTCGTCGCCCCATTCTGGCGCCTGTTCGGGTACACAGAGGCAGAATTCAGAACATCCATAATTACCTAACAACACGTCTTTCGGGACTCATGGGAGGAAACCGGAGCACCTGAAGGAAACCCATGCAGACGCAGGGAGAACGTGCAGACTCCTCACAGCCAGTGACCCAAGCCAGGAATCGAACCTGGGACCCTGGAGCTGTGAAGCAACAGTGCTACCCACTGTGCTAACCTGCAACAGGTTGGTGTTCGTATGTCCAGAGGGTCTTTGTGACTGCTCAGGGTGTATTAAATAAAACTCTTACTTGTGCGTTTCAAATATGGAGTGCTGTGGCTCAATAGAAAAAAAAAATCACATCCCGTGGGTTTTATACAATTCTCCACAGGCCAGAGAGTACAAATCTATTCCGAAAGGATTCTGACTGGAAGAAAAATGTGTTAAGGCTGATAAGGGCTATTCAGCTTGTTCAATCCTGCATGAATTTCAGAAAAGTAGACGAACAAAAATAAACAAGTTGAAGCAGCAACAGACTGGTTGACCTCAATGGGACTTTGTCATGGCCTCCGTTATATTGTGGCTGGAGCTGAAGAACAGAACTATTGTTTGTAAAACTTCCTACGGTTAGCGTGACAAGGTTTACCTCTGAAATTCTAGTTGTAATGTTTGATAAAATTTACTAAAATTTGAGCTACAAGCAGTTGTTGTATCACAATGACAGAAGCCCATTAACGTTCACCCATATATAAAAAGAAAGCCATATTTAAAAGCACCTACCGATGCACAGTGTAAGAATTGTGTACCATATGCAGCGAGTACAAGCTCACCAAGCCGACTTCAACATCACAAACTCTGCTACACAGAAGGAAAAGGGCAATGGATACATTAGAAAAAGACTGCCTAGAGGTTACCCTCCAAGACATGCACCATCATGACTTGGAGTTATATAGTCCTTCACTGATGTTGGGTCAAAATCTGAGAACTCCCTGCCTAATAGCACTGTGGATGTTCCTACACCTCCAGCTCAAGAAGGCAGCTCATCATCATCATCTTCTCAAAGACAATTAGTGATGGGAAACGAAGGCTGGCCTTGCCAGTTACACTCACATCCCTTGAAAGAATTTGCTCTGAAAAGAGCAGCTGTTAGTTTAAAGGAGTTGGTGGGCCTCAGCATTTCAGGTAGTGTGTGCTGCTCAGTGCCTGAAGGTAAGAGAGGGACAAGTGAAAGAGGAAGTCATATATGGTGGAGGATGGGAACATGGATGCAAACTCACCAGTAATTGGTCAGGCTATTTTTTTTATAATACATTGATGCGCATGTTAACACATGCTGCTGATTGGCGAGCTGTGCAGAATGATAGTAATGTGTTTCTTGAGTAAGGCTAACCAGATATTACTGATGAGAAGGCTGCTATCCTGAGGGATGGTGTAGTGTTGGTAGATCTCCAAGGTGTTCCTGTCACATCTTACATGTCAGAGTGTGATGGATGAACTAAGTCTAGAGTAGAACCACTGGATGTAGTGGTTTTTAAATTTAGCATGTTTGATAATAGTCAACTTGTTCCATTTGATGGGCAGGAGTTTCCAGCCCCCGCACCGTGGCATGTTTTGTGACGGTGGCCCTCCATTGGCTGGCTGCAGGATCTTCTGGTCCTGCTGATGCCAAGGAGGATTTGTGTGCCCTGTACCCACTGCCCCAGAGGAACGCTCCGCGATGGGTCACAATCAGATGGACTGAAAGATCCAGCCGGTAGGAAGAGCCGGAGCAATTCAGACATTTGGCAAAATGTTCCGTTTGGGAGACTATGTGCTGGATGCTCCGATATTGTGGCTAAGTGGCGATGCTGGCGTAGGAACAGTAGCGTTTTACAACGCCAAAATTGGCGCCGAACCCTCACCAATTCTAGGACCGGTGAGGGGCTAGCAGCGGCGCTGGGTAAAACTCCCGGTTCTCGTGCCTAAAACAGCCAAAGAATGGCTGGGTCCGTGGCAATGCATGCGCACGGTGATGACCTGCAGCGGTCGCTCCATACAACATGGCGCTGGCTGTATATGGACCTGACCTGCCAGATAATGCTCCGCTCTACCCCCCCCCCCTCACCACCCCCAGACCACCCCCCACTAGTCCCCCCATCCCCCGCCGAAGCCCCCCCCGTCCAGCGTAACGGCTTCCCCCTGACTGTGGCAGCGCTGGACACAGTCTGCAGCCACCACACGAGGTTGAAGAAAACTAAGAACACGCGTGTCCCGCGCCGTCGGGAAGTCGGCCCATTGGGAGTGGAGCATCGGGAGATTGCCCTCAGGTGATGTCCTGATGTGGTCACAACGGCGTGCAGCGTACTCCCCGATGATGCCGTTTTGGAGGGGGCGGAGCATCTGAAAACAGGCACCCTGATTTTGCGGTCGAAAGGGATTCTCCGTCCAATCGCCGATTACGACATCGCCGTCAGCCAACGGAAAATCCCGCCCTATGTTCTCCCCCTGGAGCTGAATTGCACGTAATTAGCACTTCACTGAGCAATTCAGCACCCCTCACCTTGCAAATTTATGCATGGTGAGGAATCAGAGGGATTCTCCAGGGAGCCGCCATTTTGAACGGGTGACCCAATAGCGTAGTCCCGCTAGCAGCTACCACCACCGCCTACACAGCAAATCAAGCCCCCCCCACTCACCCGTATTGCAAAGCCACCTCCCATTCCCAGATTTTCTGGGTGCCCCCTCTTCCCTCAAGTACAGTGTGACCTGATCTGCCCCCCCCTTCCGGGCTCCATAAATGGGGAGACCCCCCCACAGAGACCCCCTAACTAGAGGAAACCCCCACAGAAACTCTCTAACTAAAGGAACCCCCACATGGACCTCTTAAATAGTGGACCTCCACAACACCCAGCTCGCAGAAAAAAGACCCCGGTGTGGAAACTGTTTTTCTTTTTTTTTTAATTTAGAGTGCCCAATTCATTTTTTCCAATTAAGGGGCAATTTAGAGTGGCCAATCCCCCTACCCTGCACAAACCCACGCCAAGACGGGGAGAATTCCTGTGTGGAAATTTGAGAGCAGTCCAGACAGAGGAAGTGAAGAAAATTACAGTAACACTTACCTGGGAGCACCACGTGTCCATTTGGAAAGAGAACAGCTGTGACCTGTTATTAAACCCTTCAGATCCATTAGCTGCAAGCCATTCATTCATTTCTGGTAGTGGGTTGTGATTGACAGCTTCCAAAAAGCAGTTGTGAGCCTTGATCTAATCATCTTATTCATGGATAAATAAGTCTAAGTGCTGGAACCACATTGTTTACAAACATCCCCCTGATCAAAGAAAGTTAAGAATCATCATAGGATTTACAGTTCAGAAGGAGGCCATTCAGCAGATTGAATCTGCACCGGCTCTTGGAAAGAGCACCATATTGAAGCCCGCATCTCCACCCTACCCTTGTAACCCAGTAAGCCCACCTCACCTTTTTGAACACCAAGGGCAATTTTAGCATGGACAGTCCACCTAACCTGCACAGCTTGGAACCGTGGGAGGAAACCGGAGCACCCGGAAGAAACCCACGCAGACACGGGGAGAAGGTGCAGACTCCGCACAGAGAGTGACCCAAGCCGGGAATCAAACTTGGGCCCCTGGAGCTGTGAGGCAACAGTGCTACTGTGCCGCCCTTAAGTGGATTCAATTTCCAGGTCAGCACTTCAACATCACTCAAGCATGAAGGATTCTGCCAGCATCAATTCAGAGCAATTCCTGGAGCAGCGGGTGTTGGAACTGCTGGGGCTGGAGTTAGCGGTAAAGAGCCTGTCAGCTGGAGCTGTTTTTAAGCGCTCCACTTACCACAAACTCACTGCAGCCACAAAGATGGCTCAGGGAACCTTCACCCCATCCCCCCTCGCCCGGGATTGGGAGTCCGAGGTGGGCCCACAGCCAGCGAGCAGAGGGACACCCTTTTCTCAGGGTGGGCAGTAGACTCAAGCCCGTCCTCCTGAACACCGCCTGGGAGGTGAGGGAAGAGGTAGTCAGCACTGGCAGCCCCATCAGGAGGAGACAGCTGGTGATGCTGAGGGGTTGGGGTCACCACTGAGGTCTCTGCCATGAGAGGGACAGAGAAGCAGGGGGGTTCCAAAGGCCACGGTGCAGCTGTCTTCTGGTTGGGGTGAGCTCTGCTGCTCCCCTGCGTCCTCTGTGGTGGGTAGCCCTGCCCAACCCTTGATGAAATAGCTGGGATATGAGGATGTCCAGGGGAGCAACCTGGGTGGACTCCCAGATGACCAGAGACTCTCTGAGCATTCAAAGGATACACACAACACACAGCAATATGAGCAGTCAGGAGCCTGTAACTAGCACCAAATGGTTGTGGCTGAAATACATACTACAGCAATGGTGGTCTGAGCCAGACCACCCCGATCCCAAGGGGGACATCCCAAGTCCATGAACCTGGAACAAGCTATTCCCCACTGCTGCCCTTGGCGCAGGCAGCCAACCCACAGCAAGTTTTTGTGGCTTTTTTAGAGGCTTTCTCGCCTCCTGTTCCCCCTCCACAGCCATGGCAACCAGGTGCTGCTTGTCAATACTGAGCTTCTTTCAAATTAATGCCATGGGATCGCTTATTGCCACCAATGGGGACAGATGAACCATCTGTTTCAAGACTAATCCAAAAAGAACTATTTTTAACAATGTCAAACACCTTAAGTATCACAGTAGAGTGTTGGTCCAAATTATACAATTGATGTCGGATTTGAAGCCCAACCTAGCGACCCAAGTACAAGTTAACAATCGCAACTGGGTTCCTGGCATTTACCAATGGTGAGGCCTCAAAGCTAGTGCAGCGCAGCGCAGCATCAATGCTGGCTTATTTTCTAATATCACTTCTTGTTCTGTGTGTATGTAGGAGAGTAAACCACCATTAACATCTCAAATTCGCACACACTAAGCCTGGTGCCAGTCTGAAATTACAAGTCATTTCAATGATTTTGAAAAGAAATGTGTAATTTAATGCCAATAATTAGCTGGTTCACCTTGTGCCAAAATGAATGCTAATGAGCTGAAATCACTGTCATCAAATGCACAACGTTATATTCATTATTACCAAAACAATTATGCAACCTCTTTCATCTTGGTGCAAAGTGGTTTCAGGTGCTCTGTGACATCAAGTTGGTAACATGGCTTGGAGTCAGGTCAGCAAGCTTTGTTCTACCACACCAAAACATGAAGTAACATTGAGAAACAGTGTAAAGCGTTGACAAGGATTCAGCTGTCAGCAACACATCTCTTCTCATTTTCAGTTGATTTGAACTCAAAATTAAGTGAGTCATTTGATGGATGACAAGGTTGTTTTTGCCTGTTTAACACTATTATCCAAAGTCAAAATTACTTCCAAGATGTGAACTCGTCTCTATTTTGCACACCTGCTTTGCACCATCAAAAGCATCATTCACAACAGGATGTCATGTCATTCAGCTTTGAATTTCAGATCTCCAGCAGTTAGTTTGACTTTTCTTTCTCCACCTTCTCTAATTTTTCCTGAGCTTCTAAAAAAATTTTCATTGCCTCCTCCTGTGTTTTGTTTCATCCTACAGTAATTGCATCACATGACCATATTTGGCTCTGGACCATAGAACATAGAACATTACAGCGCAGTACAGGCCCTTCGACCCACTATGTTGCACCATCCTGTGATACCCTTCTAAAGTCCCTCTACACTATTCCCTTATCGTCCATATGCCTATCCAATGACCATTTGAATGCGTTTAGTGTTGGCAAGTCCGCTACTGTTGCAGGCAGGGCATTCCACGCCCTTACTACTCTCTGAGTAAAGAACCTACCTCTGACATCTGTCCTATATCTATCTCCCCTCAATTTAAAGCTACTGGACCTCGGTACACGTGACAATAAACAAATCCAATCCAATCCAATGTCCCCTCGTGCTGGACATCATCTGAGGAAAAAGGCTCTCGATGTCCACCCTATCTAATCCTCTGATCATCTTGTATGTCTCAATTAAGTCCCCTCTTAACCTTCTTCTCTCTAACAAAAACAGCCTCAAGTCCTTCAGCCTTTCCTCATATGATCTTCCCTCCATACCAGGCAACATTCTTGTAAATCTCCTCTGTACCCTTTCCAATGCTTCCACATCCTTCTATAATGTATAGCTTTCTATTAGCCACCCCTTAAATTTATTCTTTCGTGGAGTGTGAGTGACACTGGCTAGGTCAGCATTTGTTGCCCATGCCTAATTGCCCTTGAGAAGATGGTGGTGAGCTATCATCTTGATCCGCTGCAGTTCAACCAGTGCAGCTACATCTGCAGTGCTGTCAGGTTGGAAGATCCAAGTTGCTGATGCAACAACAATGAAGGAGTGATGAATTACTCAGGATGACCAACCCTCGGAGTAGAATAATGGCATACGCAGCAGTACAAGTGCCGAGAGTGGGGGTACTATTCAAAATGTGGGAGCGGGTTGGGGAACATGGGTGTGTGTGTGTGTGTGTGTGTTGCGGGGTGGGCGAGGAGTGCTGTTGGGGTGGTTCTGGTGAAACCATGTCAGCAGTGGAGGTTGCTGTCTAGACTGCAGGACCAAAGGGGATTAGGGTATGCTGTCAAGACTCTGGGAGAAAGACAAATTGGTGGCAGAGCATGGTTAATATGCGCAGGTATGTACTGCATATTCATAAGAATCACAAATCTGAAATACAGGACAAAGGCCAGATCAACAATAAATAACCCAGGACACAGAACAATTGCCTCATACAAAAGAAGGTTTCATAAATCTGGGGATGGTTGGTCACCCTGGACATGATTCCAACTCAAGAGTGTGCATGATTTGAAAGGGAACGTGAAGGGCTGGTATTTCCACATGACCACTGCCATTGTCCTTCTAAGTGGTGGAAGCCATGGGTTTGGCACATACTGTCATAGGAGGTTTGTCGAGTTTCTGCAGTGCATCTTGTAGATGGTGCACAGTGCTGCCACTCATCCAGGAAAGTAAAGACTATTCCATTACGCTCTTGACTTCTGCAGTGTAGATGATGGACAGAGTTTGGAGAGTTAGGAGATAAGTCAATTGCCAGAGAATCTGCAGCTTCTGATCTATTCTTATAGCTACGGTACTTGTATGGTTTGTTCAATTAAGTTGTTGGTCATTGGCAACTCCTAGGATATTGATGGTGGGGTATTAAGCTAATGCAGCAAAGGGAAATGGTTAGATTCTCTCTTGTTGGACATGGCCATTGCTTTGCAATTGTGTGGCCTGAATGTTATTGCCACTTATCCGCCCAAACCTGAAGGTGTGCAGGTTCTGCTGCAGGCAAGCTTTGATATCTGAGAAGTTACAAATGAAACTGAACAGTGTGCAATCATCAGCGAACATTCCCAGTTCTGACCTTAGGATGGAGAGATGATTGACAAAACAGTAGAAGGTGAATGGTCCCAGGATACTACCATGTGGAACTCCTATATAGATGTCCTAAGACTCAGATGATTGGCCCTCAACAGCTACAGCGATGTTCCTTTGGGCAAAGTGTGACTCCAATAAATGGAGAGATTTCCCCCTGATTCCCATTGATTTCAATCTTTCTAAGTCTCCTGAGATGATTCAACTCATTAATCCCAAATTTGTATTTATGTTGATCCATATTAATTTACATTCTCTCTCTCTCTCTCTCTCTTTCTGGTATCACCTCTTTTCATAGTTTTTTCCAACCTTACTGATCCTTACTAAAGAGTTTCAATCTTCAGTTCTTGTGCCTGAAATGTTAACAATATACCTTTATTCGCACAATCTCACTAACTTTTATGTATATCCAAAAGTTTCTGTTTTGCTTTCAGACTTTCAAAATTTGCAGTTTTCTTTGCATTGGATAGCAGCGTAAGGGAAAAATCTGCTCGAGCTCAGTTGACTGAACGGCTAGTTTGTGATGTGGAGGGAGGCCAGCAGCAGGGGGTTCAATTCCTGTATCGGCTGAGATTATTCATGAGGACACTGTCTTCTCAACCTTGCCTCTCGCCTGAGGTGCAGTGATCTTTAGGTTAAATCGCCACCAGTTAGCTTTTCCCCTTAAAAGGAGAAAGCAGCTATGGTCATTGGGACTGTGGTGACTTTATCTTTTAATGTAACAATTAACCCCAACAGAAATATATATCTTTCAGAAAAAGATGAAGATTGAAAGGCTTGTGCTCTGTACAGAAATATGACATACATTAAATTAAAAACCTACCTGATCCAATAGGCACCCTGTGTAACACAATTCCTTATTCTCTCCAGTTATAAAGAATTGCTGATGCAATTAAAATACGTAATTGTATAATCATGATCCAACCATAGTAAATTCCTTGATTATCCATGTCTCATTGCTCAACACACATTGAATTGTCAGTTCAGCTGATATCACTATCACTATCCAATTAATAATTTCTGGTAAGAGATTGTATTTAAATATACCAACTGTTTTTTAAAAATACATTTTGTTATGAGATGATGTAAATAGGTGAAGGTATAAATTGTTCATGCTCTGATAATTATTTGACTTCACATATATCTTGTAACTGTTTTTGAATTCATCTTTGAATTACCATGGGCTGGATTCTCCGTATCTTGACACTGAAATCGGGATCGTCGATCGGGCGGAGAATGGATTTTGACGCCGGAATCGGGGCAGGTGTCGGTTTGACAGTGGTTTGCGATTCTCCACCCCCTCCAAACCGGCATCATCGGGGCACGTGCTGAGCGCAGTCCCAAGGCCGTTTGCGTGTGATTGGCTGGTCCACCCGCGATGCTCCGCCCCCGATGGGCCACGTTCCCGACGGCGCAGGCCTCATGTGGTTTCAGCCGTCGGGAACCTGGCATGCTGGCTGTGGACTGTATCCAGCGCCGCAACACTTGTCTGGGATCTGTGCCGCTGGCCGGGGGGCTTCTGTTCGGACTGGGGGGACTAGTGGGGGTGGCCAGGGGGTGGGCTGTGGGGTCGGGGTGGGTGGGATACAGTTCCAACATTGGCGGCAACATGATTTTCGGCATGACCGGTGCAGGCCGTCAGCCCTACGCATGTGCAGCCCGGGACTCGGCCATTCTCCGGCCGCTTTTTGCGCAATCCGTGGGCGTTTCACGCGACAGCGGTGCTAGCCACTCACTGATACCGGAATCGGTGAGGGGTTCACGATGAAGGTTCAGCCTTCATTCTTGTTCTCCAGTGCCACTCCAGGACTGCAGCACAAGAATGAAGGCTGACATTCCTGTGCAGTCATAAATCATAGAATTTACAGCGCAGAAGGAGGCCATTCGGCCCATCGAGCCTGCACCGGCTCTTGGAAAGTGCACACTACCCAATGTCAACACCTCCCCCTATCCCAATAACCCAGTAACCCCATCCAACACTAGGGGCAATTTTGGACACTAAGGGCAATTTATCATGGCCAATCCACCTAACCTGCACATCTTTGGACTGTGGGAGGAAACCGGAGCACCCGGAGGAAACCCACGCACACACGGGGAGGATGTGCAGACTCCGCACAGACAGTGACCCAAGCCGGAATCGAACCTGGAACCCTGGAACTGTGAAGCCATTGTGCTATCCACAATGCTACCGTGCTGCCCTTACAATGCTACCGTGCTGCCCTTAGTCCTGGGGGGGAATGCTGCTCTGTTGGAAGTGCTGCCTTTTGGATGTGAAATTAAATTGACGCTCCATTTACCTGCTCAGGTTCATGCTAAAGATCCCACTCTGTAATCTGAAGAAGGGCAGTATAGTTATTTCCAGTGCCCTGGCCAATATTTATTTATCCTTCAAACAACAGTGGAAGACACAAATAACATGCCAGCGACTGATAGAAATGAGGCTATGACAGGTGAGGACCTTGAGAGGATTGTTATCACTAAGGAGGGAGTGATGGGCAAGCTAATGGGGCTAAAGGTAGACAAGTCTCCTGGCCCTGATGGAATGCATCCCAGAGTGCTAAAAGAGATGGCTAGGGAAATTGCAGATGCACTAGTGATAATTTACCGAAATTCACTCGACTCTGGGGTGGTCCCGGTGGATTGGAAATTAGCAAATGTGACGCCACTGTTTAAAAAAGGAGGTAGGCAGAAAGCAGGAAATTATAGGCCAGTGAGTTTAACTTCGGTAATAGGGAAGATGCTGGAATCTATCATCAAGGAAGAAATTGCGAGGCATCTGGATAGAAGTTGTCCCATTGGGCAGACGCAGCATGGGTTCGTAAAAGGCAGGTCATGCCTAACTAATTTAGTGGAATTTTTTGAGGACATTACCAGTGCAGTAGATAACGGGGAGCCGATGGATGTGGTATATCTGGATTTCCAGAAAGCCTTTGACAAGGTGCCACACAAAAGGTTGCTGCATAAGATAAAGATGCATGGCATTAAGGGTAAAGTAGTAGCATGGATAGAGGATTGGTTAATTAATAGAAAGCAAAGAGTTGGGATAAATGGGTGTTTCTCTGGTTGGCAATCAGTAGCTAGTGGTGTCCCTCAGGGATCCGTGTTGGGCCCACAATTGTTCACAATTTACATTGATGATTTGGAGTTGGGGACCAAGGGCAATGTGTCCAAGTTTGCAGATGACACTAAGATGAGTGGTAAAGCGAAAAGTGCAGAGGATACTGGAAGTCTGCAGAGGGATTTGGATAGGTTAAGTGAATGGGCTCGGGTCTGGCAGATGGAATACAATGTTGACAAATGTGAGGTTATCCATTTTGGTAGGAATAACAGCAAACGGGATTATTATTTAAGCGATAAAATATTAAAGCATGCCGCTGTTCAGAGAGACTTGGGTGTGCTAGTGCATGAGTCACAGAAGGTTGGTTTACAAGTGCAACAGGTGATTAAGAAGGCAAATGGAATTTTGTCCTTCATTGCTAGAGGGATGGAGTTTAAGACTAGGGAGGTTATGTTGCAATTGTATAAGGTGTTAGTGCGGCCACACCTGGAGTATTGTGTTCAGTTTTGGTCTCCTTACTTGAGAAAGGACGTACTGGCGCTGGAGGGTGTGCAGAGGCAATTCACTAGGTTAATCCCAGAGCTGAAGGGGTTGGATTATGAGGAGAGGTTGAGTAGACTGGGACTGTACTCGTTGGAATTTAGAAGGATGAGCGGGGATCTTATAGAAACATTTAAAATTATGAAGGGAATAGATAGGATAGATGCGGGCAGGTTGTTTCCACTGGCGGGTGACAGCAGAACTAGGGGGCATAGCCTCAAAATAAGGGGAAGTAGATTTAGGACTGAGTTTAGGAGGAACTTCTTCACCCAAACGGTTGTGAATCTATGGAATTCCTTGCCCAGTGAAGCAGTTGAGGCTCCTTCATTACATGTTTTTAAGGTAAAGATAGATAGTTTTTTGAAGAATAAAGGGATTAAGGGTTATGGTGTTCGGGCCGGAAAGTGGAGCTGAGTCCACAAAAGATCAGCCATGATCTAATTGAATGGCGGAGCAGGCTCGAGGGGCCAGATGGCCTACTCCTGCTCCTAGTTCTTATGTTCTTATGTTCTAACATCACAAAAGCAGATTAGCTGGTCAATGTGACATTGATGTCTGCGAGAGATTACAGTGTGCAGTTTGGCTGCCATATTTAATATGTTACAATAGTGACTATGCTTGAAAAATACTTCATTGTTTGTACAACATTTCGAGGCATCCGCTTGTTGTGACAAGTGCTACAAAAATCCCAGTCCTCTTGACCCAAAATTCAAAAACAAAGGCAAATATTTTGAGGTTAATTCTAAATTGTCACTTTTCAGTTATATGGTTCGAGGTCCCATGCAACTGAGAAAGGATTATAATTTATAAGCACTTGCCAGCATATGGGAGGGAAATCTTTAAAATTAAGCTTTATGATGAATTAAAAAACAAAATGTGTTCCTGGGTTATTTATGGGTTGATAAAATTAAACCGCAGAATTGTGGTAAATGCTCAATTAGTTCGCTCATGCCTATCAAAGAAATGATTCTGCCACCCATGTCTGATCAGTCCCACATGATTTGATCATCTACAAATGGCCTCTTTGGTGGACAGTACATTTTACCTTGCCAATATTGCCCCTTTACATGATGAAAGCTGATGGTGTGCACGGGTTTGAGTATTAGATATTATTCTGTACTTGGATACTGTAAGCTATACTCAGTGGTACATATGGGAGTGGGAAAGTTTGAAGGTCAGATAGCACATGTGAAGGAGTTAGCTGGCATGGCAAATTAAATGATATTTTTGCAGTTAAATCTGTGGCTTCAAGTGTTGTTCTTTCAGCCTGAGATGTGATATTCGCCATGAGGATACATATGAAGATATATAGGGTTGTGTCCCGGCATTTATTACAGCTGATGTGTCTGCAGTCAGGGGAATTGAACCATTTGATCTGACAGATGATATTAGGACCGTCAGTGTGAAATAGAAAGTGTGGCTGGAGAAGTTTTATGCAAATGCTGGCGGTAGCAGTCTGTTTTTTGGATGGACCCTCAGTGGCGTGGAAAGCACAGCAATGGACTTTTTTATTGTTTCGTGTGGGTGCTTCAGTGAGGGAAACTTTCAAGACATTGCTTGACAGAGGAGAAAAGGCAGATAATGAATGTACAGGGAAAGCATTAAAAAGGCCATTACGTGGAGGGAAAGCATTAAAAGGGCCATTACGTGGAGGGAAAGCATTAAAAGGGCCATTACGTGGAGGGAAAGCATTAAAAGGGCCATTACGTGGAGGGAAAGCATTAAAAGGGCCATTACGTGGAGGGAAAGCATTAAAAGGGCCATTACGTGGAGGGAAAGCATTAAAAGGGCCATTACGTGGAGGGAAAGCATTAAAAGGGCCATTACATGGAGGGAAAGCATTAAAAGGGCCATTACGTGGAGGGAAAGCATTAAAAGGGCCATTACGTGGTGACTCCAAATGCCACATTCCAAAGACATGGGGCGGGATTCTCCCATCCGCCAGCCATGTGTTGCTCAGCCACGTGCTGTTCACTGGCAGCGGGATTCTATCCCCCCACTGATTATCAATGAGATTTTCCACTGAAATCACCCAACGCCACCATGAAACCCACTGGCAGGGGAACACTGCCCGTGGGAAAATTGAATCATAATGACCCGAGAATTCCGGCCATACTTTCCATCAGATGAGACAGAAAGAAACAACCAATAGACAAACTGCAGCCCAATTTGTGACCCGTTTGAGGAAGGCATCGGAATTATATTGCAAATGATTTGAATAACCAGATAATCAATCAGGGGTCCAACATTGCATTGGAAGCTGTGGATGGACAAGTTCACAGTATGAAACTTGGTCCCACTTCTGCCTTTGGTGCAACAAACATTGAGGTGAAGCAGGTGGCACAACAGAATCCAGGTACGTGTAAATCTAAACTGCACCCAGAGAGAGTGTTTCAGATGTGGCAACTCGGGCTCTATGAAAATTATGCCAGCTGCCCACCCAAGGGAAAGATATGCAGAAAATGTGGGGGAGAAGATTGTTTTGCCAAGGAGTGCAGAAGGAAAGCTGAACAGAGTGGGAAGCCTGCCAAACCACATAAAGGAACGAGAAATAAAAGTAGCATTTCCGTGAGAGGGAGAAGATACAAAGAGTGAGGACACTAATAACAATCATGGATACATGTTTCCTGTCAATGGGAGCAACGTACGAAAGTTCCAATGATTGTTGATGGTGTTGAAGGAGGAGTGCAGAAGGAGGCCACCTGGCCCATTGAGTCAGCACCGGCCCTTGGAAAGAGCACCCTATCAAAGCCCACACCTCCACCCTATTCCCACCCTAACCCCGTCACCCCCCCTAACCTTTTTGGACACTAAGGCCAATTTAGCATAGCCAATCTACCTAACCTGCACATCTTTGGACTGTGGGAGGAAACCGGAGCACCAAGAGGAAACCCATGCAGACATGGGGAGAACGTGCAGTCTCCACACAGACAGTGACCCAAGCCGGGAATCGAATCTGGGTCTCTGGAGCTGTGAAGCAACTGTGCTAACCAATCGTGCTGCCCCCATAACTGCATCAACAGAGGACTGTGGGAGGAACTTAAGCCAAAGCAAATGTCAGGAAAACCCAATAAATTCTAATAGATTTCTGTCAGTGATTTTCGTGTCATATTTTTTAAACTGTTAGGGATGTGTGAATGGTAATTGAAACAAGAGACAGGGTGACTGTGAGAATCTAAACTGACAATAAAATGTGGGTTTGATATGGTAATGAGTCTAGAAAGACTTCAAACAGATGCTTACATAAGGTAATTTAGTAAAGATGTTGACACAACAGGGGTACATAGCTGGTTTAGCTCAGTGGGCTAGACAGCTGGTTTGTTATGCAGAACAAGGCCAGCAGCGTGGGTTCATTTCCTGGACCCAGCTGAGAATTCTGAATTCACCCTCTGTGTTTATCTTGACATTATCAAGATACGGGAAGGTAGCCTGTAATCCGTACTTGTCGACCATTCGGTCCATCTCCCGTTGGGAGACCGAGACCCCATTTGTGACACCAAACGGAACCCTAAGGAAGTGGTAGAGGCACCCATCAGCCTCGAACGCGGTGTACATGCGGTCACTCGCGCGGATGGGGAGCTGGTGATAAGCGGACTTAAGGTCCACAGTGGAAAAGACCTTGTATTTTGCGATCTCGTTTACCATGGTGGAAATACGGGGGAGAGGATACGCGTCCAGTTGCGTAAACCGGTTGATGGTCTGGCTTTAGTCGATGACCATCCGGTTTTTCTCCCCAGTCCGGACCACCAGCACTTGGACTCGCCAGGGACTGTTGCTGGCCTCGATGACCCCTTCCTTCAGCAACCTCTGGACCTCGGACCTGATGAAGGACCGGTCCTGGGCGCTGTACCGTCTGCTCCGTGTCGCGACGGGTTTGCAATCGGGGGTGAGATTGGCAAACAAGGAGAGGAGGTCCACTTTGAGGGACACGAGGCTACAGACAGTGAGGGGGGGTATAGGGCCGCCAAATTGGAAGGTCAAGCTCTGCAGGTTACACTGGAAGTCCAGTCCTAGGAGTGCCGGTGCGCAAAGGTCAGGGAGGACAAGGAATTTATAATTTTAAAAAACCTTCCCCTGGACCGTGAGGTCCGCGATGCAGCACCCGGTGATGTGGACGGAGTGCGAACCTGAGGTTAACCCGATTTTGTGTGTTACCGGATGGACAGGGAGAGCGCAGCGTCTTCCCGTGTCAGGGTGAACGAAGCTTTCCATGCTCCCGGAGTCCAGCAGGCAGCCCGTCTCGTGGCCGTTGAGGTGGATCAGCGTTGTCGTTTTGGCGAGTGTGCGTGGACGTGACTGGTCGAGCTGAACGGCCGCGAGCCGTGGAGAAAATCCGTGTCCGTCGTCGCCGTCTGAGTCGATGCTGGAGGAACCTTGCGTGCCAGTCCCAGAAGGCGGTGGCCAGGATCCGCACGTGGAGCCGGGATCCCAAGATGGCGGCGCCCAGGACCCGCACGTGGAGTCGGGGCCCCAAGATGGCAGCGCCCAGGACACGCACGTGTAGTCGGCCCCCCAAGATGGCGGCGCCCAGGACCCGCACATGGAGTCGGCACCCCAAGATGGCGGCGCCCAGGACCCGCACGTGGAGTCGGCGCCCCAAGATGACGGCGCCCAGGACCCGCACGTGGGGTCGGCGCCCCAAGATGGCGGCGCCCGTGGGGCCCTCGTGGTCGCTAGGGGCGGGGCTAGCGGTGCCGGAGAGCCGAGTGGAGCGGCTGCGAGCGGGGGAGGTGAGGCGCGCAGGCCAGGCGCAGGAGCCCGGGGGTGGGGGGGGGGGGGGAGACTCTCGCTGCGGGCAGGCAGGGACCGGGAGGGCCTGGAGAGGTGTGCATGTCGGGTGCCGGGGCCCGGGGGCGGCGGTTTGGGAGGAGCGGCTCCGGGGAAGGGAGAGAAACGAGCAGGCCAGGCACGGGGGCTGGGGGGGGGGGGGGGGGGGAAACGTGCGCGGCGGGCAGGCAGGGACCGGGAGGGCCCGGAGAGGCGTGCAGGTCGGGTGCCGGGGCCCGGGGGCGGGGGGGGGGGGGTGACTCGCGCGGCGGGCAGGCAGGAGGAGAGAGAGAGGTGCACAGGCCAGTCGCAGGGGCCTGGGGGCGGGGGGAGAGTGTTGCGTGGCATCCAGAAGCGCCGCAGCCACCATTTTGGCCTGGCAGACCGTGGAGTAGTGGCCCTTCTTCCCGCAGCTCTTACAGAGGGTGGAGCGGGCTGGGCATCGCGTGCGAGGGTGTTTCGCGAACCCGCAAAAGTAGCAGCGGGGCCCCGTGGACTTGTCGGGGCGTCCCGCGGCGCAGGCCTGAGGGAGGTTGGGAGCGGCGGATGGCGGTTGGGAAGCGTGCCAGGAGGCCTGGCTGGGGTCATAGAAGCGGGCGTTTTGATCAGCGACCTCCAGAGAGGCGGAGAGGGTCAGTGTCTCAGTTAAGCTGAGGTCGTCTCTCTCCAACATTCGCTGGCGGATAGCGGGGGACTGCATCCCAGCCACGAAAGCGTCTCTAATTAGTAGTTCCATGATCTCCGTAGCTGAGACTGCGACACAGGAGCAATTCCTCCCCAGGGAATGGAGGGTCCGGTAATATTGGTTTAGTGACTCACCGGGGAGCTGCCGTCTGGTGGCCAGCAGATGTCGGGCGAATACCCTGTTGACTGGTTTGATGAATTGTCCCTTTAGCTTTAGTATTGCTTCATCATAAGTCGTTTCTTCTTTGATTATTGCGCAGGCGTCGATACCCACGCTGGAGTGGAGGACGTGCAGTTTCTGTGCCCCGGTGGGGGGGGTGGTTGTAGATGCCAGGAACCCTTCGAGGCAAGTCAGCCAGAGTTGGAAAGGTTCTGCAGAGTTCGGAGTTTGCGGGCTGCTGCGGAGGCATTCGGGCTTGATCCGGAACTCCATCTTCAAAGTCTTAGTCTATTAAATTGATGTGCCATCAATTGTACGAGAGACGAGTGCTTTACAAAAGTCAGGCTTTAATAGACTAGAACATAGCTCTGTGATCGTCTACAATGGAATGGACGATCGCCGGGCGTTTGTCCATTTATACCTTGTTAATGGAGGCGTGGTTAACTCAGCCTCTCGGCCAATCGGTCGAGAGGCACATGACCAACCAGGGCCAATGGTAAGCCGGTGTTCCAATGGCAGACAGGTATGCAAATCATATCACCACAATGGGTCACTTGGGAATGGTTGATATTAAGCAAAATCTATGAATCAAAGTATGGTGGCCAGGGATGGAGAAAGATGTGGAGCAGTCATGGATGTCAACTTGGCAGCAGATGCAAATAACCAGAACCAATGCACAGCATACCGTTCTGGATCTTGGGAGGATGCAAGGTGATTTTGTCGACTTGTTTCGGATAAATCAGATATCAAAGTATCGTCTTGCATCTTTGACTTTGTCTTAATATATGTTTCTGGAACCCACCTCTTCATTCAGCTGAGGAAGGAGCTGTGCTCCGAAATAAACCTGTTGGATTTTAACCTGGTGTTGTAAGACTTCTTACTATTTCTGTCAGAAGAGTCCATATGAGTGGCGATTGACTACAATGGCCATCACTATGAGTATGTAACGATGAAGTCTACAGTAGCTGATAAAATGGTGTCTGCATTGACCGAAATATTTGCCACTTTATATCCAGACAATGGGCCACAAATCATTTTGCAGTCTTTTGCAGATTACGTGCAAGCCACAGGCATTCACCATCACAGAGTAACCCCAAAATGGCCCAAGGCAAAGATGGATGAAACCAACCCTTAGAGAAATGGATGCGGATTGCTCAGGTTGAGGGCAAACATGAGAAAGATGCATTGCTGTTGTGGGTGGCCATTTCGAGAATAACTCCACACTCTGCGATGTGAAAAGCCCAGCAGTTCCGCTATTTGCACAGCAAAATACAAAGCAAGATGCCTTTGCTTTGATATATGTCCCTGTCAGGCAGGGAAGAGATGGTCAAGTGGTCATGGTTGACAAGAGGGGTTGATTGTCTTGTTAAGAGGAAGAAGGAGACTTATGTAAGGCTGAGGAAACAAGGTTCAGACAGGGCGCTGGAGGGATACAAGATAGCCAAGAGGGAACTGAAGAAAGGGATTAGGAGAGCTAAGAGAGGGCATGAAAAATCTTTGGCAGGTAGGATCAAGGAAAACCCCAAGGCCTTTTACACATATGTGAGAAATATGAGAATGACTAGAGCGAGGGTAGGTCCGATCAAGGACAGTAGCGGGAGATTGTGTATTGAGTCTGAAGAGATAGGCGAGGTCTTGAACGAGTACTTTTCTTCAGTATTTACAAATCAGAGGGGCCATAATGTTGGAGAGGACAGTGTGAAACAGACTGGTAAGCTCGAGGAGAGGGGCAGCAGGGTAGCATGGTGGTTAGCATAAATGCTTCACAGCTCCAGGGTCCCAGGTTCGATTCCCGGCTGGGTCACTGTCTGTGTGGAGTCTGCACGTCCTCCCCTTGTGTGCGTGGGTTTCCTCCGAGTGCTCCGGTTTCCTCCCACAGTCCAAAGATGTGCGGGTTAGGTGGATTGGCCATGCTAAATTGCCTGTAGTGGCCTAATAAAAGTAAGGTTAAGGGGGGGGGTTGTTGGGTTACGGGTATAGGGTGGATACGTGGGTTTGAGTAGGGTGATCATGGCTCGGCACAACATTGAGGGCCGAAGGGCCTGTTCTGTGCTGTACTGTTCTATATCTATATCTACTTGTTAGGAAGGAAGATGTGTTGGGCGATTTGAAAAACTTGAGGATAGACAAGTCCCCCGGGCCTGATGGTAGCATTGTGGGGGGCAGCACGGTAGCATTGTGGATAGCACAATTGCTTCACAGCTCGAGGGTCCCAGGTTCGATTCCGGCTTGGGTCACTGTCTGTGCGGAGTCTGCACATCCTCCCCATGTGTGCGTGGGTTTCATCCGGGTGCTCCGGTTTCCTCCCACAGTCCAAAGATGTGCAGGTTAGGTGGATTGGCCATGATAAATTGCCCTTAGTGTCCAAGATTGCCCTTAGTGTTGGATGGGGTTACTGGGTTGTGGGGATGGGGTGGAGGTGTTGACCTCCACCCCCATGCTCTTTCCGGGAGCCGGTGCAGGCTCGATGGGCCGAGTAGCCTCCTTCTGCACTGTAAATTCTATGATATCCAAGGATTCTATGGGAAGCAAGAAATGAAATTTCAGAGCCATTGGCAATGATCTTTTCGTCCTCGCTGTCAACAGGGGTGGTACCAGAGGATTGGAGAGTGGCGAATGTCGTGCCCCTGTTCAAAAAAGGGAATAGGGATAACCCTGGGAATTACAGGCCAGTTAGTCTTACTTCGGTGGTAGGCAAAGTAATGGAAAGTGTACTGAGGGATAGGATTTCTGAGCATCTGGAAAGACACTGCTTGATTAGGGATAGTCAGCACAGATTTGTGAGGGGTAGGTCTTGCCTCACAAGTCTTATTAACTTCTTTGAGGAGGTGACCAAGCATGTGAATGAAGGTAAAGCAGTGGATGTAGTGTACATGGATTTTAGTAAGGCATTTGATAAGGTTCCCCATGATAGGTTTATGAAGAAAGCAAGGAGGCATGGGATAGTGGGAAATTTGGCCAGTTGGATAACGAACTGGCTAACCGATAGAAGTCAGAGAGTGGTGGTGGATGGCAAATATTCAGCCTGGAGCCCAGTTACCAGTGGTGTACCGCATGGATCAGTTCTGGATCCTCTGTTGTTTGTGATTTTCATTAATGACTTGGATGAGGGAGTTGAAGGGTGGGTCAGTAAATTTGCAGATGATACGAAGATTGGTGGAGTTGTGGATAGTGAGGAGGGCTGTTGTCGGCTGCAAAGAGACATAGATAGGATGCAGAGCTAGGCTGAGAAGTGGCGGATGGAGTTTAACCCTGACAAGTGTGAGTTTGTCCATTTTGGAATGACAAATATGAATGTGGAATACAGGGTTAATGGTAGGGTTCTTGGCAATGTGAAGGAGCAGAGAGATCTTGGGCTCTATGTTCATAGATCTTTGAAAGTTGCCACTCAAGTGGATAGAGCTGTGAAGAAGGCCTATGGTGTGCTAGCATTCATTAACAGAGGGATTGAGTTTAAGAGCCGTGAGGTGATGATGCAGCTGTACAAAACCTTGGTAAGGCCACATTTGGAGTACTGTGTGCAGTTCTGGTCACCTCATTTTAGGAAGGATGTGGAAGCTTTGGAAAAGGTGCAAAGGAGATTTACCAGGATGTTGCCTGGAATGGAGAGTCGGTCTTATGAGGAAAGGTTGAGGGTGCTAGGCCTTTTCTCATTAGAACGGAGAAGGATGAGAGGCGACTTGATAGAGATTTATAAGATGATCAGGGAAATAGATAGAGTAGACAGTCAGAGACTTTTCCCCCGGGTGGAACAAACCATTACAAGGGGACATAAATTCAAGTTGAATGATGGAAGATATAGGGGGGATGTCAGTGGTAGGTTCTTTACCCAGAGAGTAGTGGGGGCATGGAATGCACTGCCTGTGGAAGTAGTTGAGTCGGAAATATTAGGGACCTTCAAGCGGCTATTGGATAGGTACATGGATTATGGTAGAATAATGGAGTGTAGATTAATTTCTTCTTAAGGGCAGCATTGTGGATAGCACAATTGCTTCACAGCTCCACGGTCCCAGGTTCGATTCCGGCTTGGGTCACTGTCTGTGTGGAGTCTGCACATTCTCCCCGTGTTTGCGTGGGTTTCCTCCGGGTGCTCCGGTTTCCTCCCACAGTCCGAACATGTGCAGGTTGGGTGGATTGGCCATGATAAATTGCCCTTAGATTATCATAGAATTTTGGACACTATGATTAAACTAGGACAAAAGTTCGGCACAGCATCGTGGCCCAAAGGGCCTGTTCTGTGCTGTATTTCTCTATGTTCTATGCCAGAGCTGAAGGGCATCAGTGTTGATCAGTAAGTTTGAGATCATGATGCAGCAAAAAAGGGTACTGCATAGTTTTGTGCAGAACCACAGATGGGAGTTAGACAGTTTGATGTGAAATTGTGTGTGTTGCAAAAGTCTGGCTGATTTGTTTTTCATTCCCATTATTTGCATCGGCTCCCAGTTTTTTCAAAGTCCAGCAGGAGAAGAAAAATGGCAAATGGTACCTTCAAAAAGTACATCCTCGTAATACCAGCAAAATGACAGCATAGGAAAGAGATTTACAACACTGTATTCTATCATGGAATATGCATCTTATGAGCACGGTGGTTTCCCTGAATAACAAGTTGCGCTTTTTAATGGGCATTTTTACTCAGTTCCTCCAATCATCTCTACTACTTGTTTGTCACAGTGTACACAAATTAGAAAATTCAGCCCTGTGAGTGTAACTGAAGAGAACTTGGAATTATAAAAGAATAGTGATGAATCAATAACATAGTGGCCCAATTTTCTAAATGGAGATACTGAATTGGTTTTCTCATTTACACCTCCCAATTCAATATTTATAGCTGTTTTGTCGGCCACAAATGAGTCAGAATCGAGTGGATAAAAGAAAACTATATTTATCGCAAAGCAATTATATTTACAATATACATCAGATCCCAGCTGGGTCTGCTCTGTCGGTTCCATGCATACTAGCCAACGTTTTATAGAATTCAATCATGAATGTCCTCGGGCTCCCTGCCCCCCTTAATGGGGGAGCTCGTACTCGGTGAGACTCACGGGGAGACTGATTACTCCAACCCCGTAGGTCTCGTGCTGGTTATATATAACAAGCTGGCTCAGTGAATTAGTTCATACTTCAATCTCAGACAGCTAAGAGGGTCCTATTATCAGCAAACAGAACACTGTGGGGAAGGGGAAAGAGTGCGAGGGGAGTGTCAATTTCCACAGGGATCTCTATTCTCCCTCCATAATAGACAGAAGATATGCAGAGATGAAGACAACACTGTTACCATCATTTACACTATTTTTCTGTGACACTTCCATCAAGTTATAGATCAATAGAAAAATACCCATGGACCTTCACTACACTAAGTTTTTGAGAGCATTTGTAAAGCCATCAATGAATAATTCAAATAATTGAAAAACCCACAATTTTGCACTGACTTGCTGCATAGATGATGGTATCACTGTTACTCAATGATTACACTGCAGCCTAAGAATCATTTCAAAACCTCAGCAGCAGTTTCACAGCGGACCAAGTTCTCAACTATGTCAAAATACCCCAATACTATTGACATATCAAGAAATGCTTGGGGATAGAGCTCTTAAAATGTGCCAGACCACGATGGTCGTATTCTATTTGTACATTGTGAAATTGCGACTGTCACAACAAAACCAATGTGTTCTCAAAATTAATTCCATGAGGGGAAGAATCATCTCAAATATTAAAATGATGAACCGTTCTCCTTTTTAAAAAATATTTTCCCTCATAGTGCCTAATTGCATTATAGAACAGTTGATTCCAGACTTCACTGGCCTCGCTTTGGCTCATTAGCAAACTGCAGATCTTGTAATTATGAATACATTAAGGAACTCACTCCAGCTAAAGGTTAATCTTCATTCCATGGCTAATAGCACTGCTGGATAGGGTTTACCAAACCATATTTTATACATTGAGCTATGCATTAATTCATCCACAAATCTACCAATACTTCAGAAGTTAGTTAATGGAAACAGAAAAATAATTTTCCTGGTGTAATTTATGTCTGAAAGACTAATAACACTGATGAAATCTGTACTAGTTATACTGAATTTTCTGAGATCCTAATTATATCAAATTCCAGGTGCTTATTTTAAGGTGTGAAATAAACTTCTGATGGGATCAAAAAGATTGTGTGATTAAGTGAAATTTCAAGGGCCAGGATGATTGAAGGGAAGCTTCCGCAGTTCTGATAGCCTCTGAAAAAATTCAAAGGTACCTCAACTTACTGGTTGCCCTTTCCTGAGGTTGATGAGGGAACTAAGAAGTAACCAGTTCAGGCATGGATGTGGAAGTGAGTCACAGAGGGTCCAAACACCCCGCTCTCTGGTGGATGGTTGCTGAAGCGGAGATAAGTCTTCACGGGCCAGATGGGAGAAGCATGGTCCTGCATTCTGTGCCACCTAATAGCACCAGTCCTTGAGGGCGACAGCACAGCAGGCCTGCCAGGATGTACAGAGAGATTTCAGGTAGCACACTGGCTGTGAAAGCCCTGCATAGTGGCTGGAGGTGTCCTTGCAGCATATTTCATAACACTAAATGTGGTTCTATGATGATTCAGACTATCTAGAAAGCTCCCTTTATTGCCAGGTCAGAAATGCACAAGGTTTCAAATGTGATTTACAGTGCCTCAGATACACCAACAGCTGATCACTGTGCCATGCCTGCTCTCATGAAATACCACTGACCACTTGACATACTGAGATAGGCAAACCGTACCAATTAGAAAGTCTAAACTTAAAAGTCTTCTGTTTAGTTCCATTACAATATGGAGTATGACTATAACATTCTCTTACACAATGAGGCAAGTAGTCAGAGTGCCTTAGATTTGGAGATATGTCAGCACTGTCCGATATAGATCCGTAGGGTAAAGTAATCTCATTGTAACAATAATATCCCCTTGTGATATGAACCAACCTTTGGGATCTCACATGCACTTCTCCAATCTTTTAAAAGGCAGGCTTAGAAAACAATTACCAGACAAGGCCATCTATGAATTGTTAAGCTGCTTTATTCTGCAGATACAGTAGCAAGCAAATTTACAGGGTAATAATCTGAGCAAATTTCACTTTCATAGCACAGCCTACAGCAGTTGCCGAAAAGCTAAATGCAATTTTCTTTTTAAAAATGATGCCAGGAGTAAGAACAATGCTTCTTTCTGCACTACAGCACTGTTACTTGTAGAGTAATGGGTTAACACTAATGAGAGCTACTGAACATGTGCGTAAATGTGTTTTCAATAAAAGATCACTTCCTCCAGAAAGATCTATTCTGGTATAAGAAGCTAACGAATGCCAAGGTAAAACCACAATTACAAATAATGGCAGCAGTGACTAGACCACAGAAGAAAATGGTGGGGAAAGCTTTGAGTGAAGTCCTTTAATAGTGCAGTTCAGCCATCAAAGGACTTTGAGGGCAACTCAGCAACTGCACTGGAGATGGCAAATAATGAGAGCAGCCCAATGACTGACAAAGGCAAGCAATGTGGGAAAATGCAACCTAGAATCGGGATGAGAAATGGCTATAATTTTGTGAAGATCAGCCCAATAAAGTAATCCAATTTGTATTTGTGGGTTTCAAAACCAAAAGAATTGCAAGGCAGCAACCAAAGAAATGCACTAAAAAGACACCAACGATCATTTTTTAAATGATCCCACTGTGGCGGGAAGAACGCCCCACCCAAATTAAGCAGTGCTATGGCTGTGGCAAGTTAGGCCATTTTAAAGTAACTTGGTGTTCCAGGAAATCCATGCTTCCAAGACAGAAGGAGAAATCTGTTAAAGAAACATACATTCAATAAATTCAAAACCTTGATAATCAGGAAGGCATATTTGTTGGAGAAGTAAAGGAAAGTGAAACCATATTGGAGAGTTGACATTGATGTAAATGGGCATCTGACCAACTTCAAGCTAGACAGGAGCCATCTGTCTTTAGAACCACTCCCCCAATGTGTTTGCCTTCTAAGAAGGCTATAAGTGAACATATATATATGTCCTCCAAGAGCCAAGAACATTGTTGGGGATTGACAACTTTGGTGAAAGTGACTTGGGAAGGGTGAGGTTGACAGGGAAAATAGAAGAGGAATGAAAACTGTAAATAGCATATGCAGTTAACAGCTTGTATGAAATTGGACTCAGTGGGGGGGGGGGGGGGGGGGGGAAGGGGCAGGAAGATGGAGAGTCAATGATTAATTCTAATAATAGCTATTCAGCATCTGCGAAAGGAGCTCTGTTATTGTGTTGTCACTTACTGAAGGAAGATGAGTGAGATGCATCCTGGAGAGTAGCTCCAGCTATAACTTGGTCTTGTTTAACCTTTATAAATGGTTACAAATACTCATCTTCTACTGATGAGGAAACAAGGGTACTTATTTGCGTGCAAAGTTTTGGACCCAAATGTATCTAAGTTTGTTCCCCATGGCAATTCAAATTTCCTATGTAACTCCTCCAGTTTTGCAAACTTTCAATAAATAGGTCCCTAAAAGTTCTGCTCCTTCCCTGTACCAGCTACCCTACATTGCCTTCATCTTTCCCAGCATAAACTGATGATACCTACAGAATGGGGCCAGTGTCGACATGCCTCTTAGCCCAAAGTAGAGCAAGAGTGTAAAAAGTGAGGGAGGGGATTGGCAAAACATTTGCATATGTTCTGGGAGTGCTCAAAGCTAAGGGGTTTCTGGGCTGCAATGTTTGACACAATTGTCGAGGTCATGCAGGCACTGAATAATTCTTCATGAGATGGAAGCTATTTCTATCCCTGTTTTAATAAACTTTCATCGCAAAAGGGTAAGGGGAGGGGGGGGGGGGTGGAGTTCAGGTGTCAGAGAGGGAAATAAGGGTTATTTTTGAAAGGGGGTGAAAAAAAGGGGGAAAACATTTCTTTCTCAAACTGCTTGCAACCTATTGCAAGTTGATTACTGTTTTTGAATGTAGCTGTGTGTTTGAAATTTTTTTAAAAATTTAAATGTTTAGGAAATAAATATGGTTTCAACAAAAGACCAATTGCCTCTATTCGAATAAGAAACCAACCAATCCCAAGCTAAAGCCGCAATAACAGACTGCTGACCACCATCAACCCCATCCCGTGATCCTTCCCTTCTCACGACTTACCTGAGGGCGGCTGTTGGCAGGGCAGGTGGATCATAATTCGATCCTGCAGTTGCTGAGCTGTAGGTGAAAGCATGACAGGCATTTGTTGATTATTATGAACAGTTCGATTGCCACAGTTCCAGACACCAGCAGACCAATTTACTGTGATTGTTGTGCCTCATTTTTAGGTGCAGGAGTCGTTCCCTATTCCCATTTGGTACCTGAAAACAGAACTAAACAAATTATAAGACATATATATAGATATAGATTTATTATATGTCAACATGCAATGTCTTGAATATACTGTTTGTTTGCAATCTGAAGCATTTTTTTTTATCACTGATGGCATTTATCTCAATGAAGTTTTATCCTAAAAATCAACAGTAGCATGAATCAATGAAATCATAATTGTTTCCATTTCACATTAAAAATTGCTAAATATATTCAACTGTGGAGAAATTTTGATGGCGTGTCATCAAGGAGTGATTCCATTGTCAGGATGCACTACAAAGTTAGATTACCTGTAATTGTGATAAATTAGAGCATTCATTGTGCTTTGACAAAACTGTATTATGTCTTTCCAGGTTGAACCATGCACAACAATCCTTTGCACACATGAAATTCAAAAATATTAATGCCGCCTCCAGCCAACCACGAAATCTTTCACCTGCCTCAATTTAAACTCACTTCAAAAGATTGCAACACGGAATGATGAAGCCGAAGCCCTTGTAGAGAAAATGCTTTTAGTTCAGTCAAGTTCTTGCCATTTTAAATCATCATTCACGGAAGGTCCTGTCTGGGATAGCATAGTTAAAGCAGAACCACTTTATGAAATTCATTTTTTCTGTTCCTCTCTGTGTTATGTAAGCTTGAAGTATGTGGAGATTATAATAGTCTGTGCTTTTTCTACATCTGTTCCTACCTCGTAGCAAAGGTGGGACCCTCTTGGAGCTTTTGGTGGGTCGCCAGATCAGTTCAAGTGAGCAGTCAGTTTAAGTTAATCAGTCAGTTTTAATCCAAAGAAAAGTGTACAAGAAAGAGAAGGACAAGGGAGGGAAGGGGGTGGCAGTAAGGTATCCCAAAAGGGCATCTAAAGTAAAGGACAAACACAGAGGACAGAAACAGGTCCCAGTTAAGAAAAAAGAAAGGAGCAGAGAAACAGGCTTCAGGTTAGAGAAAGGGCTGTTGAGAGTAAAGAGGATCTTTGGAGCAACGGTGTTCTACTTGGTGCAGCCGAAGAGCTGAAATTGTGGTTGTCAGCTGATGCTTGAATATACTCGGGAATCCAGGAAAGCAGAATCACGGATGAAGGGATTGAAACGCTCCAAGTTTGGCCATTGTTAAAGCCGTCAGAGCGGAAGTGACTTTTGGGGCAAATTCTAAAGCAATATCTTTGAACATGATGATTGGAACACCTTGTGAGAAAGGTGACATTTAAATGAGATTCGTTGGCATACAATTTAACAGATGCTTGCATGGGTTGTTGAGAAATCTATGCAATTGGGTTTTGTCACATTTGTCATTTATTCTGGGGTGTGGTGTGTGCCACCACAGTTTGCCTGTTAATTCAAATGTGTCTCCTGCGTACCTTGAATGTTAGAGTATAAGTTAGATATTGTAAATTGTTTTATCATTGTGCAATAAACTTTTGTTTGTTCAAGCCCCTGGAAACCTGTGGTTGTCTTCACATAATAACTGTCTTGGACCTTTTTTGTCGACTTTACACAAAACGTTATTGGTCCCTAACTGGATCTCACCAAGAACTTGGAGTCAAGGATCATAACATCAACATTATTTTGATCTGTTTCATTCAAAATTTTTTCTTTTATAATCTCACTAAAACAAACAACTCTGACATTTATGAAGCAACTAATTATCAAATAATTGTTTATCAAAAAAAATGTTGTTAGCTGATAGAGACACATGAACCAGCACACAGCAAGAACATGGTTTGTCCGTGAACGAGCAGGTCCAATGACAAACTAATTTAGTGAAGTGCCTTTTTCTCACTCTGAATATTTCAATTTCAGTTTTCAACTTGATATTGTTTTATTGTGTGGGAAGACTAAATTCAGTGAGCATTTTATATAAACCTCCAGGAACTGAATCAAAATGAGATGAAACATCAAAGGAACCCATTCATGGACTTGTTCCCTCAAGGGGTAAGTTGTATTTCCACACTTGACCTGTTCTTGTGCAAATCTTGGTTTGCTTGTACAATTTTCTAGAAAGCTGTACTGTACTTGAGCAGAATCGTTATATCAGAACACAATTTCCATTTGTACAAACTTTTAAGCAATGCTTATTCTGAAAAATTGAAACTTGGCCTCATTTAACATTCAGCGTTAATTTCGTAATCTGATTACCCTCTCAAATAACTTTTTAATATGTTTTGCTACAAAACGACATGCTTTTAATATACTCCTTGTGTTGTGTTGAAATCAAAGACTGCAAAATACACTCATAACTCATAATGCATAAAATAGTTGACCTGTAAGAACCGCATCCTCCTAGTCGGTTGCGCCCCCCCCCCCCCCCCCCCCCCCCCCCGCCTGTGGAAACAGGAAGTGCTATGTTAGGGCAGGACCTAGAATTTTTAAGCAATTCCACTTTTTCACCACAACAGAGTGTCTTTTCGTCATGGTAAGAAATTGAGCCTGAGTGTGGCCATTCATGCCCCAAAATATGCCTCCTCACCCAGACCAAAATACGTCCCATTGAATCATTTGGATAGAGTAAGGACCACATTTCCGTCCCTGAGTTTTGTTATCGAATGAGGAGATTTCCAAGCTTTGCCAACCCAAACTTTAAAAATGTACATGCGCAGGTGGAGTTTTTGTTCAGTTGGGGGATGGGCTGAAAAATGAGTTGGGGCTGAATCCCAGGACGCGATTCAGTAGAAATAATTCAAAGTCTGCTTTTGGGCGCGTTTGGGAGGGTGTTTCTCTGCAGCTACAATGCCAAGAATTACCGTTATTTACGAGCACTTTGCCTGATCTCTGTACCCTCCACTTTCAACCCTCTTCCCCTTTATGGACCCCATTCCTTCAACCACCCAACATTCTCAAGACTACTGGAACCTCCCCTTACCCCCCTTTAATTGGCAAGGCCCCCGTCTGGCAGAACCTTGCAATGACAACCTGGCATTCGGGCACCTTAGCACTACCAGCCTGGCAGTGCTAGGTTGCACTATTCATGTGCCAGGCTGGCCATGCTAAGGTGCCCAAGTGCCAAGGTACCACTTTGCCCTATCCCTGACCACCCGTGGGTCTCCAATGGTTTGCAGGATCCCTTGAGGTGCCATCACACGTGGTCCATGTTTGTGGAAACCAGTACTAAACAGCGCCCTGTCGTAGCCATTGATGCCCGGCGCTGGGTGAAAGTGAAATCCGCGTATTTATATTAGTGGAATAACTCATTTAAATATGCAGATCTGAATCATGCCCAGCAAGGGCAACATCCAGATCATGCCAGACGGTACAAGTTGGGTGACTCGCGATTGGCCTGGCGTCCAGCCCGGAGCCTGATTTAAGGCTCAACTGTTGTGCCTGGCTCTGAGCTGGGCATACCACGGTGGCTAAATCGTACCCCCAAATTGCATCTGCAGGCTGTCATGTGCTGATACAGGCTAGGAGCAAGACCTGCCTTTGAGCTCTGGCACTGTGTTGAAATAAAGGTCAATAATAATAATAAAACAAAAACATTTTTCTAGCACACAAGTCCCTCATCACCCCCATACACTCCATGTGACCCATCCCTGCCTCCACCCACCACAATATTCCCCACACCATACTTTAACTTAATCACTGTGGTAGTATGGCTCATTTAAGGGTGCAGGCTTGATGGACCACATGACCGGCTTGGGAGCCAAACACGTGGGAACACGTGACTCCTGACCAATAAGGAGTTTGGGCGAGGCTCTAGGAGTAGGACGCCAGGCAGTGTGGATCCTGGAGCTGAAGTGACCTGACCTGTTATATTGAGTTTGGTGTCTGTCACCTACCTGTCTCTGCCTTTCATCAATAGACCCTTGTTTAATATTGGAAGCCTCCGGATTGCGCAGCAGGATCAACAGGCACAGCAGGGAACCAGACTCGGTCCTCGGGACTGGATCAGAGTCAAAGAGTCAAAGGACCGGTGTGGGAGTCGCCATTGATGTATATCTTAGGTGATTTGTGGTAAGGCCCTGTACTACAGGTACGGGGGTAGTTCTCTGCCTTCTGGCTCCGCCCAGTAGGCAGAGTATAAATATGTGTGCTCCCTGTACAGCAGCCATTTCGCCAACTGCTGTAGGAGGCCGCACATCTTAGTGTATTAAAGCCTCAATTGCATTCAGCTCTTGTCTTTGTGTAATTGATCGTGCATCAATTTAATACACTAAAGTTTTCAGAAGATGGACCTCCGCATCAAGCCGGATCGCCTGCAGCTGGAGCAGCAATCAGGTAACGCCAAAAAGGATTTTGAACATTGGCTAGCCTGTTTTGAAGCTTACATCAGGTCTGCACCAGACCCTATTCCGGAAGCTCAGAAGATTCAGATCCTCTACACGCAGCTGAGCTCCAACGTCTTTCCGCTTATCCAGGATGCGCCGACCTACGACGACGCCATGTCGCTACTGAAAGAAAACTACGCTCAGCGGACTAACATGCTTTCCGCCAGACACATCCTCTCCACTTGTAGTCAGTCAGTAGAGGATTTCTGGTGGGTCTAATCCCCCTAGTCAGAGACTGCGGCTGTCAGGCCGTCACGGCCACGGAACACTCAAACCTGCTTATGAGGAATGCCTTTGTTATGGGGATGGGGTCAGATTACATCCGCCAGCACCTTTTAGAACGGGCCACACTAGACTTTGCGGCAACCAAAAAGCTTGTGCTCTCACTGACGATCGCCTTGTGGAACATCCAGGCCTACACCCCCGGCTGCGCGGCCCCCTCCTACGCATCGTGGACTCCGCAGACGGCCACCCCATTGGGGACCTCAATAAGCCCCCCCACGCCTGTGCAACGCGCTTGCCCACCAACCCCAGATGTTACTTCTGTGGGCAGCCAAAACACCCCCGACAACGCTGCCCGGCCCGGAACGCCCTTTGTAAGGCCTGCGGCAAGAAGGGGTACTCCGCTGTGGTGTGCCAGGCCTGCTCAGTAGCCGCTATTATTCCGACCTCCCCATCGTACGGCCAGTGGGCGCCGCCACCTTCCCCTCCTCGAACCACGCACGGCCAGCGGGCGCCACCATCTTATCCTCCTCGGAGCACGTGCAGCCTGTGGGCGCCGCCATCTTGTTCAACCCCCACTACGTGCAACCCGTGGGCGCCGCCATCTTGTCCACCCCAGGAACATCAAGCACCGCCATCTTGTCTTCCCCACGACACGAGCGGCCCGTGGGTGCCGCCATCGTCTAGGACCCGTACTCCTCCGTCAGCACGTACAACTCCACGAGGCGGACCTGTTGATTGAAAGGGTACAGCTACTATACGCCAACCCACAGTACGCCTACGTAGCATACTCCGACAGCCGCCAAGATACTGTCTCCCTTAGGGACCTGGCACCAGCAGGTTCCACACACACACAACCCTCCGGCCCGGCGCCACCCTCCCCTTCCCCGGCGCACCCAGCCGCAACTCTCGCCCCAGGACAACCCGTCCTCCCCTTGCCCACCCCCGAGGATGATGAGGATTTTGGCACGCTCGCGGAGTCACCAAGGACCAGACCGACACCGGAATCGCTGCCAGCTATGCGGGGCTCCCAACGGCAGATCAAGGCTCCGGACCGACTGAACCTGTACCTTGATCGGGACTCTTGAAACATCATCCTTCTGTATAGTTCTCCTCCACTACGCTGGACTCAATTTTTTTTTCTCTCTGTATTTTAAAACATGTACTTATGGATGAAATTCAAGATGGAAGAGATCTAATGCTGGATGTACTTTTTTATCCACCTGCAGTCCCAAGGATATTATTTGACATAGGCGCTGTTGACTGTTGAAGGATGAGAAATGGGTAGAAAGATAATCAGAAGTAAAAGACTCCATTGACAGAGAACTACTGCTGTCAGCTTATTGCCACCATTTTCATAACTGCAGCTAGGTGCAGAGAACGCACGAGTAAGGGACCAGAAAATGGTCAGACAAAGGAGAACTATTAAAGGGAAGAGTCAGAGTAAGCATCAAAAATGTGCAGCTGTAGCAAAACCATTTTTGTCCATTGACATCTGCTTAGGTTCAAGGAGAGGTCAAGAATTAAAAGACAAAATTGAAGGAACAAGGGGTGGGATTCTCCGAGCCTCCTCGCCGAAATCGCGCTCGTTGCAGGGGCAGAGAATGGGGTGTCAGACCCGCGATTGGGTCCGACACCTTCCAGCGATTCTCCCCAGACCGGAGAATCGGCGGCAGTCGTGCGCGCGCGGTCGATGCAGCGCCAGTCGGGGGCCATTGGACGGGATTCTCCAAGCCTCGGCGCCGAAATCACGCTTGGGACGGGGGCGGAAATTGAGGCGTCAGATCCACGATCGGGACCGACGCATTCCACGAATTTTCCCTGGACCGGCGAATTGCCGGCAGTCACGCGTGCACGGTCGACACAGCGCCGGTCAGGGGCCATTGAAAAAGGTCCCCGAAGCGATTCTCCGCCAGCAGCTGACCGAATTTCCGCCGGCGTGGTTCACTCATGGTTCCACCCGGTGGGAGCTCGGAGTGGTGGCTGTGGACCCAGTCTGCGGCCGCCCTGCTGGGGGGCATGGGGATCCATCACCGGGGGCGGGGGTGGGCCTCCAGGAAGGCCAGGCTCGGGATCAGGGGCCACCGATCGGCAGGCGCACGCGATCTGGATCTGGAGGGCCTATATTGTTTGGGCCGGCTTGCTGTGTGGGTCTGCCATGTTGCGCAGGGCTGCCGCTGTGGGTGGCCACCGAGCGCATGCACAGAGCAACGCCGGAAGTGCAGGGCCCCGTATTGCAGGCGGAGCTGCATGGACTACTCCGGGGCCCTACAAGCCCCCTTCAAAATAGAGAATCCAGAGTGATTCACGTCCGTTTTCTTGAGGGCGTGGGGACATAGCCCCATCTTCAGAGAATTCCGCCCAAGAAACACAAGCATTGAAAATTTCAATGGTTCCCCCTATCTCCTACATATGACTGGAAGCACACTTCACAGAAACAGTGTCAACGGAGTTTATGAAATAAAAGCAAATTACTACGGATGCTGGAATCTGAAATGAAAGGGAAAATGCTGGAAAATCTCAGCATGTCTGGCAGCATCTGTAGGGAGAGAAAAGAGCTAACATTTTGAGTCCGATGACACTTTGTTAAAGCTAACAGACAGAGAAAGTGGGAAATATTTATACTGTGGAGTGAGAATGAAAGATGAGTCATAGCCACAGAAACCCAGGGAAACCGGGTGCTTATGGTCACTGAAACCAAGGGGGAAGAGTGCTAATGGCAGTTTATGGAATTCTTTGATGTTCCATTGATGTTACATTGAGAGACCAGGAGAATTCCTGCAGAAATTCTGGGACCCAATCAAGAGGTTCCAGTCAACAGATAGGTGATGGAACAGCTCATCACCCAGTTTTCAACAGTAGTGGAATGGTGCAGTGGAGCTTGCTTGTGGAGAAGGTAGCCCTGCCGGTTCCTCTATGGTACCACCTTCACAGCTCAGCATTGCAACCTGCTTGCAGACCAGGCAAAGGCAATCTTCAGCCTCTAGACGATGAGTATAATCATGTGCCAACTGTGTCTGTTAACTGCAGGTCTTCTTCCAGCAAATGGAATAATACAGTACTTAGATATAAAATTTATAAAATTAATATTGGCAACAGGCATCAGGTCTAGCACTATCTGAGGAGAAAGATAGGTCAGAACAGTGCTGAATAAGGTAATCCATCTGAACTGTTAACTATTTCACTCGCCACAAATGTTGCCAGACTGGCTGTGTTTTTCCAAAATGTTTTGTGTTATGTTTCATATTTCCAGCATCCAAAGTATTTTGCTTTTGTATTGAATCCAGTTATTTACCGATACAAACAGTTTGAAGATACGGATGTTGCCAAACAGGTTTGCCACTGCCTGCAGCTATGATTGCCATTCTCTTGGAAGGTATTCTCATTCAAGATATGTTGGCTGTTGATCACCATGGCTTACTTTAAGTCATGCAGTCCATGGATCAGTTGGTCCTTATCTGTTGTTCTTCTTTGTACGATCATTAAACAAACTCATTCATTCAAATCCCAATTTCTTAAGTTATGAAATTGAATTCTAACAGTCTAGTTAATCGTTGTTGGCATTTGAAAGAAAGGATCCTGAGAATTTTCAGCTCTATACGAAAAACAACTTGTTCACTGGGAAAGAAATTCCGGTTACCCTGACTAATTTTTCATATGTGGTGAATGTATAGTGCTAGTAATTCACCAGTGTATTAGTATCATGTTCTGCCATTGTGTTACAGCTATGTTTTGTTGTTGACCTTGTGGGCTCCACCTATGGGCCATTGTGTGGCTTCACCCACAGGGGGATATGTTCGGGCATGTACGGCTCCGCCCATTGAAAGGAAGTATAAAGAGCAGTTGACCTGTAGGCGGGTCACAGTACTGTACCAGTCGCAGGCAGGCACTGTTCTAAGCTGATTAAAACCTTGGTTTACTTCTACTCGTGTCTTTGAGTGAATTGATGGTCGCATCAGCATACAGCTTTGAATGAGCTTGTGCATATTCCCCTCTGCTATATTGGATTGTTTTTCACCCTAAAGGTGAGTTCAGTTCTGGGCTTTGTAAAATAATGAGTTGAGAGGTTCTGTGATAACTTTGGATACCCCTTGAACTGGATACATTACAATTCTGGGCCGGGATTCTCCCCTACCCGGTGGGACGGGACAGGGGGGTCCCGGCGTAGCAGAGTGGCACCAACCACACCGGCGACGGGCCTCCCCAAAAGGTGCGGAATTCTCCGCACCTTTAGGGGCTAGGCCCGCGCCGGAGTGGTTGGCGGCACACCGACTGGTGCCAAAACCGGCGCCAATGGCCTTTGACGCCCGCCGCCCGGCATCGGGGCTGGCCGAAAGGCCCTCGCCGGTTTGCACATGCGCGGTAGGGGGGTTCTCTTCCGCCTCCGCCATGGTGGAGGCCGTGGCGGCGGTGGAAGAAAAAGAGTGCCCCCGCGGCACTAGCCCGCCCGCCGATCGGTGGGCCCCGATCGCGGGCCAGGCCACCGTGGGGGCACCCCCCGGGGTCCGATCGCCCCGCGCCCCCCTCCAGGACCCCGTTGGCCCACTCGCGCCGCTAATCCCGCCGCCACCAGAGGTGGTTGAAACCACATCGGTGGGATTGGCCTCTCAGCGGCGGGACTTCGGCCATCGCGGGCCGGAGAATCGCCGCGGGGGGCCCGCCGATCGGCGCAACGCGATTCCCGCCCCCGCCAATTCCCAAGTGGCAGAGAATTCTGGCCACGGCGGGGGCGGGATTTACGTCGGCCCCGGGCGATTCTCCGACCCTGTGGGGGGTCGGAGGATTTCGCCCCTGATTTTCAAGATTTCGTTTGGAGGGTGGTGTCACTCTCCACATATTCCCAGGATCGGGTATGTTGCATAATTATACAGGCAATGCCTGAGTTGCTCTAGTAAAGGTAATCGAGTCAGTCAAGTAAAAAAAAAGTACTTGCTTATTCACAACAGAAACGTATATACACACAGGAACCAGTTAGATTTCACCGATCCTTTCTCTTTGGAGGCCTGTTCTAGTCAGGCCGTTCTGATATACAATAGTCCCCACCCTTAGTTAATGGGCGGTTGCATATTCCTTGAGTCACAAGTCGACTATCATCAAACCTGTCCCATGTACTTTGTGCAGGATATAACAGTTGTGTCAAACAATTTTTAGCCAATCTATTCTTGTCCTACTCGATTTTTGATCTCACTAAATTGTTACTTGAATCTCATGTGAGTGAGGGGCTGCCAAATGGGAAGCATACAGAATTGTGGTAAAACCTTGAGGCAGCAAAGTGTGCATTTTACATTCAAGTCCAACCATTTAAACATAGTAGCTTAATTTGTTTTGACCTCCACTAATTTTAAATGGACATTGAGAGGTAGTTTAGTTTCCAAACTTCCATTGAAGTGATTTAAAGTTGTACAGTTAGTGTCCTCATGGCTTCAACCTTGTGACTGAGTGAGAACTTCAGTTCTACAAGTATGAATCAAGCTATAATTGTCAACAAATTAGAGCATCCAATCAGTGTAGCATTTGTCCCAATTTCCATGAATAAATGGTGGGATAAATACCACCCTATGTTTAGGATATCCTGAGCAGAACAGTGAAAGGATAATTAGTGAGGATGTTCACACCAGTAGCGGAACCTCCATCGATTTTCCTTTCTTTGGAATAAAGGAATGAGAATTGGTCATGTTCTGTACCAGGTGTGTAATCCTCCTCACCGATTTGTGCTCTGCTCTGGACAAGCCTAACACCCAAAGCGTGAGGATGAAAATCTATCTAGTTGTGCTTTCGGACTGCTGCAGTTTTACATTTTTTAAAAAATCTTTTAGTTTGCTCTGTGTAGCTGTGTGGATTGCTGATCCTATTCATGGACTCTGTATCGTGCATGTGCTGGGAACAATCAAAGTCACCAATGAAAGGGCTGGTTTAGCTCACTAAGGGGCTGGTTTAGCTCACTCAGCTAAATCGCTGGCTTTTAAAGCAGACCAAGCAGGCCAGCAGCACGGTTCGATTCTCGTACCAGCCTCCCCGGACAGGCGCCAGAATGTGGCGACTAGGGGCTTTTCACAGTAACTTAATTGAAGCCTACTCGTGACAATAAGTGATTTTCATTTCATTTCATTTTTCATTGTGGTCCAGAATTAACCATGCCAATCTCCTTCCACAGTTACCTCAAATTCAACTTGTTTGTTGATTCAAAGCAACATTTTTCCTGTCATCTTATTTGTTGTTGCTGCCTTTCCTCATGGATTATTTGAGCAGCATTCCAAAAGATGTACATCCCTGTACTGGGCGATAATGGTACAAAAAGCAAAAAGAACGAATTGCACTTGTATCGCACTTTACTACACTTCTTAGAAATATGGTATATAAATATGTAGCATACAAATTTGAAGGAATCATTGATATTTAAGAAAATGCGGTGTCATTCAATCTTCACCAAATCCCATTTTTAGCAATTGGATCCACTGATCTGTTTTTGGTGATGATGGATGAAGGAGGGATAGAACATAGAACAGTACAGCACAGAACAGGCCCTTCGGCCCTCGATGTTGTGCCGAGCAATGATCACCCTACTTAAACCCACGTAACCCGTATACCCGTAACCCGTATACCCGTAACCCAACAATCCCCCCATTAACCTTACACTACGGGCAATTTAGCATGGCCAATCCACCTAACCCGCACATCTTTGGACTGTGGGAGGAAACCGGAGCACCCGGAGGAAACCCACGCACACACGGGGAGGACGTGCAGACTCCACACAGACAGTGACCCAGCCGGGAATCGAACCTGGGACCCTGGAGCTGTGAAGCATTGATGCTAACCACCATGCTACCGTGAGGCTCCTGATGTTGCATCAGGATAAATCCCTGCTCTCAACTTCAAACAGTGTTTTACATGTACCGTAGATACAGGCACACAGAGCCATAGGTTAATAACTCCTCAGAAAGGAAGTTCCACTGGAACCGTAGCATTCTTTCAGTACTGCATTGAAATGTCAATCTAGATAAAGTCAAGTGCTGGAATTGGGCTAGGGCACTGGAGCTGGAAACGTAGCAGTGAGAATAAATATTTGAATTGTGTGTAAAAATATATATTTTGGATTCAAATTTTGAAACGAACCAAACTAAATTAGGAGGGATTTAAAATGGGCTGCCGACTTCTTACCACCCATTTTACATCATTGTTCGAAAAGATTTACTCTTGAGATTTCAGAATTAGACAGATTGTAATGGTGCATTATCTTGCAATAGCCAGTTCTATTGTGTAGCTGGGCACTCCTGCCTAAATGGGTAGCCCATCATATATCTTGTCAATCTAATCATTAATTGCTGTCAGCAAGTCTCTATCAGATTTCTCGTAACACTGTCCCACCCCAGCAAGAACTAATCATTAAAAAGGCCATTATCATTTTGCCTATTATGAACGCAAGGTGGGAGGGAATGTTAAAGTTGATGAGTCATTGCAGAAAGCAATGCTTTGGCCTCGGTTAGAGTCCTGTGTGCAGTCTTGGGCTCTCACTGGAGAGCACACTGTAGATTCACCAGGATCATTGCCAGAATAGGAAACTAATGTTATGTGGTGAGATTTAAAATTTTAGGATTATTTCCATTGGAGCAGAGAAGACCAAACTGAGATTTAATATTGAAAAGGGCTTTGATAGCATGAATAGATACAGATTACACTGCTTGGGAAGTCAGTGGTGAAAGGTTACTGATTTCAAATTTGGCATTAAGAATATAGAGGAAGGAAAACTGAAATCTCTTTACTCAGAGGCTTGTTGAGCCATGGAATTAATCTCCACTGGAGATGGATGGGACAGATAACATTGGATCTTTTAAGGGAAAGTTTGATGAATATACAAAGCAAAGGCAGATACATGACTTTAAGGAGCGAGAGGGCAGCAAGATTAACATTGCATTGCTGGTGCAGACTCAATGAGCTAAAAGACCCTCCATACACCTACACTGACTTATTCACATTTGTCTTTTGAAAGAAGTAGAGTCCTAGGCAGGAGGAATTCTGCTGGCTTTTCCTGAAATCAATGATAAATTGAGGCGAGGTCAGTAAAGGTATGCTTTTTCTCCAGCGAACGTATGGAGAAGTAAATGTTTTAGCCTCTTGCAGTAATAGCCAAGACGACATAAGTAAGCATAGGGAAACAAACAATGCCTGTGGTATTATCACAAGAGTCTAAATTGACAGTTTAATGAAAGGGAAGTACAGCAGTCACCTTCACTACCAGTCAGCGTCCAATCAAACTAAAAGGGAAATTTTGCTCCAAATCTTTGCTTAACCCTTAACAAAACAGTTTTCTGTTTGTCAAATCAAAGAACAAAGAAAAGTACAGCACAGGAACAGGCCCTTCAGCCCTCCAAGCATGTGCCGACCATGCTGCCCGTCGAAACTAAAATCTTCTACACTTCCTGGGTCCGTATCCCTCTATTCCCATCCTATTCATGGATTTGTCAAGATGCCCCTTAAATGTCACTATCGTCCATGCTTCCACCACCTCCTCCGGCAGCGAGTTCCAGGCACCGACTAACTTCTGTATAAAAAAACCTGCCTCGTACATCTACTCTAAACCTTGCCCCTCGCACCTTAAACCTATGACCCCTAGTAATTGACCCCTCTAACCTGGGAAAAAGCCTCTGACTATCCACTCTGTCTATGCCCCTCATAATTTTGTAGACCTCCAGCAGGTCGCCCCTCATCCTCCGTCGTTCCAGTGAGAACAAACCGAGTTTATTCAACCGCTCCTCATAGCTAATGCCCTCGATACCAAGCAACAGCCTAGTAAATCTCTTCTGCACCCTCTCTAAAGCCTCCACATCCTTCTGTTAGTGAGGCGACCAGAATTGAACACTATACTCCAAGTGTGGCCTAACTAAAGTTCTATACAGCTGCAACATGACTTGCCAATTCTTATACTCAATGCCCCGGCCAATGAAGGCAAGCGTGCCGTATGCCTTCTTGACTACCTTCTCCACCTGTGTTTCCCCTTTCAGTGACCTGTGGACCTGTACACCTAGATCTCTCTGACTGTCAATACTCTTGTGGATTCTACCATTTACTGTATATTCCCTACCTGCATTAGACCTTCCAAAATGCATTACCTCACATTTGTCCGGATTAAACTCTCATCTGCCATCTCTCCGCCCAATCCTCCCTCCAAACAATCTAAATCCTGCTGTATCCTCTGACAGTCCTCATCGCTATCCGCAATTCCACCAACCTTTGTGTCGTCTGCAAACTTACTAATAAGACCATTTACATTTTCCTCCAAATCATTTATATGTACAATCTACGACTTTGGCTACACACTACGCTGTTGGAGGAGGTGGTGGAAGCAGGGATGATAGTGACATTTAAGGGCATCTTGACAAATACATGAATAGGATGGGAACAGAGTGATACGGACCCAGGAAGTGTAGAAGATTTTAGTTTTGATGGTCGGCACATGCTTGGAGGGCTGAAGGGCCTGTTTATGAGAATCAAATCTCCTACCAAACCCACATACTGATGCCAGTAAGCATATGCATGTTTTCAACCACCTGTTGTAATGGTGAAAGTAAAACTGGCATCCATAATTTTGAAACAGATATTAAGACCTTTCCAGATTGCATGTTTGATACTTTCAGTGCAAGCTTGGCTTGCCCAGAGTTAGGTGTTGCCAGATTGGCTTCTTCTCCATGTTTGAGAAAGAGGTAAACCAAAGGAAATTTATGTTGTATTCCGGTTTTTCAGCAACTGGGGTGAACATAGTCTTACTTCACCTTGGCAATCAGGGGAGCATGCATCTGTTTAGTAGTTATAATGCTATACTATCAAATCATAAGATGTGAGATCACGATCAGAATTCTTAGGCCGCTGGCATTCTCTGTTCCCACCAACAGCGCACCCCTGTCCATAGGTTTGCCGACGGCATGGGAGGGCTTCAATGGGAAATCCCATTGACAAGCGGCAGGAATAGAGACTCCCGCCCCCAGCAAGTGACATGCCACCGAGAAACACGAAGCTGGGGCACCGGAGAATCCAGCCCCACATCACAGTGTTCTGAAATTTTATAAAATGATTCCTGTGATTGTTATAAAAATCCAACTGGTTCACTCATGTCCTTTGAGGACGAAGTTATCACCTCTATCCAGACTAGCCTACATGTGACGCCAGTCCCACAACATTTGCCTGACTCTTAATGCCTTCTGAAGTGGTCTGGCCAGCAAATCTGTTGTCAAAGAATTGCTACCAAACAGAATCATTAAACCTGTAGTGGTTCAAGGAGAAGGCTTACCATCACCTTCTGAGGGCAACTGAGAATGAGTAACGAATGCGTTACCACATTCTGAGTTCAAACTGAAAAATAAATTAAACACATCCGTGACTTCTGACAGTCCTTGGATAATCTGCTTCGCTTGGCAGGGAGATGTACTTTTTTATCCAGCAAACACATCACCAGCTCCGATTTCATTTTTTTTTTAAATGAGGTTCTGTGACTGTCTCCCTCACATCTTGTGCAAGCAAACTTACAGTGTACATGTACTGTACATATTACTGGCAGTAGATACCAAATGTAAATACAGAATGTTATAATTGAATTTTTTATTTTAATTTTTTAATTTTAAGTAATTGGTTGATATTTTTAAATAGTTTACTGCACAATTTACACATTAACAGATAGCTCAAAAGCACAATAGAGCATTGCATGCAGTCCACTATATTAAGAGCAATCGTTTGTGTTCGCTAGATGATTGTGCGAATCTGCCAATAATTGCTTCTGCATCCAATTCATCTAACAATTCCTTTTCAATGGATAGCAACATGTATGATTCCAAATTCTCCTCAGACAGCGAATTTCTTAACCTTGTCTTTATGATCTTTAGCTTTGAAAATGTCCTCTCACATTGGACTTGAGTAACTGATAGTGAGCAGATGACTTTATAAAGTTCATAAAGGTTATCATATGCCTTGTCATGAAGTCTGTTGGGTGCCAGAATTTTTAGTACACACGATGGGCAAGTGCTGCAAATTTTACAATTGTTGCAACTGGAATCCATATTCTCACCATTATTAAGCAATAGCTTTAATACATCAAAGTTTGAAGCAAAAGAAAACAATTCCAATATTACTTGATCTTTGCTGATTTGTGGAAACAGCTTAATAATACCTTCCAATGCTTCATCTTCAAGGCCCTTCTCTGCAATAGTTTTAAACTTTGCTGGGTCCAAGCAGGACAAATCTTTATTCAACTGTTTGTGTTGTACAAAGCGTGATTCTAGTGACTGGACAATGCGATCCATTATTAGGTTAAACACATTTACTCGAAAATCAGCTAGAGAATCTGAGGAATTTCTTTCATCATCAATAAGCTCATCTGCCATTCTTTTCTTCTTCCTCTGCCTCTTAACTGGCAATGTTGTTTCCAACGCATCAATTTCCAATGTTTGATTTTCATCCATATTCATCTGTGAAATTTATTTACAAATTCCAAAGCCTTGCTGTGAACGTTATCAAATGTTCTTGTCTGTTCCTTCAACTTTGTTGTAGCTGAATCTACCAAACTCCATGCAGTAAACATATCTAAACCACTTGTCTGTAGATAACTTGATAACGGGGTTGTAGTTTCAAATATATACACGTAAGTAAATGCTGTCAATATGGTTTCAAACTTTAGAAGACTTTGAAGTAAAACATTTGCTTCATGTTTTGTTTTTGCATCAAACTTTTCTGAATCTTGTATCATTGATAAGCATGTCAATAGATTTACGAAAGTACTGGCAGCAGCATCATCAAAATGTCCAAATATAGTTGTTGCTGCATTGGATTTTCCTGACCATCTGGTCTCACCAATTAGCTTTAATCGTTTCATTTTTTCTTGTCCAAGATGTTTTCCAACAACTTCTATCCATACAGCCATTCTCTTGTATGATGCTTTCACAAAAGTTGCTATATTCTGGAGCAAATTGAAAAAAGAAACTGCAGGCACACAACATTTTGTTGTTTCAGTTATCACCAAATTCAAGACATGGGCATAGCACCATATATGAACATGTTGATCAGCCACATCAGCAATTTTACTTTGTAAACCATTATACTGGCCATGGTAGCTTGCAGCGTCATCTGTGCTATCAGATAAACATTTTTGGGGGTAAATTTTAAGATGCTGTAATTTTTTAATCAATAGATCAAAAAGTCCCTGTCCTGTACCATCATTACTTGGCACAACTGAAAGTAGTCGCTCACAGATAATACCTTTAAGCACATACCGAATAATGATGCTAAACTGATCGATGGATGAATTACCTTGTGTTGAATCAACCTGAATAGAATAATATTTTGCTTGAGAAACTTCATGACTAATTCTTTCTTGTATCATATTCTTCATAATTTTGATTAACATGTTTATAGTTGTTTTACTCAGGTATGTAACAAGTCCACCACGGCCTTTACTTTGAGCCTTTCCTTGTTGCTCTAATCATTTGATTCTTTGTTTAGACTTGTTTTGCACTGCAGAAACGTGAGCTGCCATAATGGGGTCATATTTTGCCATGATTCAGAACCTCATTATCTAGAGTGTAGGCCGATTAATTTCTGTGACATCGAAAAGGAAGCGCTTGCTTGCCTAACATCTTTATGATGTCTATAATCCTCATGACAATACTTCTCTGCTTCAATATTTCTTCTTTCCTTTTAATTAGTGATGCTGCAAAAAATTTATCTAAGGTGCCATCATTAACCACACTGATATATTGCTGAGCATTTCTGACATGTGTTGTTGTCGATTCATGTAAAGTCAAGCTCTGGCTAATACGCATGTATTCACTAAAGCCACGTACAAAGGGTGATGGATTACAAGTGTTGGGAAACTCAAAGGCTAAGCAGTATGAACAATATAAGCATCTATTTTATTTGTTCTATGTTAGCCATTTTCTTGGGACTGAGTCATTCATAATTTTCCTCTCATACAAACGAGTAGCAAATGGCAGATCATCAAGTGGCTGAAGTGGATGGTCATCAAAAAACTGTTTTAGCTTTGCTCGTGATGGATATTGGAAGATTCCAGTAATTGATCTTTCATTTTATTGCGTAGGTTCATTTACAGGATGTGCTTCAGAAACCAAGTCATTTATGCTTGAAGGAACATCTGATTCCCTGTCACTAGATGAAGCTATGTGTTCAGATGTTGCAACTACAGGCAGTACAGATACCGGAACAAGGAAGCCAGAAGAAATATTGGGCCTGGGTTGATTAGTAATGGATGCACTTGTATTTGTCTCTACATTCAAAGTAGCTCTTCTCTGTTCTTGTAACTCGCATGTCATTGCATCATCACCATGAGCATTGTTTCTTGCTTCTTGATTATTTGGTGCAGAACTGGATATTGATGTGGATTGTGCTTGTGGTATTATAAACTCTGTAATAGGCTTGCATCGCTTGGCTGATTCCTTCCTTTCTGCTTCTTTTTGTTCTTTGCGTTTTAGTGACCCAGATTTATGCTTTTTCTTTTCCATGCTGGTAGGGGTAATATTCCTGAAATAAAAACTTAATTAAAAATAGCCCACATTGGGAAAAATGAATATTGATGATTGCAAGAATAATTTGAAGGAACGCCAGATAAACCACTACTTGATAAAAAATATAAAATAACTTACTTACACTTCAATAGGCTATGTCCATGTTCATTAGTCAATACTACTGCGGCCTATACAGCTTCAGAAGAGGAGATAATCCACTGTCCAGTGTTCACACCAGCAAGCAACTGAGACAATTGCGGAAACTTAGAAGTTTGGTCCGACTATAGTAAGACATTAAGAATGGTCCCACGACCAAAGTTAACATGTCCAGTTTGATACCAGTGTAGTGTTACAAGTCGCAACCCTTTGAGTTTACCGATCATGGCTTATCACTTCAATATCTTTGACCTCATGATTCACGGTCAAAGGTACCACTTCTCCTTTTCGATGACCTTACGACCCTATGTACTGCTTGATATCCTTTCAAGTTGCTGACCATCTCAAATCACAAACTGTAACTTTATCTTTAAATTCACACTCTTGCTGAAAACGTGGATTTCCAACTATATCCGACCCGGGTGAACCAGCCCCCCCCCCCCCCTCCTTTTCACATCCGTTTAACACTGCTTCGTTCTTTCATACACTGAGTGATTATTTGTTTGTTTCTTTATTGCATTTTTATTTGGTATTGCTCTTTTTAAAAACAATTATATTTTATTAAGTTAGAATACAAATCTCAGGAAAGAAGTTGGAGATTTATTTATCTAATTAATTATAATTTTTAAGAGCCCTTCAGAGATTCACGGGCCCCTTCTTGGCTCTCCGGGCCCCGGACCAATGTATCGGCTGAACCAAGACTACTGCTTGATATCCTTTGAATTTGCCGACCATCTCAAATCACGAATTGTAACTTTATCTTTAAATTCACACACTCTTGCTGAAAACATGGAATTTCCTTAATTATGCCCGACCCGGGCCCCCCTATTCCATATCCTTCCACTACCTCCCCTGTTTCGTTCTTTTTCATGCACTGCTTATTTGTGTCCTGTTCTCTTTTTTTCTTATTCCTTTATATTACTAAAACAGTTGTCTGTGTTTGTTTCTTTATTGCATTTTTATTTGATATAGGGGGCCCACTTCATCAGGGGCCCACTTGCCATCGGGCAAGCTGACACCCTGGCCAGTCCGCCACTGCTTTTATTCTCTTATTAAGGGGCCTGTGAAAAATCCCTGGTGTGGTGTGTAGGGTCAGTGGGTTAGATATCGACTTTATGCAAGAGGGTAGAACAACGTTTTCATCACCCTCAATTTTATTGCAGTTGCTAAATGCAGCTTGGGATCATTGCAATGTGAGTTTGGTCAGGACTTGGAAAGAAACATTTCCCAACTTCAGGTCCCTTGAGCTGTCAATTGTCAGAGTAAAGCTCACTGTATTGTGCCTTCAAAATGTATCTTCGCCAGAAGAACAGCTCTCCATAATCTCTACATGACTTTCTTGGAATAACAGGATTTTACAGAACAGAATGAAGTCATCTGATTCAATTTAAAATCTACTGGAACACTTTGGCCCTCTGGAGGATCAGCTCCTGATTTACTCACTTTCTCTATTTCCATCCTCAGCTTTTCTTTCTCTATTCCTCTCCCCTGAAATTGTGGCCAGATCCTGAGCTTTTCCAGATTGAATTTGGCGAGGGGAAGGGATATGGAGTCAGGGTTGAGCTCTTCCTCTACCTGCTCTGTTGGATATGTGGGATCCAAATGTTCTATCAGCCACTGGATCTATTCCTTTTTTTGCTTTACTGGGTAACTTTCAGTTGCTCTACGCTTAAGGATACTAATATTTCATTGTTTATGTTTCCTTATTTGACCCACAGCCGGGCGGCAAAGTTACCGGGCAGATTCTCCATTCCGCCAGCCCCGTTTTCCAGTGCGGCGCACCACTACCGACAGTGGGATCCTCCGTTCCGGCAGCAGGATGATGGGGTTTCCCATTGTGACCATCCCATGCCATTGGGAAATCCATGAGCGTGGGTGCACTGCCAGCGAAGTGGATGATCCCGCAGACAGAGAATCCCGCAGAACATTTTCTTAGTGATAGGGAAAAGGAATTTGCTGTTGTAATTTACTGTGTTTTCAAATTAATTCCAGCCACCAAGTTTTTCTTTTGGCCTCCAATTGGTTCTTTTATCTGAGATTCAGCTCACCTTTCAAATTTGGACTCTGGTAACATTCAAATTGTTGATCCCACATTCCTGTTATAGCGACGGGGGGATCAGTTCAAACAGCGATGATTTCTACTCTTACCACCTGTCCAAAAACAGAAAAGGTGGGATTTTCCTGCCTTTCCACCTGCGGGGATCACCTTTGGCGGGACCGGAAGATGCTGCTGGCGGCATTTCACAACATATTAAGTACATCTGCCTTCCAAGCAGGACTTCTCGCAACAAATTAACCTGGTCAGTAAGCCAGCGTCTTAGGTCATGTGACCTAACTTCTTCACAATGATGTCAACAAAGGATGTCCATCCAGAAGTGTCCATCTTCAGAGTGTCCATCGCCACCTGGAGTTGTCATAGAAGGCATTCCATTGTTATAATGGAAGGATGTGAAAACAATTCAGTAATGGTAACCCTCAGGCTTATGTCAACAGAAAGAGTGAAATAGCAAGCAATTACTTTTTCATGTTCCACACTGTTTGTTCCAAGAGTTAAAAGGCAGGAGTTTGAATTTTTTTAAACAGTTTTTGACAGTTCCTATTGATAATTGCCTTTAACAGTTGCCTTTGATACTTTTGACAGTTCCTCTTGTTAACTCTTCCGAGAGTTACAATGAGTTTATGAACATTTATGTTCACTTCTAACAACCCCACCTGGCATCTTAGCTCTCCCAAAAGGCATATTATCTCTCCCAAATCTGTCTTGGTAACCCTAACTAAGGGGGTCACCCATCTCTCCAAAAGTGTACCCCACTCTCCAAAGGACTTTGCAAAATTCAGACCTGTTCCTATCAGGTTTAATCTGTGCACGTCGTGTTTCACACAAATAAGTTACCAAAATCTGACATAAGTGAAGGTACCTGCTGATTTTTATGGGCAGCTGCCTCCGCGAAATGAACTTGCACAAAATGGCTCCTAGTCCCACCCGTGCAAAAATGGTAGGTGTCTTGTATGGAGGCGGGCCTTCCATATTTCAGCCTATTCCACCATTGTTTTTGCAATGATAGAGAAGCTGTCCTGAGATGCGACTTCTGTTTCAATCTACTTTTGAATGAAAAGGAATTTGTCGAAGGGTGGTAATCTTAAAATGTATGCCCTCTGGTTACTGCATTGACCACTTGTTTTGTGTTATTTGTCTTACAAAAGCCACTCATAATTTTGCATGCCCATCAAAACTCTTAATTTTCTTTATAATACATTCTCTAGTAGCTCCTCAGAATTAACACCTTTCATACTTCATATCGCCATTATAAATTAAATCTATTCTGTACCCTCTCCATGGCCTTGACATCCTTTCTAAAGTAGGCCACCTAAAATTGAACACAATAGTCCAGATTTGTCTTTGCTGAAATCATGATGAATCTTCAGCATGGTGGAAATTCATGGTGCCTGCCCATGTTCCAGGGTCATAATGAATTAAATATGTTGAATGGACAGCGGGGGCCTCTTATGTTGGGCTACCAACCTCAAAAGGGTACGTGGTGTTGAGCTTTGCCGTAGTGCAGTGTGGTCAGTGGTAGCAGGTGAAGATTAGGAAAAAAAATCTTCAAATTTGAGCTTGTTACTTCAACTATTACAATTCCATTGAACCCCTCCAGTGCAGAAGGAGGCCATTCAGCCCATCGAGTCTGCACAGATCCTCGGAAAGAGCATCCTACCTATGCCCACTCCTCCGCCCTATCCCCGTAACCATTTAACCCTACCTAACCTGTGCATCTTTGGTCACTGAGGGACAATTTTAGCATGTCCAATCCACCTAACGTGTACATCTTTGGACTGTGGGAAGAAACAAGAACACCCGAAGGAAACCCATGCTGCCACAAGGAGAATGTGCAAACTCCACACAGTCACCAAGAGCCGGAATCAAACCCGGGTCCATATCTCTGTGAGGCAGAAGTGCGAACCACTGTGCCACATAATCAATTGAATTGATGGTATTAGGCAGAGAGGCCCGAGCTGATGACCACTGCCACTTCCTCCCAGGCAGCAGTGGCTGTCCGGTGGATAACCCCTCTGGATCCTTGGGAGAACAGGACTGCGTCCAGCAATCTGCCCAGGTTGCCTTCTCCAAATCGGAGTGTTGGTCTCCTCGGTAATGGAAAGAATAAGCAAGAGAGACATAAAACAGACAGCTGATTGGATATTGCCCATGCAAGGTCAAAAATTCCCCTGTGTCAGGGCAGCACGGTGGTACAGTGGTTAGCACTGCTGCCTCACGGCACCGAGGTCCCAGGTTCGATCCCGGCTCTGGATCACTATCCGTGTGGAGTATGCACATTCTCCCCATGTTGCGTGGGTTTCGCCCCCACAACCCAAAGATGTGCAGGGTAGGTGGATTGGCCATGCTAAATTGCCCCTTAATTGGAAAAAATTAATTGGGTACTCTAAATTTTCTAGCCCAAAACAGCAACTAACCTCTCAGTTTAATTGTTTTATTTAAGTTTTTGTGGGTTTATTCCATCTCTTTCAGACAACAAAGGCATATGTTTTGCTATGGCTTAGCTTTCCTTTAGCACACTCACATCCCAGGATAAGAAAACCTTAGATAATACCTCCATATGGGGAAAAGGTGCCCTCATTCTCAGAAAGTAAATGAGCATTCATTTTGTTTTAAAACATTTTTATTTCCCCAATCATGACTGACAATCACACAGCAGAACTCCAGGCAAAACACCCAACTAACCCAGCTTAATAAGATAAATGGTGGAGGTTGATGAGTATAAAACGAGTCAATCCACGAAATGCATATTTAGTGTGATAGTATGACTAGGGGTATTACGGTACCTGGGAGTGTGAGCTGCCATTGTGGCAGAGGGCTCGCTGCCCATTAGCCCAAGTATCATGTGCTTCTTATCCCTATTGGCTAAGAGGAAGGTAGCTCCGCCTATGAGGCGGGGTATAAGAACCCGTGTTCCCCTGCAGCCAGGCCATTTCCTGTACGTCTGCTGCCGGGCTCACTTCTTGCTAATTAAAGCCTTTCGTTTCGGACTTCACCCACGTTTCGTGTCTATTGATTGTGCATCAATTTAATTAGCAAGATTTTAAAGGATGGAGCTCCGCATCAAGCCGGGGTGTCTTCGACTTAGCCATCACGCAGCGAATGCAACAGCCGCATTTAAGCACTGGCTGGCTTGCTTCAACAGTTACCTGAGCACAGCGGAAAATGTCCCGCCGAAGGAGCAGAAACTGCACATCCTCTACTCGAACGTCGGCACTGCTATAAACACGCTCATACATTTCATACGGCCGGTAAAGCAAGTCTACGCTCGGCACTTACTAGCCAAGAGGCAGCAGATACCTGGTGAGTCACTGGACGATTTTTACCGTGCCCTCCTCGTGCTGGGGAGGAACTGCGGCTGCCCACAGGTGCCTGCTGCTGAGCATACCGAACTCCTGATTCGAGACGCCTTTGTCCCAGGTATGCAGTCCTCACAGATCCGCCAAAGACTGTTGGAGAGAGAAACTTTAAGCCTCACGGAGGCACGGGCCATCGCCTCCTCCCTAGATGTCACGAACCGTAACGCTCGCTCGTACGCCCCCGACCGCGCGGTGGCCCCCTGGACAGCTTGGAACTCGGCCTCTCTCTCCCCCATGGACTCGGACCCCCCAGGCCTGCGCCACAGGGCGCCCCAAAAAACCCGCGGGGCCCTGCTGCTATTTCTGCGGCCAGGCGAAGCACCCCCGTCAGCGCTGCCTGGCCCGTTCCACAACCTGCAAGGGCTGCGGGAAGAAGGGTCACTTTGTGGCCATTTGCCATGCAAAGGCGATCGCTGTGGTCCCAGGCACCGATGGACTCCTCCTTCACTCTCTTCAGGGGCCCTATGCGGCCCGCGGACCTCGCTGACCCATCCCCCAATGCCATGTGCGATCCCCGGGCGCCGCCATTTTACGCCCCCGACGCCATGTGCGACCCCCGGGCGTCACCATTTTGGACCCCCGACTCCACGTGCGGGGAACGGGCGCCGCCATTTTGTCCACCCCCCACCATGTGCGGCCGACGGGCGCCGCCATCTTGCATCGGCACCGAGGACCCCGCGGGTGAATAGTCCCTGCCTGATGTTGACTCTGAATATCTGCCACGACTCGCCTCAGTCACACTGGACCAGTCTCCGCCTCGTACCCTCTCCACAGCGACCACAAAGATTCTGCTCAATGGCCACGAGGTGAACTGCCTGCTGGACTCCGGGAGCACAGAGAGTTTTGTCCACCCCGCCACGGTAAGACACGGCGCTCTCCCTGTCTACCCGGTTAAGCAAAAAATCACCCTGGCCTCCGGCACTCACTCAGTACAGATCACGGGGTGCGGCATAGCGGACCTCACGGTCCAGGGTATGGAGTTTAAAAACTACAAGCTATTCATCCTCCCTCACCTCTGCGCGGCAGCACTCCTGGGGTTAGACTTCCAGTGTAACCTCCAGAGCCTAACATTCAAATTTGGCGGCCCTATGCCCCCCCTCACTGTCTGCAGCCTCGCAACCCTCAACCCTCACGAACCGTAACGCTCGCTCGTACGCCCCCGACCGCGCAGTGGACAGCTTGGAACTCGGCCTCTCTCTCCCCGTCCTTGTTTGCAAACCTCACACCGGATTGCAAACCTTTTGCCACCAGGAGTCGATGGTACAGTGCCCAGGACCAGACCTTCATTAGGTCCGAGGTCCAGCGGCTTCTGAAGGAAGGGGTCATCGAGGCTAGCAACAGCCCCTGGCGAGCACAAGTGCTGGTGGTAAAGACCGGGGAGAAGAATAGGATGGTCATAGACTACAGTCAGACCATCAACAGGTTTACGCAGCTGGACGCGTACCCTCTCCCCCGTATATCCGACCTGGTCAACAGGATCGCGCAGTACAAGGTCTTCTCCATGGTGGACTCAAGTCCGCCAACCATCAGCTCCCCATCCGTGCGAGTAACCGCAAGTACACTGCGTTCAAGGCGGACGGGCAGCTCTACCACTTTTTAAGGGTTCCCTTCGGTGTCACAAACGGGGTCTCGGTCTTCCAAAGGGAGATGGAACGAATGGTCGACCAATACGGTTTACGGGCCACCTTCCCGTATCTCGATAACGTCACCATATGTGGCCACGATCAGCATGACCACGACACTAACCTCCGCAAATTCCTCCGAACCGCAAAACTTCTTAACCTAACCTACAACAAGGCCAAATACGTGTTTAGTACCGATCGTCTAGCCATCCTCGGCTACGTAGTGCGCAACCGAGTGATAGGCCCCGACCCAGAACGCATGCGCCCCCTGATGGAGCTCCCCCTCCCACTCCCCCAAAGCCCTCAAGCGCTGTCTGGGTTTCATTTTATATTACGCCCAGTGGGTCCCCAATTACGTCGACAAAGCCCGTCCCCTCATCCAATCAGCCACGTTCCCCCTGTCGATGGAGCCGCATCAAAGCAGATATTGCAAAGGCCACGATGCGAGCTATCGATGAATTCCTCCCCTTCCAGGTCGAGAGTGACGCGTCCGATGTAGTTCTGGCGCAACCCTCAACCAAGCGGGCAGACCCGTGGCCTTCTTCTCCCGTACCCTCCACGCTTGCGAAATCCGCCACTCCTCGGTCGAGAAGGAAGCACAGGCCATAGTAAAAGCTGTGCGACATTGGAGGCACTATCTGGCCGGCAGGAGGTTCACCCTCCTCACAGACCAACGGTCAGTGGCCTTCATGTTCGACAACGCACAGAGGGGCAAGATAAAGAACAACAAGATCTTGCAGTGGAGGATAGAACTGTCCACCTACAACTACGACATCTTGTATCGTCCTGGGAAGCTGAACGAGCCTCCTGATGCCCTGTCCCGCGGCACCTGTGCCAACGCAGAAGTGGACCGCCTTCGAACCCTCCATGCGGACCTCTGCCACCCGGGGATCACCCGTTTTTTTCCATTTTATCGAGACCCGCAACTTGCCCTACTCCATCGAGGAGGTCAGGACAGTCACTAGGGACTGCCACATCTGCGCGGAGTGCAAGCCGCACTTCTACCGCCCCGAACAAGGGCATCTGATAAAGGCTTCCCGCCCCTTTGAACGCCTCAGCATGGACTTCAAAGGTCCCCTCCCCTCTACCAACGGCAACATGTACTTCCTCAACGTGATTGACGAGTACTCCCGCTTCCCGTTCACCATCCCCTGCCCCAACATGACCACACCCACCATCATTAAAGCTCTACACACCATTTTCTCCCTGTTCGGATTCCCCGCTTACATTCATAGCGTCACTCCTTTATGAGTGACGAACTGCGTCAATTCCTGCTCAGCAGGGGCATCGCCTCCAGCAGGACGACCAGTTACAACCCCAGGGGTAACGGACAGGTCGAGAGGGAGAACGGTACAGTCTGGAAGACCGTCCTGCTAGCCCTACGGTCCAGAAATCTCCCAGTCTCCCGCTGGCAAGAGATCCTCCCAGACGCCCTCCATTCAATCACTTCTTTGCACATCCACTAATCAAATGCCTCACGAACGCCTTCTTGTTTTTCCCAGGAAGTCTTCCTCGGGGACCCCGCTCCCGACCTGGATGGCTACCCCCGGGCCCATCCTGCGGGTGGGAAACACGTGCGGGTGCACAAGTCGGACCCGTTGGTCGAGAAAGTCCAGCTGCTCCACGTGAACCCGCAGTACGCATATGTGGAGTATCCCGACGGCCGACAGGACACGGTCTCCCTACGGGACCTGGCACCCATAGGATCCTGGCCACCGCCCCAGGCGCCAGCCCCCCCAACTGCAACTGCTCCCGGCAGGCGCTCCCCTCCCTGGCCCGCCGACACGCTTACCCACGCTGCCTAATGGACAGGATGACCCCCCCCCCCCCCCTCCCGGCCTGGCCCTCACCAGCTCCGACTAGTGGTACGGACGCAACCACAAGGACCAGATCATCGCTCCCGGAGTCACAGATGACCAGCACTCCTACGTCACAAGCGCAGCTCCGCAGGTCACACAGGGCATCCAAGGCACCCGATCGGCTGATCGAGTCTATGTGAACTGTTGATGGACCCTTGTTCTTGCTTGCTCTCTCGTTTATTTTTGTTCTCAAACCTGTATATAATTACTGTGCCCTAACTCGACTCTGTAAATAGTTGCGGGCCAGTGGGCAGCCACCGTTGAAGAGGTACGATCCAACATCACCAGTCATACTACCAGTCTCTTACCCACTCGCATGGGACACCCCCCCCCCCCCCCCCCGCTCTCTCCATGTCCGAATTCCCCGTCCACCACCCCCCCCCCCCGGTTCCTTTCTCAACAGGGGGTGAATGTGGTAGTATGACTAGGGGTATTACAGTACCTGGGAGTATGAGCTGCCATTGGTGTAGAGGGCTCGCTGCCCATTGGCGAAGTATTGTGTGCTTCTTATCCCTATTGGCTAAGAAGAAGGTAGCTCCGCCTACGAGGCAGGGTATAAGAACCCGTGTTCCCCTGCAGCCAGGCCATTTCCTGTACGTCTGCTGCCGGGCTCACTTCTTGCTAATTAAAGCCTTTCATTTTGGACTTCACCTACGTTTCGTGTCCATTGATTGTGCATCATTTAGAAAGGAAGATAAAACTCACAAAATGCTTTGGGGTTTTCAGCGACCTCTTTTGATTTGATTTTAAGCGGTTCTCTGCACTATTTAGTACAAGGGTCTGGCACATACAGGACAATGTGAGACTGAGTACAATGTTGTACAAAGACATATGAGCAAGACCTTGGAGTCATTGTGCTGTTGAGCAGAGGCGGGTGAAGACCGACGCATGGATATAGCTCCGAGCCTGTGACCTTTACAGATCATGTGTAAATATTCTCCTTGTTAATAAAGGCTAGCAGTTAACCAATTGAAGACTGCAAAGATTTATTTAAGAGATATCATTCTGTAACCAACACTCTCACAACAGCACACATCATTCTTTCAATTTTTTTTTATATAATGGGGAGATTTTCTGTGCAACCGTCCGTGTGTTTCCTGACAGCGGATCCGGCCCAACATTGGCCAGCAGCAGGATCTCTGATGCTGCCATTGTCAACGGGGTTTCCCGTTGAATGCACCCCTTGCCGCCAGGAAACCCGTGGCGTGGTATGCCATCGGCAGGACTGGAAGATGCCGCCGGTGTGAACAGCAGGAAAATTCAGACCGATGGCCTGAAATGATCGAGTGATGTGATATCACCTGTGCAGCCTGTTTGGTGTGAGAGACCGACATTTTCATTTGAATGTTAACCTGTATTGTTGATTTTTTTGTTTAACTACAACACTCTTGCATCTGACTTTGAAGGTTGTGAGTTAAAATCCCAGTCCAGGAACTTAAGCAAGGCTGACAGTCCTGCACAATACCGAGGGAATGTTGCAATGTCAGATGTCCCATCTGTCCTCTAAGGCGGACATGAAAAATCCAACTGCACAATTTAAACAAGAGCACGGGAGTTTTCCCTGATGTGCTGGCCCACATTTATCCCTCAAACAACAAATAGGAGCATTGATGTGGTCATTTGTTTTTGTTACTGTTTGTGGGAGCTTTGTGAAAATTGCCTGATATGTTTCATATATTACAGCAATGCATACACTTCAAAAGTAGTTTATTGATTCTAATCCATTTTGAGATATTCTGAGGTTTTGGAAGGCATTTGCACAAATGCAAAAGAAATGTATTCCTAATTTTAGTTTAGCAACTCATTATCTATCTCATCCCACTTTCTGCATGTGTCTGGTTACATGTCTGAGAATAAGAATAGATCCCCATGCAAATAGGTTATCCAGTGGAAAAACAATTCTCCTCTTACTATGCAAATAGCTTGGAGGCCTCCATTTTAGAAGTTGTATCTCTCAGTCAAAGTTTAGCAGCTTTTATTACCAACTAAATATTACACAATTTCTCAGGTTGCTCATACATTTTATAGTTTGTTAATTTTGTTAACAATATACTGCATTCTTATTTTTAAAAATGACATTTTTAAGAATAAGAAAAGCAAAGGAAGTTCATCATGGGCAGCAGGTTAGCACAAGCGATTAGCACTGTGGTTTCACAGTGCCAGGGTCCCAGGTTCGATTCCCTGCTGAGTCACTGTCTGTGCAGAGTCTGCACGTTCTCCCTGTGTCTGCGTGGGTTTCCTCTGGGTGCTCCGGTTTCCTCTGAGTCCAAAGACATGCAGGTTAGGTGGATTGTCCATGATAAATTGTCCTTAGTGACCAAAATAGTTTCGGCAGGGTTATTGGGTTACGGGGATAGGGTGGAACTGAGGTCTTAAGTGGGTCGGTGCAGGCTTGATGGGCCAAATGGTCTCCTTCTGCACTATGTTCTATCACTAATTTCAGGGATTAATCCCACTATTCGTCCTCTACCATACCCCTCAATCTCTCTCCTCAGGAGTATATAAACCCTTTTCTACTCTCTGCTCCAGTGGCCCTGCATCACTGTACAAGTTGCTTTTTGAGCGAGAACCTTGGACGTTTACAGCACAGAGGGATGCCATTCAGCCCATTGTGTCTGTGCCTTCTGTTTGTTAGAGCAGCATGGTAGCATGGTGGTTAGCATAAATGTTTCACAGCTCCAGGGTCCCAGGTTCAGTTCCCGGCTGGGTCACTGTCTGTGCGGAGTCTGCACGTCCTCCCCGTGTGTGCGTGGGTTTCCTCCGGGTGCTCCGGTTTCCTCCCACAGTCCAAAGATGTGCGGGTTAGGTAGATTGGCCATGCTAAATTGTCCGTAGTGTCCTAAAAAGTAAGGTTAAGGGGGGTGGGGTTGTTGGGTTACGGATATAGGGTGGATACGTGGGTTTGAGTAGGGTGATCATTGCTTGGCACAACATCGAGGGCCGAAGGGCCTGTTCTGTGCTGTACTGTTCTATGTTCTATGTTCATTCCAAAACACGTTCTGCTATCCATCTCTCTCCCATTACTTGTACCTTCTATGGCTTTCATTGTTTTATTTATTCTTTTCTCACAAGATGATGTTCTCTCAGGTACCATCCATGCTCTCTAACTAAAAAAACTTCTCTGAACCCCTCTCCTCACTCTCATATTAGGTAACTTAAATAGACTATCCCTCACCTCATCATTGACACCATGATTTATTTAACTCCTAATTTATGGAGATTAGTTTGTGTTTTCTGCACTATCAAACCCTCCCTACAAAATATTTTTTGAATATTTTTTCTAATTTCTCAAAGAATCATAAAATCCCTACAGTGCAAAAGGAGGCCATTCAGCCCATTGAATCTGCACCAAACGTCCTACCTAGGCCCACTCCCCACCTTATCTCCGTAAACCTACCTAGCCTTTTGGACACAAAGGGGCAAATTAGCCTGGCCAATCCACAGTCCCATCTTTGGACTGTGGGAGAAAACCGGAGCACCCAGAGGAAACCCATGCTAAATCAGGGAGAACGTGCAAACTCCACACAGTCAAGGCTGGAATCGAACGTGGGTCGCCGGCGCTGAGAGGCAGCAGTGCCAACACTGTGCCATCATAATCTTCTGTGATCTTTGTTAACTTTTCAGGTGATTGAGTCAGTGAACTGGGTGACATTGAGTTCTTTCTTTTAAACTTATTTCATCAATTTTTTGACCAGAGTTTAGTACTCTCAATCGTATACTCAATTTGGGTAAAGCCTTTACATGTAATCCACTTTCCCACACAGGGTTCCAGGCTATCATCATTGTTAGTCAGCCATTGAGATGCAGGTTTAGAATTGTAGCACTTTAATTATATTAAAAATACCTTCAATGGTCTTTAACGTTGGCATCAATTATATTTTCGAAGCATGGCTTGGACTTGTTAGTGAAAATCGACAGAAGATGCAGAAAAATAGATTGTCCCATCTGTTGAATCTTGTGCAATTGGTGTGGTCTGCTACACATTTTTTATTATCAGGCAGCAGATGTGTATAATCGGCATGAAGTCAGATTTCTTCAGAAATCTGATCCTGGTTGCTAGTGAAGAACCCAGAAAGATTTGGATAAATTGTCCTGCAGTGCCAAAGGCTTACCTACCTGATTAAACAATGACTAAGCAAGCAAAGCAGACTGGGAGGGAGGAAGAAGAACTCAGAGGGAAAGCGAATCATTTGAAAGAGGTGGTAAAGGTGCAAAAAGGATCCTTGTGACAAGGATTTTAAAAATTACAAATAACACGAAAACACACGTCGTTGTGCAGAAGTACATGGCGAGGAAGTTAGAACTACGAAAAGTGACACAAACTGAAGAAAATAAAACAGCAAATTAATATTTCGCAGTGATTTTCATCAAAGAGGATTAAAACTTGCTGTCCAATGTTTGCAGAGATAGCACTAAGGCTATCCAATCGGCAATTTTGAAGTCATATCTGGAAGCTGATGAATAAAGAGACTTGACTAATGAATTCCCTGAGTCAAAACAACATATGTCCTAGGTTTCTGAAGGAGACCACAGAGGGTGGTTATGGGCTATCAAACAGGTTCAGCAGACTGGCAATGAGTAAACACATTGGCTTTATTTTTAAAAGCGTAACAAATCTGATGCAGCCAACTGCAGACTCTTTAAGCTAACATCAAAAGCACACAGTGAAAATGATAGAAGCTGCTCAAAGGGGTGGTCTGGAAGAGTAGCTGTGGAGGAACAATTTAATAAGTGAAAACAGCATTGACGAGGGTTCTCCTTCTCGGCATACATCCTAGCCCTTGTTTTGAACTGCTGTAATTCAGTCTCCTGATAGAAAAGCAGAACGGTTTGTTAACAAGCGGGTCTGCAATTTTCCACAAGAATAAGAAATGTGAATTTGTTAGTTTTAACAATGGGAGCTGGCTCGCACATGGTGGTCTCCAGAAATCATTCTAAAGAATTGTCAATACCAAAGCGATTTGAGAATGTTACAAATAAAACAGACAGTGGAATTCCCATGGTACTTTGGCCTCTCATGAAGCTTTTGACAAATTTCATACATTTTTCACAGCGAATAGTTGACCTTTGGAATAAGTAGCCGGTTAGTGCAGTGGATTCAGATTTTTTTTAAATGTTCCAAAGAGAACTGGCCAAATTCCTGGAGAAACCTGAAATCACTGGGTAGTGAAGGTGAGCAGCATGACAGACAATGAAGCTTGTTTTCCAAAAAGATGATTCCCGGGATGTGGGTGTCCGTCATTTATTTCCACTCCTTAATATCCTTGAGAAGGTAGCACTGAGTTGCATCTTGAACCATTGCATTCAATGTGGTGAATAGCCATTGCTAACTCTTGGAACTCCGATTAGATTACCTTCAAGTTTTGAAGAGGAATTTCCCAAAGTAATTTTTTTCCCTGGGTTGGCATAAGGACTGCTTTAACTCTTTTTTGCGTTTGCCAGGAAATGAAACAGCTACTGGCTGGCGATGGTTACGGTATTTACCAGTGGACAACATTGTGGAAACTGTACAGATAAAGAAAAATCGGAATTTTGTCAGTGGTGAGATATTGCTGGTGGCAGAATCAGAAATGTGCGCCACTTCTGCTATTTTGTTTCTTCCCGTTTCCAAGTGATTATAATTACATTTTTAAGTGCTGACAACGTGCAGAGATGTGTACAATTCCTTGGCAGGGAAGCTTTTCATTGGTGAAGGTGACAGCTATGGATTGTAAGGGTCCCTCCTGTATGTTTCCTTTTAATTCCTTATTTTCCTTTTATTTTGTTTTTGCTATTACCATTTTGGTCCATGGATGAGTAATTGGACCTGTGACCTGAATGCAGTCTGTATCTTTAAGGCAAAGAAACAGCCTTTAATTCAAATAAGCAAATTCCAGAAGACTGTGCTGTTTTAGACCGACATCTGTGATGACTTCGATTGATGGTGGCCAATGAATTGGCTCAAATGCCCGTGCCCTGCCTGGTGGCCAGTGGCGATTGGTTCAGGTGCCACTAACATGTTTCTCAGTATCATATGGCTAGAGTTTGTTTCACTTTTGATTCCAATGGGTAAAGATGCTGAATTCACTAGGTCCATGATTGACACACGGGAGGCTGACAAGCTGTAGCCGCATATACACACTCCACTCCTCACATACACCAACCAGCCAACAAGATGGCACTGGTTGCACTGGAGTGCGTCCATCCGGCACTTAGCGGAGTGGCCTGGGGGAACAGTTTACAGCAGGCAGTCAGCGGTGTGTGCAGCCTTGCAGGCTGTGGCAATGGTGTTCCGTGCCACCCCAACCCCACAGTCCACTTCCTAGCCACCACTCCCTACTCCCCCTAGCCCTGGCAGAAGCCTCCCCCAGCCTGCAGCACAACTGTCAACAAACTATGGCTATGTTGGACACTTTCCGTACCCCCCTCTCCCTGAGAAGCCAAGACACCTGTTTCACAATTTTTAAAAGCACAAGTAAACCTTTACCGTCGGGAATTTGCCTCGGTAGAGGCTGAATCGCAGAGGCTCTGGAGAATACCATGTCAGGCCCACTAATGATACGTCAAGGGTGTTTGCTGTACATGCAGAGTCGAATGCATTGACGCCACTGTTGAGCCACTTGAGAATCGTGATTTGGAGTGAAACCTCGCCCGCCATGATTTTGGCATCAAAACTGATTCTTCACCCAATCGCGTTTCCCGATTCCAGCATCAGCCGATGGAGAATCCTGACCAGAATATTCATTATGCCAATGAGTATTCATGGCATGCAATTGTATTACAAGTACAAGCTTGTCACAGGCAGGTGTGAGGTTCGACATGCCACAAACCAGCATTTCAACCCATTGACAGGAAGTCCAGATTTCACATCACGTTTATTTAAGTCAATCGACACACATACTTCCCACGCTTGCAAGCTCCATAAAATTCTATCTCAAGGATTATAGAAGAAATTGTGCAATTGGGCAAACAATTGGCACATTAAAATATGACATTGATAAATATGAAATACTTCCATGCAGATTAAAAAACAATGTTCAATTTGGATACAAAGTTTTGAACACTTCAAAGTATATAGCAACACAAACTAAAAAGTAAATGGTATGTATTTATATTGATTTCTGAACATTTCTCTGATCCTTGGCCTATCAATTTCATTGGGACCTTTAAAGTTAGCCGTTTTACGGCAGAGAGCGCAGTAAACAAAAGGGCCAATTTGAATCTGCCAGAACTGGACTGCACTGGGGCCTGTCAGCAGGTTTTCGATGCAGGCTCCTCCAGCTATCAGAGATTTCACCACAATTTGAGAGCAGGAATGTGCACATTAAAGTCACCTCATTGCTGCGGGCCATTGCTTTCTGATGCTAGTTGGAAGTTATGACCTGATGTTTGAGGCAGTGTAACACAAGGATTGGAAGGAGTGAATGAAACTAGCAGTATTATTGGCTAGATTAGTATAAAATGCTGAAATGCAACTGCAACAGCTTTTGTGTTCCTGGTTTATAATGGAGTTTATAATTCTATCTTAATTTCTAATAACCCTTGTGGCGTGGTTGTGATTCTAATCTTGTAACAAACTGTGGGATAAATATGTTTGGTCTCAGTCAAATTAATCAGTATGGTTTTTTTGTACTAACCCTTACCATTTTATGGAAAGGATGGTTTATCCTGGCAGGATTAGACTTTTACAGTGTCAACAAAGTGAATTTGTCCTACAGTTGTCTATGCGTTTCGATGAACCATCAAATTTATGGCACTCAATTGTTTCAAAAAAACTTTCAGGTATCGGAAGTTGGTTAACAGCTCTCATTAATCTTACAAAAAAAGAGTTTATTCTTAAAATGTGGTTAATCTAGACAGAAAGCGGAGTTGATGGTTTAGTGCCTGCCATGTAGTGGCAATGCCTCGGGTGGGGGGGGGGGGGGGCGGCGGCGCGCGGGGGGGGGGGGGGGGGGGGGGGGGGATGTTGTGGATTCAAATCCCACCATAGCAGCTGATGGAATTTAAATTTAATTAACTAAGTCTGGAATATAAAGCTTGCTTTAGCAATTTTAGCCATGAAACTATTAGTTCACTAATGCCTTTCCAAGAAGGAAATCTGCCATACTTGCGTGGTCTGACCGACATGTGACTCCATATCCACAGCAATGTGGTTCACTCTGAACAGCCCTTTGAAATGGCCTATCAAACCATTCAGTTCAAGGACAACAAATGCTGGCCATGCCAACCATGAAATGTATATATATGGAAATAAAGCCACTGTACATTATTATATGTAAAAATAGAGAAACATAAGGGAAAATGAGGCAGATAATGTAAGTGGCTTTTTAAGTATATGGTTTGAAATCTGTGTTCATGCGGGAGTGTTCTGCAATGGACGGAAGACCCAGGTCCGACTTTGTGTCAGCCGTTTAGGCAGAGTCCCGACAACATTATACTTGATCTAAGCATCTAATTGCCTGTCATCAGGGTGCCTGTCCTTTGAAAGGATGGCCGCAGACCCCCAGAAGGCATTGACCAATTGGAGGGCTGACAGCTCAGCAGTCTCATGGTCTCAACTCGAGACATGGCCAAAGCAAATATGGATAAGAGGACTCCCCGACACCACCCAAAATCCACAGAGATGATGCCAGAAATTATCTTATGTTCACGGAGGGTTGAATGTGAGCTGTGACATGAAGAGGCCCTTCATTGGTCACTTACATGACTCAAAAGCCTCTGGGTGGGAAGGCAAGCCCCCACCTTCACCACCATTGGCAAACTGAAAATGAAAAATGAAATGAAAATCGCTTATTGTCACGAGTAGGCTTCAAATGAAGTTACTGTGAAAAGCCCCTAGTCGCCACATTCCGATGCCTGTTCGGGGAGACTGTTACGGGAATCGAACCGTGCTGCTGGCCTGCTTGGTCTGCTTTCAAAGCCAGCGATTTAGCCCAGTGTGCTAAACAGCCCCTTGATATGATATGTCAGCGGAAAGATGAAGGACACTTTCCCTCCCCCACTCCACCTTCTCGTGCCATTTCTTTCCTTCCACACTATGGGATAGCTGTGTAACCTCTTCCCACTTGATACAGCACCAGCTGGGAGCTCATTGCAATTCAAATCCATATTCACAACTGCTTTATGGTTCTAAATTTACTTGCAACTGTCCAACACTTGGTATCTTACATCAACAACATTATATACTATTGAAACTGTTAAGCATTTAAACTGTGAAGAAAATTGGTCAAAAATATACAGTGGAGAGGTAATACTGCAAGAAAGGCTAACAAAATTGTTGGACCATGTAAATTTAATGGCATTATGTTACAAAGGAAATGCAGCATCACTCAACAAAAAAAAACAGAACATTGGCAAAGAATACTATTTACTGTGGCCTTTCAGACAGGATAGTATATTAAAAGCTGTTCGGGCCTATTATGTTTGAAATTTCATGCTACCTTAAGGTAGAAATCTGGAACAGTTTTATTTGTATAGTCAACTCAATTGAAAGGAACATTATCTAAACACCATTTTCTACAGTGACACGTTCAATAACACTAATCGCACCAAACTGAGTATTTCACAGTTTGGCTCATGCTTCCTACTGGGTTCTGACATAAAGTCTGCACATCAGAGGCTAACTTGCATGTTCACTTTATAAATCCTGAAGAAGCTCCTATATGTTTCCAGCATTTTCAAATATGTATTTCAGTGTTTCAACAATTTTAGGAAAGGAAGCATAGTGATAGTGTTAACAACCAAGTAATCTGAAAGTACACGTTCAAGGCTCACCATCACAGATGGTGGAATGTAAATTTAATTACTGAATAAATATAGAATGCTAAAGCATTATTCTTGGTAATTATGATCACAAAACTATGAGATTGTAAAAAATAATGCATGGTTTGACGAATTCCCTTCATGGAAGGAAATCTGCCCTTCTTACCCGGACTGGCCGACATGTGACTTCAGCACAACAGCAATGTTAGGGGGCATTGGATGGTTTCCACTTCTTTTTTCATAAATCAGGAATAACGACGGGGCGGAGAATAGAGGGGGACTCCCAAAAGGGCTTTCACGCCAATGAGATTTCCCCACTTGATTGTCTCTTCCCCCCCCCTCCCTCGGCCAATGACATAATATGGTGCCCACCATTAAATGTTGGGAATATAATTACCATGTATTTAAATATCATACGCAGGCTTCCCCACTGCATTATCTCCCAACGTAAAGATTCCCCCACCCGCTAGCATGATGTTACATGAGTAGGGTTTCGAAAAGGTTCTGACAAAGAGGCAGCAGGCGAATGGTCTCCACTGGGGACGCACAGGTAAGTATGGCCTCTGAGAGAGACAATCAGGCACGGGTCATACCCTCAGACTGCCTTCCATTGGGGAGGTTCGGGTTGAGCGGGTTCCTTGGCGGAGGAGGGGGGGCTTCTCAAGTCCGAGAGGGGCGGATTTCGTGGGGGATGTTTCTTTTTTTCTTTTTAGTATTTTCAGATCGGAAGGGTAATCTGATTTGTCTGAGACCAAAGTTGCTGGCAGACACCCACTTCCAGGTTTTTTTGTGTCAAAAAATATGGCTGTAAAAGCCGACAGTGCGGCCAGTAGACTACACTCCGTTTTTCCCACCTGATGTAACACATTGTCAAAGAAAGGGAAATGCCGCTCATTGTTGACTCTTCACTGCCCTCTGAAATGGCATCGCAAGCCATTCAATTGTATCAAACTGCTGCAGAAAAGTTGAAGAAGAATAAAACAGGATGGACCATCCGGCAAGAAACCATTACAGGCACAGCCTACAGATTTGACCATACGGAACGCTCCTCACTAATATCTGAGGATAACAAGTGAAACAACAACAGCCTAGCATAGTTAGACTAACGGAATCATACCTTACAGACAATGGCTGGGATTTTCCGCTCTCACTGGTGGTGGTTGTTGTGATATGCGAGTGTAGAAAATATCACAAGAGCATAAAAATCCATTTTATATGGGTAGTAAAACATCTTCAATAGTCGTGCGCGATTCCCAGCATGCCAGGTCAGGAAGGCAATGTGAATACCTTAAATCTTACGAATCCTCATTATAAAGCCTGCTTGCGAGTATCAACCCCCATGCAGGATGACGAGTTCTTGTCAGTATCGAATTAGGCCGACATATTTCACAATGACGTAGAGGTGACATGCAACTGGCGGCAGCACTTCATGCGTGAGTTTGAGGTCTGTTCACTTAGTTTGTCATGCAGTGTTCATGGCACCTCATCTCACCACCAGGCTTCACAGGCCACATTGATCTCAAGGCAGGTGTCACAGGCAAAGGTGTACCTGCCAGACTAGTGGTAAGGCAGGGGTGCTGTGTGAATAATCGCAGGGCAAGGCCTTCACCAGGAAGGAGGCAAAAGCAGACAGAGCTTGTAGGAGGTGTTGCAGTGAAAGGCCTCCACTCGGGAAATGGTAAAGGGTAAACTCCAACATATGACTAAGTGGGTGTGTGGGTTGCAATGGGGAAGAGTGTCTCTGAGAGGGACATAAGCAAGTTGGGGCCAATATCTGAAGATGACAGCGTGATGAGGCACTGAACTTTAAATTGCTGACCTTGCCAGGTCTGTCCCTGTCCTACACAAGGAGCTCATGTAAATAAATTGTAATTTGTAATTTGCCGGCAGGGCCGGTGGGTTTCTGGCTCAATATTGGGCTGCGATTGTCACATACTCAATCAAGATAGGCTGTACACGGTTACAAGGAATTGTAGGCCATTTAAGTGTTTCACAGGAGGCAGAAGGGTGCAGTCTTAAAAACTCACCATGCATTGAAATGAAGAAGGGGTACGCTGGGGCAGCACGGTGGTGCGGTGATTAGCATTGCGGCCTCATGGCACCGAGGTCCCAGGTTCGATCCCAGCTCTCGGTCACTGTGGAGTTTGTACATTCTCCCCATGTTTGCATGGGTTTCATTCCCACAACCCAAAAAGATGTGCAGGGTAGGTGGATTGGCCACACTTAATTGCCCCTGAATTGGAAAAAAATGAATTGGGTCATCTAAATTTATTTATTTTTTTAAAAGAAGGGGTCAGCTAATCTCCCAATGAGGCATAGGTACATCTTACATTTACCTCAGTACATTCAGGAGGTTACACAGGGATATCCCTCACAATCAAAATGGCATATTGAGAAGCCTTGGAGGGAGGTAAACCTGAACATAATGCACCCCAGGACTCACCGGGATTACTGCACTCACAGAACGGAGGGTCCAAGCTGGTCTGGTAGTGAGGCCTTAGAACCACCATCTTCCAACCTGTGGGATGGTGTAGCACAGAATTAATCTGATGGATAATTCAGCTGGTGAGGGCTTTCAAGGCCATTTAAAGAACTTGTCCATACACTCGGGGACCAATTAATGTGTCGCCCAATCAGATTATGTATTTCCTAATGGGGACTGAGGTACACCTGAGTCATATTAGGAGCCTTTCAATGAAAATTCAGGGAACCAGGAAGGCGAAGCAATGAAGCACATTTATGGGCGATTTACCTGGGAAAATGTAATCTGTGAAATCAGCGGGACGCTCCTTTTAAATGCTGCCAAGGCACTCCCCTACACTCGCGCCAAACTCAGTCGAGGCCTGGCTACCAAGTAGACAGCACATGATTTTTGGCATGAACCCTTACCAAGATGGTGTGGAACAGAGGCATGATACCCTCTCTCTGCGTTACCACAGATATTCAGCAATCAAGGTCACCAACCTTACTTAGAAGGCATTGGCTGCAATAGTGAGTGCTAACTGTCTGCATAAGAGGACGAGGAAACATTGCCGGAAGAAGAGCACAACCTTCTTCGTGCAGCTAGGGTAAGACTGGCTCCCGATGCGTACTGCTGCACCCCATCACACACTCTTCACACCTCCATGGTATCTTTCCCTCAGCCAGTTCATAGATTTCCAACACTTCTCATTTATTTTTAATGTATTGATTACAAACAGATGTCAAAATAGGTTACAGCAAATAAACACCCTGGGAAACATACTTCCCAGCAATCAACTATGACCGAGGTTTTAAACTAATGTGGCAGGGGAATGGGAACCAGATTAGGAAGTTAGAGGTCAGTAAAGAAGCAACAACTAAAGCCAGTAAGGTACGAGACAATAAACTCAATGTGACTAAGGGGAAGAGTAGACAGGGAAGAGATGATGAATGCAAAAGGAAAGGTGGTCTGAGGTGCATTTGTTTTAATGCAAGAAGTGTAGCAGGTAAGGCAGATGAACTTAGGGCTTGGATCAGTACCTGGGAATATGATGTTATTGGTATTACTGAGACTTGGTTGAGGGAAGGGCAGGACTGGCAACTGAATATCGCAGGGTATAGATGCTTCAGGAGGGATAGAGAGGGAGGTAGAAGGGGTGGAGGAGTTGCATTACTCATCAGAGATGATATCATAGCTGTGATTAAGGAGGGCACGATGGAGGATTCGAGCACTGAGACAATATGGGTGGAGCTGAGAAATAGGAAGGGTTGGGACTTTACTACAGACCTCCCAAAAGCGAGCATGAGGTAGAGGTACAAATATGCAGACAGATTATAGAAAAATGTAGGAGCAATAGGGTGGTTGTGAAGGGAGATTTTAACTTCCCCAACATTGAATGGGATTTGTGTAGTGTTAGAACATAGAACAGTACAGCACAGAACAGGCCCTTCGGCCCTCGATGTTGTGCCGAGCAATGATTACCCTACTTAAACCCACGTAACCCGTATACCCGTAACCCAACAATCCCCCCATTAACCTTACACTACGGGCAATTTAGCATGGCCAATCCACCTAACCCGCACATCTTTGGACTGTGGGAGGAAACCGGAGCACCCGGAGGAAACCCACGCACACACGGGGAGGATGTGCAGACTCCACACAGACAGTGACCCAGCCGGGAATCGAACCTGGGACCCTGGAGCTGTGAAGCATTGATGCTAACCACCATGCTACCGTGAGGCCCCTAGTGTTGGAGGCGTAGATGGAGCAGAGTTTGTAAGGGGCATCCAGGAGAGTTTTTTAGAGCAGTATGTAAATAGTCCAACTCGGGAAGGGGCCATACTGGACCTGGTATCAGGGAATGATCCCGGCCAGGTGGTTGATGTTTCAGTCGGTGATTACTTTGGGAATAGCAATCACAATTCCGTAAGTATAGAATACTCATGGACAAGGACAAGAGTGGTCCGAAAGGAAGAGTACTAAATTGGGGAAAGGCAGAGTATAACAAAATTCGGCAGGAGCTAGGGAACGTGGATTGGGAGCAGCTGTTTAAGGGGAAATCCACATTTGAAATGTGGAAGTCTTTTAAGGAAAGGTTGATTAGAGTGCAGGACAGACATGTTCCTGTGAAAATGAAAGATAGAAATGGCAAGATTAGGTAACCATGGATGACGGGTGAAATTGTGAGACTAGCTAAGATGAAAAAGGAAGCATACATAGGATCGAGGCAACTCAAAACTGATGAAGCTTTGGAGGAATATCGGGAAAGTAGGACGAATCTCAAACGCGCAATAAAGAGGGCTAAAAGGGGTCATGAAATATCTTTGGCTAACAGGGTTAAGGAAAATCCCAAAGCCTTTTATTCGTATGTAAGGAGCAAGAGGGTAACTAGAGAAAGGATTGGCCCACTCAAAGACCTGGTGTTGTAAGACTTCTTACTGTATCCTGGCAAAGACCGGGAACGCTCCAGCCCAGAATCATCCCAATTTCTCACAACTCCAAAACATGTGCGCATGATTCGCTGGTCCCAGCCCACAAATCTCACACTCATCTGCTACCCCCCCTAAAAGAACCCATTCATTCTTATCTTCCGGTTAGGCATGCTACAGCCTTCCGGTCTCAACATCAAATTCAACAACTGCAGATGATTAGCTCTATCCCAGCTAGACCTATTTGTTTTCACCCCATTCCATTTCATCTGTCTCTTACCATTTCTTTCTTTCTTGTCTTTCTTAATATATATTAACCCCTCCTCCACAATCTTACCTTATCCAACTTTCCTTACCCCTTCTCCCCTTTGCTTCCCCCTTCCCCTCCCCCCACATTTCCATCTGTCACAGTATAGCTTCTGATGTTAGTTTCCCTGCTGTTTGGCTGCATACCTTTCGTCCTCTCTGGGGACTGTCATTATCACTCTTTTCCCATGGTTTCTGTAGCTATTAGCACTATGTTTCCCTGGGTTTCTATGGTTATGACTCATCTTTCGTTCTCACTCCACATTATAAATACTCCCCACATTCTCTGACTGTTAGCTTTGACAAAGAGTCATTGGGCTCGAAATGTTAGCTCTTTTCTCTCCTACAGATGCTGCCAGACTGCTGAGATTTTCCAGCATTTTCTTTTTCTTTCCACGCATTCTCGCCTGAGTCATATGGACCCTGTGCACCACCTTAAACTGTATCAGGCTCATCCTTGCACATGAGGAAGTCACGTTTATCCTACACAGTTCCTCACTCCATTCTCCCAAATTGACCTCCCCGCCCAACTCCGCTTCCCATTTTGCCTTGATCTCACCACCCGCTCGCCTCCCTGCTCCCCCAGCCACTTGTATGTATCCCCAATTCTTCCCTCCCCTTCCACATCCGGAAGCAGCAGTTGCTCCAGCAGGGTGTATCCCGACAACCGAGGGAACCCTCCCCCAGACCTCTTGCGCAGAGTCCCTAACCTGCAGATCCCTGAACTCACTCCCCATTGGCAGCTCTACCCTCTCCCTTAGCTCGTCCAGACAGACCCTTCCTCCAAATACAGGTCCCTCACCTTGACCAGCCCCGCTTTCCCAATCTGTCTCATTGTGGGACAAACTTGAGCACGACCGGCGTGAGTAGGCACACCCTAACATAGCTGAGATGCCTAATGCCCTTTGAGGAGAGAGTCCTAGAGTTGGCAGGTGATGAGCATATCTTACCTGTGCAGGGGCAAAGTGGGGGCCAGCAGATAAAAGTGAGAACCGTCAAGACATGCAGCCATGCTGTAACACTCATGCGAGTTCCGTTTCTCCCATTATTTTCCCCCGGGATGCACCAATGCCATTGCGCTTCCCTTGCAGGTCAATCAATCAACCAGCCTGGCCCATTGTCTTGGCCTCTGCTCACCACGGTCCCGAGTAGCTCCAAGGGACACATCTCAGAGGCCAGCATTGATGAGACATCACAACTGACACCCGCACCCACCACCAGCACAGACACTCACACCTCGGTGTGAATAACTAGAAGGCAAGCTTCTGAGTCACTCACTGGTGAGCACCTCACAACTGATGGTCCAGAGCAGGAGAAGGAAGGAATGTCCAGAGATCCGGCACTCAGCTGAACCCCAGACTGATGATGTGCCCCTGGGTCCGATCATCCTGGAGCTGTTGGAATTGCTGAGGCAGAGTCAGGAGGATCAGGAAGGGATGACAGCATCCCTCCTCAGACTGCAAGATCAACTGGGGAAGTCCCAACACCTTCTGTCCAAGAAGATGATGCCGTGACTCCAATGCAACAAGGCCAACACTGCGCAGGTGGCATCCAAAGTGGAGACCTTGGTGCAGGATGCCACACGGTGAGGGATATCCACGCCATAGTTCAGCTCATGACATCCATGACTGAGGGCATGAGCTCCATGGTGCAGGGCTTCAACTGCATGGTGGAGGCACTAGTGAGAATGCACGAGTGTCAGCATCAGAGGACATCGGGGCTTCTAGAATAATCTTGGCTGCCCCATGCTCATGAAGGAGCCCAGGGGCCCCCAGGCACCCAAAGGGAAGAGGATTGACAGGAGCGCCTTCCACCCAGCAGATCCTGGGGCTGTCTAGCCCATCTGCCACCCCCTCCCCCATGAGCAACACACCTACATACACCGAAGAGGGCAAACTGCTACACCGATGCAACCTTAAAATAGGACTGGGCCTCAAGGTCGAAGCTCCCCTTGGGACCTCTGTCAAGGTAATCTCATGCAAAGGGTGTGGATGGCAGCAGGCCGCCTCAATCTAGCTGTGGATTCTGGGAGTATTCCTAGACAAAGTGGGAGGGCGAGGAAGAGTAAAAAACTATAGTCACCTAATGGATATGATTGAACTTAAGCACTAGTAGTGTCAGGAATGTGGGAAATTAACGCTCTTAACAGTGAACTTGAGATGAAAATAAACTAACTGAGAAGTGAAAACAATTGTAGGCAATTAGAGGAATAATAAGGTGCGATTTTCCCAATAACATGATTAGCAGGAGCCTCGAGACATTAAGGTGCGAATGGCCATATCAGAAACATTGTTTACCAAGAGGTCAGTGGGGCTACACAAATGATCAATTCGAATGGCAAGGAATTTGAGCAAGGTAGACAGCAGAATCCACAACGTGCGATATCAAAGAGCCTGAACAGTGGAACTGCCAGCACCCTGATTGGACAGCAGGCTGGTTCTCTATCCAAAAGCCAGACAGGCCAGTTCCACATGTGATCCAAGCACAGAGGCCTGGTCCAGCTAACATTTAGAACCACAGCAGATTTCAGATATTCTCTTATGAAAACCACAATTTTGTGTCTGCTGAACAATGCGCTGAAACTTAGCCCTCTCAAGATCTTGGACATCCACCCATGCACTTCCCCCTATGTGAGCACATTTCTACTAAGCCTCACTCCCTCCCCTGTCACACAATAGCCACTTCTACACAGTTTTCCTGCCAACTCTACCTGAATCAAATGCTTTGACCATCGAGAATCTCAGCATTCCTAGGCGGCAGAGTGATGCAGAAGTTAGCACTGCCGCCTCATGGCTGAAAGGACCTGGGTTCAATTCCGGCATTGGGTCACTGTCCCTGTGGAGTTTTCACATTCTCCCCATATTTGAATTGGTCTCCCCCCAAAACCCAAAGATGTGTGGAGTAGGTGGATTGGCTGTGCTAAATTGCCCCTTAATTGGAAATAAATAAATAAATAGAGTCTCAGCATTCCCTAAACCCCCACCCACCCAGAAGCGTGAGGTGTTAGGGGAATTCTATTGATTCTGATCAACCAGCAGCTTTGTGCATTCAATGGATCAGTGTCCAACCTCACGGGGGAGCGAGACAGTGCCTTCCAGCATTGCCTTGAAGGGGATGATTGAAGAGAGGCTTCACCATTATGCTTTACATTGGGGGCCACATCCATGTCGCCCTTCTGTTTTGTAGACATGAGTATGAGCCATAGAGTTCAATGCTTGAGGGCAACACCCCCAAAAGATTAGAAATTGGTTGCCAATTAATGGCATACTCCTGTATTATAATGTGACTTAATTGGCACAATTGACAGATGAAGGAAGGGCCAGGAAGCTGATCAGGCAGCCAGTTTCACCTTGTCGCAGGCGAGGCACATTTAATTGTTGTGAAGGTAATTAGCATGTCAACTTCATCCTTAGATGGCACCCTCATTCCCCCAGCCCACATGGGCTGTGGATTAAACAAGCAAACCAGATGCCAGACACCCAGTCATGCATCCCTGACAGCCTGGCCTCCCTTGAACTTCTCCACACAGCTTGTGCCTTCTAGCTTCAGTGTTGCCAGAGTGTGGAGTTCATTCTCACTACAGTCGTCCTGCCCCTGTGTGAAAGCCTTCGGACTCCATGAGGTTGGAAAACACTCCTTGTACGTTCCCCACTCTGCCCATGCAGCCTGCCCTCTCATGGGATCCCACCCAAGAATCTCACAGTAACCCCCAGTGCTGAACTGATGGATTCACTTGCTCCCACCCACTTCCCAGCTGCCACTTGAGAAGGGCAATCCCCCAACGGTTATATCACCACAGGCCCAGCAAAGAGGGTGCTGCCTGAAACCAGCCGCCAGACCCCTTTAAACCTAAAGTCTCATTGACATGAAGGGCCGCTAAGCCTCTCCACCGCCTGAGGTGCTGAGACTGAACCTCCCCCACTCCCTGTAGCCCTGCATTGGACTTATCTGGGTCCCTGCATCCTCTCTGCTACCCTCTCTGAAACTAGCACCCTGGATGGTAATGATGACCTGAGCGCTCACCTCCGATGTTCCCTGGGGAGGTGAGGTTGCCAAGTTCTAGTTTTTATACAGTTGATGTAATCGCCTGCTGGAGACTGATGAATATTCGGTGAGTGGCGAAGTCCCGGAGATACTTTGATGTACTAAAATGAGGTTCCTGGCCTTCCATGGCAGATTTCTCATCACGCCGACGGCGAGGGGCCTGGAAAATCGGAAATTGTGATCTTGCCGAATTTTCTGCTCGTGTTGCCATTCTCATTGACAATTAATGTTTACTCAAAATTGCCTCTTTGCATCAGAAGACACAGTCTGCAGCATTGCAATCACCATGAATGAAATGAAATGACAATCGCTTATTGTCACAAGTAGGCTTCAAATGAAGTTACTGTGAAAAGCCCCTAGTCGCCACATTCCAGCGCCTATTCGGGGAGGCTGGTACGGGAATTGAACCCCCGCTGCTGGCCTGCCTTGTCCTGCTTTAAAAGGCAGCTATTTATCACTGTACTAAACCAGCCCCTCCTCAAGGCAATCCATCTGCCAAAAGAGGACAATGTAGCCTGTGTCACCTCCATGGTGTGACAAAGGTCACACTTGGACCAAGACAGCAGTGACTGTTACACAGGTATAACTCAATTCGAAACAAACCCATTGGACTTTAACCTGGTGTGGTAAGACTTCTTACTGTGCCCACCCTAGTCCAACGCCGGCATCTCCACATCATAACTCAATTTTGATATCACCTTGCCCTCTGTGCCTCTTTCTCCTTTTTAACATTGATATCTGCCACTCTTGGTTACGGATGTGCCCATGTGTCCCTCCTGACCTTTCCATGGATTTGGTGCACCTTAGGATGTCAAAATTCACACAGTCGGTCTGCCCTCTTCACCAGCCTTGGCCCTTTGCCAGATGTAAAATGCAAAGACACAATAAACCACTCAACATAATGCCTGTTTGATCATAAATACCACTCGTCAGATTCATGTCAATCTGGGCTGCACCCCTTTGGAACCCTCAGAAGCTACCATATGTACTTCCAGACCATGCTCGAAGACTTCTTTGATCACACCACATGGCCATTTGTATTTGTCTTCCTTGACCTTGGTGATGGTATGGGTGAGGGGAGGCGACTCAAAATGTGCGTTTCAGCTATATTGTGATGAGAGCCGTCTGGCCACAACGCAGGCAAATACAAGGTTAGAAAGACCGAAGTGTCTTTGAAGGTCAGAGCTGTGACACTTAAATGTCAAAGGTGCTCACACTTCTTGCTGAGCTTAGCAATTCTGCACTGGGAGAGTCATACATGATTGCGCACAGTCTCTGAGTAAGGTCTCATAGATAGGAAATCCTGCCAGATAACAGCAGATGAATAGAGTGTGAAGATGTATGACCCATCTCTATACATTTATAATACTTTATGCACCTTAAAATAAAGTAGATGAGACGGGTGAACACCTTAGTCTCAATCTTAAACAGGGAAGAATGAAGAAAACATCAAGGAGCACATCATGTAAACGGCCTTCCTCACACAAGCAGGATTCGGCATTAATGATGTTGGAAAAGATATGAAAGCGCACACACTCTAGTGAGTGGAAGCTGACAACATTGAATGAGGCACCTGCTCACAATCTCTTCATGGACAAACGCAAACACAATCGGATGGAGCCGTCCCAGACTTGGGGTGGAATGGCTGAAATTAAAGCCCTCAATCTCTTTGAGGAGTATACCATCATGTGGGCTGTAGAGGACAGGGCTCATGCATGTGGCGATGGTGAGATGGGCACCATTAACCCAAGTGACGACCCTGCACCGTACTCATCCCTCAGGCAACCACAGAGCAAGTCCATTCTGCCATCTTATAGTTTCTTACCATGCTTAAGAAACCTTGAGTAGCTGTTAAGATTGATGCCTCGCAGCACCAGGGAACCGGGTGCGATTCCAACCTTGGGTGACTGTCTGTATGGAGTTGTACATTTTCCCCGTGTCTGCGTGGATTTCCTCCAGGAGCACCAGTTTCCTACCACAGTCCAACATCTGAAGATGTGCAGGTGAGGTGGATTGGCCATGCTAAATTGCCCCTTTGTATTCAAAGGTTAGGTGGGGTTACAGGGATAGGGCAGGGGTGTGGGCCTAGGTCGTGAATTCTTTCAGAGGATTGGTGCAGACCCGATGGGCCGAATGGCTATCCTCTGCACTATTGGGCTTCTATGTTCTATGTCTGACACATACCAACACTGATGATAATGATTTCTACCTTGTCTGGGTAGTGAATGAAGTGGATGAGATAAGGATACAATGTACACAGGATATGAGGCCAGATGGAGATGAAAAGGTGTGTGTGAGTGAGTGAGTGGTAATGTGCCTTCAACTGGTAATGTGTGAGTGTCACAGAATCAGAATTAAAGAATACTACAGTGCAGAAGAGGCCCTTTGGCCCATTGAGTCTGCACCAATGCATAAAAGGCCCTGGACTGCCCATCTAATCCCACTTGCCAGCACTTGGCCCATAGCCTTGCATATTCTGGCATGCCAAGTACTCATCCAGGTGCTTTTTAAGGGATGTGAGGCATTCCGCCTCTATCACCCTCCCAGACTATCACCACCCTCTGGGTAAAAATATTTTCCTCAAAACACCCCTAAACGTCTCAACACTCACTTTGAATTTGTATCCCCTCGTAACTGACCCTTCAACTATGGGGAACAGCTACTCCCTACCCACCCTATCCATGCCTCTCATAATCTTGTACACCTCAATCTAGCCACTCCTTAGTCTTCTCTACTCCAGAGAAAACATCCCAAGCCTATCCAATCTCTCCTTCTAACTTAAATGTTCCATCCCAAGCAACATTCTGGGAATCTTCTCTGCATCCCGTCCAGTGCAATTACATCTTTCCTATAATGTGGTGACCAGAATTGCAGAGTACTCAGTGGGTAGCACGGTAGCACAAGTGGATAGCACTGTGGCTTCACAGCGCTAGGGTCCCAGGTTCGATACCCGCTGGGTCACTGTCTGTGTGGAGTCTGCACTTTATCCCCGTGTCTGCGTGGGTTTCCTCCGGGTGCTCCGGTTTCCTCGCACAGTCCAAAGATGTGCAGGTTAGGTGGATTGACCATGCTAAATTGCCCTTAGTGTCCAAAAAAGGTTAGGAGGGGTTATTGGGTTACGGGGATAGGGTGGAAGTGAGGGCTTAAATAGGTTGGTGCAGACTCGATGGGCCGAATGGCCTCCTTCTGCACTGTATGTTCTATGTGCTCCAGCTGTGGCCTCACCAAAGTTCTATACAGCTCCATCATGACCTCCCTGCTTTTGTAATATATGCCCCGATTGATAAAAATGAGTGCCCCATATGCTTCTTCACCACCCTATTAACCTACCCTTCTGCCTTCAGAGATCTGCTGCCAAACACGCCAAAGTCCTTTTGTTCCTCAGAACTTCCCAGTGTCAGACCTATCATAGTATAGTTCCTTGTCAAATTACTCCTTCCAAAGTGCATCAGTTCACACGTTTCAGGGTTACATTCCATCTGCCACTCAGTCGCCATTTGACCATCAAGTCCATATCTTCCTGTAACCCAGGACACTCAACCTCACTGTTAACCATTTTGCTAAGTCCTGATGGGCTTGTGAATATGCCGGAACAGATGAGATCATTCATCCTTTTCCTGCACTGGATTGCAGACCATTTCTGTGCCAGGTTTGTGCTGACCACTGAAGACACTGCCTCCCAAGACACAGTGACCTCCGTCGGCCATTACTGGGTTAGAGGACATCCCGCTGGGTCTCAACAATGCCAGAAAACCTGGGAGCTGCATTCTTCTTTCCTTTTGGCACCATTTATTCTCTGGGTCTACCCTGTTCTGGAGACCTGGAGAAGACTGTGTGCAGGTACACTTTAAATGTGGCACCCGAATGAAATAACCTCGCACATCAAGTGGGACAGTGAATCAGAGGTCGCTTCCGATTCTGCATCGCTAATAAGGTGAGGAGCATAAACCTGCAATTGCGCTCAGTGGGGGCAATGTCACTTTGGGGCTGTTTAGCACACTGGGCTAAATCACTGGCTTTGCAAGCAGACCAAACAGACCAGCAGCACGGTTCAATTCCCGTAACAGCCTCCCCGAACAGGCGCCGGAACGTGGCGACTAGGGGCTTTTCACAGTAACTTCATTTGAAGCCTACTCGTGACAATAAGCGATTTTCATTTTCATTTGTCATCCGGCGATCGCATTTACAGATGGCAAAACCCAGCCAAATGTCTGAGATTCCTCCATCACCATCCCTGGGTATGTCCTGTGCCACCAGCAGGACAGACCCACTGGAGGTGGTGGCACAATAAGTTGTGTAGTCAGGAGGGAGTGGCACTGGGAATCTTCAACATAGAATCCGTACAGTGCAGAAAGATGCCATTCGGTCCATTGAGTCTTCCCCAACCCTTCATAGAACATAGAACATAGAACAGTACAGCACAGAACAGGCCCTTCGGCCCTCGATGTTGTGCCGAGCAATGATCACCCTACTTAAACCCACGTAACCCGTATACCCGTAACCTAACAATCCGCCCATTAACCTTACACTACGGGCAATTTTAGCATGGCCAATCCACCTAACCCGCACATCTTTGGACTGTGGGAGGAAACCGGAGCACCCGGAGGAAACCCACGCACACACGGGGAGGACGTGCAGACTCCACACAGACAGTGACCCAGCCGGGAATCGAACCTGGGACCCTGGAGCTTCGAAAGGGCATTCTACCTAGGCCCAACCCCCTACTCTATTCCTGCAACCCCACCCTAAGGGGCAATTTAGAATGGCCAGATCACCTAACCTGCACATCTGTGGACTGTGGGAGAAACTGGAGCACCCGGAGGAAACCCACACAGACACAGGAAGAATGTACAAACTCCACACAGTCACCCAAGGTGGGAATCGAACCTGGGTCCCTGGCGCTGTGAGGCAGCAGTGCTAACCACCGTGCCCCCATGCCGCCCCATGCTGCCCAACATGGACTTGGGTGCCATGAATTCATCAGGTCAAACATGGAAAAGGAAACGCTCTGCTGATTAACATCTACTCCATTCCCTCAGCTATTGAATCAATATTGGGCAGCATGGTAGCACAGTGGTTAGCACAGTTGCATCACAGCTCCAGGGTCTCAGGTTCGATTCCCGGCTTGGTCACTGTCTGGGCAGAGTCTGCATGCTCTCCCTGAGTCTGCGTGGGCTTCCTCCGGGTGTTCTGATTTTCTCCCACAGTCCAAAGAAGTGGAGGTTCGGTGGATTGGTCATGATAAATTGCCCTTGGTGTCCAAAAAGATTAGGCGGGGTTACTGGGTTACATGGAGGTGTGGGCTTAAGTGGGGTGCTCGTTGCAAGGCCTGGTGCAGACTCGATGGGCCGAATGGCCTCCTTCTGCACTAAATTCTATGATTCTAATACTCTTCCATGTTGAACAGCACTTGGAAGAAGTTCTGAAGGAAGCAAGGGAGCAGAATGCACTCTGGGTGTCAAACTGCAATGACTGTCATCACTACTGACAATGTGGCGGAGTCCTACAGGACATATTTGGCAGACTGGGCCGACAGTAGGTGCTGAAAGAGCCAACAAGAGGTAAAAGGCGGCATGATTTCACCCTCAGCAAATTACCAAAACAGATGCATCTGTCCATGACAGTATTGGTAGAAGTGACCACTGCACAGACTTTGTGGAGATGAATTCCCATTGTTACATGGAGGATAGCCTCCATCGTGTTGTGTGGCACTACCACTGTGCGAAATACGATAAATCCACATCAGATCTAGCAGCTCAAAACTGGGCATCACTAAGGCACGATGGGATATCAGCAGCAGCAGAACTGTATTTAATCAAAATCTGTAATCTCATGGCCTGGCATACCCCTATCTCTCCCATTACCATCAAGCCTAGGGGTCATCTCCGGTTCAATGAAGAGTATAAGAGGTGCAAGGGATAGCACCTAAACATTAGGTGCCAACTGGATGAAGCAATAGCACAGGATTACTAGATTGCTCCGCAGCATAAGCAGCATGCAATAGAGAGAGCTAACCAATTTCACAATGAACAGACAAGATAAAAACTCTGCTGTTCTGCCTCATCCAGTTGTAAAAGGTGGTGGACAATTAAACAACCAACAAGGGAAGGAGGCTCCAGAGCATCGTCATCCTCAATGATGAAGGAGCCAGCATTTCAAAGACAAGGTTGCAGCATTTGCAACCATCTTCTGCCATAACTGTCAAGGGAATAATCATCTTGGCTTCCTCCTGAGGACCTCAGCAAAACAAAAACCAGGAGCTGGATTCTTCGTCCTGCCGCGCCAGATTCTGGTTCAGCACGCCGGCGGGATACTCCATTTCGCCGGCTGGTCAATAGGGTTTTCCATTGTGGGGCAACCCCAGGCCGTCGGGAAACCCCCGGGCCGCCGGCAAAGCCGAGCATCCTGCTGGCAGTGAATCCAGCCCCAGGTTTCAGCCAAATTGATTCACTCCATGTGATTTAAGGAAATGGCTGAACGCACTGGATACAAAAAAGGTTATGGATCTTGACAACATCTTGGCTGTAGCCCAGGTCTCGAGCCAACACCCCTGACCCAAGCTGCTCCAGTACAGAAATCCACTGGCTTCTATCCAACAATGCAGAAAATATGTCCTCTCCACACAAAACAAGAGAAATTCAATCCAGCCATTTACTGCCAAATGAGTCCACAATCATCAATAAAGCAGTGGAAGATATCGTCGCCATTGTGTCAAGTGGCATTTACTTACCAATCACCTGCTCACTGATGCTCAATCTGGTTTACATCAGGGCTACTTGGCTCTGGATTTCAATATGGAGCCCCATCCAAACATGGACAAAGCAGCTGAATTCAAGCATTGAAGTGACACCGATTGCCCTTGACATTAAGGAGCACTGGCATAATTGAAGTCAATGGGAATCAGGGAGAAAACTCTTCACTGATTGTGATCAAATAGCTAGCACACAGGTCCACCACCTTCTCAATGGTAAACTGGAATGCGGAATGAATGTTGGTCTTGGCAATGGTGTTCACATCCCATGAATGAATAATAAACACTGAAATAAAATAAATTGTCAGATATATTTTCCTTTTATCAGGCCAAATGGCTGTTTTATTGTACATTAATTAGTACATCAATTAGTAATAATATTAAAATAAAAGAGAGAATTACGGCTAATACCGCAGCCAATTGATTTTCCCTCGTCAACCAGTCCTGAGGATTTCCAATGATCATGAGGGAGTTCCATGGCGTCAGGGATCAGAGATTGGGGAAAACCCTGTGACAACAGCATTAGAAAACTCATAAGAAGTGCGGAATTCAGTCACAGTATTACTACTTCCTGTTACAGCCGGCAGAAAAATAGTGCTGTTATCAGAAGGAGGTTTTCTCACAGAGAATAATGGCCGTGCGTGTTTAAAGCAATTGTTGCTGTGCCTGCTCTCTCAGAATTCCTCCTGTGCGCTACAGGAATCAACAGGCACTTTAATACTAGAGATCATTTACATATCATAATTGACATGTTTTCTCCAATTGATGGAGTCAGAGTTATGTCAATACAATTTGATGCAGCAATAAAGCAAAGATAGACACAATTAATCAACCTGACAACCAAAACTGCCCCGGTTGACAGGTGTGCCTGTAGAATGGGGAGGTGTGGGGGAGGGAAAATCAGAATCTTTTTTTACACTTAGGCTGTGGAGAAATTGATCGCAATATTTTTGCTGTCAGTTCTTGGTTTCAGTTTCCCTTGCAATTTGTATATTCAAAGCCCCTTTCCAAACTTATTGTGGTCTGATTAAAATCAGGTTGTGCAGCAGCACAGAGATTATGGCCGGGATTCTCCTGCAATTGGTGAGGCAGCCCAACACTGGCGCCAAGAGCGGCGTGAACCACTCCGGCGTCGGGCCGCCCGGAATTTGCGGAATCCTCCTCACTTCTGGGGGCTAGGCCGGTGCCGGAGGTGTTGGCACTGCGCCAACCGGTGCCGAAGGGCCGCCGTGGGCCGGAGTGTGTTGGCACATGTGCAGATCCGCCGGCGTGTTCTGGCACATGTCGTGTTTCCTGTGCATGCACAGGGGGTTTCTTCTCCGCACCGGCCATGGCGGAGCCTTACAGAGGCCGGCACAGAAGGAAAGAGTGCCGTCATGGCACAGGCCCGCCTGCAGATCGGTGGGCCCCGATCGTGGGCCAGGCCTTGTGGGGGACCCACCCAGAGACGGATCCCCCTGCGCTCGCCCGAGGACTCCGCTCGCCGCCCTCCAAGCCAGGTCCCACCGGGATGGACCATGTCTGTTTCACGGCGGCAGGACTGGCCGGAAACGAGCGGCCGCTTGGCCCACCGGGGCCCGGAGAATTGCCAGGGCGGCCGCTACCAACAGCTCCCGACCGGTGCGGCGCGATCCATGCCACTGCCCGAAAACTGGTGCCAGAGAATTTGGCAGCCGGCGTTGGAGCGGCGGGGCGGGATTCACACCGCCCCCCGGTGATTCTCTGACCCAGCGGTGGATCGGAGAATCCCGCCCATGGGTGCAATTCTCCAGAAAGATTTCTAAGTGTGGTTGCTAGTGGGCACTGCCACGAGCTTCCCGGGGCTCGGCCGGTAATGCAATACATTAATTGATCCACTTAACAAGGGCCCAAAGGGCTTCACTCCCCAGCTAACTCACTGGGACCGAAGGCTGACTAGCTGATTTGCTGGGACCACGGTTACCAACCCCATGCTAACAAGGTTGGGATGCGCTTAAACAGCACGTACACAACCAACCCCACTTAGCTCGCAGCCATGGCACCAAGATGACCGGTCCAAGGTTAGATGTGGACCTGGGGAGGATCCGAGATTCTGTCAGGAGGGATCTCTTTTCCACTGAGTGTCCAGGAGAGTGAGCCACAGGGTAGTCAGTGCCGCCTGGGATTAAGTGGCAGCGGCCGGGCAGCATGACCAGGAGGACTGGCCTCCAGTGCCACAAGAAGGTCAACGACCTACACTGGGTGACACAGTGAGTTTACCCCCCCAAAACTTTCCCCAAATCAGCACTCCTAACCTTTCACTTACCTCCGAAACCTACCCTTCACCCCCCTCCTTTCACCCCATATCCTGCACCCCTCCTCCCTTCACCCATCAACTCTTCACCCCTCCAAACCTCCCTCCACACCACACCCCTAGCCCCGACTAATGTGAACCACATTTGCGGCTAACAATGCCCTCTTTATCTCCGTAGGATAAGCTGTCCCACAATCATCGGGAGACGGCCCAGGCTAGCGGAGGGGTGCCGGACATAAGAATCCTCACGGCCTTCGAGGTACGGGCTCTGGAGTTTACGGCAGTGGCTGAGGACAGACAGATCACCAATAAGGAGATCGGTGCAGATGTGAGGATCCACCGGGCCCCACCCAGAGGACTTGTCAGAGGTAAGTTGTTATTACCATACAGGCTGGCCCATCCATCCCACTGACCACCGTATTTATTCTCCTGCAGGTCCTCCAGCCAACGGCACCCTCCCATGAAACCATTTTGGAGGAGAGCTCCAAGGATTCCACAATCGATGCGTCACAGCTGTCATCCCCACCCTCCACCGATACAGAGACATGTACCTTGGTGGGCAACATTAGTGGACAGGCTGCTGTGGCACAATCTGGTGATGTAATCAGGTGGAGGCAGGAATGCCCTGGTGAGTTGGCAGTCGGAGGGCTGCTGGATCCCAGGTTCCAGCTGGGTCCCGGTGAGATGCTGAGGCACTGGAATAGGCTATCCCGCGGTTTATGGAAATGTCAGGGAGCGGCCGGGAAATTCAATGAGAGATGTCAGCAACACTCCAGCAGGTCCATAGCCAATTGGTGGAGTCCCAGAGGCTACAGGCACAGGATGTGTCACCGGCAATGCGTGGCACCGAGGCCAACTCTGTTAGCAGCTTACCTTCATGGCAGCAGACCTGGGATCAGTAAATAATTAAACATTAATGGTTCATGTTTAAACATACAAGATCTCAGCATTGAATCATTAAAAAGCCCATATCACAACAAGGGCCTCCCTGAATGACTCCAGTAATTCCGCTCAAATTACCCACAGTTTCGGCCAACTGAAGTTCCAGCACTCGGTGGCGTTTTGACAATTGGGACCTGCGGGTTGCTGATTGACCGGCAATTGTCAGAGAGAGGTTATCCTGTCTCCCATTTTCCTGTGGGAAACATGAAACACAGATCAGCCATGAACTAAATGAAATCATCAGCAAATCTGAGGGACTGACTGTCTGAATCTGTTGTTCCTAAATGGTTTATATGAAGCTTCTTTAAAATGGGGGACATCAGTTTCCAAACGTTCCATCGATCAAAATTGACATTTGCAATTTATAACTAAAAATTACTACCGCAGATTAATTATATGAACTTATTTACATGAGATGGTGTTGGTCTGCTATTTCATTGCAGGGATTAACCAGTTTATTATACTGCTTTCTCTGCAACCACAAACCGTAGCAACATAATATCGATACATTAAGCATTCATCTGTTTTTCTGCTGATATTGGTTTATATCCTGGATGGCTGCTATAGATGGATTATTTTCCTATTTTAAAATGAGAACATGGGAAATGATAATGCCACTTTATCAGCCTGCCATTGACAAAGCCTAGTTCCATTGATAAGATGTTGATGTTCTCAAATTCAGTGTTAACTTTGCCAGTTATTCTGCTCTCAGCTCCAGAGATCACATCATATGATACTTCCCAAACATTTGTTGGGAGAAAGCTAAATCATGCAGCCAGTGTCTCGAAATTCTATAATGTGGGCGCACTCTAAAGAAAGTGCAATGGGCTTCGGAGAAGTTAACCACAAAGAAAGAACGGGGAAATATTGAGACATACATCACTCAGGTTGTCTTCTTGTATTATAATTATGATTTTTGGTCAATGTTTGACATAAATGGCAGAATTGGACAAGCCGCGCACAGTGGTGGGGTTGGGAGAATATGCAGAATAGTTTATGGGATAATTACCCAATGCAGTTTCAACTGCAGTCAATTTTATCAAAGGCCAGCAGATGCAGGTAGAATCTTCATAGAATCCCTTCAGTGCTGAAGGAGGCCCATTGAGCCTGGTCTGACCCTCTAAGAGAGCACCCTGCCTAGGCCAATTCCCTCACCCTATTCTTGTAACCCAGCGCCTTTGATTACTAAGGAGCAATTTTGCATGGCTAATCCACTCACCTGCGCACCTTTGGAGTTTGGGAGGAAACTGGAACACCCGGAGGAAACCCACAAAAGACACGGAGCGAACTTGAAAACTCCACACAATCATCCAAGGCCGGAACTGAACCCGAGTCCCTGGTGCTGTGAAGCAACAGTGCTAGCCACTCTGTCACCGTGTCGCCCCGAATGGAAAATTAGTTCAGACAAACTGGCTTCTTGGGATCAGATCTGTGAAGCTGCTGGGATCGTTCCATCTGTGGATGGGCTGCACACTGTAAGTCAGCTTGGGAGTGGCCAGAAAAACCTTCTTTATTTATCCCCACGCCCCTCTGCCACTTCAACCAGAGTCACATCCTGTGGAGACCTTCCCCCTTCCATAATGATGACCTTGCAGCTATGTGTGTGCGGCCAGGTAGCACACTGGTTAGCACTGTTTCTTCACAGCTCCAGGGTCCCAGGTTCGATTCCTGCCTTGGGTCACTGTCTGTGCGGAGGCTGCACATTCTCCCCGTGCCTGGCTGGGTTTACTCTGGGTGCTCCGGTTTCCTCCCACAGTCCAAATATGTGCGTGTTAGGTGGATTGGCCATGCTTAGTGTCCAAAAAGGTTAGGTGGAGTTACTGGATTACAGGGATAGAGTGGAGGTAGAGTAGGGTGCTCTTTCAAAGAACCGGTGCAGCCTTGATGGTCAGAATAGCCTCCTTCTGCACTGTAAATTCTATGATTCTATGTCCACAAACAATTTTAAATATTTTGTAATTATTTTGATGGTATTTCCATCTTGAGATGCTACAATGTTCTCTTGTCTGTTGCAGCAGCACCCACTTCTCCCTACTGAGGTGCCGACAATGCCGTAAGTCATTTAATTGGATCAGTCAGGCGCCTCTCATGCCAACCGTCCTTAGATGGATGCTATTCCTGGAGGTGGCCTCTTAATTGGTTTCCTCTGGTAAGATGACCAGGAATTATCACCACGTTTGGTCCGTCCTCTTTAAAGGTGGTAAATCTTTAAAGGGGTGAAATTGTGCACAAGGGAAGTTTTAAAAAGTCTGCTGAATTGAACCCTTGCTTGTGATGCATCTTAAACAAGCAACTCTTGTCTGTGTTTTATATTTGTCTCACCGTATGTGAAATAGCTCCTTGTTATGTAAACATTGAGTACTCACTAAGAATGCCTTACCAAGAACAACAAACTTTTTTTAAAAATTGTCCTCTTAAGGACCAAAATTAGCCAAGGGGCCAGACGGTCATCCACAGACCTTCCTGCCACAAACTTTATCGAGCTGGAGGCAGCAACTGCCCACTTGATTAAATAACCCCCTGCCACCAAACATGCCACAGAGGACGGCATTAAATTCCAGCCATTGCTATTTCTTTCTCTTGGACGTATTACCCAGTTTCAACTTCAGAGGATTCTCCAGGTTTGAGCTCCCTGGTGCTCTGCAGACTTGCGAGCATTTAGCTAAAGATGAAAACTCCCTCAAGTTCCCAATCCCACCTGCAGTTCATCCTCAAATCAAGGATTTGTACAAGTTCCCGAAATTGTCGGCAGTTGTAAAATCTTTCAGCTCAAGGTCATGAATCCCCAATTGATCTTGTGCCCCCATTGCTTGCAGGCTAAAGAAAATGTAACCCTGAATTTTCTTGTCGTCTTATGTGCTTCTGAAGTGTCATCATAATCACTGTGGAAGTCCATTGTTTCGAAGCTCTAAAAACTGCAGAAGCTAGTACGCTAATCTGTCGATCAAGTAAAAAATATTGAACTCTCAGGTTGTCAGCTCTATCTGTCATTGCTAGTTACAAAACAAGTGCAGTTGCTCTTTCCAGAGCTTGTTTCCCCCCCATATTTTCTAACTGTTTTGTGGAATTAATTTGCTGCTTACTGCACTGTTACATCTGAAAATAATTTCTTAGCGGTTCTAAAACTTTTGCAATTTTTGGTGGTTATCACGAACAGTGGCTCCTTTTCCCATTCCTGTGTTGTTACCTCTGGTGTCCCACAAGGATATATCCTTTCCCCCCCACTGTCCAGTTCTCATCTACATGCTGCCCCTTGGCGACATCATCGAAAGCATAGAATTAGCTTTCATGTGTCCACTGATGGCAGCAGCTTTACGTCACCGCCACCTCTCTTAATTCCTCCACTGTTCCTAAATGATCCGACTCTTTATCTGACACACAGTGCTGGATGAACAGACATTTTCTACAGTTAAATGTTGGAAAGATTGAGGCCATTGTTTTCAGTGCCTATTCCAAATTCTGTTCCCAGCGACCAATTACATCCTTCGCTCTGGCAACCATGTGTTCACAATCTTGGTGTCATAGTTGGCCACAAGATAATTTCCTGACTCCATAATTGGGTCATCACTAAGACTGCCGATTCCCGCATCTATAACATCACCCAACCGTTGTCCAGTTTCAACTCTTCTGGTGCTGAAACCCACATTCACACTTTGGTTACCTCTTGACTTCACTATTACTGGCTGATCTCCCACATTCTCAAATAAACTTGAGGGGCATGACTTACCAGCCTCATCCTCCCGGAATTGGGATGGGAAGTGGCTGGTGGATCCCAGGAGATGCCTGTTCTTGGCTCCCCGATGGTCGTGACACTTCATGAGATCTAACAAGATCTTGCAAGACTTTGCAAGCTGGATCCCGCCCACAATGGGCAGGACCCAGACTAGCAGAGTTCAGTGAGTTTAAAGGTCAACTTAACTCTGCCAACATCAGATTGAACCAGCTCCTGGGATCTATTGGCCTCACCAAGGAGACCCCAGTCACGCATAGTTTAGCACTGGTCCCCACAAACGGAACCACACAGAAGTGCACATGAGGGGTCTCCCAGGCAATTGGAGACTCGTGGGTGACTGGTATCTGGGCTGGGTGGCACACAGGCACTGCTGATGTCACCCAGGCACCTTGGCACTGCCAACCTGCAACCCTCACAGTGCCACTTGGCACATGGCAGTGTCAGTCGGGTATCAGCCTGGCACAGCCAAGGTGCCAAGGTGGCACTGCAAGGCTGACAGGGCAACTGTCTGGCTTACAGGGACACTACCAGGCTGCCAGGCTGGCAGTGCTAAAGTGCCTAGTTGGCATTTTGCCCATGCTGGGGACAGGACCCGGGGTGTCCTGCCCAAATGAGGCGGTGGGTGGGGAGGGGGGTGTGTGTGCCAGAGGATCCCCTTATAGGTGAGTTGGGAGGTCCGGGCATTGCATCAGGAAATCAGGGCACCATTTAAAAATGGTGCCCAAATCTCCTCTTGTACTGAAGAGCTCCACTCGTCAGAGCTCCTTCATGCAGGAAATGATGATGAATGCAGCCTTGGGGAGGCTGCCAGGGGCCAATATAGCAATAAAGTGGAATTAGGTACTGGATTTCCATCATCGCACCCAGATTGGACTGCAATATTTAAAAGATTACTTTGCGCCAATGATGATAAATTTTGAAACAGGAACACCGGCTAGGATCTATGTCACAGCACTGTACCATTATATTCCATCTCACTCACAGTTTCCAACTAGAGATAGAAATAGAGACTTTAAAAAAATGTTTTGAACTTATTTTCAACATTCTAGCCATGAGTGAATTGAGGTGGGTCCCGTCGACTCAGAGCTATTTCGAATCAATGATGCATTGCAGAAAGATTCATAGCCAATGTGTTCTGTAATATTTCAATTGCATGTCATGCGAGAGTATCTTTACAAAATGGGTCATTATAAATGGGTATGTATATAAATATCTGTAGTAAGAGTACCTTTAAGAAATGGGTGTTTATTACAGCAGTGATATCAGAGAGCGGGTGTCAGCTTATTACTTTCGTTTTAGGCTGTTTGCTGCAGGGTGTGTTTTACTTTTGTTTTCAGTGATGGAGCTGAAGCCAGGTGTACTGTTGATCTCTCTGCCATGAAAATACTATCTCTTGATCATTTGGTGAATTAAGAATCATAAATGTTTTCAGTGGTGACTTTAACCTGATGTGCTTCTGTTAAAGGTTTTGTTTTTAAGTCGTATGGATGTTAAAAGGAAAGCTTAAAGGATTACTCAGTGTTGTAGTCTTTGGGGGTTGTATTTGAATTGATGGTTGCTAAGATGTTCACTGTATGTTTTAAAAAGGTTAACTTGAGTTCATAGAATAAACATTGTTTTGCTTTAAAAAATACTTTTCAATTTCTGCTGTACACCTGTAGAGTGGGCCGTGTGCTCTCCAAAGCTCAATATGTTAAAAGTTGTGAGTCAGATGAACTCTATGATACTCTTTGGGGTTCTCTAATCCCTGGCGCATAACAAATTGGGGACTCGAGGTGGATAAATGTCCAGCTATCAGATTAGCTTAGTGAACATAAAGACAGTGAGGGGTGAGCATATTGTGGTTGCTTTTCAGGTGGGGTATTCTAGTTTAAGTGGGGAGTGTGTTGTGGACAATAGCTCTTTCAGAGGCTCTGAAGTTTTTGGGGGTGGAGACGGTCACACGCAGTACCTTACAGACAGAGACTAAAAGCAGACTGTTAGATTTGACAAAAACATTGCACTTAACATTACCTGACAAAATGCGAAAAGATGCAGTCATTATGGCGGTGGCGAAGCATTTAAAGTTGCCTGAGATACAGTTTGACTCATTGGAAATGGCAAAACTTCAGTTACAAATTAAACGAATGGAACACGAGAAAGAATTAAAGCAGCTTGAATATGAAAGAGAGGAAAAAGAAAGAGAGAGTGATAGAGCGGGAAGAAAAATAGAGAGAGAGGAAAAAGAAAAGGAAAGAGAAGAAAGGTGAAAATAAAAAATAGCCCTAGCAAAACAAAAAGAAAGAGAAAGGGAGATACAGATCAGGTAAAAAGATAATGAAAGAGAGTTTGAACTTCAGAAAATGTCCATGAAGCATGACAGTCAGTTAAAATTAGCAGATGTAAAGGGAAACATACAATTTGGTGATAGTGATGAGGATAGTGAGAAAGAACATCAAACTTGAAGGCTTGGTGGGGATATTTTTAAATATGTCCAAGCATTGCCAAGGTTTGATGAGAAGGAGATAGAAGCCTTTTTCATTTCATTTGAGAAGATAGCTAAACAAATGAAATGGCCATGGGACATGTGGGTATTACTGATTCAAACAAAGCTGGTAGGTAGGGCTAGTTTGCATCACTACCGGAGGAGGTATTTGGGACGTATGAGGAGGTGAAAAAATCCATCTTAGGTGCATATGAACTAGTGCCTGAAGCCTACAGACAAAGGTTTAGAAAGTTAAGGAAAGAATTTGGTCAAACATACATGGAGTTTGAAAGGCTCAAACAGAGTTATTTTGATAGCTGGATAAGGGCTTTGAAAATAGACCAAACATATGAAGCTCTCAGAGAAATTATACTTTTGGCAGAGTTTAAAAATTCAATTCGTGATGTAGTGAGAACTCATGTGGAAGAGCAGAGGATTGAAACTGCGAGATTGGCAGCAGAAATGGCAGATAATTATTAATTAGTTCATAAATTAGCCCAGGGCTAAATCGCTGGCTTTGAAAGCAGACCAACGCAGGCGAGCAGCACGGTTCAATTCCCGTAACACCCTCTGTGTATGCGAACAGGCGCTGTAATGTGGCGACTAGGGACTTTTCACAGTAACTTCATTTGAAGCCTACTCGTGACAATAAGCGATTTTCATTTCAAATCAAAGCTTGGTTTCTGACATCAGTTTCAGCCGGTGAGGGATAGAAACTGGGGACATGAGAAATACTCAAGTGGTAAAGGTAAAGGTGATCTGATGGGAGATAATAAGGAGAGTGTAACCCAGATTTTAAAAAAATCCAGGAGGGTGGAAAAGAAATGAAAAATTTCAAATGTTTTCACTGTAATAACGTAGGCCATGTAAAATCACAGTGTTGGTGGCTGAAGAAAAGCACTGGGAAGGCTGATGTGGTAAAACAGGATAAGACAGTGGGGTTTGTTAAAGTGGTAAAGGAAAGCCCAAGTGAAGCGAAGGAGGTGCAAAAGCTTGTGCAGCCTGATCAAGAGGTGATTGGTAAGAAGGTGCCAGATCTCTTGAAATAATTTACTTGTATGGGTAAAGTTTACCCACGTGTAATCAGGAGGAGCAGGTAAAGAAGTCACAATTTTAAGAGATACGGGAGCTGGTCAATCTTTAATGGTAAGAGATGAGGAGTTAAGTAGTTTGGGAAGAATGTTGCCAGAAAAGGTGGCAATATGTGGAATTCAGGGTGAGAGAAGTAGTGCCCCATTATATAAGGTAAGGTTGGAAGTGAACCAGTGAAGAGTGGTGAAGCGATTGTGGGAGTAATAGAGAAACTATCTTGTCCAGGAATACAGTTTATCTTGGGTAATGATATAGATGGATATAGATGGATCACAGGGATTGATGCCTACTGTGGCTGATAAGCTAGTGGAAAATAAGACAACTGAAGTGTTGAAAGACGAATATCCTGGGATTTTTACAGATTGTGTAGTAACAAGGTCGCAAAGTCACAGGTTAAGACAAAAGGAGAAATCAGAGAGTGAAGATGAAGTTGAAGTGCAATTATCAGAAACGATTTTTGATCAGATGGTTGAAAAAGAACAAGAACAGGTGGAGGATGAGGTGGATATTTATAGTTCAGGAAAATTGGCGGAGTTACAACAGAATGATATAGAAATAAAACGGATGTCTCAGAAAGCATACACGGAAGAGGAATCTGAGTGTATACCAGAGAGTTATTACCGTAAGAATTATGTCTTGATGAGAAAATGGAGACCTTTACATATGCAGGCGGATGAAAAGTGGGCAGAAGTTCATCAAGTAGTATTGCCTGTAGGGTATGGAAAGGAGGTCTTGCACATTGCACATGAGTTACCAATGGGAGGTTTTTGGGAATAAGGAAAATTCAAGCTAAAATACAAAAACATTTTTATTGGCCTGGACTACATAAAGATGTAGTTACATTTTGTCAATCATGTCACACATGTCAAGTGATAGGGAAACCTCAATCAGTGATAAAACCAACACCCTGAATACCCATTCCAGCATTTGAGGAACCTTTTACAAGGGTACTAATTGATTGCGTAGGACCGCTTCCTAAAAAGAAAAGTGGGAATCAATATCTTTTGATGATAATGGATGTGTCTACTAGGTTTCCAGAGGCCATTCCAGTATGTAATATTACAGCTAAAAAGATTGTGGAGGAATTACTTGAATTCTTTACTCGTATGGACAACCCACAGAAATACAATCGGATCAAGGATCAAATTTTACATCAAGGTTATTCAAAGACGTTATGGATAGCTTAGGAATAAAACAATTTAAATCAACTGCGTACCATCCAGAATCGCAGAGAGCATTAGAAAGGTGGCATCAGACATTAAAGACAACGTTGAGGGCTCATTGTCAAGATTATCCTGAGGGGTGGTATAAAGGAACTCCATTTGTACTATTTGCAATTAGGGATGCACCTAATGAGTCGACCAAATTGAGTCCTTTCGAACTAATTTTTGGTCATGAAGTAAGAGGACCACTTAAATTGATTGAGGAAAAATTGGTGAGTGAGAAATCAGAAATTACATTATTGGATTACTTAAAGGTTACTGGCAGGTTCCTTTATCCGAAAGGGCGAAGGAGATTTCAGCTTTTGTGACTCCAGATGGTATATACCAATTCAAAGTTATGCCATTTGGCATGAAAAATGGCCAAGCCATATTTCAATGGTTAACTAACAAAGTCATTTCAGGATTACCCAATTGTGCGGTATACATCGACGATCTGGTAATTTTCAGCCAGACATGGAATGAACATGTAAAACATCTGATGGAGTTATTTGATCGACTTCAGGAGGGGGTTTCGTAGTAAACCTAGCCAAAAGTGAATTTGGAAAAGCCCAAGTCACTTTCCTTGAGGAGTTTTTGATACCCTCGAGACGAAGGGAAATAATGTGATTTCTTGGCATGAGTGGATTTGATCAAACATTTGTAAAAAAATTTTATAGCGTGGTTGCTCCACTGATGGACTTGCTGAAGAAATGTCAAAAATTTCAGTGGGCAGCGGAGTTTCAACATGCATTTGACTACCTGAAAACTGTGATAAGAAATGCTCCTATGTTGGAGAATTGCAAGGTTGCAAGGGGCTCTGTGATCAAATTGAACTAAAGTATATGACTTTAAAGAGAAATGCTGAGGTGGAGAGAAATGGACAGATCTTGCAGAGACCTTCTTGTTCAAAGAGACTGTCAATCGTGAAGGATTCCAATTGGAGGAAGAAAAAAAAAAGGACTATATTATTATACCTGTTTGCGTGTGTTGTTTTTTGAATTGAAAAGTATAATTACTGTGTGCTTTTCTTAAAGGATAGTGAAAAGGTGAAAAATGAAACCATCTCGAAGTTGATGGTGTTTTTTTTTCTTGGGGGGGAGGTGTCATGTGAGAGTAATTTAAAGAAATGGGTGTTTATACATGGGTATGTATATAAATATCTGTAGTGAGAGCACCTTAAAGAAATAGGTGTTTATTACCGCAGTGATATCAGAGAGTGGGTGGACCTGGGCTGTCTGCCAGCTTTTTACTTTTGTTTTAGGTTGTTTGCTGCAGGGTGTATTTTAGTTTTATTTTCAGTGTTGGAGCTGAAGCCAGACAGAGCAGGTGTACTGTTGATCTCCCTGCCATGAAAAGACTATCTCTTGATCATTTGGTAAATTCAGAATTATAAATGTTTTCAGGAGTGACTTTAACCTGATGTGCTTCTGTTAAATGTTTTGTTTTTAAGTTGTCTGAATGTTAAAAGGAAAGCTTAAAGGATTACTTAGTGTTGTAGTCTTTGGGGGTTGTATTTGAATTGATGGTTGCTAAGATGTTCACTGTATGTTTTAAAAATGTTAACTTGAGTTCATAGAATAAACATTGTTTTGCTTTAAAAAATACTTTTCCATTTCTGCTGTACCATACCTGTAGAGTGGGCTGTGTGCTCCCCATACCATCATCTATTAAAAGTTGTGGGTCAGGTGAACTCCATGATACACTTTGGGGTTCTCTAAATGCTGGCTCATAACACGAGGAAGAGAAACTTTGAAGTGAGGATATATTTAGAGTTCTTTTTTAATTTGTCCTCAGGATGTAGGATATGTTCGCAAAGTCACATTTACTATTGAGTCATAGTTGTCCTCATAAGGTTTCATTATCAACCTTTTCTGGATTTGGCATTACGCCTCAGTATTGACACTGACAAGTGCTATATATTGATCAGTAATTATTCAGCGGGAGGAGGTTTTGCAGTGCAGTAGTAGCATCCCTACCACTGGGCCCAAAGCTCTGGGTTCAAGACCCACTTAAGGACTTGATAGCCATGGAAAGTGTTCATAACTTGGCCAAACAGATTGTTTATCCATCCTTTCCATATGCCTGATGGCAGGTAGTAAGAATGGGAGAGTTTCCTGGTCAGCAAACCACCACAGAACCCAACCAAGCATAATGATGGACCAATCCAATGGAAGTCCATGGTTGTCAACACACCCTTAAGACATGATACTAGGAGGAGGAATAGCCTATACAGTTTGAGGTGCTGGTTTAGGAATTTTATCACAGCCATTGACAATTCAAACTAACCCTAACATTTATTCAACTGGAATCTAGTGTTGACTTTATTTTATTATTGTGGGAAAACAACCTCAACAAGAGGCAGGCACATCAAATCAAAATGGAGATGGTATAGCTCCATGAAGTATCATAAAACATAACCACGTAAAAAGAGAAAGACAACAAAGAGGTTTTATTGTTATCAAATGTTATTTCAAGAAGATCATGAGTGCAATACTTTATTCATGGCATTAGCAGTTGCGTAAACCAGATGGCACCCATGGGCATTTATGTCATCTCTCAAGTACAAATTACGAATGTAGCATGAATTATTATTCAAATACGTTTGGTAAATAAAATAAACTTTCTGAACTACAATCTCTTTCCATGTCACACAGCTACAAGTAGAATAAGTGATGACAACTAAAAATAAATCAGTCTGTTATCAGGCTGTAACAGGATATTCCATCTCACTCACAGTTCCCAACTATAGATAGAAATAGAGATTTTTTTTATAATTTTGTGCTTACTTTCAACATTCTAGCTGTGAGTGATATGAGGCTGGCCCCAGTACTGTCAGCTGAGAGCTATTTTGAATCAATGATGCATTGCAGAAAGATTCATAACCAGTGTGTTCCATCATTTTTCAATGGAGGAAGAGAAACTTTGAATTGAGGATATACTTAGAGCCCTTTTCAAATTTGTTCTCGGGGTGGGATACGTTTTCAAAGTCATATTTTCTGACCAGTCCTCGTTGCCCTCAGCAAGTGACTTTCAAGCCCAAGACCTCTGTCATTTATAAGGATAAAAGCAGCAGAGCTCCACCAGCTTCACGTTCTCCTCCATCATCTCACACCATTTTGCCTTGGAACCATGTTGAATTTCCTTCACTGTTATGGGGTCAAAATCCTGGAACTTCATCACGAGCAGCACTGGGGGTGGATGGACTACACCAGATGGACTGCAGCCATTCAGGAAGACACCACACCGCCACCATCAACAGGATATCAAATGCCAGTAACACTCACATCACATGACAGAATAAAAGCAATTGTGGGAGTTGACTGATATGGCAATCCTTGTGTTGATACTGCTCCCATGATGCACTTAGACAAGAACATCCAGGGTTCTGATGCTGTGGCAATGTAGAAACATTAGTACACGTCCAAGACATGAAGTTGAGGATTTGAAGGGGAAACCTGGTGATGGTATTCTCATGACATTACAAGTTTTGTCTTTCTTAGTTGTATAGGTCGCAGAAGAGAGAGATTTTGTCAGAGTAAGCTTGGTGAGCTGCTGCAGCAGTTCCTGTCAGTCACAAGTTCTGCTGAAGACACAGGGTGGAGTTTTCCATTGTAGAAACTAACTGTCATAATTGGCAAGAAAGTCGGCATGAATCCCGTTAAGTGAGCCGAGCTGACACACACAATCTTCTGCTTTTCAACTAATTAATTATACATTTGCGAGAAGCTTGGCAAATTTTATGATGGAACATGAATTAACTTGCCTGCCCCAACATTATCTCAAAGGGGTCGAAAGTGATGGTGGCATTTTTAAAGGGCATTCATACACACATTCACTTAATGCAGGCCAGGAGCACCGTATTACTCCTCCAGCATTGTTGCAGCCTCAGCTCGTACTGGAGAAGCTGTCCAATGTGAGCAACTATATCCCAGAACTTCTGGCATTGACTTTTGCTCATTTCTAAAGAGCATTGCTGGCAATATACCCATGGTTGGCCCAATCCTTACCACTGCCGTTGTCCACGTGTGCTAGCCTGTTGACCTTATGGAAGCTCAACTACCTATTGTTTCTGTTCAGGTTCTTGCTCCCCACGGCCCTGTGGCAATGAGCTCTCCGTCTCCACATCTGGATGATAGACGTTACCAAGGAAGACAAGGTAGCCTGCATCATCGGTGCCTCAGTGGACGTGTGAATGAATTAAGTATCAGATTTAGTGTGCATGTCCCTCACAGTTTTCCCTCCATCACCAAGCCAGCTGGCAAGCTCTAACCGTCTAATCTGGCCTCCATCTAGACATGGTATCTCCACCCCACCCAGGTAAAGGACATCCTGGAGGACCAGATATGGATGTCCCTCCCGTTCTTACATGAATATGTATGGAGGTCTTGCTCTTTGGATAATGGGATAATGGGATAGAACATAGAACATAGAACAGTACAGCACAGAACAGGCCCTTCGGCCCTCGATGTTGTGCCGAGAAATGATCACCCTACTTAAACCCTCGTAACCCGTATACCCATAACCCAACAATCCCCCCATTAACCTTACACTACGGGCAATTTAGCATGGCCAATCCACCTAACCCGCACATCTTTGGACTGTGGGAGGAAACCGGAGCACCCGGAGGAAACCCACGCACACATGGGGAGGACGTGCAGACTCCACACAGACAGTGACCCAGCCGGGAATCGAACCTGGGACCCTGGAGCTGTGAAGCATTGATGCTAACCACCATGCTACCATGAGGCCCCAACCATGATCACCCTACTCAAACCCACGTATCCACCCTATACCCGTAACCCAACAACCCCCCCCCCCCATTAACCTTACTTTTTTAGGACACTACGGGCAATTTAGCATGGCCAATCCACCTAACCCGCACATCTTTGGACTGTGGGAGGAAACCGGAGCACCCGGACGAAACCCACGCACACAGGGGGAGGACTTGCAGACTCCACACAGACAGTGACCCAGCCGGGAATCGAACCTGGGACCCTGGAGCTGTGAAGCATTTATGCTAACCACCATGCTACCCTGCTGACAATGGGAGCTATGTGATGGGACCCTCATGTGGATATCTTTCCACTTGTCTCCAACACCCACAAAACTCCATCGTAAGACCATTGCCTTGGCAGCATAGAAGACGAACCATGTGCCCCTTTGTCAACCAGGACCATTTATCTGGGAGGATAGAGGAATGGAATCACGGGTTGGCTGCCCTCCACCAGCCATGTCCCTTAGAAGCATCCACCTCATCCCTTCCTTCATCCCTACCTCTGACTGTAGCTGATAGCAAAGGGCACAGAATAATCTTTCTAATTTTCACCCTTAAACCTCCCTCCATTCCCCTGGACCCTATTATCATCTACCTCCATATGCCTACCATCCCCTTAGAGTTAACATCCGTTACCATCGCCATGCCAACTCTGTCCCTCCCATTATCCATGCTACCTTTCTTGTCCATCTGCGTGATGACTACACTGCCCCCAACCTGATGATTCCTTCACCTGTCAGACATACACTCTAAACCTGCCACCCAACAACATCCCATTTTCCTCTCTGTCACTGTTCCCTTCTATTACCAATACACAGAGTTCAGTTGGCAGATTGGCTCCACTAACCCTATCGCCGAACATGTTTGCAAACTTCCCGGAACACAACTCCAACTCCCACATTCCACAGACGCCACAGTTCCCCACATTCTTTGAAAACCCCCACACCTTCTCCCGTAAGCCTTCCTCCCCTGTCCAGTCTTGGAGTTGCCTGTGATGGATGCACCTGAATTGGGACCCTCTTAAAGGTAGCATCAAGCAGCCTCTACATACTCTACTATAAGGCTCTGGCACATACAGGGTTAATCTGGGGTGAAGTGCAGGACCACCCTCGCAGTGATGTTGGAAGGTATGTGATCCAGACCCAGATATCATGTGGTGTTGAACAAAGGCTGGTAAAGACCCCAGCATGGACATGGCTCCTAGCCTGCATCCTTTATTGTGCATGTTTAAATAGTTCCACTTGTTAATAAAGACTTACAGTTAACCGACTGAAGACTACAAAGGCGTGTTTAAGAGGAACCTTTCCATAGCAAACACCATTCCAACATATAACTCAATGTTGTTGAAAAAGTGAAGCTTGCCACATGCATACCAGTCAAGTACAGTTGTGAAACAGATCGTTCTGATTCTCCACTGGCTTTAACGGGCAGTTAAATTGGAGGAGGAACGTGATTCCAGCAAATTGGGTTTCTAATACATATTCGCAAGATGCCAGTAAATGCAAATCTGGTTCCTGATATAAATCATCAGGAAACTCAAACTGCCTTTAACCCACCATCAAAATTTGATTTCCCAATGGCTGAAAACGGACTTTTCTCATTATTCCAAATTTTATGCTCCTACCGCGCTGAGTCCCACCTCTGGCAGGAGTAGAAAATTTCTCCTATATTATATAGAACATACAGTGCAGAAGAAGGCCATTTGGCCCATCGAGTCTGCACCGACCCACTTCCACCTTATCCCCGTAACCCAAAAACCCCTCCTAACCTTTCTTTTTGGACACTAAGGGCAATTTAGCGTGGCCAGTCCACCTAACCTGCACGCCTTTGGACTGTGGGCGGAAACTGGAGCACCCGGAGAAAATCCACACAGACACAGAGAGAACGTGCAGACTCCATACAGACAGTGTCCCAGTGGGGAATTGAACCTGGGACCCTGGCGCTGTGAAGGCTAATGCGAGCCACTTGTGCTACCGTGCCTCCCACGGAATCTGAAAGATGATATGTACTTTATGTCATGGTAATATTTTTCACCTGCTAAAATTCTACTGTTGTCCATTGGTGTGTTAATGGCTGAACTGAAAGCAATGTCTACATTGACCAAATAGTGGACATCTTTCTACAAATGTTTAATCAACTTCATTGGTGCCTCCACCAGAGAGTAGTGTATAAGGCTCAGACGACTCCAATTTTCAGTGTTATTCGTGAATGGGCAATTTAAGTTAAAGTGGGGTTTCCACCACAAGAAAGGAGAATTGCATCAAACTGTGGTGAGACTTTTTTTTTGCAGTCCTGAGTCTCTTTGGGATTACAAAATAATGACTTGATTTAACTCTCAGTTCTGAATAAATGTCACCAGCCTGAAACATTAGCTTTCTTTCTCTCTCCATAGATACCGTCAGAGCTGCAGAGGCCTTTCCGCAATTTCTATGTTTATTTTCCATGAACAGAGTATCATGTACAGGATACTCTACACACATTGGACTGAGGCGGGGATGGAGGGATGTACAGGCGTGGATTGAGTGTGAAGATCTCAACAAACTGGACGGCTAGTGAAAGCACCAGACTCTGTTGATTTCTATTCATTGTGATTTTGCAGATTGCTTTACACCCATGAAATTTGCTCTCGCACTGAATTCAAATTAAGGTGTTTTAACTTGCCAAGTATTCCCAATCTTTGGGTGCTTGTCACACCCAGTAATACTTCTGCCTCTGACACATATGTTAAATGCTAAAGACAGTTGCAAAAAGAAGCCTTTTAGGTTCTTTGGTTGGAGATTGTTGAGTATTTTAGGGACCATTCTTGATAGAATTTTGACTTCCTTTGTGATCAGAACATGGAAGAAATACTTTTATGTTCAGACAAGCTGCCAAGTCATTTTCAATATCACAAAGAAACCAACTGTGAAGAAAGTATTTCCGTGTTCAGCTGAACAGCAAGATCCTGAAGAAGGAATCTGTAAAATGGCATCTACAATATCACCCCCAGTGTGTCAGGACATCTAACCGTACACTACGGAGCCCAGTACTGTTTCGTAACTCCAGGCAAAATTAATCCTGGCCCTCTAATTTTCAAGAGTGTTGGCTCTTGATCACAGGCTTTGTCTGTGTGTTCAACAATGTTACCGATGCAACACAGTTTCGAATATTACTTACGTACAATATGCGCATGGGGTGACGTGACATCATAGTCATGGAATTATGTCATAGAATTTACAGTGCAGAAGGAGGCCATTCGGCCCATCGAGTCTGCACCGGCTCTTGGAAAGAGCACCCTACCCAAGGTCAATACCTCCACCTTATCCCCATAACCCAGTAACCCAACCAATTTTGGACACTAAGGGCAATTTTGGACACTAAGGGCAATTTATCATGGCCAATCCACCTAACCTGCACATCTTTGGACTGTGGGAGGAAACCGGAGCACCCGGAGGAAACCCACGCACACACGGGGAGGATGTGCAGACTCCACACAGACAGTGACCCAAGCTGGAATCAAACCTGGGACTCTGGAGCTAGAAAGCAATTGTGCTATCCACAAGGCTACTGTGCTGCTGTATTTTCGCAAGAGGCGGGCGATGTGTAAACTGCGGGAAGCCTGGAAACTATGCAGCCTTGTGCCGGTCTGCACCACCAGTCAGAGGCCAGCGCTCCCAATTCCGATGACGGCGCGTCCAGAATGTGCAACGACGATTACAGGATTCTGATCCTGGCAGTACAACGGATCCAGAGGAAGAATGCCTGGAGTCTGCCTACCGAGTTGGTATCATAACCACAAGTGAACATGCCACACCTAACTCATCTCGCATTCAGTCCATCCTCACTGTGTCTTCGGAGGACGAATGGCGTGCGGTGATGCAGGTCAACCACTGTTCCATCCAGTTCAAGCTGGACACAGGTGCTTCTGCCAACCTCCTCTCACAGGCAGACTTCACACGCATCAAGAAGCCCCCCAAGGTCCGTCCATCAGCCTGCCAGCTCCTGGACTATAACGGTGATGCCATCACGGCACTGTGATCCTGCCATCTACCTATCTCCAACCGGAGCACCCATGCACGGCTTAAGGTTTGAAATTGTCAAGCCAGACAGGGCATCCCTACTGGGCGCGCATGCCTGCAAAAAGCTAAACCTGGTGCTGTAGGTTTATTCAACTACATCCTCCAATGTGGATCTTCAAGCTGGCATTGACAACATCCTCGCTCAGTATCCAAATGTGTTTGATGGGATGGGCACTTTGCCATATCGGTACAGGATCCTACTGTGACCTGATGCCAAGCCAGTGGTCCATGCACCACGCCGGGACCCGGCTCCGCTGAAGGAGCGCCTGAAGGAACAGCTCAAGGAGCTGCAGCAGCGGGGTATCATTTCCAGTGTAACCAAACTGACTGACTGGGTCAGCTCGATGGTGTGTGTTAAAAAACCCTCTGGAGATCTACGCACCTGCATTGATCCCAAGGATCTCAACCAGAATATAATGTGTGAACACTACCCTATCCCGAAGCGGGAGGAACTCACCAGCGAGATGGCACATGCACGGTTTTTCATGAAGTTAGATGCGTCACATGGATTCTGGCAAATCCAGCTGGATGAGTCCAGCAGAAGGTGCTGCACCTTCAACACACCGTTTGGCAAGTACTGCTATAACCATATGCCGTTCGGCATCATCTCGGCATCGGAGATATTTCATCGCATCATGGAGCAGATGATGGAGGGCATCGAAGGGGTTCGTGTGTACGTGGACAACATCATCATATGGTCCACGACTCCTGAGGAGCATGTTTCCCGTCTCTACCAGGTATTCCGCCAATGGCCTGAAGCTAAACAGGGCCAAATGTTGCATTGACACTCAAGTTCCTAGGAGACGAGATCTCTTAGCAGGGCTAAATCGCTGGTTTAGCACAGGGCTAAATCGCTGGTTTTGAAAGCAGACCAAGGCAGGCCAGCAGCACGGTTCAATTCCCGTATCAGCCTCCCCGAGTAGGCGTTGGAATGTGGAGACTAGGGGCTTTTCACAGTAACTTCATTTGAAGCCTACTTGTGACAATAAGCGATTTTCATTTCATTCATTTCACAGACAAGGTTAAGGCTCAGACGACTCCAATTTTCAGTGTTAATGGCAGCCATGAAGGTCCCAGAAGACAAGAAAGTGGTATTGCGCTTCCTGGGCATGGTCAATTTTCTGGGCAAGTTCATCCCAAACATGGCCTCACACACCACGGCCCTATGAAACCTAGTGAAGAAGTCCACTGCCTTTGAGTGGATGCGGCCCATCAGGCAGAGTGGATGGAGCTGAAAGCCAAGCTCACCATTGCACCTGTATTGGCATTTTTTGACCCAGACAGGGAAACAAAAATCTCGACAGATGTGAGCCAGGATGGCATTGGTGCGGTCCTGCTGCAACGCGATGACACCTCACCCTGGGCACTGGTTGCCTTCACATCAAGGGCAATGACTCCCACCAAACAAAGGTACGCACAAATCGAGAATTAATGCCTGGGCCTTCTCACTGGCATTCTCAAGTTTCACGACGATGTCTACGGCCTGCCGACATTCACTGTCGAGATGGATCACAGGCCATGGTCCACATTATCCACAAGGACCCTAATGACATGATGCCTCGGTTGCAGCGCATCCTCCTCAAACTCAGAAGGTACGACTTTGACCTGGTCTACACGCCTGGCAAGGAGCTCATCATTGCCGACACACTGTCCCGCTCCGTCACCGTGCCTAGTGAACCACTGAACGTCATCCGGCAGATTGAGTCACAGGTTAAGGCACAGGTGCAGCTGTGTGCGAGCACCCTCCTCATCAGATGCCGGAAGGTGATTTGTATCCATGAGAAGACAGCCAAAGACAGCCCCCTCTTGCAGTGTGTTATGCAACGCCTAGCCAATGGCTGGCAAAAATGGCAGTGCCCTCAATCTTTCAATGTAAAGGGTGACCTGACGGTGGTTGATGGCATCCTCCTCAAACTGGACCGGATTGTAATTCCACACAGTCTCCAGAGCTTGGTGCTCCGTCAAATCCATGAGGGCCACCTGGGTGTGGGATAGTGCAGACGCAGAGCCAGGCAGGCTGTCTACTGGCCCGGGATCAGGCAGGACATCGCGAACATGGTCCTTAACTGTGCGACCTGTCAACGCTTCCAGCCTGCGCAGAGTCAGGAGACACTTCAGCAGCATGAAATCAAAACCTCTCCGTGGTCCAAGGTTGGCATTGATCTCTTTCATGCAAATGATCATGATTATGTGTTAATCATTGATTCCTTTTCCATTTACCCTGAAGTCGTGAAGCTCTCAGACCTCACTGCCTTAGGGCAGCACGGTAGCATTGTGGATAGCACAATCACTTCACAGCTCCAGGGTCCCAGGTTCGATTCTGGCTTGGGCCACTGTCTGTGCGGAGTCTGCACATCCTCCCCGTGTGTGCGTGGGTTTCCTCCGGGTGCTCCGGTTTCCTCCCACAGTCCAAAGATGTGCGGGTTAGCTGGATTGGCCATGATAAACTGCCCTTAGTGTCTAAAATTGCCCTTAGTGTTGGGTGGGGTTACTGGGTTATGGGGATAGGGTGGAGGTGTTAACCTTGGGTAGGATGCTCTTTCCAGGAGCCGGTGCAGACTCGATGGGCTGAATGGCCTCCTTCTGCACTGTAAATTCTATGTAATCTCGGACCATCATCAAGGCCTGTAAGGAGACGTTCTCCAGCATGGTATCCCGCTCACTGTTATGAGTGACAATGGCCCATGCTTCAGCAGCCATGAATGGTCTCTGTTTGCCCGGTCGTATCAGTTCAAACACTTCCACTTCACTTCCAGCCCACACTATCTGCAGTCATATGGAAAAGTTGAGAAAGGAGTGCACATATTGAAGCATCTGCAAGGCCGCGGATTCTGCATCTGACATTCACCTTGCGCTGTTTGCATACAGGGCGACCCCACTGTCCACTGGCATGTCGCCGGCTCAAATCCTGATGAACAGGGACCTACGAACGACACTTCCAGCCATACACTTGCCCAACCTAGATCACCTCCCGGTGCTGCAGAAGGTGCAGCAACTCCGAGACTGGCAAAAGCATGGCTATGATGCTCATGACACCGATTTGCCCGTGTTATGACCATCAAACACTGTTCGGGTCAAGATCCCTGATGGAGGCTGGTCAGCTCCAACTGTCGTTTGACAGCCTGCCCCCCGCATGTATGTTGTGCATCTGGCTGATGGTTCTGTTGTGCGACAAAACAGACGGGCACTGCGCAAAGTTGCCTACCCGCAACCACATTCTTCTCCGTTTCCTTCTGTTGTTTTGCCACCTCCTGATACCTTGACTCACGAGGCCACCAGTCAGGCTTCAATCCTGCCCATCAAGGCGCTGTCGTCCCCACCACCACCTCTCCGGCGGTCGACCAGGATCAGACGCAAGCCACAGAGACTGGACTTATGAATATTTGTCCTGTTTGCTATGTTCTGTGTTCTTGCATTAGACAGCTGTTTTCACATGCACATATGTTCACATCCACTGCATTTATATATGTTAATATTGACCTATTCTTGTAAATACATTCACATATGTCATCCAAACATAAAAAAAAGGGAGATGTCATGATATGCAGACAGAAACATAATGATATACATGCAGGCACAGACAAGGCGCTACTGGACACAGAGAACAGGACCTGACCAATAAGCAAGCAGGACACTCAGGGGTGGGATCTGACTATAAAAGACATGAGGCACTCACACTCCACCTCTTTCCACTGATGAACATCTAGAGAGTCAGTCAAGGGTGTTGTTACAATCTCACACCTTCACGACATGGCTAAGAGCTATTCTGGTTCAGTCAGACAGAGTAACCACACTTAAGTTAGAGAGTCAAACTCACAGAGAACTGTGCTAACTATGCTATTAGTTCAATAAACCTGATTGAACTAACTTCAAGATCTGGAGTATCTTTCTGATCTAAACTGCATCAGTTGCAGTTAGTGTTATACCAGTGTACCTAACACAACAGAGGGTACAAGAGGGCCTTCTCCCAGGATGCCCTATTGATAGGTTATTGACAATTCTTCTTCTCCTGGACTGGGATCCGCTCCTGACTAGGGTTAGGGGGCCGGGAGGTGGGTGATTGCAGCTGGAGAGGTTGGGTTTGGTCCTTGGGTGCATGGAGTTTCGGGGAATTTTTTTTTGCTACTTTGTTTTGTGTATGTCATTGTTTTGTAACTTTGCTGTTTCAATTTCCAAAATGTAAAATCCTGATCAATGTGCTTAAAAAAAAAAATATGTGCATGCTATTTTTGTTTTAGTGGAAGAAAAACCACAAGAATGATGGTATTTAGTCTGAGACTAGTAGCACTGCCAATGATGAAATGGAAGCATAGTGGAATGTGAGTGGATCAGTAATCCTTGTACCTGCCCCCTGTGGACTGCAACTGTTTATGAAGGTGGCTCACCACCACCTTCTCAGGGCAATTAGGAATGGGCAATAAATGCTGACCTTGCCATTGACGCTCACATCCAAGGACACATCCAAAAACTGACTGTCCACAACTTTGTCATTGCATGCCATAAAGGCACCCAACAGCTTAAAGTTACAGTCCCATGCACTTCTGGTATGTGGCATCTTCCCTTGTAAAGCAGAGAATCGGTGTCAAAATGTAGGAATAGAACATAGAACATAGAACAGTACAGCACAGAACAGGCCTTTCGGCCCTCGATGTTGTGCCGAGCCATGATCACCCTACTCAAACCCACGTATCCACCCTATACCCGTAACCCAACAACCCCCCCCTTAACCTTACTTTTTAGGCCACTACGGGCAATTTAGCATGGCCAATCCACCTAACCCGCACATCTTTGGACTGTGGGAGGAAACCGGAGCACCCGGAGGAAACCCACGCACACACGGGGAGGACGTGCAGACTCCGCACAGACAGTGACCCAGCCGGGAATCGAACCTGGGACCCTGGAGCTGTGAAGCATTTATGCTAACCACCATGCTACCGTGCTGCCCCTTGCTACCGTGCTGCCCCCTGCTACCGTGTTGCCCCTAATCTGAGCTGGATTCAGACAAGGAGCAACCAAGTTTGACCGTGTGGACGCAAGGACATAGACATCAGACGTTCCAGGTGCAGAAGTCCCAACTCGGAAGTCAGAAGCTGATGGGCTCAAGTCACAGTCCAAAGATTTGAATAAAAAATCTTGATCCTGGGAGCTCCGTGGAGATCTATGTCAATGTGTGATATTAAATTATTTCTTCTCATCCACCAAGCCCAGTTTAGAAAAATAGCCCTTACTAACCCTCTGCTTTACTATTGAAATATTCCGTCTGCACGTCCAGATTACCACCAGAAGGCTATGCTCGAATAGGCCTCTTGCTCCTAAGTGTGCTGATCCTTCCTGTATCACTGAGACATGTACTGAACTTTATTTAAACACAATTACATTCGTAAACAAAAACATAACAGAATGGGGGTAGCTAAAGAAAACAAATATTTCAACGTACTCTGTCCTGATTAGCTTGACTCAAAAGAGGAAAACAATGGGAATGCAGTTAACGTCGATTAGCCTATCTTGTTGTTCAGCTATGAATCAGAGAGAAACCTGTGATTTTAAGGTCTGTATTCTTGGCTTGAATCCAGCTCAGATTAAAATCATTTTTACAATTTATTTTTATAAGGGCGATGTGGGCTTGGTGAGAGGAAGCCATGACGGGTGAATCCAAAATAGAACATGCAGAGGATAAAAATAAGGACAGAGCTCTTAAACATGCTCTGTATAACCTCAATATTCTAACACAACCAGCACTACTAATGTCCCTTTATCCTGGGCACTGAGTCCAAATCCTGCTAAATGTAATATTTCCACAGGCACCATTCACACTGTCATTCCCAAGTTTTGCTTTAGTTTGCTACTGTACTCCTTTATTTTATTCGTGCCCTTGCATTGTACTGAGGCGGACTTCAATTCATCATCCAGATCAACCATGAGATGTTGCCAGACAACTAATGATTTATTGTCTTTAGTGTTTTTCCCTGGCATTGCAATCTTGTCTGTTGAGGGGAAGGATGCGGTAGTTTGCAACAAGCTGAGACTAATATCAGTTTATGAAGGATCAATAATGGCTACACATAGGAAATGGAGAGCAAATGAGCTTTCTCTTCTTTCGCAGATTTATACTTTTGAGACTAATTTGTGTCAATGACAAGCCTGTATCAGATATAATACCATCATGATTAGAGACGGAAGACAAATGAGATTCTCCTGTGTGGTGAACTGGTGAGAGAGTTGAGGACATCTTAAAGTCAGGCATAATAACAAACACAATGTCAGAGAGAAGAGAATAATGTGAGGAAAGCACAACATTTAACAGTGTTCTGAAGAAGCATGAGCAAGAGGAATTTAAGTCAGTTTCCACTGCTGCAGTCAAAGACCTTTGGGGTAGATTTTCCTTGTTGTGATAAATATTCATGACCTAGATTTTGGTGTACAGGGCCCAATTTCAAAATTTGCTGTAGGCACATGAGGAGGGTAGTTTTAAACTTCAGAAAGACACAGGCAGGTGGTGGATAGACAGGTAGCAAATGGAATTTCAGAGAAGTGTGACTTGATTCATTCCGGTAGCGAGATCAGGAGAAGGCAATATCAAGCGTACAATTCTAAAATGGGTGCAGGAGCAGCGAAACCTGAGGTGTATGTGCAAAAGTCATTGAAGATGGCACAGCAAGTTGAAAGAGTGGCTGATAAAACATATAGGGCTAGATTGTCTGATTTGCAGGCTAAGTGCTGACGCCGGCGTGGGTACAGAGGCGTTTTATGCTCGAAAAAACGGTGCAAAACCTGCACTGATCCTCCGTCTGCTGGGGGGCTAGCAGGCACACAGCGTAAAGCCCCTTGCTTTACCTGCGGATACGGCTGGAGAATTGCCGAATCCGTGACCGCATTAGCGCACGGCGGCGGCCTGCAGCGGTCATGCCGTGCAACATGGTGCCGGTCTTGCGCGGACCAGGCCTGCCAATAACTGCCCCCCCTGTGATCAGCCTCGCCATCCCTGGAACCCTCCCACCACTCCCCCCAGCCCTTGTCAAAGCCCCCCTGCCTGCGGAACAGCCCCCCCCCCCCCCCCCCCCCCCCCCCCCACAACTGTAGCGGCGCCGGACTCAGACCGCAGCTGCCAAACCGGGTTTACGAAAATAAAAAGGCAAGTGTTCCACGCCATCTGGGACGTGGCCCATCGAGGGCGGATTGTCGGGGAAGGACCTCAGGTGACGCCCTCGGGCCATCCCGATGATGTGTGGTGTACTCTGTGAGTACGCCGTTTTGGAGGGGGCGTAGCATTGCTAAAGTGGCGCAAAGAGGGCTTCTCTGACCTATCGGCAATTGGCCAATTGGCGTCGGAGACCGGAGAATCCCGCCCCATGGGATCCTGGGAATTGTAAATGGGGCATAGAAAACAAAAGCAAGGAAGTTCCCATAAATCTTTATAAAACACTCGCTGGTCTCAACTGAAATATTGCAACCAGTTCTGGGCACCACACTTCAGGAAGGACATGAAGGAATTGAAGAGGAAGTGGAAATAATCCACAAGTATGGTTCCAGCAATGATGAATCACAGTTCCTTGAATAAATTAGAGATTTATTCTAATAAATCTCTTTTAAGAAGAGAAGGTTGAGAGGAGACAGAGGTATACAAAATCACAAGGGTTCTGGACGGAGTTGATAGGGAGAAAATGTTCTGATTGATGGAGCACTGATTTAAGGTGATTCACAAAAAAGCAATGGCAATGTGAGGAAAACATTTTAAAAGTAAGATAATAGGGAATAAAATTGGGTTGAGAGCCTGGTAAACACTCTCAAGATAATTACCTGTTTGTAATGGCCATGTTTAGTTGAAGGAGTTAGAAAACAATATAAAGTAAGTGATCCCCTCATAGTTTCAGAATGGAGCCAGGAGGTTTGGTGGGGTCTCAAATGTATTTCCTGAGAGTGTAGCAGCTTTCATAACAGAATTTGATCGTTGTATGAAGTGGAAACGTTTTGAGGGCTGTGGGGTAAGGCAGGAGAGTTGGACTCGGCGGATTTGCTGTGGTCTTGAGGGAGACCATTAAATTTTTAAAAAATCAAATGCCCAATTATTAACTGAAAGAAGTATGCCACATGATTTTAAGTTTTGAACAGAAACGCCAACTGTACAGGAATTAAACAAAGCAGCTACTACTAACGTAACAACTATATATGTTGTAAACACTCACATTTGAAGCCTGAACATGTTAACAGGACAATCCCTGTTCTATTTTTATTTCCACCCAAGAGTTCCCCAATATATTACATGATTTTGAGGGTTTCTTCACTTCTCCTGGGGCTAAACCAAGGTGTGCCACAGCTCTAAGGAATTTGCTTTGACTATCCTCAGTTTTCCAGCTATTAATCAAGGTATGAGATTCCTGGGATCCTTCCAAGAGCATTCAATCAAGTGATCTGCCTGAGCACCACCATTGTAGACACCCCGGGTCAAGTTTGGGCCTTCTGGATTAATGATCTACAGTTCCTGCCATTCAGTTTGTCCTGAATTTACAGTTCTATTTGTTTGAAAACTTATTTCTCAGAATCTTTAACAGAAATTCTGGAATTTGAAATGAGACTGAACAAATGTTTTAAAATGCAAGAACAACTTCAAGGTGAAAATGAGATAGGCAAACAAGAACCATCAAAAGGGAGTGTCAGGAGAGACATTTCACATCTCAGCAGACATTGAAAATCCTGCTGATCTATATCTCAGAATATGGAAATGGTCTGAGTTGAATGAAAGCTAACGCTGGGGCAAAAGATATGGGTCGGGATTTTCCGTCCAGCATTGCCGGAATGGCGAATCAGGCATCAGCCAAAAATCAAGGTCGGCACTGGGCGCCCAGCAGAATGCCATGTTCTGGTCCTCAATAGCAGCGTGAATGCATTCCACGCACCATGCCGACGTGGGCAAGCAAATCCACGCAGAAATGACGCAGGCGCAGTTCACTTGTGGTATTTAAAAACAGGAACCAGGAGCGTGGCAGCTGAGGGAGTGAGGTAAGAAAACTTTCCAAATGCACAACTGTTGTTGCCGGTTAGTTGGGCAGCATTTGCCAGGGCCAGCGAGGAATAGCAGGGAGAAGCCAGGAGATGGGCCGAGGTGTCCCCCCCCCCCCCCCCGCCCCACCCTGGGACCGGGGTGTCCAGGCATGGACCGCCATTGCTGTGGCCCGAAAGGCAACCATTTGGGTGTGCACTCCACTGACTGCCCACCGCGACCCGTAAATGTGTAGAGTGCTGCCCCTCCCCACCCACCAGGCCACCACCCAGAAACTCCCAGCTGCCAACAGGACTTTCGGCCGGCACCAAGTTCCACTTGCCCACTGCGTCCCTGCTCCCATCCATCCTGTCCACAGACAGGTAGGCAACCCATGCATCGCAAAGTGGACTCATGAGACACTACAACTATGGTACCAACAGGCGTCCTTCCCCTTGCCCAGACCCGACCACGGTCTTTGCCTCCATGCATACCCACTACAGAATGGGTGAAGTTGGCATCTGCCTGGCTGTCGCAGCCCGAGTAGATGCACTGAGGCTGCACGAGCAGGATCAGCTTGAGGAGAACCCTGCAGATCAGGAGCCTCTGCCAGAGGAGCAGGAGCCAACCGGTGACTATGGAGACCCCGCCGCCCAAGAAGCCAAGTAGGACGTGGGAATGAGGAGTCACATAAGGCCTTTTGTATACCAGCAGCGCCTGTCATAGGCCGGGTGTATCGCCGCCGACTATGACAGAGCAGGTAGACCGTGCGACATTTGTGCCGGGTCATGGCGCATCTGGAGCTGTGGGGGCAGGAGGGAGGACACCCGCTCCTGGTGGCCGTCAAGGTGATGATCACCCTGAAATTCTATGTCAGAGGATCCTTCCAGGTGCTGAATGGGGACCTGTGTGTGATCTCCCAGACCTCCGTGCACAGGTGCATCAACACAGTAACAGACACACTGTATGTCCGGGCGGCACAATACAGTGCCTTCGGCATGGACTGAGCGCACCACTTCGGTGGGGCAGCGGGGTTTGCTGCCATTGCCGTCATGCTCTCCATCCGGGGGATGATTGACAGAACACATATCCCACTATGAGGAACAGCGCATGAAGCATTGCCCTTCATCAATCGGAAAGGAGTGCCACTCCCTCAATGTGGAGCAGGTGTGTGATCACCAGATGCACATTGTGCACGCCTGCACCCGCTATCCAGGCAACACGTACAATGTCTTTGTCCTGGCACAGTCGACGGTGCCCGACATCTTCGTGGCGCTGCCCCAGGTGAGGGGTTGGCTGTTGGGTGACAGGGGTTATCCACTGCCGTCGTGGCTGATGATGCCACAAACTGGTGTGGAGAACCTCTTTAGCAATGTCGATGCAGTGACCAGGTGCATCAGTGATTCGTTCATCGGCATGCTGAAGGCACGATTCAGGTGCCTGGACTGCTCTGAGGGGTTCTCCAGTACAGCCTTAGGATGGTCTCCCACATCATGGTGGCCTGCTGTGCCCCCAACAACATCACGCAGGAGAGGAGCGACATGCTGGAGGAGGAGGTGAGGAACGACCTGCCTCATCCGATGAGGAGGATGTGGAGCAGGGCAAGGATGGGCATGGGGCCCAGGCAAGAACGACATGTGCGCCAGGGCCGTTGCACCACGGGGTAACTTGATCGCCTCCACGTTCGGTGAATAAAGAGTCTGGCCATCGGCAGCTCAATCATCCCGTCCCAACCATAACACCCCCCACGGACACCACCCCCCTGTGTCCCAATCTCCACAGCCCAGCATCCCAAAACCCCTCCCTCCCTGAGCGTCCAACCAACTGCACCACAGGCTGCTGGCCCTGAGTTGGCAGTATCGGCTGGTCCAGTCCATGGGGCAGAGAACAATGTTCTGTCAATGTCCGACTCCCCACCCTGTCTGCCCGGATGATCTCGCCGACCTTCTGGGAGCATGGAAGTGGGGTTGGGGTCCGAGGGGTGTGCTGCCATGAACAGTAATGGGTAGGCCCTGCCCACTGCACGCCTGCATCTCTGGCCCAGGCCCGTGCTGCTTCCGAGGGTGGTCGCTAGGGGTACCCCCGACTTCCTGGGGCCCATGCACGTTCCTCAACACATGCACCCATTATGGTGATATGAGTGGGAGCACTGCCATTGGTGCAGAGCATTAGTTTCCCATTGCCTCTGGCTGGTCATGTGCCTCTCGTCTGATTGGCTGGGACTAGTCATGTGACTGCTCACCACTTGGCCGAGAGGCCAGTAGACCCCGCCTCCGAGGCGGGGTATAAGTACCCAGGTTTCCCGGCGGTCGGCCTTTCTCTGTAGTCGACCACCGAGCTAACAACTAGCTGATTAAAGCCACAGTTCGGATCTTCATCGTGTCTCGCGTCCAATTGATGGTACATCACCCATCACCACCCCCCAGCAACATCCGCACCCCTGCAACCCCCCCACCCAGCACAACCCTCTGTACCCAGCCCAGCCCATTCTCACACCCTATGGATAGAGGGCCGAGGCAAGTTTGGAACATTGGTGAACAAGTGTTTATTTGTGACAGCGATATATACAACTGCACCCCAGCACCTAACACTATCCTATGTGCTCCAACCATGTCCACTTATCTGGGTTTAATTTTCTAGCCTTTTGTGCCTAACATCCTGTAGTTGGTTCCTTCAGGCAATAAATCAGACGTGGAGAAGGCCTGCTGCGTAACTCGCCATGTGACCTGTGGTCCACTTTGACGGCCGTCTCTTGAGCGACCGGGCCTAGATGAACCAGGCTGTCTGCTGAGTGTCACAGGTGGCATGGTACCACCCTCTTCTGCCCAGCTGCCCATGCGTATGTGCCAAGAACAGATGGGGGGATTCAGAGATGCTTGCAGTGTTTCCGGAACTACCCAGTGGCAGTCCCCCAGCACGGGCATTATAATCTTCTCCTCCCTCACGGTGCCGATAGGCTCTATGGGATGGGGAGACCGGCCGTAGTGAGCTCCAGGGGCTCCACCATCACCTGGCGCTGCCAGACCTGGAGGCCCACTCTTGTCTCACCAGGGTTTCCATGCTCGCGGCCTTGGAGCACAGGCTCTGCACCAAGTCCCTCTGGGACTGTGCTACGTAACTCAGTGATGTTGCCAGGTCCCGCTGTGGCTGCCTCAGTCAGCCAGCGGCAGGCTAATGCTCTCAACGACGGTAGCCATGACCGTTGTGATTGGGCCACACTCTGGAGCACCGCAGTACTACCACGTGACCCTGATACACGGCCTACCCTGTCCTGTGCCTCAGCCACCACCTGTACACCTTGGATATCCCTGACCCAAGGCCTCCACCGGGACGTCACCTGTGCATTTTTGAACCTGGGTAGCACGCATGGCCAGTATTGCCTCCTGCACCTTCAGGGCGCTGGATGGTTGTTGACACCCCATCATATAAGTCCCTGGCTCTCTGACCATCCTCGGGGGGTTCCTACCTCCATCTGATGTGCCGCTGCATGCGTGGTGCACACCACAAAGTGCCCTAGGAGCCTCTTCACTAAATGTCCAACCGAGGTGAGTGTCTGGGATGGTGGAGGGTGTTGGTGACAGCATTGACGAGGAAGTCGGTGTCGTCCCAGGACATGTGCTCCGGGGTCTTGCAGGATTGCGCTGAGGGCAAGGGGCCCTGGATGGTCCCACCTCATCACCTGGTGAGTTGCAGGGTTGCGGGTGGGGGCAGGAGGGCACAGTCAAGATTCATCATCATCTGGTGGTGACTCTGCAAGACAACATGCATGGTTAGAACATAGAACATAGAACAGTACAGCACAGACAGGCCCTTCGGCCCTCAATGTTGTGCCGAGCCATGATCACCCTACTCAAACCCACGTATCCACCCTATACCCGTAACCGAACAACCCCCCCCTTAACCTTACTTTTATTAGTACAACTACGGGCAATTTAGCATGGCCAATCCACCTAACCCGCACATCTTTGGACCTGTGGGAGGAACCGGAGCACCCGGAGGAAACCCACGCACACAGGGGGAGGACGTGCAGACTCCACACAGACAGTGACCCAGCCGGGAATCGAACCTGGACCCTGGAGCTGTGAAGCATTATGCTAACCACCATGCTACCCTGCTGCCTGCTACCCTGCTACCCTGATTGCGGGTGTGGGTGGTGTGGGGAGGGGGGGGGGGGGGTGACACATGTGCCATAAGACATTGCAATGCATTGAGGGCTCACTTTGTTGTGCCATGCCCACGTCTGCCTCTGTGACAGCCAGCTCTCCCACCCCGCCGACCAGGCCCTCTGCTCTGAGATGGTAAAGGGCCACAGGTTCGGCGGGCACCCTCCATCCTCGGTCTTCTCTCTTTCCTGGCGCCTTCTCCTGAGGGGTCAGATAATGTACAGTGTGAGACACCAGGACATGGGCAGTGCAAGGGGCCCGCCTGGTGGCCTGTGTATGCAAGGCACCTGGCCATGGCGGGGAGTGTGGGTATTGGCATGTCGTGCAGGGTGAGGTGAGGGGGCTGCTGGTAGGTGCTGTTCGGTCTCCCTCTTGGGGGTGTGGGGTGTGAGGTGGGGGTGTGTGGGACAGGGCTGGTGCCAGGGGCAAAGTGGTGATGACCCACCATGTCGGACCAGGGGTCTTGCCAATCCTAACACAGAAATGCATACCGGTCCTACTGGTACGGGCCGCATGGCGGTGGAGGTGTGTTGGACGGGTTGATGCCAGAGGCACGGAGGTGGTGACTCACCTGGGCTGTCCTGAGGAGGTTATGCCGCTTTTTCCGGCACTGCTGCCTGGTCTTTGCGCTGAGGCCCACGCTGCTCACGGCCTCTGCCACCTGCGCCCAGGTCAGATTGACGTCGGCTGATGGCAGCCACCTTCCCACCCCGAGTGTCCTGCTTCTCTTCCACTGCATCCAACAATATCTCCAGCTCTGCATCTGCGAGTCTTAGGACCATTCTCCAGGGTGTCACTTTCTTGGCTGGAATGAGAATGTACGGGGACTGGAGTGCTTATATGCAGATCCAGTTTGTCATGCTCTCCACTGCCAATCCTGACCTCAGGAAATTCGGTGCCAGCATGAGTTGGAATTGCGATAGTTCCATGTGGTGCAAGTGATGGTCCATTAACCTGTCCTGAATTGCTCCAGGAGCTGCGCCCCATTGGGACTGTGGAACATCCGCCATTCAGTCCCAGCATCAGTACTTAGAGCGCGATTCTCCGCTGCCCACGACGGGTCGGAGAATAGCGGGAGGGCGCCCCCGACATTTTTCACGCCCTCCTCCCCCCTGCCGCCCCACGACACAAATCACTGCTCGCCGTTTTTTACGGCGAACAGCGATTCTCCCCAGGCCGATGGGCCGAGTGCCCAGGCCTTTACAACCGTTTTTACGGCAGCAAACACACCTGCTTCCAGGGTCCCGATTGGCACGACAGTACCACGGCCATGCCAAGGGGGCCATGGGCCCGCGATCGGTGGGCACCGATCGCGGGCAGTGTGTCCGTAACAGACGCACTCTTTCTCCCTCCGCCGCCCCGCAGGATCAGTCCGCGGAGCGGCCGAGGGTGATGATGGCCCCGCGCATGCGCGGGTTGGAGCCGTCCAATACGCGCATGCGCGGCTGACGTCAGCGTGCGCGTCAGCCGGCGTGATGCTTGGCGCGCGGACTTAGCGACGGTCGCTAAGTCCGCGATGCCATGCTTCACGGGGCCCCGCTGCTAGCCCCGCCCGGGGGGGGAGAATTGGGTCCCGGGTGGGGGCGCGGAGGCTGCCGTGAAACACGGCCAGTTTCACGGCAGCCTTTACGACTCGCCGCATTTGCGGAGAATCGCGCCCTTAGTCTCTTAAACGGAGAATCCAACCATGATGTCCGTTTCCTGTCAGAATACATAGGGAACTGGGATGTTTAAAAAAAAACTGCACGCTTCATTTGTGTATACTCACGTTGGGGCGTCAGAGTGTGTATGTAACACAGAAACAAGATAAGACACAAGCAAATCACCTCTGCAAAGAGCTTGCAAGCAAAAAAGGATCTCTCTCTCTCTCTCTGTGAGAGATGAGGAAAATCCAGTAAAAGCTACAAGCTGAAGGAAATCAGACAGCTTTCCAGCGGCCTTGTAGAATCCAGTGTCTCCAAGCTAATTGCTAAATTACCAGAGAGCTCTATTCGAATCACCCAACTTTACGGCTGCAACATCATGCTTACAGGACAAGGCAAGACTGATTTGAATTTATTAACTTTTATCTGGATTTGTAAATTCTTCTATTTGTGTGAATGTGCGTGTTACATTCTTTATTATCAACTTGATCTTTCTTTGACTCAAGGATGCCGAATAAAAGTTAATATATTTGGACTGGAAAAGGTATCCATTGGGGAAGGCATTCCTTTTAAATTAACTTTGTTGTGACCAAACAAGGAGGGTTGATTCCAGTTAATTCCTCCGCACCCGAGAGCATAACAAAATTTAGGCCCCATTCAGGAAGTTGACAATTAGAGGACCTTGCTGGTCCTAATAAGTTCAAGGTAACAAATGCTGGCCTTGCCAGCGATTCTTGCATCGCATGAAAGGACAGAACAAAATCCCTGGAATTTAGAAGCTTAAGTGGTCATTTGATTGAATTTTTCAAAATACTTATAGAGTAAGTAGAGACAAATAACTTCCACGGGTTTGGGATGGAAGAAAATTACCTAAAAATCATCAAGAGCTCAGTTAAGAAAAATTTATACATGCAATGGACGGTTGATATTTTGAATTCTCTACCGCAATTGGCAATTAATGCGAGATCAATTACTAAAGCATATTAAAAAAATCTTAGAAGTTACAGTGCAGAAGGAGGCCATTCGGCCTATCGAGTCTGCACTGGCTCTTGGAAAGAGCATCCTACCCAAGCCCACACCTCCACCCTATCCCCCATAACCCAGTAACCCCACCCAACACTAAGGGCAATCTTGGACACTAAGGGCAATTTATCATGGCCAATCCACCTAACCTGCACATCTTTGGACTGTGGGAGGAAACCGGAGCACCCGGGCGAAACCCACGCACACATAGGGAGGATGTGCAGACTCTGCACAGACAGTGACCCAAGCCGGTAATCAAACCTGGGACCCTGGAGCTGTGAAGCAATCATGCTAACCACTATGCTACTGTCCTGCCCGAATGGAAGAATGGAAGAACTTTGACAAGCAAAGTATTAAGAATATGAGATGAAGGTTGATAAAAGGATTTAGGGAGACTTCCGGTGATGACAACATGCTGAGCAGTCGCATGTTAGGTGGCTCTTTCCTGTGGATCCGAAAAACAGCCGCGTTTCAACAAACGTGCTAAAAAGAAGCAGCAATCCAGTCCCCAACCTTAATAAGACAAAGAAAGGAGGAAAGTGAGTGGCCAGAAGCGAAAATGCCCGAAGGAAACCAGGCGAGAGGCAGAACAGACACCAGGAACAGAAGGGGCTAGGGACGAACACAATCGGACGAGCAGACCAGCGCACGAGGCGGTGGAGCGGAAGTTTCACCGATACGAAAAGATAGGGCCATGCAGGAGCAAATTCCCCTGTACCGGGGGGAACTGGAAGGCATCCTTCACCGAGGCGCTGAGGAAACGCCAGCAGGAAATAAAAGCAGAGGTGAAAGCAGACATTGAGGCCGTGGTGAAGGCAGGTGTGACCAGGGCAATGGTCAAAAAACAGCTTGCCCTGAGTAGTAGTAATAATAATAATCACTTATTGTCAAAAGTAGGCTTCAATGAAGTTATTGTGAAAATCCCCTAGTCGCCACATTCTGGCACCTGTTCAGGGAGGCCCGTATGGGAATTGAACCCGCGCTGCTAGCATTGTTCAGCATTGCAAGCCAGCTATTTAGCCCACTGTGCAAACCAGCCCATGAGTAGAGCAGAATAAAGACTGGAAGCCCAAGAGGGCGACCATTAAAGAGTTGGAAAAGTCCACACCTAACAAGAGTGATCGGATCACGGCCCTGGAAAAGGAGGTGGCGAGGCTGGTCACGAGGCAGGGGAACTTGAACAGCAAAGTGGACGACCAAGAGAATCGCACGAGAAGACATAACGTACGGATTGTGGGCCTATCGGATAGTATCGAAGGGAAGGGACCACCAGGGTATACATGGCCGAGATGTTGGGCAACCCAGTGGGGAGGAAAACCTTCCCTAACTCACCAGAAATGGACAGGGCACACTCGTCGCTGCGCCTGAAACCCAAACCGTGGAGCAACCGAGGGCAGTAATAGCCAAACTGCATCGGTACCAGACCAGGAAAACAATCCTGCGCTGACAGACCAAGAACTGCCAATGGGAAGGACATAGTATTAGGATATACCAAGACATTGGGGCAGACCTGGCCAGGAAACGGGCTGAATTTAACAGAGTGAAAGTAGCTCTTTATAAGGACGGCATACGCTTTGGTAGCTGTAGCCAGCGAAACTCTGGGTCACATATCAAGACAAAGAGTATTTCTTCACAGCCCTGCCGAGGCAAACAAGTTTGTCGAGGAATGCGGGCTGTAAAACCGACAGCAGGGGAAGAAATAAGGGCCCCCAGGCAAGGAGCACAGCACGCCGACGGCGGCAGGGAGGGGTGAGCAACATCTAGCCTACCCCACTGATGTACCATCAATTCGACTCAAGACACATTTAGGATCCGAATAGTGGCTTTAATCTGCTAGTTGTTAGACTGGTGGTCGACTACAGAGAATGGCCAACCGCCGGGAACTCTGGGAACTTATACCCCGCCTCGACGGTGGGGCCGACTTGCCTCTCGACCAATTGGAGAGCAGTCACATGACAAGTCCTAACCAATCGGACGAGAGGCACATGACCATCCAGAGCCAATGGGAAGCCAGTGCTCTGCACCAATGGCAGTGCTCATATCCATACCACCACATTCACCCCTTGTGGAGAAAGAAGGTAGGGGTGTAAGTGGGAGAGAGGGGGGGTCCGAGGACTGGTCGTATGAGCAGCGAAAATCGATAGGGGTGAGCTGCCCACTGGCTCGTGGCAAAACAATACTACTAATAACGACAGAATAATACAAAATGTCCAAAAAAAGTCCCATGGCTGCATCAGATGGAGACGATCAGCCTGTCAGGTGCCCGTGGTGTTCTGGAGGACCGTCGCAGTGGAGCCGGTGACGTCGGGCCGATGGTCATCCTTGTCTCCGGGAGCGTTGGTCGTAGATATGTCTCCGTACCCCGGGCCGGTGGTGGAGACGCTGTAATCGGGGAAGAGGGGGCATGTGCGCTGGGTCGTGGGGGCGCGGGGGGGCGCTGGGGGGAATTGGGGTTGGCGGGGGGGGGCGTTGGTGTAGGGGAAGAAGGCTGCACGCCGGCGGGTGCCAGGTCCCGGAGCGAGACCGTATCCTGCTGACCGTCGGGATACTCCACGTACGCATATTGCGGGTTGGCGTGGAGTAACTGGACTCGCTCAACCAACGGGTCGGACTTGTGCACCCGCACATGCTTCCGGAGCAAGATGGGCCCGGGGGTGGCCAGCCAGGTCGGGAGAGGGGGTCCTGAGGACGACTTCCTGGGAAAAACAAGAAGACGTTCATGAGGTGTTTGATTAGTGGTAGTACAGAGGAGAAACCGGATTGAGTGCAGGGCATCGCGAATGACTTCTTGCCAACGGGGAATAGGGAGATCTCTGGACCGTAGGGCCAGCAGGATGGTCTTCCAAATGGTGCCATTCTCCCGCTCGACCTGACCGTTACCCCGGGGGTTATAACTGGTCGTCCTGCTAGAGGCTATGCCCCTGCTGAGTAGGAACTGACGCAGTTCGTCACTCATAAAAGAGGACTCCCCGGTCGCTATGGATGTACCGGAGTAACCGACAGGGAGAAGATGGATAGGAGGGCCTTTATGACGGTTGTTGTGGTCATGTCGGGACAGGGAATGGCGAAAGGGAATCGAGTGTATTCGTCGATAACACCCAAGAAATAAGTGTTATGGATGTTGGAGAGGAGGGGACCCTTGAAGTCCATACTGAGACGTTCAAAGGGGCGGGATGCCTTGATCAGATGCGCTCGTTCGGGGCGGTAAAAGTGCGGTTTTGCACTCGGCGCAGACGTGGCAGTCCCTGGTGACTGTCCTGACTTCCTCAGCGGAGTAGGGCAGGTTGCGGGTCTGAATAAAATGGTAGAAACGGGTGACCCCTGGATGGCAGAGGTCCGTGTGGAGGGAGCGGAGGCGGTCAATCTGCGTGCTGGTGCAGGTACCGCGGGATAGGGCATCGGAAGGCTCGTTGAGCTTCCCAGGACGATACAAGTATACATAGTTGTACGTGGACAACTCGATCCGCCACCGCAAGATCTTTCGTTCTTGATCTTGCCCCTCTGTGCATTGTCGACACATGAAAGCTACTGACCGTTGGTCTGTGAGGAGGGTAAACCTCCTGCCGGCCAGATAGTGCCTCCAGTATCGCACAGCTTCGACTATGGCCTGTGCCTCCTTTTCCACCGAGGAATGGCGGATTTCGGAAGTGTGGAGGGTTCGTGAAAAGAAGGCCATGTGTCTGCCCGCTTGGTTCAGGGCGGCCGCCAGAGCTACATCAGACGCATCGCTCTCGACCTGGAATGGGAGGGACTTGTCGATAGCATGCATCGTGGCCTTTGCGATATCTGCTTTGATGCAGCTAAAGGCCTGGCGGGCCTCCATCGACAGGGAAAAGGAGGTGGACTGGATGAGGGGGGCGGGCTTTGTCGGCATAGTTGGGGACCCACTGGGCGTAGTATGAGAAGAAGCCCAGGCAGCGTTTGAGGGATTTGAGGGAGTTGGGGAGAGGGAGTTCCATCAGGGGGCGCATGCGTTCGGGATCGGGGCCTATCACTCCGTTACGCAGTACGTAGCCAAGGATGGTTAGACGGTCGGTGCTAAACACACACTTATCCTTATTGTAAGTTAAATTAAGGAGTTTTGCGGTTCGGAGGAATTTTTGGAGGTTGATGTCGTGGTCCTGCTGGGTGTGGCCGCAGATGGTGACGTTATCGAGATACGGGAAGGTGGCCTGTAAACCGTGCTTGTCGACCATTCGGTCCATCTCCCGTTGGAAGACCGAGACTCCATTTGTGACACCGAATGGAACCCTGAGGAAGTGGTAGAGGCGCCCATCTGCCTCAAACGCGGTGTACTTTTTGGTCACTCGCGCGAATAGGGAGCTGGTGGTAGTGCGGACTTAAGGTCCACCGTGGAGAAGACTTTGTACTTCGCGATCCTGTTAACCAGGTCGGAAATACGGGGGAGAGGATACGCGTCCAGCTGCGGTAAACCCTGTTGATGGGTCTGACTGTAATCAATGACCATCCGGTTTTTTCTCCCCGGTCTTTACCATCAGCACTTGGGCTCGCCAGGGACTGTTGCTGGCCTCAATAATTCCTTCCTTAAGGAGCCTCTGGGACCTCGGACCCGATGAAGGTCCGGTCCTGGGCACTGTATCGTCTGCTCCGAGTGGCGACGGGGTTTACAATTGGGGTGAGATCAGCAAACAAGGAAGGGGGGGTCCATTTTGAGGGACGCGAGGCTGCAAACAGTAAGGGGGAATAGAGCTGCCGAATTGAAAGGTCAAACTCTGCAGGTTGCACTGGAAGTCCAGACCCAAGAGTGCGGAGCGCATAGACGGGGGAGATGAGGAGTTGAAATTTTTGAAAACCCTCCCTGGACTGTGAGTTCCGCTATGCGCACACCCGGTGATTTGGACAGAATGCGAACCTGAGACCAATTCAATTTTATGTTTAACTGGCTGGATGGGACGTGCGCAGCGCCGTACGTGTCGGCGTGGACGAAACTTCCGTGCTCCCGGAGTCCAGCAGGCACCTCGTTTTGTGTCCGTTGAGCTGAACCATTGTTGTAGTCTTGGCGAGCGTTGCGTGGTCGCGACTGGTCGAGCTTGTATGGAAGCAGTCGTGGTGAGAGTTCCAGATCCTCTTCGGTGGAAGAGTAGCCCAAGATGGTGGCACCCATGGCCCGCACGTGGCCTCTGGGGGCCCAAGATGGCGGCGCCCGTGGGAGCTCGTGGCGGCTGGGGGCAGTGTCAGCAGCGTCCGCGAGCCATTCGGGGCAGCTGGGAGCGCGGGCCGGGAGGACCGTGGGGCCGTTGCGGGGGCCGGGAGGTGGGCTGGAGAGGTTGGTGCGCGGTGTGGGACCCTGAGGGGGACCCGGGGGGGGTGATCCGCGGTCGCTGCGCGGAACAGCAGCGACCGACTTGGTCTGGCAGACCACCGCGTAGTGGCCCTTCTTCCCACAGCTCTTACACAGAGCGGGCCGGGCAGCGCAGGCGGGGGTGCTTCGAGAGGCGATAGAAATAGCAACGGGGCCCCGCTAGTTTGTCGGAGCGACCCGCGGCACAGGCTTGGGGGGGTCGGGGTCCACGGAGGATGGGGGTGGCGCGTGCCATGAAGTCCAGGGGGTTGCTGCGCGGCCAGAGGCGTATGCGCGGGCGTTCAGATCAGCAACCTCCAGGGAGTTTGCCAGAGTCCGTGCCTCAGCTAGGCTGAGGGTGTTCTTCTCTAACAATCGTTGGCAGATAGAAGGAGACTACATGCCAGCAACGTAAGCGTCTCTGATTAGAAGTTCCATGTGCTCTGTCGCCGAAACTTGGACACATGCGCACCTTCTCCCTAGAGCTGCGAGGGCCTGGTACAACTCGTCGAGGGACTCACCAGGGAACTGTTGTCTGGTCATCAGGAGATGCCGTGCGTATACTTCGTTGACCGGCCGGAGAAAGCGTCCTTTAAGAATCTCCATGGGCTGCATCAAAGTCGCCTTCACCTTCGATCATTGCGTAGGACCGGTGTGCCCACGCATGAGTGGAGGATGTGGAGTTTCTGCTCCTTTGTGGGCTTGCTGGCTGCAGTCGTCAGGTAGCTATTAAAACATGCCTGCCAGTGTTTAAAAATTGCAGATGCATTTGCAGCATGCGGGCTGGTGCGGAAGCAGTCAGGCTTGATGCGAAGCTCCATTCCAAAATTCTGGCAGATTAAATTGATGTACCATCAATTCGACTCATGATACATTTAGGATCCGAATAGTGGCTTTAATCTGCTAGTTGTTAGCCCGGTGGTCGACCACAGAGAATGGCCGACCGCCGGGAACTCTGGGTACTTATACCCCACCTCGGAGGCTACTTGCCTCTCGACCAATTGGAGAGCAGTCACATGACTAGTCCTAACCAATCGGACGAGAGGCACATGACCAGCCAGAGCCAATGGGAAGCCAGTGCTCTGCACCAATGGCAGTGCTCATATCCATACCACCACACAACCCCCCCCCCCCCCCCCCCCCCCCCCCCCCACGCCACAGGAATCACATCCTGAACGACAAAAAACAAACTACTACCCGAGGGACCGCTTCAGGTGGGAGACCATGGCCCAGTGCGAGTGAACGAGCGGAGTGGAGAAGGGAAAGCAAGCGAGAGGAGTGCTGGGTAAGATGGGGAGAGAACAAGCAGGAACCGTAGAGAATGGGAGAGGGAGAAGCAAGATAGTAACTCCTGGGAGGGGGGTGACCGCACTAGCAGGAAAGCTAGCGCTGAAAGTATGCAACAGATCAGGTCCACGGCGCGCCCCCAACAGGGGAGATGGCGCCAGGCAGGGTGTGGGGGGGACCACACAACAGGGGTGGGGGAGCAAACAGGAACAGGATGAAAAAGGGACAAAAGAGGGGTAAACGGGAGGGGGAGATAAGGGGGGAGAGGAGGGATCGGGGGAGGCCACAGGGAGGGAGGGAAAGTCAGGGCTGGAACGAGAACAGCAATAAGGCTACAAAGGGCCATAACCAGGGGCTCAGAACAAGGAATCACTGCAAGCAACCACCAAGTACGGTCTCTGGGTGAAGGGAGACCCCCAAAGTGCAGGGCCCTACCCACATGGCGGATGCACAGTGGGCAGCCATGCTGGGTGCTCCCTGGAGAAAGGGAGACCCGGGAGTGCAGGGAAAGATCCACGTGGCAGACGGGACCACCCCAGAGTCTAGTGAATTTTGGTAAATTATCACTAGTGCATTTTCAATTTCCCTAGCCATCTCTTTTCGCACTCTGGGATGCATTCCATCAGGGCCAGGAGACCTGTCTACCTTTAGCCCCATTAGCTTGCCCATCACTACCTCCTTAGTGATAACAATCATCTCAAGGTCCTCACCTGTCATAACCTCATTTCTATCAGTCACTGGCATGTTATTTGTGTCTTCCACTGTGAAGACCGACCCAAAAAACCTATTCAGTTCCTCAGCCATTTCCTCACCTCCCATCATTAAATCTCCCTTCTCATCCTCTAAAGGACCAATATTTACCTTAGCCACTCTTTTTTATTTTATATATTTGTAGAAACTTTTACCATCTGTTTTTATATTCTGAGCAAGTTTACTCTCATAATCTATCTTACTCTTCTTTAGTTTTTAGCCAACGAACAAGCTGAAGAATCATCAAGTAGCCAAGAGCCAGGGGAAAGTAGCCAAGGCATGACAAGGAGGGAAAGACCCGGTGGAGGAATGGGGTGGGGGGGGGGGGGGGGGGGGGGGGGGAGCAGCGCAAGAGGATAGCAAACCCAAGAGAAAAGGAGAAAGAAAGATGAACTGCAGGGAAGGAGGGCGGGGGGAGGGGGTGGGCAAGGGGGGTGCAAGGGGAGGAGTGGGGAGGGTGGGGGAAGAAGGAAAGAGAGGAGGCACAGAACAATAGAGGGGATCGGGGGGGGGGGGGGCAGAGACGAGGGAACACAAACTGGAAGGAGAGCACAGGAAACGACATCAACCATGTCAAACACAGTAACAGAGTAAGAAAGTGCAGGAGGAAGAAATGACGAACGGCCGAAGCAGAGTCGAATACGCAACAACAACGGCAGCAAAGGCCAACCGGGAGAAGCAAGCAACAACACCAGGGGCGCCACCCAGGCGTGACCCCCCCCCCCCCCCCCCCCCCCCCCCCCACACCCAGATCCATTTTTTGTATTCCAGGGGTGTGATCAATCTCTCCGTACTGAACTAAAAAAAATGTTGAAAAATGAAAGAATGCACAAGACGGACATATATTACTGTAATTGTCTCCCCAGTACCTCGATGTATATATATCGCCCCCCCCCCCAGTCCCCCCCCCACTACATGTTTTTCTTTACTTGTTAATCACATGAGTTTGCTAACTACAGAGCGTTGTTGTTTTTATCTTGTGTACAATATTTTCTCAGCTTTTCCTTTCTCTTGTATGTACATCTTTAAATTCACCTGTTCGAAAACCCAATAAAAAACATTGATGTAAATGGATTTACGTCACAGAGCAGACACAATGGGTTAAATGGTCTCCTCCTAGCCCTATCTTCCTATGTTTGTAACCAAACAGTAGAAGGAATAAGAACAGTAAGAGAAATGCGAGAGGTGTTAGTTATGGTGCAAGATGGCTCACCCAGCTGTATTGCCTGAAGAACTACATCAAATGGTGGCTAAGGCCTGAATCCTTTTGATGTTAAATGAAAATGATTTCTGGAAATCGTTCTGCCCTTGATTCCTGGAGGTGCGCCAATATGTTTTTCTGTTGCGGAGTTCATTGATGCAAAAGTTGAAAGGACCTGCTTTGACATTTCCTAAAAAGATTGAAATAGTTCAACGTCACTAATGGGCGGTTGAATTGGAACATTGTTAACCTAGTGTTGCTTGGGGCAGCAGCCTACCCCTTAGGCTGATCTTCAATGATACAACATGTTTCTTTGATACCAGTAGCTTTCTCTGCTGTTTCAGTCTCCCCTGAAGGCAACAGTGCAACTGATTCTTTTTCTGTACATAATTCCAACTGGAGTTGTTATACTTATAAGAATTGCATTCCTTTTCTTCAAGTCGTTTCTTTGGATGAATGTTGTCTTCTTATGGCATTGCACCATCAGGAGACGAGCGACAGGTGGATTATTGAGTAAACTGTTTCTGGTGCAGAATCTCAGTAAACAAATGTCTAGAATTGGATGTGGGTCAGCACAGGCACAGAGAGTGAACCAGAAGGTCAGATGTTCATTACGGGCTGGCAGGATTCTTTGTGAGTCAGGCTCGCCGGATGTGGAACGAGTGCAGAGGTTGCCAGGTATGCAGACAGGCTGGGCAGAAGACCTGCCTCCATTCTCCAGCATTGAGTCCAAGATTTTTTCAAAAGCAAGAAAACAAAAAAAAGCTATCTAGCCCTCACCCCTCCTCACTTCACCACACACACTCCCCATGAGTCATCGTCATGCCAATCCATGCCTCCTCATACCCTCTCTCCACCCCAATAACCTGTCATCCCATCTCTGTCAATGTACACCCCTTTATCCACACCATAGTCCTTTCTAACCCCCACGCCAACTTAGTGCCAATTCATGCCTATCTATACCCCCACCACCTATCATCCTTAAACTTACTATGCCGTCCTGTGCAGTATACACCTTCAGGACCCATACTGTAATTAAATAGAAGGAAAGTCCTAAAACCAGATTTTATTTGCTCCCTGATTGAGAATCAGGGGACATTTCCTGGCTCCACAAACCCAACCTGGGAGAAAGTGACCCAGAGGGTCAGATTTTCATTCCAGGCTGGTGGGGTTCTCTGGGAGCTGGATCCACCGCCCCTAGAATGTGTGCAGAGGCAGCAGGGTGTGAAGCCAACCTGGGCAGAAGTTCTGCCTCTTAGCTTCAACACTGTGTCCAAGATATATTAAAGAGCAATAAAGCAAAAACACAGGCCTCCAGCTGTCTTGTCTTACACCCCCACACTCCCTAGACACTCCCTATTCCACAACCAAATAAACCCTCGCTACTTTGTGCTTGATCCTCCTAACGCCATACTAATCCCGCATACTAACCTCCTTTTATCCCGCCATACTAATCCCTGCCTTTCCACTCACCGCCATGGCCTCTTATATCATCCATGCCAATCTATGCCTCTCTACACACTCCACATGGCCTCTTATAACTCTCATGCCAACCTATTCCCCCTCTATCCACCCATGGCCCTTTATTGCCTCATAGCAACTTCATGTCAACTCATGCCCTCCACCCGTCACCCCTTGTCCTTACACCTACCTGCAACGCATGCAGTATCCAACATGCACCCATGGTGAGATAAAATAAAATATAACTCTAAGTATCTAATTCAGACGCTTTTTCAACAAAAACATTCTCATTCATAAAAATCATTAATTAAATTTACATTATTTCAGGGGCCTCACGGTAGCATGGTGGTTAGCATCAATGCTTCACAGCTCCAGGGTCCCAGGTTCGATTCCCGGCTGGGTCACTGTCTGTGTGGAGTCTGCATGTCCTCCCCGTGTGTGCGTGGGTTTCCTCCGGGTGCTCCGGTTTCCTCCCACAGTCCAAAGATGTGCGGGTTAGGTGGATTGGCCATGCTAAATTGCCCGTAGTGTAAAAGTTAATGGGGGGATTGTTGGGTTAGGGGTATGTGGGTTTAAGTGGGGTGATCATTGCTCGGCACAACATCGAGGGCCGAAGGGCCTGTTCTGTGCTGTACTGTTCTATGTTCTATGTTCTATATCTTCATAAAACAAACATTTAATTCATGTATTTAATCCCTTATAAAACAAGCATCGGAATTCAATGTCCAACATCAAAGAGACCAAAACTACCATTCCCGGCTTGGGTCACTGTCTGTGCGGAGTCTGCACATTCTCCCCACATGTGTGTGGGTTTCCTCCGGGTGCCCCGGTTTCCTCCCACAGTCCAAAGATGTGTAGGTTCGGTGGATTGGCCATGCTAAATTGCCCTGAGTGTCCAAAATTACCCTTAGTGTTGGGTGGGGTTACTGGGTTATGGGGATAGGGTGAAGATGTGGGGTAGGGTGCTCTTTCAAAAGAGCCGGTGCAGACTTGATGCACTGAATGGCCTCCTTCTGCACTGTAGATTCTATGAAATCTATAAAATAATCTGTATATTCCAATGTTTGTTCAGGGACGAACGTTAGCCTAAACAGCAGTTGCGGTCTTGGGTTAACAATTCATCCAAAAGATGGTGGGCTGGATTCTTTGTTTCTGAGACTAAAGTGTTGAGGGCAACGGAGAACACGTGGAAATTTATGACAGAAAAACGGCGCCAGGACGGGTATCACTGCCGTTGAGGAGCTAGCACCAGTGTGGCGTGGAACACACTCCATTCCACTGAAAAATGGTGCGGGATTCGCCGGAGCCGTGATCGACACTCGGGAGGCTGACAAGCTGCAACCCCACATACACATTACTATCCCCACACACACTATCCCAGGCAACAAGATGGCACAGGTTGTACTGGAGTGTGCCCATACAGCTCCAGGGTTGTCTGAGGCCAGAGGGCACTCCAGGGGGGTGCCCTGGGAGGACACCCATAGGAGCTGTGGCACCAGGTTCAAAGTGGGCTATTAATGGTGTGCACAGCTGCATGGATAACTTGCCGGCTGCGGTAATGATGCTCCATGCCCATCTACCCCAACCTCACAGCCCACCTCCTGATCATTCTCCACTACTCCCTCCAGCCCTGGCAGAAGCCCTCTGGCCAGCAGCACACTGTCAGCAAACTATGGCATTCTCCATACCCCTCTCTCTCCCTCAGCAACCGCCATGCCGGTTTCACGATTTTTAAAGGCACAAGTGAACTACGGCGTCGAGAACTCGACCCTTCAGAGGCGGAAAATTGCAGAGGCCCTGGAGAGTACCGGGTCGGGCCCGCTAATGATATGCAAACGGTGCCTACTGTACATGCGGAGTGAAACGCATTGATGCCATTCTCAAGGTAACGGAGAATTGCGATTTGATGTCAAATTCGCGCCTGCCGCAATTTTGCCATTGGAAGCTATTCTCCGCCCAATCGCATTTCCCGATTTCGGCTAATGCAGAATCCCGCCTGGTATCTTCAACAGACAGCACCCCATCTGTTTGCATTGAATCATCATCCTAGATAATTTGCCCAAGGTTCTGGAATAGGGCTTGATCTCATCGTCATCTGACTGAGGAGAGAATGCTGAGGATGTCCTTTGTAAATGAATTGTAAGCACTAATAGTGCATGATATCATTTTATAGCCGCATTTGTAAAACAAATACAAGTGTCATAAAATATCTTCTTACATGTAGGAAAGAGTTTATGAGGCTCCAGGACACATGTGCAACATGTATCAGAGGCAAAGATGGGGGTGGGGTTCGGGGGCGAATACCCTACCCTTTGATTTTAACAGATGGAAATTTGGTGCTAAATTTCCAATATGTTCTGACTGCATGATAATGTCATTGATCTCAAGAAATTTGCTCCATGCTTTCACCATGAAATGATTAAATATGAGAGCATCGATTTCACTGCACAGCAGTTAATCCTTTATGTACAGGTTAAAGTGAGGCTATTGAAAGACAACAGGTTTGTGTGTACAACCAATGCAGATATATTTGGCATACTAAAGGTGAAGATAATTGATTTATTACATGCAAACTGCAAACCATGTTGACATTAGAAAAGACAATTAATCGGTTACATGTGACCTGAAACCAAAGGTCAAAAATCTGGGATGAAAATTATTTGGCAAGCTTTTTAAACATAAGCTCTCATGATTTTTGGTGAAAAGTATTATTGTTTGGCAAATACTTTATTGTATCACAATTCTGAAGTTTCCATTCTTCCTCTGAAGTACTGGTTATGTCATTTTAGCATATATACAGGGCATTTTCATTTTAGCATATATACAGGTAATATAGTCTTGTGGAGTCGCTCTTCCCCTGAGAAAACCAAGGGCACCCAGCTGGCAGATTATGGTCACAAGAAGCAGGGTCCAATTGGAGAGCTGGGCCTTGTTACTGCTGGGAGGATGGGATCCTGCCGGAGATTGCCATGGAGCTTCAGCCCACTCTAATGTGGGCAGGCCAACAGTTGGTAAATCCAAGGGAATTAATGGGTTGGGAGGAGGCATGCATTATGATCTCTGGGGAAGGTACGGAGGGCAAGGGGGAAAACAGAGTGCGCTCAGCCATTCCTCCCAACACTACAAAAATAAAGAGGGTATTTGGGGTATCCTTGGGTTGTCATTTGATATCGGTGCACACATTCAGTCTAACTTCAGGACACTGATTTGCATTTTAAATGTGCAGACTGATTAAAGGGGTCACTCAACCACGAAAGTGGGCCCATGGAGAAAATGGGGCTACAGCAATAGTGGCAATGGGGTGTCAATTCACTGTCCATTTTTGACATGCGACTGCTCCATATCTGCTCTACAGCAGACCTGAAAATTCACTCAAATGTAACTAATATGCAGCCGCATGATAGAATGCCAACCGCACAGAGGACAAGTAAACAGTGATAACACAGATTGTTGCTGACAATTGCTGTGTAAGATCAACATGAATTCAGGCAAAGAAACACATCTTCCCCAACAGAGCCAAGCAACCCCCGCTAACCAACAGATCAGATCGAGGCTCAGAACTCTTGACACATCCAACTGGAAGCAGTGGTGGATAATTAAATAAATAGCTGGGCAAGAAAGCTGCACAAATATCCCCATCCTCAACAATCGCTGAGCCCAGCATCTTAGTGCAAAAGACAAAACTGAAGTTTTGTCATCCTGAAGTGCAAATTCCATAGGGCGGGAGTCTCCGTTGCCCGATGTCGGAATTGGGAATGGCGATCAGGTAGAGAATGGCTCCTGACGCCAGGGGCAGGTGCTAGTTTGCCACCAGGTCGCGATGCTCCTCCCCCTCCAAATCGGCATCACCTGGATGCGCCCCACGTACAGTCGAAACCCCGTTAGTATGTCATTAGCCAGCCCACCCACGATGCTCCGCTTCCAATGGGCCGAGTTACTGACCGCGCGGGCCACGTGTGGTCCCAGCGGTTGGGAGCCTGGCGTGCCAGCTGCGGAGAGAGAGAGAGAGAGAGAGAGGGCGTGCGGACAGTGTCGCTGGCCGTGCCGCTGGCCGGGGGCCTTCCGCCCGGGCTGGGGGGGGGGGGGGGGGGGGGGGGGTGGAGGTGTCCAGGAGATGGGGTCGGGGAGTGCAGGTATGCAGTCCAGCACGGCCAACAATATTATTTTTTCCGCCGCGATTGGTGCGTATGTGGGGGGTGTAGGCATACGCACGGCTGTAGCTTGTCAGCCCTGCCATGTGCAGCACTGGACCCTGCGGGGATTCTCAAGCCGTTTTCCACACGTTATGTGGGTGTTTCACCTGACGCTGGTGCTAGCCCCTCACCAGTAGGGGGATTGCTGAGGGTTTCACCCCGATTTTCCCATCATGAAATGCCATGGACCCTCCATTGGCGTCGACACTTAGCCACAGGAATGGAGAATGCAGCCCATGGTCTACCTCGGCCTGTTCTTGAGGCCCCATCGTCATGAATGCTAGTCTTTGGTCTATTTGATTAACTCCACTTAAGAATTGGGAGAGCAAAAGTTCTAAGTCCTGTAAGCATCGCACCATTTTGACGAAATCTCGATCTCCAGAACTAAACACACTGCTAGACAAGCTGTTCCAGTACAGCTACAACAGTGATGTCAGCCAGACATCTTGGAAATGCTCCCGGTATATCCTGTCCACTGAGAGCAGGACAAACCCAGTCAGCAGATCACCATTCCATTTGTCCAGTCTCAGTCAATAACGTGATGGAAGGTATTATCAATAGTGCAAACAAGTAACACTTACTCACTAATAACCTACACATTGATGCTTACCTTGGGTTCCACCAGTACATTTGCCTCCAGACCTCATTACAACCTTAATCCAATCATAAACAAAACAGCTGAATTACAGAGGTAAGACACAGTTCAAAATCCAGAAACCCAAGGAAAATTGATGTTAAATGGGATCAGGGGGAACCCTCCGCTGGGTGGAGTCATACAAACACAAAGGAAAATGGTGGTGGTTGTTGGAGTCAATCATTTCAGCCCTAGACGAGCGCTGCAGGAGTTCCCCAGAACAGTTGGTGTGTTGCCTCCCAGGTGCCAGGGTTCGTGATGTCTCTGATCGTGTTTTTGGGATCCTTAAGGGGGAGGGGGAGCAGCCCCAAGTCGTGGTCCACATAGGTACCAACGACATAGGTAGGAAGAGAGATGGGGATTTGAGACAGAAATTCAGGGAGCTAGGGTGGAAGCTGAGAGCTAGAACAAACAGAGTTGTTATCTCTGGGTTGTTACCCGTGCCACGTGCTAGCGAAGTGAGAAATAAGGAGCAAGAGGAGTTGAACACGTGGCTACAGGGATGGTGCAGGAGGGAGGGTTTTGGTTTCCTGGATAATTGGGGCTCATTCTGGGGTAGGTGGGACCTCTACAAACAGGATGGTCTTCACCTGAACCAGAGGGGTACCAATATCCTGGGGGGGAGATTTGCTAGTGCTCTTCGGGGGGGTTTAAACTAATTCAGCAGGGGGATGGGAACCTAAATTGTAGTCCCAGTGTACAGGATGTTGAGAGTAGTGAGGTCAGGGATAGGGTTAAAAGTTCGAAAGAGGGCACCGGCAAGCAGGACGCTGGTTTGAAGCGTGTCTACTTCAACGCCAGGAGCATCCAGAATAAGGTGGGTGAGCTTGCAGCATGGGTTGGTACCTGGGATCTCGATGTTGTGGCGATTTCGGAGACACGGGTAGATCAGGGACAGGAATGGTTGTTGCAGGTTCCAGGATTTAGATGTTTCTGTAAGAACAGAGAAGATGGTAAAAGAGGGGGGGGGGGGGGTGGCATTGTTAATCAAGGAAAGTATTACGGCGGTAGAAAGGACGCTTGAGGACTCGTCTACTGAGGCAGTATGGGCCGAGGTTAGGAACAGTAGAGGAGAGGTCACCCTGTTGGGAGTTGTCTATAGACCTCCGAATAGTTCCAGAGATGTAGAGGAAAGGATTGCAAAGATGATTCTTGACAGGAGCGAGAGTAACAGGGTAGTTGTTATGGGGGACTTTAACTTTCCAAATATTGACTGGAAATACTATAGTTCGAGTACTATAGATGGGTCAGTTTTTGTGCAGTGTGTGCAGGAGGGTTTTCTGACACAGTATGTAGACAGGCCAACAAGGGGCGAGGCCACATTGGATTTGGTACTGGGTAATGAACCCGGCCAGGTGTTAGATTTAGATGTAGGTGAGCACTTTGGTGATAGTGATCACAACTCGGTTATGTTTACTTTAGCAATGGGCAGGGATAGGTATATACCGCAAGGCAAGAATTATAGCTGGGGGAAAGGCAATTATGATGCTATTCGGCAAGATTTAGGATGTATAGGATGGGGAAGGAAACTGCAGGGGATGGGTACAATCGAAATGTGGAGCTTTTTCAAGGAACAGCTACTGCGTGTCCTTGATAAGTATGTACCTGTCAGGCAGGGAGGAAGTTGTCGAGCAAGGGAACCGTGGTTTACTAAGGAAGTTGAAGCACTTGTCAAGAGGAAGAAGAAGGCTTATGTTAGGATGAGACATGAAGGCTCAGTTAGGGCACTTGAGAGTTACAAGTTAGCCAGGAAGGACCTAAAGGGAGAGTTAAGAAGAGCGAGGAGAGGACACGAAAAGTCGTTGGCGGATAGGATCAAGGAAAACCCTAAGGCTTTCTATAGGTATATCAGGAACAAAAGAATGACTAGAGTAAGATTAGGGCCAATGAAGGATAGTAGTGGAAAGTTGTGTGTGGAATCAGAGGAGATAGGGGAAGCATTAAATGGATATTTTTCGTCAGTGTTTACACTGGAGAAAGACAATGTTGTCGAGGAGAACACTCAGGTTCAGTCGACCAGGCTAGATGGAATTGAGGTTCAAAAGGAGGAGGTGTTAGCAATTTTAGAAAATGTCAAAATAGATAAGTCCCCTGGGCCAGATGGGATTTATCCTAGGATTCTCTGGGAAGCCAGGGAGGAGATTGCAGAGCCTTTGTCCTTGATCTTTATGTCGTCTTTGTCGACAGGAATAGTGCCGGAAGACTGGAGGATAGCAAATGTTGTCTCCTTATTCAAGAAGGGGAGTAGAGACAACCCTGGTAATTATAGACCTGTGAGCCTTATTCGGTTGTGGGTAAAATGTTGGAAAAGGTTATAAGAGATAGGGTTTATAATCATCTTGAAAAGAAAAAGTTGATTAGCGATACTCAACACGGTTTTGTAAAGGGTAGGTCATGTCTCACAAACCTTATTGAGTTTTTTGAGAAGGTGACCAAACAGGTGGATCAGGGTAAAGCTGTTGATGTGGTGTATATGGATTTCGGTAAGGCGTTTGATAAGGTTCCCCACGGTAGGCTATTGCAGAAAATAAGGAAGTATGGAATTGAAGGTGATTTAGCGGTTTGGATCAGTAATTGGCTAGCTGAAAGAAGACAGAGGGTGGTGGTTGATGGCAAATGTTCATCCTGGAGTTCAGTTACTAGTGGTGTACCGCAAGGATCTGTTTTGGGGCTACTGTTGTTTGTCATTTTTATAAATGACCTGGAAGAGGGTGTAGAAGGATGGGTTAGTAAATTTGCAGATGACACGAAGGTCGGTGGAGTTGTGGATAGTGCTGAAGGATGTTATAGGATACAGAGGGACATAGATAAGCTGCAGAGCTGGGCTGAGAGGTGGCAGATGGAGTTTAATGCGGAAAAGTGTGAGGTGGTTCACTTTGGAAGGAGTAACAGGAATGCAGAGTACTGGGCTAATGGCAAGATTCTTGGTAGTGTAGATGAACAGAGAGATCTCGGCATCCAGGTACATAAATCCCTGAAAGTTGCCACCCAGGTTAATAGGGCTGTTAAGAAGGCATATGGTGTGCTAGCCTTTATAAGCAGGGGGATTGAGTTTCGGAACCACAAGATCATGCTTCAGCTGTACATAACTCTGGTGCGGCCACACCTGGAGTACTGCGTGCAGTTCTGGTCACCACATTATAGGAAGGATGTGGAAGCTTTGGAAAGGGTTCAGAGGAGATTTACTAGGATTTTGCCTGATATGGAGGGAAGGTCTTACGAGGAAAGGCTCAGGGAATTGAGGTTGTTTTCGTTAGAGAGGAGAAGGCTGAGAGGTGACTTAATAGAGACATATAAGATAGTCAGAGGGTTAGATAGGGTGGACAGTGAGAGTCTTTTTCCTCGGATGGTGATGACCAACACGAGGGGACATAGCTTTAAATTGAGGGGTGATATATATAGGACAGATGTCAGAGGCAGTTTCTTTACTCAGAGAGTAGTAGGGGTGTGGAACGCCCTGCCTGCAATAGTAGTAGACTCGCCAACTTTAAGGGCATTTAAGTGGTCACTGGATAGACATATGGATGAAAATGGAATAGTGTAGGTCAGATAGGCTTCAGATGGTTTCACAGGTCGGCGCAACATCGAGGGCCGAAGGGCCCGTACTGCGCTGTAGTGTTCTATGTTCTATGTTCTAACAGCATCCTAGGCCCAATATTCTTCAAAATTATTCATTATAAGTTCAGAAGTGAGGGTAGCAAGGTGGTGCAGTGGGTTAGCCCTGCAGCCTCATGGCGCTAAGGTCCCAGGTTCGATCCCGGCTCTGGATCACTGTCAGTTTGGAGTTTGCACATTCTCCCCGTGTTTGCGTGGGTTTCACCCCCACAACCCAAAAGATGTGCAGGCTATGTAGATTGGCCACGCTAAATTGCCCCTTAATTGGAAAAAAATTAATTGGGTACACTAAATTTTTTAAAAATAAGTCCAGAAGTGGGGTCTTCACTGTGGATTACACAGTATTCAGTTCCATTCATAATTCCTCAAGTAATTAAACAGTCCATGACTATGCAACAAGACCTAGACAGAATCCACGCTTTTGCTGATAGAGGCATTTAATAATCAGATTTTATCCCCAACAAGTGAGATTCTAACCACCTCCCTTTATTTTCAATGGTATAACCATTGTTGAATCCCCACCATTAACATCTTGGGGAATCACCATGGACTGGAAACTTATGTGAACCAGCTGTATGTGGTAAACCACTGTTGCACCTATATTAGGTTATGTATGGTAGGACCTGTACTACAGGTACATTGATAGTCCCTGCCTGCTGGCTCCGCCCAGTAGGCAGAGTATAAATGTGCGTGTCCTCCATGCTGCAACCAATTCGCCAGCTGCTGTGGGAGGCCACACATCTTAGAGCAATAAAGCCTCAGTTGTATCCAACTCTCGTCTTTGTGCAATTGATCGTGCATCAATTTATGGCTCTAAGATTTTCAGACGATGGACTTCCATATGAAACCGGATTGCCTGCAGCTGGATCCGCAATCAAGCGACGCCAAAAAGGACTTTCAACACAATCTTCGCTCTGTTCGGTTTCCCCGCCTACATCCACAGTGATAGGGGATCCTCATTCATGAGTGATGAGCTACATCAGTTCCTGCTCAGCAGGAGTATCGCCTCCAGCAGGACGACCAGCTATAATCCCCAGGGAAACGGGCAGGTAGAGAGGGAGAACGGGACGGTATGGAGAGCCATCCAACGTGCCCTACGGTCCAGGAACCTCCCGGCCTCCCGCTGGCAGGAGGTCCCCCCTGATGCACAACACTCCATTTGGTCACTACTGTGCTCTGCCACGAACAACACACCCCATGAACATCTTTTTACCTTCCCCAGGAAGTCCACATCCGGGGTGTTGCTCCCGACTTGGCTCGCAGCTCCAGGACCCGTCCTGCTCAGTAGGCACGTCCGACTCCACAAGGCGGGCTCGTTGGTGGAGAGGGTGCAATTGCTCCATGCAAACTCCCAGTATGCCTACGTGGCGTACCCTGATGGCCGCCAGGATACTGTCTCCCTCAGGAACCTGGCACCAGCAGGCTCCACACACACGCACACCTCCGGCCCGGCGCCACCCTCCCTTCCCCCGACGCTACCAGCAGCAACCCCCCCCAGGACCATCCGTCCTCCCCCTGCCCACGCCCGAGGATGAAGAGGATTTCGGCACGCTCCCAGAGTCACCGAAGACGAGACCAGCATCGGCATCACCGTCACCACTGCGTCGCTCTCAGCGGCACATCAAGGCCCTGGACCGGTTAAACCTCTAACTGGACTTCAAGAGACATCTTTTTTCCTCTCAAATATTGTAAATGTAAAATCTAATTAGTTGTATATAGTTCTCCACCACTCCCGCCGGACTCAATTTTAATAGGCGGTGAATTGATCGTGCATCACTGTATAAATGCATTGGCTACAAGAGCATGTCAGAGGCCAGGTCCTTGGTAAGCAGCGACTTATCCCTTGAATCCCAAAGCCTTTCCACCATTTGCAAGGTGAAAGTCAGGATACAATACACTCCAGCTGCTTGAGTGAGTGTAGCTCCAATATCAATCAAGATCAGCATGATCCAAGACAATGCAGAGTGCTGAAAAAGTCACTCTCTCCACCATCAGGGCGGCACGGTATCATAGTGGTTCGCACAATTGCTTCACAGCTCCAGGGTCCCAGGTTCGATTCCTGGCTTGGGTCACTGTCTGTGCTGAATCTGCACATTCTCCCTGTGTCTGCATGAGTTTCCTCCGGGTGCTCCGCTTTCTTCCCACAATCCAAAGATGCGCAGGTTAGGTGGATTGGCCATGCTAAATTGCCTTTCATGTCCAAAAAGGTTAGGTGGGGTTACGGGGAGAGGGTGGAGGAGTGGGTTTAAATAGGGTGCCCTTTCCAAGGGCCGGTGCAGACTCGATGGGCCAAATGGCCTCCTTCTGCACCATAAATTCTATGATTCTATGATCAGTGTAACATAGTTGCAATGTGCATTGCATCAAACCACCAAACATACTTCAATGGCACATCTTGAACCCATGACCTCTTTTCACCAAGAAGGACAAGGGAAGCAGATGGATGGTAACTCGAAAATCACCAAGTTCTAGTCCAAGTCACACATCACCCTAACTCGGAAATATGTCGCCATCCTTTAGCGTTGCTGCATCAAAGGTCGGTAACTCTGTTTATCAGCATTATCATAAATACCTACACCACATGGATTGTGTGTGGCTCAAGGAGACTTGCTATCACCTTCTCAATGGCAATTAGAGATGGGCAGCAAAGGTTGGCCTTTCCAGAAATGTCTATATCCTGTGAATGATTACATTTTAAAAATAAACTCAGACAGGCCCATAAACCCATTCTCTCCTCTTGGCACAAATTAAACAAATATAACAAACTGAATGCCCAAGCCCTCAGTCTTCATTTCATTAACCAAGCAGTTAATCTAACCCATAATCGCTCAGGCCGCACAGCTACAACAAAATGTCACATTAAAAAGCAACTTTAGAAAGGCTGCGAGAGGAGTCGGATTTTTAGCAAATGAAGTCCACTGAAATAAATCAACTATTTCTGGCAGCAGAACATTTCTATCTATCTCTGTTTCCCAGACTCTGTCTGTCCAGGTTGCTATCTCCAACGCTTATTTGCTTCTTAGCACTACCGAGCAGGTATCTATTTAGCATTCCCTCATGTGACAAGTTAATTCACCCATGTGACCTCTGAGCATGTTACATTCTTCCTTTTCTCCGGAGATATCAAGAGCTAATAATAACAAAATAACAGTCTGCCAAACATAAACGAGCTGAGTGCAGCAAAACATATTTAACCAAACTGTTTAAATTCCGCTGAGTTCAGAATTGGTACTTAACCCCAATAGCTGTGCAAAACCCAAGCAACAGCTTGCATTTATGTGGCAGCTTTAAGGTATAAAAGCATTCCCAAGGCACTTCTCGGGAATATAATCAGACACAAACTTATGCCAAATAGGGAGGGAAATATCAGGAGCGGTGACGAAAAGCTTGTCCAAAGTTTTAAGGAGAGTTTTAAGTTAGGAGAGGTGGACTGGTCGAGGAGGAATTTCAGAGCTTTATGCCGAGGTGATTGAACAGATGATGGAAAGAAAGAAAAAGAAAATCGCTTATTGTCACGAGTAGGCTTCAATGAAGTTACTGTGAAAAGCCCCTAGTCGCCACATTCCGGCACTTGTCCGGAGAGGCTGGTTCGGGAATCGAACCGTGCTGCTGGCCTGCCTTGGTCTGCTTTAAAAGCCAGCGATTTAGCACAGTGAGCTAAACCAGCCCCTGATAACCAATGATTAAACAAAGCATGTGGGCTATGAAGGCGAGAATTATGGAGGCTATAATTGGAAGAAAGCAGAGATCTCATTCCCACCTGGAAAATGTAGTAGTGGCATAGTATTGATCATCATCATAGCCCCAAAGGATAATCGGCATAGATATAGATATAGATATAGAACAGTACAGCACAGAACAGGCCCTTCGGCCCTCGATGTTGTGCCGAGCAATGACCCACGTAACCCGTATACCCGTAACCCAACAATCCCCCCATTAACCTTACACTACGGGCAATTTAGCATGGCCAATCCACCTAACCCGCACATCTTTGGACTGTGGGAGGAAACCGGAGCACCCGGAGGAAACCCACGCACACACGGGGAGGACGTGCAGACTCCACACAGACAGTGACCCAGCCGGGAATCGAACCTGGGACCCTGGAGCTGTGAAGCATTGATGCTAACCCCCATGCTACCGTGATGCCCCTCGCTCCATTAGAGGGAGGCAATTCTGGCGACATACACCTTGGGGGGGGGGGGGGGGGGGGGTGCCACTCCGCAAGCTCAGGGCAAGAAGCAGGGCCTCCATGGAATACGACAGCTGGTACGGGGATTGAACCCATGCTAATGGCATCACTAAGCATCACATTCAAGCCACTTAACCAACTGAGCTAACCGATCCCCCATGTTGGTATTATAGTATATCATCGTAGCACTTTGTAGTATTGATTGTCGTGTTTTGGATGAGCTGTAGTTTATGGAAAGTGGAAGATGTAGTGCCGTCCTGGAGAGAACTGGAAGACTCAAACCTCAAGGTAGCAAAAGCATTGAGTGTTCCAGTAGAAGATGGGCTGAAACAGGCACAGAGGTGAGCTATGCTATGACGTTGAACTAGAAAGCCTTTGTAATGGAAAGGCCACAGGATCTGCAGCTAAGCTCTGGATCAAATAGGTTATAGACTGGTCTCATTCAGTCTGAGGCAGTGGACGGTAATTTCCATTTCTGACACTGGCAGGCATCGGCGTTGCTGCGACAAGAAAGTTTGGAGAACAGTTCTCCACATTTTATCCTGCCTGTGACAATGCCCACCATTGGCAAATCTTGGCCAGTGATTGGAAATGGGGATATAATTGGTACCGAGGGGCTAACGATGATGGCTTGAGTCTTTTAATAATGACTCAAAGCATTTGGGGCTCATCCAAGATTGGAAATCAGACAAAGGCCCAATGAAGACTCCAGAAGGGCATGATAGGAGCAATGCCAGGCATACCTAAGAATGAGGTGACAACCAGGTGAAGTTACACCACAGGATTAATTGCATAAACAGCAGGTGCCGGAGCTAAGTGTTTCCACAACAAACAGATCAGATGAAAGCTCTGCAGTTCTGCCTCATCCAATAGTGAATGGTGGTGGACAATTAAACAACTCACTGGAGGAGGAAGCTCCAGAAATATCCCCACTCTCAACGATGGTGGAGCCCAGAACAAAATATCATAGAATCATTGAAACGTTACAGAAGGAAGCCATTGGGCCCATTTTGTCATTTCCAGCCCGAGGACACAGAGGCGTATTTTCTAATCCCACCTTCCTGCACCCGGTCCATAACCCTGTAGCATAGAGCACTTAAGGTGCAGATCCAAGTACCATTGAAAGTGTTTAGGGCCTCTGCCTCTACCAGAAACTCAGGCAGTGAATTCCAGACTCCCATTACCCTCTGCATTAAAAACATTTTCCTCATGTCCACTATACACCTTCTGCCACTTATCTTGAATCAATGTCCCCTGGTTCTAGAATTCTCCACCAAGAGAAACAATTTTATCCTGTCCACCCTATCTGTTCCCCTCATAAAGGCCAGCACGGTTGCACAGTGGTTAGCACTGTTGCTTCACACCGCCAGGGCCTGGGTACGATTCCTGGCTTAGGTTACTGTCAGTGCGGAGTCCGCACGTTCTCCCTGTGTCTGGGTGGGTTTCCTCCGGGTGCTCCGGTTTCCTCCCACAAGTCCAAAAAGTCATGGCTGTTAGGTGAATTGGACATTCTGAATTCTCCCTCAGTGTACACTGAACAGGCGCCGGAGTGTGGCGGCTATGAGATTTTCACAGTAACTTCAACGCAGTGTCAATGTAAGCATACTTGTGACACTAATAAAGATTATTATTATTAATTTTGCGCCCATATATGGCTGAAGAATTTGCAGCAACCTTCAGCCAGAAATGCTGAGTGGCTGATCCATCTCAGCCTCTTCTGGAGGTCTCCAGCATCACAGATGTCAGTCCTCAGCCAATTTTAGATACTCCACGTAATGTCGAGAAATAGCTGAAAGCTCTGAATATTGCAAAGGATATGGGCCCTGACAATATTCCGGCAATTGTCCTGAAGACTTGTGCTACACAACCTGTTGTATCACTTGGTAAGCTGCTTCAGTACATCAACAACACCGGCATCTACCTGCCAATGTGGAAAATTGGACAGGCTCAGCTTACCCACAAAAAGTAGAACAAATCAAACTCGGCCAATTACCGCCCCATCTGCCTGTAGTGATATCATGGCTGTGTTATAATTCACCGACTGACCACTAGAAATCTCATTAGTATATAAGTGAATGTTAGAGTCAAGTGACCTCAGACTGACTGGAGAGCTGGGAGAGAGGTTGCTTGTGCATGACCATACTGTTATTCATCTGTTGTTTTTTAGATAGTTGGCCCAGAGTTAATGTTAATAAATCATTTTAGCTACAAGGGCTCTTGTAATATAAATCAGGCCATCCAACAAGAACGTTACACAGCCTACTCTCGATCATCATTAGAGTGATGGAAACAGTCATCTAACGTGCTATCAGGTGACACTTAATTAGCAATAAGTTACTCACTAACATTCTCACCACACAAATGCCAGGCAATAACTATCTTTAGCAAGAAAGGATCTAAGCAAATCAGGTGTGCAATGGAATGCTCTCCACTTGCCTGGAAGAGTGCAGCTCCAACAATACTCAAAAAGCTTGACACCATCCAGGACAAAGCAGCTCACTTGATTGCTCCCTCTTCCACAAACATTCACTCCCTCCATTACCGATGAACAGTGGGAGCCATGTGTACCATCTACAATATGCTCTGCAGAAACTCACCAAACTCCTGAGACAGCACCTTCCAAACCCACAACCACCACCATTTAGAAGAACAGTGGCAGCTGATACCTGGGAATACCACCAACAGGAAATTACCCTCCAGTCACTTACCATCCTGACTTGGAAATATGTCACCGTTCCTTCACTGTACCTGCATCAAAGTCCTGGGGCTCCCTCCCTAGTTGCACTGTGCATGTACTGACACCTCAGGGACTGAAACAGTTCAAGAAGACAGCTCACTGTCACCTTCTGAAAGGCAGTTAGGGACAGGCAGTAAACGTTGGCCTAGTCAGTGACACCCACATGCTGTAAATGAATTATAAAAAACCTGAATGCAGGATCTTCCTGCCCCACACCGCTCACCCTTCCCCACGGTGTGTATTCCAGTGACGGAGGCGGTCCACCATTGGAGGGCAGGATCTTTCGGTCCCACCGATGTCTACGGGGTCTTGCGTGGCCCTCATCCTTCACCACCAGCAAACACCACCGTGGGGGTTCACCATGGGTGAGAGTGGAGGATTCCGTCAAATAATTTCACCCTGAGAGCTGAACAAGGCACGGTGAGGTAAAGCTGGATAACATGAATCTGCAAGCCTTAGTCACTGTATTACTATTTATTTCAATTTGGCATGTTTCTTTTTACCTCCTGATAATTGTCAGGAAGTTGTTTCTGTTGAATTCCACGTTGCCCATTGGAAGGTGGAAGTAGAGAGAGGCATGAGTCTATTGGATAACAATACAAGGCTGAAAATGTAATAGGTGGACAGCTCTTTGCAGCAGGTAGATATGTTTGATAGAAGGTGCTGATGGGTACAGTTATGTTGGCTACCACAGGAATCCAGTAGCTTGAGTGAAATATTGTATGTGCCACCTTCAGCTGAAGCATATTTGCGTCAAGGCATTACTCATGACTCTACTGATGCAATTGGGCTATTTTCACACTGTTGTTCTTGTCATTCACCAGGTTATTTTAATTTGACCCATTTTCCAACATTTGCATTAACCATACACCGAGAGTGTGCTGTAAAAATGAGGAATAGTTCTTAAATGGTGGGAAACTGCTAAATTATTGATGTCCAAAGGGATCTGGGTGTCCTGGTTCATAAGTCAGTGAACACCAACATGCAGGTTCAGCAAATAATTAGGAAGGCAAATGCCATTTTGGCATGATCATAATGAATGGCTTGAAGGGCCAAATGGCCTACTCCTGCTCCTATTTCCTATGTTTCTATCTCCATTAATCTCACCTTACACTGCACTCAATGTTAGTGCTTCTAATATTGATAAAATAGCCCACAACATTGTGGAGTAGTTTCCTTAACAGTGTTTGAGGCTTCCGAAGCTGTAAGAAATTCTTTCAATTTAGAATTCCAGCTATTCGTGAAAGAAGAGACTTCCACTTCTTCAATCAGGACTGGCTTCTAACCCAGGTCCCATGGGTGAAAGGCTTACATTCTAACCCAGTGCACCATCAATCCATACATATACACCATTTTTCAATGTTATTCTTAAAAAACAAGGAGAGTTCAGAAAAGCTAATTTATGGCAGCTCACAAGCCAAACTGAAAGAAGAAAGAAATTGGGGAGTACAAATGTTAATAATTAAAGGGTGGCCAGGTAACAAAGTGAAAGCTCAAAAAAGTAAAGGTTGAATTACAGCTTTCCGATTCTTTGTGATGCCACTATTTGACTGAACATTATGCCTTTCTTCCACCATTTTGTCTTTGTTTCTGCAATGGGACTGTAATAAATTGTGCTTTCCTGGTAGCTGTTCACTCACTGTTACTGAATTGCTTTGTGGTTTGCAGAAGTTGGAGCTAATGAATCATACACATTTTATAAGGTGTCATTGTGAAACAAAAATAGTTCACATTTATTTTAGTTCAATGATTTAGAAATGCTTGGCAATGTCAAAAAGAAATGTACATTTTGGTCCTTGATTCAACAGTTGCAGATAGATGTGGAAGATGTTGAGCCCCAAATTCAGGGTTATACTTCATCGAGTGGTGCCATATCAGAGTTAACCAGAACTCTGCTTAACCTTAAAATACCTTAAAAGTGAATTTGCCCAGTCGTATAAGTATCTCATTTGTACCTAAAGCAGCGAACAGCATATGGGCAAAGCAACATATAAAATTGACCAGGGGATAAAGAGCAGCTGGCCTATTTATACACACACACACTGATTGAAAAAACATTTATTTACCCCCCACTCTTGCAACCATGAAATCTCTTGGCGGGGCAAAAACAAATCCAGTATTGGGTCCCTGTGAGAAGAAAAGAAATCCAGTTGACTTTCTCCGAAATCAAGAAAGATTTCAAGAGAGCTATCATTTGTTCTGGAACATACAAAACAGCAGTTACAAGAACAAACTAATTCCTCTCTCAGCGTGTGGAATCTCACACCTTATTTTTACAGACCCCATTGTAATCAGAAAACCTGGGACTTTTACATCGAAACTCGTTATGCCGGCAGAACTGCTAATAAAATTACCTCACACCTGGGACTGCCCAGGATGTTTTCAAAAGGGGACCATTGAGTGGACAAAGTGACATCTTTTTATTCTTGTTGGGAAATTGAGATAGTTTAGTAATTTATATTTGTACTCTGTGTGTTAGGAATGGAGTTAAAGTTAAAGCTTAATTTGTGGCAGCACGGTGGCGCAGTGGTTAGCACTGCTACCTCACGGCGCCGAGGACCCAGGTTCGATTCCGGCCCTGAGTCACTGTCCATGTGGCGTTTGCACATTCTCCTCGTGCCTGTGTGGTCTCACCCCCACAACCTAAAGATGTGCAGTGTAGGTGGATTGGCCACATTAAATTGTCCCTTAATTGAAAAAAAGAATTGGGTACTCTAAATTCATTTTAAAAATGCATAATTTGTGTTTCTATATTTGTGTGCTAAGAAAGGTTAAAATTTCAGTTTAGCTTAATTTCGAACTTCACTTTAATCGTATTGAAAGCAATTACAGAGTTAAAAAATGAAGTTGTTGCTCAGTAAACAGTGACTCACACTGAAAAGCAGAAGCACTTGTGGTACAGTTTGGAACCAGGTAACCCAGAGCAATATGTTTTTCACAGAAGCTGCCAGTATAGACAGGACAATACAGTAAAGGCAAGAAAGCAAGTCTCAGAAGCTAAAGAACAACAAGTTCCAGAGACCAGCAAATAAAAAGAGTCCCCAGGAAGACTGATGTCAAAAGCATAAAGCACAGGAAGTTGAACACTGCATTGTTCATTGAATTTGAAGAAAGTGGCAGAAGGAAGATCCCAGATAAAGACATGTCTGCACGTTGCAGGCCTGGAGAAGTCAGCTAGCGAGAAACCAGACATCCACAGCCCCACCAAACGCAATCACTTACATTATGCAAAGCCAGCCCTGCCATCCAAGAGCAGCCACCTACTCAGGAAGCGGGGAAAACCCGCCAGAAGGTGAAACTTAAATTACGTGGCTTCAAGACTCCTCTCCCCAGCATACACCTGGCGAATGTTCAAGTGATTGAGAACAAGCTGCATGACCTCAATGCCAGACTTACCTCCTGGAGAGAAGTGAGAAACTGCTGTGTGCTCTGCTTCACTGAGTAACGGCTTACTCCAGCCACACCAGACTGCGCCATCTGTCCCAAAACCTTTTGAATCCAACGGGTGGACTGCACAATGGCCTCAAGCAAGTTGAAGGGCGGGGGTGTTTGCCTCCTCATCAACCCCTCCTGGTGCTTGCATGTGGGGCAGGATTCTCCCTTCTGGGGACTAAGTCCCCATGCTGACGGCAAAACCGACGCCAACCACTCTGGCGTCAACAGCCTCTGAAAATGAGGAATTATCTGCATTTTTGGGGGCTAGGTGGACACTGGAGGGGTTTGCGCCGCTCCAGCCAGCGGCGAAGGGCCGGCGCGAGTTTGCGCATGCGCAGAACGGCCAGTGTGATCTCACGCATGGGCGAACCGGCCAGTGTAATTTCACACTTGCGCGGGGGTTCTCTTCTCCGCGGTGGCCCCTGGGCAATATGGCGGAGCCTTACAGGGGCCCGGCACAGCGAAAAGTCCCCCCACGAAACCAGCCCTCCCGCAGATCAGTAGGTCCCGATCGCGGGCCAGGCCACCGTGGGAGACCCCCCCAGGGTCGGACCCCCCCTGCGACCCCCGAGGGCTGCCCCCGCACACTTACCTGTCAGGTCCCGCCGTGCATGAGGTGAATAATTCACGCCGGCGGGACTGGCCAAAACTGTACGGCCGCTCGGCCCATCGGGGCCCGGAGAATCGCCGGGGGTGGGGGGGGCGCTGTCAATGGCTTCCGACCGGCGTGACAGGAATCCCGCTGCCATCTGAAAAACGGCACCAGAGAACAAGGCAGCCGGCGTCGGGGCAGCGGTGCAGGATTCGCGCCTCCCCGCAGGGATTCTTCAAACTGGCAGGGGGTCGGAGAATCTCGGCCGTGGTGTCCCTAGTATGCCACTGCTCCCCAGGCCTAGAATATCTGACCGTGAAGTGTGGCCCTTTCTACCTCCCACGTGAATTCACCTCTGTACTCATCACAGCAGTCTACTTCCCACCCCAGGCTGAAGTGAAGAAAGCACTTGATGAACTACATTCCACCATCAAAAACGAAGAAACAAATCACCACGAAACCCTGACAATCGAGGCTGGAGACCTCAACCAGGCCAACCTCAGGAAGGTTCTACCCAAACTCCATCAACCTGTTGGAGGTGCAAACGCCCTGGACCACTGCTACACAAGCATTCCTCGACCACACTTTGGCAAATCCGACCACAAGTCAGGATTACTACTTCCGGCTCACAAACAGCAACTCAATCATGCTGAGACAGTCAAGAAAACCGTGCAGTGCTGGTCCGAGAAATCTGAGGACATCCTCCACGACTGCTTGGAGTCTGTGGACTGGTCCATTACCAAGGCCGCGGCAGCTAATCTGGATGAGTACGCAGTCACCATCACAGACTTCATCAGTAAGTGTGTCGAGGACTGTGTACCAAAGAAAACAATACGGGTGTTCCCCAATCAGAAACCTTGGCTCAACCAGAGGGTTCACTCCCTGCTGATGTTCCGGACAGAGGTGTTCAAGTCTGATGACCCTGACCTGTAAAAGAAATCCAGGTACGACACACGGAAAGCCATCAGGGAATCAGGGACGCCAAAAGACAATACCGCATCAAACTAGGCCAACGACATTAACCCACGACGTCTACGGCCGGGCCTACACAAGATCACAGGCTACAAAGCAAGGCCAGGTGGAATGTCTGGAGCACCCCGCCCCGATGAACTGAAAAGTTCTATGCCCACTTTGAACAGTCAGCCAATGCATCAGTGACACCTGCCCCAATAGCCCTGGACACATCCATGCCCACTATTACAGCCTCAGAGGTAAGAGCTACCTTCTTGAAAGTGAATCCGTGGAAAGCGATGGGCCCTGACGGAGTCCCTGGGCGAGCACTCAGAGCCTGCACATAACCAGCTGGCGAGTGTATTTGCAAACATCTTCAACACCTCACTCACTCCTCCCCTCCAAGGTCCCCACCTCCTTCAAAAAAACCACCATAATACCAGTACCAAAGAAGAACAAGGTAGCCTGCCTCAATGACTGTCGACCAGTGGCCCTAATATCTGTTATCATGAAATGCTTTGAGCGGCTAGTCATGAGATGGATCAACGCCAGCCTCCCAGATAATCTCGATCCATTGCACTTCACCTATCACTGGAACCGGTCCACAGCAGATGCTATCACCCTGGCTGTACAATCAACACTCGAACACCTCGTCAACAAGGACACCTAGAGACTACTGTTCATAGACTACAGTTCCTCCTTCAACACCATTATCCCGACAAGACTTATAACCAAACTCTGCAATCTTGGGCTTGACCCTTCCTTATGCAGCTAGATCCTTGACTTCCTCACCAACAGACTGCAATCTATCAGGATAGGCAACAGCACCTCCTCCACAATAGTCCTCAACACCGGAGTCCCACAAGGATGTACTCAGTCTTCTACTGAACTCCCTATACACTCACGACTGTGTGGCAAGAGTTAACTCCAACTCAATCTATGAGTTTGTGGATGATACCACTGTGGTGGGTCGTATCTCAAACAACGATGAGTCAGACTATAGAAGGGAGTTAGATCACTTGGTTGCATGGTGTACTGAAAACAACCTCTCTCTAAATGTCGGAAAGACTAAGGAACTGATCATCGACTTCAGGAAGCATAGAACGACACACACTCCCATCGGCATCAATTGCTCCAAAGTGGAGATGGTTGATAGCTTTAAGTTCCTGGAGGTCACCATCACCAACAGTCTGTCCTGGTCCACTCACATTGATGCAACAGTCAAGAAATCCCAACAACGTCTCTACTTCCTACAAAAGCTAAAAAAAATTGGCAAGTCTGCATCGACTCTCACAAATTTCTACAATGTGCCATAGAGAGCATCCTATCTGGCTGCATCACAGGTTGGTACGGCAACTGCTCGGCCTAAGATCGCAAGAAACTGCAGAGTGTGGTGAACTCAGCCCAACGCACCACCCAAGCTTGCCACCCTCACATTGATTCTGTCTACACCTCTCGCTGCCTCAGGAAGGCAGACAGCATTGTCAGAGACCCCTCCCACCCAGACATTACCTTCTTCCAGACCTTCCATCAGGCAGAAGGTACAGAAGTCTGAAGACCCGCACACCAAGACAGAGGAACAGCTTCTTCCCCACAACTACTAGACTCCTCAACGACCCTCTCTCGACTGATCTGTTCCCTGTAAGAACACTATTCACGACGCATTATGTTGCTCTTGCTCATGTATTTGCTTTGTTTGGCCCCTTGTTCCGCACTGTAACCAATCACCGATTATCGATGTACCATTTGTCAATGTACTCTGTCGATTATTATTTTGTCTACTATGTACGTACTGTGTACGTTCCCTTGGACACATAAAAATACTTTTCACTGCACTTCAGTACATGTGACAATAAATCAAATAAAATAAAATCAAATCTGAGGTGGTCCTAAGGTTGATGACACCTTGATACAGCCTGTGAAGTAATAGTGTTCATTTGGGTTGGCTGGATACCTGGGAGATTGTGTGGCAGCTCAAATGCATGTTGTGATCCAGGGCAGAGGAATGCCAAAAGGAAAGATTGAAAAGTTGATGTCGATCCTTGATGAAGGCTTCATAGAGAAAGCCTTGTTCAGGAGATGATTTTAATGTGTGTTCTTCGAAAGTGGTGTTTGGAAATGCTCACATTGAAGCCAGAGTCCCAGTGAGACATTTTAGTTTACAGTGACAAGCATCTGAGTGGTTTTGATGCAAAATCCACAAAAGTTGTATTGTGTTGCATTTTCCATTTGGGTTCAAATGGTGTGTATGACCAAATTTAGCTGATTTGTTTACCTGCACTAAATACATACTGAGAATCATAAGATATATTTTTAACTTGATTTATCATTACAAATCTGTATATATCTATAGAAGTATAGCAGGGGTTAAGAAGGAGTGTATTATAGTTAATCTTTTCTTGTTTAATAAATGTTTAATTATTTTGTTCAAAGTTAATCAACAGTCCTCTTACTCTCTGTTCAGCCATGTCTTTAAATAAAAAAGAAAAGTTTGGGATATAGAGTTAGGATTTGTCGAGCCAGTTTCCAACCTGGACCTAACTGTCCATTTGTAACATCAGCTGGGGTCATAATAATCTTGACAAGCTTACCCTTCTAGCAGAGTTAGAGGGTCTGTTAGGACAATGGCTTCCTGACACAAAACCATCAATATGGATGGTAACTCTTACAAGAGCTAATGACTGGGACACTATCAGTCCCAAAATTGAAGCCAGTTCCAAACACCGACTAAAATTCCCTTTTGAAATCACAGTGCAGAAAGAGTTGTGACCATTTTTAATTCTAGATCGCTTGAAAACTAAGAAATGCTCAGACTGCTGCTTTAATACCAACTGGAAACGACTCCAGCAACCTCGCTGAGCAAGCAGTCGCTTAGCGCCCCTCAACTCCTTGAAGCCTGATTTTGAAAGTCTCTGAACAACATCTGCCAAGTGGTCTAAGCACAGAAAAACCCATTCAGTTGTAATCATTCGTTTCAAGGATTTTCGTATTGTTTCTTCCATCCAGAAACTCATCTGGACTGAACTCCACCATGAATGAAAACACCCTCTGGACTTTGACTTCTCAGACTCTGGAAATCATGTGAACTAATATGCATTTTTGTGGATCTTGTACTGTTGCCCCTGGTTTTGCTTGTGATGTAAACTAACCTTCTGAGTTAATAACTGGCGTTTGCTGCACGTTATTAGTAAATTGAATCATGCAAACTGAGGGTTTGGGAATATACATCATGGCATACTGGTTCAAAATACCCTCTGCTTACAGTGACGTCATGAGAGGAAAGGAGTACAGTTTGCTAGTTGCCTCTCCTGTCTGTAACAAGAGAAAAATCACTTAGCCAATAAGGAAAAGATGTGCTGGAATATTCCTCACCAACGTCCTTAGGTTCTCCAAACCTGCACAGGAGATCAAAAAGGCCGTCTATAAGTAGGTTTTCTCAAGGACCAGTCCAGCGTCCTTATGAAGGTATACAGAAAGTCAGCCATCATACTTGTTGGTTAAACATTCCAGAGGCTCACTAACTTCTGGGAAATGAACAGAAACCTAACATCTAGAATATGCTGTAGATTAATCTCACTTCTGCATCTACTTTCCAATTGGTGGGACTGGAATAATGTATTAATTGGGATGCTATCCAGCCTTTGATTGTTTTATGGATGTTTATAATAATCTTTATTGTCACATGTAGGCTTACATTAACACCGCAATGAATTTACTGTGAAAATCCCCTAGTCACCATATTCCGGCGCCTGTTCGAGTACACAGATGGAGAATTCAGAATGTCCAAATGAACTAACAGCATGTGTTTTGGGACTTTTGGGAGGAAACCGGAGCACCTGGAGGAAACCCATGCAGACACAGGGAGAACGTGCAGACTCCGCACAAACAGTGGCCCAAGCCAGGAATCGAACCTGGGACCCTGGAGATATGAAGCAACAGTGCTACCCATTTGCTACCATGCCACCCATATTTATGTTTAAGTACTATACCATGTTTATCTGGCCACCTGTAAACCTACACTATTCTAAAGTATATGGATCAAGGATCAAGGTCTTCAGCCTATTTGACTAGCTGACGTTCTTTGCACACGGACTTATTCGTACAGCATTCCTTTGGATCTTTTGAAAGGCAATAAATTGCACCTCAAGGGGTGGGTGCCAAAACCTGATACCACGTCACAAAACTCTGAACCACAAGAATGTTTGATGCTCTCCTAATGCTCAGCTCATCGATATAGATCAGGGAGTTTATGCCACAGATCACCAAAGTATTTTCATCTGCAGTGACTCTTGGCAGGAGATGTGTGCATGTGTGAGAATTGGATCAACGTGATCAGCCATGTGATGAAATAACCTCCTGCAGCTCACTTTCAACACTTGTACTGCAAGAGTAGCTCACGTGAGAAGGTGAGCGCTGCCTGTAGGACGATGTCCCGGTGAGGAGCCCAACACCATCTGGTGAGGAGAAACAACTAAAAATAAAAACTCCAAAAATATACATTCAGCTTCCTAAAAATTAACATGACATTATTATAGGGATGAATACACTTGGGGATTTCACAGTTTGTAATATTGCCCCTGTAGAAGGTTATGTTAAAGACGTTTCATTTCAGAAGTCAAATATAACCCATTTTTAACAGCATGTCTGCTTTAACAGTGCAAACGTTCTTTTTTTTTCTCCTAACTGGTTCATATTTTAAGGATTTTTTCAATGTTCACATTTTTTACTGAATACTCCCTGCTTGGCTAACCATCTGTTCTACTAGACACATATCTGATACTATTCCATTGAGTTTTGCATAGACAAACTGTCATTGTGAGTCAATACTTATCATGGTTTTTATGAAAGATTTTGTTAAGATCAGAATTATGCCCACTTTGTCACTACCTGTACTTTATAAAATATTCCTGTGGGCCTATGAACCACATGTGCCTCCAATTAAAGGATTTTCACCAGGAGGGATATGTTCAAGGTCATTCCCTCAGCTCATTCACATTTAATTAAGATTTTAGCTTGCACAGGATATGTTTAACTGAGGTGCCCCTTTACTGAATGGTGTCTTGTCTTACATGTAGTGCACGCTGCAGGGAAAGTAAAAACCTTTGTCCTTGTGCCATTTTTCATTTCATCATTACACCAGAATGTGAAGACAATGCTTGATGTTCTCTTTCTCACAAACTGTATTAATGCGGTTTAATACAGGACAACACAGTGCTCTGGTTTGAAATACCAGCTCTTTGCCAACATGCTCTGTTGTATCTGTTATTGCGTCCTCACCAAACACACAAGAGTATGCTGCGTTAAACTGTTCGTTTACTCTCAGTGTTGTTTTATGAAATGTTTTACATCCGGGAGCTGAAATTTCTTAAAGCCCAACACAGAAAAGAAAACTGTCATATTTACAGGCTTTTTTAAATTATAAAATTACATTATGAACTTGAAGGCCTTGGATTCAGTATTGTGCAGATTCCTCAAAATGTTACCGGAGCTTAGACAATGATTCTGTTCGCAAGAGTCGAGAAAATTGGGGCATGATCTGATTCAGATATTTAAAATGTCCAAATATATTCACCGGGTAGGTACAGAGGAACTCTCTTTATGAAGGGGAATCAAGAATGTAAAGGCATAGGGTGGAATTCCATGGCCCTTTTGCGGAGTAGGTGGGGCTGGAAATGTGCCGAGCCATTCAAAGTCCAATGACTTTGGCGGGAGTAGAAAATCCCGCTGGTATAAACTTCTACCCTTAATTGTAAAAGTAAAGCCAGGCCATTTCGGAGGAAAATTATAAATGACCTTTTCACCAAGAATGGTGACCGAAATCCAGAATTTCTTCCCACAAAAGGCTGGCACAATTGGTGCCTTCGAGACTGAGATTGGTAGATTTTTATTCGGATAAGTGAATCAAAGGATTCACTTTGTAGGCCTAAGGTGAGTAAATGAAGTTGAGGCACAGGGCAGTCATAATCCAACTGAATGCATAACAACATAGGAATGGAATGGCCTACTCCTGTTCTTCATTCCCATGGACTGAACATATTGCCAGACATCATACACTCCAGATCATTTGTTATGCGAACAATAACTGACATTGGATTTGGACTAAAACTGAACAAACTAGAAACACTTAGCAGGACAGACAGAATGTGTGGAGAGAGAAACGGAATCAACATTTCAGGTCAATGATCTTTCAGCAGAATCCCGAGTTTAGCTTTAGAACATAGAACATAGAACAGTACAGCACAGAACAGGCCCTTCGGCCCTCGATGTTGTGCCGAGCAATGATCACCCTACTTAAACCCACGTAACCCGTATACCCGTAACCCAACAATCCCCCCATTAACCTTACACTACGGGCAATTTATCATGGCCAATCCACCTAACCCGCACATCTTTGGACTGTGGGAGGAAACCGGAGCACCCGGAGGAAACCCACGCACACACGGGGAGGACGTGCAGACTCCACACAGACAGTGACCCAGCCGGGAATCGAACCTGGGACCCTGGAGCTGTGAAGCATTGATGCTAACCACCATGCTACCGTGAGGCCCAAATATCTTTATCTGAATAGAATTCTTACTGCTTCTTGTGTTGATGCTATCCCTTGTTCTAAGATACATTCATCCACCCAAACAGCTATTCTTTACCATACTGTCTCTGTTGATCGACGATTAATTGATCTACCTATCTACTGACAGATATCCAAACTTTAATAAGGACGTGGGGTGTCCACACTGGGTAAAGTAAGAATAAAATGTTATTTACACAAACAATATATACCCTACCCGGTCGATCTCTACCGGGTTCCTCTCTGTCATTGGTGCCTTATGGATACCCTGCGCCTAGCAGGGGAGCTAGTACACCGCAAAGAACACGTCGAAGACAAGAATTCCAACCTCAATGGTCCTGTGCAGGATATTACATTCCTCACCCCCAAAGTCTGAAGACCCTCTCGACGACGATGAGGCAGAGTAGGAGGAGCAGCCTGAGGACGTCAGAGTCTCTTCCGTTCTGGTAAATCATCGCAGAGGATCATCATTATATACCTTGTTGGTGAGCGAATGTGATCCAGGTGACATTTCATTAGTTGGCCCCGAACCCGAAGCTAGTAAGAGAATGGTCCTGTTTGAAGGACAAGAATCCCAGAGAGCCAGCGCACACCGTCGTTGAAGTTATGAATAAATACCACGTCATCAGGTGCAAAGTTTCAAAGAGGTCGAAGTTGAACTGGGCAAGGCCCTTGCAAAACTTGGTTACAGCACACCATCGCGCCAATGTCTAATAGAATTAAACTCACCCGTGTATAAGCCAAGAACCACTTGGAATAGGCGTCCACCAGTAAGGGAATCATTGAACCCAAGAGGGACTGGCAAAATCGATGTGTATGCGAGTCCAACTGCGCCCTGGACATTCCCAAGGATGTTGGGGTGCCGCTGTAGGAGCTTATGGTGCTCTTGGCAGATGAAGCACTGATGGGCCAACGTCTCAATATCTGTGTCCAAATCCAGCCACCAGCTTCTGATCAGCATCTTCATTTTGGACACTCTAGGATGTCCATTGTGAGGGTCCTTCAACACGACAGCCTGTCCATTCATCGGGACAACAACTCTGGCACCCACAGGAGGATGCCATCCTCCATGGTCAGCTCTGATAATTCTGAGAGGGCTTTCAACTCCCCTGGTAGCAGCCAATGCTACCCACCATATAACACCATACAACGCACCTTGACAAGTACAGGGTCAGTTTGCATCCAGTGACAAAGACACATGAGGCAGTAAAAGGCAAGCAGTCCATGAAATTAAGGACAGCATCAATTTGTCCACAGTTGGAAAGTTCGGGGACACGACCTGCAGGGGAAGAATAGTCAAAGCATTAGCATGTGCAATCTGGGTCCCTGGGCAGTGCTCGAAAGAGTATTTATAAGCAGCCAATAACAGAGCCCAGCGCTGAATCTTTGCAGATGCTATAAGACCAGAAGACACAGGAACAGAATTCGGCCACTCGGCCTATCAAATCTGCTCCACCATTCAATCATGGCTGATATTTTTCTCATCTCCATTCTCTTGCCTTCTCCCCATTACCACTGATCCCCTTATTGATCAAGAACCTATCTATCTCTGTCTTAAAGACACTCAGTGATTTTGCCACCACAGCCTTCTGCGGCAAAGAGTTCCACAGATTCACCACCCTCTGGCTGAAGAAATTCCTCCTCATCTCTGTTTTAAAGGATCATCCCTTTCGTCTGAGATTGTATCTTCTGCTTCTAGTTTTTCCGACAAGTGGAAACATTCTCCCAACATCCACTCTATCTAGGCCACGCAGTATCCTGTAAGTTTCAATAAGATCCCCCCTCATCCTTCTAAACTCCAATGAGTATAGACCCAGAGTCCTCAACTGTTCCTCTTACGACCAGCTCTTCATTCCAGAGATCATTCTTGTGAACCTCCTGTGGACCCTTTCCAAGGCCAGCACATCCTTCGTTAGATACGGGGCCCAAAACTGCTCAGAATATTCCAAATGGGGTCTGACAAGAGACTGAAATTGCCTCAGAAGTACTATTAGCCTTGTCTTTGTGGAAAAGGCCGAGCAATGGCTTGCGATCTGTGACAATAACAAAATGTCGGCCATTAACGTATGGATGAAATCGATACCTTTGAACGATTATCAACGGGGTTGGGTTAAATTGTTGCACAACATATGTCATAAGCTGGTCAGATATTTGCACATCTGATGTCGCTCGGTACGTGAGACTCCACATCACCCCAAACATATGTGATCCACAGGCCGTTAACAGTATGTATGTTCGGAAGAAAGAAGACATTCGTTCAGCATATTGGTTCCAGTCTTCTTTTAAAAAAAGAGGGGGGTTGAGATCCACGCAGGCACGGGGAGAATGTGCAAACTCCACAGGGGCAGTGACCCGGGGTCAGCATCAAACCTGAGTCCTCAGCGCCATGAGGCAGTAATGCTAACCACTGTGCCGCTGTGTCACCCCTGGTTCCAGTCTTCAACACCAGCATCAAATACTTCTAACCGCTGAAACAGAGGAATGGCGAATCAAAGAAATCCAACCTGGGCCCAGAAAATCGGGGAGGTGGCTCAGTCGAGTAGGTCACAGAGTGGACAGCAAACCGGTTTACTCCTCGTCGCCAGTTCAATAAGCACATGGAGAGTCCACACCGAATAAAGTAAGAACAAAGTTTTACTTATACAAACAATATATAGAACATAGAACATAGAACAGTACAGCACAGAACAGGCCCTTCGGCCCTCAATGTTGTGCCGAGCCATGATCACCCTACTCAAACCCACGTATCCACCCCATACCCGTAACCCAACAACCCCCCCCTTAACCTTACTTTTATTAGGACACTACGGGCAATTTAGCATGGCCAATCCACCTAACCCGCACATCTTTGGACTGTGGGAGGAAACCGGAGCACCCGGAGGAAACCCACGCACACAGTGGGAGGACGTGCAGACTCCACACAGACAGTGACCCAGCCGGGAATCGAACCTGGGACCCTGGAGCTGTGAAGCATTTATGCTAACCACCATGCTACCCTGCTGTATATATATATGCTACCCAGTAGGGACCTACCGCATAGTGTATATATCATTTGAGTAAATAAAGCTGTTATCTTACCTTACTCGGTATGGACACCCCGTGTCCTTATTTAACTGCCGACATGGTGTAAACTCCCCATTAGGTCCCTACGGTGTTCCTCTCTGTCGTTGGTGCCTTACTGGCCGAACTTAAATATAGAGGTTAATTGAGATACCCTGTCCCCAGAAGGATAGTTCGTACTTCGTAAGGAGCAGGGGGAAGACAAGCATTCCCACCCCGTAGGTCCCGTGCAGGATATTACACAAACATACTGTCACATACCCACCTTGGATATGCTTTTGCTTTCAAGGGTGCAGCCTCTTAAAGAGCAACAAGGACGCAAGCACAAGCTAAAGTGTACATATTTCGATGGCCAGGATCTATTTCATGTCTGTTATCATTGAACCACACACACACCTACGCATCTTCAAGGGTCAGCTGTGAGAAAATTTTATTTTGAAGGCTGTTAGGCTGTTTAGTTTCGCTAGATGAAATTACCAGGGATGATTATGAAATAGATTATAACACTCAGCTGCATAGCACATTCAGTAAATATGACTCTAATACCCTGTTTACACAGTAGACCCTAACAAGCTTTGGATTTTCTGATGCAAAACATGAAATGAGTTATGTCTTTCCTCAGGATTTATTTTATAATTTGTTGCCAAAGCTGGATGATCACGGAATGATGGGAAAAGTCAGGTACAAGATACACAGAGCGTGATATGCACGGTATCAGAAAATCACAAGGGGTTAGAAAACAAGGCTGATGTGAAACAGTCCATAGCGTCCTGATTTCCAGCGTCGCAATGAAGGGGTTGTCATGATATGCAAATATGCAACCAATTAACACTCAGAATAGGACAAAACCAATGGGCAGTCAGGACACTCAGAGGTGGCATCACCACAAGGGGGCATGACATAAACACTATAAAAGGGTGAGGCACTCACACCCTGCCTCTTTCCACAGACAGACATCGAGAGAGTTAGACAGGGTTGATCAGCAGCATCACACCCTAGCACGTGGCTTGGAGCAAGCTGGTATAGTTAGAATTAGTTACTACAGTTAGATTAGCAGAGAGTCAAACTCATTTGAGAACTGTGTTAATAGTTCAATAAACACATTGAACTAATTTCAGAGTCTGCAGCATCCTTTAGTTAAGACTGCATCAAGTAGCAGCCTGTGTTATCGGAAGCAGCATATCACAGCAGGGGTGCCCCAATGATGGGCTGGGGAATCCATCTGGGAAGTTCCCACATAAGGGTTTACCCAGCAGTTGTCCAGAGTATTGTGTTCTATGGCTCCCCTGATCATGAAGACATGCATAGAACATGTGTATTTAGCTATAACAAGTATTTATTATTAATCACATGGATGGGTAACCAATAAACCCATGTACAGACAATTCTATCTAAGTTACTGGAGAGCCAAGGTGAGATGCGATTGTCCTGTAGTCTGTCCTGCTGCCAACTGCCGCATCTCATCAGTCACCTGTTGTATATTTGGCTCCATGTGTGTGTCTGACTCCACCTACTGGCAGGAGGTCATAACTGTGAAGAAGAAGGCCACTTGGATCATCAAGTCTGCGCCAACCCTCCAACAGAGCATGATTCTATTCTATGGACAGTGAAGGAACAAGTTAGAATGGTATGTGGTTTGGGGGGAACTTACAGGTAGTAGTGCTCCCATGTCCCTTCTTCACTTGCACTTCTAGGTGGCAGAGATAGCAGGTTTTTAGTTGCTGTTGAAGGAGCCTTGGTGAGTTGCTGCAGTGCATCTTGTAGATGATGCAAACAAGTGGTGAAGGGGCTGAATCTTTAACATTGAGGATGAGGTGCCAATCCAGCTGACTGCTTTGTCCTGGACGGTGCTGAGTTTTTGAAGTGCTGTTAGAGCTGCACTCAACCAGGCACATGGATAGCATTCCAGCACAGTCTTGTCTTGTGCCTTGAAGATAATTGACAGGCTTTGGTGAGTCAGGAGGTGAGTTACTCTCCGCTGAATTCCTAGCCTCGTGCCTGCTCTTGTCGTCATAGTATTTATATGGCTGGTTCGTTCAGTTTCTGCTTAATAGTAACCCCCAGGATGTTGACAGTGGAGGATTCAGTGATGTCTGTCTTTCATTTCTTTAAATCTTCTCAATACTTCACATTCTTCTTGAAGAAAAAAATACCTTAAAGAGTATTTTTTGTGATTTACGTACATGTCCAGGTGCACACACAGAATACATACACACACACAAATACATTTGCACTCACACATAGGAACAAGAATTGTACCTAGACTGCATTTACTTGCCTTTGATTCATTTTCCTTGAAGTGCTCAGTTAATAAAAAAAAAATCTATTGATTGTAATCTTGACAATTTAAATTGATGTAGTATCCACAACCTTGGTGGGGGGAACATTTTATTTTTTAACTTCCCTTTTTGTGAAGAAGTGCTTGCTGAATTTCTTCAGAAAGACTTGGTTCCTGCATGTACAGTGCAAACACCACAGTTCTCCTTGTCCGCTTCAGTTCTGGGGTCAATGAGTGATGTGTTGGGTATGCTGGGTCTGTGAGGACTGCGTTTACCACAGCAGTGATTGAGATAGGCTACCAACACTTGTAGAAGTACAACTCTATTTTATTTAACGATGAGCTGTTAAACATACTTGCACTGTGGGTTGACACTATGTTAAGTTGACTGGAGACCTGAGGCTAACCTGACCAGACTATCTTGCTAGCACATGGTAGATGTTCGTGTTGCTGATCATGGGCTCTGGCTGTCTCAGAGGCTGCATCCCGAGAGAGCGGGAAAACTAGTGGCATCTGGCTTTATAGTGGCCGTGTCCTGTCTGGTGATTGGCTGCTGTGTCCTGTGTGTTGATTGGTCATTCAGTGTGTCAGTCAGTGTCTGTCTATGCACCATCATATACTTGTGTGTACATTATGACAATGAGTAGGAGGACCTCACACAGAAAAAGATAAAACCATGTAGCACAAGCAAACCTCCCATCAGCTTATCACTGCCATAAGCAGCCTCAATTTCTTCAGGAGAGATGACAACACTGTGACACCAGTGATTGACAAGAGTTATAGATACTAAAAACCCATTTGAATGTACATGCATCTGCATTCGATTTTTAAAAGCTACTTACTTTAAACAGGTCACAGCTTTTAAAACAAACTGAGTGATTACCATACTGGGTGAGCCACACAAAATGTCTTACATTTTTATGCAAAATCATTCCCTCAGTTCTGAAGTAACGTTCAAACAAAATACATGTATAACAACTGTGAATAATTCTTCCACTATTTGAGACAAATGGCAACCTGGAGAGTAATTTTAACTCAGGACGAATATGTAAAATGAATCATGTTGAATTGGTCAATCATTGTACTAATCATCCATTCTTTTCCCCATTAACCGAATGTAAAAGACAGCCACAAGGTGTAGAATGGGCAGCCAATTCAATACTTTTGATTCTGAAGTATCACTCAGAATGAATGTTGGAGTGGTAGGGCAGCACGGTGGCGCAGTGATTAGAGCTGCTGCCTCAAGACGCCGAGGTCCCAGGTTCAATCCTAGCTCTGGGTCACTGATACTGCAATTTGACGGACCTATCTTGAGTGAATCAGCGTTGACCAGCAAACAGCCATCTGGTGACATGGAAAATGTCCGCCCTCTTCCGCAGCTCCGTATCGCCGGCAACCTCAGTGCAAATTGGAAGATCTTCAAACAAAAGTACCAACTATATATTGAAGCCACTGATCTCGAGGCGGCATCGGACGTCAGGAAGATCGCACTATTCCTCTCCACAGCCGGGGACCACGCCATCCACATCTACAACTCCCTTACATTCGCTGAAGGCAAAGACAAGACGAAATTTAAAACAGTCCTGCTGATGTTCGACAGCCACTGCGACATTGAGGTGAATGAGAGCTTTGAACGGTACGTTTTCCAGCAAAGGCTTCAGGGTAAGGATGAACCTTTTCAGTCCTTTTTGACCCATCTCCACATCCTCACGCAGTCATGTAACTGTGACTCGACAACTGATTCCATGATCCAGCATCAGATCGTTTTCGGGATCCACTCCGATTCCCTTCGCCAGCAGCTCCTGAAAGTCAAGCAGCTCACCCTCTCCATTGCCATCGAAATGTGCGTTGTCCACGAACATGCTAACAATTGGTACTCCCACATCAGGGCGGCAGAGAATGCAAAGCAAACCTCCCACGAGGCGGAACGGGTGCAGGCTATCGCATAAATGCAGGGCCACAGTATCGATGAGAGTGGCCATTTTGCGCGCTTTTCCCGGGCCCCTACGCATGCGCGCCACGACCGAGGGCACGGCGAGACAGACGACCAGACTGCGCAGATGCGTACGTCATTCGACCGCACTGCGCATGCGCGATGGCGCATGGAACGCACTGACGTTGGTGTCATGATGTGTCCAAATTGTGGCTCCGCCCATTTAAAGCGGCAATATCTGGCAAAATCAAGACAGTGTCTACCGTGTGGCAAGCTTGGCCACTACGCAGCCCTTTGCAGATCTGCTCCAATGCCCAGCAGCCAGCGATCCCAGCCACGGTGCAGAAGCGTCCGTTCAATACAGCAGGGCATGCCAGACTCCGACCCCGACAACCCAACAGATCCTGAGGCTGAGTGCCTCAAATCCCCATACCGGGTGGGCATCATTATGAAGCATGCGCTGCCTCTCTCCAAGATAGTGAAGCACCTCCCGATCCTCAGCGTGGATCCCAACGATGAGTGGTGTGCTGTCCTCACAGTTAACAAGGCAATCATCCGGTTCAAACTGGACACCGGCGCATCGGCGAACCTCATCTCGAAATCCGATCTCGAGACCATCCGCATCAGACCAAGTATTCTTCCACCGGCCTGCCAGCTCCTTGACTGTGCACTGCCATAGCTGCCAGTGGCTCGTGCCAACTCGGAGTGTCCAATAAGTCAATTAAAGCGACGCTGCGGTTTGAGATCGTAGGATCTGATAGAGCATCCCTGCTCGGTGCTCGGGCCTGCAAGCTCCTGAACCTGGTTCAGCGAGTCCACACCATGTCATCGTCACAGGCGACGGACTCACCTGATGAAAACTTCCAGGCTGAAATTGATGACATCATCACGCAGTACCACAGCGTGTTCGATGGTATGGGCACACTCCCATACCGATACAAAATCCTGCTCAAACCGAATGCCACCCCTGTAATTCACACACCACGTTGGGTGCCGGCACCCCTCAAGGAACGCCTCAAGCAGCAATTACAGGACCTCCAAGACCAGGGCATCATATCAAAGGTCACAGAGCCCATGGACTGGGTCAGCTCCATGGTCTGCGTCAAGAAATGTCAGGGGAGCTTTTGATCTGCATCAACCCCAAGGATCTAAACTGCAACATCATGAGGGAATATTACCCGATACCAAAACGAGAAGAGTTGCCCAGCGAGATGGCTCATGCCAAATTCTTTACGAAGCTGGACACCTCCAAGGGGTTCTGGCAAATACAGCTGGACGCATCCAGTCGCAAGCTGTGCACATTCAATACCCCGTTCGGTCGCTACTGCGACAACTGGATGCCTTTTGGCATCACCTCTGCCTCAGAGGTATTTCACTGCATCATGGAGCAGATGATGGAGGGTATCGAGGGGGTGTGAGTGTATGTTGACGATGTCATAATCTGGTCCACAACTCCCCAAGAACACATCGCTCACCTCAAGCAGGTATTCCACAGAATCCATGAGCATGGTCTCCAACTCAACAGGGCCAAGTGCTCAATCGGTCAATCAGACATCAAATTCCTTGGTGACCACATCTCGCAGCAAGGCGTGCGGCCAGATGCTGACAAGGTTTCGGCAATCAAAGCCATGAAGACCCCAGATCTTCATGATTTCCCAGCCTCCCGTTTCTAGGGATGGTCAACTTCCTCGGGAAGTTCATTCCCAATATGGCGTCCCACACCACAGCCCTCCGTTATCTCGTCAAAGAATCGACGGAATTCCAGTGGCTGCCTGCTCATGAAAAAGAATGGTGTGAGCTGAGGGCAAAGCTCACCACAGCCCCGGTTCTGGTGATCTTCGACCCAACCTTAGGAGACCAAGATGCCCACTGATGCAAGCCAGGACGGCATTGGGGCAGTGCTTATCCAACGGGATTACTCCTCATCCTGGGCTCCAGTTGCTTATGCCTCCAGAGCCATGACGCCCACTAAGCAACGGTACGCTCAGATTGAGAAGGAATGCCTGGGCCTCCTAACGGGAATCAAGTTTCATGACTATGTTTATGTCCTCCCAAAATTCATGGTAGAGATGGACCACAGGCCATGAGTCCACATAATTCAGAAGAATTTAAATGACATGACACCTCGGTTACAGCGAATCCTTCTCAAGCTACGCCGCTATGACTTTGAACTTGTCTACACGCCAGGCAAAGAACTCATTGTTGCAGATGCCCTTTCCAGATTATTACCACACCGTGTGAACAAACTGACTTCATCTGCCACATCGACGCGCAGGTGCAACTGTGTGTTTCCAACCTTCCGGCCTCTGATGAGAGGGTCATCCAAATTCTTGAGGAAACGGCCAAGGATCCTCTGCTACAGCGAGTGATGTAGGACCTTACAAATGGCTGGCAGAAGGGACAGTGTCTCCAGTTCTACAACGTCAAGGACGAACTGGCGGTGGTGGACGGCATCCTCATGAAGCTCGACAGGATCGTGATTCCTCAGAGCATCGAGCTATGGTGCTCGGCCAACTCCATGAGGGTCACCTGGGGGTCGAGAAATGCTGACGCAGAGCTCGGGAGGCAGTCTATTGGCCGGGCATCAGCCAGCAGCCAGAATGTTGCCAACACGGTCCTCAACTGCCCTACATGTCAGAAATTTCAGCCAGCTCAACCCAAAGAAACTTTGCAGCAACATGAGATAGTGACCTCCCCATGGTCCAAAGGTGGTGTCGACCTTTTCCACGCCAAGGGGAGTGACTATGTCTCCTGGTTGACTACTTCTCCAGTTACCCAGAAGTGGTGAAACTGTCCGACCTCACGTCGAAGGCGGTGATTAAAGCCTGCAAAGAAACGCTCGCCAGGCATGGGATACCGCTCACGGTGATGAGAGACAGCGGTCCCTGTTTTTACAGTCAGGAATGGTCTGATTTTGCACGGTTATACAACTTCCGTCATGTGACCTCCAGCCCCCACTACCCGCAGTCAAACGGGAAGGCCGAAAAAGGGGTCCATATTATTAAGAGGTTGCTATGCAAGACTGCAGACTCAGGCTCCGACTTCAACCTGGCGCTGTTGACATACAGGGCAACCCCGCTGTCCACTGGGTTGTCTCCAGCACAGATGCTCATGAATCGCACTCTGAGGACCACGGTTCCAGCCATCCATGTTCCAGACCTTGACCACCTCACGGTCGTACAAAAAATGCAGCAGTCTCGGGCCCAACTGAAATCAGCATCATGCCATGGATCTCCCCGAGCTGGTCCCAACTGACCGTGTTCGTGTACAGTTGTCTGACGGTGGCTGGTCAGCCACAGCTGTGGTGGTCAAGCAAGTGGCCCCGAGATCATTCCTCGTCCGCATGGCAAATGGCTCCTTGCTACGACGCAACAGAAGGGCACTGCATAGAGTTCCACGCCCGCCACCTGACTGAAATGCCCCGCCACCCACAATGCTTCCTCCGGACGTGCCCTACCACGAGGCCACCGATCTACCGTAAATCCTGCCGACCTCTGCAACCACCCATTGGCGGTGGTCCCGCCTATCCAAGTGCAGGCGACCCCTGATCCACCCTTGCAGCGATCAACCAGAATTCCTCGCTCGCCACATAGACTAAACTTATAGACTGAACTTTTGTACATCTTGTTACCTCATCGTTTTGACCTCTGTAATTATTGTTTTATCATTTCATCTGCCCTATATCTGCACTAGCGACACCTTCCTATGTATAGGGCAGCACGGTGGCCTAGTGGTTAGCACAACCGCCTCACGGCGCTGAGGTCCCAGGTTCGATCCCGGCTCTGGGTCACTGTCCGTGTGGAGTTTGCACGTTCTCCCCGTGTCTGCGTGGGTTTCGCCCCCACAACCCAAAAATGTGCAAAGTAGGTGGATTGGCCACGCTAAATTGCCCCTTAATTGGAAAAAAATAATTGGCTAACCTTCCTATGTATATAAGTTCAATTGAAGCACATTATGTATATCGTCACCCACATATACACATCCACATGCACACGCACCTTAATATTTATTATCTGAAACAAAAGGGGGGGAGATGTCATAATATACATTAATGTATATAATGGAGTGCAGGCAGGCAGTGATTGACACACAGGATGACCAGTAAGCACACAGAACAGAGCAGCCAATCACCAAACAGGACACTACCACTATAAAGCCAGAGGGCACTAGGTTTCCCGCTCTCTGGACCCAGCCACTGAGACAGTCAGAGTTTGTGAGCATAGACAGTGCAAACACCATGCGGTAGCTAGTAAGTCTGGTCAGGCTAGTACTAGGTCTCCAGTCAAGTCAGTATAGTGTCAACCCGCAGTTGAACATGTATAGTAGTTAAGACGTTAAATAAAATCGTGTTGCATCTTATCGAGTGTTGGAGGTCTGTCTCTCGCTACACTTCATCAAGTGCAGTCCACATCGACCCAGCCTGCCTAACACATCACATCTCACCTCGTAAACCAGCCAGCTGAAAAGCAGGAGTTCTGGAACTGTTGCTGATCTAACGATGCGTCACTCATAAATTAAGGCAGGATGGCATTTTCTAGGGAGAAATCTGTAGCTGATCTGTCTGTGCAAATATGCACTAGATTAGGAAGCGGATGTTGAAAGGTGTACAGCTGTTTTGATTTTATTTAGTATTATTAAATGGGTTTTGCCACCTGTGGTGAAACTGAACTTTTATCAGTTTACACACATGTGCTGTTAAGTGACTTATTCATCGCAAAATGTCATTTACCTCTCTTATTGTATTTACAAAACAGATAATAGGCTTTTCAAGAAATGTTCCTCCCAGAAGAGTAAGGGCTCCATTAAAACAGCATTTTAACTAGTCTGTAACAAGTTTTTTTTTTCCACCTGTCCCTCTCCTAAGGATGTATTCATCCAAAACTCTGTTGCCCAAATCCTGACATCTAATTGTGTCCCATGCATCCATCAACCCTGTGCTCGGTGTCCCAAATTGATTCCTGGTGCAGTAATACCTCAGTTTTACATTTTACACTTTTGTGCTCAATTCCCTCACTGGCCTCATACATCCGCAATCTCTGTAACAACCTCCATCCCTATAACCCTCCAACAACCATCAGCCAGATTCTACGTTCCTTAGACTACGTGTTGACACTGGGGCAGGATTCGCGGGGTTCTGTGACAGCAAAACTGACACTGCAGCTCGACTGATTCAATGACCATTAAGGGGCAAGCACTGGCGCCATGTAGAACATAATCGGTTCCAATGAGAAACGGTACTGGATTCGCCAGGTCTGAGATTGGTACTCAGGAGGCTGACAGGCTGCAGTTGCATATGCACACTACACTCCCCACACACATCATTCCAGCCACCAAAATGGCAGCAAGACGCGCAGCGCCGAGGTTTATCGGCATGGAACTGGAAACCCTGCTGGACAGCATGGACTCAATTTGATCTCGCCAGCAGGAACAGCTGTTCAAAGATCAGGGCGCCATTTTGATCAGCAGACCAAACTTTTCCCCACCCCCTTTCAGCCCCCCCCCCCCCACTTTATCGACCCCCACACCCACAACCCCCCACCCCAATTCACCCCACACTTATTCATCCAAGCCCACACTGGGGGTTGGGCCCAGGGGTGACCTTCCCTTATGAGGGATGTCAGGGACAAATCGTTTGGAGGGGGCTGGAAATCATGTTGGGGGATTGAGAGATCGGGTTTGTCATAATATGCACCAGCAAATCATGGTGCAGACACACACACTGATTGCCACAGCAAGACCAATCAACACACACAACACCGCAGCCAATCACCAGTTAGAACACACTCACTATAAAGAGGGCATCAGTTTTCCCGCTCATTCGGGATGCAGCCTCTCAGAAGGACAGAGCTCACAGCTTGCAGCACAGATCTTCACTATGTGCTGAGTGCATAGACTGGTTAGGATAGGCATAGGTCTTTAGTTTAATCTAACATAGTGTCGACCCACTGTGAAAGTATGTTTCTAGCTTAATAAAATAGTGTACTATTTCAAATGTTGGTAGCCTGTATGTGTTACTGCTGAGATAAACGCAGTCTCCACGGATCCAGAGTGGCCAACACATGAAATGAAATGAAAATCACTTATTGTCACGAGTAGGCTTCAAATGAAGTTACTGTGAAAAGCCCCTAGTCGCCACATTCCGGCGCCTGTCCGGGGAGGCTGGTACGGCAACATCAGGGTTGCCATTTAAAAATGCGGAGCTCCTCAGTGCAGGAAATGAAGGTAAGTGCAGCCTTGGTAGGGCTTTTCCCGCCGAGGCCTGTAAAAATAATAGAGGCCGGTCGGTGACGAGGTTGTTCTTGGTGCTACAAGCATCAGGAAACACCCTGCTAAACCCGCCCACAATGGGACTCTGTTTTTTCCGTTAAATCGTGACCTTTTTTTTATTATATGCGTGTACGCTCATGACTAATTTCTAAAATTTTAAAACTGGACAATGACTGTTTAAAATGGTTGAAACTATGTCTATCTGTGGCCGTTTAAACAATAAGAACCATTTGGCAGCACTTCATTATCTCTGAAGAGACCCTAATGACATTCCTTGTGGGCTGCAGAGACCAAATTAAAAGGGAGCTATACAAAGACTATCTGCATTCACAACCCAAGCTGACCAACTGAAGTCTACTAGATTGCTATGACAAAGTACTTTGCAACCTTCCTTCAATTCTTAATGGCTAGGGCATTAAACAGCTTCAGGGACCCAGATGAGGTATACATATCCTTTGTCAAAGGTAGTAGAGAGAGTTAGGAATCATGTGACATCAAGCTGTAGCTGGAAGAGCCACTTCTCCTGTTTTTCTGTACTGTAATGGTCAGTCTGCCACCTTTCCTTCAACCAAGCAGCAGTACAGTAAAAAGGTTCCGCCCACATTTGAATGCCTGCCCCAATCTATACTATTTCTCCAGGAACTACTGGATTTCTGTACAATTGCCTGCAAGATAGAGTCATCTACTTGTGCTTATCTCACTGTGGAAGTCAGCTATACTGGAAAAGTGAACTGCCCTGCATCAGTTCAGCCTGTCAACCTCTGTGAATGAATACACCATTGGACATTGATTCTGGACTTTGGACACATGTGATACAATAATTCCTTTCTGTGTGGTTTTTGCCCTGTAAATCTTTTTTTTCTCTATTCCCCCTCTGTTATTGTTTGAGTGAAAATGATGCAATGTTGCCATCCTCTTCTCACATTTTATTGTGTGCAAAATAAACTAACCCTCTGAGTTCATCCTATCATGAGTTTTCTATGGAGGTATTAATAGAAATTGGATCACACTGAAACTGATGTATTGGGAAGTACATCACCGCTTATAAAGGGGGACACAAATCAAAAATAGCTTTCCGTTTATAGATGGGTGAGACAAGACATCAGGGTTGTTAAATTAAACAACTTGATCGGCCGAATCACCTCCTTCCGCACTGCAAATTCTATGAACTTCCTATCAGTTACATGAGCAAATGTGGACATATGGCTCTGTATTTCTTTATTTGGTGTTTAACAATAAGGAAAAGCTCAGCCACAGATATCAGGCAACACTATTGGTTATGTTTTGCCAATTTGGATCCATACCTATTGTCACTAGTCTGACTCTCCCAACTCCTAACTAAATCCCTAACCCTGTCAATAGATTGCCTCAAATTCTCTGAACTCTCATCTTTGTAAACAATCTCTGATGTCTTATGCCTTATGCCTTCAGAAAGTCTATATGATGGGTTGAAGGAGTGGACAATGCACAAGATGCCAGAGTTAGAGGAAGGACTGAGTTCTTGGAAGCTTGTAGAAATAAAGAAGTTAGCAGGGATACAACTTGGAGGGACATGCTGAGAGAATGTCCTCAACCTATGTGTTTTTCGACTTGCAGACAGGGAAAATGCAATGTCTGACTGAAGTTTTTAGATTTGATATTGACTGAATTTGCAAGGGAAATAAACTAACCCACCAGCAACATAAAAACAGCTATTCCTATTTGTGATATAATGCCTAATTGTCTAGTTAATCTTTTAGATAGTATACCAATCTTCGATAAGTTTGATGGCATTCTGATATCAGTATAAAATTAAGACAAAAAACATTTTTTTCTCGCAATTCAGTACGAATTTGGAGTTAAAATATGGAATACAACAGTATAATACAAATCAGAAGCCATACTCTATCATATTTTCTGAAAAATGAGGGCCGGCATATTTCGGACATGGTAGCGATCCATGTAGGGTGACTCCATTTTTGGCATGCAGTAGGGCCCAGGGCCGTGTTTTACTGGTGGCAACCACTTCTGTCATCTAGTTAGTACCTCAGCCTACCCCAAGAGCTGCTGGCCCAATCAGATGGTTTGCGACTCAGTGTCAGTGTTTCACCTGGAGGAAGAGGATGCATCGATGGATGGTTCCTTCAAAGCAAGGCAAGTAGGATCTGGGGCCACCAGGATCAGGAAGTCCCCAGCAAGGGAAGGATTGTCACTGAAGGCGTGCAATGCCAATGTCATGGTGGGGAGGAGGTGGGGTGTTGGAGGAGCTGCCATTGCTGCTGGGAGACCTGTTCTGTTGTGGATACTTGTTTGCTCCTAGTTGGAATAAGGTCGCTTTAAGAGACCGGTCATCTGATGTATCAATGACATCATCGGCTGTTTGATTGGACAAACGGGCAGTCTATCCTAACAGCCTGTAGAGTAGACATCTTTCCAATAGACAACTTATTTGTTTGTGCCTTTCTGTTCTACAAGCCTATCCTTTAAAAATACCACACATTCTTGGGCAAAGAAAGAGTATCCATAAAGTGTACTCCACCTACTAGGAGGCGACTAGGGTTCACCTCGGGATTTTCTTACATCTTAGAGAGTCAGCACTCCCCCCACTGGTTAAAAAGTTGAAGGAGGCAGGGCGAGACCTTTAATTGACCACTTAAGTGACTCAGTAGGGCTCCAGGTAGATAGTCCACCTGCCAACCAACATCTTCCCATGCTATTTTGCGAACCAGCCCTGACTTAAAGACCTTCCCGAAAGACCCCTCAAAGTCCTAACTGAGAAGTCAAAAGATATTGGTATTATATTTGCTGGAACGTATTGGTACACTTAACGCCAAATGTTAATGTAGGTTGATCTAGTTACTGGCAAGAGTCCAAATTCCCCTGAGCCAACTGACTTGCACTCTAACTTGACTGAACATGTTTAAAGCAGAGTAAACTTGAACATGTACACTAAACATTTGGAATTCATTGGAGTTTTAGAACATCACTGTGTGTTCATTGACTTGTGTGGAATGTGCGTGTACATATATTCACAGTACCATTTCACATTCTAAATGAAACTGGAGCATTAGTTTAAGTCTATCGTGGAAGCATATTCAGTGCTTGTAAAATACCTCAATAAAATTGTTTGTTAAAAAAAAAAACTGTTGAATCAACAGTTCAAAGCTCCTGAAAACACTGGCTGCATTCCTTGTCAATGCTCAGATAACAATAACACATGACCGAATAGGTAACCAGATGAATCAGTTGCTTTGGTATGATTTTGGGTGTAAACTTTAATTCTTTGCCTCAGTGTGATATGGAGAGACAATGGCATAATGACAAGCCAGAGAGCCAGGCTAGTGCTCTGGGGACATGATTTCAAATCCCACCACAGCTTTCAGTAGAATTTAAATTCAATTAAATTCTGGAATCGAATAGTGCCTCAGTAATAGTGAGCATGAAACTGTCATCAAAACCTCCCTGTTTCACGAATGACCTTTTGGGAAGGAAATCTGCTGTCCTTACCTGGCCTGGCCCACTTGTGGCTCCAGACCCACAATAATGTGGTTGACTCTTAGTTGCCCTCAAAAATGGCCGAGCAACCATGCAGTTCAAGGGCGGCTAGGGAGGGGCAACAAGGGCTGGCCTCACCAGCAACACCCACATCATATGAAGGAATAAAGAAGTTCCAACTGATTCAGAAGATTTACACCAGCCGAGCACAAAACATTTATGCTAATTTCTCAAAGGTTTTGACTGAATTTCAGCGGTTAGCATGTGTTATATTTTAACACTTTGCTGCACCTGAAATCAGGATCCATTCTTGGTATTAATCTTGCAAGATTGGTTTACTCTGACATTGCTTGAATGAAATCTCAAGGGGATCAAAACTGTGGGCGTGATTCTCCAGAAAATGTTTTAAGTGTGGTAACGAGCGACAACTGCCACGAACTTCCCAGCGTTCGGCCTGATAAGGCTGGCGATGCTATTCAACGTTAATTGGTTCACTTAACGAGGCCCCACGGGCTTCTTGCTGTAAATGAAGGCTCACCAGCCGATTCGCCGGCACCACACTTGCCAGTCACTGCTAACAAGGTCGAGCAGCACTTAAGCAGCACTTGTTCAGCCAACCCCAGCCAACTCACAACAACGGCACCGAGGAGAACAGCCCCAAGATTCGGGGATGCAGATCTGGGGAGGCTCCTCGATGCACTGGAGGCCAGGAAGAATGTCCGGTACCCAATGAGGGTCCCAGAGGATCAGCCTCAGGGCAGCTAGTGCTGCCTGGGACAAGGTGGCGGCGTCTGTGAGTGCTGTAAGTGTGACCAGGAGGACTGGCCTCCAGTGCAGGAAAAAGGTGAACAATCTACACCGGGCACCATGAGTGAGTAGACACCAATGCCCCCCACCATCCTCCCATCAACCCCCCTCCTGCGAGACCTTGCTGCCCACAGGAACATCCACCCCTAACTCTCCATGCGACCCCCAAGGCTCCCTCCACCCCTCTCCCTTCAACCCCCCACAAACCTTCTTTCAAACACCCCCCCCCTCCCACTGTGAACCACGTGTGTGTCTAACGATGCCCTCTCTGTGTCTCCTCAGGAAAAGCTCTCACACAATTGCCAGGCGAGGGCTCAGACTGGCGGAGGAATACCAGACATAACGGGCCCTGGAGATGATGGGGTGGCCGAGGACAGAGTGGTCACCAATGTAGAGGCTGGCTGACGCCGCAAATGTGAGAAACCACCAGGCTCCACCACTGCCAGGACCTGTCATACATGTGATGTTATTGCCTGACTGACTGACCTATCCCTCCCACTCACCACATATCCATTCTCCCGCAGGTTTGCCAGCTGATGCCGCTTGCCCATCCAAGATGGCCCCCTCGCCAACCTCCCAGGAGAGCACCTCGGAGTAGAGCTCTGAGGATGCCACCATATTAGTCACGTGGACCAGAAGGGCCCCAGTCTGAACCTCAGCCTGTGGAAGAGGCCATCCCGGAACTGATGGAGACATTAAAGTATGGCCGGGACATTCAGTAGGAATCCTGCTCCCCCCTCCCCAATGCTGATCCCCCGTCCCAACGGAGCACCCCAGACTAGGGTGCCCCCTCGCCTCGGTTGCCCCCCAATCCTCTGCCAAGTTCTCGGGTGGCAAGCCTAGTGCCCCGGCTCTTTGCCTTTGAACGAAGATGGCTACTCACCTCCTCAGCTCCAACAGAAGCCCGTCCACTAGGTTCACTTTTTCTAAAGGAGTACTAATCGGCGCCAGCGTGACTACCTGCTTAAGGCAGCTGAATCGCGGGAGGTCATTGGATATGAGGTGACCCTCGTTAATTGTATGGAAATTGGGCTGAAGTGGTGATAATTGGTTTCTTGCTACGCTTCAGCGGGATCTCAATTTCTCCTATGGGAGCGGGCCGGTTACAGCACAGACTGTTTGGTGCCTGGCGTGGTTCTCATTTTTGCCCTTCCTGCTATTCACCCGCCTCGTCGCGCAGTCGCTCAAGTGCAACGAGGCCAGAGAATTGCACCCATTGTGTACACTGTGTAGCATGTGCGCATATAGATGATGAAAATAATTACCGTTCAAATTCTCTGAGAAGAAGTATTATGAACGGATTTGCTTTATTTCAATCCCTGACGGTACATTTACATACGGAGACCAGACTTGCCAGATCACAGTGTAAATAAGACATGAATCAAACCTGTCAAAGTTAATTTCACTTGGAGCTGAAAGTGAGAGAGAAAGAGGGAGGAAGAGAGAGATAAATTTAGGAAAGAACTCAGCGACAAAGGCAATTCTTTAGTTTTATTGGTTTGGATCAGAGTTGAAGAAAGTTTCTGAGGTAGAATGGCTATTACCCAGCTCACTGCACTCCCTCCTCTCCCTGAAAAATGAAATCATCCATTTCAGTGAAACAGGACAACTCAAATAAATGTTGGAACCTGCCAACTGATTAAAAACAATCTAAATTGAAGTGTCAGTCCGGTTCATCTTTCCTTTTCTCCCTTTGCTCAGTCCCTGAAGGATCAAACGGCTTATCCCCCAGAAACGTTTTTCCCTTCGAATACTACCTGACTGGTATTCAATTCTCTGGACACGATTTCCCAGCCTAGTTGCACTCTCTCTCTCTCTCTCTCTCGAGCAAAACAAGGCTGGTGAATAGTGGGAAAGGCAGAGAATGAGAGCCACACCAGATGCCAAACAGTTTGCGATGCAACCTGCCCACTCCCTTAAGCGAGAAACCTATTATCACCACTTAAGCCCTATTTCCATACAATTAACAAGAGCCATCCATATCCATTCAGCGGCCTCCCCAGCAAGTGGTCACGCTGGCGCTGGTTAGTACTCCTTTTGAAAGGATGGCCAGGGTGAAGGGGGGGGTCTACCTGGAGAGATGGGCCCGCATTGTGGAAGTAAATGACAGAGGCTTCAAACTAGTTGTGGTGAAGGTTTTCAATGTTTCACAAGTGGCCAACAAAGCCCGACTCTCCCGATGGTGCAGCCCCACTCTCCCTCGTGCCCTCTCACCCCATACATAACCTCCCCTCTCCCCCATCCCCCAGTGCCCTCAGTGATCCTTGATGTGCTTGGCCTAGCTGTACTGCTTCATCTAGGTGTGTCCCCAGGATGCACATCAGAGGTGGAGGCAGCCAGTTGCTTACCGCATCCTGTGGCCTTTGATGCCCCTGGCTGGTGACCTCTGGGGGCTCCGGTGCGCTTGTCGGCTGCACATGCACAGTCATGCCATCCTGTCCTCTGTGCTGAATGTGAGACGGGCCTCATCAGAGGGGTAGAATTCAGGGAGCAGGCGGCCACCATCCCCACTCCATGGGAGAGGTCCGGGTTCACCTTGGGAAGGAGGGATAGTTAGTCTGAGCCCTGGCTGCCCCTGCATCAACTGGCTCTGCCAGCCCTGGCGGCACCATCGCGTCGATGCCCTCTGTGATTGGCCCTGCTCTGCAGTGCCTCAGCAATGCACACCTGCGATTGGGACAAGCTCCGCAGGGCCTAAACCATTTCCACCTGAGACAGAGACTTGCCCCACGGCGCGTCATCAAGGTCAGTCTGGTACTGCGTCATGTCCCCCAACGGGTCAGACATTCTGTCGAGCCCTCAGCAATGGCCGTCACCGACTGCGCCACCTCTTGGGCACCTCTATTAATGCTGCTGATGTCATTCTCCTGGTTCTCCAATGCGATCTCCACCCTAGCAGTGTTGGTCTCGGTGCCGTGCATTGCCGGTGACACTTCCTGTACCCGAGGACTTTGGGATTCTTCCGATAGGCTATGGACCTGCTGGAGTGTCACTGTCATCTCCCTCTGAATGTCCTGGCCGCTCCCTAACTGTGCTACCGTGTGGGCAGCAAGGTAGCACAGTGGTTAGCACAGATGCATCACAGCTCCAGGGTCCCAGGTTCGATTCCTGGCTTGGGTCACTGTCTGTGCGAAGTATGCAAGTTCTCCCAGTGTCTGCGTGGGTTTCCTCCGGGTGCTCCGGTTTCCTCCCACAGTCCAAAGATGTGCACGTTAGGTGAATTGGCCTTGCTAAATTACCCTCAGTGTCCAAAAAGGTTGGGTGGGGTTATTGGGTTATGGGGATAGGGTGGAGGTGTGGGCTTGGGTAGGGTGTCCTTTCTAAGGCCGGTGCAGACTCGATGGGCTGAATGGCCTCCTTCTGCACTGTAAATTCTCTGATTCTAACATGTCCAGCAGCTCCGGGATCACTTGGTCCATAGGCTCAGTATCTGGCAGGGTCCCAATTGGGATCTGGGATCCAGATGACTTCTGACTGCTGTCTCGCCTGTGTGTTACTGCCTCCACCTCATGTGCACCAGCAACTGTTTGGTGATCACCAGAATGTGCCCCAGAAGCCTGACCACCAAGATGTGTGTTTCTGCGCTGGTGAAGGATGGGGAGGACAGCTGTGATGTGTCGATTGTGGCATTCTCCGAGCTCTCCTCCGAGGTGGTCTTATGGGAGGCTCTGTCCTCGAGGTGGGGGGTGGGGGGAGAGAGAGGTGAAAGGGAGTGTTGGGGGGGTGTGCATGGAGGGTTGGGGGGGAATGCACATGTGGGGGTGGAAAGGTCTCAGTGTTTGGGGGGGGGGGGGGTGTTGTCAACTCACCCGTGCTGCCTGGTGTAGATCGTTGATCTCCTTGAGGTAATGGAGGCCAACCCTCCTGGTCATGCTGTTCAAGCTGACAACTGCTGCCACTTTTTGTCCCAGGTTTACCCTCTGCCCTGTGGCTTACTCTCTGGGACCGTCAGTGGAACAGCACATCCCTCCTGGCTGTGACCGCAAACAAGAACGTCTGCAGGTCCGTGTCTCCAAAGCTTGAGGCTGGGCGTCTCGGCGCCATGGCTGCGAGCTGAGTGGGGTTGGCTGTGCAAGTGCTGCTTATGTGGTGGTTGTCCTTGTTAGTGGGGGTCTGGCAAACGCGGCACCGGCGAATCAGCTGTAGCTGATTCATTTGTAGCGTGAAGCCAGTGGGGCCTCATTAAGTGGACCAATTAATGTTCTATTGCGTTGCTGGCATCGCCATGTCGAGCGCCGGGAAGCTCGCAGCAGTTATTGCTTGCTACTGATGTGTTACCTGTGTTAGTCTAACATCGACTGCAACTGGATGCAGTGAATCGAGAAACAGGCTTCCGACACAGGAGATGGTCCAACACTGTTTTATTGAACCTGTTGATTGCTGTACATAATCTGCTGTGGGTTGACACTCTATTAACATAACTGATAACCTCCTACTGGCTTGACCAGACTAGCTCTCTATCACATGGTGATGATGTTCATTGGCCTGTGCACTGTGACTATCTCCCTAGCCGTGTCCTGAGAGAAGGAGAGCCTTAATGCCCTGTGGGATTTATAGTGGTGGTGTCCTGTCTGGTGATTGGTTGTTCTGTGTCGTGTGTGTTCATTGGTTATCCTGTGTGTCAATCACTGCCTGTCTGCATCTCATGATATACATGAGTGGATATTATGACATCTCCCCTTTTTAAAATAAATTTTGGAACGTGGCTGTATATACATGCATTACTATGTACAAGTGGGGAATGAATGAACAGGTGTACATGGGAAGGTGTCGATCAGGGTGACCTGCATCTTGCAGCTCCCTCTGCAGTCCGAATCTGACATGGCGCTCGGTGCGGCCGCTGGAGGGCGCCGCTATGCGCATGCGCAGACTCAAAACCGGAAATGCAAGAGCCCGTACCCGCAGATAAAGCTGCGTGAATCACTCTGGGTTCCTGCTAGTCCCATGCAGGTGAATGAATTACCTTATTTTTTTTTTAGGAATCTCCAGAGTAAAACTCCAGAGTTATTACGCCAGCTTGGGGACGTAGCCCCACTTTGGGAGAATCCAGCTCTAGAATTTGTCTGAGACCTGAATTTCTGTGCAGGCAGTAATCGTTAGTGAAATTGTAAGCAGTCATAGCAGGCTGTGTTTTTTAACTGAATGAGCTTGGGGATTTAAATGCCTTGACACTTTAACAGTTCTAATGAGTTTGTCCACAAATTATGCACATTCATGTCTACTTTTAATGATTCCAAAAAGACATTTACTCTTTCCCAAAGGGTTTGCAAGCTTTCACAAAGGAATCCGTGGACCTATCCAAAATGGTCCCTTACCTCTGCAAAGGGTACCGTCCCTCTCCATTGACTCCAACAGCTTTTGCTCAAATGTCTGAAGCCCATAATTTGTGTTTTCCACATACCAGTAATGACAAGTCGATCTGTTTAAAGGAATCTGCACTTTTACATGTGCAGCCGCCTCTATTAACCATGGACGTGCAAACGAGGGCGGGACCGAAGAAATCAGGGCTCTGCTGCCATTTTCTCCAAGTGGGAGGTCCCTTCTGTCCCATGAAAATGCAGGCCTCCGTGTGAAAAACCCTTGTTGAAATAATGCAGTTTGTGCTGGAATCACTGATCGTGTTCAAAGCGGAAACTCTGATCTGAGGGGCACGATTCTCCGATGTCACGCCGGTTGGGAGAGTAGCAGCCCGCGCCAGTTTTTCACGCGACGCCGTTCTGACGTGCTCCCGCTATTCTCCCAAACAGCCAAATCTGTTCCATCGTGTTTCGCGCGCAAAAACATGGAGAATCGCCCGATGCACCCAAAATTGCGAATCTCCGGCACCCCCGCTATTCTCCGGCCCGGATGAGCCGAAGTCCCGACGTCGTAACCCGTCGACGTCCACACCTCCTTTTTAAAGTCGTCAGCCAAGAGCAGTGAGGAGGTGAGCGGACCGTCTCGGAGTCTCCGCAAACTGAGGAAGGCATCCCCGAGAACGCAGCGGCCAGTGGGGGGGGGAGAGCGAGAAGTGGGAGGGGGGGAGAGAGCGAGAAGTGGGGGGGGGAGAGCGCGACTAGTGGGGGGGAGAGAGCGAGTAGTGGGAGGGGGGAGAGAGCAAGTAGTGGGAGGGGGGAGAGGGAGAAGTGGGGGGGGGGGGGGGAGAGAGAGGGAGAAGTGGGAGGGGGAAGAGAGGGAGAAATGGGAGCGAAGAGAGAGGGAGAAGTGTGGGGGGAGAGAGCGAGTAGTGGGGAGGGAAAGAGGGAGTAGTGGGGGGGAGAGAGGGAGTAGTGGGAGGGGGGAGAGAGGGAGAAGTGGGAGCGAAGAGAGAGGGAGAAGTGTGGGGGGAGAGAGCGAGTAGTGGGGGGGGAAAGAGGGAGTAGTGGGGGGGAGAGAGGGAGTAGTGGGAGGGGGGAGAGAGGGAGTAGTGGGAGGGGGGGGAGAGGTAGTAGTGGGAGGGGAGGGGGAGTGAGTGGAGTGGGCCGTCCACCCCCGGATGCAACATGTCAGCCGCCCTGCCATGGCAGGACGGTGACGAGGACACGGCCGCTGGTTGCCCTGTGGCTGATGGGCACAGCCCACTGACGCACCGGTGAGGAGGACGTTCTTAACTGACCGTTGGACGCAGAAAGGGACCAGGGGTTAGGCTGGCCGTGTGTCAGCAGCGCGACCAGGCCACCAGGACACACAGGTATCCCGTGGCAGGCGGCTGACGAGGTGTCGAATAACCACCGTCTAACATGTCGTTTCTCTGCCCCCCCACCACCCTTCTGTAGGTGACCATAATGTATTCGAACAGAACAGCTATGTTCAGCACAGTGGTTGGGGCCGCTGCACTGCAGTTGGACATCCAGCAGCGTCCACAGCCACATCCCACAGTGGATGCAGGGCCAGCTGCAGCAGCAGAGGGAATGGCCCCGGAGTGGCCCGTCGTCGCCGTACAGGCCGCAGGCGCTCATGGCCAGTATGTCCAGGGGGAGGCCGAGGGGAACATTGACCCCCAAACGCTGAGGATAGCACAGGATGCGGGCACTGATGTCGTGCAGCATGGGGGGGAGGAGGAGGAGGAGGAGACATTGATGGTGGAGCCAGGGCGCCAGAGGCGACGATCGAGGGCTAGGGTGTACCGTGCCCGGATCTCTTTCGAGACACTGCCGGACATCACCTGCAGGAGGAGACTCCAGTTCAGCAGAGAGACGGTCGCACATACAGTCACCTCGTGGCGCACTTTCCCCCACGTGGAATGGGAGGAGGACACGCGATACCGGTTGCTGTCAAGGTAACGGTGGCACTTAACTTTTATGCTACCGGCTCTTCCAGTCTCCGAGCGGGGACCTATCCGGGATATCGCAGGCATCCGTCAACAGGTGCATCTGGGATGTGACCAACACCCTGTTTGCCATCGCCGACTGCTACATCACCTTTCCCGAGGTCTGAGCAAATCAAGAAGCACGAGCCCGTGCATTTGCCAACGTGGCCGGGATACCGATGGTCCAGGGAGTGATTGATTGTGTTCATGTCCCCATGCGCCCGCCTGCAGGCAACAGGGAAATGTTCACAAACAGGAGGGGGACATACTCCATGAACATCCAGGTGGTATGCGACCCCCACATGAAGATCATGCACGTGTGCGCAAGGTTCCCAGGGAGTGTGCATGATGCGTACATTCTTGCGCAGTCATTCATCCCTGCTATGTTTGAGGGACGGACCCCCCAGCTGAGGGGCTGGTTGCTGGGTGACAGGGGTTATCCACTGAGGTCTAGGCTGATGACGCCTATACGGAGGCCTCAGCCCAACGCGGAGACCCTTTACAATGAGGCCCATGCAGCAACCAGGGGTGTGGTGGAGCGCTGCTTTGGTCTCCTGAAGATGAGTTCAGGTGCCTGGACCGCTCCGGAGGGGCCCTGCAGTACCAGCCTGAGAGGGTCGCACGCACTGTTGTGGTATGCTGTGCGCTGCATAACATCGCGATGCAGAGGGGAGATGCCCTGGTGGAGTCAGAGGGAGAAGCCACTGGCAGTGGTGCCAACACGGAGACGGAGGAGGAGGTGGAGGAGGTTGGTGGTGCGTCGGGCGCAGCACACAGACACGACCCGGGTGCTGGTAATGTCCAGGAGGCTGCACGATGGCACCAGCGAGGACAGCGGGCACGCGATGCGTTGGTGGCTGCAAGATTCACGCGTCGCGTGCGACGGCATCGCTGAACACTACCACTACCACCTGCATCGCCCGTCGTGCAGACGGATGGAACACAACTCCCAGCACCATCACCCCCGCTCCGTGTACACTGCTCCACTTCAAGATCACCCTTACCACTGCGGCACAACGGTATGGCACGCCATTGATGGCTGTGTCAGCGGGTGTGATCAGTGCCACGTTGAATGATGACAGCCCGCTCTGCGATGAGCTGTGAGCTCAGAGTCATTAGACAAAGTCTGACTCATGGCAATAGCTGAAACACCCATCTCGGTGGTCGCTGAGTTCGTCAGGGACACTCCATCATGTGCCCGCGTGGGGTAGCTGTGGGAGGAGGTGGGGGGAAGGGACTGCACACCTGGCACCGAAGTTTCACCACTCGGTCACCATCACGATCCCCGTGGCAAATGAAAAATCACACAGTCTTACAAGTTAGGTGCAATAGTGAGTTTAATGGTAAATATTAAGTCCAGATGCCCTAGCCCCTACAACTAAACTGTGCCCTTCACCCGTGCCAACTTACTATGTGTCCCTCTTCATTGCCTTACGGGCCCTACCACTACGTCTAAGTGAATCCCCAGATGGTACAGCAGGAGTGAAGGTGGACTGCTGAGAATCACATGTCTCCCCGTCGGCACTCGTTTCCTGGGGCGACCCGGCCTTGATGGGCCAGGCTGCTCCGCGGGCCATTCGGATGATGTAGTGCCGCCCTGCTCGGCCCGCTGCCCACCTGATGCACCAGGGATGGGACGGGGGGAGGCCAAGTGTTCAGGGACGTCCCGTGATGGAGTTAATGGGACGGGCCCCGGAACCTCCTCCTCCCTCGGGGAGCCCGGTGGCCCCCGGGCCTCACTGTGGGACGGAGGTGCGAGCGGGGAGGTGCCCCGTCGCCCCACCGACACCTGCCGCTGCCAGTCCTGGAGGCCTGCAACGGTATCGACCAGGGTCCGAAGGTTCGCTGAGATGGAGTCCAGGGAATGAGACATTCCCGCCAGGGACTGTGCGACCTCAACCTGTGAGTGCGCGACGCCATCCAGCACATGCGTCAGGCGGTCGATGCTCTCCGCGACTGACTGCTGGGACTGTGCCATGGCGTGCTGCGACTGGGCCATGACCTGGTGAGACTCGGCCAGGGCCCGTAGCGCGCTGGCAATGTCATGTTGGCTCTGGCGCATTGCTGCCTGTGAGAGGGCATCCCTCTCCTGGGCCATGGATGACGCGTGCACATTAAGCCCAATGCCTTGCAGAACCTGACCCATGGCCGAAACCGTTTCACCCATTGCCTTGACCGTGAACGCCACCCGTGCGGTGTCGGCCTAGGTGGCTGCCATGAGTGGCACCACTCCCTGCTCCTGGATGCGGTTTGACTCCTCTAACTGCGTCTGCAGCTGCTGGAAGACGGCCCTCATCCCATCATTGTGTCCCTGGGTTTCAAAATGCATCGGCTGTCCAGGTAGGTCGAGTAAATCCAGGAACCCGGGAAACGTCTGGCGGGCAGCTGGATGCTGGGCCTGGGCTGCCCTCCGACAGTCCAGCCCCTCGACTGCTCTGACCTCCACCTGCTGTACCGGCTCAGCTGTGTGGTGCACACCAGACCGTGACCAAGGAGCCTCATCACTTAATTGGCCAACTGAGGTGAGTGTCTCTGGGATGGTGGATGGTGTGGGAGACAGCAGTGCCGCAAGCTCTAGGTCCTCGTCCGTCAGAAATTCAGGATGGTCCTGGTCCCAGTCAGATCCCAGCGCAGGGCACACATGGCCCATGTCTGGTTCAGCGTCAGGTAAGTCCGTTGACTGCGTCGCGTTCCTCTGTGCGTCCTGCTCGAGAGTCCCGGATTTGGAGGATGGCACTCCTGGCTGACCTCCTGCCACCCTCTGGCGTGCCGCCCTGGGTGCGGTGGTTGTCGTGGATGGTCACCTGTGTGTGGCACCAGACGGGCCTGGATGTTCGGCAGCACGCCCTAGGGAACAGAATAATACAGGGTTAGTTAGACACGCTCGGCCGGGCGTAGGATGGTTCAGTGGGTAGAGTGTGAGGGCACAGAGGATGGGGGGTCCAGTGGGTAGAGTGTGAGGGGACAGAGGATGGGCTGGGGGAAGGGGGGTTGTCATGCAGGGTTGTCTCACTTGGTTCTGCACCTCCAACCTCGCATTGCGCGACCTCCCAGGTGGCAGATCCTCCAGCAAGGTCCAGTGCCCTCTGCTCGAACACTGTCAGGGGGTGCATAATCGGAGAACCCCATCCGGTTCTGTTGCGCTCCCGGCTCTTGTGAGCAGTCTTGTCCTGTTGGGGAGGGGCATAGATAGATCATGACAATTCGGCAGGTATCAGCAGGGCGTTCAGATATTGGCACAGGTTGGGGGGAAAGTTGCAGCTACACCATGGCATCTCTCCAGGGGGTCGCAGCGCTCATGTGGGTCTGTGACAACTTTGTTAACCGTCCTCCACTCACTCTCCCCCCCCCACCTCCCCCTCGTGCCCGGTGGGAGGTGGGTGATGAGGGACATGGGTGGGGGGGATGGTTGTGACCCGGGGGCACCCTCGTGGCACTTACCCTGGCAGCCCTGGTGAGGTTGTGGAGCTTCTTGCGGCACTGCTCCCCAGACCGAGGGGTCTGCCCCACAGCACTGACTGCCGTCCCCACCTCACGCCAGGCCCTTCGCACAACGCTGGAAGGGTGGCAATGCCTTCGTCTTGGGCAGATGATGCCCCTGCGCTGCTCCACCTCATCGAGGACGGTCTCAAGGTCTGTATCACGGAACCTCGGGGCAGCCCTCCGTGGCTCCGACATTTCCACCCCCTCCCTTGTTATGGTCACTCGCGCCCTTTTACGATGCGGAGCGGCGTCAATCGGGCGTCAATCGGTTGTCGCGCGCTTCTGACGTCAACTCCCCCCCGTGTTTCATGCGGCCCCGCTCCTAGCCCATTTCCGGGGCCAGAATCGATCGCAATCGGGGCCGTTTCGTGCCGTCGTTGAACTCGACCGAGTTCATGACGGCTTTCCCGAGGTGTCAGGCTTGGAACCACAATACAAACCTCAGGACTGTTCAAAACCATTCAGAAATGTTCACAGCAGCAGTGGGTTGGGTTGAAGTATTTTTGTTTACTGAGTACAGGAGTGTAAGCATGTGCCTAAACTCTGAACAATCAAAATTCAGAACATTTGGAATGAAATGACAACCAATAAAAACAACTTCAACTCAAAATGCAATTTAGAAATCAAAATATATTAAAGTTCTTGCTGCTAACGAAATGGGGATTATCTAGTCATAGAATAGCTGGGGAAAAATTGACGGCATGAATTTCTGTAATGCCATCTTAATATTAAATATTACAAATACCAACGCAATGATCTGATTACATGGCTGCTTGTATTACCATGCTTCATCTATTGCTAAACGTTGTAAAAGTTCCTTTCAAAATACTTCATCATGAAATTGTGGCCCATAAACACTTTAATCCTCTAGCCTTGGAATGTTCTGCAGATAAAAACACTCCAGAGAATGAAAAATCTTAATCTTAATTCTGGAATGTGAAATTGAGAAGTTCCAATATTGGGAATATAATGGGTGCGATCTACCTGAATGGGACAGAGTCCCGTAGCTCGCGTGATTAGCCGGGTGTTTCTCAGCACTCAGAAATATCTAACGCCCATCTGGGCTGAGGCCGCACTCAGCTCCATTTTCTTCACTGAGCAGCCCCGCTCTCCGGACGTTCTTGGTGCAGCGAGAGATCGAAACGCCATTTTTAAATGGGGTCCCGATCTCTCGAGGCCCCCAATGTGATAAGGTGTTCCTTGGGCCCCCCGCAGCCCACAACACCCACACAGGACTCCCCGGCCTGATCACCACCATGCAAACAATGCCAGCTTCGCACCCTGGCAGTGCCCCTGCCAGCTGGCAGTGCCAAGCAGGCAGCACCACTGAGGCCACTGAAGCGCAAAGAGATATGAATGGATCAAAGCTGCCGATGGTTTTTGCGAGCTGTCAATCACAAACCACTTCTCCAAAGCCATGAATGGATGGCAACAGTGGATCTGTGGGAACCAGATGCAGAAACAGCTGTACTCCTCTGAGAAGTGGACACATTGGCTGCAACGTATATATTACAGCTATTATGCTTCTCACAGCCCCTGTCTCAACTGCTCCCTAGCTTCCAGAGAAGGGTTCCTTTTCTGGGAGGGAGGGGGTTCTATGTGGGGGGGGGGGGGGGGGGGGGGGAGTATTGTGTGTGTGGGAGCTCTGTGTGTTTTGTTATGCTCTTGACGTTGCATAAGCTGTTTCCTTGATGTTCGCTCTGACAAAGGAAGGTTCAGACTTGGAGATAGCTTTACCACATTTATTAAACTGTTAACGATTCTCCTACTTGGATTTCACTCCCCTGTTAATCTTGCTTTAGCTACTCAGACTAACTAACTCGTCTGCTCCAATCCACGTGGTGCGTGTGATGTGTTTCAATCAACCCTGTCTGTACTCACTAAGTGTCTCCACTGGAAAAAGAAAGAGCATATGCGCTGTGTCCTTATATATGGGTGGTACCCTAGTGGTAGTGTCACCTCTGTGTGTGTCTTGACTGCCCATTGGTCGTGTCCTATCTTACTGACCTATTGGTTGAATGTCTGTGTGTCACGATGTCTCTGGTGCTCCCTCTAGTGTCTATCTAGGTGTAGTGTATCGGCATTAACCTCTTGTGTACTGACAATGATGCATATTACCACACTATGGCGGGGGTTCCTTTAGGCAGGGGTTCCCTGGGGGGGTCCCTCTATTACAGGGATCCCATTATTACAGGGTCCCTGAGGGCAGTCCCTATTACAGGGGTCCCTGCGGGAGGGCAGGTTGGGTCACCCCTGGACTTGGGGGCAGGGGGGGGAGGCACCCAGGCAACCTAGGGCTCCGGTGGGAGAACCAAGGGCGGGATTCTCCATTGCCCGATACTGATATCATAATCAGTGATTGGGTGGAGAATCCCTGTTTATGACCGGATTGGGAGCGGTGCCTGTTTTTGGATGCTCCACCCCCACCAAAATGGCGCCATCGAGGATTATGGCACATGACGTTGCTTCTCCCCCGATGGCGCTTGTGCTCTCAGTTTTCATCAACCTCGCATGGCGGCTGCAGACTGTGTCCAGTGCCGCCACAGTCGGGGGGGGGGGGGGGGGGGGGAGCCGTGCCGATGGGCTGATGGGCTCTTCGACGAGGGCTGGGTGGATTGGTGGGTGGTGGTCTCGGGGTGGTGAGGGGGGCTTCAGGGGACACTATCTGGCAGGCCGGGTGGATCGAATGGCATTCTTCCTCTTTTAGCATTTTGGCGGAATTCTCCAGCAGTGGGACTCTCTGGTCCCGCTGTAGTGCTGCCCCGCCAACAGGTTTCCCGGCAACGTGGGGGGGCTTGAATGCAAATTCCCATTTGCCGCCAGCAACCGGGCGCCACCTCCCACCGTCGAGAGGCTGGGAAGCCAGAGAATACCGCCGCTTATCTTCAGGAACTTGGATTTGGATTCGGCCAAGAATGAAGGGGTGAAAGCTGCTTTTATTCTGGTGGTTAAATAGATTTGGGTTGATATCAAAAACCAACATGGAACTCTTCTGGTCCCACTCGCAGTGGGAATCATCCTGGGCGTGACAGAGAACTCGATGGACAAGCAAAATGCCCATTTAATTTGGATGGGAATGACTGGAAAATCCCACCCTTTTTCCAATGGCCCAGGCCAAGTCTGCCTTAAAGTGAACCAAATGGCACTGAGGTGCCAATTCCGCTTGAAGCATACAAATTGACAAATTTATTAGAGGCTTTTGAAAAAGTAACTAGGAGGGTAGATAAAGGGGGACCACAGATGCAGGATACTCCAACATTCAAAAGATTCTCAATTATGATCAGCAATATCAGAATGAATGGCGGATCAGGTTCGAAGGGCCAAATGGCCTCCTCCTCCTCCGATTTTCTATGTATCTGTGTGTCTAAGATGTCACACAAAAGGTTAAAAGACAAGATAAGAGTTTCAGGTAATATATCAGCACAGATAGAGAAATTGTTAACAGATAGAAAGCAAAAATTAGAGATAAAGGGGACATTTTCAAGTCTGTGGCCAAGTGTCGCTCGGAACACTGCTAGGACCTCAGCTTTTATATCAACATTAATGACTTAAATATCGAGGTCAAGAGTTTACTGATGATACACAGCTCAATGGGAATGTAGGTTGAGAAGAGGCTGCAAAATGATATGAAGCCATGTGGTGGCACACAACTTGAGTATTGATGAAAAAAGAAGAGATGTGCCAAAGTTTTTTATCTTATACTCATCAGGACACTTTGTAAGAATGCCAATATAAGGGGAAATCAATTAATACTGTATGAGAAGAAACTGCTGATTGGTTGGCAATCATACCCCATACCTACATTCCTTATACCTTCGTTAATCAGCTCCCCACCGGCCCTGCCTAGCCATGGCTTCATTAATATGCTATGTGTCTAATGTGTCTAATTTTTCAGAATATTATCCAGGGCTATCTTCCCAATTGGGCACATTCACTGAGCAGTACCAGTCCTGTGGTGATGAATGGGAGAATGTGAGCTTGCAACTTCTGAATTCCCAACCATTTAAATGAGGAAGCAGGGACCAAAATCGGCATAGGAACACAATCCCCCAAAAAAGTCACACTTTCGGTGCCGGTGCCAGATACTTTTATCTGCAAAGGAAGGCATCAAATAATCTGTCGTCTGTCGATGGAAAACAAAACAAACCTACTTTTTGCACAAAAGATTCACAGCTTAGCGTACACAGTACAAATAAAAACCAGATGCATCCATGTAAATTAAAGGCAGTAATCCAGTTAAGCAGCTCAAATGACACTCAAGCTCTTGTGGTTTATGATGTCATCTAACCCCAGCTAATTTGGACGACTGTCTTATAATTTGCTGACGGGCATTCAACCTCATTTGCAGCCAGTTGAAATAAAACTGCTGCACCTTGTTTAATGTGCTGAGCTACATGTATGCCCAAAGTAAAGGGAAGCAGAAAAGGGATAATGTGGGTGTTGCCAGCAAAGCTGATTTATGGTTTGCCTTACATCTGACAGAAGTACATCTCATTTTGTTTTGAATGATCACCCTTCAGTTTGGATCCTTCCCTTGTATGAACCATTGCTCTAGTATGTAGACTACCCAAGCTTTTGGTGATATATACTATATAATAACAGCTTGGTGAGGAATTTAAACTAGTTACTCAGATTTTGGCAGAGGTTGAAATTGGAATAATAATACTGAGTCCCTGGACAATTGGCTGCATTGTTTTGGCATGGTGTTTTGATTCACCTCGTCACCAAAAACAGGGCCAGTCTCTGATCCATCTTCCTCCTACCCCCACCCAACCAGCAACCATTGCTGCTAATACTGGGCTGGATTGTCTGGTTCCGCAGCCGTGTGTTTCTCGGCAGCGCCGTTCACTGATGGCGGGATTCTTCACTCCCACCCCTTGTCAATGGGATTTCCCATTGAAGCCAGCCCATGCCACCGGGAAAAGGCGGGGTGCAGTGCCTGTGGGAACAGAGAATCCCAATGACCAGAGTATTCCGGCCACACTGTTTTTGCCATTTACGTGGCTTTGTGACTTAAAATTAACCTCAAAGAGAAGTGGCAGGACATAACATAATCAAGAGGTCAGCACGGTGGCACAGTGGGTCAGCACTGCCACCTCACGGAGCCGAGGCCCCAGGTTCGATCCCGGCTCTGGGTCACTCACTGTCCGTGTGGCGTTTTCACATTCTCCCCGTGTTTGCGTGGATCTCACCCCCACAACCCAAAGATATGCAGGGTAGGTGGATTGGCAACGCTAAATTGTCCCTTAATTGGAAAAAATTAATTTGGGTACTCTAAATTTATATCAAAAAAAGATATAACATAATCATTGACTGGACTTCCATGTAGGTGTGTGGGTCTATTTCATCAACAACATATAATGGGGTAAATTAATGGAGTAAAGGAATAAAAGGGATGGTAATAATGGGCAGCACGGTAGCACAAGTGGATAGCACTGTGGCTTCACAGCGCCAGGGTCCCAGGTTCGATTCCCCACTGGGTCATTGTCTGTGCAGAGTCTGCACGTTCTCCCCATGTCTGCGTGGGTTTCCTTCGGGTGCTCCGGTTTCCTCCCACAGTCCAAAGACGTGCAGGTTAGGTGGATTGGTCATGATGAATTGCCCTTAGTGACCAAAAAGGTTAGTAGGGGTTATTGGGTTTCGGGGATAGGATGGAAGTGAGGGCTTAAGTGGGCCGGTGCAGACTCGATGGGCCGAATGGCCTTCTACTGCACTGCATGTTCTACAAATGAGGTAGGTAACATGGATGAGAAATTGGCTAAGTGACAGGAAACAAAAAGTAGTGATTAATGGATGTCTTTTGGGTTGGAGCAAGGTTTGCAGTGGAGTTTCCTAGGGGTCAGTGTTGGGACCCTTGCTTTTCCTGATATATGTTAATGACCTAGATCTTGGTGGACAGAACATAATTACAAAGGTTGCAGATGATACAAAACTTGAAATATTGTGAAGTGTGAGGAGGACAGTGTAGAACATCAACATGACATAGACATAGATGAGGTTCAGAGCGTAAAAACGTGAAGTGATTCATTTTGGTAAAATGAATTTATGAATACCATATAAAATAAAGGGTACAATACAAAAAGAGGTGAAAGAGGAGAGGGACATGGGTGTATATATTCATAGGTCACTGAATGTGGTAGGACAGGTTGAGAGAGTAGTTAATAATGAATATAGTATCATAGACTGCAACAATAGGGGCATGGAGTAGAAGAGCAAGGAGGTTATGTCAAGACTGTATGAGACACTAGTTCAACCTCAGCTGGAGTATGGTGTCCAGTTATTGGCACTGCACTTTAGGAAGGATAGCAAGACATCAGAGCGAGTGCAGAAAAGATTTATGAGAATGGTTTCAGGAATGAGGAAGGTGATTCAAAATCACGACGGGTCCGGATATAGTAGATAGGGAAAAACTGTCCCACTCGTGAAAGGATCAAGAATGAGAGGGCACATATTTAAAGTTATTGATAAAAGAAGCAAAAGTGACATGAGGAAAAATATTTTCACACAGTGTGTGATTAAGGTCTTGTAATGCACTGCCTGAGAGTGTGGTGGAGGCAGATTAAACTAAAGCATTCAAAAGGGAATTAGATGGTTATCTGAAGATGAAGAATATGCAGGAAAATGGGGAGGAGGCAGAGGAATGGCATTAGATGAGTTGCTTATTCTGATAGCTGGTGCAGACACGATGGGCTGAATGGTGCACTGTGACAATTTTGTAATTTATAAAGAATCTAAGGTCAGGAATGTTCCTCAGAGAAACATTATACATGTTTTCATTACTTTGTGAGCATGGGATCGAAAAATAATTATGCTAACCGTAAAAAACTTGACTTACATATTTTTAACTTATCAGGGCAGTTCAAAATGTTTCACAACTATTGACTTATATTTGAAATGCAGTCACTGTTGTTACGCCGGCAAGCAAAGCAGTCAATCTGTACACAGGCAAGATCTCAAATACAGCAAATGAATGAATGATCGAATGATCTGACTTCGATGCAGTTGATTGGCGGACGAATGTCCCCATAAACTATTCATGTTTGCGGAATGTCGACATCCACTTGAGCAGAAAGGTGGGCCTCGGTTAAAGATTTCACCCAAAAGATGGCACTTCCCACAATGTAACACTTCCTCAGTGATACATTGAAGTGTTGCTTGGATAATTTCCTGGAATGGTGCTGGAATCCATATATCCCAGAGGCAAATGCATTGCAGCTGAGTTAAGCTGACACTGGTTTACATAGAACATAGAACATAGAACAGTACAGCACAGAACAGGCCCTTCGGCCCTCAATGTTGTGCCGAGCCATGATCACCCTACTCAAACCCACGTATCCACCCTATACCCGTAACCCAACAACCCCCCCCCCCCAACCCCCCCAACCTTACTTTTATTAGGACACTACGGGCAATTTAGCATGGCCAATCCACCTAACCCGCACATCTTTGGACTGTGGGAGGAAACCGGAGCACCCGGAGGAAACCCACGCACACAGGGGGAGGACGTGCAGACTCCACACAGACAGTGACCCAGCCGGGAACCGAACCTGGGACCCTGGAGCTGTGAAGCATTTATGCTAACCACCATGCTACCCTGTTGCCCCAGGTTGACATTTGGTACAGTCAACTTCCAAATTTTAATGGGCATGGAACATCACCAGACTCAGTGCAACCACCATTTATTTGGCAGTCTAATTTGCAAAAGCAAGTGAAATATTTCTTTAAAAACAGAAAATATCGCAAAGGTGTACGAGTGGGAGGGATCCTATGGTAAACTCTCATAATTCACATATGGATAAGCCTGCTAGCCATGCTATGATTGGTCTTGGAGCGTTTGATGGCACCAGCGACCCTGATAATACACAAAATGACAACTCAAATACATGTGGAAAATGAATAATGAGTAATGCAGCTGGGTGAGCCGATTCTACAGAGAATTTGCAACTCGGAAAGTCTTGACTATAGATGCATACGCCTACCACAAACCAGTTAAACTTGCTCATTTATAAACCTCAGTAACTGTTTGGACACCTGTCAATACTCATTTCCTTCCACAGCCACAGTACTGTTCATCCTGCCCTACCTCAGTCACGTCATGCATATCAAATAAAATAGCACGTTAACTGCATCCCATCAGTCATTCCAGTTGCAAGGGTTGGAAACATGGAAGATCGAATAGTGTTGAGACGATGGTAATAACATCACAGTTCCACTGGGAGAAACTTTGGATGACAACAGATTTCTCAATCAGGATGTTCAGACATTACTGGGTCATTGCGGGACCATTTTAAGGACTAATGAAGCACTACGTGAAGCTGCGTGATATTGATTCAAACAACAGAGAAATGCCTGTGACAGATTGGCCAAGGTGGCACTGGACAGGATGATGAGATTGGACAGTTTTGAGAAGCAGCTGTGATAATCACAGGTTAAGAAAAAAGTAAATTCAATAGAAATGTATCACCGGCAACTAAGCGGGTGTATTCGCACACTCCAGGCAGCTTTGCACAATATCGCCGGGAGTGGGGTCCTGACCAATCACCTTCTCGGTCAGGAAGATCATCGTGCCCAATTTATTCCATTGTTCATTACAACCTTACAAACAGCCAACCGGGCATAATATTCAAACGTGTTAATACATTTCTAACACTTAGAGCAATGCTGCAATGAATTTCTTTTAATGTTTTATTGAGAGGTTGAGAAAAAGATCCTGCAGAAACTGATCCTGTCCAATGGGTACACTGTGCTCCTTCACTGTGAGTACAAGGAGAAAGGCTGGAGGAAGAACAACCATGATGCAGACCATGACACCATGATTCAGAAGTCAGGACTTGGGGACGGGTGAGGCGGGGCACTGATGAAAAAGCAGAATGCAAATGTGGTAGTCATAGTGGATTCTATAATTAGGGGTATGGACATCATTGTCCGAAGCCAAGAATGAGAATCCTGAAGGCGTGTTGCCTACCCAGTGCCAGGGTAAGGGATATCTTAAGCAGCTGGAGAGGAACTTGGATAGGGAGAGTGTAAATTCGGTTGTTGTGATTGATGTTGGACCAAACGATATGTGGAGGAACAGGGAGGAGATCCTTCCAAAAGAGTATCAGGTGTTAGGGTTTAAATTTAAAAACTGGACCTCAAGGATATGAATTTCTGGATTATTGAACAAGCACACTGGTACAGGAAAAAACAGATCAGGAGAATTAACAAATGGCCAAAGGCCTGTGATGGGAAAGGGGGGACGGGATTCTCTGATCCTGAGGCTAAGTGTTGACTCCGTCGTAAACGCCGTCACATTTTACGACGGCATCAACAGGCCCCCAGGAACAGTGATCTTGAGTCCTACAGGGGGCCAGCATGGCACTGGAGCAACTCACGCAGCTCCAGCTGTTGATACCGGCGTCAAACAGATTCCGCGGGTCTCCGCATGCATGCTGTGGCCGGCGCGAATTCGCGCATGCGGCTGCGACCGGTGTGAACTCGCACATGCGCTAGGTGCCTTCTCCACGCCGGCCCTGTCACAACATGGCATAGAGCTACACGGGCCGGTGCGGAGTAAAAGAGGCCCCCACCAGGAAAAACCGGGCCGCCAATCGGTAGGCCCTGATCGCGGGCCAAGCGCCGGCGGGTCTGGGGCTATCTTGGCGGCCACTGGGCCCATCCCACATGGAGAATCGCTAGCAGGGCTGCGTAGCAAGGCCCCTGGCTGGTGCCGCGCCAACTCCGCCGGTGACCAGCAGTGGCCAGTGACTGGCGTCGGGGTGGTGTCGCATGAATCGCGCCAGGCCCAGCAATTCTCCGACCCGGCTCCGGGGTCAGAGAACCCCGCCCGGTGTTTTTTTTTCTTGATACATTGGCACCAGTTTTTGAACAGGAGGGATTTATACTGGTGGGATGGGCTCCACCTGAACCCCTGCATTACTCATGATGAGATGGGTAAATAGGGAGATGGAAAAATCTTAAAACTAGTAGGGGGAATGGATTTATACAAAATATAAGAAATTTAAATGTAAACAAAACAGGGCAAGACAACATTAAAAGGATCGAAGATAAGAGCAGGAGCAAGCCTTTCAGCCCTTCAAAGGAAGGGAGGAGAATAAGAGAAAGGGAATAAATGGAATTATAGAATGGGAATCTTAAAAGATGGGTAAACATAAAGTGAAAGGAAATCCTCTTAAAAGTGAGCTCAATCATGGTCCAGCAATACAGTGTCCAGCATAAAACTGAAGAGCTGGAGGCAATCGTAGGATGACTCTCACATTAGGGATTACTGAGACATGGGGTAAGATTTTACCAATCCTGTCAATGGACGTGATTTAATGTAAACAGCAGGGGCGGAATTCTCCGGGAATCGGCAGGACAGGCAGAAATGGTGCAGTGGAGTGGCGGGAACCACTCCGGCGTCGGGCCGCCCCAAAGGTGCAGAATCCTCCAGACCTTCAGGGGCTAGGCTGGCGCCGGAGTGGTTTGCGCCCCGCCAGCCGGCGTGTAAGGCCTTTGGCGCCACGCCAGTCGAGGCCGAATGAACTCTGCCGGCCTGCGCGAGTCCGCGCATGCGCGGGAGCATCAGCGGCTGCTGTCATCATCCCCGCGCATCTGCAGGGGGGGTTCACCTTCGCGCCGGGCATTGTGGAGGCTTACATGGCCGGCGCAGAGGAATAGAGTGCCCCCATGGCACAGGCTCGCCCGCGAATTGGTGGGCCCCGATCGCGGGCCAGGCCACTGGAGCACCCCCCGGGGCCAGATCACCCAGCCCCCACCCCCCCCCCCCCTCAGGACCCCGGAGCCCACCCGCGCAGCCAGGTCCCACTGGCAAGGAACGTACTCCAGTCTACACCGGCGGGACCTGCACAGAATGGGCGGAACTTCGGCCCATCAGGCGCTGCAAGCTGTCGCCGACTGGTGCGGCGCGATTCCCACTCCCGGCAAATCCCCAGCGCCGGAGAATTCGGCAGCCGGCGGGGGCGGGATTCAGGAGTGTAAATCTATACAATTCACCTCTGGCAGGAGAATGGGTGGGATTCTCCGCCCCACCGCATCGGTTTTCCGCTTACAAATGCATGGTCTCATGTATATACAATACAGTGTGTATTACGGAGTTACATTCACCACACTGAGAAAATGTTTCTCCAGCTGACGAATCTAGAACACGGGATCATCATCTCAGAGTAAAGGGTCGGACATTTGGCGTTGAGATGCAGGGAAACTTGTTCACTCAAAGAGTTGTGAAACTTTGGAATTCTCTACGGCAGAGAGCTGTGGATAGTCAGTTCTTGAGTAGTATATTGAAGGTAGGAATTCACACATTTTTGAACACTCATTGAATCAAGGGAATGTGGACAGTACAGGAAGAGGTTGAGGTGAAAAGTCAGCCATGAATATATTGAATATCAGAGTAGACTCAAAGGGTCTAACAGTCAACTTGTGCTATTTCTTATGCTATTATTTTGGTTGATTGTCTCAGGGCTTGAACACACCAGCTACGTTTCAGCAATAACAGCGTTTAAATAATGCCATCAAAATCTCAAGAATGTGGCTTGACGTCTGAAGCTCCACAGGCACGTCCTTAATCCCAACTGTTTTCTGCTATTTATTGAGACGTCATTCGAAATGAAGTGATCAACATTTTCAAAGTTAGAAAAAATTACTGGGGAGAATTCTTTGAGACAAGATCCACTCCCATTCGGAAGCAAATGGACGTATTAGCGAGAGGCAGCACGGTTTTGTGATGGGGAGGTCGTGTCTCACTAACGTGACAGAGTTTTTCGAAGAGGTCACAAAGATGATTGATGCAGGTAGGGCAGTGGATGTTGTCTATGTGGACTTCAGTAAGGCCTTTGACAAGGTCACTAATGGCAGACTGGTACAAAAGGTGAAGTCACACGGGATCAGGGGTGAGCTGGCAAGATGGATACAGAACTGGCTCGGTCACAGAAGGCAGAGAGTAGCAATGGAAGGGTGCTTTTCTGATTGGAGGGCTGTGACTAGTGGTGTTCCACAGGGGTCAGTGCTGGGACATTTGCTGTTCATAGTATATATAAATGATTTGGAGGAAAATGTAACTGGTCTGATTAGTAAGTTTGCAGACGACACAAAGGTTGGTGGAATTTCAGATAGCAATGAGGACTGTCAGAGGATACAGCAGGATTTAGATCATTAGGAGACTAGGGCGGAGAGACGGCAGATGGAGTTTAATCCGGACAAATGTGAGGTAATGCATTTCGGAAGGTCTAATGCAGGGAGGGAATATACAGTGAATGGTAGAACTCTGAAGTGTATTGACAGTCAGAGAGATCTATGTGTGCAGGTCCACAGGTCACTGAAAGGGGCAACACAGGTGGAGAAGGTAGTCAAGAAGGCATACAGCATTCTTGCCTTCATTGGCCGGGGCATTGAGTATAGGAATTGGCAAGTCATGTTGCAGCTGTATAGAACTTTAGTTAGGCCACACTTGGAGTATAGTGTTCAATTCTGGTCACCACACTACCAGAAGGATGTGGAGGCTTTAGAGAGGGTGCAGCAAAGATTTACCTGGATGTTGTGTGGTACGGAAGGTATTAGCTATGAGGAGCAGTTGAATGAACTCTGTTTGTTTCACTGGTATGACGGAGGTTGAGGGGCGACCTGATAGAGGTCTACAAAATTATGAGGGGCATAGACAGAGTGGATAGTCACAGGCTTTTCCCAGGGTAGAGGGGTCAATTACTAGGGGGCATAGGTTTAAGGTGCGAGGGGCAAGTGTTATGTATCATGGAGTTCAACCAACCTCTCCCTTTAATGTATTATTGCTTTTGAAGCACACGGCTTGGTCTCCAGGTGTGGTATTACAATTATGGCACGTGGGTTTTTAAACACAAAACAATGTTTATTTCATGAATTCAACTTAACCTTTTTAAATAAACATTGGATCACTTACCACCCCTTACTTCAAAGATAACACCGAAAATAATACAACACTAAATAATCCCTCAAAATGTTCCTTCAAACCTCCAAAAGTCTTAACACCTTTAAACAGAAACACATCAGGTTAAAGACATTACTATTATGAGTTTAAATCACCCAAATGATTCAGAAATAGTCTTTCCTGGCAGGGATCGCTGCAGATCCAGCTCTTTGCAAAACACAGACACACCCAAGCTCTTTTCCTCAAAACTGAAACTAAAACTCCCAAAAAGCAGTAGTGAGCTCAGCTCAGCTCCCCCCACCCTCTGACATCACTTCAGTAATATGAGTTGCTCTATTTCTTAAAGATATCTTGATTAAACATCCATTTCTTAAAAGTATCTCACATGACACAAGGTTTAGAGTAGATGTGCGAGGCAAGTTTTTTACACAGAGGGTAGTGGGTGCCTGTCACTCGCTGCCGGAAGAGGTGATGGAAGCAGGGACGATAGTGACATTTAAGGGGCATCTTGACAAATACATGAAGAGGATGGGAATAGAGGGATACGGACCCAGGAAGTGTAGAAGAATGGGTGCGTAGAAAGGATCTGACAGCAAGGATCTTTCTCCCCACCAGTCAAGTTACGTCTTGGTGCTTGTTTGAATGTTTTGGTGGTGAGGTGTTCTTCAAGATGAGTTTTACATGATGCTCAGTGAAAAACCTGACATGATCCACCATCTCCTTTTCCACTGGGGTCTCTAGGACATCACGTGCAGACCTCGGCCTGTTGGGCCTGTGATCAAAAAAGTTTCACCATTTAAACTTTTCCACGAGTGATAGGTGGTGCGGTGCAGTCCAGCTACTTGGAGCATTTTGCAGCAATGTGGCTAGACTCATGCTTCACAACATCAGGGCAGGTAGAGCTTAAGCACATAGTCACACTAGGTGTTGACGTACTGAGGGTCTACGCACAACTTGATGCAGACACACGCAAAGACGGCCACCATCATGGGGATGATGTTGGGTATGTTTTTTCCCTCACCACTGCTGGAGGGTTCAGCTCCCTGAGGCACAATAAATGTGGCATACCTGGTTGCAACCGGTGTCTCAACATGAAGGCACTCTCTCATTCAACCCTTCCATCTCAGCAGCAGCCACCTTTCTCAATGGCGTACCAAGTCTCTGTGCAGCTGGCCAGTCTCTCCTCAACTGGATAATAAAATCCCACATGGGGCCTACCAGTTCAGAAGCAGCTTTCAGTACCAGTGACAGGACTTCCTTGTTTTTGGAAAAATCCAGCCCACGATACCATCTACAAAATGAAAAGACTGTGGATCTTGCCCTCTCCATGTAGCCATTTTTAAGTTGTTGGCCATGTGAGTCAGATTTGGTCTTTATCATACTTCCTGGATGGCAAAAATAATCAGAAATAAATCAGTGATAAAGAAAATCATTTAAACACCTCAAAACAGTGCCTGTTGTATTGTTTTCTGGGTGGTTATGCTCTGTGATCTCTGCTTCGATAGAACCAGCTGTTCATTTTATTTTCTATATATGATATTAATAGCATTATTGTAAAATGTATTTGTTGCACAAAAGGCACAGTGCATGTCAATCTGCAACTTCAACTCTATTCATCATGGTTGATGTTGGCAAAAGTTTATGTTACTCTTATTGCAGAAACAAAATGGGAATGCATTTCTTAGAAGTGATTGGCTTAAATCATAAACATTTCTGTAATGAATGTCATAAAAGCAGGTCATCACAACTCACCTCAGCACCTTTATTTTATGTAAACTGTTGATCCTGGTCTTATATTCTCCATATAGTGGGCGGGATTCTCTGATCCTGAGGATAAGTGTTGACGCCGTCGAAAACGCTGTTGTGTTTCTCGACAACGTCAACATGGCCTCAGGATCAGCAATTCTGGCCTCTACTGGGGCCAGCACGGGACTGGAGCGGCCCACGTCACTCCACCTGCTGATCCCGGTGTCAACTGGGCGCCGCAGTGTCCGCGCATGCGCTGTGGCACCAATGTGCACATGTGCAGTGTCTCCCTTCACTGCACCGCCTCCGAAGAACATGGCGAAGGGTTAAATGGCTCGGCGCGGAAGAAAGGAGGCCCCCAGCCCGAGAGGCCGGCCCACTGATTGGTGGGCCACAATCACGGGCCAGGCCACAACGGAGCCCCCCCCCCCTCCCCCCGCCAGGGGCTAATCCCCTCCTCCCCCCTCCACAGGCCGCTCCTGGACCCTTCCAAGCTGAGGTCCCACCGGCTGAGAGAAGATTAAAACGGCGCTGGTGGGACTCGGGTTTTTTGCTACAGCCGCTCTGCCCATCCGGGCTAAGAATCGGCAGGGGGGGGGGGGGCTGCCGCCGAACACGCCAGCGCCAATGGCGATTCTCCGCTCTGCGACGGGGTCTCTCCTCCCAGCGTCAGGGCGGCGTGGCTCGATTCGCGCCGGTCGCGAGGATTCTCCGACCCAGCCCCGGGCTGAGAGAATCCTGCCCAATTAGCCTCTATAATGTTGGTTGAACAAACTAGCTTGAGCATTTAGTACTTGGATATTAATGTAATGCCCATGTGTTTTGAATCACTTTATGGCCTTGCTTCTCCCTATCATGCGCCAAGATCTGAAAACCTTCCCTCAAACTCCCCATTCATATGGCTGTCTTTTGTACAACCACCCACCCCTCCAACCCCGATTGCCTCCCCCAGTCCCCACTTCGCCCTACCTTAAGTGGGGTGCCATCAGTTGTCCAAGTCCCAAAGTCCCGAATCCCCTCCCTCAACCTCTGCCCCTTCCTTCTCTTCACAGAATTGTTACAGAATTGCTATGGGCAGAAGGAGGCCATTTGGCCCATCCTGTCTGCACCGATTCTCCGAATGTACATCATGACTTAGTGCCACTTCCCTGCTTTTTGCCGTAGCTCTGCACGTCGGGCACAATTGACCCACCCCATTGTGCCCGGTGCCGATCCCGTTGCACCAGGGGATTAGCGGGAAGGGCCAAAAGTGAGAGTTGAGCTGGGTCTGAACCAATTTGCTATTCATCTGGCCTATTCCCGTTGGTGAGAGCTGGATCTCGCTCAAAAATGGCGAGAAGCTCATTAAGCCTAATTTACATTCATTTCAATCTCATTTGTGAGATTGAAGTCAAATTCATCTATCTCCTGGGATGGAAGATCTAACTGAATGTCAGAACCCACTCCACAGCATTGTTTAGTACCATTCTACAAAAATGGGAACCTGGCAAATGACTATCAAGGGGCAGTGAGGAGGTAAGTATCCCTCTTTATTTACCAGCGTGCAGCTTAAGGGCACCAGGACATCTGCCCTAGTGCTCCGGGTAGGGTGGGAGGGGCTTCAGGAGGGCTGGAATTGTTCGGGAGGTGGGACTGGAGAAGGCCAGGATGGGGGTTGAGAGGGTGGAGGGGATTTGCATCTGTGTGGCCTTCAATCCTTCTTTAAATCCTGTGGAGACCTATAACAGGGGCAACCACTGCTACAGACCTTCTGTCCTACCAAACTCTCCCATAACAGAGCCTCATGAAAGTCAATTTCAGCTCCTTTGACTGTCAGCAGCCTCTAGCTTCACAGCTGAAGGCCATCTCAAAAGCGTCAGTAGCTTTGTTGGTTGAGAGAGCACTTCACACTCCTGAACTCTCAAGTGCCTCCTTGAAGGAACAGGTACCCTGACTTAGAGAATGATTAGTGAACTGGATGTTCTGCAAGCTTTGATGCCTGAACAGTGTGCCTGTGCTCGAGCAGTATCAGCACCATTGAGGTAGCTGCCAACACTCAAACAGTAAAGAGCAGGGCTTCACCACTGAGGGCCCTCTCGCGACAAAGTGTCAGTGTCTGGATAAGCGGAGGACAGCTGAACCCGACCTCCCTAAATTTGCTGACAGAGTTCCGCAATGTAAGTAATTCTGATCTGGCTGGGAGTGAGTGTGCAGGCGAGGTTTGCCAGCACAACAGGCCCACTGGAGGGAACTCTGAGAGAATATGGGACAGTTATAGTAAGAGTTGGGGAGGTATAGAGATATGAGGATCCCAGGATGAAAGATCTAACTGAATGTTAGCTCTCTCCTTCTCAAATTCCTTCCAGATATGGATTTATGAGGGGTAGGTCTTGCCTCACAAGTCTTATTGAATTCTTTGAGGAGGTGACCAAGCAGGTGGATGAAGGTAAAGCAGTGGATGTGGTGTATATGGATTTTAGTAAGGCATTTGATAAAGTTCAACATAGTAGGCTTATGCAGAAAGTAAGGAGGCATGGGATAGTGGGAAATTTGGCCAGTTGGATAACGAACTGACTAACCGATAGAAGTCGAGAGTGGTGGTGGATGGCAAATATTCAGCCTGGAGCCCAGTTACCAGTGGCGTACTGCAGGGATCAGTTCTGCATCCTCTCATGTTTGTGATTTTCATTAATGACTTGGATGAGGGAGTTGAAAGGTGGGTCAGTAAATTTGCAGACGATACGAAGATTGGTGGAGTTGTGGATAGTGAAGAGGGCTGTTGTCGGTTGCAAAGAGACATAGATAAGACGCAGAGCTGGGCTGAGAAGTGGCAGATGGAGTTTAACCCTGAAAAGTGTGAGGTTGTCCATTTTGGAAGGACAAATATGAATGCGGAATACAGGGTTAGCAGTAGGGTTCTTGACAATGAGGAGGAGCAGAGAGATCTTGGGGTCTATGTTCATAGATCTTTGAAAGTTGCCACTCAAGTGGATAGAGCTGTGAAGAAGGCCTATGGTGTGCTAGCGTTCATTAGCAGAGGGATTGAATTTAAGAGCCATGAGGTGATGATGCAGCTGTACAAAACCTTGGTAAGGCACATTTGGAGTACAGTGTGCAGTTCTGGTCGCCTCATTTTAGGAAGGATGTGGAAGCTTTGGAAAAGGTGCAAAGGAGATTTACCAGGATGTTTCCTGAAATGGAGAGTAGGTCTTACGAGGAAAGGTTGAGGGTGCTAGGCCTTTTCTCATTAGAACGGTGAAGGATGAGAGGCGACTTGATAGAGGTTTATAAGATGATCAGGGGAATAGATAGAATAGACAGTCAGAGACTTTTTCCCCAGGTGGAACAAACCATTACAAGGGGACATAAATTTAAAGTGAATGGTGGAAGATACAGGTTGTCGGAGGTAGATTCTTTACCCAGAGAGTCGTGGGGGCATGGAATGCACTGCCTGTGGACAGGGCCGGTGCTAGGAATTGTGGGCCCAATTAGAAAATTGATGGCGGGGCCCCTACTCTACAAAAGTAAAAATTTATGTTTGTTTATATTTCATGTAGTATGCTCGTCTTTAACCAAAAAAAACAAAACTTAAACAAAAAAAACATTAAATGCTTGATATACTAAAATTTTGAAACTTACTTACCCGGACGGAAGGATTTGGCGGCTCAGGGCTGAAGGATTTGTCGACGGTAATGCGGTGCGTTCCCCAAAAGTAAAAACTACCCTATAGTTCCTCTTAGAATACAGAAAAGGCTTCAAACGGTAACTCTGTCGCCGCTGGCGTGGGGCCCCCTTAAGGTGCGGGGCCCAATTTGATGAAATTGGTCAAATAGGCTTAAAACCGGCCCTGCCTGTGGAAGTAGTTGAGTCAGAAACATTAGGGACCTTCAAGCGGCTATTGGATAGGTACATGGATTACGGTAAAATGATGGGGTGTAGATTAATTTGTTTTTAATCTAGGACAAAAGTTCGGCACAACATCGTGGGCTGAAGGGCCTGTTCTGTGTTGTATTTTTCTGTGTTCTATATTCTATGTAGATACAAAAATGAATGCTGGTGTTGATCCCACATTGGTTGCCCTTGTTCTGCTTTTCGAATCCGAGGCAGGTAGATGCCGAAGAAGACAGCAAGTCCAACTGGAGATGGTACCACATGTGCAGGAGGCCACCGCACACCATCAAGACTCAGCCACCCATAAGATTGAGAAGGGGGCCAGAAGCCAAGGTCAACAGGTGTTGTTGGTCATTCATTGATCTGACGGACAGCATATGCCGCAGAAGACTGCATCTCAACAGACAGACAGTGCGGCACCTGTGACATGTCCTCGCGAAAATGGCACTGCCTCCCAGATGGCATTACTGACCCTGCTGCAGATTCTCCAACCTCCACGGGGTACAGGATGCCCGCCTCTCAGCCACTGCATCGAGGAGCCTGGCCAGGTCAGCATCCCCCAGGTTAGGAGCAGGTCTCTGCTCTGCCATTCTCGTGTCTTGACAAGGAGTGAGCAGTGAGAGAGCATTTAAAAGCTGCTCCCCCTTGTTAGCAGTGAGCAGCAGAGGCACAAGTCTGGCGAATCAGATGGCTAGGGAGTCAGGCATGGTGAGTTTCAATGGGGACTCGGTTTTGTGCATGGAGTGTGGCTGAATAAAGGTCGTGATCCCTCCCTCACAGCTGGCACAAAACATTCCACCAAACTCACCCAAAATGGCACTGAGTCTTTTTTTGGGTTAATCAAGACAATTGTTTCCATTCAAGTAAATGAATGCCCTCTTGAATATTACAATTGAACCGCCTCCACCACACTTCCCGGCAGTGCATTCCGAACCACTCGTTGTGTGAAAAAGTTTTTATTACATCACATTTCTTTTAAGTTCTTCTCCTAACATCTCTTCCTCTGGATCAGCATCAATTAATTTTGCCACTGTAAAGAACCTCGAGGCATAATTTTTCTCTCTGTTTTAAACATTCATTTAAATACACGTTGACGTTGTTCCGTTCCATTCCTCAGTACAGAATTCGTAATAGATTAATCGCTAAAGAATATCAACACAAACAGTGATACATCGACTGCCATCTCGAAAGATTAATGGCTTGAAATGAATCAGTGGTAAGAACAGACAAATAGTTGGTGCGTTTTTCTGGTGTTCCTCTGTCGACTATTTATGCAAGAGAGCTAACACACATGTTAAGCGAGAGGAAGGTGACAGGAACCCTGAGGTGGTTGCCTGTTATTAATCTCCATTGATAATCTCTAGCCTCAAATGAATGTTAAGTGAAAGCAGATGTTAAAGGGACTGAATAATCGCCAGTCGCATCAAACAAATAACCTCTTTTGGTTTGTTTCAAGATTTAATCTATTTGTTTTTAGATACACTAGACTTCCATGTGCAGGTGTCATGCTGTAAGTGAGATGCAACTCGAGAAAAGAGAGATATAGCAAATCAAGTGAGACTGTTCCACAGCTTGTTTCAACCAGGTGGGAGTTTGTTTCACTTTAGACTGACAACGCACCACTCGGATGATTCATGTTTGCTTTGGTGCAACTGTAAATTTAGGAGAAATAAATCCAGATAAAAGCTGCAATATAAATAAATGCAGAGGAATGGAATGTCCTCCCTATTTTTCAAATTAACAATGACGTAGGAATGAACTTGAAAATGAACCAACCCAGAGACCTATTCATTGCTTTACCACACAGTACTTCTCAGTTATATGTAATTCTTTCATCAGTAATAATAAAAAAATTGCTTACATTATGCCACTAGATTTAAGGAAGGGATATATTTTCTCTCAGCAACTGTGTCGAAACCTTATTATGTGACTGTGCTAATGTAATATTCATCCTTCTGGACATAATTCTAGATAAGGTACTTATTCGAGGCAGGTTCTACAAATGCCATTGATGTCATTAAACTCTTGTCTGTCACAACCTCAAACACCTCCAACCTTACTTGTTGCCCAAAGTGGAACAGCCCAATTCAAAATAGAATCATTCCTGCTTGTGGCGCACTTCCTTCCTGCACTTTAATATCACATTGGCGGTAAAAGAAATACTTTAGTTTGGAGGTCAAGCTGAAAGAATGTAAGCCAGCAGCATTTTGGCTGTGACTATAAATGAGGCAAAACCAGCTATCTATGGTGGAGAGAAAACAAGGGATAAAACAGCAGAGATCAAACAACACCAGATGAGGGATATAAAGATCAATGCAGTAGTGAAATTGTAAAGCTTCTGTTTCTGACAACTTACAGATTTAATTTTGTAGTTTAGGTGAAAGGACCATATAGCAATGAATTAGGATTTGCACAGTGGTGGAACTGAGCCTTGTCCTTTTGCTGCTTATTAACAGTAATTCCATAGCAGCTACATCATGCTGCATTGAACTCATGCTTCTCATTTGTTTACTGTGATTCAAGTCCATTTGTTTCCAGAAACTGTGAAACTCACTTGGAAGATTTCAAGTTCCTTGAGTGGATTTATCCATTTTACTCCTCCAAGTTATTATAGTCATGTAGTAAAGGGTATTGTAGAACTGAGCTAGTGATGTGGCAGATCCTAATATTTCAGAGATGAGTGCTGAATCCCAGATAGTAATATCTGTTGAATAGTTCCCTAAAGCAGGTGGGTCACGAGTGGGAGTTGGGAGGGTCGTAGAGTGATCGGTTGTGCGGGCCCAATCGTGGGAAGAAGTTCCCAACTGCCGCAACCGGCTTTTAAAAATGCGGGCCGTGGGCAGTTCCCGATTGGTTGCAGTGTTTGAGGGGGCGGGCACGAGGCTGGGCTGTGTGCTGGTCACCGAACGCAGAGCAATTGCGGGGGGCGTGGGAATTGGGCTGACGGGCATCCACGTGGATGCGATGCTAACAGTGGTGGCCCCAACTTGGAGCTCCGCTCTATTGCTCGTCCTTTGCGCGCTGCCCGGTTCGCCCCCCGCCACTGATCGGCAGTATGCGACCTGCGGCTACTTGGTCAATCCGTTCAACGGCCAGCACAATGTCCGTTTGCACTCCCACAATGGCAATTACAGGTCTGGAAGTGGTTTGTGACTGGGGTGGATACAGTGAGGTGGATACAGTGAGAGGAAGCCAGGCCAGGTTTCTCAGAATACTGATTAACCGAGGCCAGTCAATATGTGAACACTGGAAGAAACCTACAGTCATGACTTTGTGTCGACACTCTCTGGAAACCAGGAAGTAAGTGCTTTTGGTGAGAATGGAGCAGGAGGTGATTTGGAAGATTGGGTAGTGCAATGCAATGGAACCAATAAGAAATAGTGTGATATTGTGCATGTTTGACAAGTTACTTCATCCCCTCTAAAGTCATAATTTGTAAAAAAAAACTAAGATTGTACTTTTTTCTATAATTGGTTACATTTCTAAAGAAATGGGAATATATTTAAAACACAGTGTTTGTGTAAATGTAAGGATGCATATGTTCAACTGAGGTTTTCTAATTTTTAGCAGTAAAAAGTTATAAATTTGGAAAAATTAGTTATTAGAAATAAAGTTTCAAAGTAAAAAAAAGAATGCCGGCCGCGACCGGCCTTTAAATATGAACGATGAGTCTTTCTGCCAGAGGCAGTTGCAGAGAGAAGGTCATGCGCCCGGCACACCAATGCTTTGGGTGCAAAATAATAGAGGTGAAATTCCTCCATTGTGTAGCTGCCAACAACAGGACTGTGTGAAAAACTGAAGATGGGTAATTTTGTAATAATGTAGAGAGGGCCAGAGACACAAGCAGAACAGGATCTCACAACTAAATCTGCTGGAGAGAGCTTCCAGGAGAGTCCTCGGTAGGACAAGGCAGTGCTGGTGTGAGCTGTAACCTGGGCTCCAAGGCCTCTGGTAAACAAACAATTAAGAAGAAACTGAAATCAGGAACAAAGCAGTGTAAAGATGATTTCTTGAGGTATGGCGCTCATTGTGCCAATGCAAATCCCATGTGTGTTACATGCAGGAAAGTACTGACAAATTAAGTTTAAAATCCGCCAAATCTTCAAAGGCATTTGTAGATTCAGCATGGTGAGTTTGAGGACAAACCTCTTGATTTTTTTCAGAGCATGCAGCAAGAACTTTAATCGTCAGCTAAAGTCATTAGCAGGAATGTAATATTGAATGACGAAGCAAGAGAGATCGTGCGGACCAAGCAGGCCCACCTGCCACATTAAAGGTAAGCAATAATGGTGTGTCGCCAAGGTCGCCCGACGTGGGTCGCTGATGTCAGTCGGCATGTCTCGCGAACGTCGGCTGGCAAGGGTCTCGAAGGTCTGCCGGTTGGTAAAAATGGGTCCCGGGATAAAAAGTTTGAAAAACACTGCCTTCAAACACATTGGTTACGTTGAAAAATTGTGAAACACCTATGATATCTTTTATTAAACTAGTCATGATCCATTGCTGGTGAGAGCAGGAGCAATGATATGCCATCCCAGTATGCAATGTGGATTGGGCCTCTAGAAAAATAGCTGATGCTTTCCCCAATGTTAATGTACAAACAAAACAGCAGAGCATAGCAGCACCGAATATATTTTCATGTCCTACCCACCGCTGGAACTGTCTCGGTGGTACGGACAATTTGATGGACCATTTAAAGGTCTGTTTTTTTTTAAATTTAGATTACCCAATTATTTTTTTCCAATTAAGGGGCAATTTAGCATGGCCAATCAACCTACTCTGCACATTTTTGGGTTGTGGGGGCGAAACCCACGCAGACACGGGGAGAATGTGCAAACTCCACACGGACAGTGACCCAGAGCCGGAATCGAACCTGGGACCTCAGCACCGTGAGGTGGTTGTGCTAACCACTAGGTCACCGTGCTGCCCTATTTAAAGGTCTGTTAACCTTGGAGGGGAATTACTGGTCTCGGGAAGATGCGATCGGGAAATCCTACTCCATGTTTGATCCTCAAAATTTGATTCCTTTCTCTAGCATAAAGAGCACTACTCCTGGAACAAGGGACATGTACATTGAGTATCAATTGTTACACAGGCTGCTCATCTAACAGGCACAGACTGAATCCTTCCTTTGTTTTATTCCGTTATGGGATGTGGGCGCCGCTGGCTAGACCAGCATTTATTACCCATCCCTATTGCCCTGAAAAGGTGGTGGTGAGCTGCTGTCTTGAACCTCTACAGGCATGTGGTTTATTTTAACACACGGTGCTATGAGGGAAACAGTTCCAGGATTTTGACCTAGCGACAGTGAAGAAATGGTGATATATTTCCAAGTTAGGATGGTGAGTGACTTGAGGGTAACTCCCAGGTGGTGATGTTCCAATGTATATGCTACCCTTGTCCATCTAGATTGTAGTGGTTGTGGGCTTGAAAGCTGCTGTCCAAGGAGTTCTTCCTGTGCATCTTGCAGCTGGTACACACTGCTACCATTATTCATCGGTGGTGGATGGAGTAAATGTTTGTGGAATGGGTGCCAATCAAGTGGGCTTCTATGTCCTGGATGGTGTCGAGCTTCTTGAGCGTTGTTGGAGCTGCACTAATCCAGGCAAGTGGGGAGTATTCCATCACACTCCTGACTTGTGCCTTGTAGATGGTGGCAGGCTTTTTGGGGAGTCAGGAGGTGAGTTAGGAGCCACAGGATTCATAACTTCTGACCTCTTCTTGTAGCCAGAGTATTTATATGACTGGCCCAGTTCAGTTTATGGTCAATAGTAACTGTAAGGATGTTGATAGTAGGGCTTCAGTAATGGTAAAGCCTTCAAGGGAGATGGTTGGGCTCTTTCTTTTTGGAAATGGTCATTGTCCAGCACTTGTGTGGCGCAAATGCTTCTTGTCACCTGTCATCCCTAGCTTGAATATTGTCCAAGTCTTGTAGCATTTGGACATCGTTTTAGTATCTGAGGAGTCCAAATGGTGCTGAATATTCTGCAATCATCAGTGAACATCCCCACTTCTGATATTATAGAATATAGAATATAGAACAGTACAGCACAGAACAGGCCTTCGGCCCTCGATGTTGTGCCGAGCAATGATCACCCTACTCAAACCCACGTATCCACCTTATACCCGTAACCCAACAACCCCCCCCTTAACCTTACTTTTTTTTTAGGACACTACGGGCAATTTAGCATGGCCAATCCACCTAACCCCGCACATCTTTGGACTGTGGGAGGAAACCGAAGCACCCGGAGGAAACCCACGCACACACGGAAGGAAGGTCATTGATGATGTAGCTGAAGATGGTTGGGCCGAGGACACTACTCTGGGGAATTCCTGCAGTGATGTCCTGGAGCTGAGATGACTGAGCTTCAACAACCACAATAATTTTTCTTTATGTTAGGTATGACTCTAACCAGCGGAGAGTTTTCCCTCTAATTCCCCTTAACTCCAGGATTCTAGGGATTCTTGATGCCAAACACAGTCAAATGCAGCCTTGATATCAAGGCCAGTCATTTTCACTCACTTCTGGAGTTCACTTCATGCTTGAGCAAGGCTGTAATGAGGTCAGGAACTGAGTGGCTCAGGTGGAACCCAAACTGAGCTTTGGGTTGGCTTTGTCCTGTTTCTTATGTACAGGACATACCTGGGCATTTTCTAAATTGCTGGATAGATGCTAGTGCTGTACCTATAGTGGAACAGCTTGGCTAGGGTCACGGCTAGCTCTGAAGCAGAAGTCTTCAGTACTATTGCCGCAATATTGCCAGGGCCCATAGCCTTTGCAGTATCCATGTGCCAGTCGCCATTTCTTGACATCATATGGGGTGAATCGACTTGGCTGAAGACTGACATCTGTGATTTGGGGGAAGTCCAGAATAGATCGAGATGGACCATCTATTCAGCACTTCTGGTTGCAAATGTTTTGGTCTTGTCTTTGCTGTTTTCAAAAGCGTTTTACTTTGGCCTGGTGGTAGTGCCACACAATATGATGGAGAGTATCCTCAATGTGAGAACAGGATTTTGTCTCCACAAGAACCTTGCGGTGGTCATTCTCACCAATCCATTCATTGATAAAAGCAACTGCATGTTGTTTATCCCTCGTGTTGGTTCCCTTGCCACCTTCTGTGCACCAAGCCTAGCAGCTGTGTACTATGGGACCCAGCTATCTCAGTCTGTGGTGGTACTACCAAGCTACTCATGGTGACGGACATTGAAGCATCCACCCAGAGTATATGCTGCGCCCTGGCCACCCTCAGTGTTTACTCCAAGTGGTGTTCCAACATGGAGGAGTACTGATTCATTAGCTGAGGGTGTGTGCAGTATGTGGGAGGAGGTTTCCTTTCCCATGTTTCACCTGATGCCATGAAACCTCATGGGATTTGGAGTTGATGTTTAGGACTCCCAGGAAATCTCCCTCCCCACTCTATTCCACTTTGCCACCACCTCTGCTGGCTCTTTCCTGCCATTGGTCAGGGCATACCCATAAATAGTGATGGGGTTTCTTGGATGTTGCCTGTAAACTATAATTCCGTGAGTGTGACTATGTCAGGCTGTTGCTTAACTGGTCTGTGAGGCATCAGGAGTGCACTAGAATAGTTGAGTCTTGTGGTAACCAGTGAGAGGTTCAGCAACAGCTGATGAGCGGATGAGCTCACTGTGTCTCCTGTCTGCCAAATAATGCAGAACAGGAGAATGCAATTATTTGACCTTCTGAACCTATTGAAAAAGATGGGGCTTCCGCCACTTAAAGCATGCCAGGAAAACAGAGAAAAAATCTGAAAGATCAGTTCCAGATAACAGTGATGTGGCTACAAATCCCTAAAGCCCTTCCAGACTGACTACATGAGACAGCCTTGCATCAGGTCACTATCATATGATCAGCCTCTCACCCACATACTGACCTCTCAACATAAATGAATATGTCCAAAAAATTCCATTATTGCAGAACAATGAGCCTGCACCAACACTAAATACTTCCACATCTGAAAAATCAGCTGACTTCGCCCTGTCTCAGCTCATCAGCTGAACCTCTCACTGGTTACCACAAGACTCAACTATTCTAATGCACTCCTGGTGGTCTCCCACATTCTACCCTCTGTAAGCTTGAGGGCATCCAAAACTCTGCTATTTGTATCTTAACTCATGGCAAAACCCATTCCCCTATCATCACCACACCCCCCACCACACCCCTTCTCACCCCCTCCCCCAACCCCGCCATTCCCGTTGACATACATTGGTTGGCCAAGCAACACCGTGATTTTAAAATTCTCATCCTTGTTTTTAAACCTTTAACAATCTCATCCCTCCCTATCTCCTCCAGCCCCACAACATATCTGTGCTCCTCTAATTTTGACCTTGTGTGCATCCCAATTTCAATTGCATTGGTGGTCGTGCCTTCCGTTGCCGAGGCACCAAGCTCTGGAATTCCTTCCTCGAGCTCTGTGCTTGTATAACTCACTTTACTTCTTAAGACATTTCTTAAAACATACTCTTTGTCCAAGTTTTTGGTTGGCTGACCTAATTCTCCTTATGTGGCTAGGCGTCAAATTTTGTTTTATAATGTTCCTGTGGAGAGCCATGGGACATTTCATTCTGTCAAAGGTACTATATAAATATAAGTTGTCTTTGGTGTTGCTGTCTGAGATGTAACAGTGAACTTTTCACAGCTTAGGCAAGATCGTGAGCAGAACGATGCGACTGTCCGAGGAAATTACGGCATGGTGTGAAAACTGGTCCAACTCAATTATGCTTTAATTTGCTCAGTTGTTTAATATGAAAAACTGTCCGATAAAAGCAAAATTCTGCAGATGCTGGAAATCTGAAATAAATACAGGAAGTGCTGGAAAACACACCAGACCTGGAACACATCAGATCTATGAAGAAAGAAGCAGTTTTGAGTCCGATATGGCTCTTCTTCAGAACTGAGAACATTTGGAGAACAGCTATTGGGTGTGATTTAATAGCCGTGCTTAAGCAAGAGTGCGGTAAGGGCCTTTAAATCACGGGAGAGGCCGAAATTGAGAACCATGCCGGGCGCCGATCTGTTTGCGATTTAACCGGCCCACACTCTTTGGTAAAATTACGATCCCGCCGGAACATGGCGAGTAACCAATAATTACCACTTAAGGCCAATCTCCATACAATTAACAGGAGTGACCCCCCTATCTAATGGCCCCCATGATGATCTAACCATCTCCCCAGCAAGTGGCCACAAGGAGGCCAAGAAGTACGCCTTTTTAAAAATGTGAAGCTGGCGAAAGGGCTGATGCTGGCACCTGAGACGATTACGGAGAGGAGGTGGTTGCCCATGGCTGTGGCTGAGGGACGGCGTATGGGGGGAGATGGTTGTCTCAGCGCCTGCAGTCCACCATTTTTCCCCCAGATCCTGTGTTCCCGTTTCGGGGGCAACCCCAGCCAGCTTGCCCCACTGACCACCCATAACTCCCTCTGACTACAGAGGCCTCTGGCCAAGCGGCTGAGGGCTATTGCTAATTGTGAATTGCCAATCGTAGTTAAGTGAGCACTTTACACCCCTCAAGTGTATCCCTGTGGGTAGGCGTGCCCTGTAGCGTGTTGGAGATATTGCCTAGCATCACAATCAGACCGTGATGCCTGTGCCTGAACACTGCAGGAAGCAATACCACGGACGCAGCAGCCAACATCCAAGCACCCAAGGACTGGGTCCCACCATTGGGGACATTTCCTCAACCAGAGGATGGGCGTGTGCACCGTGGAGGCGTCTGGCACCCAGTCCAACTACTTTTACATGTGGATGTCTGGGGTGCAGCGTGTGGAGCCCTTGACAGGGGGCCCACCACGGCCGGGTGTGTGTGGGCAGGGCCTGTATCAGATAATGACAATATAAACAATAGTAGGCTCGGGACAAGGTACGTTAAAAGGGCTAGCCTTAAGACTTTGTACCTGAATGCACAGAGCATTCAAAATAAAATGGATGGATTAATTGCGCAGAAAGATGTAAAGATGTATGATATAGTTGAGATTACGGAGTCTTGGCTTTAAGATGACGACGGATGGGAACTATGCATTGAGGGCTATTCAGTTTTTAGGAAGGACAGGCAGAAAGAAAAGGTAGTGGAGTTTTATTGTTGATTAAAAAAGATATTGATGCAATATTAAGGAAAGATATTAGTACAGATGATGTGGAATCTATCTGGGTCAAGTTAAGAAATATCAAGGGGCAAAAAGCATTCATAAGCGTGCTATGCAGATCACCAAACTGCAGTGGCAATGTTGGGAATAACATAAGACAGGAAATCAGAGATATATATGATAAAGTAACTGGCTGAGGAACTAAATTTGTACTTTGCTTCTGCTTTCACAAAGGAAGACCACGCCTTCACATCACGTGCAGATGTGAGCAAGCACTCAGCAGACAGGCCCGGTTCATACTATGGCATAGATTGAGACCACCAGATTGTGCCACAAAAGCCTGTCCACTACTGTTGCCCACTGAGGTGTGTGTCTCTGCATTGGTGGTGGGTGGGGATTTCAGCTGAGCCGTGAATATGAGCTCCCCTCTGAGCTGTTCTCATGGGAGGCAAGGTGGAGGGAGGAGGGTTGCGACCACCTTGGATGGGCCAGCATAGTCGGATGAGGATCCTGTGGGAGAATCGGTATGTGGTCAGTGGGAGAGATGGTTCGGTCTGCAAGGCATGAACAACTCATATGTGACAGGTCATCTAGGTGGTGGCCAGTGAATCCTCACCTTTGCGCCGCACACCAACCTCTACATCAGTGACAGTTCTGTCATCGGCCACCCCTGCGACCTCCAGCACCCGTTCCTCATAGGGGCTGTGGACTCTGATGTCCTGCACTCTTCCGCCCATCTGGACCCTCTCCCGTCTGTTGTGGGCCAACTTCTCCTGCGGGGCACAGAGGGGGCATCGTTCATCTCAGGCGTCTGGGGGGGGGGGGGGGGGGGGGGGGTTTAAGGGGGGGGGGGGAGATGGGGCATATGCAAGGAGTTGGGGAGTATGTGAGATAAGGAGATGGGGGATGGAGTGGATGGGTGAATGGGAGGATGGTGAGAGAGAGGGTGGGGTATGGGGGTGGGGCAGCATGGGGACGACACAGCTGGACATGGGAAGGCCGGGGCAGGGAATGGTGTTGGACGGGAATGGTGCCAGGCGATCCCGGGATGAGGGAATGGGATGGTAGGGGTCAGTGTCATCCCATCTATGCGGCCCGGTGGAAGTCTTTGACCTTCTTCCGGCATTGGGTCCTCCTGATGACGCTCCCCGAACTGATGGCCGCTGCCACTTCTTCCCAGGCAGCACTGGCTGCCCTATGGTTGACCCTCCGAGGCGCTCGGGGGAACAGGGCATCCCTTCTGGCCTCTACCTAGTCCAACCATCTGCCCAGGTCAGCATCCCCAAATCGTGGGGCTGGTCTCCTCGGTGGCATGGCTGCCAGCTGAGAGCGGTTAGCTGTATAGAAGCAGTTTAATTGCTGCTCTCCCTTGTTAGCAGACAGATGGTGAGCGCGGTCCTGGCGAATCAGCTGGCAGGACCGTCATTTCAGGTGTGAAGTCCATATGGCCTCGTTCATTGGTTCAATTAATGTTTTATAGCAGTGACAGCCTCGCCGGTCCAAAAGTTGGAAGTTTGCGGTAGTTCCTGCTCACTACCACACTTAGAAACGTTTCCGTTAAATTGCACCCATTTAGTTTTTTCTAAAACAGCATGACAAAAGCACACATTTCCAGGCTGTTCCCATCCATTGTTTCCAGAACACTGCAATCAAATTATCAATGATTAAAGTAGCAACTGAATCGCGACTTATTTTATCTTTACAGCTGCATTGATTCTTGAAAGTTACGTGACTTCCTGCACTCTGAATGTAACAGTATTTGGCTATTATTGGGAGTGGTGATGCATTGATCGTCTTTGCTGGTGTGTGCCAGACAACTGAGAAAGCCCTGACATGCACACATGCACTGTAATTGCCCAAGAAGTTTAAACTTCCGGTGGACTGATATATGAGGCTGGATTCTCCGTTTCAAGGACTATGCCCCCACGCCATCGTAAAATGGTGGTCTTTCAAGCCAGAAAAACTGGTGTCAAAAGGCCACATATTCACAGCTAGCAGGGACCCGTCGTGAAACTCGCAGCTTTGGCTGCAGATACGGGCACCCACACCTCCGGGTCAGAGGCCGCGCATGCACACGGCAACAGCCTCCAGTGGCCACATTGTGCTCCATGCCGGACTCAGACCGCGGAGCTGGACTCGTAAATAGTGCCCCCGAACGGCCGTGCGCCCGACCTGGACCAGTCACCCAAAAATAGCCCGGTCCCGTATCAGGCCTCCCCTGCCCGCCGATCGGCCCACCCACGACCATGGCAGCCGTGGACAGGGTCCGCAGCTGCCACACGAGTATCCCGAACGGCAGGACCATATTAGATCCACGTCATCGGGACTTCGGCTGGTCAGGGCCAGGGAATAGCATGGCGGGCCTCAAGCAATGACCTCATGCAGGGGATACGTGGTGCGGCGTACTTCCCGGGTATGCTGTTTTTCGGGGGTCGGAGAATCGACGAACCAGCGCCGATCCCGATTCCATGCGTGAAAGTGGATTCTCCGCCCCGGCGCCGGATGCGATTTTGCCGTCAGGGTGCGGAGAATTCAGCCCATGCTGAAAAATGAAATGAAAATTGTTTATTGTCACAAGTAGGCTTCAAATGAAATTACTGTGAAAAGCCCCTAGTCGCCACATTCCAGCGCCTGTTCTGGGAGGCTGGTACAGGAATTGAACTGTGCTGCTGGCCTACCTTGGTCTGCTTTAAAAGCCAGCGATTTAGCCTGTGCTATACCAGCCCCTACTGCCTGGAATCTTGTGTAAATGTCTGATCTCAGTGGCAGACCTTTGGGCTAGTTACGTGTGACTGAGCCAGATACTTACCCTAAAATTGTGACACAGTTTAGTCACTGGTGTAACTCAGTGGTTAACAGCACACCCAATCCACCACTCCCACTCATACCTCCCTCACTACATCCCCAAACACACTCCAAAGCCAACCACTCACCCCATGACCTGACTGACCAACTGATCACCCACTCACCCACCAACCTACCGACCCCACTGAAAGACGTGACACCTTTAAAAACGTATCTGAATAAGGCCAGTGTAAAAGTGGGTGCACCTTCTGCACTAGTTCTCTTCGTCAGGTTTCCCTGGATCACTGCAGCAAGGCTTCACTGTTCCAGCTGCGATCAGAAGTCCCAGCTGGAAGGGTGCAAAAAGGTCAGCACGCAACGATCTGCCCATCATCGATCATTGGAAGCTCTGCCCCTAATTTCTTTATCTTCTGTTAACACTTGAGGGATCCTTTGTGTGGCAGTTTAATGGGAAAAAATGTTCATTCATAAAATTAGATTATCAGAAAGCAAAATATCTGATAATATATGATAGATATATATAATTACTTCTGCTGCAGATTTCACAAAGAGCATTATGTGCCTGGAATATTTCCATTACTCACTGTTGTTGACAAGCTCACTACAGAGCCTAAATGCAATTTTTGTTGGAAAGGCCACAAGAATTTTATTATGATGTTACTTCTGACAAGCAACTGTTAGTGAACACTGCTCAAAGAAACCGATAAAGCACTCCAGGCTGTTCTAATTAGACTTGTGATGCATGTACACTGCACCGGCACAATATCTTGCAATTTTGTATTTTGCGAATTAAAGCCTGTTAACTGTCCCTCTGCATTAAGATTTTCACTCTTAACATGCTGTCTATAGTCTATCATTCCCCTCTATTTCCAGCACTTGTTTTTTGCTCACTGAGAGTATACGTAAATCAAGATTGTGACCATTTTGAACAGCTTCCCAATATCCCGGCCAGAAGCAAAGATGGCATCCAGAATGGACCATAAGTGAGAGATGCAACTCCTGCAAGTGAGTAGCGGAACAGGCTCATAGGGCCAAAAGGCCTCCTATCATCTATTTATCTATGTAAATGTATAAGCCGGGATTCTCCGAGGGCCTCCCACCAGCAGAGGGAATCCTGATGGCCCATTGAATTCTACTTCGGTCTAAAAACAGGTTCAGAGTCTCTCAGCTGGCCCTGACAGCCCCAACGAGCTTTACGATGTCCCAGGCAAGCTTCCTGACCAGACCTGATGAGAACATGCAAATGGCTCAATAGAGCTGTTTGCATGCAATTTACGGGCAGACCAAATTAACCTGACTCGTGGGGCACTCTCTCCCACTCCTGCTGAGAGTCCCGTTGGTGTGAATTGGTGCACGTCCTGAAAACAGGGACCTGGCGACTTGGAGGGGCGTCCTTTAAAAACAATAAATGTGCCAGCATTTATTGCCCATTCCTAATTACCGCTGAGGGGGCAATTAAGAGTCAACCATCTTGTTGTGGGTCTAGAGTCACATGTCGGCCAGATCACGTAAGGATGTCAGATTTCCTTCTCTAAAGGACATTAGTGAACCAGATGGGTTTTTACCACAATTGTCAATGGTTTCATGAGGACAAGAACCTATCAGAGAGATAAAGTCCAGCGAGAACTCTGGTGTACCATTGAATGTACTGAAAACTCAATTGAGCGTAAAAGCTTTTCTTAATGCTATTGAATGGCACGTCGGGGTCATTCCTATCGCCTTGTTGCACGCGACTTGGCGACTTGGCGTTGGGTAGAAGCCGTTCAATCTTTGAGAGGCCTCTCGCGAGATTTACAATGCTCGAAAAACCACCCGTGATTTAACGGAGTGTTGCGAAACGTTACAGTTTGGATCTCACCCTCACTGGCCGTGATCCAGATCAGCATATTTAAATGAGCTTTTCGGCTCATTTAAGTATGCATTTGCAGGATTCTCCCGGCCCCCGGGACCTAATGTCTGTGCTTGGGAAATCTCGCCAGGGCACCATTTAGTACTGGTTTCCAGAAATGTGGACCAGACGTAATGGCACCTGGAGGAAGGTCTCTTCGGCCATCAGAGGCCCACAGGTGGTCGGCGAGGTGGTACCCTGGTACTCCCTCTTGCACCTGGGCACCTTAGCACTGCCAGCTTAGCACCCTGGTATACCACCTGGGCATCTTGGAAGTGCCACCATGGCAATGCCAGGGTATCTATGTGGTACTACCAGGTTGGCAGTGGTGGTACCAGGATTGTAGTGATGGGATGCCAGGCTGGCAGTGTCAAGGTGCCAGGGTGACATGATGGCTTTGCCAGGGAATGGGCTGGGGGGGCCTTATCAGGTGGAGGGGGGTGACAAGGTGTTCCCGGGTACCTCCCCGAGGTTGGGGGGGGGGGGGGGGCAGCGTAGATGTGGGGGTGTCAAAAATGGGGGGGATGGGGGGTTGACGAAGGCCTCCAGACAAAATAGCGCCCCAATCTGCAAGGAATCTTTCCTGCTGGTCCCGAGGCCAAAAGAAAACAGAAAAGTGCCGTTGAAGAGGGGATGTTTCTTGGTGCTGCTGGGTAGAGGGGTCAATTACTAGGGGGCACAGTTTTAAGGTGCGAAGGGCAAGGTTTAAGGAAGATGTACGAGACAAGTTTTTTATACAGAGGGTAGTGGGTACCTGGAACTCCCTGCCGGAGGAGGTGGTGGAAGCAGGGACGATAGTGACGTTTAAGGGGCATCTTGACAAATACATGAATAAGATGGGAATAGAGGGATACGGACCCCAGAAGTGTAGAAGATTTTAGTTTAGATGGGCAGCATGGTCGGCGCAGGCTTGGAGGGCCGAAGGGCCTATTCCTGTGCTGTACTTTTCTTTATTCTTTTTTGTTCTAAATATGCATAAAACCAGACGTAGATTTTTTTTTCCAGTTAAATCGCACCCTTTATGTTTGATCCGTATTGTCATGTAAGAAAACTCAGTATCCAATTTGTATACAAGGCTCTGCAAATACTAATGGGTTAAATATCAAGCTAATCTGTTTTAGTGATGTTCATCATTGGACAAATATTGTTGACAGATAAATATTCCTGAGCTGAGGTAATCATGTTTCTAGAGTGGACCTTGGACTGAAAATCTGCTAACTCAGAGACAGGAATTCTACCTCTGAGATAACCCTGGCACCTAAATAATATCTCAGATCTCTGGAACTCGAGAATCTCACAAAGTCCCTCTTAAATCAAAGGTGAATGTTATCATAAAATGTTATCAGAACCAGGAAGTGAGTTTATTAGTTTTTCTACTGTGACTTCTCCCTCTCTACAATCTAAAGATTAGACATTGATAACACAATTTTTACCGATTCAATAATAATGTTGTCTCTCAGGCACTCGGGTATGCGGGCACACAGAAATCACAAAGGCATTGTGCAGCACAATAAAGAGGCCATGCACCATCTCTCTTCAAGATGCACCCCACATACATGGCGGCCCAGCAATCCTGAATATACCATACAGTGGAATAAATAAGTTATTCTCTGCTTGATGGCTTCTTCTACTTGACAAACCCTCAATCTATGGTGGCATCTGGTTAAAGCCATTTTCTGGTTTAGCTTGTTCTCCAACAGTTGAACCATAATAGAAATCCATGGAGATTAAATTAGACTTTATGAGGGCCATTTTGTTGGATTTGTAATGGACAGGTCATGACTGATGAATTTGCTTGATCTTTATTAAGAGATGACTAAAGTGGTAAACAGGAGAAAGTCCAGGGATGTTATTTGCATGGACTTCCACAGGTATTTGATGAAGTCCATCATAAGTGATTGTGAACTAAAATTGAGTCTCAAGAAATTATGACAAACGATAAGGCGGAATTCTCCAGCACCGCTGTGACAGGTTTTCCCACAGCGGAAGTAGCTCGCAATTGGATTCCAGTCGATGGCGATTTACATTCCTTGTTCGTGCCACCATTGAAGTACACCCAGTGGGAATGGATTGGATGATTCCACTGGCAGGAAGGGCTGATGAATTCCACCCATTGACTTGGTGAGGAAATTCTGAGCAGTAGGAGACAGGAATAATGGAGAGATATATCTTATGACATACTGTGACCATAATCTGTGTTACGGTCTCAACTGTTCACATCAATTTTGCATTCAATTTTGAAAATGACAGAATGAAAGGTGGTATTGTAAGCAGCATAGATGGAAGGGTAAAACTACAAACCGACATTGATAGATTAGTGAACAGTCAAAACTGTGGCAAATGGATTTCAAAGGCAGCAAATACGAACTCATTCACTTTGAATCTACAAAGGATAGAAGAGGACACTTTCTAAGTGATAAAATGTTAGAAATAGTGGAGATCCAAAAAGACTTGTAGGTCCAAATACAGATCATGAAAATATCAAGAAGATACAGTAAAGAAGCAAAAAGGTTGATGGAATGCTGGCCATTGTATCGACAGCCAAGAATACAGAGAGTTAGAAGTCATGGTTCAACTAGGCAAGGGCAGGTATATGGAATTAGGTCACAGATACATGATCGCACTGAATGGCAGGACAGGCTAAATGGCCTACTCCTGTTTGTGTGTGCCTGTGATCTATGTTATGACCCCTGTTAAACTAACCAAAATGTGTCTGTGATGCACACAGACTTTCAATGGGAAATGCATCAGATGTCATACTTGTAAAGGGAATTTATATTCATGATTCATAAAGGGAGTGCACACCTAGTGACCAGCAGTATGTGCAGAGCAGGCAGATTATGACGTTAATCAGTGTGAAGTGTTGATTTAACGCTGGCGCTACCATTTTGGAGACTCACAATGCAGCCTGAACCTTTCTTAATCTTGCATGACTGAAAATAGATACAACCACATTAACAACACACCCATCATACTATTTAAATGAATCATAAAATACATCAATGTTTGCTGCTGGATTTTGTTTCTTCTGGGAGCTGTTCCAATTCCACACATTTGCTGCTTTTCATATTTGTTCAAAGTTTCCAAAGTCTACAGCTGAAGATGCTTTTGGCGACTTGAGGCTGGTGCACAGTTGCTTCCAGACATGGATAGTCTAGAAAGGCTCCTTTTGGACAGAGTTGGAAGAATGAAGAGAGGTCATGCAGAGCAGGAGAAGCTGTCAGAAGATGAAAGAGGAGGGTGGGGAGAAGGGATTTTAGCAAAGTGTCTTGCAAAATGCCCAGCATTTTCCTCAACAGGATTTAAAACAAGCAGGTGTGCGTCTCTCCCTCGCATTCATTCCTGATGCTCTCTCCTGCAAATAAAAGAGAAGTCAGTCAATTCGACAGAAATCAATCAATATATTTGGATGATGTGGTTGTGAATTATGAGGTGTGGGTGTGATACCGGTGACAGTGTTAAAGTACATGAGGGCAAGGTAAAATGTATAAATGTCAGGTAGAAATCCTGATGAGTGGAAGTTGTTGGTTTGTGAGTGATAAAGGGATGTTGAATTGAGCATTGGCTGAGGCTAGTGGTGCAGTTAGTACATATGACATTTGACGATGGGCTCATGGTCCTGACAATTCATGTCAGATCATTTAACTTCTTCTTGCACTGCATTTAAACCACAGTTTAACATTGTCATCTGCCACTGTCCCTTCCTGCTACCTCTCAAACTTGTGTTGGAGATCCTCCTACCCCCCCCCCCCCCCCCCCCCCCCCCCCCCCCCCCCCCGAGAATACAGGATATCTCTCATCCTTTCGACCTCTTCCAGCAAGTTCTCCAGATCATGCCTGTAAATATTAGTGCACACATTCCCCCAAAGTCACCCATTGCTGAATCTTCCACAGGACAATATTCAGAATGATTACAGCAGCCGTAATGTACCTCCCCTCTAAGAGATACAGGCTAGATTTCAATTGTTCTAGATATTAGGCCTCCTGGTAAAGCGTCCAGCCCATCAATAGAATAGCGCATGCAGCGATCACAGACCACACGAAGCTGGCGCCCTGCCTGCAGTGCACTTAATAGGCCAAGTTTAATCATGCATCACAATCCCTGTACCATGCTCTGGGGTTGTCCAATTTAACTCCCTGGTTAAAACAAGAAATGCTGGAAATCCTCAGCAAGTCTGGCCGCATCTATGGAGAGAGAAAGAGGCTTAGCATTTTAGGATATGTTCCAGACCTGCTGAGTATATTTTCTGTTTATTTTCACATTGCTAGCATCTGTAGTATTTTACTTTTTTCAATAATAATTTTATTAGTGTCACAAGTAGGCTTACATTAACACTGCAATGAAGTAACTGTGAAAAGCCCCTTGTCGCCACATTCTGGTGCCTGTTCAGGTACACAGGAGGAGAATTCAGAATGTCCACTGCATCTAACAAGCAGGTCTTTCAGGACTTGTGGGATGAAACCAAAGAGCCCGAGGAAACCCACACAGATACTGGGAGAACGTGCAGACTCAGCACAGACAGCGTCCCAAGCCGGGAATCAAACCCAGGTCCCTGGCACTGTGAGGCAACAGTGCTAACCACTGTGCTACAGTGCCACCCCTACTAGCCCTTATGTGCTGGTGTGTTCTCATCTGTACATGATCGCATTGCACATTGCAACTGACGGTAGGCTATCCAGCAGTACTGTCATTGGCCTTTTACCTATGCTTGGTTGTCTCCACATGACAAATATGAACCTGCCTCATATAAAAACTGATCTGTATTTTATTTGCAGTGGTTAAATCAAAACTGTTCACTCTAATGAGTTAAATTCAATATATTTACCACATTACAATAGGGAGTGCACTTCAAAAGTACTCCATTGGCTTTAAAACCCTTTCAGTCATCCTAAGTCATGGAAGATGCTATACAAAGTCTTTCTTTCTACATTGGCAGTATTCTGCAATTATAAATGCAATGCACCATAATCACTTGCATTTGTGACAATATTCTAAACCCCGGTGAATACCATGTGACATTGCTCACAATGAGTTTTTCAGTAATGCAAGGGGTATTATACCATGTCACATAAAATATATTATTGCAAAGTTGACGTTTTTGGCACTACTCGTCGATAAAATACAAAGGTTTGCAATATGCCCAGCATTAAAATGTTTCTACATTAAAGAAAAAATGTATTTTTAAGTCTAGACATGTTCCGCTATTACTTTAACATTTAAGTACATTCAATCACAATCTTAAATATAGTGCTTTCTGACAGAATGGCATATGTTTGAATTAAATTGAGAAGAACTATGTCTACTTGAGAATATCCATTTTTAGATCCATTTAAAAGGTACCATGGCACTATTCGAATACGAGTAGAAGAGTTTTCCCAGTGTTCAGGCCCATATTTCTAAAACATCTAAAACAGGTGACAGACATCTGTGCAACAATCTCTTTCCACTTCCAAGTTGTGTGCGTTGAGAGCTCATTTATCTCTTCCTGCTGCTAGTTTATATATGTGATCTGTTTTTAAAAAATAAATTTAGAGTACCCAATTCATTTTTTCCAATTAAGGGGCAATTTAGAGCAGCCAATTGATCTACGCTGCACATCTTTGGGTTCTGGGGGCGAAACCCACGTGAACACGGGGAGAATGTGCAAACTCCAAACGGACAGTGACCCAGAGCCGAGATCGAACTTGGGACCCCGCCGCCTTGAGCCTAAGTACTATGGCACCGTGCTGCCTGAGATCTGTTTTAAACCATTTTACAGAGCATGTAATAATTTTGTGCAGCAATGAGCCACATCCTTCAAGTTTCTAGGACAAAGGATGAAGGGGGTGAAAGACACAGAGCTGATCGTAGACTTCTCATTATTCAAGCATGTCCAAGCTGTAGGTGAACTCATCGCCATTGGTGGGTCACCTAATTCTGTTCCTTTATCTTATGAACTTATGAAGAGTCTGAAGCGAGATCAACATGCAATGCCCCAGAACTGGCAACTCATGTTGTTGTTTTCAATGATTGGGGGAACTACTGCTGCTGTATCACCTCTTGCCTTCCTCTGGGCATACTGGACATTGCGGATTTTGTGTGGATGGTCCTCAAAACATGTCCTGCCAAATTTCAGTACTTGCCTCGACATGACCCGATCGGCTGCAGTGTTTCCCCAAGAGAGGTGGCCTGCAATTCAGAGGTCTGTCAGGTGAATTCGAAGCAGATCCTCTCTGGGAAACTGTCTCAGGATAAGGGGGTCAGTAAAATGAAACAAAGCATGGAATGAGGAAGACAAGGAAGTTGACGTACAGTGAAAACAAATAGGAAATCCCCCTAATCTAAGCAGGTTGAAAACTCTAATACGCATGTTACGTCTCTAAATGTATTCACTTGTAATAGAATTCATAACCAATATCAATTATTATTTGAAAAAAGAGAATAATGAATGAATGATTAAAGAAGTGTTCACTGAAACCAGACCAGATTACTAAAACTATTTACATTCCCAACGTCAAATATTATACGTTGACTCAGAGAGAAAATGAGGGTGAGGAGAAGGGCATGTTCCAAGAGGGGAGATTTGCTGTGGTGCTTATGCAACATCCAGTAAGGACGCCCAGTTCAGAGACCTGAAAATATTGGAAGTCAGAGATCCCCAGATAGGAAGGCAAGTTACAAGTGAACTGCTGTTAAATGCTGGGAGAACTGATTGTTGAGTTTATTGATTAATGTTGTAAATTAGTTCAACTGCAGATTTATTACATGATAAATTTTATTTTTAGGAGTGTATTTTATGATGGATGGGCAGCAAACCACTCAACAAATTTTGGCAACAGTATTTAGAGATTTGATTGATTGTTTCTGTATCATTAGCTGCTTATTAAAAATAGATAGTTTTATGAAGTGATTTTGTGATTTTCCTTTACAGATGGGTTAGGGTGATGCTCAAATCTTCCATTTGATCTTTTTTTTAAACAGCATTCCGCGTGCACTTCTGCACATTCTGCACTTGCCAGGTGGGAATATTTTAATTATATTTATTGATTATCTGATATTTCTTGCAACCAACTTTACGATATTACACAAAGATGTCTCAGTAATTACCAAGGAATCATTAATCTTTCAGTTAATATGTCACAATATATAAGCCCAGACTTCAAGGTAGTAATGATGTCAAAACTGTCAGAGTTTGCAATCATTACTCTTATGAAACTAGCAGCAACTTCTGCAGGGTGAGCATGTATAGATACATAGTCCTGTATAGAAATCGAGAAGTTGCTGACAATGATTCTCTGCTGCTCCAGAGACTGCACTGCTCGTGTCCTCCGGGACACAATCAACTTGGAGTCATTGAACTGATGAAAACTCACACAATCACACTCTGATAAAAATATATGTGGTTGAATGAGATGTAACTGGATTTTCAAAGTCTTGTGTCGGGACTTTTCACAGTAACTTCATTGCAGTGTTAAATGTAAGCCTACTTGTAAGAATAAAGATTATTATAATGTTACAGTAAGAAGTCTTACAACACCAGGTTAAAGTCCAACAGGTTTGTTTCAAACACGAGCTTTCGGAGCACTGCTCCTCCCTCAGGTGAATGAAGAGGTATGTTACAGAAACATTTATATCGACAAAGTCAGAGATGCCAGACAATGCTTGGAATGCGAGCATTTGCGGGTAATCAAATCATTATAGATCCAGAGATAGGGGTAACCCCAGGTTATAATGTTAGATTCATAATTATAATTAAACAGTCTCACTGGGCCTGTAAAATAAATGTAATGTTTGTTAAATATCACGGGCTGGATTCTCCGATTCTGAGACTAAGTGCAACATGGCGCCGGCCGCTCGCGGACCTGGCCTGCCAAATAGTGCCCCCCTTTAGCCAGGCTCACCACCCCCGTGTCATAATATACATCTATGTATATAATGGAGTGCAGACAGGCAGTGATTGACCCACAGAATGACCAGTAAGCACACAGAACAGAGCAGCCAATCACCAGACAGGACACAACCACTATAAAGACAGAGGGCACCAGTTTTCCCGCTCTCTCGGGACCCAGCCTCTGAGACAGTCAGAGCTCGTGAGCTAGCCAATGCAAAATCCATGTGGTAGCTAGTAAGTCTGGTTAGGCTAGTGTCAGGTCTCCAGTCAAGTCAGCATAGCGTCAACCCACAGTTGAACATGTACAATAGTTTAGACGTTAAATAAAATTGTGTTGCATCTTATGAAGTGTTGGAGGTCTGTCTCTCGCTACACTGCATCAAGTGCAGTCCACATCGACCCAGCCAGCCCAACACATCACCCCGGACGATCACCCACCTATGCCGCCAGCCGCTGCCGAAGCTCCCCCTGCCTGCGGATTGGCTCTCCCCTGACTGTGGCATTGTTGGTCTCAGTCAGCAGTCGCCACGCCGTGTTCCAGACAAAAAATAGCATCAGAGACCCACGCCGTCGGGAACTCGGCGCGTCGGGGTGAAATCAGTACCCAATTTATTTTTCCAATTAAGGGGCAATTTAATCTGGCCAATCCACCTACTCTGCACATCTTTGGGTTGTGTGGGTGAAACCCACCCAGACACAGGGAGAATGTGTAAACGCCACACGGACAGTGACCCTGGGCCGGGATTGAACTCAGATCCTCAGTGCCGTAGGCAGCAGTGCTAACCACCCTTACATTTCTCCATTTTGAGAAGGAATTCCACATATTTTTTAATTCTAAGAAACAGTTTTTAATTTGTTTATATTTAATCCCATATGTATTTCCTAAAAATGTATACTGGTATCTGTAAAATGTATTCATTAAAGGCGAAGTGATTTTTACATCCTGGTATGCTGTATGTGACAATACTTCCATGCGATTGGTGGAATACGCTACCTGATGATATCACTGTTGCTGGATGCCTGGAGATCCACTTGATGGACCACCAGAATTATACAAACTCATGGGATGTGATTTAGTCGCTTTGCTGTGCCCAACTTGGCATCGGGATGAGGCTGCTAAATCTCACAACAGATCTTTCGCGAGATTTGCGATGCTCAAAACGCCTCACGAAATTTGAAGAATCCGCCAGGGATTGGACCCAAATGCCTTCCCAAGTGGAGGGGGGAAGGGGCATGAGAGGTTGTTCCCAGGGGCATCCCTGAGGTGGGGGTGGTGAAAATTGGGTGGGGGGGCGGGGGTCACTGAAAACTGAAAAGGGGCGAGGGAAAGATCGGGGCAGCCAGACACAATGACTCCCCGATCTGAGAGGAGCCTTTTCTGCTGGGCTCACTTGCAGGAAATGACTCACTTGCGGCCTCGGAAGCGAGAAACTCCTCCAGGCCAAAAAAAAGGCAAAGTACCATTGAATATGGAAGTGTTTCTTAGCACTGCAGCCACCGAGGAACACCTCGCTAAACACGCCCAAAACCAGATACAGATATTTTTCCGTTGAATTGTGCCCATGAATTAGTAGCTAGGGTAGGCCATTTGGTCTGATTGTAACCTCAATTCCACATTCCCACCTGCCCCTGATAACCTTAGATTCTTTTGCGAGTCAACACAAGAACATAAGAACATAAGAACCAAGAGCAAGAGGAGGCAATTCATCCCCACAAGCCTGCTCCGCCGTTCAACATGATTATGACTGACCAGATCTCGGCCTCAACTCCACTTTCCTGCCTGTTCTCCATAACCCTTAAACCCATTGCTAATTAAAAATCTGTCTATCTCCTCCTTAAATTTACTTAATGTCCTGGCACCAACTGCACTCTGGTGAAGTGAATTCCACAGATTCATGATGTTTTGAGAGATGTAATTTCTCCTCAACACTGTTTTAAATCTGATACCCTTTATCCTAAAACAATGCCACATTAATGCAGCATGCCAGCTTTTACAGACACAAACAATGACTCATCAGCAGTCAGACTAGGTCAACCCAACACCATGACCTATTCAGCAGCAAAACGAGATTACGACAGGCAGTTGTCTCTGAACAAAGGAACCAGCTAACAAAGTCAAAATAAGGATGTTTCAAGCTTGCGAGCTATTGTGAAGACCAAGGGACAGTTGCTAAGGATCAGGATAACATCATTAAGAAACCTCTGCCTGCCCATGAGTTGATCATGCGGCCCCGATCATGTCTAATAACTAATTTGGTTGGATCTATACGTAATCTATAATCTGTGGGATTGGCTCATGTCCAGCCGAAGTGGGCTGAGTAACTTTGAAAATGTATAACTATTGATGATTTGCCTTTGTTCAGGGAAGCCAATGTATTCAATAAACTGTTTGACTTTTGGAGCAGGCCCAAGTGCTGAGTGATTCTTCCAGGATTCTTTCCTGCTAACAGCAACATTTTATTTGTCTTCCGAATCATTTTCTGCACCTGCATACTAACGTTTTGTGATTCATATATTAGCACACCCAGATCCCATTGTACCACCAACTCCGCAGTCTATCTCCATTTAAATAAGATGTTGTTTTTCTATTCTTCCTGCTAAAATGGACAAGTTTACGTTTTACGACATTATACACCATCTGCCAAACTTTGTCTACTCACTTAACCTATCTATTGTCCCTTTGCAAACTCCTTATTTCCTCTTCACAACTTACTTCCCTACCTATCATCAGCAAATCTAGAAACCATGGCCACAATTCTCCAGCCGTCACAATTTACCTTCCCCACCAGCAGTGCACCCCTGCCCAGATTCCTGCAGTTCTTTTCTTATTGTTTTAATATTTATTCAATTCCCTCTTGTTAGTGCTGGATCAATTCCTATCACTCTTTCCAAAAAGGTGTTCCAAACCTAATCACTTGATGGTGAAAAAGATTTTTCCTTTGCTACATCTGATTCTTTTGCCAATCTTGGAATCCTTCTACCATTGAAAATAGTTTCTCTTTACCTTCTCCAAAGCTTTCATGATATTTCATTTGCACAAACAAAAACTGAATGCCGTCTTCCGTCCCATTCACCCTTAATCCCACCCCGTACCCTGACCGGCTCTCCACCAATGTTTGTTTTTATTTGTTGCGGGTTGTTATGATCATATTTTCACTTTATTAGAATACAGACAACAGCAAGCTTGTTATGAGTCATTACAGCAAAATAGAATCATAGAATGGTTAGAGCACAGAGAGAGAGAGAGACCATTCAGCCTGTTATGTCCATGCTGGCTCTCTGCAGCTGCAACTTAACTAGTCCCACAGTCTTGCCTTATCCCTGTAGCCCTCCATGTTCTTCTCTTCAGATAATGATGATATTCCCTTTTGAAAGTTCCAGTTGGATCTGTATTGACCAGGTTCTTAGGCAGTGTAGTTAAAAAAAAAAGTTTAGATTTCCCAATTATTTTTTTCCCCCAATTAAGGAGCAATTTAGCATGGTCAATTCATCTACCCAACATACCTTTTTAGGTTGTGGGGGTGAGACCCATGCAGACGTGGGGAGAATGTGTAATTCAAACAGTGTATTCTAGATCAGAATCCCTTGTCTTGTTTCCCTCATGTTGCCATTGCTTTTGAAGCCAATCATTTTAAATTGGTGTCCAATTGTTCTTGATCCTTCCATGAATGGGAGAAATTTCTCTCTATCTACTCTCCCCAAATCTCTCTTTAGTTTGAACACCACTATCAACTCTCTTCTTAATTATCTCTTCTCCCAGGTGAACAGACCCAGGTTCTCCATTTTATACATGTAACGGAAGTTTTTCATTCCTGGAATCATTCTTATGAAGCTTTCCTGCACTTTCTCGATTGCATTTCTTTCCTTGCTAAAATGTGATGCCCAGAACTGGACGCGATAGTCCAGCTGAGGCTAGATCAGTGCTCATAACTTCCTTGCTTTTGTAAACTACGCTCCCCATTTAGCCCCTGGACCCTGATGTGCTGTTTGATAAGGTCACAGCTGACCTGATTGTGGCCTCAACTCTAACTTTCCTAACTACTGCCCACACCCTTTAATGCCCTTGTCAATCATTCATTTACTCAACTCAGCCTTAAAAACATTGAATGAAACTGCCTGTCCTTCTCTCTGGAAAACACCATTCCACAGACTAATGACCCTCTGAGAGAAACAAGTTCTCCTCATCCTCCTCTTGAATTGCTTACTTTAAAATTGTGTCCCTTAGTTCTAGTCTCTCACATAAGCGGAAGCATCCTCTCAACATCCACCCTACCAAGCCAATGTGTCATAGAATCCCTACAGTGCAGAACAAGGCCATTTGGCCCATCAAGTCTGCACCAACCCTTGGAAAGAGCACCCTACTTAATCCCACACCACCACCCTATCCCCTTAACCTCACCTAACATTTTTGGGGCAATTTAGCATGGCCAATCCACCTAACCTGCACATCTTTGGACTGTGGGAGAAAACCGGAGCACCCGGAGGAAACCCACGCAGACACAGGGAGAAAATGCAAACTCCACATAGACAGTCATCCAAGGCCGGAATTCAACCCAGGTCCCTGGAGCTGTGAGGCAGCAGTGCTAACCACTGTGCCACCACACTGCCAAAATGCAGTATGTAATAGATTTCATTCAGTTCACCACTCATTCTTCTAAGCAGCCTTCTTGAAGGTTATGGAATGGGTGAAGCTTTAAGCTTCAAGCCAAACCTACCCAACCTTTCCTCATAAGATAACCACTTCCTTCCAAGAATCAGTTGAATGAACCCTTTCTGAATTGCTTAGGTGCAATTATTTACGATGAAAGGCTAATTCACATCTGTTTCTCTCCAGCTGCAAATTCCGGAGGTCGTCAAGGGTGAAGGAAGATGTCAGACAGGTTAGTCTGCTCAGGCCTTGGGCAGGAAAGAGTGGGGAAGTCCCTTCCTCATGAGTCCCCTTTGCCGATTAGGGACCATCCCAAGGCCTACATCTTCCGAGGTGCCTCCTCTTCCCTTGGCCTTTTGAATCTATCCCTCACACACCCTCTCTTCGCATCCTGCTCTAGCCCCACTGAAGGAATCCTAATGTGGATCCTCCGTTAGAATCCTGGTCCTTTTTGGCTGGGGCTGGATCTAATCTCAGTGATGCTATATTTGGATTAGACTGCCTTGAAGCTTTCTCTCCTAGTTGGATGCAAAAGACCAGCCTCCAGCTAATTTGCTCCTCAGAATTTGGATATTGGCTCCTCAGCCCCATGAGAAAAACCCTTGAACGTGCAAGGTTAAGTTGAATCAATGGCAGATGCCTTGCTGCAGCAAAACTCGGGACAATATATTTATCTTCTATGTGTAGAAATAGTCTAAACAAAATGATGCAGTCCATGTAATTCTTGAGTACAAGAATTTATTGTTTTATTTGTTCATTCTTGGGAGGCGAGTATCGTTTATATAATAGATTTATATATTTGGCTTGAGTAGGGTGCTCTGGCTTGAGTAGAGTGCTCTTTGTAAGGGCCGGTGCAGACTCGATGGGCCGAATGGCCTCCTTCTGCACTTTTGCATCATAAATTCTATGATTCTATGATAATTCTATAATAAGGCCAGTGTATGATGCTAAACCCAAGTTGCTCTTGAGATGCTGGTGGTGAGCAGCCTTCTTCAAGGTTATGGAATGGGTGAAACTTTAAGCTTGTGTCCAAATAAGCAATAACATAATGAAAGGGCAGAGTGAAATAAAAGTTTTGCAAGTCGTTGAGCACACATCCGATCACAAAGGCTGAAGCATTCCTAGACAGCACAGGAAGAGGTTTCAGCCTGCCACATTCTTTCCTTAATTGCGCAAATAAACCATTTACTTCATAAAACGATATTCACTCCCTCTCCCAGTCATCAGGAAGCAGTCTGTAATGCAGATTATTAGACAGAATAACAAATAAAAAAACACTTGTTTTATTTCCAACATTGTCTAATCTTTCAGTTACTAGGGCCGCAATCTGTGTTGCTGCACTTTGATCTGACTAATCAGACTGTGAAGGAAGAGATTTAATGAAACTTAGGCATGTCTGAACATTTGTGGTCACAAAACTAGATTGTCTTACTAGAAAGCTTTACCCACTGTCTAAATAATTCATATCTGCCACATATAAAGTGTAATAGCACAATTGTGACCCAAAGGGAGGTTATTCCAGAATTTGCACAATAAAATACGAACAGTCCTGAACAGACAAAGTCATTATCATAATGATGTAATCGTTTTATGAGAAGAACCATGGCTAGCTAGGAATGATTATATCACACAGATATAATTGAGGGGTGTGCAGAGAATAATGGCTATATAGGAGTGATTGTGATTTCAAGCATCTGTGGTGACCTACTAGGGCCTAGCACTTAGGCCCGATTAAAATTGGCCATTTTAAAATAAAGAATGGGGCACTTTAAAACAAGCCACAGTCACCCCAGCACAACATCATGGAAATTAAAACTGGCCAAGTTCGAATACACTAGAGGTCAGACAGGCTGTCAAGACATGTCTGGACCTGCCCTGTCAATCATCCGTCAAGAGATAATCGATCCGACTGATATGCACCAGTCGATTTCTGCAAATCCATCTCTCGAGCGGCTCGAGTTCCCTCCGTCACCTTATTTGGTAAGGGTGTACGTACAAATTTGGCCACCATAGATGGACACCTGGGGAGGTCCAGGTGACAGGTCAATTGGGCATCAATCAGATCATTGGACACTAAAACTGGCTTTCGATACCCCATTGACAAAAGGCCACAGGAAGTGGAAAAAGGGCAGGAAACCCAGGAGGGAAAAAGTAGGCACTCCGGACCCCTCGGCAACGAAGACTCGGCGTGGGTGGTGAGCTTGACCAGACCAGAGAAGTGAAGACCAGACCAGAAGGAAGGAAGGAAGAGACTGCCAGCGAGAACCACCTTCGTTAAGGTGGACCAGAGGAACGTAGTGACCAGATCCATAGCCCTATCAAGCCATCTTTGTGGGTAGCACACATTGATCTTGGGTACCTCCAGTATTTTGTGGGTAATTTAAGGGTTAATTGCGTTCAATAGATATTGTTGAATTTGAACTTTGAACAACTTCTGTGGTTTATTCCCCTCATTAATAAAGACATCCCAGATAAAACATTTGAATAAATAAACTGGTCGAAAGTATCTGAGGTTTTACATATACAACACATCTGATTTAATTAGAGTCTCAATGACATTAAAAGTTGTGAACGTTGTGTTTGGTAGATTACAACTATCAAAAGCCCTTGATTAATGTACTGCCTTTACCTTGGGTCTTTTTTCATTCAAACAGAGATGGTTGAGAGGGAATATAATGGGTATTTGAAGATTATAAAATGTTTTGTGAGGATAAATCAGAAAGAAAGAATTAATATTTCCAGACAGTCTTTTGTGAGCTCAACATAACCCAAAAAGCATCATGGCCAGTGAAGCATAATTGTTTGATGTAAAGAGTCAATTTACACAGTTCAGGGGCCAAGATATATTTCCATATAATCTGCTTGAAGTGATGCTCGTTGAGGGACACATATTGGGAAAGCTCTCAAGAGAACATCTCTGAATGATGCCATGGAATTTTGTGAGATTTTGATCAAGAAGCAGGGATAAAGGTGTTTCTGTTGTCAAGTAAGTTGGTAACCAGAAGCAACAGGTTTAAAATAATTAGAAGAGAAAGTGGAGGTGAAATGAAGAGAAATATTTGTACACAGACGATCTGGAGCACAAAATTTGAAAATCTGGTGGAAGCAGATGCCCTAGGAGATTTCACAAGGCAATTGGACCCGGACTCAAAGATCTGCTGAGATATGGAGAAAATGTAATTGTGCGGATAACTCTTTCAAAGAACCAGAGGCATCAGAGGCAAAATGGGCTGCTTCTATGCTGCAAGATTTTATGATTCTAGCTGAGGTCATGTTTATTTTTACTGGGCCAGGAAAAATATGACCAATCACAAACCATCCATGGCTCATGCCAAATTGGCATCCCCCTTTTCTGGAATCAGGTCCAAGGGTGTTGGGACATGCATAAGAAATCATATTAGCGAAGAATATCTCAACTGAAAGGATAAGACTACCAGTGAAACAATGAGCCAAGTAATTTTTGATTGTGGAGTAATTTTTACATTCATGATGCTAATCATGCAAATGCATGGAAAAGTGGTTCAAACTTTGTTTATGGTAAGACCTAGGGTAAGTATATATATCAAAAGTGATTTCAGGTGATGTGGAAGTGCCACATATCATAGCATGACAAAGGAAACTAGAAATTATTGTTGTTGAATATGAAGTAATAAGTTCAATAAGTGCTCCAATGTTGGTCACCAAGAAACACACCAAACACTATGAATCATATAAAGATGATAATTACCAGATCAACGATACGTGCCATTTTTCGGCCCAGCTCTGCATCCTATCAATGTCTCTTTGCAGCCCACAACAGCCCTGTACCTCATCCACTACTCCACCAATCTTGGTGTCATCAGCAAATTTACTAGCCCAGCCTTCAACTCCATCATCCAAGGGTTGACGGCCTTGCTGAATGGTCATGATAAAGTTGGGTATATGTTGCTCCATGAGGTTACAGATTGTGAATGAGTACAATTCTGCTGCTGCTGATGGTACACAGAGCCTCATGAATGCCCAGCTTTGAGTTCCTGAATCGGTTTGAAAACTATCCTATTTAGCAAGGTGGTAGTGCCACACAACACGGTGGAGGGTTTCCTCAATGCGAATATGGGACTTGGTCTCCACAATGACTGTGCGCTGTTCAGTCCTATCAATACTGTCATGGATTAATGTATCTGCGACAGATAGATTGGTGAGGATGACGTCAAGTAGCTTTTTCTCTCTTGTCGGTTCCCATAACACCTGCTGCAGGTCCAGTCTAGCAGCTATGTCCTTTCGGACACAGCTAAAGCGGTCAGTAGTAATGTTACGGAGCCACTCTTGGTGATGGATATTGAAGTCTCCCACACAGAGTATATTCTGTGCCCTTGTCACCCTCAATATTTCCTCCAAATGGTGTTCAATATGGAAGCCGAACTGATTCATCAGTTGAGTGGGGGTGGGACATGGTAATCAGTAGCAGGTTTCCTTATCCATGTTTGACCTAATACTATAAGACTTAATGAAATTTGTAGTCAATGTTAAGGACTTCCAAGGCAGTCCCTCCTGACTTTATACCACTATGCTGCCACTTCAGATGGATCTGCCCTGGCATTGGGACAAGACATACCTGGGGATAATGATGGTCATTCCAGGGACATTGGGCGGGATTCTCCATTTCTGAATTCATGGACTTTTACGACCAATTCAGCAACTGTGGAGGGGTTAGCACTGGGACCATGTGGAACATGATCGATTCCAATGAAAATGGTGCGGGATTCACTGGGTCTGTGATTGACACTCGGGAGGCTGACAAGCTGCAGCCGCACATACACATTACAATCTCCACACACACTCATCCCAGCCAACAAGATGGCACTGGTTGTGCTGGAGTGCACCCATACAGCTGATGGGTCGGCTGGGGCCAGAGGGCACCTGGGGGATGGCCAGGGGGACACCTATACGACCTGTGGCCCGAAGTTCACAGTGGGCTGTTAGCAGCGAGCGCAGCTGCCTGGCTGCCTTGCCGGCTGCGGCAATGGTGTTCCATGCCCGTCCCCACCCCGACCCCACAACCCACCTCCCGATCACCCCCCACTACTCCCCCCCCGGCCCTGGCAGAAGCCCTCTGGCCAGAGGAACAACTGTCAACAAACTACGGCAATGTTGCTCACTTTCCGTACCCCCTCTCTCCCTCAGCAGCCATGATGCTGGTTTCCCGATTTTTAAAATCACAAGTGAACCGCGCTGTTGGGAACTCGGCCCTTCAGAAGCGGAACATCACGGAGGCCCTGGAGAATATCTGGTGGGACCCGCGAATGATATGTTTACTGTAAAAGCGTTCCATACTGCATTGATGCCGCTGTTGAGGTGACAGAGAATTGTGATTTGACGTCAAATCGGCGCCCGCCGCAATTTTAACCTCGGAATCTATACTCCGCCCAATCATGGTTCTCGATTTTGGAGTCAGCCAACGTAGAATCCCGCCCATTGTCCTTTAGGTATGATTTGGTGAATATTATTTGACTACTTTAGTTTTATCAAGATCCAATACAGTAAAATTAGACACCCGAGAAGGGTGCATGATTTAGAAAAATACATGCAACGTATGAAAACCAACCATAGCTGAGTAAGTCAATGTACTGGACAGTCTCTATTATGCCACACAGACCACGCAAATTCAATTGTCAGTTAGTGCTGAGTTGGCTGGTCTTGGCCTAGGTCATGGTAAGGGCATTCTAATTGATCTCAATGTCCTAGGCTGGCTCATTGTTGAAAATGTCAGCATTGCATCCGTGATTGCAGTCAGGCCTCTGGGCAAGGGCAAGAACCTTCATTTTGGTGCGAGGAAGGGGGAGTAAAAATGATGACGATAACCTGACCTTATTCTAATGGTGACCTCGAGGATGCTCATCAAAGTAATACATATGAAGAAGTAAGGAATATAAAATAACTTATCAAGCTTAACTCACAGAATCTGCAATAGTCGCACTGGACCCCACAGTCAAATAGCTTGTTTGCTTGTATAGGAATGTTAAGTTCCAAAAACAGGTGGGTTTAGGTCAGGTGGCGTGAAAACTATAAAAAATTTGATACCCATACCCAACCTACTTCTAACTTACCCACTTCTGATATTAACGGAAGTGGGGTGGGTGCAGGAGAGGCGGGGACAGGCTATCAACCCATTCATAGGGGGCTGTTTATATTGAAGCTACAAGCTTCAGAGTTGACCACTATTTTGAATCAAATCCTGTCTACTCAGGCCTCTGGACCGCCATTAGGAATGATCCTAGGGATACATGTCTTTCCACTTATCATCTGGATTCAGTTTAACTGCTTCAACACCCCCACTCCCCATTATCAGACATTCATCCTCATCGCCCTGGCTCTTCCAATCTCCCCCACTCCTGATTCTTTTCATCTCCCCACCGACTCTTCCAACTCCCTTTGAGGCCTCCACTCTCTCCTTCCACTCTCTCTGCTCCCCAGCTGTGTGGCCTGGTGCATAGGCCTCTCAATCTGGCTGGCTAGGGCCAGGAAACAGAGACAAAAGATATTAACCAGGTCCTGCCATTAGAATCAGTGGGACCTGAGAGAAATCCCTTCTTTTGAGTTTCCTGACCTCAAAAAGGCCTCCACCTTCTCCGCTCCCTTCCCACTTCACGTTCACAGCCAAACTTTGGATATAAAGGTGATCTTTGAGAGATGGACAGAGTACATGACGGTTGACCACAACGCAAATCAGTCCCTTCCACTGAGAAGAGATAAAAAATAAATTTACTGATTTTAATTATGTAGATTCAAATCTAAGCCCGTTGAAGCTGTGCGACTGTAATATCTCTTACTCAGTAATGGGACAACACTTTTCAATACATCCATATATTCCGTCACAAAATTAATTCTAGTCAGAAAGAAGAAAAAAAGTCACACCACTGAAAGGCAAGGTCACTTGGATTGACTGCCTTACCTCATTGTTATTAATATTGTCTTTTGTACAAATTGACATTTTAATATAAGAAGCCCTAATGGCTGAGATCAATACCAGCAAACAAGTTCATCAGAGGTTAGGCCTCCCACCTTTTTACTGACGTTGGCAGGGTCACCAGATTGAAAATGAATACCTTGACCTGCTTGAACTGCCCTTTCAGCAAGTTTCTGTCTCACTCCCATTAGTGCTATTAAAAGATATCAATCAACTGCCTTTCAGCTAGGTACTGTGAGTATGCCTCACTCCTTTTCTGATATGAATTATGTTCTAACTACTCAGACTTGATGGGAGTCTTGGCTTTCCCATCACTGCTGTTTTCTTTGTGGTGTTTTCATTTTGTTGCATTATTAATTGATTCTAACTCCCTCAGACTTTGTTCGACCACAGTAAAAACAGAACTAAACCGAAAACTCCGTCAGCAGCCTGCTCTTACTGAACTATATTCTAAAATCAAAATGGGGCTATGCACAATTGAAACAAGAGAGATATGAATCATACAAACGTGTTTACTAATGTAATGTTGATGCTCATACACATTGCAAATAAATGCATTACGACTTTGTGCAGCGGTTTAAAAATTATTAAAGCAGTTGGAAGCTGGTGTTTGTTTAGTGCAACATCGAGGATTTGTTTGACTTACATATGAAAACACACAGAGTAAATTACTTACTTTTCCAGAGGAATGTTTATTTAATTCAGAAAACATTTCTAGTTCTGTTCCTAAGAAAATTACGCCCAACTTGGATTTTATTGAAGGAAGTAATGGAAAATTCAGATAAAGGTGACAACAATACTTAAACTGTTGAACGGTCAGGCTATTTTTGGATAGAAAAGTGGGAAAATGTTTTTCCACCCGGGGCTTGAGTTTGTCTTGCTATCCCAAAAAAACACAAATGGAGGAGTCAAACAGATATCAGTTCAAATAACAGAGGCACTAGAGTTAATGGGCAAGATGCTTGTCGGGTCGGACCAATTCTGGAGACCTTCAAAAGAAGCGGACAGGACCCAATTCTGGGAATTTTTGCTAGCACGGGATCAGAGTGCTGCTGGCGAGCCTGCGCTCTGTACTCCTGATCTGACCATTGCATCGCATACCCTCACCGAACACACAATTTTGTGAAGTTTGACCAGAAGCTCGAGAACTAATAGTTCACAGCTCCTCAGAGTAGTCGTGGACCGTAATCTGGATTTGAGAAATTTTTGAAATGTATGTTTAAAAAGTCTATCCCATGTGCCCTCCACATCCTCGACCACCATTCCCCCTGTCCCCGCCAACACTTTCCATGCCTCCTTGTGAGCAAAAATCCAGCCCAATGTTTCAGGTTGATGACCTTTCATCAGAATTGGGAAAGGTTAGAGATGAAACAGGTTTTAAGCAAGTGAAACAACTGGCTTTCATCTCTCTTGCCTTCCACCCTATTATAGACCTTCCTTTTTATTTGTTTCCAACCCTGCTCCCTTTCATTTTCTTATAATTAATTATGTCTCTAACTTTTCCCAGTTCTGATGAAAAGTCATCAACCCAAAATGGGGAGGATTTTATGGAGGCGCGGAAGTCTCATTTGCCAGCTGGAGAGCCAGCAAGAGGCTCCTGTTGCCTCCTCCGGGAAGATCTCCATGTATTAAGCCCTTCTCACACACTTTTTATAATCTTTATTGTCACAAGTAGGGTTACATTAACACAGCAATGAAAGTACTGTGAAGTCGCCACCAGTGGTCCTTCGCCTGTATAAAGCACCCCAGAGGTCTAAGTTCCACCTTTAATACCCACTGGTCAATCAGAGGCCTGTAACTGTTTTGCTTGCCAGCATCACCAGAGATGTGGTGAATACTGCTGAAAGCACAGCAACCAGAGGCCCAGGATTGAGGAGTGACCCACCTCAGAAGTACGTTACGGCAAGAAGCATTTCATGGGGTGGGAGTCATGGAAGAGGATATGTAGGGGGGTTGATAGCATGAAAAGGGGCATGTTTCTCAGTGGTTGCCCCCTCACTTCCCGATGTCAGATCCCTTGATCGTGCACTGAGTGCATTGAATGAGGGACATCCCTGTGAGACCACAAGCAGCCTACACAGGCTTGCTTATGCACATCACATAATGATAGGCCCACCTATAGTTGGGTTAATACCAGCGGCAGTGAGGTGAGTGCTTCAGTTGTCATCAATTTCACATGAAGGTCCTCAATTGGTCACTGGGCGGTAAATCCGAACTCGGGCCTTCCTGTCCCGGACTTAATGTTAGTGGAGGCAGGACAGCGGGGTACTCGTACACCAACCACCCACCTGATTAAATGCCAATACTGAGGCAATCCAAACCCACCACGAAGGGGGCCACATTGAATCCTCAGTAGCATTTAAAGGGTGGCAATGGGTGGCAGATGTATGGGGTTGTTTCACTTGGCGGACATTCACTGAGGCATTTTCATTTAATTGAAAGGAAGAAGGGAAACCAAATTGTTTTGGTTTGAGCACCCCTGTCCCTCAATCTCACAAACCCCTCCCCCTCCACACCAGAGCAACTGTGTTACTGAAGTCTGTATCTTTTCTAAGAGGCTGTGACCAATATGTGCAACATGTTAGAGGAGAAGACGAGCTCTGGTTCATAACAGATCACCCCCTTTTTAGGCTTCAGGCTCATTCCAAGAGCCAACCAGCCATATGTGTCATCTCCTAATCAGCCGCACATCAGTGCATCAAGGTAATGATGTATTTTGTCTTCAGGCGGGCAACCAGATTCAGCCAAAAAATTTCAAAGTGCTATTTTGGGGGAGTTTAGCAGGGTATTTCACCTTAGCCGCCTTGGCGAGATCACAGCCTGTATTCACCCACACTTAGTCCCATAAATGAGCCCCCACGTGAATCATGCCATGTCAGGTTCCCTCACTGTCTGATTCGCCCAACGCGAGCCTGAGCTGCTCGCCGCTAACAAGGAGGAGCTGCTTTTAAACGACCCCTCACCACACACTCCCAGTCAAGGAACGAGGATGGCAGTGTGGAGACCTGCTCTTCCCTATGGAGATGGCGCGCTGGCCAGGCTTCTAGGCATCGTCGATGAGAGGCAGGGTACCCTGTTCCCCAGTGGGGTTGGTGTACCAGCAGCAGGATCAGCAATGCCGCCTAGGAGGCAGCGGCAACTGTAGTGAGTGCAGATAGCAAAACCACGAGGACCGCCGTCCAATATCAGAAGAAACCAAAAGACCTCCAAAAAACGGCAAGTGTAAGTTGCCACCTCCTTCCTGGCATCAGTACTCCTGCCACCCCTCAATATCCCAAAACTTGCCTCCCACTCCCCACAATTCATTGGCTGACATCTCGCACTCTCCCAAAATCCAATCTTCAAGTTTCCTCAGAAACCTCAGAATTCCCTGGCACCCACCAGCACAACCCCATTACGTCTCCGTGCGGTGCTCACACCTGCCGTAAATGCCTTTGCCCCATCAAAACGTGCAGATCACGATGCATTCTCTTTGTCCCCACAGATGAAGATAACCTATAATAAGGGGGGAAGGGTGAAGACTGGTGGGGGGGAGGCAATGCCAGAGATCTGAGTCCTAACTTCCTGTGGGTAAGGGACACTGGAGATTGCGGGGTTGCCTGAGAAGAGAGCAATTACTGACAGCAAGGTCCGCTTGCACCAGAGATGTCAGGATTCTCTGTGCCATCATCCAGATGACCTGTCTCAAATGCAATGATCCTTCCCTCTCTCTGGTCACATGTCCATTGTCTTGCAGGATCACCATCTGATGAAGCTGGGCCATCTGGAGTCGTACCCTCACCTGCCACCGAAGACAACACCCCTGAGGTAAGCTCCGAGGAGAAGACTGGTGGTGCATCACAGCTATCACCCACACCTTCCACCAGTGCAGAGACACACAGCTTGGTGGGCGACATTAGTGGACAGGCTTCGGTGGCACTATGTAGTGAGCACCTCACAGCTGCTGATGCACATCAGTGGAGGCAGGAACATCCAAGAGAGACAGCTGGAGATCTGCTAGATCCCAGAACTCAGCTGAGTCCCAGTCAGGTATCGAGACTCTGGACAAAGTTCTTCCAGAGCTAATGCAGATGATAGGCGACACAGCCGTGACATTCAAGAATGTCAGCGATCTGAACAGTGAGGGAGTGGAACCCCTTCATGTGAATATAGGGAACTCCCTGATGCCCCGGTGCTCACAGGGTGACATGCATGCCATCAATCGCCCCCTGGACCTGGGACATCTGGGCAATAGTGTTGAAGCCTGCAGTCTGGCTATCTTGGTGGGCCTGGTCCAGATTGAAGGTGATAAAATCTGATGCATGGGAGCAACTGTTACCAGATGCATCTGTGGATTGAAGATTGTAATAAGCCACACAGGTCCCCGCCCGAGCCCTGGAATGACCAGGTAGCATCGAGGTTTAGGGCTGCAGTGGGGTGCCATGTCCCCGAGTAAGTGCAACAGGTGCCGCACTGTCTCTCTGCTGAGACGCAGTCTTCTGCAGCATATGCTGTCCGTCAGCTCATGGAAGGACCAACGACACCTTTGCCCATCGCTGGCTTCCTCTTCTGGTCTCCTCCTCAGCCTGATGGGTGGCTGGGTCTCCAGGGTGTGTGGCGGCCCCCTGTATATGTGGTGCTGGTTCAAGCCTGTGTTGGCGGTGCTGCCTTCTTCGATGTCTGCCCGCCTCAACTGCAACAAGCACAGTGAGGGCAGCCTCCATGGGATCTACACAATCAACATCTTTATTTCTGAAGGAATTGGAGAAGGAGAGAGACCAACAATCTATTAGGGCTTCCATCCGAGGACATTCAAATCCTTCAGGCTCCCCCTACCCTTACAATGACAACCCGCTTTCTCTCAGAGTGCCAGCCAGCAAGTCAGTTGTGCTGTCAAACCTCACTCTGGACATTCACCTCCAGCCAGGTCTGGAACCCCAGACCTCTGCCAGCAACATTAGGGAGGTTGTGCTCAGCTGCCCTCCGCTCATCCAGTCACTTACCCATTGGCCACAAAAGATGAAACCCTGCTCTTTAGTGTCTAATTGTGGGAAACTGCCTCTGTTGTGCTCCTTGAGTTCAGGCACACTGTTCAGGCATCACAAATTGCAGGAAATCCAGCATACTAAATATCCTCTCAGACATGGCATCTGTGCCTTCAAGGAAGAACTTGGGAGTTCAGGAGTGTGAAGTGCTATCACAGCTAACAAGGCTGATCCCTCATTTGAAATAGCCTTCAGCTGTGAAGCTGGAGGCTGCTCACAGTCAAAGGGAGTGAAATTGACTTGGAGTTGGAGTTGCTAAGGTCTGGCTGCAAGAGGGCTTGGGAAGCACTTAATCTCACTTATTTCTCCTGCTCCTTCTCACTTCAGCCATCCACTCCAAGCACACAAAAGCTACTCACTCTCCTGGAAGCTCTGACCCGCTTGCCCACTGACATGTGTTGTTTGTGCAATGTGCAATTTGCAAATTATGAGCATACAAGCATGACCATCCCTAGTCAGCCCCTGAAGCAATCTCTCCCAGTCTTGTGTGAAAGCCAACTACTATGGATGCTGGAAATCCAAAGTAAAAACAGAAAATGCTGGGAAAAACTCAGCAGATCTGGCAGCATCTGTGGAGAAAGAAACAGAGTTAGAGTTTCAAGTCCATATTTTTCTAGCATTTTCTATTTTTGCATACCGCTCTTGCACTGCTGGATGGCCACGAACAGTGTGTTGAGATGTTTACAAACAAAATTCAACATTTCTTGAAATAATAATTGCAAACTGACTCATAATCACTTTGATGAATATCTGTGAGGCCTTACTGCATCAGCAGTGTTTTCTTAAATGTCTCACCAGTGTTTCTCCACATGCTTCCCCTTTGCTGCCAGCTGAGGTGTAAACAGGTTTCAGGCCTTGCTGCCCATGGTCTGGTATGATCTTGGCAGCTGTCCTTCGGCTGCCTAAGGAAGTTCTTTGTCTCCCACTTGCCTTTCCAATGCTCCTTGAGCTCTGGAACAAGGTCTGTTATGCAGATCTGCAGGCATCTCGAGCAGCCACTGACTGATCTCCTGGTTGTGGTTCTACATGACAGTCGCCAATCTCACCATGGAGAAGGCCAAGTGTGCAGACAAAAGATTGCGGAATTAGATTGATTCTTCTACTGTCTGAGTCAAGGCACAGATACCTTTGAAGCTCTGCCAGATTCCAACACTTACACTGAACTTCCAGCATCTGGCACAGCACAGATGACTCAAGAGGCAGGTCATCAGCCCAGGGATCAGCATCAATCTGGCCTCCGACACACCTCCTAGAGTCAGTGGCCTTTGTCTGACAGTTGACCATGCAAATGTGATGCTCAAACCAATTTGTGACCTCAAATCTACAGCTCACCCACCGAGGTGATGATATCTCAGCTGGGGCAGGAGGGTTGGGAGAAATGTGACTCGAAACCCTCTGAGGTCCCCTCCTCAAAAGTGGGTAAATGTCCCCTGGCAGCTTTCTGATTGACCTGTTTGAGCAAACAAATTGGTCAGGCCCACTTGACCCTCCAGATTGGAGCCCTCAGAATCAGCTGCAGCTCCACCTTATGTCTGTTAATTGGATGTCATATCCATCCATCATTATGTTTGATGCATGCCCTGCATCTGTTTCTAAGATGACTCATTCTCACTGATTACACTGCAGCCTCACTGTCCACACTGGATTGACCAACCCACTAAGCTGCCATCTCCATCTCTACCTCCTTCACTGGGATCAGGAATGTGATGAGTGGACACTGCCACTGCTCTGTGCCCACTCCCTGGTATTCTGGGCCCTCCTCTGCTGCAGGGACACAGGACAATGATGTTAGTGACTCCACTTGAACAAGCTGAACATCTAATCACTGTGACCAATGGCATTCATGTGGCATTGGGCTACACTAGAGAGACCTTGTGTAAACCTTGGTGTGCACAAAATGGCTGCCATAATTCCTGCATAACAACGCTGACTACAAGGGCAACATAGGAACAGGAGTATTCTCCTTGAGCCTGTTCCATCATTCAGTGAGAAAATGACTGATCTATGACTCCATGCTCTAGATTTTACACCCCCGCTGTGTGTGTTTTTGGTGTGTGGTGGTGGGGGGTGGCATGTAAAATTACAAGGGCTGCCAGCTGCTAATCTGTCCCACATAATACGATAGAAGCCAAAATTGGTGGCCCACCTGTCTTTTTTAGGCAAATAATTAATGGTCAATTGAGCTTGTTACCAAGCCAATTGACCAGAATATTATGCTGCCCACATCATCATATGACTGACATGGGCAGGCGGGTGAGAGTGGGCAGGACATTTTTTACACACTCGCTGTGAATGGTGAGAAGGAAGGGGTGCACCCTTCTGTGTGAGGCTGGAGAGGGGGGATGCCATGTGCACATCAAGAGATGAGGGTACCATCCCAGGATGATACCTCTCCCACCTGGCCTTCAACACCTACCCATTACCCCACTTTCCCCCAATCCCTAGACTGCTGGATCCTTCCCTGCCATAAAGGGCCCAACTTAACTGTAGCTCCAAGGTTTACCTTCTCTTCTTCGTGGGCCTATGTGCAGTCCCAGTAGTGTTCAGTACTCAACGCCGGCACTGCTGGGATTGTTAGACTTGTTGATCAATCTGATTGCTTACAAGGATGGGACTTGCTCTCACTGAGTTTCCCAGTCCGGGTTTTTGCATGCTTAACTCGCTAACAGTGTGTTCTGGCTGTGGAAATGGGGCGTGTTGGCAGCCAGCCGACTCTTGCAATGATGGGGGGGGGATGAGCAATTAGCTTGTCTCCCTGTGATATCCAGTCGCATATTTCTTTACTCAATATATTTTAATACCTTTGGTAATCAAAAATGTTAATCTCAGGTTTAACTTAACAATTGATCTTGCATCAATTGCCATTAACAGAAAACAGTTCCATATTTCTACCACCTATTGCTTGAAGAAACATTTCCTGGTTTCAATTCTGCAAGATCTGGGTCTAATTGTTAGACAATGTCCCCTGCCTTTATCCCACACTCCCCAACTAGCAGAAGTAATTCCTCCCAATCTACCTATCTGCTCCCCTAAATATCTTTGATAATGTCAATCAAATCATCCCTTAAACTTTTCAATTTTAGGGAATACAACCCTAGTTTGTTAAACTCTTATCATGGCTTAACCTTTTAACTCCATTTATTATTCTTATAGATATACAGTGCACTCCCTCCAAACCAAAATGTACTTCCTGATGTGAGGTGCTAGAATTGCTCACAGTACTCCTGGTATGGTCTAACTTCGTGAAATTAAAGCATGAATTCTAACCCCTTGTACTTTGGTCCTCCCTCTCTCAATATAAAACGCCTGCATTCCATTAGTCTTTTTCATTATTTTCTGTACCTATTTATGACATTTTAATCACCTAGACTGACAAATCCTTTTGGATATCCTCTGTTTCTACCTTTTCACCATTTAAAATGTACCAATAGGTCTTGTACCAATAGGTCTAAAGCTAATTAACATTTGCCTTCATTGAAATCTATTTGTCACAGTTCTGCACACTGACTTAATCTTTCAATTAATCTGTAATTTTATGTTTCCATCTACACTACTTGCAATACTGCCTATCTTTGTGTTATCAATAAATTCAGGTATGTGTTTTCTTATCAAATCATCTAAGTTGTAAATGAATACAGTGAATAATTGAGGCCCCAACGCCAATAATGTTGAGGGACATCATTATTCACATTCTACCAATTCTTAACCAGGTCAATAATTGGCCTTCGATTGCATAAACTTTAACTTGAGCTGACTCTTATGAGGGTCTTTATATTAAACGTCTTCTGAAGGTCTATATAAATAACATAGCTAGGCATTCCCCTGCCCACTTCTTTCTCACTTCTTCAAAAGATTTGTCAGGCATGACCTTCCCTTGACAAACATTCAAAAGTATTTAGTTAGCTGTAAAGTACTTTAGGACATCCTGAGGTCATGAAAGGTTTCATATGAATGCAAATCCTTCTTTTCATTATAATTGGTCGTCAAACACTACACCACTTTGGTCCTACCTGTGGAACTCCTTCCCTAAAGCTGTCTTCCTTGGCATCCTTAAAGAACTTAATACATTTTATTTGATCATGCTTTTTGTCAATTCTCCCAATCTCACACTTCCTACTCAGCATCTGTTGTCCTTGCACCTACTCGAGAAACGCCTTGGGATGTTTTTTCTAAGATGAATGTAGTAGCAATCATGGGCTCCTTCTGACACTCTCGTATGACATAATCATAATGAATGTGGGCATCCCACTTTTTCCATTTCAAACAAGATACTGTTTCATGAAGCCTTCCTCAATGTTACTGACCCTGATAGTTAAGTGGTTTGCAGATATTAAGTACGGACTTTTTGGGTGGCACGGTGGCACAGTGGTTAGTACTGCTGCCACACGCTGCCAAGTAAACGGGTTGGAGCCCGGCCCGGGTCACTGTCTGTGTGGAATTTGCACATTCTCCCCATGTCTGTGTGGGTCTCACTCCCACAACCAAAAAATGTTGGGTAGGCGGATGGGCCACACTAAATTGCCCCTTAATTGGAAATTTATATTTTTTAAAGTACGTATTTTGAAGTGTAGTCACGGATGCAAGATTGAAAATGCAGCAATTGCCACTGCGCTCAACAAGGTCCAACAAGCAGCAGTGAGATAACATAATGAACAGGTCGTGAGGGAAAACTTCCCTTTTTTTTATTGAATTGTACCATTGGACCTGTTGCATGCACTAGAGATAGCAGATCGGGACTAAGTCTAATATTTCATTTGATAAATGGCACCTCCAACAGTATGGCACTCCTTCAGTTACTGCAATGGAATGCCGTCTAGATTATGTCAGGTTCCTAGAGTAAGATATGAACCCATAACTTTCTAACCTAGAGTCGTATGTACTACCACTGAGGCACCTTAAACTATATGATAATATTTTGAAAGCCAAAATTACCTTAACGTTGAGGCCAGGTCAGGACCTCTGAGCCCTGGCACACCTCAGGGTTTGTGAGCTTGCACAGAAGGGGAGTGGGATTGCAAATGTGCAATTCTGTATTTTAAGTTCTTCATGCCAAGGATGAACCTAGCGCACCTGCGCAAAAAGGAAAATGGAGCGAAAACATTGATCATGAGACCTGCAGCCGAGCGCCATTGGAGACAAGTGGTCCCGGGAAAGGGATAGGTATAGTTCCCAAAGGGAGAGGGGATAGGGAGATGTCCCAGTTAAGTTAGAAAAAAGAAGAGCAGGAAAATAGCTCCAAGCAGGAAAAGACCTGTGACAAACAAACTTTAAATGAAGAGGACTCAGGGCTCAAGAAAAGACTTGTAAATCGTAGGATCTGTCTTGTAAAGAGGATCTGTCAATTGGTGAGGTTGTAAAAGAAGCCCTGAAGATCCAAGGAGGCAGCAGAAGATTGATGACTCAGTGCTGCGGGCTGTTGGGGCAAAGGTAACCATTTGCAGCAGTAATATTCTGCTCAGCATGGCTGAAGAACTGAAGGTGAAGAACTCACAGCACTGCATTGCGAGGTCCCGGTCAAAGGGGGTTCCCATATGGAGAGGTGACTGTTGTGGGAACACCAATCAAAGCCTTGGAAGCTCTAAATTTGCTGAGAGTGTCAATCTAAATTTCTTGAACCTATCAGCAGGCAATAGAGAACTACAATGGGCTTTAATTGACGGACTCCCCTTTAGAGCTGGAAAACAACTTGCCAGACGTTGCAAGGTGGTGGAGACAGTTCAAACACGGATCTCCTGTATTGATGTGAAGTTTTTTTCTGACTGTGTGTAATGTTTAGTTTTGTTTGTTCAAAACCCATGAGACAATGTGGCTTTATTCACTGAGCAAGTGTCTTGAATTTTATTATTGTTCCTCAACCAGGTCATACCAAACTCCTGCGGGTCTGGTCCAGGATCATAACAATTAAGGTCACCATGCAAAAATTGTGATGCATTTTCTTATTAGAACTTTGGAATGCACCCTTTCAACACATAATGCAATGAATTACCAGTTCATGATTTTAAATATTAATGCATCTATTCAATAAAATTAGCCATGAGGACTGGAATCAGAATATCAGAGTCAATGGGTGGGATTCTCCGACCCCCCGCCGGGTCGGAGAATCACCGGGGGCCGGCGTCAATCCCGCCCCCGCCATGTCCCGAATTCTCCGCCATCAGAGATTCGGCTGGGGCGGGAATCGCGCCCCTCCCCCCGGCGATTCTCCGGCCCGCAATGGGCCGAAGTCCCACCGCTGTCAACCCTCTTCCGCCGGCGTGGATCAAACCACTTACCTTACCGGTGGGAGCAGGCGGCGCGGGCGGGCTCCGGGGTCCTGGGGAGGGGGGGGTGGGTGATCTGGCCCCGGGGGGTGCCCCCGCATTGGCCTGGCCCGCGATCGGGGCACAGCGATCGGCGGGCGGGCCTGTGCTGTGGGGGCAGTCTTTTCGCCATGGTCTTCACCATGCGCAGGAAGTGACCCCCTCCCCTGCGCATGCGCGGGGATGATGTCAGCAGGTGCTGACGCTCCAGCGCATGCATGGACCTACGCCAGCCGGCGAAGTCCCTTCGGCCCCGACTGGCGTCACGCCAAAGGCTGTCCACGCCAGCTGGCGGAGCGCCAACCACTCCGGCATGGGCCGAGCCCCTCAAGGTGAGGGCCTGGCCCCTAAAGGTGCGGAGACTTCCGCACCTTTGGGGCGGCCAGACGCCGGAGTGGTTCACGCCACTCCATCACGCCGGGACCCCCCGCCCCGCCGGGTAGGGGAGAATCCCGGCCAATATCTACTGTCCAAAAGACAATAATTGTCCCTGTATGAATTTGGCATGTTTTATAATAAAGTGGAAGGATGCAGGCATGTCACAATCCAAGAAGACACAGCACTGGCCTTCAGGGTCATGTTTGGATTTTCAGATTGCAGATTTGCCTTGCTGTATACTTGACTTTTGCACAACTAAAGTGGAATTCGAAGGAGTATTAAATGATCAATCATACTCTCAAGTGCTGTCAGGGTCAGTATTGTATCTAGGTCAACTGAAGATATACTCAAAGGTATCAGCTGCAAGAGTCTCAAGTGGGGCTATGAGATCTGTAAACTGCAAAAGTAGATAACTGCTGTTCATGGAATACAGAAAAGCACACACACATCATGACACCAAGCTAAGGTTCTGTGATTTAATTTATTGTTCTAATGGGCTGTGTGAAGAAATTACTGACATGGGAGCAATGGTTCAAAATTAACCCAGATCAATGCTCCTTTGGCATTCTTTGATAAAAGTGTAAACATTTTCAAACTAGCCTTTGAGTGAACCTAAAATGGAATAACCTTAAAAGTACCAGAAGGAATATAACCATTGGTAACACACTGAGCTTCTGCTTGCACGGCACTGCAGATTTAATGGAGGAAATATGAGGTCAGCTGTACCCTGTTAGCACGCAGCAAATCATTACCGAGTAATTTGAGTGACTAGTCAATGATCTGGATGGTTACCTTCCTCATTTCACTGTAAAACGTGTTGCTTCCCCAAGGAATCACTGGGGAGAGAGGATGGTTCCAACTAATGGCCTGAAATGAGTGCGAGAATGTACGATACCTGTCTTGGGACTGTCAGTGAAATTGGCAAGGGCGACTTTGTAAATCACTTTAGCTTTTGTGGAAAAATGCAGATAACGCAAGGACTACAATTTTACAACTGTCAGTTAATATTCTCTGCCTGAGGAGTCACCTATTGGAAGACAATGGTTTACAACATAGTACAGTGAGAAGGCCCTTTTATTGCCTTACAAGTAGCAAATTTCCAGACATAGCAGGTGATTAATTTTATTGGCGAGCAATTAAAGAAAACTATTATCATCAGTTTCTACTGTGCCTTCCCCTTATCTCAGCTCTTTGAGTGATTTTATCAGTCAGATCTGGGCCACAGCAGAGCTGCTGTATAAAGAACACCATGAACATATTGTTGCTGTATCGGTTCAGATTCATAAATTAGCTTACACGTTCAAATGTTCTCCTACTTTGGTTCTTTTCTACTGAGCTTTCAGTAAATTTATAGTTTACATCACATACTCTCCTGCATTTTATAAATAAATTAGACCCTATGGCTGAAATCAACTTGCATGATCATTGGAAGATTTCATTTTGTAACTTCAATTGACTGCAATCATCAATATGTTTTCTGTATTATATTTGGTGAATTGAACATTCTGAATTCTCCCCCTGCATACCTGAACAAGCGCCAGAGTGTGGCGACTAGGAGCTTTTCACAGTAACTTAATTGCAGTGTTACTGTAAGCCTACTTATGACAATAAAGATGATTACTATTAATTGTAGCATGGCTGATTTTATTTTTCATTTGTATATGTGCCAGCAACAACTATTTTCTTTAACTAAATAAAACCTTTGCTAACATTGTCCCTTGTCTCTACCACTGTTCATCCATTGTCCTTTTCATGTAATCATAGCAATCAAACTTCAGGAGACCATTTGGCCCATTGCATAGGCTCCACTGCTACATGTTCATCCGAAGCTGCCTGTTCAAATTCAATTTCCCTGCATCTGCCTGCAGTCTTCAATTCTTCAGATTCTTGTCTGTCTTTTTTATATACTGTCAGTTTAAATAGCCACATAGATTTTGGGGTGAAAATATTCCGAGTGTTAATAAATTACATCCCTTATTATTGAAGCACGAATAAGTGGAAACAACAAGTATATTTTCTATTTTTTCCACTGCATCAAATAACACTCGAGGCTTTAACATCCGCTGCAGTTAAATAGTAAGGATGCAGCCTGGGATTTTACAATAGCGTGAAGCTGGGGGTTTATCATTCGGACAACAAGTCCATTGTCACTGGAAGACTTTCTCTTAAAATATAGAATACTCCATGTCGCAAATTTCAGTGAAATGCAGGATATATACAGTTGGACTCATGCTTAACTCCGACAACAAGTGTGAGGAGCTCAGGGAGCAGCTTTTCAACATGAGGTCGGGAACCTGAAATTCAGATTAATTCCAGGTCCTGGCCCCACATCTGAGCTGCGTTGCTCTCACAATGCTACCTTTAAACGCTAATTGCCTAATTGGCCAGGTGTGAGAGTTGGCATCCACTCCAGAAGGTGAGAGTTGCCTGCCTGGTGCCAGTGGTAAAGTTATGGTAACAGCCACATTGAGGTAGCCACTACCTTGCCAGCTTCTCGAGGTGGAACAGGGTGGAAAGCAACAATGGATGAGAAGGATAGAAGCAATGCTCTTGCTAGCTATAGTTGGCCCTGCACAGTAGATTTTGAATCTAATATAAAACAACTTGCCTGGGTCCAAAGGCAAACGCGATAGCTTGCGCACAAATGTGCGCAAAACTATTCGGGCTTCCAGGAAAAATATTTTAAAATTATAATCCCGAAAGGACACAGCACCATAAGGAACATTAGAGGTGGCTAATTGGTAACAGTTATATTTCTCACTTCCTCCCCTGCTGTCCCTTTCCAAATTTGAAACTGACCCAGAGGCTATGGGCTCCCAAGACCCACCTCCAGGACTGTGATTTTGAATTCCTCCTGGCTCCGGGTTCTGACTCTGCAGATGTTTGAAAATCCAACCAGTGGACTTCCTTGTCATGAAGATTGAGACACCTCAGTCAGCTGCCTCTGCCACATTGCTCCCTCTCACCAGCTCATTTGGCCAAACTTTCTTTAATGCTTCCATCTGCCCAAGCCTTGTTGACAGTTGTGCTTGATGCATTATGCAATTGTCGCATGAAGTCAGTTCCATGGACATGAAAGATTAAATGTGACTTTGGGACCAAGGATAGGTAAGAATATCACATAGAATCAGTGGTTCTTTGTGCTGACTTTGTATGTACTCTTCACATGCCTCGTACTTTTTGATGGTGACCGCAATGTCATTTTTCATACCTGGCCAATAGACTGTCTATCTTGTGAGTCTTCTCATCAGATCTATGCCCATGTGTGAGTGATGGAGTTGTTGAAGAATATCAAGTTGCAAAGATTCTTGTATCATGACTTGTCTACCTTTGAAAATGAATCCCCGGGAGGTGCCTCGCTCATCCCAATAAGGCCAAAATGGTCTCACATGTTCATGGACATGCTAAATCGAATCAAGCTATCCTTCAATAATGGTTTCCCACAATTTAGGTAGTGGGGAATCTTTCAGCATTTATTCTTGTGATGTTTAGCATTTCCATTACAAAACTGTACCAGATCAGTTGACAGACTTGCATTCTCCTGCAGGTGTTATAGAACATAGAACACAGAACATACAGTTCAGAATGAGGCCATTCAGCTCATTAAGTCTGCACTAACCCACACTTAAGCCCTCACTTCCACCCTATCCCCGTAATCTAATAACCCCTCCTAACCCTTTTCCTTTGGACACTAAGGGCAATTTAGCACGGCCGATCCACCTAAACTGCACGGGCGCGATTCTCCGCTCCCCATGCCGGGTGGGAGAATCGCAGGTGGGCGCCCCAACTAATTTCACGACCCCCTGGCGCCCCCCCGCGATTCTCCCATCCCACGCTCGGAAGAATCGCCGCTCGCCGTTTTTCACGGCGACCGGCGATTCTCCGACCCGGATGGGCCGAGCGGCCTGCCGTTCGTGACCGTTTCACGATGGCGGCAACCACACCTGGTCGCTGCCGTTGTGAAATCGCCGTGAGATGCCCGTTTTGGGGCTTGTCGGGGGCCTGGTGGGGAATGAGCACCACGACTGTGCTCGGGAGAGGATAGGCCCGCGATCGATGCCCACCGATCGTCGGGCCGGCGTCTCAACCGGACGCACTATTTCCCCTCCGCCGCCCCGCAAGATCAAGCTGCCACATCTTGCGGGGCGGCTGAGGGGAAAGACGGCCACCGCGCATGCGCGGGTTCTAGCTGTCAGCCGTCGTGACGCCAGCCGTGCATGCACGGTTTGGAGCCGGCGAATCTGCGCATGCGCGGCTAACGTCACATAGGCGCCGCCGTCGCGTCACTCTCAGCGCGCCGCCCGGTGGCCGAGAGTTACAGAGCGCTACTCCTAGCCCTGCCGGGAGGGGAGAATAGGGGGCGAGGAGCATCCTCCGAGGCCGTCGTGAAACTTGGCTGAGTTCACGACGGCCCTCCCAATTTTTCCCGGGAGCGGAGAATTGCGCCCCACATCTTTGGACTGTGGGAGGAAACTGGAGCACCCAGAAGAAACCCATGCAGACATGGGGAGAACGGGCAGACTCCACACAGACAGCAATCAATTGAACCTGGGATCCTGGTGCTGTGAAGCTACAGAGCTAACCACTGTGCTACCGTGCTGCTCCTTTGACACCGCTAACTTTGTTAAAATATTCTAGATATTTCAAGGTTAGGTCACAAACTGAAGTGACAGGAATAGTTTCTGAGGTTGAAATGCCTCGTATCTGATTAATTCAATGAATTGTAGCTATTCTGAGGTCACGGCTTGCTGGTAGACCACTGATCGCTCGTCCTTTAGTTTCCATGAGGTAGAACATCTGTGACACCCAGGACTATGGATTCTGCACATGGAATTCGTCAACAGTTGTATGCTAAAGGTTGTGCAATGGTAGGCTTTGTCGTGGCCTTCCATATCTGTAAATATATGTCTTTTAGAATTTGATAGGTAATAAGTTGATACATGCCCATACAGCCACTTTAGCGAATAACGAGTAATTACCAACTTTTTGTACAGATAATTTGAATCTTGACAAACACCTTGGATAGTCTGACAGTATATATGTTTTCTATAAGGTTGAAGGTTTGAAACATGTGTTCACCACTCTCCATATCATCGTAATTTTCTGGTTTGCCAATCACCTCCTGTATATGTTTCTGAGGGCAGCACGGTAGCATAGTGGTTAGCACAGTTGCTTCACAGTTCCAGGGTCCCAGGTTCGATTCCCGGCTGGGTCACTGTCTGTGCGGAGTCTGCACGTTCTCCCCGTGTCTGCGTGGGTTTCCTCCGGGTGCTCCGGTTTCCTCCCACAGTCCAAAGATGTGCGGGTTAGGTGTGTTGGACATGCTAAATTGCCCTTAGTGTCCAAAGAATGTTAAGTGAGGGTTACTGGGTTACGGGGATAGGGTAGATACGTGGGCTTCAGTAGGGGCCAGTGCAGACTTGATGGGCTGAATGGCCTCCTTCTGCACTGTAAATTCTATGACAGGATACCAGATGATCATTCTTGTTACCTGAAGGTATACAGTGTTGGATCAGTGCACAACCTTTTGTACCAACATCAATCTTTACTCGAGTGCCACCCTGCTGCCAATGGCCCTTTCTGCCATATGCTTTGCAGGACTGCTGGAAAGCTGGGCATGTTATTGGCGCATGGAGAAGGCGCACCTTCCACATGTCTTGTTAGGTTTAGGTGGTCTAGTGAGTTCATCAACAATTGGGATTGTACTGAGGACACTGTAAGCTTCGTCGACTGTGAGGATCACCCCATACTTACAACCATCCTTGAGTATCGAACTTTGGACTTCCGGGCGGCGAGCAAGGAGGTCGCAGGGAGAGGGGCTCCCGCAAGAGCCAAACAAGGAGAACAACCCCCCCCCCCCCCCCCCCCCGACAGGCCGGACGGCGGAGGAGGAGCGCCGGCAGAGGAGCCGGAGCGGCAGCGGAGGAGCCGGAGGAGCCGGGGAGCGGCAGCGGAGGAGCCGGAGGAGCCGGGGAGCGGCAGCGGAGGAGACGGAGGAGCCGGGGAGCGGCAGCGGAGGAGCCGGAGGAGCCGGGGAGCGGCAGCGGAGGAGCCGGAGGAGCCGGAGCGCGGCAGCGGAGGAGCCGGAGGAGCCGGAGCGCAGGAGCCGGAGCGCAGCGGAGGAGCCGGAGCGGAGGAGCGGCAGCGGAGCGGCGACGGCAGAGGAGAGGCAGCGACAGGGGGGCCCAACAGCAGCAGGGCCAACCCCTCTCCCTCCCCCCCCCCCCCCCCCACGCGGGCCAGGAGCGGTGCGGCGGCGGCGGCCCCTCTTCTCTTCCCCCCCCCCCACGCGGGCCAGGAGCGGTGCGGCGGCGGCGGCCCCTCTTCTCTCCCTCCCCCCCCACGCGGGCCAGGAGCGGTGCGGCGGCGGCGGCCCCTCTTCTCTTCCCCCCCCCCCACGCGGGCCAGGAGCGGTGCGGCGGCGGCGGCCCCTCTTCTCTCTCCCCCCCCCCAACCAGCAGCGGGACCCCCCCTCCCAACCAGCAGCGGGACCCCCCCCCAACCAGCAGCAGGACCCCCCCCCCCTCCCAACCAGCAGCGGGGACAACCCCCCCCCCCAGCCAGCAGCAGGGACAACCCCCCCCCCCCCAGCCAGCAGCGGGGACACCCCCCCCCAGCCAGCAGCGGGGACACCCCCCCCCCAGCCAGCAGCGGGGACACCCCCCCCCCCAGCCAGCAGCGGGGACACCCCCCCCCCCAGCCAGCAGCGGGGACACCCCCCCCAGCCAGCAGCGGGGACACCCCCCCCCCCAAGCAGCGGGGACACCCCCCCCCCACAAGCAGCGGGGACACCCCCCCCCCAAGCAGCGGGGACACCCCCCCCCCCAAGCCAGCAGCGGGGACACCCCCCCCCCCAACCGGCAGCGACCACCGGCCCACTCGCCCACCCCCCCCCCCAACTGCAGTGACCACCACGTGGCAAGGACAAAGAGACAAAGGGACTCTCTCTCTCTCTCTCTCCTGGTTGAGTGGGGAGAGAAGACAAAAGAAAAAAGAGACTTGTATTTCTGTTCAAAAAAACCCAAAAGAAAACTGGTAAAGAGAAAAGGGGTAGGGGAAATAAATTTAAAAAAAAAAAAATAAAAAAAAAAAATATATATATATATATATATATATAGATATATAATAATAAATAAAATAAAAATAGGGTGCGGAAAAGGGGGAAAAGAAGAACAAGGAGAGAAGAAAAGATGAAGGGGAAGGGGGAGAAAAAAATGCCAGAAGGGAACCAAGAGAAAGGGGGCACCGGAAGTAGACGGGGCAAAGGGCAAGCCAGCTCGGGCGAACGAGTCAACACGCGAAGCGGCGGGAAGGATGTTTCGCCGCATCCAGAAGAGCTGGACGGGCGGGCAACCTCTCCCCTGGGGTTAGAGGGGGGCGTGAATTGGAAGGAAGCCTTTGCCGAGGTGGTGAGGGAGCAGCTGCAGGCAATCAAGGCAGAGTTAAAAGCAGACGCAGAGGCCGCAGCACAGGCAGCAGTGACCAGGGCCATGTCAGGGGTGCAGCAGGTTCTGACCAGATTGGAGAAGAAAGTGGATGCCCAAGGGAAGATACTGGAAGCCCAGGGGGCAACCATTAAAGAGCTGGAGAAGGCAGCGACTGACGCGAGCGACCGGGGCATATCCCTGGAGAGGGGAATGGTGAAACTGAGTGCAACACAGGGGAGCCTGAAGGGCAGGGTAGACGACCAGGAGATCAGCTCGAGAAGGCAAAATATTAAGATAGTGGGCCTGCCAGAGGGGATAGAGGGTAGAAATCCCACAACATTCGTGGCTGCGATGCTGGGCTCCTTAGTGGGGCGGGAAACTTTTCCCACCCCACCGGAAATGGACAGAGCTCATCGGTCACTGCGCCCGAAGCCCAAGGAAGGGGAAAAAACCGAGAGCAGTTATAGCCAGACTGCACCGGTACCGGGATAGGGAGACAATCCTGCGCTGGGCCAAGGAGAATAGAGCCTGCAATTGGGACGGGCACGCCATCCGAATCTACGAGGATTTTGGAGCGGACATAGCTAAGAGACGGGCGGAGTTCAACAGAGCGAAAGCAGCTCTCTATAAGAACAAAGTACGTTTTGGTATGCTGTACCCAGCAAAACTCTGGGTCACATACCAACACAAGGAATATTTATTTACAGCCCCTGCCGAGGCGAATAGATTAGTCGAGGAGCACGGGCTGGAAAAACGCCATGGGAAGTAGGGACGAGGGGCCCATGGCAAGGAGATACGTCATGCCGACGGGGGGGTGGGGAGGGGCGAGGCAAAGCCAGCCCCCTCCCCTCTGGCAGGAACACCCAGAACGAAAAACAACCCAATGCCCAAGGACCCGCTCCAGGTGGGAGGCCAGGCCCCGGCACGAGGGAACGGGAGTACTGGAGAGGGGAGAGGGGAAGCGGGACAGCAACCTCCGAGAGGGGAGCCACCGTGCTAGCAGGAAAGCTAGCGAAGGGGGCGCGCAACAGAGCAGGGCCGCAGCGCACCCCCAACAGGGGGGAAGGCGCCAGGCAGGGGAGGGGGGGGATCACCCATCAAAGGTGGGAGAGCAAATGGGGACAGGAAAGGGGGAGAGAGGGGCAATGGAGGGGTATACAGGGGTATCCCCGAAAGGGATAGAGCGGGGGGGGGGGGGGGGGGTACTCGGGGGGCGAGAGACCAGGGAGGGGAAATGCAGGGACGAAGGGACAAAAGAGGCCAGTAAGGGAATAGGGCCACAAAGTGCCACAGACAAGGGCTCGAAACAGGGAACTGCTGCAAGCACCCACCCAGTACGGTCTGTGGGTGAAGGGGCCCCCCGGAGTGCAGGGGACTACCCGCGTGGCGGACACACAGTGGACGGCCATGGCGGGTGTCCCCGGGACAAGGGGGAACCCCGGAGCGCAGGGACCCGACCGCATGGGGAGAGCAGTGATAGTGGACATCCTGGACGGCCCCCTAACAAAGGGAAACCCCAAAGGGCAGGGGCGCGTCCACCGGACAAATATGGTTAACCCCACAGGAGCAAGGGGGCAGAAGCCCCCCACCAGAATAGTCACCTGGAACGTAAGGGGACTTAACGGCCCAGTGAAGAGATCTAGAGTCCTCACCCACCTTAGAAACATGAGGGCCGACATAGTCTTCCTCCAAGAGACGCACTTGAGGGAGCAGGACCAACTGCGGGTAAGAAAGGGCTGGGTGGGACAAACCTATCATTCCTGTTATGGGGCAAGGGCCAGGGGGGTGGCGATCCTGATTGGCAAGAGGACAATGTTTAGGGCGACAAAGACGGTTACGGACCCAGGGGGACGGTATGTCATGGTCAGCGGGGCCCTGGATGGGGCGCCGGTAGTTCTAGTTAACGTGTACGCGCCCAACTGGGACGACACGAGCTTCATCCAAAAGACCATGGCAGAAATCCCGGACATAGCGACGCACCGACTAATCATGGGGGGGGACTTCAACTGTGTACAGGACCCAACGACGGACAGATCAAACCCCAGAACGGGGAGAACCTCAAACATGGCAAGGGAACTCAGCCACTATATGGAGCAGATGGGAGCAGTAGACCCCTGGAGATTCGCCCACCCGGGGGAGAAAGAATTCTCTTTCTTCTCCCCAGTACACAACGTGTACACCAGAATTGACTTCTTTGTGGTGGGGAAAACGGTGCTTCCAGAGATAGACAAGGTGGAATACTCCGCAATTGTGATATCAGACCACGCTCCACACTACATGGATGTGCGGCTAGAGACGGGAAGGGCCCAGCGCCCCAAATGGAGGTTGGACGGTGCCTTACTAGCTGACAAGGCCTTCAGCGAAAGGATAGCGCAGGCCATAGCGGAGTACACTGAGATCAACCAAAACGGGGAGGTCTCACCCTCCACGTTCTGGGAAGCGCTTAAGGCCGTACTAAGAGGGGAAATCATAGCCTACAAAGCGCAAAGAGATAGGGAGGAAAGGGTGGCTAGGCAGAAGCTGGTCGACTCCATACTGGAGGTAGACCATAAATACTCCGAGGCCCCGACTGTAGAACTCCTGGCGGAGAGAAAAGAATTACAAAGGAACTTTGACCTGCTCTCCACCAGGAAAGCAGTACACCAACTCCGCCAGGCACGCGGGGCCCTATACGAACACGGAGACAAAGCCAGCCGCCTGTTGGCCCACCAGCTGAGAAAGCAGGCAGCCAGCAGAGAAATTGCGCAAATCAGAGATACCAGAGGCACGTTGGAAACAGAACCAGAGAGGATTAACAAAACCTTCAAGGCCTTCTACCAAGAGCTGTACACCTCAGAGCCCCCAACGGGGAATGAACCGGTTTCTTGACGGACTGAACATACCAGTTGTGGGAGAGGGCAGAAAACGGGATCTGGAAGCACCACTAGCACTGGGAGAGATCATGGAGAGCATTAGCTCCATGCAGGCGGGGAAGGCGCCGGGACCGGACGGATTCCCGGCGGACTTCTACAAAAAATTTGCGACAGCGCTGGCCCCGCACCTGCGGGAGATGTTCACAGACTCGCTAGCTAGGGGCACGTTGCCACCCACGTTAGCACAGGCCTCAATCTCGCTGATACCTAAGAAAGACAAAGACCCAACGGAATGTGGGTCATACAGACCCATATCTCTGCTGAATGCAGACGCCAAAATACTGGCCAAAATCCTAGCCAAAAGGCTAGAAGACTGTGTACCTGAGGTGGTCACAGAGGACCAGACGGGCTTTATCAAAGGTAGACAGCTGACCGCGAACATCAGGCGCCTGCTGAACGTGATAATGACCCCCTCCGGGGAGAGAACACAAGAGGCGATCGTCTCCCTGGACGCAGAAAAGGCCTTCGACAGAGTCGAGTGGAAATACCTCATAGAGGTACTGGAGCGGTTCGGGCTTGGAACCGGCTGGAAGTATTGTGCAGCTGCACAGGGGCACCAGACAAGGATGCCCACTGTCCCCGCTGCTGTTCGCACTAGCAATTGAACCGCTAGCAATCGCGCTCAGGGCAGCAAAAAATTGGAGGGGGATCCGAAGGGGAGGTAGAGAGCACAGAGTCTCACTCTATGCGGATGATCTGCTCCTCTATATCTCGGACCCACAAAGCAGCATGGACGGAATCATCGCGCTCCTGAAAGAGTTTGGAGCCTTCTCGGGCTACAAACTCAACATGAGCAAAAGTGAGATCTTCCCAGTACACCCGCAAGGGGGGGGGGGGGGGGGGGGGGGGGGGGCAGCACTAAAGGGGCTGCCGTTCAAACAAGCCCGACATAAATTCCGCTACCTGGGGATCCAAATAGCCCATGACTGGAAAGGGATCCACAAATGGAACCTCACCAGCCTGACGGAGGAAGTTAAAAAGGACCTGCAAAGATGGAACACACTCCCGCTCTCCCTCGCGGGGAGAGTTCAGACGATCAAAATGAACGTACTGCCCAGGTTCCTCTTCCTGTTTAGATCCATTCCGATCTACATCCCCAAGGCCTTTTTCAAAGCGCTGGACAAACTCATCATGGCGTTCGTATGGGGGGGTAAAAATGCTAGGATCCCAAAGAAGGTCTTACAAAAAACAAAAACCAGGGGAGTGCTAGCCCTCCCGAATCTACAATTCTACCACTGGGCAGCAACAGCCGAGCGAGTAAGGGGATGGATCCAGGAGCCAGAAGCTGAGTGGGTGCGTGCGGAGGAGGCCTCCTGCATGGGAACCTCCCTCCGGGCCCTCGCCACGGCAGCACTCCCATCCCCACCCAAAAAACACTCCAGCAGCCCAGTGGTGACAGCCACCCTCCAATCCTGGAACCAACTGCGGCAGCAACTTGGCCTGACCAAAATGTCGAACAGGGCTCCCATCTGCAACAACCATAGGTTCACACCAGCACTGACTGACGCCACCTTCAAAAGGTGGAGGCAGGACGGGGGGACACTGACAGTCAGGGACCTATACACGGACAACAGGATCGCAACACTGGACGAACTGACAGAGAAATTTCAGCTAGCTGGGGGGAACGAGCTACGGTACCTGCAGCTCAAAAACTTCCTACGAAAGGAGACAAGGACGTACCCACAACCGCCACGACAGACACTACTGGAAGACCTACTGGACGCAAGTATCCTAGAGAAAGGGAACTGTAGTGACATGTATGACCGACTGGTAGATAGGGACGACACCGTACTGGACGCAACAAGAAGGAAATGGGAGGACGACCTGGGGATGGAGATAGGGTGGGGACTCTGGAGCGAAGCACTGCATAGGGTCAACTCCACCTCCACGTGTGCAAGGCTCAGCCTGACGCAACTAAAAGTGGTACATAGAGCCCACTTAACAAGAACCCGTATGAGTAGGTTCTTCCCGGAGGTGGAAGACAGATGTGAACGGTGCCAAAGAGGCCCGGCCAACCACGCTCACATGTTCTGGTCTTGCCCCAGACTCGTGGAGTACTGGACAGCCTTCTTCGAGGTTATGTCCAAAGTGGTGGGAGTGAGGGTGGAGCCATGCCCGATAGTGGCGGTCTTCGGGGTTTCAGAACAGCCAGATCTATTCCTGGGGAGGAGGGCGGACGCCCTTGCCTTTGCCTCCCTGATCGCCCGCCGTAGAATCCTGTTTGGCTGGCGGTCAGCAGCACCGCCCAGAGCTGCGGACTGGCTGTCCGACCTCTCGGAATCTCTCCAAATGGAGAAAATCAAATTTGCCATCCGAGGGTCGGACGACGGCTTCCACAGAACGTGGGAGCCATTCATGCAACTGTTCCGGGACCTATTTGTGGCCAATGTACAAGAGGAAGAATAGTCGGGGGAAGGTAGCGGGAGGGGGGGGGGGGGGGGGGCTACAGGTTCGTTACGGGGGTTCGATGGCTAGCTAAGGCCCAAAACCAAACTAAATAAACATGTTGAGGGGGGGGGGGGGGGGGGGGCGCAGTTACTACTACGAAGATGCTTACCTGTAAATATGTATGTTAATTTTTGCGTGTTTGTTTTTTTTTTTCTCTCTCCTAACAATTTGTAATTTGTTCAATATAAAATATGAAAACTGAATAAAAACATTTATAAAAAAAAAAAATCCTTGAGTATCCCTTTGATGCTACATATTTTAGGCTTGCGTAGCGGATGCTTCTGGAATTCTTACATGAGAGTGAATGTGGTCACCACCTCAACAATTCTGTCTGCTAGTTCTATATTTGTGAAATCACAGTGTGTTACCTTTCATTTGCATTTGCTGACAAAGTGGACTATGGATTCTGTAAGCTGTTGTCGAAATGACATGAAATTGAAATGAAATGAAAATGAAAAATGAATGAAAATGAAAATCGCTTATTGTCACAAGTGGGCTTCAAATGAAGTTACTGTGAAAAGCCACGAGTCGCCACATTCCGGCGCCTGTTTGGGGAGGCTGGTACGGGAACATAAACTCTAGTCGATGAATCTGATACTGAATTGGTCTTCCAATGGAGTGTACAACCTTTGGGTGTCCTTGCGCTCTTCTGCTGTTAAACTTGACATGTTCAGCTATGTAGACCTTCATTCACAATTGCTGGGCAAATTTATATGGTCTGCTTCAGACACACCTGAATCAAGAAAAAAGCTCTGCGTGCTGTTTAGCATTGTGAATGTGATAGTGAGTCAGATGCATCCCCATTCAAGCTAGGGAATTTTGCGGACATTTTGACAATATCCTTCAGACCTTTCTCCTCCTATGGTAGCTGGGATGAATGTTGTTGTAGTTGCTTTTGTGCACTTTTCTGAAACTCTGCCCATTATAAGCACAACCTTCTCTGGCCCAATTTTTAGGACTTTCTTTTCCTTTGACTGTCTTTCACTTGATATTTATCCGGCCCACACCCTGGTCAATCATCTTGCCCTACTGAGCTAAGCACTATCCTGTTCACCACACTGACAGATGATACGCTGCAATCTCACCATGAGGAATCTGTCAGCTTAACAGCTCTTCATTTGAGTGCTATCCAGGCGCTGTCTTCAAAGTTTTTCTGAGCAGTCATCACAGTGCGACTTCAACACTCTCCAACATTGCAGGCAGATTTCCGTGCAATCCGTGCTTCATGGTGGCGGAGGCAACCACTGCTGGCCTGCAGCACGATCTTCTGGTCCCGTCATTGTCAAGGGGTTCCCCGTTTAATTCGCCCCTTGCCGCTGGGAAATCAATGGCAGGGGTTCGTTGTCCGGGCAAGCGGAAGATCCTGCCGGTGTGAACAGCTGGAAAGTTCCGGCCTCCAACTTTGTTGCAGTCTGACCAAAATATCAGTTGTCATCTCATGCTATGTAGCATAATCTAAGACTGTTTAGCCATGTTGTACCTGTAATTAAACTTGCTGCAGGCTGAGCACTGTATCATTCAGAAGGAGCCACTGCTGCATACCATGCAGTAGTTTTATAAATATATACAGGCACCAATCATTCATGAAGCATTAGGTAAACATGTTGTTGGTTTATTTATTCAGACTGGGCACAGATATGTATGGATATAAAAGTCGAAGAGATTGGAGCCACATAGCCATGCGTGTGCTCCATTGAAAGCAAAAGCAAAACTAAAACTAGATTGTGTGACACACTTCCTTTCTAGTGATGTCATGCTGCACTTCCTTAAAAAAATATTACAACAACCACCACAGCGCCTTACTCTACTGTTGCTAAATTATCAGACGCCTTGGCCAGGATTCTCCAAAATCCCCCAAGTGTTGACGCCGTTGTAAAAACCGGAGTGTTGCACGTCGGGATTCTCCAGTGATTCTCCACGGTCGACCGGCCGAGTTCCGCCGGCGTGGTTCCAACCTGGTACCACCCGGCAGGACCTTGGACCCGTGGCCACGGTGGACGTCCTGGTGGGGGGAATCAGACTCCAGAGGGGGCCTGCACGATGACCAGTGCTGCGCACTGCTCCGGCGCCGATACGCGGCCCTGCACTGCCGCGCAAGTGCGCACATGTACATGGTGGCCATGTCCGCACCGGCGAATGCGTGTAGTGGCCCCTTCCGTGCTGGCGGCGCGCAACATGGCGGAGCCACACTGCGGGCCCGCACGGAAAGACGTAGGCCCCCTTCAGGTCGCGCACGCCCGCCGATCGGTATCCCCAGATCGCGGGCCTGGCCATCGTGCAGGCCCCCTCTGGAGTCTGATTCCCCCCACCAGGACGTCCACTGTGGCAACGGGTCCCAGCTCCTGCCGGGTGGTACCAGGTTGGAACCACGCCGGCGCAACTCGGCGGAAACTCGGCCGGTCGACCGTGGAGAATCACTGGAGAATCCCGGTCCTTATCTGACATCCACTGCTGGATGAGCAGAAATGTCCTCTTGTTAAATATTGGAAAGATTGAAGGCATTGTTTTCAGTCCCCCCTCCAACTGCATTCCCTAACTTCTGAATCCATCCCTCTCTCCAGCAATAGTTTGATAAATAAGACAGTCTTTCACAAACTTGGTGTCATATTTGATTCCCAAGATGAACTTCTTACCTCCTTTTGATTCCATCACTAAAGCTGCCTATTTCCACTTCCATAACATTACTGAAGATTGCCCCCAACTCAGTTCATCGGCTGCTGAAACCCTCATTCATGTCTTTTGTTACCTCCAGACCCAGCATTCCATTGCACACACAGCTGGTCTCCCACATTTGATGTTCTGTCAACTTGAAGTCATCCAAAGCTCTGTTGCCCATGTTCGATTCCCCTATTTACCCATGTGCTCGCTAATTTACACCAGCTCCTGGTCACGCAATATCTTTTATACTAAAATTCTCATCCCTGTTTTCAAATTCCTCTATGGCCTTGTCCCTTTCCATCTGGGCAGCATGGTAGCACAAGTGGATAGCACTGTGGCTTCACAGCGGCAGGGACCCAGGCTTGATTCCTTGCTGGGTCACTGTGTGCGCAGAGTCTGCACGTTCGCCCCGTGTCTGTGCGGGTTTCCTCTGGGTGCTCCGGTGTCCTCCCACAGTCCAAAGACGTGCAGGTTAGGTGGATTGGCCATGCTAAATTGCCCTTCATGTAAAAGGTTGGGAGGGGTTATTGGGTTACGGGAATAGGGTGGAAGTGAGGGCTTAAGTGGGTCGGTGCAGACTTGATGGGCCAAATGGCCTCCTTCTGCACTGTATGTTCTATGTTCTATGTATCTCTGGAACCTCCTCTTCTGAGATATCTGTGCTCCTTTAGCCTATTGGGCATTCCTGATTTCAATTGCTCCAATAGAAAGTTGTTGTTGTCTTCGTTGACCAGGTAGGGAGTGATTTACCCATGGGACAAATGTTCTGTTAAGCATTAGAAATTCGAACCCTGTTTGACTCTTCTTCTTGAGCGTCTGGGGAAATGCAGGTCAGACATCATGCCCTCAGCATTATCCACGCTGAGATTGGTTGACTCAACCCAAACCCAGAATGAAGCCTGAAAAAGCCCTTATCTATGCAAATAGGAGTGAGAAGCAGTGAGTAATTGACGATCCGCCCACCCACTACAGATTGTTAATCGTCACTAAAAACTAAAAAAAAGTGAATGTTGCCAAGCTGTTTTCAACAAGCATTCCTCATCCCCTCCAGAAATTCTTTAAATTGCTAACTCCTCTGACATGCGACAATTAAGCTAATAATGCAGCATTAGCAGGGGCACCATGTGTTTTGCTGAGGTTACTTCTAATTTATTACCAAGATGGTAATAAGTGTGGTTTGTTAACATCTGATGCATCAAAGAAACTTTGATCATGGTGGTGGCTGGAATCAGTAAACATTAGCTGGGGGTGGGCAGTAACCAGAGATTACAATACTGCTCTTTCAAGTCAGACATGTTTCAAATACCAGATGCACTTGTAAACAAGTTCAGTAATTTAGATCATGGGCAGCAGCGTTAAAGGATAATTAAAGGTGAAAAACCTCAAGTCAGATTACGAATCATGCAAAATATTTCCGCTTCCCTGCCCACTTTGCATATTGTACATATGGAATAGATTCTGAGCAGAAGAGACTGAGACGAAAAGGCTTAACTCGTGATTGAGGAGCTGAATAAATTCTTCTTTGATAAAAGAATTGTAGCTGCACGCATGCAATCAAGAATGGATTGGTAAGAAAAGGCCATGTCTGACCAAATTGGTTGAGTTTCTTGAGGAGATATCAAGGAGAGTCAATGTTGGTGTCACCTGGATGGATTTTAGCAAGGTGTTTGACAAGATTCCGCATGGCCGAACGTTCAGGAAAGTAAAAGCCCATCGGATCCAAGAGAAAGTGACAAGTTGGATCCAGGCGCAGGATGCAATGTGTTATGATCGATGGATGTTGGTATGACCGGAGGTTCCTCCCTTCTCAGTTTTCCACGGCTCAATTCTGGACAACTTGCTTTTTGTGATTACATATCAAAGATTCAAATTTAAATCATAAATGTGATTAAGAAGTTTCTGATGACAGAACCATGAGGTAGGTGGTTGGCAGTGAGGAAGAGAACTGCAGAAGCAGAAACACAATCCACATAGACCGAGACAATGTGCAAAGAAACAGAGATACCTTGGAGTGGGTGCCCGCAGTTTCTCACAAAATCACACAAAATAAGAACAGGAGTGGGCCCCTCGGCCCATCAAGCTCACTTTCCGGTCTACTCCTGCTCCCTCCCCAACCCCTCATTCCCCCCCCCCCCCCCCCCATAACCCTTGATTCCCTTGTAGCTCAACAATCTGTATAATTAATCTTTGATTATATTCAATGACACAGCCTCCATTTCCCTCTACATTAGAGGATTCCAAAGGCTCATGGCCCGCTGAGAGAAAAAAATGGCCAGATTCTCCATTGGCGGGATCCTTCATTTCGCCGGTAGTGCACTCATGCCCGCAGATTTACCGATAGCATAGGGGTGCCCACAATGGGAAACCGCATTGACCATCTGCCAGGACAGAGGATCCGACTGCTGGTAGGGGCACACCGCACCAGAAAACGGGTGCAGTGGAACAGAGAATCCCACCCCTTATTTTTAAGCTGTGCACTCTCATCCTGGATTTCCCCAGGAAGGGAACCATCCTCTCGGCATCAACTTGTCAAACCCCCTCCGAATCTTATTTGTTTCAGTACCCTTCTCGTTCCTCTAAACTCCAATGAATATCGGCCCAATCTTTCCTCCTAAGACAAACTCTTCATCCTAGGAATCAATCTCATGAAACGTCTCTGAACTGCTACCAATGAAAGTACATCCCTCCTCAAGTAAGGAAACAAAACTACACAGTACCTAAAGTGGCGTTGAAACAATTCCCTGCTCAGTTGTCACGTTAACTGGTCAAAGGACCAGTGATTAAGTAAATTCAACAGGACACTGCCTTCATATTCCAAAAAAAAAGCATAATGACTTGTATTTCTTTACAAATATGATTTTGGGTTGCCTCAGATACATCATTCCTTCACTAATTGGTGCCACAAACCTGACAAAAAGGTACACAAAGCTCTTTTTTACACCACAATCAGAAAACAATATTGCAAAGTCTTTCATGCAGACAGCATGCCTATTTTAATTCATCGATGTACAACTACACAGTGATGTCATCGGTCCCGCAAGAGGAGCACACATAAAAGACAGTTCCTCTGACAGTGCAGCACTAGCCACATAAGATTACGGGTTCAAATCTTTGGACCTGGACTTGAACCCACAGACATCTGACCTAAGGGCAAGAGCACTGAGCCACGGCTGACAGTTGCAACAGATTGCGAACATAGCTTAAAAGCTGATGGAAACTTCCTCTACAGTATGCCTACAATATTGGTTGAAAGCTCTGGTGAGTATGTAGGAAAGAGGAAACTCTCATTTTGTAGCTAACGTAATATGAACACCATCAGGAGAGCATTTTCTTGTATTGCAACATAATCATTGAACAAACAAAATGCCTCTAAGCTCAAAATGCATTATGGGAAATCGAGAACAATCCACCCTGAGATAATCAGGGCATGCCTCAGAGGATTGAGAGTTAACACATTCATTAGCACAAGTTGTCAGCACAGGTCCTGGTTTTCTGGTTAATCTTTGATGAAGTAGTACACAGAGCCCTCTACACAGCCAGGCAACGGGAATAGAAATCATGGGCTACCACTAAACAGCTGCCAAAGGAAGAGATTCAAATTGTGTTGGCACTTCTGCTGGACTCAAATCACAATTGAAAAGAATTGATTTAGGGATAATTTTGTTTCTGGACGGGGTCAATATTTGTTGTGCACAGAATGCACAGTTGAGGCATAAATGAGAAATAAAAGGGCACTGTAGAGAATTTGAAGATGCTTCTGAAGAATGAAGAATATTATTCAACTTTTTCGTCATTACACCACAAAGATGATTATAGATGTTGTTTTTTGGTCGTAATAATTACGACTGTTTGATTTCAAGTAAATCTAGCTAAAGTATAGCAAAAACTCAAGTGTTTCATAGAAGTAAGGGTTTGATTTAGATGCTCTCCATTTTGTACAAACTCTAAGGCATCTCATGGAATGCCACCTGATATATATTGCCACGAGACAACATGTCCAGAAAAACTTACCACTATATAGAAAATGTTAGTAGAAACATATGTAGAAAACATAAGTAATTGGGCAGAGTGATATAGATATGCTGATAACAAATACATGATAATTATTATGTACTAAGTGTTACGATAAGCTGAATGATAAATCTGTTTTAGCCAGTGATACGGCCTTAACAGGAGTATTGTGTCTATTTCTGGCTGCCACACCTCAGGAACAATGTGCAGAAAAAAATTCATTAAAATGATTCTGGGATAAGGAACGTCAATGACGGAGATAGATTGTAGAAATTGAGTCTTTTTTCTTTGGAGAAAGAAGGTTTGAGAGAAGATTTGTTTAAGAGATTCAAAATCATAAGGGGCGTGACTTAACTAAATAGGAACAAAGTCCCTTAGCGAGCGCGTTTAGCCACATGTTTCCCGGCGCCGAGAAACACAAGTCTATAAAACATGACTCGCATTTAATAAGGGGCCTCAACTGGAAACACGCAGCGAAGGACGCTATAGCCACATTTTCTACACTGAGGAGCTCCGCTCACTGGAACACCTGTGTAGAGAGAGGCCCCTGAATCGACCCCCAACATCCCCCATGTTCCTGTCTATGGGAGGGAACACAGTCCCCATACCCACACAGGTCAGCCCTTGACCCTATCACACCCATGCAACAACTGCCAGCTTGGCACCTTGGCAGTGACAAGCTGGCAGTGCCACTGCCAGATGGCAGCACCACCTGGGCTTGGCATTGGCAAGCTGGCACTACCAGGGCACAAGACTGGCAGTGCCAGGGTGCCCAGATGGCACCAGCAGTGCCAGTGTACCACCCTGCCCAAAGGGCATGACCTGGGCCACCAATCTCCTGAGACAACCCCTCAAGTGCTGTCCATCTTGTCTCCATTTGTGGAGACAAGTACCAAACAGCACTTGCCCAATGTCCCCGACGCAAGAGAGTCTGATGCTATGCCTTGGGTAATTCAGGAATCTGCACATTAAAATGAGACTAGCTGTCTTGCTTTAATATGCAGATTTGCTGAAAGGTGATCCTGCCCACAATGGGCAAGATTCATATCGCAACTTCTCGCGAGATCTCGTTACATCTCGCGAGGCATTGCGAGCCAGGGAGATCGCGGATCGGGGTCTCCCAGCTTTTATCAGCCATGCTGCACCACGGTGAGCTGCTGTTGGGCGCTGCGTGGCCATTAAATCGCACCCAAGTTGTCTGGACAGAGTAGATAGGGAGAAACTGTTCCCATGGGTGGAAGCATCGAGAACCAACACTAATTTAAGGTGATCAGCAAAAGAAGCAATGGTGACATGAGGAACAACCCTTTCAAGCAATGAGTGGTTAGGATCTAAATCCACTGCCTAAGAGTGAGGTGGAGGCAGATTCAATTGTGACTTTCAAAAGAGAATTGTAGCATTATCTGAGGAGGAAAAATGTGCAAGGCTACTGGGAAAATCTGTGACATTAGGTAAATTACTCTTGCAAAGTACTGGCACAGACATGATGGGTTGAATGGCCTAATTTTATGCTGCAGATTTTTTATGTGATTCTATAATAATAATAATATTCTATTCTACAGCCAGGATATTTTGGCCCCTCCCGCCTGTTGGGATATTACATGGCCACAAATTAAATGACAATTTAACTGGTTTGTCGCATCTGCCGGAGTGAGAATCCTGGCCTATAAATGGACAGACCGAGATTGATAGAGATGGATATCCAATATTAGTAGAGAGACAGATTCTAGAATTCAGAGACGATTTTCTAATTGCCAGGGAGTGAAGTCAGCTGGCCAGGTAGAGAATCAAATTATGCAGTGTATGACTTTCCAGGAACTAACTTAATCCTTGTAAAATTCTGGATATCTTACACTCATGTTTCAATAACTCTGCTCAATAGTTCAGCTAATTCGAAACCTCAGTCCTCTGAGCTATACCTGACTATGTTCCCACCATCAGTGATAAATATTTTGAATTTCTTCTTCTTTGTGTAGCTGCTTCATTTATACCAAAGGATGAGCTAATCAATGGGAAGGGAAAAATACGTGACAGTGCTGAAAAAGTATAGTTTACACCCTTAATGCATTTCTTGGGAGGCTATTACTAAATATCAGTGCAGAAAGTTCGAGTCAGAAAATGTTTTAACTTGCCTTGGACAAAAGGCATTCAAATGGTGTTATATTTGCTCTGGATGGGTCAGTGCCGGATAGAGTTGAGCCCACCACCCCGGAAGCAGTTGTAGGCAGCCATGGGGGCAGCCAAATGCCATGGTTGGCTGGTTAAGAAGCTCATTTCAGTTCTTCGGGACATTGTCTCAGTTGTATTATAATGTTTAAGGCCCTTACCTCTCACACCTCCCAACCCTCATTCACTCCCCATGCCACCTCAATGCTAACTCATGCCCCCACTCATCCCTGCTGTCGCTTAGAGCCCTCATGCCAATTCATGCCAACTTATGATCCTTCTAGTGGAAAGTATGGCTGTAGATGTTTATTTCCACTTCAATGCTCCTGTTTTTGCACTCCTAATGCATTGACTAAATGAGTCCAAAGCAGCAGCTCCGAAGTGCCTGTTGACACAAATTGCCATGAAAAGTTGGCAAGGATTTGGCCAAGGCAGCTCAAGTGGAAAGAGGAAAATGTTGAACGAGTGTACTCCTGACTTTGGGCAAAGTCATATTATTGCAAAGAGTTGAGTGAGCTTTAGTGTGCATCTGGTCCATGCTGTGCTGGATTGATTGATAGTGACACTGGCCCATTCTTCAGAGATGACAATCCTCACATGCGGTTAAATTAATCCTGAGAAAAAAATATTAAATAAATAATACATAAAATTCATTATTTACTGAATGTATGTCAATTGTCATGAGAGGGAGATCGGACTATTTTAAAGCAAATGTGCTTCTTAATAGTGGCAGCTTTTTGATCTCAAGTACATTTGCCACTAGTAGCCTCTCACTTTAAATAAAAACTCATGGATCCTAAATATGAAATTAAAACAAAAAAAAAGAAATAAATCAAGTAATATTAAAAATAAGGGATGAGAAATTGGTCCACGATTTTGTGACACACAATCTGCCTGTGCCTGTTACCATGAAGGTCGGCAACATATATAAGAGGCAAGGATGTACATTGGACCACTAGAAAATGAGGCTGGAGAAGTAGTAATGGGGAATAAAGAAATGGCAGAGGAACTGAATAGGTACTTTGCATCAGTCTTCACGTTCGAATATACGAGTGACATACTAGAAATTAAAGAGAGTCAGGGGAAGAGGGGGAAGAGATGAGTGTAGTGGCCCTCTGTGGTGAATGTGCATCATGTAATTCACACTGTATAGTATTGCGTTCACACTGTATAGCATTGTGTCCTTGTGGGCTCTGTCTGTGAGCCGTTGCGCGGCTCTGCCCACAGGGGGAGATGAGGAGCTTGTACAGGGCTCCACCCTCGGCTCCGCCCATGGCTCCACCGATGGCCCCTCCAACTACCGGAAGTATAAAGTGCTGCAGCCTTGTGAGCCTGCCCTCAGTTCTTCTGGTCGCAGGCAGGCTCAGTTGTTAGTCTATTAAAGCCACAGTTTACTTCCTATCTTGTCTCGAGTGAATTGATGGTCACATCACCCTCACTAAGGGGAAGATGATGCAGAAGCTGAAAGGTTTGAAGGTGGATAAATCACTCTGACCAGATGGACTACATCCCGGATTCTGAAGGAGATAGCTGAGGAGATTGTGGAGGCATTGGTGGTGATCTTTCAGGAATTACTCAAGTCAGGGAGGGTTCCAGGGGACAGGAAACAGATAATGTAACACCCCTGCTTCAGAAGGGATGGAGGCAAAACATGGAAAATTGTAGACCGGTTAGTCTAACTTCGGTAGTTGATAAGATTTTGGAGACCATTATTAAGGATAAGATTGTGGAGTACTTGGAAGTGCATGGCAAAATAGGGCTGAGTCAGCACGGCTTCGTCAAGGGGAGGTCATTCCTGACATACCTTTTAGAATTCTTTGTGGAGGGAGCGGCACGGTGGCGCAGTGGTTAGCACTGCTGCCCCATTGCGGCGAGAACGCAGGTTCGATTTTGGCCACGGGTCACTGTCCATGAGGGGTTTGCATATTCTGCCCGTGTCTGCATGGGTCTCACCCCCACAATCCAAAGCCGTGCAGGGCAGCTGGATTGGCCACGCTTAATTGCCCCTTAATTGGAAAAAATTTAATTAGGCACTTTAAATTTTTTTTTTTTTAATTCTTTGAAGAGGTAATGAGGAAGTTAGACAAAGGAAAACCAATGGACGTGATCAATTTGGATTTCCAGATGGCCTTACAGGAGGCCGCTAAATAAGATAAGAGCCATGGTGTTAGTGGCAAGGTACTGGCATGGACAAAGGGTTGGCTGACTGGCAGAACTCAGAGAGTGGAGATAAAGGGACCTTTTTCGTGATGGCAGTCAGTCATGAGTGGTGTTCCATAGGGGGTCAGTGTTGGGATTACAACTATTCACGATATACATTAACGATCTAGAAGAAGGAACTGAGGACATTATTGGTAAGTTTGAAGATATTACAAAGATATAGAGGCTCAGGTAGTGTTGAAGAAGTGGGAGGCTGCAGAAGGACTTGGACAGCTGGGAGAGTGGGCAAAGATGTGGCAGATGGAACACAATGTGGAAAAGTGTGAGGTTATGCACTTTGGTAGGAAGAAGAGAGACATAGACTAATTTCTAAATGGGGAAAGGCTTTGGAATTCTGAAGCACAAAGGGACTCAGGAGTCTTGGTTCAGGATTCTCTTTAGGTTAACGTGCCGGTTCAGTTGGCAGTTAGGAAGGAAAATGCAATGTTAGCATTCATATCAAGAAGGCTAGAATATAAATGAAGGGATGTGCTGTTGAGGCTGTATAAGGTTCTGGTCAGACCCCATTTGGAATAGTGTGAGCAGTTTTGGGCCTTGTGTCTAAGGAAGAATATACAGTCCTTGGAGGGGGTCCAGAGAAGGTTCACAGGAATGATCCTTGTAATGAAGAGCTTTGTCATATGAGGAGTGGTTGAGGACTCTGGGTTAGAACTTGATGGAGTTTAGAAGAATGACGGGGGATCTCATTGAAACTTAAAGAAAAGTGAGAGGCCTAGATAGAGTGGACATGGAGAAGATGTTTCCACTGGTACGTGAGTCTAGAACCTAGGGCACAGCCTCAGATTGAAGGGACAATCCTTTAAAACTGAGATGTGGAGGAATTTCTTCAGCCAGAGGGTGAACTCATTGACGCAGAAGGCTATGGAGGCCAAGTCACTGAGTGTCTTTAAGACAGAGATAGATAGGTTCTTAATGAATAAGGGGATCAAGGGTTATGAGGAGAAGGCAGGAGAATGGGGATGAGAAACATATCAGCTACGAATGAATGGAGGAGCAGACTCGATGGGTTGAATGGTCTAATTCCGCTCCTATATCATATGGTCTTATGGCCTTATGCAAATTCCATGCAACATTTTTTAAAGGAGAGGAAATGATGAGGTAGTGTAATATCGCTGGACCAGTAATTTAGAGACCCAGGCATTAGCTCTGGGAACATGTGTTCAAATCCCACCACAGCAGTTGGTGGAATTTTGAATTCAGTTAATACAAATCTGAAATCTAAAGGTAACTTCAGTAATGGTGACCATGAAACCATAATCAATTGTCGTAAAAACCCATCTGGCTCACAAATGCCTTTCAGGGAGGAAAATCTGCTACTCTTAGCTGGTCTGGTCTACATGTGACTCCAGTCCCACAGGAATGTGACTGACTCTTAATTGCCCTCAGTTCAAGGGCAATTAGGGATGGGCAACAATGCTGGCCTTGTCAGCAACACACACATCCCACTGAAAAATAAAGTTAAATGATCCAAAGGTGTGCAGGTTAGGTGGGCTGGCCATGCTACAATTGTCCCTTAGTGTCCAAAGATGTGCAGGTTAGGTGGGGTTACAGGGTTATGGGGATAGGGTGGCAGAGGTGGCCTAGATAGGGTGCTCTTTCAGAGGGTCGGTGCAGGCACGATGGGCCAAATGGTCTCCTTCTTCACTCCTTTGCCCAGTGAAGCAGTTGAGGCTCCTTCATTCAATGTTTTTAAGATAAAGATAGATAGTTTTTTGAAGAATAAAGGGATTAAGGGTTATGGTGTTCGGGCCGGAAAATGGAGCTGAGTCCACAAAAGATCAGCCATGATCTCATTGAATGGCGGAGGAGGCTCGAGGGGCCACATGGCCTACTCCTGTTCCTAGTTCTTATGTTCTTATGTTCCTGGGATTCTATGGATTCTATGGATTGTAGCAGCATCCCCATTGACTGAGCACTTGGCAAGGAGCCAAGCAACATTTTTAGGGAGAAGATGGTACTTTTAATGGAAGTCTGTCCCTCTTTAAGGGAAGCTACACTGAATCACAGGAGATTATTATTGAATATCAGCGCTACAATTCTAAACAAGAAAAATCGTGTATCTAGGTATAAAGAGAGCTCCCAGCTGCATTGATGCCTCACTGGAAGCCTCAGAGGTGAAAATGGACAGGCGGAGAAAGGCCAGGGTTCAGATCTTTGCTACTAAGGCAGATAGTTTGAGTCAGGAAATTTTCCAACTTGCCCAACGTGCCTTTTTAGAAAGGCCTCCAAATGGCGTAAACTTTCCTCTGGGTATCGAGGGTGCAGGATAGAGGTGAGCCCACCATCCCGGAAGTAGACTGAAGGCAGCCATGGGGGCAGCCAAGTGCTGAGGTCAGTTGGTTAAGAGACCCATTTCAGTTCTTTGGGATTTATTATTATGAATGTTAAGCCCTCAACATTTACACTTCCCGTCCACTCCCCGTGCCACCTCCATACCAACTCATAACAAATCATGCCCCCCACCCATCCCCATGGCCACATCCAAAGATGAGCAGGTTAGGTGGGATTACGGGGTTACAGGTATAGGGCAGATGAGTGGCTCTGGTAGGGTGTTCTTTTGGAGGATCGGTGCAGACCCAATGGGCTGAATGGCCTCCTTCTGCACAGTAGGGATTCTATGGATTCTATGAATATAGTCTCCATGCCAATTCATTCCAATCCTTCCGTGCTCATTCACCCACCCCCATGCTCCCTAATGGTCCTTATGCCAATTCTTGCCAACATATGCCCATTCACTCAGTGCACACTATGTACAGAACCAGTGAGCCATGTAAAAGCAAGTACATCTGTGAAACTGCTCAGAAGCAAAGAAAAATACATTCACAAATCTTCTTTTGAAAAGCAACTACTGTTCCTACAACCTTATAAAAGTGTCAATCAGACAGACTATTAAAATATCAATAATTGAGGCTTCATTAAGCAGGCCTGGCTGAGAGCCCAGACTCACAAAAGGATTATTTCAACAGTTCTGTTTTACAGCTATAGAGGACTGTTGACTGCTCTCAATCAGTTATCCAGCTGGGGCAGGCATATTATCCAAGTATGGTGCAATGATATCACTTAAAATTTCCCCCCCTATTTTGTAGGTCATGGTGGCCCATAACTGGTGGGGGAGATAGTTCCCTGAATCATGGAGCTGGCTGTGAGAGACCTGAGCATATGGTATTGCTGAGAATGTAGTGGATGATGGGGTGTTACAGCTTCCCAGCTAACCTTCCCAGACCCTCAGCTCATCCTGCTATCTGTCAGAATGAGCAAGCTGCTGATGGTTGACCGTGGACTTCTTAACTTCCACTCGCAAGTACCACATACCCCCCCCCCCCACCCTACCTGTGCGCACCATCACCCCACTCCACACTAACCTTCCTATTTCTGATTTAAGAACTGCCGCATACACAGCCATAACAGCCACTAGAAGAGAGAAAACAACAGCACATCACTGATGGATATGACCTCTCATGAGATCTAACACTCACCTCCACTAATCCAGATACTGGCACTATACATTCCTTAAGAGCCCAATATAGAGTTGGGCGCTGCACAAAGTGAGTAACGAGTGGGCTAAGCTAAATCTGGAGAAAGGTTAATTCACTTGCTCGAGGGGCAGGGGTGGTGAGTTTGCTAATGATTAATGCTATAGGAAACTCAGGTGAGGCTTTAGTTGGTCCAGCATATAGAAGAATGCTGATAAGGATGCACAATGAGATGCTGGCTGCATGGGCAGCCTGCCAGAAAACCTCCTGTCACTGTCAAGAAGCAATGAGGAGTCAAGTTCCAAATTGGCAGAGGACATCACGTGGAGTTTGTCCTCTTTGCATCCTTTGCTCCTTCTTCCTGCTACGCTAGATATTAAAGATATTAAGGGATATAGAGATAGTGCAGAAGAATGGCATTGAGATAGAAGATCAGTCATACTCTCGTTGAGTGGTGGAGCTGGCTCAAGGGGCCGAATGGCCTACACCTGCTTCTATTTTCCACTGAAAAGTACAGCAATTGCAACCCCCAAACCAGTTGCAATGTTTGTGTGCACAGGTTACCAAATCCACAACCCTCTCTGTGAAACTCCCAGCCAAATCCAGGAACCTACCACACCTCTAAAAACAACCCATAGCACTTCCCCAGACTTTGCAGTACCCAAACCTATTCTCAATTATGTGTTAGGTGTGCATGCATTTAAATAACGTGAGAGCTGATACCCCCTTACTGGTACATTTCCTTTGGTGAGCAGAAATAAGCATGTTGAATGGACCAGAATGACCCAAATTCATAAATAGAGAATCAAATCAGTCGATTGGGCTGAGTGACCAGCTGGAAGGCTCCTGGCATGTCAGGAGATAGAACATAGAACATACAGTGAAGAAGGAGTCCATTTGGCCCATTGAGTTTGCCCCCACCAACTTAAGCCCTCACTTCCAACCTATTCCCGTAACCCAATATCCCCTCCTTACCTTTTTGGACACTAAGCGCAAATTAACATGGCCAATCCACCTAACCTGCATGTCTTCGGACTGTGGGAGGAAACCGGAGCACCCGGAGGAAACCCACGCACACACAGGCAGAACGTGCAGACTCCGCACAAACAGTGGCCCAGCGGGGAATTGAACCTGGGACCCTGGCGCTGTGAAGCCACAGTGCTATCCACTTGTGCTACCGTGCTGCCCCCAATCGATAGTTATGCAAACACTCAGGTGGGCCACACCAAAAGCGACAGAAGGTCTAAATTGCCCCAAATCAAATGGCTAGCGTCTTCCACAGCAGTGCCACTAGTAATGCAAAGATCTGGGGCGGGATTCTCCGTCGGCCAATGCCAAAATCAGGAAAGGTGATTGGGCGGAGAATCGGTTTTGACGCCAAAATCGTGGGGGGCACTGCATTCACACCAAATTGCAATTCTCCGACATGAATGCATTACACTCCACGTGTACAGAAAACTCCGTTTGCATATCATTAGCAGGCCTGACCCACTATTCTCCAGGGCCTCAACGATGCTCTGCCTCCTCCAGGAGGAATTCCAAATGGCGATGTTCATTTGTGGTTTCAAAAATCATGCAACAGGTGCTGTGGCTGCTGAGGGGGAGAGAGGGTGTACAGAAAGTGTCCAACATCGCCATAGTTTGCTGACAGTTGTGTCGCTCATCGGGGAGCTTGTGCCAGGGCCGGAGGAGTAGCAGGGGATGGCCAGGAGGTAAGCTGTGGGGTCGGTGTGGACATGCATGGAACACCATTGCTGCAGTCTGCAAGGCAGCCATGCAGCTGCGCACGCCGCTGACTGTTCACTGTGGACTTAGTACCATGGGTTGTCTGGGTGTCTCCATAGGCCACCACAACTAGGTGCCCTCTGGCCCCACCCAACACATCAATAGGATGGGTGTGCTCCAGCGTGGCTGGTGCCTTCTTTTTAGCTGGGATGAGTACGTGTGTGGGGAGTTTGATGTGTATATACAACTGCAGCTCTCACGAGTGTCAATCATGGACCCGGCGAATTCAGCACCATTTTCCATTGGAATTGATTGTGTTCCACATGATCCCAGTGCTATCCCCTCAATGGTCGCCAAATCGGTCCAGGTGCGGTGCCAGTTTTGCTGTCACGAAAGTCCATGAATCCTATCCCAGCATCAGCACTTGGTCTCGGGAACGGAGAATCTCACCCCTGGATTTCATGTCCATTACTACTATTAATGAGGGTCAAATATGAATTGACATTATCTTCTGACTGGCCACAATGTTGTACAAGGTAGTGTGCTCAGGAACAAGCGATTAATTTATCCATGACACATGTCTTCCTTGTCAGACAGATGCAGACATCTGTATTTCCCTCAGTATTTCTGTTAAAATGAGTTGGTAAGCAAATTATTTTTGGAAGAGAAACAAACTAACATTTAGAGTTGACCTTGGGTATATTGCCAGTGAAAACATTTTTTACGAACTATAATGATTACATAGTGACTAAAAATATGAATGATAATAAAAGCTTCCTTCATTTCCTTAAATATCTTGTTCATATCCTCTTCATAAGCATGTCTAGTGCAATTCTAATTGAGAATTGAAGTACAAAGTACAACAATGTTAACATAAAGGCCAGTATTTTACACTCCCCTCTTGGGAGGGATAGCAGGCAGTGGGGTGGGTGTTGAATGGGACGCTATGTCAATGTTGCCATGCTTATCACATGACCATCTGCCCCTGCCCCATGGATAATTTATCCACGGCAGCAGATGCAAAGTAGCCCGCTCTTCGATGGGCTAAGTGAGGCCTTGAAGTGGCCAATTAAGCGCCTCCTCCTGCTGCCACTGAGATTTTAACCACTTCCCAACAATGTAAAGTTCAGCCCTTGAGAAAAAAACTAAATAATACAAGTGCATCATACACCACCGATATCACTGTCAACGACCATCCCCCAAACCCCACCTGAGGGTGTTGCTTTGATCATGCAATGCCCATGATTTATCCATATAGTTGAGGATAATTTGCAAGCTTCTCAGGTTTATTACATGAGAAGAGGTTGGCCATTTGGGATAGTGATGAGGAGAAATTTCTCCACACATAGGAATTAGAATCTTTGTAATTCTCTATTCTCAATAGCGATGGACCAGAATCCATGATTTCTCGACTGACTGCCATTTTAGGCTACCATCACCACAAGGCCTTTGCAGTTCAAGGAGAAGGCTCACCAACACATTTTCTATGGTAACCACACATGAGCAATAAATTCAACATGACCCACCGTCTCCAGAATGATTTTATTCTAAATCAGAGAAGTCAAATTGAGCATGAGATTACTTTCATGTTGCCAAAAACGGTAGGTTGCGTCAATTAAGTAATTAATATTCAATTATAGATATGGTTACAACTGATTGAGCTGCATATTACACCTGACTAAAAATATGTAAAACTTAGCTGATCAATATGCTGAAATGTCACCAATGCAGTTTTGTCTGGGGAGATGTAATTTTACATAAATTAACCTGGATTTGTACCTGCAAACTAACTCTGCATCTGACTTGTGCAGCCCCTTGCTCTATCTTCAATGGCCATGCTTTCAGCTGCTTGGGTCCCAGCTCTGGAACTTTCTCCCAAAATCCCTTTGCCTCTCTACCTCACCTACTTGAAGATATGTTTGAAAGCCTACCTCTTTGGCCAAACTTTTTATCACATGTCCTAATGCTTCCCTCTTTGGTGCAGTGTCAATATATGTCTAACTACATTCTTTTAAAGCTTTGAGGGACATTTTTCTATCTTAAAGGCACTATATAAATGCAAATGTCAGTGTTATAGGTAACATGCTTATGGTGTTCGGGCCGGAAAGTGGAGCTGAGTCCACAAAAGATCAGCTATGATCTAATTGAATGGCAGAGCAGGCTCGAGGGGCCAGATGTCCTACTCCTGCTCCTAGTTCTTATGTTCTTATGTTCTTATGGAAGAAGGAGTCTTTGGTTTCTGCAGACCAGTTCTTAGTATCGGGGAAGCTACGGCTGACATAGTGCCAGATATTGAGTTACAGTGCCTTCCAAACAGAGTGGAGGGAAGCGTTGCTTTCAGATTGTGAAGTGCGTTCAAGTGCCCTGGGAGCACAAGGAAGGAATGGAGTAAGTTACATTGCTAGATGAGGTTACTGAAATTTTATTTTATGGATGTTTTTAGCTGCACATCAGGCCAAGCAAACATTGTGGTGGCCAGTAACAGCGGGAAGGTAAGGTATGGGACTCTTGATGTGTGCAGGGTTTTGAGTAGGATCTACAGATATTGCAGTCACATCACAGACATCCAGACAGAATGATGTTGCATTTGTTGCCTCCTCCTTTCCTCCAAATCCAGTTCTTCCTCCTCCTCCTTCTTCACATGTGCTCGCTGCAACACTGGTGGTAAGGTTTGTGCCCTCACGATGGGACACTTATGCAGCATGCAGTAGATTGTTGACACACAATCTGCTGCGTGCCGGTCAGACAACTTAAGCATCCACATCGCCTGCTCTGTTACACTTTGCCAGTTAGTGTGGCTTTCATTATATGCATGCTGTCTCCCTGCATGGGTTATGCGTAAGAGTTGTGACCATATCTTCAAAGGATGGTGCTTGTTGTCCAGCAGCCACCCTCTGGCTTGTCGTGATGCTATAGCAGATGACTGCTCCAGATTGAAAGCTTCATGTCAACAGCTGAAATGTTTCTCTCCAGCGAGAGGGATTAAAAATGTTATGAGCTTTCTTAGATTATAAAGCTGCACCCTATTCACTGACCCCCACCGCAGCCAACTCCTCGGGCACCCCCACCACCCCTCACCATGCCCCCGCCCCCACTTGGTACAATTCACTCAGAAATGGCAGTAATGACATAAAATCTACGTGTACTTCTGGCAGATGTTTGCTGAATGCCCTCACCAAAATATTGTCTGGCCTGAGCTCGCATCAGCAGAAGTGTGTGCATCCCATAGATGCCATTTGTGAGGCACTATTGCATACATAACATCATTAAATCAGGTGCTGAGGAGATCAATTTCTTGGCCTTTATGTCTTGTGAAGAAAACTCCCAGAGGCACAGACTCCCAGAGACAAATTCAAATGTGTGGAAAAAAGTTGCTCCAATAGATTTCAGGAAGAAAGTTTGTTCACTTCTTAAATTAGCCAAACATTTAAACGCTATTTTAAAAACAGAAAAGGGGCGGGACTCTCTGTCAGCCGACGCTGAAATAAGGAAAGGTGATTGGGCGGCGAATAGGTCGTGAAGCCAAAATTGTGGACGCCACCGTGCGCCCAATGGAATGGAAGAAAAAAAACTGGATAAAAGCAAATTACTGCGGATGCTGGAATCTGAAACTGAAAGAAAACATGCTGGAAAATCTCAGCAGGTCTGGCAGCATCCGTATGTTTTGAGTCCTGATGACCCTTTGTCAAAGTTAAAAGACATAGAAAGTGGGAAATATTCATACTGTGGGGTGAGGGAATGAAAGATGAGTCATAGCCACAGAAACCAAGGGAAAAGAATGCTAATGGCAGTCCCCAGAATTGTCTTCTCTCTGGGGACCACCTGTTATTCTCTCTGTGGCTGCCATTAGTGGTGGTGGGGGTGGGGGGCGGGGGGGTGAGGTGAGGGGTTGAAGAGGCGGGAAGAGGGATGGGGGTGGGTCACCAGGGCAGTGAGCACGGGCTGAACTGGGGTCCCTTGTCCCCCTTCTCCACCAAACCCCAACCACCACTACGTCACCCCCAGCGCCCCTTCAGTGGCCAACCCAGACCAGGCCATCCCTCACACCCTTCTGACAGAGCACGGAGGCAGGTTGTTATTGGGAACAAGTGAACATATACATATAGGTTTGTGCCCTGGCCCCTATCTCTATCCTATGTGCTGCACCCATGCCAATTCAACTTGTGTCTACCTTTCCGGCCCTAACGCGATGCCAAGGTGGATCCTCAGACATCAGGCTTGGAGGCAACATGTTGTGATTCCTGCCCTGTAACCTGGGTCTCCTTTGGTGGCCGTCTTCTCGGGGGCCAGGCCTGAATGGCCCTGGCTGCTGCTCGGGTGTCTCAGATAGCATGGTGCTGCCCTGTTCTGCCAACTGCCCATGTGATGCACCAAAGACAGGAGGAGTGGAGTCCGAGACGCTGTGGGGTTCCAGCACCGCCCCTGTGGGAGTCACTGGCACAGGCTCCATCACATTCTCCTCCCTCGGGGTGCCCTATGGCCCCTGGGCTACTCCATGAAATGGGAGTGCAAACGGAGCTGACCCCTGAGGCTCCACTGCCACCTCATGCTGCTAGCCCTGGAGACCCGCTCCCGTCCTGACCAGGGTCTCAGTACTTGCGGCCATGGAGCACAGGGAGTGGACCATCTCCCTCTGGGACTGTACCACATCAGACTGTGATTGTGCCACCACCTCTTGAGCCTGCGTTACATCAGCTAGTGACTGCGTCATCTCCCTCTCGGTCTGTGCCAGGTCGGCCAGTGCCTGGGCAATGCCACCGACGCTCTAAGCCATGACCCAATGTGACTGGGCAATGCTCTGGAGTATCACTGCAACATTCAGGTGGCCCTGGTACATTGCTGCCTATGATAGGGCAGCCCTGTCCTGGGTCTTGGCCACAGCACGCAGAGAGCATCCCAGGCCTTAGACATCCTGACCCATGGCTGAAAGTCACCCGTGCATTGTTGTCCTGGGTGGCATGCATGATCGGCACCACTTCCTGTTCCACCAGACAGTTGGACTCCTCCAACTGCAGCTGCAAGTGCTGGATGGTTGCCGTCAACCGCTCATGTAGTCCCTGGCTCTGCGACTTCATCTCCACTATAAATGGGACCACCTTTCCCAAAAGCCCAAAACCCATCTGGACGGCAGCTAGTCGCTGGGGTCAGGCCACCCTTCGACGATCCACCCCCTCGGGGGTGCATACCTCCACCTGCTGTACAGTGACACATGTGTGGTGTGCATTGGATAATGCACCAGTGTCCTCTTCATTTACACGCAAACTGAAGTGAGTGTCTCTGGGATGGTGGCGGGTATTGGAGACAGCTGTGTCGAGAAGTCAGTGTCATCCCCAGACTGGTGCTCCGGGACGTCCCAGGCTGCGGGTCGAAGGCTCCCATTGCTATCCGTCTCCTCTTCCTCCTTGCTGCTCTCCTCCTGGGGTTGTGCTTGTGGTCATGGGTGAGGGCACCAGAGGGGCCTGACTCATCACCAGAAGATCCTACAAGACACAAGATACGACGCATGATTGGACGGCTCGTTAGGATTGCGGGAGGGTGAGTGGGTTGGGGGGTGGTGGTGGCAGAGGGGGGGTGGTGGTGATGGAATAGGGGTGTGGAGAGATGGTGGAGGCAGCGACACATGTGCCATGAGGCTCCACAGCTCAGCGGGGTCACACTTGCTCGCCGAATGCTGACAACCGCCCTCTCTCTGGGCGCACCGATAAGATCCAGTGCCCACTGCTCTGCTGCTGTGAGGGACCATAGGTCTGGCGGTTCTCCTCTGGTCTTTTCCCGCTCATGGCGCTTTAGGGCCGCCTTCTTCTGGGGGTAGGGCGGGGGCTTCAGGGAGACAGAAAATGCACAGTCGGACGCATACAGCACCGGGGGTGGGTAGCTGGTGGCCTGCTGGCCAGTACCTTTGGGCACTGGCATATGGTGCAGGGTGGGGGTTCAGTAGCCTCCGGGTCAGGAGGAGGGGTGGGGTTACGAGTGTATGGGTTGGGGGTTAGTGTCAGAGACAAAGTGCTGCCTACTCACCCTGTCCATCCTGAGGAGGTTGTAGTTTCTTACCGCACCTTGTCCTGGCAATGTTGCCCACAGTGCTCACGTTCTCTCCTACCTGCGTCCAGGCCCGGTGCATGGTGGCGGGTAGCAACCCCAGCGTTGGCGCCAGTGGAGCATGTGTGGACTTTAACGACAGGAGAAATCGGCGTGAACCCCTCACCGATTACGATACCAGTGAGGGGCTGAGTGAAATTCCCGCGGATCGCATTGAAACAGCCGGAGAATGGCCGGGTCCCGGGCCTTGCATGCACATGACTGATGACCTGCCCCCGTCATACAGTAAAACATGATGCCGACCGTGCGTGAACCCCAACCCGCCAACTGAGACCACCCCCTGGTGACCCCCTGGCCACCCCCCACCAGTCTCACCAGCCCTAGCAAAAGCTCCCCCGGCCAGCGGCATGGTTGCCAGACGAGTGTGGCGGCACTGGACACTGTCTGCAGCCAGCACGCCGGGTTACCAACCGCTTGGATCACACATGCCCTGCGTCAGTGGGAACTTGGCCCATTGGGGGTGCAGCATCGTGGGTGGACCTGCCGATGATGCGCCAACGGCGTTGAAACAGTGTGCGGCGTGCATCATGATGACGCTGGTTTGGAGGGGACGGAGCATGGCGGACCGGCGTCAAACCGACCCGGGCCCCGATTCTGGCATCGGAATCCATTCTCCACCCAATCGGCGATCACGATTTTGGTGTTGGGCTACTGACTATCCTGCTTTTAGTTTTTAAAATGGCGAATCATGCCGATGCTTCAGCAAAGATTTAATAAAATAACTCTTTTGTAATTTGCAGCATCTTATGTGGAATATATCAGATTTTCAATGTTTCTAATTACGTTTTGAGATACTTAGTAACCTAGTTATGCAATCCACTGAGTGAAAATTATAACTGAATGAGTCAATATCTGCAAATATGATGATATCTTTTAATTTAGCTTTGAGTTGAGGAGTTATACTGAAACTCTTAGAAATGGTTGACATATTAACTATCCAAAAACTATTTTTTTTTAATTACTGAGTTCAGAGTATGCTTCTTAATCAATAATTTATTGCATCTTGCTGCACTGATATTTTGACAAAGAATGTTAATGCTTAATGTACAAAACGAAGCATTTATAATGTTTAGTAAATTACATCGCCACATCCAGCTCATTTTGCTTGTTTTTAATATGGCATTGTTTAATATATGCAAACATACAAAGACACTATTCTAGACCATTAAATAGGTGAAAAGATGTCATTGTTCATTACTGGCAATTTTGAAATTATTAATTTCCTCCCTTTATCAATAGTGATCTATACTTGGAGAATATAATTGCTTCTCCATTTCTCTGAAGTAATTGTGTGTTGCAGTGAACTGTGACTCCCTTCCCAGTGTTAACATACTGCAACGCCACATGTATTCAGAAGCTTCCGGAACACCTATCCTTCTGAAATCTAAGCATGTGAGAAATTAAAACAGTTGTATTATTGTTAAATAACTTAAAAATATGGGTCCAATATTAGACTGCAGCCCTATTTTATAGATATATGCTGGAATTTTCTCGTTTTTTCACGGAATGTGGCAATGGGCAGGATAAACTGCGTTGAAACTGCCTGCCCCGTATCGTTAGGGACTCAGTACAAAAAATTCAAAGCGTTCGGTCCCATGACTTCGCGCTGATGGGGCCGGCTCTGCTTGAACCCACCCCGTCAGTACCTTCCCAAAGAATCCCTACAGTGCAGAAGGTGGCCATAATGCCCATCGAGTTTGCACCGACACTCCGAAAGAGCACGCTACCTCGGCCCACTCCCCCACTTTATCCCCATAAATCCAGCTAACCTGCACAGTTTTGGATACTAAGGGGCAATTTAGCTTGGACAATCCACCTAACCTGCACATCTTTGGACAATTCGAACACCCGAAGGAAATCCATGAAGACACGGGGAGAACATGTAATCTCCAGAGAGTCACCAAAGTCCGGATTTGAACCCGGATCCCTGGCGCTGTGAGGCAGCAGTGCTAACCACTATGCCACTGAACTTATATTCCAAAAGATTGGTGCCCCCTTTTTAAATGGCATCCCAATACAAACATTTAAAAAGACAACCCCACCCTGAACACGATCACCCTGAACAACCACCGGCACAGCACAACCGCCCATGGCCACCCACCAAAAAGGACACCCCCGCCCAACAGAACACCTCTCCCCTCATCACCCCCCCCAAACACTTCCCCCAACAGCTGTGCCAACTATTCCCCCCCAACACAACACTACCCATCACCCATGTAACCACCACTCCCCCCTCCCCCAACCCGGCATTAGCCCTGGCACTACACTGGCAGGGAGGCCTGTCATGATTCACATTAGTGTGTCCTCACATCGACGTGAATGTCTGATCTAATGGCGCTGGGGAGACTACATGATGTAAGAGCTTGATAATTCGATTTGAATATATTCAAATGAGCAACCTAATGTTCAACATCAAGATTCTCATTACGTCACAGGTACAGTGAGGGCACAATTGTTACGGGAAATTCCGTCTTCACGTCTTGCTGGGTTTCCCCCTCCTGCTGCTGACCCCGCCCTCTGAAAATACGAGCGGAAATGCCCCCTATAGATTGTGAATCAGATTCATTGAGGATGAGCCAGGCCCCATAATGCTGTGGGATGACGCTGTGGCCTTGTTGACTCCTGGGCCCCATTTCAAAATGATTGAGGTGTTTCTCTCCTGATCAAATTGTAATTCAAGCAACCTGCCCACGTGAGGTAAATCTCAAGGTCTAATTAAAGGGAGCATTTGTTCCCAGACCAACGTTTTATCCTCTGCTCTGACTTTTGCAGAAGGAATGTTGTCAATGATTGAAGCAAGTCAAAGGTCTGTTACCCTATCTTTTTAAATTATTTTTCATGGTATGTGGGAGTCTCTGGCTATGCCAAGATTTATTGCCCGTCCCTTGAGAAGGTGGTGGTGAGCTGCCTTCTTTAACCACAACAGTCCATGTGGTGTATGTACACCCAGAGTGTTGTTGGATTTCCAGGATTTTGACTCAGCAACAGTGAAGGAAAGGTGATATATTTCCAATTCAGGATGGTATGTGGCTTGGAGGGAAATCTCCAGGTAGTGGTGTTCCCAAGCATCTGTTGCCCTTGTCCTTTTAAGTGGTAGAGGTCACAGGATTGGAAGGCGTTGTAGAAGGAGCCTTGGTGAGTTACGGCAGTGGATCTTGGAGATGGTACACACTGCTGCTATTGTGTGTCAGTAGTGGAGAGAGTGAATACTGAAGGTTGTGGAAGGGTGCTAATCAAATGGGTTACTTTATCTGAGATGGCATTGAACTTCTTGAGTGTTGTTAGAGTTGCACTCATCCAGGAGAGCGTATTCCATTACATTGCTGACCTGAGCCTTGTGGCTGGTGGACAGTCTTTGAGAAGTCAGGAGGTGAGTTACTCATGACAGGATTCCCTGCCTCTGATTTGCTCTTGTAACCACATTGTTTTTTGGATGGTTCAACTCTGTTTCTGGTCAATAATCTTACAACACCCTGGGCTTGTATGCAGTCAATTCTAGCCCCATGTTCCCGGTATCACAGAACAAGTGAATTAACCGATGATTTGCATAAAAATACACAAAGTCTTTACCTTTGGCAGCCCAAAAATTACAGTCACTAGGTTTGTAAATGTAAACACAGTTACTATTCATTTATAGCAAGAACTATCATGAAATATGCAGTAAATACAACTGGTTAACGACAAGCTAATACCTACTACCCACTTTAACTGGCCACCCTCTACCCACACACAAGACAGACAAAAACAGAGGGGTTAAAAACAAATGATGACGGTTAAACAATAAGAGCCTTGTTTCAGATTATTGTTCTTTCGCACACTTTCGTCACATCAAGCTTTCTGATTAAAGTCTCTGGTTTACAGCCAGTAATGGTCTTCTTTGTAGAGTTATTCATTTAGGTTCCTGTAGTTTAGAAAATGCAGTACTTACCGGCAGCAGGTTTTTTGGAGAGGCACCTTGGGCTGGATTCTCCGCCCTGCCGCAGCACTTTTCAGCCTCGACCCGCCGGCGGGATTCTCCATTACACCGGCCGGTCAATGGGGTTTCTCATTGTGGGGAAGCCCCACGCTGTCGGGAAACCCCCAGGCGCCTTATTTCTCATTAAATTGGGCCTTCAGCTTGAGGTTTGAATTCAGGCCTCTGTCTTTCTGGACAGACACCTTATTTCACATCAAACTTTGCTTTCAGTCCGTGGATTGACCTCCGGCCTCAGCAGACTCAAGTGAACAGCACCCAGACTTGTTTGATTATAAGTCAACCCTCCCAGTGGCCTTCTGGAGAGAATTAGATGGATCTTTTTGGATCTCTTCATCGGGCTGCCAGGATCAAAACTGAAACCAAACTGGAACCTCGGGACTCTGCAAAGCCTTGCAGTGGAATCATAGCGAATGGCCACCTGTTACTGGGCAGAGCATAGCTCCCTGAGCCCATTCATTGACCACCAGCCAAAACAATCAAACTGAGTCCTCACTGATGCTGGCCAGCCTGCAATTATCAGTTTAAACCGGCACAGCCTTCCGAAATCTTCAGTTTGAATTAAAGGTACAGTCTTCTTACAGGCTGTTTCCCTTAAAATCACAGGCCATTAATCAGCCATCGATCAAAAGTATAACAGCAAAATAAAGAATGGAGAAATAAAGGAATAACCCTTACAGTAGTAACCCCAGGATGGTGATAGTGTAGGATTTAATTACGGTCACACCTTTGAATGTCAAGGGGAGATGGTTTGATTCTCTCTTGCTGGTGATAGCCATTACTTGGCACTTGTGGTGTGAATGTTACTTGCCACTTATCAGCCAAAACCTGAATGCTGTCCAGATCTTGTTGTATATGGACAAGGACTGCTTTAGTATTTGAGCAGTGATAGGAATAATAGAGTTAGGAACCTTCTTTGAATATGAATATCATGGGTTGATCACCTGAATGGGAAATGAATAGAAGGGAATTATTATGTTTAATGTTAAATTAATCATCTTTAATCACTTTTGAATGTAGTGTGGCTTAACAGAAGCTTGTGATGCTGAATTGCCATTGTCTGTCATTGATATTGAAGTTGTCTGAATGGTTTCAATGTTCAAAGAAGGATGAAAGGAGTAGTAAAGGATTTAAGAGCAATTTCTCAGCAGACAAAATCTGTTTAAGTTCTTAAGGCAGAGAAATGAACATGCCAGTGGAATTGCTAATCAATGTGCTATTTCTTCAAAGCGCTTTTAGAAAGGTAACCTTCCTTCTTCGCCGTTACGTTATCTTCTTTATCCTCTGTTGCTGCTGTACCTCCTCCAGTTGCAGGTCTCTTTGCAAACTCAATATAGAACATAGAACAGTACAGCACAGAACAGGCCCTTCGGCCCTCAATGTTGTGCCGAGCCATGATCACCCTACTCAAACCCACGTATCCACCCTATACCCGTAACCCAACAACCCCCCCCATTAACCTTACTTTTTAGGACACTACAGGCAATTTAGCGTGGCCAATCCACCTAACCCGCACATCTTTGGACTGTGGGAGGAAACCGGAGCACCCGGAGGAAACCCACGCACACACGGGGAGGACGTGCAGACTCCGCACAGACAGTGACCCAGCCGGGAATCGAACCTGGGACCCTGGAGCTGTGAAGCATTTATGCTAACCACCATGCTACCATGCTGCGAATATGCATCACCAAACGTAATGGTTCAGGAGATATCTGGGGCATGCTTAAGGAGCCCCAGACATATTGAGTCACCTGAACCTCTGCTTCCAGTATCCCACTGGAGTGCTCACAAATGATTTTGATGGTCCTTGTCTTCTATTATATCTGTGCTGTTTGGTCATGGTGGGGTTCTGTAGGACTTTTGTTAGCGAGGTCTGTACACAATGGTTAAAACTTGCCCCCCAGCCATCTATACCATTCCCCATAGTGTTGAATATTGGGGAATGGTGGACTCTTTCAGGATGAAAGCATGAGGTCAGATCCCTCGGTACCTGCCACAAACCTGCATGGTGATATTCCTGTGATCAGCTACTAGCTGGACATTGATGGAGTAGTCGGCATTATATTATGTTATAATGTTGGTTGATGTTCCGTTGCCTTGACAGCAATAGACATACAATCACTGTTGCAACGCACAGGTAGGAAGTGCACTGTAACTGCCCGTACAGTAATGTAAGAAGGCACATGACCAAGACCCAGGGATCATTGTGCAGTTGAGCAGAGATGTGTGTAGATATGAACATGGAGATAGCTCCTAGCTTGTACCCTTACATGGGTAAATGATCCTAGTAGTTAATAAAGACTTACAGTTAACCTGCAGAAAACTACAGAGACATTCAGATGTGTAACCAACCGGATCTCTGCCCTATTGACTGCTGAGCTCATTGGGAATGTGATTTACTGTTGGTGAACAGGCATCGGACAGTTAATAAAGACAGAAGACTGGAGATGCAGCTGATGCTCAGTGTAGCAGACTGAAACAAGTCAGTGCTGAAGAAGGGAGGGGCTCTGATGACATTGAGAGCTACTGGCAGATTCACCAACAGTACAGCATACAGCACGTCACATTACAGGAAGGTTTTAGTGTTCTAACACAGGCCCGGCCTGCAGAAATATTGTTTCCCTCTGCATTGCTTCTCAGCTGTGTCCAAGAAATAGAGCCTTGGCCTGAACAGCCTTTATGCTGAGTATGGCCTCCGACAAGCAGCCCCACTCAACTTCTGTTTTCCACGATGCCCTGCTGATGGTTGCTGATGCGGCTGCACCTCCTCCTTCTCCCTTAAGTGTTCCTTCATCCAGAATAAAGTGCCAATAATTACACACATAATAAGCAGCTAAAGCTTTCTGAAAGTGACGAGGCCAAAAAAAATGTGAAAGAAGCCATCTGGAAGCTGGAAACTCTCCCGGCAAACCAGACAAAAACAAGATCCTCTGATGCACTAAGATGCAGCTGAAAGTCCCTTTTTGAACAGCTTCAGTAGTGCTTACACAGCAAGCCCATCAGTGTTTACTGGCAAGTCCTGAACGAAGTGAGGCTTCCATGATTTTGAGTTAAAATGGTGTCAGGATCTGGATACTATCAACGGATCATGACCTTTACATTTTAACAAGGCCCCCGGCATCCACTGGTAAGCACTTCTCCCAAATGAAAAAAGGAGCATGATTAAAATGGCAACAGGTGTAAATGCTTTGGGAATGTAGCAGAGAGTGCCTGTCTATCATTTTAATCCTACAGCCTGTCTAACTGCCACACACCTTCAAAGTTCAAATCAAAATTTCAGCAAACATTTCAGTTACTCAACATCATCGTGCTGTGTGACACTTTACGCTCAGCTATGTGTGGAAAAGATTAGGGAAAGATTAAACAAGAAAACAGTTTTTGCCAGAGATCATTAGAACGACACAATAGCAAACTGTGATCAATGAACGATTTTTATATAGTCAATGATATAATTTCAGTAATTTTTAGGAACAGTGAAACAGGTACCCTTATTTGCTTTTTACATTTGAGAGAACAATTTGTCATAGCTGTGCATCTCAGTTGATGGTGCAACAGATGAGGACTCTATTTATTGTACTGAATTGTCTGGGTTGGATTCTCCGTCCCGCCGGGCCAGATTTCTGGTTCAGCATGTCAGCGGGATGCTCCATTTCGCCAGCTGGTCAATGGGCTTTCCCATTGTGGGGCAGCCCCACGCCATTGGGAAACCCCCAGGCTGCAGCAAAACAGAGCATCCCGACGGCAGAGAATCCAGCCCTCTATGTCCGAGGATCCATTTTTGATGTGAGATGATGGGTCTCGGCAATGATTGTGATAATGATAAACTTGGCCTCACTGTTGCTTGGATTTGGGGTAGGAAAGATCTGCCTGTGCCACTGTTTCAATTGTTGATTTGTGACAGCTTAATCAAATGTATAAGTGACTTGGAGTGAATGTCCACAGGCCTTGGCTATGATGCCCCGGTGGTCAAAGAATTTGCTGACACTGAGTAGAGTTAAACACAGGACATAGTTAGCTGGCCAAGATAACGACATGGCCAATGTCTCAGGCCAAGTCAACACCTTCATGAATGAAGGAGAGGATTGAAGAACCTTTAATACTAATCTATCCACTGACAATGCTGCCTTTACAGTATAAATCTTAAAGATACCTGTAACTTCTAGGCTCCAGGATGTCGTAACTGCAGCGGAGATACCCCAAAGATGCATTGGGGAGTAACTTTCCTGCAGTTCCCAAGTAATTATTACCTGTTGCCCAAACTTCCAGCCCCCAAACCCCCACAGGACTCCCCCACCCCACAAATCCCTCCCCCTGGGCACCCAAATCACCATCCCTAATTGACCAACTCTTCACCCCCCAATCTTACCCACATACCTTAAAAACCTAACGTCTCCATGGCCTGGACCATTAAACGTTCAGGGCGAGATTATCCACGCCCTCCCCGTGGTGTGTTTCGTGATAGCCGAGGTGTTCTGCCATTGTCCCACTTCTTCTACTCCTGCCGCTGTCAACGGGGTTTCCCACTCTATGCACCCCCAGCCATTGATAACCCCGTGGCGGGGTTAAACTGTCAGCTGGGGTGGACGGTCCCGCCGGTGAGAATGGCTAGAAAATTCCGGCCATTGTCTTTAACACAGCTAGTGCCATAAAAAAGAGACCATGGCTTCCTTCTGACTCTCCATCCTCAGGAAGGCCTCAGGAACGCAGCTCTCAGCTGGCCTGAGTCAGGACGTTGAGTGAGAAAGGAGCAGCTGGATTTCCAAGTAAGTATCTAGGAGCAGAGTGGCAATCCAACTCCACAGAAGTTCAGGCCCTTCAACACTGAGTTAATTTTATAAATGTCAATGCTATGAGATAAAGATTAGTTCCAAGTCAGAATGGCGTGTGGCTTGGAGTGGAACTTGCAGGTAGTGGTGTTCCCAAACATTGGATGCCTTTGTGCTACCTAGAAGGACAAGGGTAGCAGATGCATGGGAACTACCTGCAGGGTCCCTTCCAAACCCCACACCACCCTGACTTGGAAATGTGTGTCTGTTTGTTCACTGTTGCTAGGTCAAAATCCCACAGCTCCATTCCTAACAAAACTATGTGTGTACCTACACCAGATGAACTTCATGGTTCAAGAAAGGGGCTCACCATAACTTTTCAAGGGCAATAAAGGATGAGTAACAAATGCTGGCTTTGCCAGTGACATTCACATCCTGTAAAGGGAAAACATTAAAACAAAGTAATGGGTAACTGAAGCTGGTTAATAATTTACAATATTACAGTTGATGTTACCAGTGTTAGCATTGAGACAGATTATCATGATGGTAAGTATATTTCGCTGAGGAAACAACTAAACAAGATCAAATAATATTTTATCTCTGATTTAGAAAAGGTAGTGGGAGAGGGCTATATATCAAACTGCAATGGTTAATCCATTTACCCCATTGGCTAGATCTTGCAGTTCTTCATTATCTCAATAATACAATTACCAATACTGTCAAAGGTATTTAATTGTGCGAAATGTTGAGGTATTTTAATACGAAGGTGGAATACAAATACCAGAATTTTTATTAACCACATAAGGTTTTCATGTGCTTGCTTACTTCCTCAAAGGATATATTTAATTCAATTTCAGTCATACCAGGCATAATAATATGAGTTAACTATTAATAATTACCATTTTACACTACATCTTAGAATGCCATATGGATTGATTTAATTATGCAGAGAAAAAAATATTAACAGCCAATCTGATTCAATCACTATAGTGAAGTTAACTTCAAATAAGATTTAATGGTTTTCATCTGCTCAATGTGGGAGCGGACTCACTTTTAGCTAATAATCATCACAGATTATCATCAGACTTTTTCTGAAGTCTAAAAATGTTTTTCCTGTACTTTTCTTTAATCAGTCTCCCTGTGCATGTGCCCTGATAGGTCTACTTCCCTGATTTAGAGCTTAAATAAAGATAGTGGTCTAAGGGAACACTGATCAGCAACTTGCAATTCCACAGCCCCTAGAATTATTTTTTTTTAATAGATTTAGTGTACCCAATTAAATTTTTTCCAATTAAGAGGCAATTTAGAGTGTTCAATCCACATAGCTTGCACATCTTTGGGTTGTGGGGGCGAAACCCACGCAAACACGGGGAGAATGTGCAAACTCCACACGGACAGTGACCCAGAGCCGGGATCGAACCTGGGACCTTGGCAGCAGGCAGCAGGGCTAACCCACTACGCCACTGTGCTGCCCTTCCCTGGAATTAATTTAAGTAAATGAAAATGGGTTATGATCCCACAATTTCCCTGATCAGCACTCTCTGTGAGAACCACACCTCACCAGGAGTGCCTTTTTGGGGTAATCAACCCATTTGTATCCAGAAGAATCAAACACTAACTTGGTGTCATATCATACCCTCAGGATATCCCAAAGTCCTTCCTATCCAATGAATTACTTGTCTAATCATCTCATCCAGTTAATTCATAATAAAATTCCACAAATAATGAATGAAATTTATGACCAACTAACTACCTGATTTCGAGCAGTGGTGGATAATGACCTTTGGACCTTTGCACAATAAGAAATGTCTTCCAGGATATTACCGTTGTAACAGGCCCTTCCTCGGGAATACTGCCGCTGCCACCCCCAATCCTATTCCCCCAGCACTACCCTCCATTGACATTGTAAGTAAGAAAGGAATAACATGTATAGTGCCTTTCCACATCTCAAGATGTCCCAAAGTGTTTTACACTTTTGAAGTATCATCACTGTCCAAATAGGTTTAGGAAAGTAATAATAATCGCTTATTGTCACAAGTAGGCTTCAATGAAGTTACTGTGAAAAGCCCCTAGTCGCCACATTCCGGCACCTGTTCGAGGAGGCCAGTACGGGAATTGAACCCGAGTTGCTGCCTTGTTCTTCATTACAAGGCAGCTGTTTAGCCCACTGTGCTAAACCAGCCCCTAAGAAGTGCCAGAACCCAGAGCTAAGGTGGCTAAAGGCATCGGCACCAATGGTGGGTTGATGTACATGGATGCAGCAATACAGAGTTCTCTGGATTCAGGTCTGGATGGGGCTAATGGAGGTAAGAAGGACAAGGCTAAAGTATTTAACTATGTGGAAGATTGTCTTTTTTAAATGGAAGCATGAAAAAAGGAAGCAGTATAAGCCATCAAACATAGGAGTGACGGGTGAACAGGATTTGGTGCAAGTTATGATTTGGACAGCACATATTTGGACAATGTCAAGTTCGTGAAGGGTGGAAGGTGTGAGGCTGGCCAGACAAACCATTGAGTAGTTGGCTTATCGGCCTAGGGGGTGATTCTCACTTTGGGGTTGTTCATTTAAATATGTGAGAAGACAAAATGGTGCAGGGTGGAGTGGTCGTGAGCATTCGGGGCAGGGTGAAAAATCTAAAAGTACAAGGGAGGGTTCTGACTGGTAAATGTAAGTGTTTTATAAGTCCCTAGTCTGTTTCTGTTAAATATGGCAATATTAATTCAGGGAAATTTAACAGTGGAGAAGCAAAGATATTCTAGAGGAGTCAAGGGCAGGATCAAAATAACATTACACCACAAGGTATATTCTATAGGCTACCAACTACTGGGGAAAATGTAAAGGGACAAATTTGCAAACACCATAGAGTAGTTATATTGGGGGACTTTAATTATCCTAATATAGATTAGGATAAAGGTGTTCAAAATCCTGAGGAGTCTGGATAGATTGGATATGGAGAAACTATTCCTCTTGGTGAAAGAATCCAGAATCAGAGGATACTCATGCAAGGTAATTGGCCACTGGCAACATGAGGAAAACTTGTTACGCAGTGAGTGAGTAGGACCTGGAATGTACTGCCTGAGAGTGTGGTGGAGGCAGATTCAACCTTGGTTTTCAAAGAGAATTGTACCATCTAAAGAGAAAAAATGTATGCAGTTGCAGGGAAAAGGCAGGGCAGTGGGATAAGCTAAGAACCGGCATTGACACAATGGGCGGAAGGATTTCCTTATGTTGTGAAGGAATGCAGCAATAAATGTAAAGTTTTAAGAGAATGCAGATGTAAGGAGATATAAGACTAAAAAGAATGTTTTGCCTATGAAATAAGGATTAAAAATTAACAAAAGCTGGGCAAAGGTTTAAAATTTTCTAAACATACCTGTGCATAATTATGTGCTCAAGGATGGCAACATCCTGTGGCACAGGATATGATACCTCCTCTAACACAAGGCAGTTCTGACAAAACTGGAACTGGCCTTTGCGTCACCTCATACTACTTTAAATATTGATGGATACCTCAAATATTCCTCTGTAACATGAATTAGATGGATTTTCTATCAGAAACAAGATTATACTTAGGCTTTCTCGAACTATCAATGATGAGATTGATTTGCCGTCAAAAGAAGGAAACAGAGGGTGATGACGGAAGGCTGCTTGAATGACTGGAAGCCAGTGTCCAGTGGCGTACCACAGGGATCTGTGCTGCGACCTTATTGTTTGTCATTTATATAAATGAAGTAGATGACTATGTGGAGGGTAGCATGACACACAGATAGGCCGGGCGGTTAACAGTGAGGCTGAGAGTTACAGGAAGATATAGATGGGATGGTCAAATGGGCAGAAAAGTGATAGATGGAATTTAATCCTGAAAAATGTGAGGTGTTATACTTTGAAAGGAGTAATTTGACACAGAAATATTCAATGAATGGTCCACACTGGGAAGTCCTGAGGAACAAAGAGACATTGGCATGTTTGCAAATAGATCTCTGAAGGCGGAGGGCAGGTGAATAGGGTGATGAAAAAGGATTGCCTTCATCAATCATGGCATAGATTACAAAGACAAGGAAGTCATTTTGGAGTTATACAGGACATTGGTGAGGCCGCAGCTGGAGTACTGTGTGCAGTTTTGGGCGCTACATTATAGGAAGGGTGTGATTGTACTGGAGCTGGAGCAGGTGCGTTTCACCAGGATGTTGCCCGAAACGGAAGACCTAAGTTATGAACAGAGGTTGGATGGGCTTGGATTGTTTTTGCTGGAGCAGAGAAGACAGATGGGGCTACCTGATTGAGGTGTACAAGATTATGAGGGGCATGGACAGAGTGGATAGGGAACAGCAGTCCCCCTTAGTTGAAGGATCGGTTACGAGGGGGCACAAGTTCAAGGTGAGGGACAGAAGATTCAGGGGGGATTTGAGGAAAAAAAATTTTGCCCAGAGGTTGGTGACGGACTGGAACACACTGCCTGGGAGGGTGGGACCTGGATGAGCACTTGACATAGCTTAACATTTGAGGCTATGGTCCAAGTGCTGGCAAATGGGATTAAGATTAACAGATCATGTGCCCTTCATACAGCGGTGCAGGCTCGATGGGCCGAAGGGCCTTTTCTACACTGTATTTTTCTGTGATTGTGCGATTCTGAAAAGTGAATTGCATGTTTGGTTCTTTTACAAACTGTTATGTAGGGCCTGATTTAACGGGAGAAGTTCTAAGTGCCGTATCGGGCGCAACCACGCTGATGCTTCCCGACAGCTGACTTAGCGAGACTGTGGCCCCTATCTAATGGCAATTAGGGCCGGAAATTATCCCCCACAAGCTTCATGGCAGAAATGCCGTCCCGCTAGCTGATTCACCTGGACCACGCCTGCTGCTCGCTGTTAACAAGAGGGAGCAGCTCTTAAATGCTCCCTCTGAGCACACTCCAGTCAGCACACAGCCATGCCACCATGGAGACCTGCTCCACGCTTCAGAGATGCCGACCAAGCCAAGCTGATGGACACCATGGAGGCTAAACCTGTTGCATTGAGGGGGTTGTAGGACCAGCCACAGGGGTGCCAATGCCACCTGGGAGGCAGTGTCTGTCATTTCAGACAGCATGACCAGGAGGACCTCTGTCCAGTGCAGGAAGAAGACCAACGACCTCCACTGGGCTGGAAGGGTAACTTGGCACTGGGCCCCTGGCAGCAGTACCTCTTGCCATCACCCTGACCACTGCCTGCCCTCCCCTAATGAGTGGGTCATTGGCATCTCACACCACCACACATCTCCCATTCCCCCGCAGCATAATACCGTGCCTGTGCCCCAGCACACCCTGTGTCACCGACATCAAGGTTGGTCCCTTTCCCGAAGACCTGTCCCAAGTTAGTTGTTCATGTCAGTCAAAATGTTCCTCCCCTCTCACTGGACACATGTCCATTCTCTCGCGGGATCACAATACGATGAGGCCTGGGCATCTGGGGTTGCCCTACATCCCCATTCCCCCACACCATCTTAGAGGAGAGCTCTGAGGATGCCACCATTGAGGTATCACAGCTATCAACCCCACTTTCCATCAATGCATTGACGCACATGTTGAACACCATACTTTTGTTGATACACATCGGGTGGAGGCAGGAACATCCAACAGAGTCAGTAGTCGGTGGTCTGCTGCATCCCAGGATTCATCTGGATCCTGGTCAGAACCTCTTGACAAGGTTATCCTAGAGTTTATGCAGATGCTAAGGCACATTGTGAGATTAGGAGGGGATATCAGCAACACCCCAGCGAGTGCATAGCTGATTGGAGGAGTCCCAAAGGCTATACGTGCAGGAGATGTCGTCAGCAATATGTGACACTGAGGCCAACATTGCTAGGGTGGCAACCGCAATGGAAAGCCTGAGCATAATGTAAGCGTAATGAGTGGCGGTGTCCAAGGCGTGGCTCAGTCACTGATGGCCAAGGCTGAGGGCCTCAATAACATGTCCCAGTCACTGCAGGACATGTCCCAGATGCAGCTGAACAGCTGAATCCATTAATTATATTGGATTCAATACAAGTGCACACTTCAAAGTTGCATCCTATTAGCGAGTTAAAAATAGTGAAGTAAAATTACTTCAGAGCATTTCCCAGTCTCAGTTGGGCATTGGCGAAGCATTGCAGAGCATGAGCCAGTCGCCGAAGGGACGTGTCCCAGATGCAAGTGGGCATAGTCGGGTACTGCAGAACATAGCCCAGTCACTGAAATCATCAACGCCATGGTGCAGACAATGGGGAACCACCAAGGCCACAGGGCAGGATGACACAGGGGCCTCTGGAGCTCACATCATCTGTCACCCCGTCCCATGGAGTCACCCAGGAGCTCACAGTACCGCCCAGGAGGAGGGAGAGCTGGAGGACCTCCAGGAAGACAATGGCACTCTCAGTGCTTCAGACTCTCTTCCCCAACCCCCCACCCAGCCCCCTTCCAACATTGACACACGTCAAGGTCAGCAGGCAGAACAGGGTGGCCCACAAATCTCCTGAACCTTCCTCACCCTTTGGTTTCCTGCCTTCTCTTGAGGTGCCATCCACCGGGCCAGTTGTGCTGGAGGACCCCGCCATGAACATTCACGCCTGGCCACAACAAGAGCCCCTACACCCCTTACTCCAGACCCCTGCCACGAGGGCACATGCTCAGGTGCCCTCCCCTGATCCACACACTCACCCTCTGGTTGTGGGGATATCCCCTTTGCTAAAGGCCTGCTCCAGAATGTTTGATTATTGGCTGCTGTCTCTGTGGTGATGACTTCCCCAAGGTTCACGCAAAGTGTCCAGGCCGCGCAGTTTGATTAGAATGCTAGGCAATAAAACTTGGCCGGCGTTCTCCGCCAGTGGGATTCTCCATTTTGCTGGCGCTAGGGGGTTTCCCAACGGTGTGAGGCTGCCCCACAATGGGAAACCCCATTGACCGGCGGACATAACGGAGAATCCTAGCGGTGGGTTGGGGTCGAAATATGATGCGGCAGGGCGGAGAAGCCCGGCCCTCATCTGCGAGACGTCACGTGTACTCCCAAGAATACCCTTAAAAGCTGTGAAATGTCCAAATAACTATCGATGCAAATTCCTTATTTGCAATAGCCTTCAGCTGTGCAGTCAGAGGCTGCTCACAGTTAGAGGGAGTTAAAGTACCTTCACCATATAACCTCGAACAGGACTCGGTCCCGGAAGGGTTTGGTGAGGTAGACAGGCAGCTGTTGTTTTCACCTCAGTTATGGGTATACGCAATCAGAGGGATGGCCAATAGGGCCCATAGGGTCCTTTAGGCCATATAGGACCCGGGGGCTCCCTGACCATGGAGGCAGCAGCTTCAGTGCCCCTGTGCTGTATTCCCGGAAACAAAAATGGCTTACTCACCTTGTCCGATCCCCTCAACATTGCGCTAGATTCGAGTTTTTAAAAAGGAGCACTAACGGGCGCCCGTGTGACCTCCTGCTGGGGAGCCAGTTATTTCCAGGGGAGCCATTGAATGGACATCCATATCATTAATGGGATGGAGATTGCCTGTGATTGGTGTCTCGCCACGTCCAGGTAGGATCTGGGGCGCACTAACGGGAGCAGGCTGATTTGATCCAAACTGATCGACGCCTGCCACAGATCCCAATGTCAGCCTCTCTCACGATCTAACACATGGATCTGCACCAGATACAACGTGGCCATTAAATCGCACCCATCGTCTCCTGTATCAAAACTCGACAACCCAGCTCGTAAACTCTTCAGTGGAGAGGTGCATTTATGAGAAGGAATACCCGGACCCTTATAACATCCGAGTTGTTTGAATCTAGTTAAAACTTGTTAAAAGGACTATTTGGAGGATGGTAATATTCTCTGTTGATTCCTTTCCTTCAGAAAGAGTTGGATCAGCTATTCTGACCCATTTCAATGTCTGTAGGGCCTGCTTTTCTCAACCTTATAGTGATCATCCAAGGAGTACGGCTGGAAGAGCCCCAGAAAGGGACTAGGATTATATATCACTTCACTATGTTGTCGCCATTCGAAGAGGTAATTATTTCCATGTTGGATATGAAACTGTTCAACTGCTCCAAATGTCTGGCACTGTTCAAATTCACTACTATGCTGGGAGTATGTTGACAAAATTTAAGGAGACATATTCTCTTTTTTTAAGAGATGTGTCTCAGTGCCCATCAGACAAATAAACTAGAGAGGAGTTGGATAGATCATACATGATGTACCATGCAAAGCAGAGCATTCAACATTCCAATCAAGAAAAGTATACAAGTAACAATTACAAAGTCTCATCAGAAGTTGAACAGAAAGTTTATCTAAAAGTGAAATAAACATCTAGGTTACGATTGTTACTTTAAATTTTACCACAAATGTTTGAAGATTTCTACCTAAGCTGAAGCATAAAGCCAGTTAACTGATATTAGTTCAGTTAAATAAGATTTCAGACATACATAAACTCAAAGTTCTCATTGAGCGGAGCTACGATAAATTTTGAAGCTAACGGAACTTAGCTCACTGATGCACAATATACCAGGCAAGATGCTCATAAAATTCGATGGCTTGAATTTGAAGTCTTTACAATGCTAAAGCTGAAGGTCAGGAATTCTGAATTGCAGTGCCAACAAATTTTTGATAGCATCTCAAAGCAGCTTGGGATTACTTGGCTTTAGATTTAAATCTTATTTAATAAGTTCAATAGCATAGCATATGCATGGAACTTATTAATACCAGACCCAATTGAACTATCCCAGAGTTTTGAATTAGTTTGATATGACCTCAGAAAATTTCCAAATGTTGGAAATGGGGACTCACCATTTTAAGGACTGCTTAAAGATTGAATTTTATTTCATGATCTGGATTCCTGAGGAGAGTTTAACGATGTAATATGAAAGGCTTCTTTATACAGTAGTATAGTTTGGGTGTTTGTCGTGTGACACAAATACACTGCATTATTTTCCTACTTAATGTTTGCTGCCTCATAGAGTATCCCAACTGTGTTTCATGAAATTCTCCAAAATAATTGTACTTTTTCTAAATATAGAGGCAATAGCATCTGAACAGGGCCGACAATTCCACCTCTAACCTGAGAGCTATGGAACTTCAAAGCTCCTTTTCAATGGATGGCAGTTTTAGTGCTGAACTATTGCTATGCGATGCTTTTTGGATTGTGACAAAAACACTGTTGTGTGTTAAACAGACTCAACAGATGTAGAAGGCCTGAGGGGAAAGTGCAGAAATGACAACAGAACAGGAGATCCACAAAAATGCCTTTACCTCTGCCACAATGCATGACTGCTTCCCTGGCAGGAAATAAAAATGCACCAAGGTTTTAGCCAGTTCTATGTATTCTGAGAATCCCACTGGAGTATGTGGGCTTGCTTGTTCATTCACACAACTTGATGACTGGAAAATGGATTTGATGTTTCGCGTGGAGTCCAGGTGGGGTCGGCAGTGGAATATAAAACCACAGCAACATTCGGCATCTGATTACAGCAGATGTTCTAAATAACAAATGATAAAGTGTAGGAGTTGTAAAGCCTTCACATATGAAAATGGCAACTGTTCAATTAGATAATTGCAAAAGGAAAAGCTTTCCCCCAGCTACTTTCTAAGCAGCATTTTTTATTCTTTCATTGGTGTAGGTATTGCTGGAAAGGATGGCATTTGATTCCAATCCCTCATTGCCTCCCTCATTCAGAAAGTGGTGATGAGCCGCCTCCTTGGACTCTTGCAGTCGATTTGGTGCAGGTACGGTGAGATGCTGTCAGGAAGAGAGTTTCAAAGGTGTAAAGGAGGACCAGCTAACCATGGCCACATGTTCTGGTCATGTCCACAATTAGTGGGGTTTTGGACCTCGGTATTTAAAACATTATCAAAAACTTTAGAGGTGGATATTTTACCAGGACCACGTGAGGAAATTTTTGGAATGTCAGAAATACAGGATTAATAGAAGGGAAAAGAGCGATGTGGTGGCCTTTGCCACATTGATCACCTGGAGGCGAATTCCATTAGAATGGAAGTCAGAAGATCCATCAAACATGATTGGGGGACCTTGCAGAATTCCTGAAACTTGAGAAAATTAAGTTTGCCCATTGTGGCTCAGGTGGGGAATTCTGGATGAGATGGAAGCTGTTCTTGTCTCTATTTACAAATCTATTTGTTATGGGTAAAGGGAAGGGGTAGGGGAGATGGGATGGGGGGGGGGGGGGGGGGGGGGGAACTTAATGGAAATAAAAGTGAAAATCTTAATTAAGCAGAGTTCATTTTGTTTTTGATTGCTTGTACGTTGTTATGTATATATTTATTTGAATAAAAATATGTTTTTAAAGAGGAAGAGAGATCCAGGAATTTGTATTTCTTTCTATTTGTTTGTAATAAATTTAGAATACCCAATCTAACATATCCTGTGTATGTTCCTCATGCCCTGTACTATTCCATCTTAGGGCCCACTCTGCTATCTCGTTACTGGTGAATGGGATGGGTCGCACGAGAATGTGCAAACTCAACACGGACAGTGACCCGGAGCCAGGATCGAACCCCGATCCTCGGCGCCATAAGGCAGCAGTGCTAATCACTGAGTTCCAAGATGTTGCCCCAGTGACAGTGAAGGAACAGTGGCACAGTTCCAAGTCAGACTAGTACATGGTTTGGAAGGGAACTTGCAGGTGGTGGTATTCCCAAGCATCTGCTTCTCATGTCCATCTCTAGAACATAGAACAGTACAGCACAGAACAGGCCCTTCGGCCCTCAATGTTGTGCCGAGCAATGATCACCCTACTCAAACCCACGTATCCACCCTATACCCGTGACCCAACAACCCCCCCTTAACCTTACTTTTAAGGACACTACGGGCAATTTAGCATGGCCAATCCACATAACCCGCACATCTTTGGACTGTGGGAGGAAACCGGAGCACCCGGAGGAAACCCACGCACACACGGGGAGGACGTGCAGACTCCGCACAGACAGTGACCCAGCCGGGAACTGAACCTGGGACCCTGGAGCTGTGAAGCATTTATGCTAACTACCATGCTACCGTGCTGCCCAATTATAGAAGTTGTTGGTTTGAAAAATGCTGCCGAATAGGAACCCTTGTGAGCTGTGCAATGCATCTTACATAGGGTGCCACTATGTAATTGTGATTGTGGAGAGTGTCAATGTTTAAGATGATGGATGGGGTGCCAATCAAGTGGACTATTGTCCCAGATCGTTTTGAGCTTCTTGAATGCTGTTAGAGCTTGTTGTCACATAACCCCTTTAAGAGGTGATCCTTCGTGGACCACATGACTCACCCAGAGCCTATGGGGATGGAGCACGCGAATTTGAGCCTATTGGGTGCCAGAACATGGACCAAAGAAATGGGAGATCTCAAAGTAAGTCTGGGAGTCGAGGGAACTAGTCCGAAGTTGGAGTTTTTTGGACTTGTAAAGTAAAGTTTTTCCTTTAATAATAAATCACCAATGTGATTTAACATTGCCTTCTTGTATTGCCTCACACTACAACAGAGCTGGATTCATCCAGGCAAGTGGAGAGTATTCCATTACACTCCTACATTCCTATTCACTATTGGATGCGAATGTATTGCAGATTTCAATAGCTTGTGCACCTACCACCGTGAGCAGCAATGCATGAGTCTCTCATCAGGCTGTGGCTGCAGGCCAAGGGCTAAAACATAGAGTTTAAGCTGCTGTTTGAAAATGTGCCAGTTTTTGTCAATGTTACCTGCTATTTGAAGCTGGGATGCCTTTAAACTCTCCATCTCGACCTTCACCATCTTTTATTGCGTTGAGTCGCCATACGCCATGGTTTACCAGGTTGGTTGAAGAACATTCCTTTTTTTGTTCTGTTCTTCAGTCGGTCTTCCTTTGTCTTTTCTGCTGTTTCCTTAAATGCTCAACACTCCTGGTACCATGTTTTGTTCTGTTGTCTTGCTGTTGCAATGATGCTCACAGGACTGCTGATGACTGACTTGGAATTATGGTTTATTAGTTAACACGTGGAAGGTTAACATGCAGAATTCTATGCAGGCTAGGTTGCTCTGAGAACTGCCCAACATGTGCTTGTCTTTGTGTATGCCTTGCTATCAACTGGTGGGTCTGCCACATCACGTGACTAAGGTCTGACGCCACCAGCTGGCTGGAGGTTGCAGTTTATCTGCATATACTCTTATTCACAGACATATTGTGGTGAATGAGATTCACACGGTATTATAAGTTACCAATGCCACTCTGTTCCCTGTATATATATGTACCGATATTGTAAGTGCCGTTGCACTACCTGACCACCAGAGGGAGTAGCTCTGGGAGTACTCGAGAGTTTGTACTGGGCTCCCCCCTTGGCTCCACCCAGAACTCCTCCCCCTGGAGCTGCTGTATAAAGATCCGTGCCACAGAGTCAGCCAGCCAGTTCACCGAAAGTTCAACGGCTAACATGCTGGCTCTGTTGTAAGTTAATTAAAACCGCTATTCTAATCCTACAAGCACGTGTCCGTAGAATTGATGGTTCCATCACATATCACCACAAGAAGGAAACAGGAAGTGGAAGAGGAAAAGGGAAAAAGAGGTAGGGAGAAAATGGAAGGGGATTCATTTCTGACCAGGTTGCAATGATCAACTCAACTGACTGGGGTTCAACACCAATCCCTCACTTAACAACAGTCCCCACATTTTACTAATATAAAAGCAAAACACTGCAGATGTTGGAAATCTGAAATAAACAGAAAATGCTGGAAAAAATCAGCAGGTCTGGCAGCATCTGTGGAGAAAGAGAAATTCCAGTCTGTATGGCTCTTCTTCAGAACCCACAGCTCTAAAAAAGAATCATACCCCGCGATAAATTACTGCTGAATTCTCCCACCCTGCCCACCATTGAACTCAATTTGGGCTCCCTTAACACCAGACATCATTATAGCCTTGGTCCAAACACAAGCAAAAGAGTTGAATTCAGCAGGAAAGGTGAAAATGAGTGCCCTTGGCAGACTGAATGTAACATCAAGTAACCCTAGTAAAATTGAAGTCAGTGAGAATCAGCGGGGAAAAAAAACGTCACTTGTTGGAGTCATAATCAACACAAAGGAAGATGGTTGTGGTTTTCGGAAATCTATTGTCTCAGCCGAGAATGCTGCTGCAGGAGTTCCTCAAGGTAGAATCCACTTTCTTTGGCTTCTCTCCATCAGACGGTCTGAAATGTGGATGTTTGCTGGTGCCCACAACATCCAGTTCTCTCTGCACCTCTGGACAAAGTGAAGCAGTCTGTGCCCTCATACAGCAAGACCGGGGCAACATTTATACTTTAATTATTAAGGGGCAAATAATACCTGCACCACAGATCTGTGTCAGCTAATGACTGACCATCTCTAACAAGAGGGAATCTAACCATTTCCCCTTGATGTGCAATGATATTAACTTCACTAAATTGACTCACCATAAGCATATGAGGGTTGCCTTTGGCTAGAAATTTCACTGGACGGGCAATGCACAGGAAATAGCTGCAAGAACCTATCAGAGGCTGGAATTCTGTGATTCATCTCCTGACTCCCCAAAAGATTGTCAATCATCTACAAGGAACAAATCAGGGGAGGGACGGAATTTGTTCTTTTAAGCAGCATTGGTTGCCCATTCCTAACTGCTCTAAAGAGTACTTTGGGAATACATTTACCTCGGTCAGCACAGCTCCAAAAACAACCATAAAACAGCTTGTTTAATTGGCACCCCATCCAACACTTTAAGCATTCAATCCCTCCACCTTTGGGTACACACTGGTAACCGTGGTCGGAATGTCCAGGCCATTCTCGCCAGCGGAATCTTCTGATCCGGCCGCCGGCAAACCCCCATCACGGATTTCCTAGTGCATAGAACGGGAAGCCCATTTGACAGCAGTGCGACCAGAAGATTCCACTGCCGGCCAATCACGAGCCACTTCCGCCACCGCAAAACATGCCGGGTCGGGGGGGGGGGGGGGGGGGGGGGGGGGTACGGAATACCCCGCCCTATACAATGTGCCAAGCCTCCCTCCCTACAATTTTCTCAGCCCATGAGCTGTATCACCTAGCGAAAGGGCAGCAGGCACATGGGGCTCATGCAACCTCCCTCCAAGCACACATCATCCTGACTTGGAACAAAATTGCCATTCATTCACTCTCATTGGATCAAAATCCACATGCTCCTAACAGCATTGTAGCTGAATCAAGATCCCATGGACCGTTACTGTTCAAGAAGGCAGCTCGCCACCACCTTCTGAAAGCAAATTAAGGATGGGCAACAAATGCTAACCTTGAAAGTGACACTCACACTTGCCACATGAATCATAGAATCATAGCATTTACAGTGCCGAAGGAGGCCATTCGGCCCATTGCATCTGCACCAGCCCTTGCAAAACGCACCCTACCCAAACCCACACCTCCACCCTATCCCTGTTGTCCCACCTAACCTTTTTTTGAACATTAAGGGCAATTTATCGTAGCCAATCTATCTAACCTACATATCTTTGGACTGTGGGAGGAAACCGGAGGACCCGGAGGAAACCCACGCAAAAACGGGGAGAACGTGCAAACTTTGCAAAGACAATGACCCAAGCCGGGAATCGGACCTGGGATCCTGGAGCTGAGAAGCAACTGTGCCAACCGCAATGCTACCATGCTGAATGAAGGAAATCTGGCTGTGAGCCTTGCAGTAGTATTATATTCATGGAAGTGAAGTAAAATGGTACATATAAGTCATAGGGCGAAATACGTACCCCGGAAGTGCAGAAGATTTTAGTTTAGATGGGCAGCATGGTCGGCGTAGGCTTGGAGGGCCGAAGGGCCTGTTTCTGTGCTGTACTTTTTTTTGTTCTTTGTTCTTGTTCTTTGACTGGCATTTACCAGGGTGGCCCTGATGTGGTGACCTTGCCGTGGAGACCATAAGACATAGTGGAAGAAGTATACCATTCGGCCCATCGAGTCTGCTCCACCATTCAATGATATCTTGACTGATCTAATATAATCCTCGTCTCCACTTTCCCACCTTATCCTCATAAGTGATTCCCTTACTGTTTATAATCTATCTATCTCAGCCTTGAACATAATTAATGACCCAGCCCCTACAGCCTGATCATGGCTAATTTTCAACTCCATTTTGCCACTGCTCTGCTGTGGGTTTCCTCGCAATATGGAGTGGATTCAATGGGAAATCCCATTGACAGCAGCAGGGCCGGAAGATCCCACCATCGGCCAATGGCAGGCCAGCTCCTACTGTCGAGAAACTGCCGCGAGGAGGCCAGAGAATCTCTCCTGTGATTGATTGAAATTGTTAGTCGGTGAGTGATAGTGAAGTGATGCATTGAGCAGTGTCTGAGGCTAGCGGTTCAGTTGGGTGGATATGACATTTGAAGATGTGCCCACCAATCTTAACCACTTGTGTGATGTCCTTGAATTTCTTGCTGCTCTGCATTCAGGTCCTAACGCCTGCAGAGCTGTCATTAACTGCAATGGCTATCTGGTCTCACTGCCTTTGCAATCTTTATCTGAGAGGACCTTCTAGTCCCCTGGCCACTTGGTATACCAATAACTCCAGTGCAGAATCCATCTGGGAATCTTGGAACACACTCTTTCTCCTGTTGCGCTACAGCCATTCTTCATTCAGGTCAGACAGCACCTGATCCAGCCAAAAAGCACCTCTCCTTTAGGAGATGTAAGCTGGGTTTAAGTAATGTCTGCCAACTTCTAAGTTTCAAGCTTACCTCACATGAACTTGGACTGCCTGTTGAGGCATGCAAAGAATCAACAACACATTTTATACTGGGTTTTCCAATTTTGTCCGCTTTATGTTTTATTCCAACATTAATACTGTGTTTTTCTTTCCTGAATTTCAAACATTTTCATTTCACAGCCCATGCTGAGTCTCAAAAAGCCTACTTGAAATGGTTGATGGACGCAATTGTTCTTGGTGGTGCTTTACTTCATTGGCATTCGCTTCGTCATCAAATCAAATTGCTTCGCATCTGCACAAAATTATTTTGTGTTTTAAGATTGGTCATTTAAGAGGGCCTCACGGTAGCATGGTGGTTAGCATCAATGCTTCACAGCTCCAGGGTCCCAGGTTCGATTCCCAGCTGGGTCACTGTCTGTGTGGAGTCTGCACGTTCTCCCCGTGTGTGCGTGGGTTTCCTCTGGGTGCTCTGGTTTCCTCCCACAGTCCAAAGATGTGCGGGTTAGTTGGATTGGCCATGCTAAATTGCCCGTAGTGTAAGGTTAATGGGGGGATTGTTGGGTTACGGGTATACGGGTTACGTGGGTTTAAGTAGGGTGATCATTGCTCGGCACAACATCGAGGGCCAAAGGGCCTGTTCTGTGCTGTACTGTTCTATGTTCTATGTTGGTGAGAAGTTAGCTGTCTTTCTCAACCTATCCTGCAGACATATTTTACCACAAAACTTACATTTGAAAGGTGGATTGTGTAACCACAGAAATAAGACATTTCTTTGCTTCTTTGGCAAAACATTTAAAATTGTAAACTCACTTCATAGACACGAATGGCACAGTTGCCTGTCTTTTACAGCTTCCTCCCATGTGTCATATGTTTATGTCACTATTATAACTCTTTGGGTTGGGTTTCAAAGTTTTTTCTAGCCACTAACACATCTTTATTTGGAGCTCTGTTTCGAAGAAAATAGCTGCCTCAGGAATCTAGAGATATTTCTTGGTTCATACCGACCTGCTTGTAACGGTGACTGTCAGCTACCCTAATATGGTTGTGACATTCATGCTGCCTAAATGGCTGCTATCAAAACTGCATAGTAATTTGCACCATGATTAATTTTCTGGTTTGATAAGTGTCAGGAGAGAGAGGACCAACTGAGCACTAGGCTGTTTAGCACAGGGCTAAATTGCTAGCTTTGAAAACAGTCCAAACGGGCCAGCAGCACGGTTCGATTCCCGTAACAGCCTCCCCGAACAGGCGCCGGAATGTGGCGACTAGGGGCTTTTCACAGTAACTTCATTTGAAGTCTACTCGTGACAATAAGCGATTTTCATGTCATTTCATTACTTCCATAGAAACAAGGATTTTTTTTTTTATTGCTCGGTTTTCTCTCTGTTAGACCCGATAGTCTCAATGGCAATCATCAGGATGTGTACATGAGAGAAGATACTTGCAACAATGAAATGTCTTTAATGGCAACCCAGCTGCTGCTTACCTACCATCCAAACAGTGTCAGAATGCCACGAAAGCACTTAGTTACTTGAAACGTTAGTCCTCCTATTATTGCCAGCAATGCAAAACATAACAAATGGTAAGTAGGTGGATTCATTGGCACGGTGGCTGGAATTCACCGGCCGATGGGATCCTCTTCTGTTACTGCTGGCAGCGCAACCCTGCCCATTGGTTTCCCGACGGTGTGGGGTGGCTTCAATGGGGCAATCCCAATTATAAGCGGCAGGAGTACAGAATCGTGCCGCCAGTGGATGGCATTGCCGAGAAACAGGTGGCTGGGGGAGTGGAGAATCCAGCCTCTATGTTCATAACCACTCACTAAGAACAGTTCTACAACTTTGTTTTTTAGTCGTTAATTTGAAATACTTTTACACAATATTTTGCAACATTAATTAATGGAACATTATGCAATAATTTTTAACAGTTGATTAAGTAACACCTCAAAGTTTTTGGTATGTTAGGATTAAAATTATGGACAGACACTGGGTGGGATTTTCCGGTCCCCCAGACGTGTGTTTCTCGGTGTTGCCACTCCCGCCGCTTGTCAATGAGATTTCCCATTGAAGCCACTCCATGTCGCCGGGAAACCCATCGGCAATGAGGCGCAGCAGTTGGAACAGAGAATCCCAATGGCCGGAAAATTCTGGGCACTGTTTCTTCGCAAACATAGAACATAGTGCCGAAGGAGGCCACTCGGCCCATCGAGTCTGCACCGACCCACTTCCTCCCTATCCCTATAACCCCTCCTAACCTTTTGGACACTATGGGCAATTTAGCATGGACAATCCACCTAACCTGCACGTCTTTGGACTGTGGGAGGAAACCGGAGCACCTGGAGGAAACCCACGCAGACACGGGGAGAACGTGCAGACTCCGCATAGACAGTGACCCAAGCCGGGAATCGAACCTGGGACCCTGGTGCTGTGAAGCCACAGTGCTAGCCACTTGTGCTACCGTGCTGCCCACCATTTCCCCTCCTTCACTACTTCTCGTTATTTGATGTAATGTCGCAATCTGCATCAGAATGAATAACCACAACTTCTTTAGCCAATCTTTGCCTCTACTAACATCAGTGAAAAAATAGACGTCCAAATATTGGTGTAGATCCTGCAGAATACATGAATGTTGTTCGGGTTTATTGCTATACCAACTGTACCAAGTTGAATGCATGTCAATACGATGCAACATGAGAAAAGAGCTCTTAATGAATGCTGTCATTATTCTCTATCGAAATCTCTATCTACCATTAGGCATGGAATTTGCTTTCTAAACATCCCCACCTCAAAAACTGAAGAATTAAGTGGAATAAAGGAATTATGCCAGAGAGATAAGCTGATACGAGAGCAAATTTGCTCATGCGTTACACAATAAACATATGTAGATACTTACTCAGCAACAGCCCTGGTTTTTTGGGTTTGGGGACAGCACAAAGGCAATTGCCGGACTGTGACAACAATTTGGAAAGAATCTGCTTGTACGAGGGTGGGCACTGCCATTATCAGATGAACTTACCTTCATCTCAATACATCCAGCTCTTTCCTAACTAAGCTCGGTGATATTTACAGTATCAGTTAATTTGTCATTCATAAATATCGCAAGCAGGTGATTGATATACTTTCCAACAAGACCTACACTTCCATTGCCATTCCCACTAAATACCCATGGCAACATAGCATAGTTGCCCAATTTCATTGAATGACCCCAAATCTAAGGAACCATCTTATTGACAAGGCATCCATCAGCCAAAAGCTTCAACTTCATCAGTATTCAGCTGGGGAGTGATCTAAACCTCTGAATCCTGCAGTTGTTTCTTCCATTAATTATATTGGATTCAATACAAGTGCACACTTCAAAGTTGCATCCTATTAGCGAGTTAAAAATAGTGAAGTAAAATTAGCATTTAAACATTTTATTCTAATTAGTGAGAATATAGCCTTGGATCTTACAGGGCTATAGCAAGTATATTTCTATGAAAAAGATACCAACAGAAGCAAAATATTCCACAGTAACATTATAGCATAAGTGGTCATTATTTTCATTTGCATACAAAAGGATGACAAATTTCAAATTATTGCTATATATTACAAAACGGTGTAGAAATACACCATAGTTGCCTATTTCTAGAAGGAAAATGGCAGAGGTGGAGGTCAGGAATGAAAGTATTCAGGGATTCAAGCTGGCTACCTAAAATGGGCATTAGGTCCTTGCATAATGAGGGTTTGACTGCCTGTTTTAGGATTCCCCAGGGAAACTGAGCAACCCTCAATAGTGTACTCATCTGGTTGCCTCTGCTCAGGTTCTTCAGGAGAAAATACAGCTTAGCAAGTTGCACCATAAAATGTTAAGGTCAAATTTGGTTTTATTTTAATACTTATGGAGCCACAAAAAGAAAGTGAGCTCCCAGCTCCATAGCATTCCTGCTCCCATCCATCCAGAGAGGTAGACACAACTCATGCATCGCAAGACCCATGGCACTCAACAGCTATGGTTCAAATACGTGCCCACCCCCCTCGTCCAGTCGCATCTGTTGGCCCTGCTCAAAAGCATGGCACCGTTCGGTGACACATGGTGCCTCCCCACCCCTACACCACAACCAGGTGCCACCCTGCTGGCGGGGTAGCACATGGCCCACCCAAGGAGGACACCCTCAGTAGGCCGCAGAGGAGGGTGCAGGACAGGGGCCGCAGAATGTTGTGCTGGCATGGTATCACCAGCCACAGGCACCTTTTCTGGCAGGGGCGGGTGGCAGAGTTAGAGGCTCCTTGCTGCCAGGCACCGACAAGGCCTGGGGAACGATGCGTATGGCAGTGTGTCGGGGGAACGTCCGGGAGTGGGAGGGGGACATGTGGGGCAGAGACTGAAATGCAGGTCAGGACCACCACGTAGCCCATTGGACATAGATGGACATGGGAGTACATACTATGCAAATATGCCTGCCCTTTATACCCTGCAAGCAATGAATTTTAAGTCCAGCAAGGATGGGCAGCATGGTAGCACAGTGGTTAGCACTGTTGCTTCACAGCGCTAGGGTCCCAGGTTCTATTCGTGGCTTGGGTCATTGTCTGTGCTGACTCTGCACCTTATCCCCATGTCTGCATGGGTTTCCTCCGGATGCTCCGGTTTCCTCCCACAGTCCAAAGATGTGCAGGTTAGGTGGATTGGCCATGCTAAATTGCCCTTAGTTTCCAAAAAGGTTAGATGGGGTTACTGGGTTACAGGGATAGGGTGGAGGTGTGGGCTTAGGTAGGGTGATCTTTCCATGGTCCGGTGCAGACTCGATGGACCGAGTGGCCTCCTTCTGCACTGTAAATGCTATGATAATTCTATGATTCTATGAATGGTTGGCATCTGCCTAGTTGCAGTATCCCTTGCAGACACAATGAGCCTGCAAAAGCAGGAGCTGCTTGGGGAGGACGCTGCAGAACAGGAGCCTGCCCCAGAGGAGCAGAGGCCAGCTAGTGAGGCTGTAGAGTCAGCCGTCCAGCAGGGCAAGGAGGAGGTGGGAAGGAGGCGCCGCATCAGGCCCCGTGTATTTCGGCAGCACCTGTCCTTCGACCTGCCGGATAAAGCATGTCACCGGGACTGAGCTACGTTGAGCAGGGAGACTGTGCGACATCTGAGCGAGATGATGGCGCACCTAGAAATGCCGGAGTGTAGGGGAGGATATGCACTCCCGGTGACAGTCAGGGTGACGATCACCCTCAAACATTTTGTCACGGGCTTCATCCAGAGCAGAGTTGGGACCAATCTGGGATCTCCTAGTCGTCCCTTCACAGGTAATTCTATGCTCTCACGGATGCCCTATGTGCCTGGGCGACACAATACAGCAACATCATTCTGAACTGAGCCCACCAGGTTGCCTGGGCAGTGGGATTCACCGCCATTGCAGGCATGGTCCAGGTCCAGGGGGTGATAGATGGGACACATGTCCCCCTCCGAGCACCGGCGCATGAGGGGGTGCCATTCATCAGCTAATAATAATAATAATCGTTATTGTCACAAGTAGGCTTACATTAACAGTGCAATTAAGTTACTGTGAAAAGCCCCTAGTCACCACATTCCGGTGCCTGGGGGACTTTAACTTTCCAAATATTGACTGGATACACTATAGTTTGAGTACTTTAGATGGATCTGTTTTTGTCCAATGTGTGCAGGAGGGTTTCCTGATGCAGTATGTAGATAGGCCAACAAGAGGCGAGGCCGTATTGGATTTGGTACTGGGTAATGAACCAGGAGAGGTGTTAGATTTGGAGGTAGATGAGCATTTTGGTGATAGTGACCACAATTCGATTACGTTTACTTTAGCGGTGGAAAGGGATAGGTATAAACCGCAGGGCAAGTGTTATTGCTGGGGGAAAGGCAATTATGATGCGATGAGGCAAGACTTAGGATGCATCGCCTGGAGAGGAAAACTGCAGGGGATGGACACAATGGAAATGTGGAGCATGTTCAAGGAACAGCTACTGCGTGTCCTTGATAAGTATGTACCTGTTAGGCCGGGAGGAAGTGGTCGAGTGAGAGAACCATGGGTTACTAAAGCAGTTGAATCACTTGTCAAGAGGAAGAAGGAGGCTTATATGAAGATGAGACATGATGGTTCAGTTGGGTCGCTTGAGAGTTACAAGTTAGCAAGGAAGACTCTAAAGAGAGAGCTAAGGAGAGCCAAGCGAGGACATGAAAAGTCTTTCGCAGGTAGGATCAAGGATAACCCTAAAGCTTTCTATAGGTATGTCAGGAATAAAAGAATGACTAAGGTAAGAGTAGGGCCAGTCAAGGACAGTATTGGGAAGTTGTGCGTAGAGTCCGAGGAGATAGGAGAGGTGCTAAATGAGTATTTTTCGTCAGTATTCACACAGGAAAAAGACAAAGTTGTCGAGGAGAATACTGAGATACAGGCTACTAGAGTAGAAGGGCTTGAGGTTCATAAGGAGGAGGTGTTAGCGATTCTGGAAAGTGTGAAAATAGATAAGTCCCCTGTGCCGGATGGGATTTATCCTAGGATTCTCTGGGAAGCTAGGGAGGAGATTGCTGAGCCTTTGGCTTTGATCTTTAAGTCATCTTTGTCTACAGGAATAGTGCCAGAGGACTGGAGGATAGCAAATGTTGTCCCCTTGTACAAGAAGGGGAGTAGAGATAACCCCGGTAACTATAGACCAGTGAGCCTTACTTCTGTTGTGGGAAAAGTCTTGGAAAGGTTTATAAGAGATAGGATGTATAATCATCTGGAAAGGAATAATTTGATTAGAGATAGTCAACATGGTTTTGTGAAGGGTAGGTCGTGCCTCACAAACCTCATTGAGTTCTTCGAGAAGGTGACCAAACAGGTGGATGAGGGTAAAGCAGTTGATGTGGTGTATATGGATTGCAGTAAAGCGTTTGATAAGGTTCCCCACGGTAGGCTATTGCAGAAAATACAGAGGCATGGGATTCAGGGTGATTTAGCAGTTTGGATCAGAAATTGGCTAGCTCATAGAAGACAAAGGGTGGTGGTTGATGGGAAATGTTCAGACTGGTGTCCAGTTACTAGTGGTGTACCACAAGGATCTGTTTTGGGGCCGTTGCTGTTTGTCATTTTTATAAATGACCTGGAGTAGGGCGTAGAAGGATGGGTGAGCAAATTTGCAGATGACACTAAAGTCGGTGGAGTTGTGGACAGTGCAGAAGGATGTTACAAGTTACAGAGGGGCATAGATAAGTTGCAGAGCTGGGCTGACAGGTGGCAAATGGAGTTTAATGCAGAAAAGTGTGAGGTGATTAATTTTGGAAGGAATAACAGGAAGACAGAGTACTGGGCTAATGGTAAGATTCTTGATAGTGTGGACGAGCGAGATATCGGTGTCCATGTCCATAGATCCCTGGAAGTTGCCACCCAGGTTGAGAGGGTTGTTAAGAAGGCATACGGTGTGTTAGCTTTTATTGGTAGAGGAATTGAGTTTCGGAGCCATGAGGTCATGTTGCAGTTGTACAAAACTCTGGGTGCGGCTGCATTTGGAGTATTGTGTGCAGTTCTGGTCGCCACATTATAGGAAGGATGTGGAAGCATTGGAAAGGGTACAGAGGAGATTTACAAGAATGTTGCCTGGTATGGAGGGAAGATCATATGAGGAAAGGCTGAAGGACTTGAGGCTGTTTTTGTTAGACAGAAGAAGGTTAAGAGGAGACTTAATTGAGGCATACAAGATGATCAGTGGATTTGATAGGGTGGACATCGAGAGCCTTTTTCCTCGGATGGTGATGTCCAGCACGAGGGGACATAGCTTTAAATTGAGGGGAGATAGATATAGGAAAGATGTCAGAGGTAGGTTCTTTACTCAGAGAGTAGTAAGGGCGTGGAATGCCCTGCCTGCAACAGTAGTGGACTCGCCAACACTAAACGCATTCAAATGGTCATTGGATAGGCATATGGACGATAAGGGAATAGTGTAGATGGGCTTTAGAAGGGTTTCACGGGATGGTGCAACATCGTGGGCCGAAGGGCCTGTACCGCGCTGTAATGTTCTATGTTCTATGTACACGGAGGGAGAATTCAGAATGTCTAATTCATCCAGCATCACGTTTTTCGGGACTTGTGGGAGGAAACTGGAGCACCCAGAGGAAACCCATGCAGACACAGGGAGAGCTTGCCGACGTCGCACAGACAGTGACCCAGTCGGGAATTGAATCTGGGACTCTGGAGCTGTGAAGCAACATTGCTAACCACTGTGCTACCTGCTGCCCACACTGGAACTGGAAGGGATTCCACTTGATGAATGTGCAGTTGGTGTGTGACCACCGGCTGCACGTCATGCATGTCTGCGCCCAGTATCCGGGTAGCGTGCATAACACGTCCACTCGTTACGACACCTTTTGGGTGCAGTCTCGGGTGAGGGGTTGGTTCTTGGGTGACAAGAGGTTATCCATTGCTGTCGTGACTGACACCTATCCAGAGGCGGCAGACCAACTTGGAGAACCGCTAGAACGATGCCCATGTAGCGTACATGGGTGTGATCGAGCGGTGCATCGGTGTCCTCATGATGTGGTACAGGTGTCTGAACCACTCTTTTGGGGCCCTCCAGTTTAGCCCCAGGAGGATTTCTCACATCGTGGTTACCTGCTGCGTCCTCCACAATATGGCGAAGCAGAAGGGTGGCATGTTGGAGGAGGTGAAGGAATCCCACCACCCTCCTGACACCAGCACATCCTGACACCGGCAGCAGGCAGAACAGGGTGGCACGGTGATGCCTGGAACGCTGATAAGTTGGCAAGTGCCCTTCGGCTCCAGGCCCTCCAGAGGATGCCCATTAAAGGTATTAAGGGCCACAGGGCATGGAAAGCAGCAGGCTGCCTCCACCTCTGAAGGCATGTGGACACATGTAGATGGAGCACTAGACTACGAAAGATCAAGAAGCTTGAGGAGCACTGAGTGGGGACTGGGGGAGGGTTCACTATCTATAGTTGGGGGGACTAGAAATGTAAAATGTTCTCTATTAAAACATAACACCTGATACATGTGAAGCCTCTATCACATTACTCTGTCACGTTAATCTTCACAGCAGTCCTGCCTGTACCCCCACCTTCTGCTGCCCTCCGTTCCCCCTAACCCCTGACCCCGGGCACAATGGTTCAAAATCAAAAGCCCCAATGCTAACCCTGTTCAGAGGATGGGTATGAGTGCGTTGTCAGCAGAAAGACAGGAGTCAGACTTTTGCAGAAACTGAGGAGATGCAGAGCTTTCCTCACACAAGCGATCATCCTCTTCCTCCAGCATGTCGCCTCAATGCAGTGCCATGTTGTTTAGGGCACAGCAAGCCATCAGAAAGTGGTAGGCCACCTGGCGGGTGTGTACTGCAAGACACCACCACAGTGGCCCAGGCACCGGAACCACATTTTCGGCAGTCCGCTGCATTGCTCAATGAGAGCACATTGATCTCCGCTTTGGGTCTCCACTTTGGTCTCCGGCCTCTGCAATGGCATTGTCAGCATTGACCTCAGCGGGTATCCCTTGTCCCCCAAGAGTCAACCAGCCAGTGGTTCAGGAAGACATCAGAGATCTCCGAGTGCCCCAGGATGTGGCTGTCATGCACACTCTCTGTGTAGTGGGCACACATGATATGGAGGTGGTGGTTGCACATGACCTGAGCATTCAGGGAGTGGAACCCCTTCCTGTGAATGTAGGTGCCCCGGTGCTCACAGGGCAACATGCTCGCAATCAATCATCCCCTGGATCTGGGGCACCCCAGTGATGGCAGCAAATCCTGTAGATCGGGCATCTTAGTGGCCTGGTCCCGCTCAAAGGTTTTTTAAAAATTTAGAGTACCCAATTAAGTTGCAATTTAGCGTGGCCAATCCACCTACTCTGCACATCTTTTGGGTTGTGGGGGTGAAACCCACACAAACACAGGGAGAATTTTCAATCTCCAGATGGACAGTGACCCAGAGCTCGGATCGAACCTGGAACCTCGGCACCGTGAGGCAGCAGTGCTAACCTCTGCGCCACCATACTGCCTCTTGGTCCAGCTCAAGTTGATAAAATCTGATGCTTGGGCACTCAGAGCATCCACCACTTCCTGGATGCACCCGTGGGCTGTAAATTGTGAAGTGCCACACAGGTACCTGCTCGAGCCCAGGAATGACCCAGTAGCATAAAAGGTGAGGGCTGCAGTGACCTTCATGGCCACCGGGAGCGGGCGCGCTCCTTCTCCACAGGGTGCCAAGTCTTTGAGTTTCTCAATATAGACTAAGTCTTCTGTGGCACATGGTGTCGGTCATCTCGGTGCATAACCATTGACCGCTGTACACCTTGGACTGCTGCTGACCTCACATTCTGGGTCCCTCCTTGGCCTGATGGGCAGCTAGGTCTTCAGGATGTGCAGCATACATGGGGTGCCCCCTCCAGCCTGTGTCCTTGTTGCTGCCTTCTCCAGAGCCTGCCCGCCTTAACTGCCACCAGCAGCATGAGGGCAGCCTCTGCGGGATCGACGCCAACAAACATCATTATATCTGTAAGGAATTGGAGAAGGAAAGAGACCGACAGTCAGTTAGTGCTTCCATCACGGGACCCTAAAATCCCCCAAGCCTCCCCCACCCTTACGTGTCCCGCCTTCTCTCAGAGTGCCATCCAGCGAGCCAGTTGTGCTGGCAAACCTAGCTCTGCATACTCACTCCCCCCATCTCAGGAGCTCCTAGACCCCCAGACCTCTGCTTGGAATTTTAGGGAGAGCGTGCTCAGGTGCCCTCCGTTGATCCTTTGATCGCGAGAGGATCCCCAATGCTGAAGCCCAACTCTTTAGTACTTGTCGTCGACAGCTGCCTCTATGGTTCTCCTGTTGCTTTTTTACCGACTGTAAATATGGTAGCGAGTGATGTTGCCCTCCTTTCTTTGGATATCTATATTATATTGCTCAGAGTCGCCAGGTATAAAATGATACCACCACAAGGTTAAACTGGCTATCGATCAAAGAGCCAAACACCAGTTGGTTAGTTCAAGATCAAGTGTACTTTATTTACACACACAATTAATCATGCAACATAGACACTACTAGTTAAAGTACGCCTATCAACTATGACAACCTGTACTTAACTTCAGGCACCCGGCTTAGGTCAGAGGAACAGTGGCCGTTGTTTGATTCTGGATCTGTAGAAGTAACTGCTGCTCAGCTAGGGTCATCCGTCTGGTAGCGGGCGTTGAACTTGAACTTGCTTCTGGTGGTGCTGCAATTGGAGGTGGACGTAGCCGGAGTGCCAGGTTGAAGAGAGGCTGAACACATGGTGGTCTCTCTTTTTATCCTTGGGGGTTTTCGCGCTCTTTTGGGCGGTCCTTCAGTTTGGACCCCACTAATTGGCTAATTCTTGATCACTGTGTTCGATTCGAACCAATTAAGGGGCGGGTACCTTGATAGCTGGGCATGTCCTAAACGTTCATTGACCCTGTCGTTTATGCTTCCCGAGTACAGGGAGTGGTGCCGAAATGTCTGGGATTGTATCGGTCGCTCAAGTATCAGTCCTTTGTCTGGCGGAGATGGGCCATCAAAATGCTAATCGGTTGGGGTTTCGATACCATCTGGATTCCTCACTTGCAAATATACATTCAGGCTCTGAGCCTGCCTGAATCTCGCATTGTCCATTCTTCCCGCTATGCTTTGCGACCTTCCCTGTTCTTGGTTGTAAGTGGTCATCCCAGATGGCTACACTCCTCAAATTCAGGCACACTGGGGCAGCACGGTGGCACAGTGGTTAGCATTGCTGCCTACGGCGCTGAGGACCCGGGTTCGAATCCCGGCTCTGGGTCACTGACCGTGAGGAGTTTGCACATTCTCCCCGTGTCTGCGTGGGTTTCACCCCCACAACCCAAAAGATGTGCAGGATAGGTGGATTGGCCATGCTAAATTGCCCCTTAATTGGAAAAAATAATTGGGTCCTCTAAATTTATAAAAAATAAAAAATAAATTCAGGCACACTGTTCAGACATCAAAGTTTGCTTGACATGCGGTGCACTAATCATTGTCTTTATTTGATGAGGGCCTGAGCACAGAACATTCCTCTACAAACCTCTCTATTTATCCTTTAAGGTGATGCTTAAAATCTACTTAGTCTCATGTTTCCTTCTTGGGCTCTGAGGTCAATTTTTGTCTGAGTACAGCGTGCAAAGATCCCAGCTTTAAGGGCGCTATATAAATGCAGGTTGCTGCTGTTATTATACTATTTAGTTACTTTAGAAAAGAAGCTTAAGACATATACAGCTACATTTCTCTCACCAAAAACATGTGTTTTGTCAAGTTATCCGTTTCCAGTTACTGACATTTAAATAAGCAACATCTGTTGATAGAAACTGAGTTAACATTTCAGGTCAATGATCTTTCATCAGAACTGATGTTAATTTTTGATGTTCTTTCTGCCTGCACATCATCCTTGTTATCTGTACATTTTCGGCAACATTCTCTGATCTATTCCCAACACTTACAGGGAGGCAGATAAGAATTATTAGGGTTCAAGTGCTGTCTAATTTAATGGCAGGAATTGGATACCTTTTTTAAAAAAATGTCTCCTGGCTGCAAACAATGAGATTGAGGCGCTAGTTAGATAGGAGGTGGGTACGTCCTGCTGCTCCAGGCTGTAGCCAGGAGCATAGAAGAGGGCGAGGGAGGAGTTGAGAAGAATTTGGAGGGCCAGGAAGATCGTGGTGGGAGGGGAAACATTCTGGAGGGCGCGTGGAGGACATAAGCGTGAAGCCCAAGGAGGAAATCACAGACCAAAGAGGGCATTTGGAAGGCATCAGGCTGGGTGGTGTCACTCCTGCTCCTTCTGACCCACAAGCAGTGCCAGAATAGCGCTTACCTGCTCCATGAAGCAGTCCTTACCTTACTTTAGCATTCAAGTTTTTCAAGGTCAGCGAGGCAACATTAAAACTGGATCAGAGCGAAACAAAACTGAGGCATGCACCCTCCTTAAACCATTTAAATTAAGAATATATGAAATGAAATGAAAATCGCTTATTGTCACAAGTAGGCTTCAAATGAAGTTACTATGAAAAGCCCCTAGTCGCCACATTCCGGCACCTGTTCGGGGAGGCTGATACAGGAATTGAACCGTGCTGCTGGCCTGCCTTGGTCTGCTTTCAAAGCCAGCAATTTAGCCCTGTGCTAAACAGCCCCTATGTCTCATATGTCTCATATCCTGCCTCTATTAAAGCTGGCAGACTGGGGTCAGGTTTGAAACCTTTTACATTTTCATTTCCTGCTGTTTTTAGGGGTGAATCTTCTCCCTAACTTTTCAGGTCATCGTTCTTTTCACTGACTTTTTTATGTATTGCATTGTAATTATCAGCTTCAGCAATTCCCCCTCGGTATTAGAATCAAGTCCAGTTGGCTATTTCAATGCCATTTATAATGTATGTTGATCACCCAAATTTCCTTCCAATCTATAATAGTTGCTGGAAGTCTCATTGAATTTCAAAACGTGGCACAGAGGCAGAACTTAAATCAATGCCCAGAAAAGGACTTTACTGAAGAAATTTCAAACATTAACAATTTAAAATTATGCGTACATGCAAAATTGTTGCTTGAGTTATCGTATGTCTATTTTAAACAGATACTAATTCACGATGAACTTTGGAAAAGTAAATTGAGCAATGATCAGTTAAGATTTCAATAATTGAATTAGTTGCTTGTTATTTGATACAGTTAAGTGTTACATTGGGGGAATATAAATCAGGCCTGATTTTGGGCATGGGCGTCGCTATGCATGATTACCACATGCCTGGTCCTATTCAGAAAGGCAGCAAGCAAACTGGGAGATTCTTGCTCATCCAAATGACTTCAACATGTAATCCAGCACGGAACACACTGCTGATTGTTTGCTCACTCGATGTGGGACCCAACAGTGTGTGTGGCTAGCATGGTGCACAGCTAACCTGGACCTTTTTAAGGTAGCCTGCCCCTCTTAAAGTGGCACTACATTAATTCAACGCCAGCTGCTACACACTGTGAAAAACGTGGCTGGAAGGAAAAGCAAAATATATGGAACAGCAGCCTAGAGAGGGCGCCCAGATTTTCTGATGTGGCATTGAAAGACTTAGTGATGGAGGTCGAAAGCTGGAGGGATGCCAGGTTTCCTCAGGGAGTCAGGAGGCCCTGAAGCAAATCTTGTGAAAGAAATGGGACCAGATGGCGAGGGAGGTCAATTCTCAGAGTCTGGCCCCGAAGATCTGGCAGCAGTGTTGGAACAAATTCAATTACTTCACATGGGTGGTGAAAGTCAGCGACTGCACCGTCACATGACAATTCCTACCCACTGCACCAACAACATCTTACACAGCTCAATGCCCACATCCCCATCACTCACCCATCAGCAACCTCTAGCAGTCAGAATTCATGCCCAACATGATACTCCACCTTACCCTCATACGCTTAGCAACACTGCCAGCTTCATACTCACCTCTTGGTGCTTCCACATAACTCCAGCTAGTCAGCTATGACAGGTTCTTCAGCCAAATGTATTGCAACATACCACTGACATTCTTCACTCTCTTGCATGGCATGCAGCACATGAATCAAGGAGCAGAGTAGAACTGGCAGGGAATGAGCACAATGCCCTAACTGAGGCTTTTGGGGGAAGATGATGTTCCACACCATGGGGCCACCTCTGACTGGCGCATGGGGCCACCTTTTGACAGCCAAGAGCATTATGGATGATGGGATATTCCTACCTCTTACCCATGAGTCTCAAGTGGAAGCTCAGACAGAAGTCATGAGATCGTTTTGAATGTATCATTACAAATCTTTTCAGTACATTATTGGAAGGTACTTCCAATGGGATGGTAACAATAGCAATAATGGCGGCCATGTTGCGTTCGATTCAGGATCTAACGCAGGGGTGGGCAAACTACGGCCCGCGGGCCAAGGTCTTTATGCGGCCCACCAAGTCATTAAAAAAAAATTTACTGGTATAGGGTGGATACGTTGACTTGAGTAGGGTGATCATTGCTTGACACATCAAGGGCCGAAGGGCCCATTCTGTGCTGTACTGTTCTATGTTCTATGTTCTACATGAGGCGCCCAGAATCATAACCGGGTGAAGTAATTATTTTACTTAATATACTATGCGGCCCTTTAAAATTGTGAATTTCTGAATGTGGCCCTTGCACGTAAAAGTTTGCCCACCCCTGATCTAATGGGATCTCATGAGACGTTGCATTCTGGATCTCGCCTTCAATGGGTGGAACCTAAATTTGCATATTTAAGTGTGCAGTTGGGCACACTTAAATTTGTCTCTGCCAAGCAAACTAGCACCCGGGACTATTGGCCTCGCTGAGGAAGCCCCACCGGGTGCCGTTTAGCACTGGTCTCCACAAATGAGGTGGTGAATCTGTGGAATTCTTGGCTACAGAGGCTGTGGAGGCAAATCACTGAGTGTCTTTCAGACACTTAATGTCCTGTTGGAGTTTCACCTGGTGTTGGAAGACTTCTTACTGTGCCTTAAAGACAGAGAGAGATAGATTCTTGATTAATAGGGGGATCAGGGGTGCCATGGTATGCAAACATGCAACCAATGAACACTCAGAATAGGACATGCCCAATGGGCAGTCAGGACACTCAGAGGTGGCATCACCACAAGGGGGCATGACATAAACACTATAAAATGGATGAGGCACTCACGCCTTGCCTCTTTCCACAAACAGACATCTAGAAAGTTAGACAGGGTTGATCAGCAGCATCACACCCCAGCACATGGCTTGGAGCAAGCTGGTACAGTTAGACTGAGTTACTACAGTTAGATTAGCAGAGAGTCAAACTCATTTAAGAACTGTGTTAATAGTTCAATAAACACGTTGAACTCATTTCAGAGCCTGGAGCATCCTTTAGTTAAGACTGCATCAAGTAGCAGCCTGGGTTATCCAAAGCAGCATAACACAACAAGGGGTTATGGGGAGAAGGCAGGAGAATGGGGATGAGAAACATATCAGCTATGATTGAATGGTGGAGAAGACCTGATGGGCTGAATGGTGTACTTCTGCTCCTATGCCTTATGGTCTTACGGCACTTGGGGGGAGGGGGGGGGGGTGTGGTCTCCCTGATGTTTGGAGGCACCGGGTAGCCGGCTTCTGGGCAGCATGCTATGCAGACACTGCCAATGCCACATTGGCACAGCCAACCTGGCACTGCCACCTTGCCACTCTGGCAGTGCCATGGTGTCCAGGTGGCAATGTCAGGCTGGCAGAGGCTCTACCAGGCTGGTGGTGTCATGGTGGCATTATGTCTGCATCAGGGATCGGGTCCTGGAGTGCCCTGCTCTTATGAGGTGCGGCACAGGTGGCTCGAGGACCCTCAACAGGGGGTCACGTTGGGGGATCAAGAGATCGGGGCACCATTCTCCAATTTCTTCCTGCACTGACAAATGGAGGTCCTCAGTGCAAGGAACAAGGGGAAGTGCGGCCTCCGCGAACCCTTCCCCGCCTAGGCCTGAAAAAAATAACAGGGTCCCATTCGATAGTGTGTAGCTCCAAGTGCTGGGAAACACCCCACTAAACCCGCCCACAACAAGACTCATCCCCTCCCCCCCATTAAATCGCGCCCTTTGTTAAAGCACCAGTAATCAAGAGGCCCAGACCAATGCTCCAGAGACAAGAATTCAAACTCCACCACAGCAGCTGGAGCAAATTAAGTCCAATTAAATTATGAAATCTGAAAAAAAACTACTTTCAGTAATGAAGATTGTGAAACAACCATATTATTAAAAACCCATCTGCTTCACTGATGTCCTTTCGGAAAATAATCTGCCCTCCCGACCTGATCTAGCCTTCATATGACCCCAAACCCAGAATACTGAATTGACTCTGAATTGGCCCACCAGGTCTCTCAGTTATATTAAAGTGCTACAAAAAATTCAAATAACAGATAAATTGGACAGCTAACCTGGCAGCAGCTGAGACACCAGGGGCGGGATACTCCCGTACCCGGCGTGAACCACTCCGGCATCGGGCCACCCCAAAAGAGCGGAATCCTCCTCATCCTCAGGGGCTAGGCCGGCGCCGGAGTGGTTTGCGCCCTGCCGGCTGGCATGGAAGGCCTTTGGCACCGCGCCAGCCGGGGCTGAAGGGACTCCGCCAGCCGGTGCGCGTCCGCGCATGCGCGGGAGCATCAGCGGCTGCTGATGTCATCCCAGTGCATGCGCAGGGGCGGGGGTCACCTTCATGCCGGCCAGCGCATAGGCTTACATGGCCGGCGCGTAGGAAAAGAGTGCCCTCATGGCACAGGCCCGCCCATGGATCGGTGGGCCCCAATCGTGGGCCAGGCCACCGTGGGGGCACCCTCCAGGGCCAAATCGCCCCCCCCCCCCCTTACAGGACCCCGGAGCCCGCCTGCAGGTCAGGTCCCGCCGGTAAGGGACCTAGTCCAATTTACGCCAGCGGGACCTGCATAGAACCAGCGCTGCCAACCAGCGCAGAGTGATTCCCGCCCCTGTCAATTCTCCGGCGCCGGCGAATTCGGCGGCCGGTGGGGGTGGGATTCACGCCGCCCCCCGGCGATTCTCCGACCCAGCAGCAAGGGGTTGGAGAATCCCGCCCCAAATGAGACAACGGCGCACCTTGTCCGGTGAATCCTGCAAAATTATCTTCATGACCATCCTCAGGGGCTAGGCCGGCTAGCACTTGGGAGAGATGTCCCAAAAGACTCGTCAAGCAACAGTCTGACATAGTCATGATCTCCATAGCTACCTTACGTTCAGACAGTGGGTAGCACTGTAGCTTCACAACTCCAGGATCCCAGCTTCAATTCCCGGCTTGAGTCACTGTCTGTGTGGAGTCTGCAAGTTCTCCCGGTGTCTGTGTGGGGTTCCTCCGGGTGCTTTGCTTTCCTCCGACAAGTCCCGAAAGACGTGCTTGTTCGGTAGCATTCTCAGTTCTTCCTCTGTGTACCCAAACATGGAATGTGGTGACTGATGTGTTGGGTAAGCTGGGTCTACGTGGACTGCATTTGATGCAGTGTAGAGAGAGACAGGCTTCCAACACTTGAAGATATGCAATACGATTTTATTGATCAACTAACTAATGCATGCTTAACTGTGGGTTGACTCTATGCTGACTTGACTGGAGACCTGAGGCTAATCTGACCAGACTATCTGACTACCACATGGTGTTTGTACTGGCTGCTGCTCACGAGCTCTGACTGTCTCAGAGGCTGGATCCCGAGAGAGTGGGAAAACTGGTGCCCTCTGCTTTATAGTGGTCGTGTCCTGTCTGGTGATTGCCTGCTGTGTGCTGTGTGCTCACTGGTCATCCCGTGTGTCAATCACTACCTGTCTGCCCTCCATCATATACCTGGATGTATATTATGACAGCGACTAGGGACTTTTTGTATTAATTTCATTGCAGTGTTAATGCATGCCTACTTGTGAATATTATTATTATAATTATTTTTATTATTAATGTCCAAGACTCCTTCATCACCATCGCTGAATGTTTCCTGTCCCACCAGCTGACTCACCAGATGTGGTTAAATAGTTGGAATGGAGTTGCCCTGGGCATCCTCAAATTGCCTTAAACATTGACTCCAAATCTGATGAAGTCCATGCCTTCAGGTCAAAACATGGGTGAGGGAACTGACAAAACGAAAAACTGCCAGATCTGACCCTTCTTCAAAAACAGAAGAAATTTAATCCACCTGATTATCACCCCATCCGTTTATTCTTAATCACCAGTAGTGTTGGAAGATATTTTCAACTGAACCATAAAAGCACTAATCAGCAATAGACTGCACCGTGATGCTCAGTTTGGGTTCCAAAAGGACCACTTGGCTTTAACACTCATGACAGCCTTGGTCTCAACATGGATAATGGAATTGAATTCAAGTGATGAGGTGAGAATGACTGCCCTTGACAGCAAGGTAAGTATTTGATTGTGGCATCACAGAACTCAAGTAAAGTTTGGAATCAATGGAAATCAGGGGGGAAACTGTCCGCATGTTGGAATCATGCCTCGCACAAAAGAAGATGGTTGTGGTTGTTGAAGGCCGATCATAGCCCCAGGACATAATTTCAGGGGTTCCGCAGGGCAGTGTCCTCGGCCCAACAATCTTTGTTTGCTTCATTAATGACCTTCCTTCCACAATAAGATCAGGGGCGAAATTCTCCGACCCTTCGCCCGGGGCCGGAGTAATTCCCGTCCCCACCGTGGCCGGAATTCTCCGCCACCCGGGAATTGGTGGGGGCGGGAATCACGTCCCGCCGATTGGCGAGGCCCTTGCGGCGATTCTCCGTCCCGCGATGGGCCGAAGCCCCATGGTTTGAACCACCTCTGGTGGCAGCGGGATCGGCGGCGCGAGCAGGCCCCCGGGGTCCTGGGGGGGCACAGGGCGATCAGACCCCGGGGGGTGCCTCCAAGGTGGCCAGGCCCGCGATCGGGGCCCACCGATCGGCAGGCGGGCCAGTGCCGTGGGGGCACTCTTTTTCTTCCACCACCACCACGGCCTCCACCATGGCGGAGGCGGAAGAGATTCCCCCAGAACGCATGCGCCGGTGGTGACGTCAGCGGCCGCTGACGCACCGGCGCAGCACGAACCGGGGAAGGCCTTTCGGCCAGCCCCGGCGCCAGGCGGCGGGCGTCAAAGGCCACTGGTTTGGGCGCCAGTCGGTGTGGTGCCAACCGCTCCGGCGCGGCACAGGATGACTGTGACAGCCCAGAGATGGAGTGTACAGCTGCCTGACACAGGATGAATGTGGCAGCCCAGAGATGGAGTGTCCAGCTGCCTGACACAGGATGACTGTGACAGCCCAGAGATGGTGTATACAGCTGCCTGACACAGGATGACTGTGACAGCCCAGAGATGGTGTATACAGCTGCCTGACACAGGATGACTGTGACAGCCCAGGGATGGAGTGTACAGCTGCCTGACACAGGATGAATGTGGCAGCCCAGAGATGGAGTGTCCAGCTGCCTGACACAGGATGACTGTGACAGCCCAGAGATGGTGTATACAGCTGCCTGACACAGGATGACTGTGACAGCCCAGGGATGGAGTGTCCAGCTGCCTGACACAGGATGAATGTGGTTGCCCAGGGATGGAGTGTCCAGCTGCCTGACACAGGATGACTGTGACAGCCCAGAGATGGTGTATACAGCTGCCTGACACAGGATGACTGTGACAGCCCAGAGATGGAGTGTACACCTACCTGACACAGGATGAATGTGACAGCCCAGAGATGGTGTATACAGCTGCCTGACACAGGATGACTGTGACAGCCCAGAGATGGAGTGTACAGCTGCCTGACACAGGATGACTGTGACAGCCCAGAGATGGAGTGTACAGCTGCCTGACACAGGATGACTGTGACAGCCCAGAGATGGTGTATACAGCTGCCTGACACAGGATGACTGTGACAGCCCAGAGATGGTGTATACAGCTGCCTGACACAGGATGACTGTGACAGCCCAGAGATGGTGTATACAGCTGCCTGACACAGGATGAATGTGACAGCCCAGAGATGGTGCATACAGCTGCCTGACACAGGATGACTGTGACAGCCCAGGGATGGAGTGTACAGCTGCCTGACACAGGATGACTGTGACAGCCCAGAGATGGAGTGTACAGCTGCCTGACACAGGATGAATGTGATAGCCCAGAGATGGTGTATACAGCTGCCTGACACAGGATGACTGTGACAGCCCAGAGATGGAGTGTACAGCTGCCTGACACAGGATGAATGTGACAGCCCAGAGATGGAGTGTACAGCTACCTGACACAGGATGACTGTGACAGCCCTGAGATGGAGTGTACAGCTGCCTGACACAGGATGAATGTGACAGCCCAGAGATGGTGCATACAGCTGGCTGACACGGGATGAATGTGGCAGCCCAGGGATGATGTAGACAGCTGGCTGACACGGGATGAATGTGGCAGCCCAGGGATGGTGTATACAGCTGCCTGACACAGGATGAATGTGGCAGCCCAGAGATGGTGTATACAGCTGCCTGACACAGGATGAATGTGGCAGCCCAGGGATGGAGTGTACAGCTACCTGACACGGGATGAATGTGACAGCCCAGGGATGGAGTGTACAGCTGCCTGACACAGGATGACTGTGACAGCCCAGAGATGGTGGATACAGCTGCCTGACACAGGATGACTGTGACAGCCCTGAGATGGAGTGTACAGCTGCCTGACACAGGATGACTGTGACAGCCCAGAGATGGAGTGTACAGCTGCCTGACACACAATTACTGTGACAGCCCAGAGATGGAGTGTACAGCTGCCTGACACAGGATGACTGTGACAGCCCAGAGATGGAGTGTACAGCTGCCTGACACAGGATGACTGTGACAGCCCAGGGATGGAGTGTACAGCTGCCTGACACAGGATGACTGTGACAGCCCAGGGATGGAGTGTACAGCTGCCTGACACAGGATGAATGTATCCTGAGTGCTGCCGGTTAGGATCAGTTACTGGTCACACAGCAACTGATTTTAATGGAGCGATAGCCCTTGCTGCAGTGGACCCTTTCCCACTTAACATGTGGTGTTGTCAGAGTCATACGTGCGCAGTTAACTGTCCTTTGTAACATTGGGAATCCCATCAGCCTATCAAAACCAAATGCGTTCTCCTGCTCTCTCTGCTCAGGGGCTGGTTTAGCTCACTGAGCTAAATCGCTGGCTTTTAAAGCAGACCAAGCAGGCCAGCAGCACGGTTCGATTGCTGTGCCGGAATGTGGCGACTAGGGGCTTTTCACAGTAACTTCATTGAAGCCTACTTGTGACAATAAGCGATTTTCATTTCAATCATTTTTCATTTCATTTCAGAAGATTATGAAGTGTCCCTCTATAAAGGGCCTCTGTGATCTCCCTAAAGCAGCAACAGTTGCTGAACTATGAGACATTGTTAATATCTCCCAATCCATGCAGAAGAATCTACTGCTTTCGGATGATGGTGACCTTGACAGCCACTGACAGTGCCACCCTTGTGCAACAGTGCATTTGCAGGTCAGGTTGTAGGAAGTGGCGCAGCTCACTGCATATGGACATGGACTGCTTCAGTACATGAGGAACAATGAGTGGTGCTGGTTATTGTTTGACCTTCAAGGAACATCCCCATTTCCTACCTTCTGATGGAGGGAAGATCATTGAATAAAATGTTTGGGCTCAGAATATTGCCCTGAGGAACTCTTGCAGCAATGTTTGCCTGCCAAGGTATCGTTAAAGGCTGTTTGATGTTACAATCCGCCTGCTCAGCATGCTTCTGGTGCACTACATGAGCCATGCCACAAGCATTCCAGTCAAAATGTTTTCAGTTTGGGACTTTCACAGCACCATCAGAGCTCAGTTTCACAGGCCTGAATTGTGTGTCTCTCTTGGTGTGGGATTTAACAGAGTGAAAATCAAGCAAGCAGCAAAGTGGACATGCTCTGTCAGATATTCTGATACTGTGCCCCAGAGTTCAAACCCATTTCACATGATGCCTTCTCAATATGATTATTAACAATGTAAGCATTTTTCATGTAAGAGCAAGATTCCTGCCAAGAGCCATGAAAGAGTTAATGGCTAAACTGGAAATAGTCACAGACGCTTATCAAGGTATGCCCTTGGGCCCTTCCATTGCTGGCACATTATCATGACTGGCCTGCATGAATTATATTATTTCACCTTATTCCAAGCTATTTCTGAGGCCTATCAATTTAGAGGACTATATCTATTTGCATCTTTGGCTTCATCAACTACAGTTAAACAAATAATCAACATTTTATTTTTGGACTGGCAAAATTTGCCTATTTCTTTCTGAATTTGCAAATGATACAACGAGATATGAATTTCCTACAAATACACCTAGGTGTTGTTCAGGAGGTGTAATTTGTTAAGAGGCAGAATGTTGTCAGTTTTACCTTCTGTTCAATTTAATCCTTAAAAACAGATGTTCACTAAAATACTGCCAATTTTTAATTGCAGTGTGAAATCCAATCACAAAAGTTTATCATCCGTGATTACTGGCACTGTTCAATGTTCTATCTTACTGCAGAATAAACTTGAAAATAATAGAAAGTTTTTGAAACCTTTCCTTTCAGATCTTGCCAAGCCTGTTTGAAATGAATAACGGAAGCTATTTGTGTACAGCGATTGAAGTCCCTGAGACCAACACTGTAACAGAGAAAACACTAGCAAGAACAGGAAACATCATTTATACAACCATTGTTTGGGCAAAACAAGGACTAAAACAATATTTACAGACTATCAGATACCAAAGGATGGAAAAAGCTGCGAAGGATAAGTATAGAGCGAGATAATTAAATGTTCCCCAGGACACACAGGCCTCTGTGTTTTTTGTACCTGGGACGTAAGTGAAAGAAAGTTGCTGTCGGTCAAAGGGAAAATGCTGGGATTGGATAGTGTACTTGTGAAGATGGAGGAATATCGATAATATTTTGATGGTCAGTAGTATTTATTAAGGGCTTTCATAGTGGTAATATCACTGGATCAGTAACCCAGAAGCCCAGGTAATGCTTTGGAGACATGGGGCGGGATTCTCCACGAACCGATGGGGTGGGCCACTCCGGCGGCGAGGAGTGGCGTGAACCTCTCCGGCGTCGGGCCGCCCCAAAGGTGCGGACTCCTCCGCACTTTCAGGGGCTAGGCCGGAGCCGGAGTGTTTGACGCCGCGCTAGCCGGCGCTGAGGGGCTTGGCACCTCGCCAACCAGCGCCGAAGGTCCTCCGCTGGCCGGCACGAGTTGGCGCATGCGCGGGAGTGCTAGTGCATTCTGCCGTCATCACAGTGCATGCACAGGATGGTTCTTCTCCGCACCGGCCATGGCGGAGGTTGACAGCGGCCGGTGCAGAGGGAAAGAGTGCCCCCACGGATCGGTGGGCCCTGATTGCGGGCCAGGCCAATGTGGGGGCACCCCCCGGGGCCAGATCCCCCCAAGGACTCTGCACGCCGCCCATGGAGTCAAGTCCCGCCGTTAAGGACCTGTTGTTATTTACGCCAGCGGGCCCGCCGAAAATGGGCAGCCACTCGGCCCTTCGTGGGCTGGAGAATCACCGGGGGGGGGGGGGGGGGGGGGGGGGTGGGCGCTGCCAGCGGCCGCCGACTGGCGCGGTGCGATTCCTGCCTCCACCAAAACCCCGGCGCTGGAGAATTCGGCAGCCGGCGGGGTCGGGATTCACGCCGCCCCCCGGCGATTCTCCGACTCGGCGGGGGTTGGAGAATCCCGCCCATGGATTCAAATGCTACTAGGGCAGCAGGTGGAATGTCAATTCAATTAATAATCTGGAATTGTAAAGCTTGTCCCAGTAATGGGACCATGAAACCATTGTCTAATGTCGTTAAAAACTCGTCTGATTCACTGATCTCTTTCAGAGAAGGAAATCTGCCATAATTAGTGGTCTGGCCTACTTGTGACTCCAAAGCCACAGTAATGTGGGTGACTCTTAATGCCCTCTGAAATGGTTTGGCAAGCCACTCTGCTCTTTCAAATTGCTGCAGAAAAACCCAAAAGGAATTAAAGCTGGACAGAACCCGGCCACGACCTGGGCACTTGGAATGACAATGGCATACCCAGCACTGTTGACACTGGAATGTCCTCCTTAGTAACCTCAGGGGTCTCGTACCAAAATTAGGAAAGCTGTCCCACAGACTGGTCAAGCAATAGGCTGACAGAGTCATGCTCACAATACAGACAATGTCCCAGCACCTTGCCTGTCCCTGTCCAACGACAGGACTGACCCACCAGAGGTCACGGACAGGAGTATACAGTCTGAAAGAAGTTGCTCTTGGATCAACGATGGGCAACCTAGGCTGGTGGGTGGGCCACATAGAATGGCCCTCCTTCACCTCAGATGGCTGCAAGACTGAGATTAGGCTTATTCACTCACCATGACCCTATGATTAAGATTAAATACATTTAATACATGCTGAATATTTCATAACCAGTTATAGAAGATACTTAATCATTTATTTTTAATAGAACTATCATTAACTTCAAATGGTAAAACCAAAATAAATATTTACATTTTGGACGCAGAGGAAGCACACAGCTCTCACAATCAATGTTGTGTGAAATCAGCACACACCCCACTTTACTTGCCCTTGCTTTATGTACAGATCACTTCAGTCATACCAGTAGGAAAAATCTGCGTGGACAGAAATCAGTGGAATGAGGCATCCTGGCACGTGGGCAGCGGTCAACAAAATGTCTCGTTGGCCGCACTCAGAACCCAGATGGGATGCATGTAGCTCCTGGGCCGTAGATTGCCCACCATTGCCTTAGAGTGCTCAACATTGAATGCAGATCCCTTGAAGTTTCATAGCATCAAGTCAAACATGGGTACAGAAAATGTGTGCTATTTACCACCCATTGCCTCCTTCGCTACCTCACCCCCCCCCCCCCCCCCCCCCCCCCCGCCCCCGCCCCGCTCAGCTAATAAATCAGTACTCCATTTTGAACAACTCTTGGAAGAAGCCCTGAGGGTGACAAGGACACAGGATGGTGGGCTTCAATATCCTTCACTATGTGGCTCAATAGCATCACTATGTGCTTAGCTGGCCAAACCCTAAAGGACATAACTGCTTGACTGGATCTGCAGTAGTTGGTGATGGAATCAAGATGAGGCAAAAACATATTTGACCTCATCCTCACCAATCTGCCTGTTGCACACGTAAATATCCATCACAGTATTGGTAGAAGTGACCATTACAAAGTCGTACGAAGATGAAGTTCCTTCTTCATGTTTGAGGATACTCTCTATGGTGGTGTGAGGTTCGACCACCATGTCAATTGGATAGATTTTGAACATATTTAGCAGCCATTGGATGACCAGTAAAAATCCTCTCCAATTATAAAAACCACAGTTATACAGCGAGAAACTGGACTTGGCAGTACCTGCTTTTTAGGCATTAATCGTTCTCTTAAAGGTTGAAATTAGCTCCGACATTAATGTGCACATTTATGAAGGACAACCTCCCGGCACAGTAATTTGTGGACATGCATCTAACGCTTGCTGGCAGTATGTAGTGTAGGTGGATTATGAAGTTAATCAGCGAAAAGCTGATTTGATGTTAGTGATAACTGTGGAATGTCAAGGCCCTCACATTGTCTTAACTTTGCAGAACCCATCCCATCAGTACTTCACTGTGAGTGCAATTGTAGATATTTGTGGAGCTTTCCTCTACTTGCATAACATTTTAAGTATTCTTGCGAGAATTAGTGCTGCTGCTGACACACATTTCTGTTGATTGAAAAGCCTGTGCCAAAACAAGCTGCCTCCAGACATTTGTGATCTGGTACAAGTTCTTCTTGACATTGAGTATGGCTGTGAGACTGAAGAGAGGTCAACCAGAGCGAGACAAACTTCTCGAAGCTGAAGAACATTGCTGAGAAGGGCTTTCGGCTGGAGGTCATACCTGGTAAGGATCTATAAGGAGCAATTCAGCAAGAACCAATGAATTAAATGTCTTTCCCTCATTAAAGAAGTTGTGACTGAAATCTGTATTTGTTGCAGCCACAACTGTAACCCCAAAGCATAGAAATTCGCATTTTTTCTGTTACTGGCAAAGTGGCTGTGGCTCTTAACCTTAGTCACCTGGCTTCTTCCAGGTTGCTGCTGGAGCTATGAGCAACATCTCACTTGTTCATACACTGTGATATAAAGAAGGTCACTGAGGCTCTCGATACGCAGAGAAAGACTCAATGGGCTGAATGGCCTCGTTCTGCATTGTACATTCGAGCTCCGGTTTGGTAGATTGGTCACGCTAAATTGCCCCATAGTGTGCAAATGTCAGGTGGTGTTGATGGGTTACAGGGATAGGGTGGAGGTGTGGGCTTAGGGAAGGTGCTCTTTCAGGCACCAGTGTAGACTCGATGGGCTGATTGGCCTCCTTCTGCACTGTAATTTCTATGATTTCTATGATATCTGTGTTAAAAAGACATGCTTCGTGTCGTAACGCGTGTAGCCTTCGCATTAAAGCAGATGAATTAATCACACAAATAGATGTAAATGGGTATAATACAATTGGGATTATGGAGGCATAGCTGCAGGGTGATCAGCGATGGGAACTGAAATGGGAACTGAACATCCAGGGGTTTTCAGTATTTAGGAAAGACAGATAGGAAAAGGCGATGGATTGAGGTGCAGGTTAAAGAGAAAATTAACCCAATAGTAATGGAGGATATTAGGTCGGACAATGTGGAACCTGCATGGGTCAAGCTCAGGAACACCAAGCGGCTAAAATGTTAGTTGGCGTGTATATAGACCCCCAAACTGTAGTGGTGATGTTGGGAATGGCATTAAACAGGTAATTATAAATGCATGCAATAAAGGACGCATCTTTAATTACGAGTGATTTTAATCTGCATATAGATTGCACAATTCAAATTAGCTGTGAGGAGAATGCATAGATTCTTCAATGTAATTTGGACAAATTGATTGAGTGGACAAATGTATGACAGGTGTAGTATACTTTGGATCAATGCGAGGTTATCCACTTTGGTAGCAAAAGGAAGGCATACTATTATCTGAATGGCCTTAAATTAGGAGAGGGGAATGTGCAACAAGACTTGGGTGTCCTCGTACACTAGTCACGGAAGTATAAAAGTACAGCAGCAGCAATGCCTAGCTGCAATAACACAGGGCATTGGTGAGGGCATACCTGGAACATTGTGTGCAGTTTTAGTCTTCTTATCTGAGGAAGGATGTTCTTGCTCCAGAGGGAGTGCAGCGAAGCTTTATCAGACTGATTCATGGGATAGCAGGATGGACTTATGAGGAGAGGTTGAGTCGGTTAGGATCGTATTCACTGGCGTTGAGAAGAATAAGGGGTTATCATAGAAATCTCTACAATTCTCACAGGACTAGACAGGATAGATGCAGGAAGGATGTACCCGATAGTGGGTGTGTCCAGAACCAGGGATCACAGAGGATGTGGGGAGACCATTTAGGACAGAGATGAAGAGAAATGTCTTCACTCGGAGAGTGGGCAGCTTGTGGAATTCATTACCACAGGAAATAGGTGAGGCTAAACATTGTATGTTTACAGATAGACATAACACTTGCGTCGAAGGGGATCAAAAGATATGGGGGGAAGGCTATTGAGTTGGATGATCAGCCATGATCATAATGAATGGTGGAGCAGGATTCAAGGCCAAATGGTTTACTCCTGTTCCTATTTTCTATGTTCCTATTGTTTTGTTATGCTCTTGACGTGGCATTAGCTGCTTCCTTTATGTGCACTCTGACAAAGGAAGGTTCAGACTTGGAGATAGCTTTAACACATTTATTAAACTGTTAATGATTCTCCTACTTGGATTCAACTCTCCTGTTAATCCTGCTATAGCTACTCAGACTATCTAACCAGTCTGCTACAATCCACATGGTGGGTATGATGTGTTCCAAATCAACCCTGTCTACTCACTAAGTATCTCCACTGGAAAGAGAAAGATCATGTGTGCTGTGTCCTTAGATATGGGTTTGTGTAATGCCCTCCTGTGGTAGTGTCACCTCTGTGTGTGTCTTGAATGCCCTTTGGTTGTGTCCTATCTTACTGGCCTATTGGTTGAATGCCTGTGTGTCATGTCTCTGGTGCACCCTCTAGCGTCTATCTAGTCTACGTGTATTTACATTAACCCCCTGTGTATTTACAGTGATGCATATCACCACATCCCCCCTTTTTCATTTTACATATTTTCTGTACAGTGTTAAAGAAAATTGAACAAAAAACAGGTAGATAAGTGATGCTATGTACAAGTTATGATAACAGTGATCATTAAACAATAAGTCCAAATCATATGCATGAGTCCAAAACTAATTAATTATCATGGTTGAGTGTCTTTCTTGTTTGGTTGGTGAGTTGGTGATGTTGATGGTGGCATGTCCTTGTGAACACCATCAGTGTCCCTGTGGGGAAGGAACCAAGAAGTGGTCAAATCACTTAGTTTTCTGATGTGGACTCTTTCTTTTTTTCGATGCTTGTGGTAGCGATGTATGCAATCTGTGTCGTCCTACCATGGTGTGTCATTGTACTGAGTTGAGCAGTAACAGTGTCCCATATTTGCAGAGTTGTACCATGTCGTACCAGTCGTAGTTCCATTGTTGTTGTCTTTGTTGTGCTTGTTGTCGATGTTGTTGCCTTTAGTACGCTTCATGTCGTTGTCTTTGATATGGTTTTCATAGGTTGTGTTGTGTTGGTTGGTTTTGTTGCCGTGTTTGCTGTGCTCAAGGACCACACTCTGTGGATAATACGAGTCCTTCACACAGTTACTCGTGTTAGCGTCCTTTGTGGCATCTTCTGTTTCCTTGAGTGTCTCGTCACTGAGTTCGTGGCGCTCCCTGTCTGGAGTCATGTCCGGCTTACATGAATCAGCTTTGGCTTGTCGATCCTCACTGTCTGGAGTCCGGTCTGTGTTACCTGAATCAGTTTTGGCTTGTCGAAGCTCCCCGTCTGGAGCCCTTTCTGGTTCACTTGCATCTTCTGAGGTTTCTTGATGCTCCACATCCGGAGTCAAAACGTTCAGGAATACCTTTGAAGTTTGAAGTAACATGATGTCACCGGAGTCGCCAGTAGTCTCATTGTGATTGTCGAGTGCCTCTGTACACACTAGCTGAGGTCTGTCATGTTGCACATCTGGTATGGAAAGTGGGATGCCGTCATCACTTGTCGCACATACTGTGGGTACAGCCTCAGTATCTTCTTGTCATTCACGTGAGCTGGGGTAGACTGTCAGAGTCTTCTTCTTGTTCACAGGAGCGTGGTAGACTGTCATATTCTTCTTGCTGTGCACTTGAGCATGATAGACTTGCATCATCTGCTGCTGGCTGCTCAGAGGAGTTTGCTAGACCTTCATGGTCTTGTTCACGCAAGGACTGCGCTTTGGAGTCTTGCGCTGCTTCTATCGTGGAGGCTGTCCATGAGCTCGCTGTGGAGGCTTGTGTCACTCCCTCTGTGGAGTCTTGCAGCATTCCCTGTGTGGAATCGTGCATTGGTCTCGTTGTGGAGACTGTCATCACTTCTTGTTCATGCAAGGACTGCGCTCTGGAATCTTGCATTGCTTCTATCGTGGAGGCTGTAATCGCTTTCTGTGTGGAAGCTGGGACCCTTAGTGGCACGTGGACCACTCTGTGTGTGGCAGCAGGCCACACTCTGTGGGCTTGTACCACTCTCTGTCTCTTGGCGTCAGGCCGCAGCAAAATCCTGCACTCACGAGTCGGGATGTCATATATGCTGGGCTGAAGATTCCCCAATCAAAAGAACTTGTCGTCGGGGTCTTCAATGTACAACACGTCTAGTTGCGGTTCGGATTTGGTACTGGGGTAGCCACCTCCCAAGATGAAATCGTCGTCTGAGTCGTAGTCTTCTGGAACCATATCATTACGTTTTGTGTCGGAGCTGGCATTGGGCTTGCGATGTCCAAAGAAGAATTCAAGGTCTGAGTCATAGTCTTCAAGGGCTGTATCATCTCTTTGAGTGGTGCTAACTGCTTGTTGCAGGGTTCTGCAGAGGTTATTTTCAGCTACTGGTCGAATTTCAGGCATTGTGCTGTCGTTCCAGGTGAAAGAATCTGGTTTTGTGGCTTTAAATTTTTTTTTTCGTGTTTTAGGACATGTCCCCTTTAAGTGGGCGTGGTCCGGGGCCTCTGACGTCATGAAGCGTGTGACGTAGGTCGTAGGAAACGATCGCGCAGATTGCTGTTCCTTTACTTGGGGCCTTTTTCGCAATTGCGCATGTGCAGCTTCTCGCGCATGCGCAAACGGACTTTCCCATTCTGTGTGCTCTTTGCGCAACTGCGCATGTGCAGCACCTTTTCCAAGATGGCTGAAAATCAAAACTGCTGTTTGTTTCTGCAAGCCTACCTCGTGGTGAGTGTTGGCGCCTCTTACCTTTTCTTCTTGTATCTTCCTCGCATTCTTTGAATTTGTCCAGGACTGCCTGGAAGTCGCTCTTGTTTTTCCCCTTTGAGTATTTGAAGATCTGGAAGATTTCAGCTGCTCTTGGACCCGCGATGGTAAGTAGAAGCTTTATTTTCTCTGCATCCGCCAAGCCATCTAGGTCGGACGCCAGCAAGTAGATCTCGAATCTCTGCCTGAACCAACGGCAGTTTTCACTGAGATTGCCTTGGTACCTGAGCTGCTGTGAAACCGGAATCTCGAACATCATCTTGCCTGGGTGCCGTTGCTGTTTGTCATTGTTTGCTGAGTTGTAACTATATGGATTTAAACAGTTCACTCACTGGTACCATGTTTTGTTATGCACTTGACATGGCATTAGCTGCTTCCTTGATGTGCACTCTGACAGAGGAAGGTTCAGACTTGGAGATAGCTTTAACACATTTATTAAACTGTTAATGATTCTCCTACTTGGATTCAACTCTCCTGTTAATCCTGCTGTAGCTACTCAGACTATCTAACCAGTCTGCTACAATCCACGTGGTGGGTGTGATGTGCTCCAAATCAACCCTGTCTACTCACTAAGTATCTCCACTGGAAAGAGAAAGATCATGTGTGCTGTGCCCTTATATATAGGTTGGTGTAATGCCCTCCTGTGGTACTGTCACCTCTGTGTGTGTCTTGAATGCCCATTGGTCATGTCATATCTTACTGGTCTATTGATTGTGTGTCATGTCTCTGGTGCTCCCTCTAGTGTCTAAGTAGTCTACATGTATTTACATTAACCCCTTGTGTATTTACAGTGATGCATATCACCACACCTGTGAGTCTCTTACCATCATAAGGCCAGAAGTGGGGATGTTCGCTGATGATTGCACAATGTTCAGCACCAGCCATGACTCTTCAGAGACTGAAGTAATCTGTGTCCAAAAGCAGCCAGACCTGGACATAATCCAGGTTGGGCTGATAAGTGGCATGTAACATTCATGCCACACAACTGCCATGCAATGGCCATCTCCAACAAGAGAGAATCTAACTATCTCCCCTTGACATCCAATAACATTCCCATTGCTGTATTCCTCTGCCAACAACACTCTGGATGTTATTGTTGACCAGAACCTGAACTGGACCAGCCATATAAAAACTGTGGCTACAAGAGCAGGGCAGAAGCTAGGAATTCTGTGGCGGGTATCTCACCTCCTCACTCCCTCAAAGCTTGTCCACCATCTACAAGACACAAGTCAGGATTGTGTTGGGATACTCTCCACTTTACAGGTGAGTGCAGCTCCAACAATACACAAAAAACTTGACACTATCCACGATAAGGCAGCCTGCTTGATCAACACCCATCCACCACATTCACTCCTTCCACCATTGCCATACAGTGACAACAATCTGCACAAAATGCTTTGCAACAACTCGCCAAAACTGACTTCAACAGCGCTTTCCAAACCCGTGACTTCTACTCAAAGAAAGACAAGGGCTGCAGACGCATGGGAACACCACCATCTTCAAGTTTCCCCCCCATGTCACATACCATCCTGACTTGGAATTATTGTCGTTCATTCACTGTCGCTTGGTGAAAGTTAGGAACTCCCTCCCTAATAGCACTGTGGGTGTTCTGAAACCACATACACTGCAGCATAGAACATAGAACAGTACAGCACAGAACAGGCCCTTCGGCCCTCGATGTTGTGCCGAGCAATGATCACCCTACCCAAACCCACGTATCCACCCTAAACCCGTAACCCAACAACTCCCCCAACCTTACTTTTAAGGACACTACGGGCAATTTAGCATGGCCAATCCACCTAACCCGCACATCTTTGGACTGTGGGAGGAAACCGGAGCACCCGGAGGAAACCCACGCACACACGGGGAGGACATGCAGACTCCGCACAGACAGTGACCCAGCCGGGAATCGAACCTGGGACCCTGGAGCTGTGAAGCATTTATGCTACCGTGCTGCCCTAGGAAGCAGTTCAGGAACGTGGCTAAAACAACCTATGGATGGGTAATTAGGGATGGGTAATAAATGTTGGTCGAGCCAGTGACACGCGCATTGTGTTGATCAATATGATAAATTGCATTCAATGTTGTTGCAAAACATTATTACCAGTTCATAAAACATTCTTACAATTACAGATAAATGCACACATACGCATTAGAATTGTAAAGTTGCGTATTCTTACATGGGTTAGCAATATTTATTGTACAAAGAAGCATGACATTCACCTATTTAATTACTTGGTTTCAATTATAAAATTTCCAGTGCCCTTTGCTGGTTTTAATAACCAAATTTGTTTCTTTACACTCCTGACTGACTTCATTGCTAGCAATATATGAAAATATTTTAGTAAATTTGCTATGTTAATTATTTTTGCTTTGCAATGCACTCTGACTCAGTTTGTCAGTTATGTGCAAATAAAAAAGTGAATGTAATTTCAAATTAATGCTTAAATGTAATAACTGAGATAGCTTTAAAGGTGCCACACTTTGAAGATTTCTTTAACGTCAGATTCTTAAATGTTAATAATAACGGGATCCATATTGTTTTCCTCAGGAAACGGCGAGAAATAGTATAACTGATATTGAAACCTTCCAGTGGCTTTTTAACAATGCATGGACTGAGAACTAAGCAGCACAGTGGCACAATGGTTAGCACTGCTGCCTCACAGCGCCAGGGACCCGGGTTTGATTCCGGCCTTGGGTGACTATCTGTGTGGAGTTTGCACGTTCTCCCCATGTCTGCATGCATTTCACCTTTAGTGTTCAAAGATAAGTGGATTGGTCATAATCAATATGCAGAGTCATGGGGATGAGGAGTGGGCCTCGGTAGAGTGATCTTTCAGAATGTCGGTGCAGACTCGATGGGCTGAATAGCCTCCTTCTGCACAGTAAGGTTTCTATGGGACTGTCAATTCTCATTTGATTGAAGTGAGGGTCACTCGTTTTAGCTTGAAAATCTGAATGATTTTCATGAATTTTATTCCAAGAAGTGCCTTGGAATATCGTGACATGAATAGGCAAGTCAGTCCCCACAACCTGCATTTAGAATGTGGCTATTCTGACCTCAGCTCCAATTACTCACCTTAAATTAATATTCCTTGACACATGATACAAGTCTATCAATCAAAGTCTTGAAAGGTAAAATTTTCCTAGCATCCATAAACATTTAGGGAGGCAACTTCCAGGGTTTGTTATGTGCTTTGTGTGAATACCTGTCTCCTTATTTTCCTCCTAATTGGCTTGGCTCTGATTTAGTTAGGCCTTTTCCTTATTGATTCTTCCATCAGAGAAAATTGTTTGCCTCATTTAGTTACCCTATTAAATACTTCTAACATTTGAAACACTGACGAGATCACCTTAGAATTTTTATATTCAAGGGAATACAAGCCCTTGCATGAATACGTTCATGCAATTTGGCTGCATAATTTAACTCTCTAAATCCAGTATCATTTTTATGAATCAACTCTGTACTCGTGCAAGTTCAATATATTTTTCTTGAGGTGTAGTGCGCATAACTGAGTACTGTAGTCCAAAGACTGGGGTCTGACCGAGCCTCTACAGAGTAGCTTTCTCCCCTTTGTACTCCAGTCCTTGCTAAATTAAAAGGATATTTAATTCCCAGTTGGAAAGGAGCATGGGGTGGAGGTAGAGTAAAAACTTTGTAGATCTAATACCCTGACTGGTGCTTCCTTTAAGAACAGCTCCTGGTCCAGAGCAAGGAATCATCTGACACAGAGAAGTGGTCCTAACAGAACTGGATTGAACTAAGGCAGTGATGGGAAACGTCGGCTCGTGAGTGGGCCGCATGAATGGCCCTTCTTCATTTCAGTGGGCTGCAAGATTGAAATCAGGCTTTTTCACTAACCATGACCCCATGAATAAGATTAAGTATGTTTAATATGTACCAAATATTTCAGAACAATTTATAGAAAGGGCTTAATCATTTATATATGAATAGAAGTTTTGTAATGAACTCCAATTGGCTTTATTGGTTGGCCAATTGGAGTATGAGCTCCCTCAATGATAGCTCATTGAGGGGGCCCATATAAGCACCTGTGTAGGCTTTGTGAGCCAGTCTTAAGTTGACTGGGCTGCTAGCAGCACTGTTTGTAGCTGCTCCTGTAATATCGTTATTGGAAATAAATATTAGTGTGGTGACGGAACTCCTGACTCCCGTGGATTACTACAAGTTTCATTAACTTCAAATTATAAAAACAAAATAAATATTTCCACTTTGGATGCAGCCAAAGATCTCAAAGCCAATGTTGTGTTCAGTCAGCATACTCCTCACTTCACTTACCCTTGCTTTACATGCGAGCCACTTCAGTCGGGGAGGCATGGTAACACAGTGGTTACCACATTGCCTCACAATGCCAGGTACCCAGGTTCGATTCCCAGCTTGGGTCACTGCCTATGCGGATTCTGCATGTTCCCCCCGTGTCTGTGTGGGTTTCCTCCTGCCGCTCCAGTTTCCTCCCACAAGTTCCGAAAGATGTGCTTGTTAGGTCAATTGGACAATCTGAATTCTCCTCAGTATACCCGAATAGGCGCCATAGTGTGGTGACTGGGGGATTTTCACAATAACTTCATTGCAGTGTTAATGTAAGCTGACTTATGACACTTATAAAGATTATTATTATCATACCGGAATGAAAAAATATAACGTGGAAGGAAATTAGTGAATGTGGCAACCGTGTACATAGATCACCTGAAGCGTATTTGTGGCCCCTGATCAATGGGAAGGAAATTAAAAGTAAAGTTCACAAGTGATTTGAAGAAGAAAATTTTCAATTTAAAGACTTTAAATACTGTACAATGGTCACCTTGAACTTGTACAGGACCTTATTGAGGCCATAATTTCAATGAAGTTGCAGTTTTGTGTATCCCTTCATAGGTAAATATAAAAGAAACGGAAATTATGCAGCATGAATTCAGCCAGTATTTGCTGAGGACGAGTGGCTACAGCTACAAGAAGATTGAGAGAGTTCTTCAAGATGACAAATAGTCATGATAGGGTAAATGCTAAGGGAATATTTTCACTGGTAAGTCAGATGACAATGAGAGGGAAATGGCAGCAATTGGACTTGCATCCGAGGTAATAATGAAATCCTTTACACGAGAGGGTGATGAGAATGTGGAATTTACTGGAATGAACCACATTAAAGCAGTACCTAAATACTTTTAAAGAGCATAAACAGCTGCTGAATAAATAATAGTACTTAGAACAAGCAATTAATTAAGATTGTGCTTCCTGGCTGATGGGAAAAAATGCTGGCAAAACTTGACAGATAAAATGGGCTCTTTCTTCTTGGATTCTCTGATTTTGTTATATTCTGACTTGACTATTCCAATGATCTCCTGGTTGGTGTTACAACTTCGACGTTCTCATATGAACTCTCCAAATTTGCTGCTTATATGCTAGCTCACACCAAGTCCTGTGATTACACACGTATACTGGCCCCTGGCTCACTAATGGGACAAATTTAAAAATTCTAATTCTTCTCCATTATTATGTATCAGAGAATACTTCCTTGCTGGTGAAGCGTCACTTGAACTAAGATTAAGAGCAACACCTCTTAATAAAACCTCCATACCTTTTCTTTTTGCAGCTACCTCAGAGATGTCACAAAAGAGAGAACTGGCGATGAGGATGGGATGCAAGAGAACAAATTGCTGAAGAATAAAACTGTTGATAAAAACAGTGGAGATGGCTTCGAGAGCAGAAAAAAATTCTCAGGACTAGAACCACACACACATACATGTTGGACGAATTAAGCTACCCATGCTGAAGGTTTAAAAAAAAATAACACAACCATGAGTAAGGACTACATTTTGAAAACTTGCTTACCGTTGAAATGGGTAGAGTCTAGGCTGCAGGGGCTAATCTAAATGGCCTGTTGGGAACTGGGATTCAGAAGCATTTCAACTCTTTACAGGCCATTACTGGGGGGAAAAGTCAAACCACAGTCAAACAAAAATAAAAAAATTCTTAGTTGCATATTGTGGATAAGGGGATAATTTGTGCCGCACATCTAAAATAATTGGAAAGGAGGAAGTTGGTTGAAGTATAGAATCTCTGAGTTGGTATCCAAACTGGTGGGAAAAGTGGGCACCAGGGATGCCTTTGATGAAGAACATGAGACTTGGAACTCATATGAGGAAAGATTCCAATTATTCCCCATAGCAAATCAAACACTGGAGGGCGTAAAGGTCACAACATTTCTCAGTTCAGTTGGGGGTAAAACTTTTATGCTGCAACAAAATTTAGTTCACCCAGCAAAACCTGGAGAAAAGATTTATATCAAACTCATGAACATTTTGGAAATGCATTTCTCACCTACACAGAAGTTTTGTTGCCACTACCGTAGTCAGGAAGAAGGTGAAAGCATTTTATAATTTGTAGCGATTTTAAGAAAGTTTGCAAAATACTGCGAGTTTGGTACAACAATTTATGACACGCTTCATGACAGGTTGGTTTGTGGACTCCGCAGTGAAGCTATTCAGAGAAAGCTGCTTACAGTAAGTGATTGAACTCTCAAAGCTGCTGTGGAAGTTGCCACGTCAGTGGAGCTAGCAATAAAAGAAGCCTCACAGATAGGGATTGGAACAAAGATACACAACATGGTGCCATAAAGAACAAGGCTGTAAGGGTACAACCATGTCACTGATATACACAGGTTGGAACACTGGAGTAGAGAAAATAAGATCAAGAACTGTGGCAAAAAGGGCCACATTGCCAAGACATGTTGAGCTCAGATAACACCCCTAATACCAGGAATCTGCAAAAAAATAAACACACCTAAGCCAAACAGCCATGTCTATAAATTAGTAGACGAAGTTCAAGACCACTCAGAAAAGGACATACTCAAGCAAGTTCAGGAGTTGAAACGAGGCGTCTTGTCAGCGAAGGCCGGTCTGCAATATTTTTGGGCATATCCAAAACTGGAGGGTCGCAAATGAAAACAGTGGATACTGTCGTGGTATCCACTTGTGTATATGGTGAGATGCGGACAGGCAGTGATTGACACGTGGGATGACCAGTGGGCATGTGTCACAGTGCAGCCAATCACCAGACAGGACACTGTCACTGTGGGGCTGGGGGGCACTGGGTTTCCCGCTCTCTCGGGACCCAGCTACTGAGACAGTCAGAGTCCAGGAGCTAACAAGTGCAAACACCATGCGGTAGCTAGTAAGTCTGGTCAGGCTACTACAAGGTCACCAGTCAGATCAGTATAATGTCGACCCACAGCTGAATATGTACAGCAGTTCTATAGTTGAATAAAACAGTGTTGGATCTTCTCCAGTGTTCGACGTCTGTTTCTAACTTCCCTGCATCGAGTGCAGTCCGCATCGAACCAACCTCCCTAACACATCAGATACAGGCTCAGCTATATCATTAATACCTGAAACAAATTATAATAAAAAATTGAAGCATCTGCCTTTAAAATCATCAATTGTGATCCTAAGGACATGCACTAAAGAAGTTATACGGTTAAAAGGATGCATTATGGTCAAAATAGAAGCAAATTGACAAACGGCAGAATGGCCTCTTTACACTGTCCATGGAAATCTTCCAGCTTTATTTGGAAGAGCATGGTTGTCAAAGATTAAACTCAACCGAGGAGCAATAAATTAACTACGGGACGCAAAGGGCAATTTGCAACAATTTCTGTGGAAGTATGAGAAGGTTGTCGAAGATTCACTAGGCTCAATGACGAGAGTTGCAGTGCAGCTAAAAATCAAGCCAAACAGTGCACCAAAATGTCTTAAAGCTAGAACCGCACCATATGCCATCAGGCCAAGGATTGAAGAAGAGCTAGAAAGTCTATACAAACAGGAGTAATTGAACCAGTTACGACAAGTGATTGGGAAACACCAATAGTTCCTGTATTGAAATGTGATGGCTGAGTGAGAATATGTGGAGATTTTAAAACAACTATCATCCCTTTATTGTGTGCAGATCACTATCCATTTCCATTGATTGAAGACTTGTTTGCTGGATTTTCTGGAGGGCAGAAATTCAGAAAAAATGGTGGAATTCTCCGACCCCCCACCAGGTCAGAGAATTGGCGCGGCGCCGCGCGAATCGCATCATGCCGCCCAGACGCCAGGACACAATTCTCCGCAGAGCGGAGAATCAGCGCTATCGGCGCGGCACTAGTTGGGGTATGCGCCGACTCTCCGGCCCAGAACGGCACGGGCCATCGCGCGTGATCTTCCGGCCCGGTTGGGCCAAGCGGCCATCAAAAAAAATCCGAGTCCTGCCGGCGGCCTTTTAACATCCTCTGAGCCGGCAGGATCTCGCCGTTGAAGGGTCCGGGGGCGGCCTGTGGGGGGGAGGGGTTGTCCGACCCCCGGGGGGACCTCCATAGTGGCCTGACCCGCGGTCGGGGCCCACCGATCGGCGGGCCGGCTTCTCTTGCTGGGGGCCTCCTCTCCTCCATGCCGGCTCTGGTAGCCCTACGCCATTTGGCGTTGGGGCCGGCGCTGGGAAGGCCACTACGCATGCGTTAGTTGGCGCGGGCCCAACTGAGCATGCGCGGACCCCGCGGCGCCGGGTTCATGCCGGAATCGGCAGCTGGAGCGGTGTGGGCCACTCTAGCACTGTGCTAGCCCCCTGTGGGCCGGAGAATGGGGTCCCGGAACGGGTGCCAACGCCGGAGTAAAACACTCCTGTTTTTACGCCGGCTTCGACACTTAGCCGCCCGATGGGGGAATCCCGTTTCCTATCGTTCACAGGTGTATTTACAAATGAATGTGGTTGCAAAATCACAACTGTTACTCACCATTGTGATGCACAAAGGCCTGTTTCTTTACAGAAGCCTTCCGTTTGGAATAACGTCTGCTCCTATTCTTTTTCAGAGAGCTATTGGTCAAATTCTGAGTGATCTAAATGGCGTATAATGTTGTGTAGATGACATCCTCATCACTGGTTCAAGTGAACAGGAACACTTGAAGAACTTGGAAGCTACTCTGGAGCATCTGCAGAGCCACAACCTTCGAGTAAAAAAAGGAAAAGTGTGACTTTTTCAAGACATCCATAAATTACATGGGCCACATCATCGAGAAAGGTGGCGTATCAAGGAGCCAAAGAAGCTGACAGCAATCTTAGAAGCAGCACGTCCTCAAAATGTGACAAAACTAAAGTTGCTTTTAGGGTTGAGCAATTATTCCGGTAAATTTGTGCTGAAATTAGCAACATAATCAAAGCCTGTTCACAGCTTGTTATGTGCCAAATAGGTATGGCACTAGTCAGAAGACTGCCTCAGCTCATCCAATGAGGTAAAAGATGCTTTACAGAAGCCAGAGCTGTTGGTCACTACAATCCCAAGCTGAAGTTACAACGTACTTGCGATGCATCACCCGATGGGGTTGCTGCAGTTGTCTCGCACACAATGCCTTCAGGAGAGGAATAACCAATAGCATTTGATTGGATTTGATTTGATTTGATTTGATTTATTGTTACATGTACCGAAGTACAGTGAAAAGTATTTTTTCTGCGGCCGAGGGAACGTACATAGTACGTACAGAGTAGACAAAAAGAATAATCAACAGAGAACATTGACAATGGTACATCGACAAACAGTGATTGGTTACAGTGCGGAACAAGGGGCCAAACAAAGCAAATACATGAGCAAAAGCAGCATAGGGCGTTGTGAATAGTGTTCTTACAGGGAACAGATCAGTCCGAGGGGGCATCATTGAGGAGTCTTGTTGCTGTGGGGATGAAGCTGTTCCTATGTCTTGATGTGCAAGTCTTCAGACTTCTGTACCTTCTTCCTGATGTAAGTGGCTGGAAGAAGGCAATGCATCGGTGGGAGGGGTCTCTGATAATGCTGTCTGCCTTCCTGAGGCAGCAGGAAGTACATAGAGTACATAGAACGCAGAACATACAGTGCAGAAGGAGGCCATTCTACCCATCGAGTCTGCACCGACCCATTTAAGCCCTCACTTCCACCCTTTCCCTGTAATCCAATAACCCTTCCTAACCTTTTTGGTCACTGAGGGCAATTTAGCATGGCCAATTCACCTAATCTGCACATCTTTGGACTGTGGGAGGAAACCGGAGCACCCGGAGGAAACGCACGCAGACACGGGGAGAAAGCGCAGACTCCGCACAGACGGTGACCCAGAGGGGATTCGAACCTGGTACCCTGGCCCTGTGAAGACACAGTGCTATCCACTTGTGCTACGGTGCTGCCCAACATTTAGAGAGTGGTTGTTTTCGGTACACCATGCAACCAAGTGATTTATCTCCTGTAGTCTGATTTGTTGTTGTTTGAGATATGGCCCACCACAGTCATTTCATCCGCAAACTTAAAGATTGAGTTGGAGTGAAATCTTGCCACACAGTCGTGTGTGTATAGGGAGTACAGTAAAGGACTGAACACACTTCCTTGCAGCGCTCCAGTGTTGAGGACTATTGTGGAGGAGGTGCTGCTGTCTCTCCTGATAGATTGCAGTCTGTTGGTGAGAAAGTCGAGGATCCAGCTACACAGGGAGGGGTCAAGTCCAAGATTGCGGAGTTTGGTTATTAGTCTTGTTAGGATAGTGGTGTTGAATGCGGAGCTGTAGTCTATGAACAGCAGTCTTACATAGGTATCCTTGTTGTCGAGGTGTCTGAGTGTTGATTGTAGAGCCAGGGAGATAGCATCTGGACCTGTTGCGGTGATAGGCAAACTGTAGTGGCTCGAAACCGTCTGGGAGGCTGGCATTGATCCGTCTCAGGACTAGCCACTCGAAGCATTTCATGATCACAGATGTCAGGGCCACCGGTCGGTAGCTGTTGAGGCAGGCTACCTTGTTTTTCTTTGGTACTGGTATTATGGTGGTCTTCTTGAAGGAGGTGGGGACCTCAGAGTGGAGGAGCGAGGTGGTGAAGATACCTGTGAATACATTCACCAGCTGGTCTGTGCAGGCACTGAGTGCTCACCCAAGGACTCCGTTGGGGCCCGTCGCTTTCCGTGGATTCACTTTCAAGAAGGCAGCTCTTAACTCTGAGGCTGTAATAGTGGGCATGGTGGTGTCCAGGGCTGTTGGGGTGGGTGGCACTGATACATTGGCTGACTGCTCAAAGCGGGCATAGAACTTGTTCAGATCCCCAGGTAGGGATGCTTCAGCCCCACATATTCCGCCTGGCCTTGCTTTGTAGCCTGTGGTCTTGTGTAGGCCCTGCCATAGTCGTCACGGGTTTGTGTTGTTGGCATGGGTCTCGAGTTTGATGCGATATTGTCTTTTTTGCATCCCTGATGGCTTTCCGTACGTCGCACCTGGATTTCCATCTTAGATTGTATGAGTAACATGTCTGAATAAAACCTCTCATCTTGTTTGCAAGAATCTAGAGTGTGGGCACTTTTTTTTTTTTTATAAATGTTTTTATTCAGTTTTCGTATTTTATATTGAACAAATTACAAATTGTTAGGAGAGAGAAAAAAAAAACAAACAAAAACAAACACGCAAAAATTAACACACATATTTACAGGTAAGCATCTTCGTAGTAGTAACTGCGCCCCCCCCCCCCTCCCCCCCTCAACATGTTTATTTAGCTTGGTTTTGGGCCTTAGCTAGCCATCGAACCCCCGTAACGAACCTGTAGCCCCCCCCCCCCCTCCCGCTACCTTCCCCCGACTATTCTTCCTCTTGTACATTGGCCACAAATAGGTCCCGGAACAGTCGCATGAATGGCTCCCACGTTCTGTGGAAGCCGTCGTCCGACCCTCGGATGGCAAATTTGATTTTCTCCATTTGGAGAGATTCCGAGAGGTCGGACAGCCAGTCCGCAGCTCTGGGCGGTGCTGCTGACCGCCAGCCAAACAGGATTCTACGGCGGGCGATCAGGGAGGCAAAGGCAAGGGCATCCGCCCTCCTCCCCAGGAATAGATCTGGCTGTTCTGAAACCCCGAAGACCGCCACTATCGGGCATGGCTCCACCCTCACTCCCACCACTTTGGACATTACCTCGAAGAAGGCTGTCCAGTACTCCACGAGTCTGGGGCAGGACCAGAACATGTGGGCGTGGTTGGCCGGGCCTCTTTGGCACCGTTCACATCTGTCTTCCACCTCCGGGAAGAACCTACTCATACGGGTTCTTGTTAAGTGGGCCCTATGTACCACTTTTAGTTGCGTCAGGCTGAGCCTTGCGCACGTGGAGGTGGAGTTGACCCTATGCAGTGCTTCGCTCCAGAGTCCCCACCCGATCTCCATCCCCAGGTCGTCCTCCCATTTCCTCCTTGTTGCGTCCAGTACGGTGTCGTCCCTATCTACCAGTCGGTCATACATGTCACTACAGTTCCCTTTCTCTAGGATACTTGCGTCCAGTAGGTCTTCCAGTAGTGTCTGTCGTGGCGGTTGTGGGTACGTCCTTGACTCCTTTCGTAGGAAGTTTTTGAGCTGCAGGTACCGTAGCTCGTTCCCCCCAGCTAGCTGAAATTTCTCTGTCAGTTCGTCCAGTGTTGCGATCCTGTCGTCCGTGTATAGGTCCCTGACTGTCAGTGTCCCCCCGTCCTGCCTCCACCTTTTGAAGGTGGCGTCGGTCAGTGCTGGTTTGAACCTATGGTTGTTGCAGATGGGAGCCCTGTTCGACATTTTGGTCAGGCCAAGTTGCTGCCGCAGTTGGTTCCAGGATTGGAGGGTGGCTGTCACCACTGGGCTGCTGGAGTGTTTTTTGGGTGGGGATGGGAGTGCTGCCGTGGCGAGGGCCCGGAGGGAGGTTCCCATGCAGGAGGCCTCCTCCGCACGCACCCACTCAGCTTCTGGCTCCTGGATCCATCCCCTTACTCGCTCGGCTGTTGCTGCCCAGTGGTAGAATTGTAGATTCGGGAGGGCTAACCCTCCCCTGGTTTTTGTTTTTTGTAAGACCTTCTTTGGGATCCTAGCATTTTTACCCCCCCATACGAACGCCATGATGAGTTTGTCCAGCGCTTTGAAAAAGGCCTTGGGGATGTAGATCGGAATGGATCTAAACAGGAAGAGGAACCTGGGCAGTACGTTCATTTTGATCGTCTGAACTCTCCCCGCGAGGGAGAGCGGGAGTGTGTTCCATCTTTGCAGGTCCTTTTTAACTTCCTCCGTCAGGCTGGTGAGGTTCCATTTGTGGATCCCTTTCCAGTCATGGGCTATTTGGATCCCCAGGTAGCGGAATTTATGTCGGGCTTGTTTGAACGGCAGCCCCTTTAGTGCTGCCCCCCCCCCCCCCCCCCTTGCGGGTGTAATGGGAAGATCTCACTTTTGCTCATGTTGAGTTTGTAGCCCGAGAAGGCTCCAAACTCTTTCAGGAGCGCGATGATTCCGTCCATGCTGCTTTGTGGGTCCGAGATATAGAGGAGCAGATCATCCGCATAGAGTGAGACTCTGTGCTCTCTACCTCCCCTTCGGATCCCCCTCCAATTTTTTGCTGCCCTGAGCGCGATTGCTAGCGGTTCGATTGCTAGTGCGAACAGCAGCGGGGACAGTGGGCATCCTTGTCTGGTGCCCCTGTGCAGCTGGAAGTATTGGGAGTTGGTATTGTTGGTCTGTACACTCGCCATGGGAGCGTTGTACAGGAGCTTTACCCAAGCGGTGAACCCTGTTCCAAGCCCGAACCGCTCCAGTACCTCTATGAGGTATTTCCATTCGACTCTGTCGAAGGCCTTTTCTGCGTCCAGGGAGACGATCACCTCTTGTGTTCTCTCCCCGGAGGGGGTCATTATCACGTTCAGCAGGCGCCTGATGTTCGCGGTCAGCTGTCTACCTTTGACAAAGCCCGTCTGGTCCTCTGTGACCACCTCAGGTACACAGTCTTCTAGCCTTTTGGCTAGGATTTTGGCCAGTATTTTGGCGTCTGCATTCAGCAGAGATATGGGTCTGTATGACCCACATTCCGTTGGGTCTTTGTCTTTCTTAGGTATCAGCGAGATTGAGGCCTGTGCTAACGTGGGTGGCAACGTGCCCCTAGCTAGCGAGTCTGTGAACATCTCCCGCATGTGCGGGGCCAGCGCTGTCGCAAATTTTTTGTAGAAGTCCGCCGGGAATCCGTCCGGTCCCGGCGCCTTCCCCGCCTGCATGGAGCTAATGCTGTCCATGATCTCTCCCAGTGCTAGTGGTGCTTCCAGATCCCGTTTTCTGCCCTCTCCCACAACTGGTATGTTCAGTCCGTCAAGAAACCGGTTCATCCCAGCCTTCCCCGTTGGGGGCTCTGAGGTGTACAGCTCTTGGTAGAAGGCCTTGAAGGTTTTGTTAATCTTCTCTGGTTCTGTTTCCAACGTGCCTCTGGTATCTCTGATTTGCGCGATTTCTCTGCTGGCTGCCTGCTTTCTCAGCTGGTGGGCCAACAGGCGGCTGGCTTTGTCTCCGTGTTCGTATAGGGCCCCGCGTGCCTGGCGGAGTTGGTGTACTGCTTTCCTGGTGGAGAGCAGGTCAAAGTTCCTTTGTAATTCTTTTCTCTCCGCCAGGAGTTCTACAGTCGGGGCCTCGGAGTATTTATGGTCTACCTCCAGTATGGAGTCGACCAGCTTCTGCCTAGCCACCCTTTCCTCCCTATCTCTTTGCGCTTTGTAGGCTATGATTTCCCCTCTTAGTACGGCCTTAAGCGCTTCCCAGAACGTGGAGGGTGAGACCTCCCCGTTTTGGTTGATCTCAGTGTACTCCGCTATGGCCTGCGCTATCCTTTCGCTGAAGGCCTTGTCAGCTAGTAAGGCACCGTCCAACCTCCATTTGGGGCGCTGGGCCCTTCCCGTCTCTAGCCGCACATCCATGTAGTGTGGAGCGTGGTCTGATATCACAATTGCGGAGTATTCCACCTTGTCTATCTCTGGAAGCACCGTTTTCCCCACCACAAAGAAGTCAATTCTGGTGTACACGTTGTGTACTGGGGAGAAGAAAGAGAATTCTTTCTCCCCCGGGTGGGCGAATCTCCAGGGGTCTACTGCTCCCATCTGCTCCATATAGTGGCTGAGTTCCCTTGCCATGTTTGAGGTTTTCCCCGTTCTGGGGTTTGATCTGTCCGTCGTTGGGTCCTGTACACAGTTGAAGTCCCCCCCCATGATTCGTCGGTGCGTCGCTATGTCCGGGATTTCTGCCATGGTCTTTTGGATGAAGCTCGTGTCGTCCCAGTTGGGCGCGTACACGTTAACTAGAACTACCGGCGCCCCATCCAGGGCCCCGCTGACCATGACATACCGTCCCCCTGGGTCCGTAACCGTCTTTGTCGCCCTAAACATTGTCCTCTTGCCAATCAGGATCGCCACCCCCCTGGCCCTTGCCCCATAACAGGAATGATAGGTTTGTCCCACCCAGCCCTTTCTTACCCGCAGTTGGTCCCGCTCCCTCAAGTGCGTCTCTTGGAGGAAGACTATGTCGGCCCTCATGTTTCTAAGGTGGGTGAGGACTCTAGATCTCTTCACTGGGCCGTTAAGTCCCCTTACGTTCCAGGTGACTATTCTGGTGGGGGGCTTCTGCCCCCTTGCTCCTGTGGGGTTAACCATATTTGTCCGGTGGACGCGCCCCTGCCCTCTGGGGTTTCCCTATGTTAGGGGGCCGTCCAGGATGTCCACTATCACTGCTCTCCCCATGCGGTCGGGTCCCTGCGCTCCGGGGTTCCCCCTTGTCCCGGGGACACCCGCCATGGCCGTCCACTTTGTGTCCGCCACGCGGGTAGTCCCCTGCACTCCGGGGGGCCCCTTCACCCACAGACCGTACTGGGTGGGTGCTTGCAGCAGTTCCCTGTTTCGAGCCCTTGTCTGTGGCACTTTGTGGCCCTATTCCCTTACTGGCCTCTTTTGTCCCTTCGTCCCTGCGTTTCCCCTCCCTGGTCTCTCGCCCCCCGGGTGCCCCCCCCCCCCCGCTCTATCCCTTTCGGGGATACCCCTGTGTACCCCTCCATTGCCCCTCTCTCCCCCATTCCTGTCCCCATTTGCTCTCCCACCTTTGATGGGTGATCCCCCCCCTCCCCTGCCTGGCGCCTTCCCCCCTGTTGGGGGTGCGCTGCGGCCCTGCTCTGTTGCGCGCCCCCTTCGCTAGCTTTCCTGCTAGCACGGTGGCTCCCCTCTCGGAGGTTGCTGTCCCGCTTCCCCTCTCCCCTCTCCAGTACTCCCGTTCCCTCGTGCCGGGGCCTGGCCTCCCACCTGGAGCGGGCCCTAGGGCATTGGGTTGTTTTCCGTTCTGGGTGTTTCTGCCAGGGGGGAGGGGGCTGGCTTTGCCTCGCCCCTCCCCACCCCCCCGTCGGCATGACGTGTCTCCTTGCCATGGGCCCCTCGTCCCTACTTCCCATGGCGTTTTTCCAGCCCGTGCTCCTCGACGAATCTATTCGCCTCGGCAGGGGCTGTAAAGAAATATTCCTTGTGTTGGTATGTGACCCAGAGTTTTGCTGGGTACAGCATACCAAAACGTACTTTGTTCTTATAGAGAGCTGCTTTCGCTCTGTTGAACTCCGCCCGTCTCTTAGCTATGTCCGCTCCAAAATCCTCGTAGATTCGGATGGCGTGCCCGTCCCAATTGCAGGCTCTATTCTCCTTGGCCCAGCGCAGGATTGTCTCCCTATCCCGGTACCGGTGCAGTCTGGCTATAACTGCTCTCGGTTTTTCCCCTTCCTTGGGCTTCGGGCGCAGTGACCGATGAGCTCTGTCCATTTCCGGTGGGGTGGGAAAAGTTTCCCGCCCCACTAAGGAGCCCAGCATCGCAGCCACGAATGTTGTGGGATTTCTGCCCTCTATCCCCTCTGGCAGGCCCACTATCTTGATATTTTGCCTTCTCGAGCTGATCTCCTGGTCGTCTACCCTGCCCTTCAGGCTCCCCTGTGTTGCACTCAGTTTCACCATTCCCCTCTCCAGGGATATGACCCGGTCGCTCGCGTCAGTCGCTGCCTTCTCCAGCTCTTTAATGGTTGCCCCCTGGGCTTCCAGTATCTTCCCTTGGGCTTCCAGTATCTTCCCTTGGGCATCCACTTTCTTCTCCAATCTGGTCAGAACCTGCTGCACCCCTGACATGGCCCTGGTCGCTGCTGCCTGTGCTGCGGCCTCTGCGTCTGCTTTTAACTCTGCCTTGAATGCCTGCAGCTGCTCCCTCACCACCTCGGCAAAGGCTTCCTTCCAATTCACGCCCCCCCTCTAACCCCAGGGGAGAGGTTGCCCGCCCGTCCAGCTCTTCTGGATGCGGCGAAGCATCCTTCCCGCCGCTTCGCGTGTTGACTCGTTCGCCCGAGCTGGCTTTCCCTTTGCCCAGTCTACTTCCGGTGCCCCCTTTCTCTTGGCTCCTTTCTGGCACTTTTTTCTCCCCCTTCCCCTTCATCTTTTCTTCTCTCCTTGTTCTTCTTTTTCCCCCTTTTCCGCACCCTATTTTTATTTTATTTATTATTATATATCTATATATGTATATATATATATATATATTTTTTTTTTTTTTTAATTTATTTCCCCTACCCCTTTTCTCTTTACCAGTTTTCTTTTGGGAAGAACAGAAATACAAGTCTCTTTTTTCTTTTTTCCCCACTCAACCAGGAGAGAGAGTCCCTTTGTCTTTGCCACGTGGTGGTCACAGCAGTTGGGGGGGGGGGGAGGGGCGAGTGGGCCGGTGGTCGCTGCTGGTTGGGGGGGGGGGGGTCCCCGCTGCTGGTTGGGGGGGGGGGGGGTCCCCGCTGCTGGCTGGGGGGGGGGGTTGTGTCCCCGCTGCTGGCTGGGGGGGGGGGGGGTTGTGTCCCCGCTGCTGGCTGGGGGGGGGGGGGTTGTGTCCCCGCTGCTGGCTGGGGGGGGGGGGGGGTTGTGTCCCCGCTGCTGGCTGGGGGGGGGGGGGGTCCCCGCTGCTGGCTGGGGGGGGGGGGGGAAAGAGAAGAGGGGCCGCCGCCGCCGCACCGCTCCTGGCCCGCGTGGGGGGGGGGGGGGGGGAGAAGAGGGGCCGCCGCCGCCGCACCGCTCCTGGCCCGCGGGGGGGGGGGGGGGGGAGAGAGAAGAGGGGCCGCCGCCGCCGCACCGCTCCTGGCCCGCGTGGGGGGGGGGGGGGGAAGAGAAGAGGGGCCGCCGCCGCCGCACCGCTCCTGGCCCGCGTGGGGGGGGGGGGGGGGAGAGAAGAGGGGCCGCCGCCGCCGCCGCCGCCGCCGCACCGCTCCTGGGTCGCGTGGGGGGGGGGGAGAGAAGAGGGGCCGCCGCCGCACCGCTCCTGGCCCGCGTGGGGGGGGGGGGGAGGGAGAGGGGATGGACCTGCTGCTGTTGGGCCCCCCTGTCGCCGCTCCGGCTCCTCCGCTCCGGCTCCTCCGCTCCCGCTCCGGCTCCTCGGCTCCGGCTCCTCGGCTCCCGCTCCGGCTCCTCGGCTCCTCCGCCCCGGCTCCTCGGCTCCTCGGCTCCTCGGCTCCCCGGCTCCTCGGCTCCTCCGCTCCGGCTCCTCGGCTCCTCGGCTCCCCGGCTCCTCGGCTCCTCGGCTCCTCCGCCCCGGCTCCTCGGCTCCTCGGCTCCTCGGCTCCCCGGCTCCTCGGCTCCTCGGCTCCTCGGCTCCCCGGCTCCTCGGCTCCCCGGCTCCTCGGCTCCCCGGCTCCTCGGCTCCGTCTCCTCGGCTCCCGCTCCGGCTCCTCCGCCGTCCGGCCTGTCGGGGGGGGGCGAGTGTGGGCACTTTAATAAGGGCACGGGGAGTCCATCAAGTGGCGATGGTTTAGAGTCTTTCTTGTTGGGGATGGTCATTGCCTGGCACTTGTGTGGTGCGAAAGTTAGTTGCCATTTGTCAGCCAGATTCAGGGTAAACCAGACAGAGATGAGGTGACATTTCTTCACCCAAAGAGTGTTGAGCCTGTGGAATTCATTACCACAGGAAGTAGTTGATGCTAAAATTTTGAATATATTCAAGAGGCGGCTAGATATAGCACTTGGGGAGAATGGGATCAAAGGCTCTGGGGAGAAAGCAAGATTAGGCTATTGAGTTGGATGATCAGCCATGATCGTGATGAATGGCGGAGCAGGCTCAAAGGGCCAAAAGGCCTCCTCCTGCTCCTATCTTCTATGTATCTATGTATGTATACCGAATAAAATAAGAAAACAATATAAATGCCTACGTGGGGAGTTGGATCAGTACATTTCAGCTGTCCACAACACCCTCCACCCTCCCAGAGTCACACTCCTCGATTGGGCAATTTAGTGAAGAGGCTCCCGTGACACTATATGGTGCGCACCACACACATGTTCCGGTGCAGCAGGTGGTGGTAGGAACTCCCGAGGGGGCGGACGGTTGAAGGGAGGGTTGACCTCAGAGACCTCAGTTGTCCAGGCAGGTTTCTGGCTTCTGGAATGAACGGTACCATCGATTGTGGAGAGGCAGTTGCAGAGCCAGGGACTGCATGAAGGGTTTTCGGCGAGAATCTAACACCTTCAGGTGCAGTTGGAGGAGTCCAACCACATGCCGGAGAAGGAGGTGGTGCCGACCATGCATGTCACCCAGGTCAAACCGCACGGGTGCTGTCCACGGTGGAGGCCTGGGGGTGAAGATCTCGGCCATGGATCAACAAGTCTAAGGCCTGGGGCATTCTGCAGCCAGTGGCCAAAGCCAAGGACGGGGCTGCCCTATGACAGGCAACCATGTACTAGAGCCACCCGGACATTGCAGCGGCATTCCAGAGCATGGACCAGTCACAGCGGGCCATGGCTGAGAGCATCGGCAGCAATGCCCAGGTACTGGCATCATGGCACAGACATACAGAGAGGTGGCGCAGTCCCAGAGGAAGATGGCACAGTCACTGGCGTGATGTGGTGCAGTTCCAGAAGGACTATATAAACATCGTGATGGACCACGCCCAACATGATGCCCGGGCAGCAGGATTCTCCACCATTGCCGGGATGCCCAGGTCCAGGGGGTAGTGGATGGCATCCATGTTACTTTGTGCGCACCAGGCCACCTGGGAGTGCCCTACATCAACAGGAGGGGTTCCAGTCCCTTAAAGTCCAGCTCACATGTTACCACCTCATGAAGATCATACATGTGTGTGCACGCTTCCCAGGGAGTGTGCTCGTCAGCTACATCCTGAGCAGTCGGACATCCCCGGCCTCTTCGACAACCACCCCAAGATGGCTGGTTGGCTCTTGGGGCATAAGGGGTGCCCGCTGAGAACCTGGTTAATGGAGGCTGGTGACCGATGCAGAGACCCGATACAACAAGGCCCATGCGGTCACCCAGGCTGTCATTGAGCGGCGTATCGGACTCCTCAAAATGCAGTCTCAATCCCTCGACCACTCCAGTGGTGCCCTGGTGGGTCTGCCGCTCTGTGGTGGTCGTCTGTGTTCTCCACAACCTGGCACTGCAGCAGGAATACGTGCTGGAGGAGGAACATGTGGTCACCTCCGAGGAGGGGGGTTGGGCAATGAGGAGCTTCCAGACCAGGAGAGGTTGGAAGATGACTGGGAGGGAACCGAATGTCCAGTCGGATGCTCGAGGATAAGCGACTGTGCCAAGGATCCAGCAAGCCCGAAGTGTAGGGAGGCCCTCATCACCGCACGCTTCACATAGGACATCATGTCCATCATCGCAGTCCCTTTCCCTTCATCCCCCTTCCCTCCCCCATCCCTCTGCGCACCCTCCACCCTCCCTATCCTCCCCTCCTGCCTCCGGACGCCCCCCCCCCCCCTCATTTTTCACCCTCCAAGTGTCTGTGTTGCATCACTCCAGGGTGTTGGGACGGTGTCAGCGCTGTCAGCAGGTCACTGTCAAGGGAAGGAGGAGGTGATGATAACCCAGAGAGCTGAGCGCTGGTGCTCCTCATTCTAAGTCATAGTCTGACACCCTCAGGGTCGGCACCTTCGGCAGTGGTCCTCATTGACTGGGACAGAACTCCACCAATACCTGCCTGTGACTGGGATAAGCTCAGCAGCACCTTGGCTATTCCCATCTGAGACTGGGGCATGTCCCGCAGTGCCTGATCCTATCTGTAGAATTCACTATAATATTCATGGAACAGGCTGTGTCATATCCATGAACTGACTGTTATATCCATGGAACAGGCCGTGTTATAGCCATGGACTGGATTGTGTTATACCCATGGAACTGGCTGTGTTATATCCGTAGATCAGATTATGTTATAGCCATAAACCAGGCCATGTTATTTCCATAGAACAGGTTTTCATAGAATTTACATAGAATTTACAGTGCAGAAGGAGGCCATTCGGCCCATCGAGTCTGGTGCTACGAATTGTAGCAAGAACAGCTCATTATGATTTGGTCTGTAGCGGTGTGTGGGAAGGCCACGGGGAACCTGGAAGGACACAGTTGTCGAGCAGAATTTCCTCCCTGGAGTGCCAGCAGTTTTTCTCATTGTTCAAAGACCTGCCTTTCCTTTGTATATTCAGGACATCGATGGTCACGATGAAAGAAAACATTTTAAAGGAACCTCTCTTGGGAGGGATGAGAGTACACAATTGGAAAGAGCACCCTACCCAAGGTCAACACCTCCACCCTATCCCCATAACCCAGTAACCCCACCCAACACTAAGGGCAATTTTGGACACTAATGGCAATTTATCATGGCCAATCCACCTAACCTGCACATCTTTGGACTGTGGGAGGAAACCGGAGCACCCGGAGGAAACCCACGCACACACGGGGAGGATGTGCAGACTCCGCACAGACAGTGACCCAGCGGTTGTGTTATAACTACGGACCAACTTGTGTTATATCCAAGGACAGACTGTTACATCCAAGAAATCAGACTGTGTTATATCCAGGGAACGCAGTGTGTTATAGCCATGGAATAGACTGTTATGTCCATGGAACAAACTGTGTTATATATAGAAAAATACAGCACAGAACAGGCCCTTCGGCCCACGATGTTGTGCCGAACTTTTGTCCTAGGTTAATCATAGAATTTTGGACACTAAGGGCAATTTATCATGGCCAATCCACCTAACCTGCACATCTTTGGACTGTGGGAGGAAACAGGAGCACGCGGAGGAAACCCACGCACACACGGGGAGGACGTGCAGACTCCGCACAGACAGTGACCCAAGCTGGAATCGAACCTGGGACCCTGGAGCTGTGAAGCAATTATGCTATCCACAATGCTACCGTGCTGCCCAGGGCGGCCCGGGACTAAGTTCACTCATGGTCCTGCTGGTCAGGGGCGGAGAATAGCAGAGCAGGATTCCAGCAATGGCCGCAATTAGATGCGATGCGGCACAGCATACACTCCGAGTGTGCCGCTTTGCTGCAGAATCGGGGAACAGGCACCTGTCTCAATTCCGTGCGGCGTAATAGATTCTGTGCCATGGCGCCAACTGCGATTTCGGCGTTGGGGTGCGGAGAATCCAGCTCTGTGTATATCCATGGAACAGACTGTGTTCAATCCATAGAACAGACTGTGTTTACATCGACAAAATGGACTATGTTGTATCCATGGAACAGATTGTGTTGTATCCATGATTCAGTTTGCCTTATGTCAGTAGATCAGTTATATCAATGGAACCAACTGTGTAATATCCATAGGACAGACTGTATTTATATTGATGGAACAGACTGTGTTTACATCCATAGAACAGACTGTGTTATATCCATGAAGCAGATTGTATTATATCTAAGGATCAGAGTGTTGAATCCATGCTACCGGCTGTGTTCTATCCATGGAACTGACTATGTTTTATCCATGGAATAGGCTGAGTTATATCCAGAGAATAGGTGATTTTATATCCATGGAACAGACTGAGTTACATTTCTGGAATAGACTGTGTTATATTTATGGAACAGACTGTGTTATAGCCATGGAATAGACTGTAAGATCCATGGAGCAGATTGTATTATATCCATGGAACTGGCTGTGTTATATCCATGGAACAGGCTGTGTTATATCCATAGAACAGACTGTGTTATATCCATGGAACAGACTGTGTTATATCCATGGAACAGTCTGTGTTATATCCATGGAACAGTCTGTATTATATCCATGGAACAGACTGTGTTTTATCCATGGAACAGACTGTGTTATGTCCATGGAAGAAACTGTTTTATCCATGGAACAGACTGTCGCACGGTGTCCGTTCATTCATTGTCGCAGTGTCTGCATGGTCTCGCCAATGTACCATGCTTCAGGACATCCTTTCCTGCAGCGTATGAGTTAGACAACAAAGGCCAAGTCTCACGAGTATGTACCGCGTACCTGGTGGGTAGAGTTCTCTCGTGCAATGGTGGTATCCATGTTGATGACCTGGCACATCTTGCAGAGATTGCCATGGCAGGGTTGTGTGGTGTCGTGGTTGCTGTTCTGAAGGCTGGGTAGTTTGCTGCTTGAAGTTGTGCGGTTGTTTGAAGGCAAGTAGTTGGGGTGTGGGGATGACCTTGGTAAGATATTCATCTTCATCGATGACTTGTTGGAGACTGCGAAGAAGATGTTGTGGTTTCTCCGCTCTGGGAAAGTACTGGACGACGAAAGGTACTCTGTCGGTTGTGTCCTGTGTTTGTCTTCTGAGGAGGCCGGTGTGATTATTTGCTATGGCGCGCTGGAACAAGTTTGAACAAGGCCCCCTCACCGCATAGGACCTTCAACCAATGTTATAGACCAGATACATCAATGACATTTTTTTCCTTTGGATCCACGGCGAAGAATCACTGAAACGACTACACGATGACATCAATAAGTTCCATCCCACCATCAGACTCACCATGGACTACTCTCCAAAATCAGTTGCATTCTTGGACACACACATCTCCATCAAGAACGGTCACCTCAGCACTTCACTTTACTGCAAGCCCACAGATAACCTCACGATGCTCCACTTCCCCAGCTTCCACCCCAAACACATTAAAGAAGCCATCCTCTATGGACAAGCCCTCTGTATACACAGGATCTGCTCAGATGAGGAGGAGCGTAACAGACATCTACAGACGCTGAAAGATGCCCCCGTACGAACAGGATATGGCGCTCGACTCATCGATCGACAATTCCAATGCACCACAGCAAAAAACCGCACCAACCTCCTCAGAAGACAAACACAGGACACAACCGACAGAGTACCCTTCGTCGTCCAGTACTTTCCCGGAGCGGAGAAACTACGACATCTTCGCAGCCTCCAACACGTCATCGATGAAGATGAACATCTTGCCAAGGTCATCCCCACACACCCACTACTTGCCTTCAAACAACCGCGCAACCTCAAACAAACCATTGTTTGCAGCAAACTACCCAGCCTTCAGAACAGCGGCCACACCACACAACCCTGAAATGGCAATTTCTGCAAGACGTGCCATATCATCGACATGGATACCACCATTACACGTGAGAACACCTCCCACCAGGTACGCGGTACATACTCGTGCGACTCGGCCAACGTGGTCTACTTCATATGCTGCAGGAAAGGATGTCCCGAAGCGTGGTACATTGGCGAGACCATGCAGACACTGCGACAATGAATGAGCGGACATCGCGCGACAATCACCAGGCAAGAATGTTCCCTTCCAGCCGGGGGAAACTTCAGCAGTCAAGAGCATTCAGCCTCTGATCTCCGGGTAAGTGTTCTCCTTGTTCAAGAAGGGGAGTAGAGATAACCCCGGTAACTATAGACCAGTGAGCCTTACTTCTGTTGTGGGGAAAATCTTGGAAAGATTTATTAGAGATAGGATGTATAATCATCAGGAAAGGAATAATTTGATTAGAGATAGTCAACATGGTTTTGTGAAGGGTAGGTCGTGCCTCACAAACCTCATTGAGTTCTTCGAGAAGGTGACCAAACAGGTGGATGAGGGTAAAGCAGTTGATGAGGTGTATATGGATTTCAGTAAAGTGTTTGATAAGGTTCCCCACGGTAGGCTATTGCAGAAAATACAGAGGCATGGGATTCAGGGTGATTTAGCAGTTTGGATCAGAAATTGGCTAGCTCATAGAAGACAAAGGGTGGTGGTTGATGGGAAATGTTCAGACTGGTGTCCAGTTACTAGTGGTGTACCACAAGGATCTGTTTTGGGGCCGCTGCTGTTTGTCATTTTTATAAATAACCTGGAGGAGGGCGTAGAAGGATGGGTGAGTAAATTTGCAGATGACACTAAGTGGAGTTGTGGAAAGTGCAGAAGGATGTTACAAGTTACAGAGGGACATAGATAAGCTGCAGAACTGGGCTGACAGGTGGCAAATGGAGTTTAATGCAGAAAAGTGTGAGGTGGTTCATTTTGGAAGGAATAACAGGAAGACAGAGTACTGGGCGAATGGTAAGATTCTTGGTAGTGTGGACGAGCAGAGAGATCTCGGTGTCCATGTCCATAGATCCCTGAAAGTTGCCACCCAGGTTGAGAGGGTTGTTAAGAAGGCGGACGGTGTGTTAGCTTTTATTGGTAGAGGAATTGAGTTTCGGAGCCATGAGGTCATGTTGAAGTTGTACAAAACTCTGGTGCGGTCGCATTTGGAGTATTGCGTGCAGTTCTGGTCGCCGCTTTATAGGAAGGATGTGGAAGAATTGGAAAGGGTACAGAGGAGATTTACAAGTATGTTGCCTGCTATGGAGGGAAGATCTTACGAGGAAAGGCTGAAGAACTTGAGGCTGTTTTCGTTAGAGAGAAGAAGGTTAAGAGGTGACGTAATTGAGGCATACAAGATGATCAGAGGATTAGATAGGGTGGACATTGAGAGCCTTTTTCCCTCGGATGGTGATGTCCAGCATGAGGGGGCATAGCTTTAAATTGAGGGGAGATAGATATAGGACAGATGTCAGAGGTAGGTTCTTTACTCAGAGAGTAGTAAGGGTGTGGAATGCCCTACCTGCAACAGTAGTGGACTTGCCAACATTAAACGCATTCAAATGGTCATTGCATAGGCATATGGATGATAAGGGAATAGTGTAAATGGGCTTTAGAGTTGTTTTATAGGTCGGCGCAACATCGAGGGCCGAAGGGCCTGTACTGCGCTGTAATGTTCTATGTTCTATGTTCTAAGGCGGCCTTCAGGATGCGCAACAACGTAAAATCGCCGAGCAGAAACTTATAGCCAAGTTCCGCACACATGAGTACGGCCTCAATCAGGGCCTGGGATTTATGTCGCATTACATTCATCCCCCCTCATCTGGCCTGGGCTTGCAAAATCCTACCAACTGTCCTGGCTTGAAACAATTCACACCTCTTTAACCTGGGGTTACCCCTATCTCTGGATCTATAAAGATTCAATTACCTGCAAATGCTCGCATTCTAAGCATTATCTGGCACCTTTGAATTTGTATATATATATGCTTCTGGAATATACCTCTTCATTCACCTGAGGAAGGAGCAGTGCTCTGAAAGCTAGTGTTTGAAACAAACATTTTGGACTTTAACCTGGTGTTGTAAAACTTCTTACTGTGCTCACCCCAGTCCAACGCCAGCATATCCACATCATTATATCCATAGAACAGGCTGTGTTATATACATGGAACAGGCTGTGTTATATCCATGGAACAGGCTGTGTTATACCCATGGAACAGACTGTGTTATAGCCATGGATCAGACTGTGTTGAATCCATGGAACTGGCTGTGTAAAATCCATGGAATTGATTGTGTTGAATGCACGGAATAGGCTGTGTTATATCCATGGAACAATCTGTGATATATCCATGGAACAGATTGTATTATATCCATGGAACAGACTCTGTTATATCCATGGAACATACTGTGTTCAATCCATGGAACAGACTGTGTTGAATCCATGGAACAGATTGTGTTGTATCCATGGAACAGGCTGTGTTATAGCCAGGGAAGACTGTGTTATATCCAAGGAACAGACTGTATTGAATCCATGGAACAGGCTGTGTTATATCAATGGAACAGACTGTTATATCCATGGAACAGGCTGTTATATCCATGGAACAGGCTTATATCTATGGAAAAGGCTGTGTTATATCCATGGAAAAGGCTGTGTTATATCCATGGAACAGGCTGTGTTATATCCATGGAACAGGCTGTGTTATATCCATGGAACAGACTGTTATATCCATGGAACAGGCTGTGTTATATCCATGGAAAAGGCTGTGTTATATTCATGGAACAGACTGTGTTATATCCATGGAACAGGCTGTGTTATATCCATTGAACAGACTGTGTTGTATCCATGGAACAGACTGTGTTGTATCCATGGAACAGACTGTGTTATATCCATGGAACAGGCTGTGTTAGATCCATGGAACAGGCTGTGTTTTATCCATGGAACAGGCTTTGTTATATCCATGGAACAGGCTGTGTTGAATGCACAGAATAGGCTGTGTTATATCCATGGAACAGGCTGTGTTATATCCATGGAACAGACTGTGTTATATCCATGGAACAGGCTGTGTTATATCCATGGAACAGGCTGTGTTATATCCATTGAACAGACTGTGTTGTATCCATGGAACAGACTGTGTTATATCCATGGAACAGGCTGTGTTAGATCCATGGAACAGGCTGTGTTTTATCCATGGAACAGGCTTTGTTATATCCATGGAACAGGCTGTGTTATATCCATGGAACTGGCTGTGTTATATCCATGGAACAGACTGCGTTATATCCATGGAACAGACTGCGTTATATCCATGGAACAGGCTGTGTTATACCCATGGAACAGACTGTGTTATAGCCATGGATCAGACTGTGTTGAATCCATGGAACTGGCTGTGTAAAATCCATGGAATTGATTGTGTTGAATGCACGGAATAGGCTGTGTTATATCCATGGAACAATCTGTGATATATCCATGGAACAGATTGTATTATATCCATGGAACAGACTCTGTTATATCCATGGAACATACTGTGTTCAATCCATGGAACAGACTGTGTTGAATCCATGGAACAGATTGTGTTGTATCCATGGAACAGGCTGTGTTATAGCCATGGAAGACTGTTATATCCATGGAACAGACTGTATTGAATCCATGGAACAGGCTGTGTTATATCCATGGAACAGACTGTTATATCCGTGGAACAGGCTGTTATATCCATGGAACAGGCTTATATCTATGGAAAAGGCTGTGTTATATCCATGGAAAAGGCTGTGTTATATCCATGGAACAGGCTGTGTTATATCCATGGAACAGGCTGTGTTATATCCATGGAACAGACTGTTATATCCATGGAACAGGCTGTGTTATATCCATGGAAAAGGCTGTGTTATATTCATGGAACAGACTGTGTTATATCCATGGAACAGGCTGTGTTATATCCATTGAACAGACTGTGTTGTATCCATGGAACAGACTGTGTTATATCCATGGAACAGGCTGTGTTAGATCCATGGAACAGGCTGTGTTTTATCCATGGAACAGGCTGTGTTATATCCATGGAACAGCTGTGTTATATCCATGGAACTGGCTGTGTTATATCGATGGAACAGGCTGTGTTATATCCATGGAACTGGCTGTGTTATATCCATGGAACAGACTGCGTTATATCCATGGAACTGTCTGTGTTATATCCATGGAACAGGCTGTGTTATATCCATGGAACTGGCTGTGTTATATCCATGGAACAGGCTGTGTTATATCCATGGAACAGACTGCGTTATATCCATGGAACAGGCTGTGTTATATCCATGGAACTGGCTGTGTTATATCCATGGAACAGGCTGTGTTATATCCATGGAACAGGCTGTGTTATATCCATGGAACAGTCTGTGTTATATCCATGGAACAGGCTGTGTTATATCCATGGAACAGACTGTGTTATATCCATGGAACAGACTGTGTTATATCCATGGAACAGACTGTGTTATATCCATGCAACAGGCTGCGTTATATCCATGGAACTGGCTGTGTTGAATGCACAGAATAGGCTGTGTTATATCCATGGAACTGTCTGTGTTATATCCATGGAACAGGCTGTGTTATATCCATGGAACTGGCTGTGTTATATCCATGGAACAGGCTGTGTTATATCCATGGAACAGACTGCGTTATATCCATGGAACAGGCTGTGTTATATCCATGGAACTGGCTGTGTTATATCCATGGAACAGGCTGTGTTATATCCATGGAACAGACTGTTATATCCATGGAACAGGCTGTTATATCCATGGAACAGGCTTATATCTATGGAAAAGGCTGTGTTATATCCATGGAAAAGGCTGTGTTATATCCATGGAACAGGCTGTGTTATATCCATGGAACAGGCTGCGTTATATCCATGGAACTGGCTGTGTTGAATGCACAGAATAGGCTGTGTTATATCCATGGAACAATATGTGATATATCCATGGAACAGATTGTATTATATCCATGGAACATACTGTGTTCAATCCATGGAACAGACTGTGTTGAATCCATGGAACAGATTGTGTTGTATCCATGGAACAGGCTGTGTTATAGCCATGGAAGACTGTGTTATATCCATGGAACAGACTGTATTGAATCCATGGAACAGGCTGTGTTATATCCATGGAACAGACTGTTATATCCATGGAACAGGCTGTTATATCCATGGAACAGGCTTATATCTATGGAAAAGGCTGTGTTATATCCATGGAACAGGCTGTGTTATATCCATGGAACAGGCTGTGTTATATCCATGGAACAGACTGTTATATCCATGGAACAGGCTGTGTTATATCCATGGAAAAGGCTGTGTTATATTCATGGAACAGACTGTTGTATCCATGGTTCAGACTCTGTTACATCAATGGAACAGACTGTGTTATATCCATGGAACAGGCTGTGTTATATCCATTGAACAGACTGTGTTGTATCCATGGAACAGACTGTGTTATATCCATGGAACAGGCTGTGTTATATCCATGAAACAGGCTGTGTTATATCCATGGAACAGGCTGTGTTTTATCCATGGAACAGGCTGTGTTATATCCATGGAACAGGCTGTGTTATATCCATGGAACAGACTGTGTTATAGCCATGGAACAGGCTGTGTTATATCCATGGAACAGGCTGTGTTATATCCATGGAACAGTCTGTGTTATATCCATGGAACAGGCTGTGTTATATCCATGGAACAGGCTGTGTTTTATCCATGGAACAGGCTGTGTTATATCCATGGAACAGTCTGTGTTATATCCATGGAACAGGCTGTGTTATATCCATGGAACAGGCTGCGTTATATCCATGGAACTGGCTGTGTTATATCCATGGAACAGACTGTTATATCCATGGAACAGACTGTGTTATATCCATGGAACAGGCTGTGTATATCCATGGAACAGACTGCGTTATATCCATGGAACAGGCTGTGTTATATCCATGGAACTGGTTGTGTTATATCCATGGAACAGACTGTGTTATATTCATGGAACAGACTGTGTTATATCCATGGAACAGGCTGTGTTATATCCATGGAACTGGCTGTGTTATATCCATGGAACAGGCTGTGTTATATCCATGGAACAGGCTGTGTTATATCCATGGAACAGACTGTGTTAGATCCATGGAACAGGCTGTGTTATATCCATGGAACAGGCTGTGTTATATCCATGGAACATGCTGTGTTATATCCATGGAACAGGCTGTGTTATATCCATGGAACAGCTGTGTTATATCCATGGAACAGGCTGTGTTATATCCATGGAACAGACTGTTATATCCATGGAACAGCTGTGTTATATCCATGGAACAGGCTGTGTTATACCCATGGAACAGACTGTGTTATAGCCATGGAACAGGCTGTGTTATATCCATGGAACAGGCTGTGTTATATCCATGGAACAGGCTGCGTTATATCCATGGAACTGGCTGTGTTATATCCATGGAACAGACTGTTATAGCCATGGAACAGACTGTGCTATATCCATGGAACAGACTGTTATATCCATGGAACAGACTGTGTTATATCCATGGAACAGGCTGTGTTATATCCATGGAACAGACTGCGTTATATCCATAGAACAGGCTGTGTTATATCCATGGAACTGGCTGTGTTATATCCATGGAACAGACTGCGTTATATTCATGGAACAGACTGTGTTATATCCATGGAACAGGCTGTGTTATATCCATGGAACTGGCTGTGTTATATCCATGGAACAGGCTGTGTTATATCCATGGAACAGGCTGTGTTATATCCATGGAACAGACTGTGTTAGATCCATGGAACAGGCTGTGTTATATCCATGGAACAGGCTGTGTTATATCCATGGAACAGCTGTGTTATATCCATGGAACAGGCTGTGTTATATCCATGGAACAGACTATTATATCCATGGAACAGCTGTGTTATATCCATGGAACAGGCTGTGTTATATCCATAGAACAGACTGTGTTATATCCATGGAACAGGCTGCGTTATATCCATGGAACTGGCTGTGTTAGATCCATAGAACAGGCTGTGCTATATCCATGGGACAGACTATTTTATCCATGGAACAGACGGTGTTATATCCATGGAACAGGATGTGCTATATCCATGGAACAGATTGTGTTTTATCCATGGAACAGGCTGTGTTAGATCCATGGAACAGGCTGTGTTATATCCATGGAACAGGCTGTGTTACATCCATGGAACATGCACTGTTGCATCCACAGAATAGACTGTCTTGCATCCATTGAATAGACTGTGTTATATTTCTTGGCAGAGCCTGTGTCTCTCCATGGAAAAGGCTGAGTTATATCAAGGAGCAGACAGCCTTTTACTTTGTACAATGGCTGAACATGTCAGACGTCAATGCCAGGGATGTTGCTGCAAAATCTTGGGGTGGCACAGTAGTTAACACTGCTGATTCACAGCACCAGAGATCCGGTTGTTGATTCCGACGCTGGGCGACTGTGTGGAGTCTGCACATTCTCCGAGTATCTGCATTGGTTTCCTCTTGGTGCTCCTGTTTACTCCCACAGTCCAAAGATGTGCAGATAAATTAGATTTACCATGCTGATTTGCCCCTTAGTGTCCACAGGTTAATTGGGGCTGCAGGGTTACGGGCATGGGTGGGTCAGTGGGCCTGGGTGGAGTGTTGTTTCAGAGGGTTGGTGCAAAACTGATGTGCTGAATGGCCTCCTTCTGCACTATATTCTACGATTCAGTCACGGATTCAGTGCTGGTAGAATTTTAACCATCACTGTCAAGGTTAGTTTGTTCAACTGGCCCACCTACTAACTGCATTGCTCGTCTTATTCACTCTCAATTCACTAAGGCCCCACCACTAACCTATCAATTAGCACTCACCTCTACAATTCGCATGCTTTACTTTCTGTTCCAACATAATTATCCCTGTTCAACCCATAGATTTATCCTTCCCTCTCCTCTTTTTCATCCACACACTCCCCTCAATGACATCTTCCAGAGCACATATACATGGATGATATCCAGCTCGACTTGATCTGCACACATTTCAAACTCTCCACTGTTTCTAAATAATTTGACTGTATGTCCAACATCCTGGAGGGGCAGAAAATGCCTGAAACTTAATATTGGAAAGATTAAAGCCACGACATTATCTTAAGTTCCTGCCACAATCTCTGCTCTCTAGCTTCTGACTCCATCCCTCTACCTGGTTATTATCTGAGATTGAAGCAGACATTGGCAAACTTGGTGTTGTATTCAACGCTGAGTTTAATTTCGGACCACTTCTTCGCACCATCATTAAGGCTGTTTATTTCTCCTCTGTAACATTGTCGAGCCCTATCCCAGCCTTCTATGTATTCACTGCTAAAGCCCTCATTCGTACAGTTGTTACCTTTAGACCTGTAAATTCCAAAGCAGTTTTGGTCAGTCTCCCATATTTTCCCCTGAGTAAACGTGAGGTCATCCAAAAATCTATTCCTTGTGTCCTAACTCCAAATCTCATTCATCCACCACCCCTGTGCTCATTGACCCACATTGACTCCCACTTCAGTCAGCCATTTAGTTTAACATTCTCCCTCATTTTTTTCAAATTCCTGACCTTGCCCTTATTGTTCAAACATCCTCAAAACACTCCATGATATCTGCATTTGTCCAGTTGTGACCACTTGAGCACCCCCAATTTTAATCAATCCACCATTGGCAGCTTTGCCTTCAGCTGCTAAGATGCTCAGCTAGGGATCAGCAGCCATTTGTTTTTAGAAATTCCCAAAATAAAAATTCTTGGGAGCAGCGAATGATAATTTGGCAAATGTCAAGTGTCCCTGGTAGAATGCATTGTTTGCCTTTCTAATGCATCAAATACATGCATTGATTTACATTTGAATAGGAAAGAATCTCAAATAGACGTAACTCTGAATTATCTTTTGACTTTTTCACAATAGTTTTGTCTGTAAAATCATCTCTAAATCTAATTGTAATTTAGGAAATATAGAATTAAGACCATTTTTTTGGCTGTAGATTTTTGTGATAAAATAAAGCTTCCAATAGAACATTCATAATAATTTTTCATTTCAGTCATGTTCACAACCATAAAACCTGGTCAAAGAACAAAGAACAAAGAAAATTACAGCACAGGAACAGGCCCTACAGCCCTCCCAGCCTGCGCCGATCCAGATCCTTTATCTAAACCTGTCTCCTATTTTCCAAGGTCTACTTCCCTCTGTTCCTGCCCATTCATATACCTGTCTAGATGCTTCTTAAATGATGCTATCGTGCCCGCCTCTACCACCTTCGCTGGTAAAGCGTTCCAGGCACCCACCACCCTCTGCGTAAAAAACTTTCCACGCACATCTCCCTTAAACTTTCCCCCTCCCACCTTGAAATCGTGACCCCTTGTAACTGACACCCCCACTCTTGGGAAAAGCTTGTTGCTATCCACCCTGTCCATACCTCTCATAATTTTGTAGACCTCAATCAGGTCCCCCCTCAACCTCCATCTTTCCAACGAAAACAATCCTAATCTACTCAACCTTTCTTCATAGCTAGCACCCTCCATACCAGGCAACATCCTGGTGAACCTCCTCTGCATCCTCTCCAAGGCATCCACATCCTTCTGGTAATGTGGTCTTCAAACTAAAGGCAATATTTTTTATTCGCCTGTTGCAACTGTGCCACTTCAACAGGTTTAGTTAGAGGATGATTTTTTTTCTTTTGAAATAGTCACTTGAAGCCATAAAATACAGAATGAAGATTGGCTTTTTACTCCCACAATAAAAATATTGCTTAATATTCTTGACATTTTTATATTCATCTTAATGCAATCCAACTGGAATATGTTGAGAACTGCAAAAACAATGTTAAAGAGTTGCATGCATCTCCATAGCCATAGACTCCCCTGCCTTAAGCTCTGAAATACCTTTCCTAAATCTTTCCATCTCTTCTTCTTCCTCTATGGCACTCACCTCTTTGATCAAGTTTTCGGGCATCTGCTCTCATATCGTCCCACGTTGCTCAGTGTTAAATTTAGTAGGATAATATTTCAGTCAAGCGACTTTGGAGTTTTTATTGTATTAGAAGTGCGACTTAATGGCAAGTTATTGTTGTTGTTGAAACTCCCGTCTTCTTTCAGAATGACAACATTTCTGAATCCACGTCTGCCAATCAGCCAGGGTCCTTACTCTTGCCGTCAGACAGTCAACCCAGACTGTTGCAGTTGAGACTGAAATGGTACAGTCTGGTCGGTTCTTCTAAGGCCCAGAGTTGCTCAACACTGCCCTCAAAGGCCATCCACAACCCCCTCGATTGGAGGCCTACCACTCTCCCATGTGCAGCCACCACAAATGCACCTCATAAGAACTCTAGGAGAGGCAAAGGCACATAGAAGACACACAAAGGAAATACAAAAAGGTGATTAGTTTATTTTTGTATTCATCACATCATAATTATAGATATAAATTTGAATTGAAATCTGCATGTTCTGGTACTTTTGTGATACATGGGAGTGTTGATGAAGAGGGTTATGTCATTGTGGTTACTGGTTGGGCTCATTATTTTTGTGCATGGTTCCCAGGCATATGAGTTTGCCCACATTGCAGCTACTCTTTCTCCTCGTTCCCAACTTGCCCTGTTGCACTTCCACCACCTCCACTTCCTCCTCCTCTTCTTCCTGTTCCTCTGCTTCTTACCTGATAGATGGTAGCAAAGAAAGTAACCTCATAATGGTCAGGTTGTACAGTATAATACCACACATCTTGATACCTGCTCAGCTGAGGACCATAGTGCTCCACCAGAACCATCCAGATAACAGAACCATTCTTGAGGAGAATGATGTATTCTATAATTTTCCTTATGGCAACATGGCTGAGTGTATGCCTGCTACACACGCGGTTGTTGGTTCTGTAACAGTGTGTTTAGCCATATCATGAGTGGATAACCCTGCTTACTCAGTGGCCAACCTTTGACTTGTCATGTTGGAACATATACAGCTAGCACAGAAACTGTTCATAATTATGGCCAGCATAACTGGCATTCATTTACCTGTGGTTTCATATACGTCGCAAATTGAAAGAGTGGAATCCTTTGTGGTTCATGAAAATGGCCAAGTTCAGATGAAGCACATGCAAGGCAATGTGCATGCAATAAATAGCAACCGCACCATGGAGAAGACAGCAATTCATGCAAACCCTCATGCTCGCTCTGCTTAGTTAGTCTAGCAAATGGTAATGAGATGAAGCTGCCTCTCTTTTTCTTGGGAGCCTCAATGATCGTAATTATACAGCTTTAGGATAAAAAATCACTTGTGGATTTCCGGTGGTGGTAATGTGCTGAGCGGGCACACGGAAGGGGGCTCTCCCTTGGGAATTTCAATTTAGGCCCTTTTAACCCTTTTAAATCGGATACCAAAGTAACAAAAAAAAACACCTTCATCCCAAATTAACAACCATTCAAGGAAATGCCTTTGAACCAGCCACGGAGCTGGAAAAATAGTGATAGTAAAAGTCAGGAGAAGAAGATCCAGACCTCAGAGTGAGGAGGCATGTGGAGCGAAGCAGTGCAGAGCTGAGTGGATTGAGCAGCATCACTAATGCAAACGCCAGTCCACCCACTAACGGAGCAGTGGATGGAGCTTCTTTCAACAGAGCTCCAAAAAATACAGGGGCTCTATAAAGACAGGGAGGACAGCCACAGAAACCGCTTTGGCCCCCATCAAAGAGGCATTGGAAAGAGCGGAGTGGAGGCTGGAGACCCTGGAAGCAACGGTGTGGAACCTAGAGAAAGCAGCCACCGACCAGAGCGATCGGATCAGCTCACTCAAGGCCAAGGTGGAAAGGTTGGTAACAACGCAGAAAGTGCTCAAGAGAAAGATGGAAGATCAAAAAAACAGATCTCTCCTCCAGAACCGAAGGATTTTCAAGCTACCTGAGGGCAAAGAGGGCAAAAACCCAACAGAATAAGTCGCGAGGATGCTCGGGAAGCTAGTTCGAGGGGAAGGCTTTGTCAAGCCCCCAGAGGTAGACCAGGCCCACAGGTCACTCCAACCAAGGCCCAAACCAGGGGAAAGATTGCGGGCGATCATAGCGAAACTCCATCAGCGGGATTCAGCATTTCAGAAACTAAGTGTTGAAGTCTGGACTGAATCGGTGGTGTTCTACAACAGGAAAATTGTGCTGTTTCCAGAGCAATTCATCAACCGTTAATGGACTAGCAATGGCGCCATGTAGAACACAACCGATTCCAATGACAAACAGTGCGTGATTCGCCGGAGTCGGGATTGACACTCGAGAGGCTGACAAGCTGCAGCCACAGAAAAGCACTCCACTCCCCACACACACTCATCCCAGCCAGAAAGAGCGGCACCCTGTTTCACCGACGTGGAACTGGAGACACTGCTGGATGCCGTGGAGGAGAAGTGTGCCAACCTGTACCCCGGGGTGGAACGGAGGTTGCCAGACACCGCTGTGCACCAGGCATGGGCGCAGGAGGGAGAGGCCATGAGAGCCATGGGGAATACCTACAGGACTGACCAGCTGTGCTGTAAGAGAATGCACATCCTCAAGGCGGCCACGGTGAGTGGGTAGCACTGTGCCCCTGGCACTAATCTCCGGCCCACATACCTGTAAACCCACTCCTCACCCCATCCTCACCCAGAAGGCGACCTAACTCCCACTCTGCACCACCTGCCAGCGCCCAAACTAGCCACCATGGCAAGGTGCCTTGGCCACAAAGACCACCAGCTATCCACACCCCTGCTGCATGCGTCCGATTCTCTGGCACTGTGCGTTTCCTGTCTCCCCCATCACTCCAAAGAATAGTTGACCCACAACTGCCGTTGAGAGGGAAAGAACCAGAGGGGGACCGCCAGGCTTGCGGCCTTCAGTGCAGCAGAGCAGCAGGCACTGGGCTTAATGGGAGGGCCCAGGGTGAGTACAGTCACTGAGACGGAGGTCGGCAGCGGGCAAGCAAGTGAGACCCTGCTGAGTTGCAATTCTGCATGGCACGTGTGTCACCATCCCCTCCTGGCAATGAGGAAGGCTCCTGTGGTTCTCCCCACCACCGATCCCAAACAGAACCCCAGGACGAGAGCAGTGAGCAGGAGGAGGATACGGACTGCAACGGGAGCCCTCGACACAGAACCTCAGACACACTGGAGCACCAGTCCGGCGACAACACTGACATCCCGTCACAGCTGTCTTTGGCATGCTCCACCATCTCAGAGACACTCACCTTGGTTGGCATGTTAATGAAGAGGCTCCTGGGGCACTATCTGCACACCACACATGTGCAGCAGTACATCAGTTAGAGTTAGGAACCCCCGAGGGTGCGGTCGGTCGGAGGGCCGATCGACCCAGGACCTAGCTGCCCATCAGATGGTTTTCAGGCGTCTGGAAAGGGCGGTCCCACCGATAGTTGAGGTACAGTCTCAGAACCTGAAATAGTGACAGCAACCATCAAACGCCTGCAGGTGCAATTGGAGGAGGTACCAGACCAACACTGCATGGGTGGCCTCCATTGTGGAGTCCTTGGGGGTGAAGGTTTTTGCCATGGGTCAGAATGTCTAAGTTCGAGGGCACTCTGTACAGGCGGTGGCCGAGGCCCTGGACAGGGCTGCCATATCACAGGCAGCCATGAACCAGAGCCACTCAGACATTGCAGGGGCACTCCAGACTGTGGCCCAGTCACAGCGGGCCATGGCTGAGGGCATCAGCAGCATTGCCCAGGCACTGGACAACATGGCACAGACCCAGAAAGAGGTGGCGTAGTTACCGGCTGATGTGGCACATACCCCACCCGGAGATGGGTCACTAGAAGTGATCATATCCCTAGACGCAGAGAAGGCGTTCGACAGAGTCATGGAGTACTGGAATGGTTTAGGTTTGGGCCGGGGTTCACCTCGTGGGTGAAACTACAATACAGAGCTTCCCTGGTGAGCGTACAGACAAACGTAACCATTTCTGAATATTTCTGGTTGCACAGAGGGGCAGGCAGGGATGCCCATTGTCTCTGCTGCTATTTGCCCAGGCAATCGAGAAACTGGCTATTGCCCTGAGAGCAGTGAAGGGGTGTGGAGGGGTGCAGAGGCATCAAGACGGGAGACAGAGAGCATAGAGTCTCACTCTATGCTGATGACATGCTCCTCGATGTCTCAAACTCTCTAGCCAGCATGGGAGGAATAATGGAACTCCTCAAGGAGTTCGGAGCCTTCTCAGGTGACAAACTTAACCTGAGCAAGAGCAAAGTCTTCCCGGTGAACCCACAGGGGGGGAATCGATCTGGGGAAGCTGCTGTTTAAGCTGGCCCAAACCAAGTTCCGATACCTGAGGATCCAGATAGACCACAACTGGACACGTGTCCACGGATAGAACCTATCAAGTCTAATGCAAGAGGTTAGGAGAGACCTGTGGAGGTGGGACCCACTTCCGCTCTCCCTTGCGTGGAGAGTGTAGACAATCAAAATGAACATGCTGTCAAGATTCCGCTTCCTATTCAGATTCCTTCCAATCTTTATCCCCAAGGCCTTCTTCACCAAAGTAGACAACCTAATCATGGCATTTGTATGGGGGGGGGGGGGGGGAGGGAAGAATCCCAGGATACATAAAACTTGGATTTTTATGATACATAAAACTCCTCCGCAAAGAAGGAGGAACATATGAGGGTTGGCCCTTCCAAACCTTCTGTTCTACCACTGGGTGGCCAACTCAGAAAGGATACAGGGATGGATCAAGGAGCCGGAGGTGGAATGTGTCAGAACAGAGGAGACCTCATGCATGAAGACATCCCTCCGAGCACTAGCAACGGCCTCACTCCCATTTCCCCCAACCAACTACTCAAGGTGCCCTGTGGTAGTCGGCACTCTGACGACAGGGAATCAACTCAGGCACCATTTTCATCTGGTGGAATGTCCACTATTGGCCCCATCTGCAGAAACCATAAATTCAACCCTGCAACAATAGACGCCTCCTTTAAACGGTTGAGATAGGACGAAGAGGTGCTAATAGTAGAGAACCTATACGTAGATGGCAGAGTAACGACTTTGGGGAACTAACGGACAAGTTCCAGCTCCTGAAAGGGAATGGGCTCCTGTGCATGCAACTAAGGAACTTTCCTCGCAAGGAGACAGTAATTTTCCCTCAGCAACCCAGACACACCCGACTGGACAAACATCTGACATCGGACGCACTCGGGGACGGTAGCTGTGCAGACATGTATGGCTGACTGCTAGAGGAGGTAAAGGCACCGCTGGATGAAAAAAATGGAAGGAAGAGCTAGGCATGGAGATAGGGGGAGGACTGTGGATCAAAGCACTGCACAGAGCAAACTCCACCTCCTCATGCGCCAGGCTAAGCCTATCGCAGCTAAAGGGCGGACTTGACCAGAACATGAATGAGTGGGTTCTTCCTGGAGGTGGAGGACAAACGTGAATGGTGCCAGGGAGGCCCAGCTAACCACACCCACATGTTCTGACCTTGTCTCAGACTTGTCGGCACTGGACCACATTTTATGAGGCCATGTCCAAGGCTGTGGGAGTGAGGGTGGAGCCATTCCCACTAGTTATGGTCTTCGGGGTTTTGGAACTGCCAGAACTCTTTCTGTGGGGAGGGGCAGAGGGGGCTCCCTGCTGGAGACTCCTTCTAAGTTGGAGTTCAGCAGCACTACCCAAGGCTGCAGACTGGCTGTCCGACTTAGCGCAATTCCTCAAATTGGAAGAGATGATATTCACCATCAGAGGATCGGAGGAAGGCTTCCGCAATACACAGAAATAATTTACCAACCTGTTCAAGAAGCTGCTCGTGACCAACAACCAGTAAAGGAGGGGTTGAGGGGGAGCAGGGACGGGGACCAAAATAGACAAAGGAAGAAGAGAAGGGAGAAGGGTGAGAGGGGTAGAAATAGGAAAAGGGAGGATGGAGGACGCCACCTAGCAGGGCAGAGGAACCAAAGGAAAGAGTACCCATGGGTGCGACCATGGCAACAACAACCGTGTACGCCTGGGTGGCCGCAAACACACCTGTGGTATGTTTTAATACCATGGGGCCACATGTAAGCCGTCAAACAGTACGATTGTGGTAACTGATTACTGGGGGCCCAATATTAACAGGCCTCGTAGCTGTTTCTAAGTTTCCTTTGTACTCATACCTGATTACTCTGTTTTCCCTTTTGTCATTTCATTTTTGTGTTTGTATATTTTTTATTCTTTTGCCTTATTGCAAGGTTGTCGCAATCAAATTCGAAAATCAATGACATTTTATTTAAAGTATCACTGTGGTTCATAGCTTACCTGCCCTCTGAATATCAAGGGTAGATGGTTAGATTCCCTACTGTTGGAGATGGTAATTTTCTGGCACTTGCATGGCATGAATTATACTTGCTTGCCACTTAGCAGAGCAAGCCTGAATAGTGTCCAGGTCTTTCTGGGTACGAAGTACTTCAGTATCTGAGGAGTTGTGAATAGTACTGAACACTGCCAACATCAGCGAACGTCCCCACTTCTGTTCTTATGATGGAAGGAAGGTCAAACAAAGTAGTTGGAAATGGTCAAGGACACTACCCTGGGGAATTCCTGCAGTGATGCCCTGAGAGGAAGGTGATTGACCCCCAATCACCACAACCATCTTCCTTTGTGCTAGGTGGAGATTTCCTCCTGATTACTATTGACTTCAGTTTGGCTCGGGCTCCTTGGTGTCACAGTCAAATGCTGCCTTGACGTCGAGGGCAGTCACTTGCACCTCACCACTTGAGTTCAGCTCTTTTGCCCCTGTTTGGACCACGTTGTAATGCAGTCAGGAGCTGAGTGGTCCTGGTGGAACCTAAACTGAACATCAGTGAGCAGATTATTGCTGTGTAAGTGATAATTGATAGCGCTATTGACGACATCTTCCATCACTTTGCAGATGGTTAAGAGTGGGGTGGCACGGTGGCACATTGGTTAGCACAATTGCTTCGCAGCGCCAGGGACCCAGGTTCAAATCTCGGTTAGGCTCACTATCTGTGCAGAGTCTGCACATTCTCCCCGTGTCTACGTGGGTTTCCTCCGTGCACTCCAGTTTCCTCCCACAATCCCGAAAGACACTAGCTTTCGGAGCACAGCTCCACGGGAATTCACCTGAGGAAGGAGCTGCGCTCCGAAAGCTACTGTTTGAAACAAACCTGTTGGACTTTAACTTGGTGTTGTAAGACTTCTTATTGAAAATGAAAAGTAGAGAACGCGGGCTTGATTCTCCGTTTCAGCGACTAAGTGCCGGCTGAAAAGGAGAATTCCCGGGCGTTTTACGGCGCCAAAATCGGCACCGAACCATCAGCGGTTCCGTGACCGGTGGGGGGCTGGCAGGGGCGGAGGGCAAAACTCCCGGCTGCCGCACCAAAAACGGCCAGAGAATGGCCAGGTCAGTGGCTGCACATGCGCACGAAGAGGACCTGCAGTCGCGCCGTACAACATGGCACCGGTCGTGTGCGGACCCGACCCACCAAATATGGCCCCGCAGGCCACCCCCTGCCCCTTCCCTGGCCACCTCCTACCAGTTCCCCCAGACGTCGCAGAAGCCCCCCGGTCAGCAACATGACTCCTGGCCGAGTGTGACGGTACTGGACACAGTCCATGGCCGCCACGCCGGGGTCCCGACTGCTCAGGCCACACGTCAACCGCATGGTCGGGGACTCGGCCCATTGGGGGCGGAGCATCGAGGGAGGAGCTCCTGATGACGCCCCAACACCGTTTCAACGACATGCGGCGCACGGCGCCATGACACCATTGGAGGGAACGGAGACTTGAAAACCAGCATCAAACTATCAAACTGGTGCCACCACCCAAACCCCCCCCACCCCGATTTAGGCGTTGGAAGGGAGTCTCTGCCCACTCGCTGATTACAATATCGGCATCGGGCAACAGAGAATTCGGCCTCCCGACATTCTCCCTCATAATCCATAATCCCTCAAACAGTTAATTTTTGATTAATTTACAAAATGAGCATGAAACACTCCTAGCAAAAAAAATGAAATGTTACTGTAATAAAGAGAGGTTTCAAATGATGAAAGGGTGCATTATTCAGCAGTAATTGCAGTTTCAAATTCTAATCTCTATAAACAGCAATATAATTATTGTACTTAGTCCTTTCTTATCTACATAATGGAATAGTGACTGGGAAAGTTGAAGGGAATCTCAGCTGAATAAAGTTTTCAGTGGTTGGATAAAACTGAAAGAGTTGGGCAAATAAAGTGAAAATGTTTCGTGACATCTTGTATTGTGCGGTGAAATCAAATTATAACATAGAAATCAGTCAAGTAATTTCACGCAAACATTTGTTCCAATAAAATTCAGTTTATTTAAAGATGCAAAATCTTTTGTACATTTGCCAGGATTTTCGCTGGATCTAACTGCCTGCTGAAATTGATTTCCCGAGGTGAGTTAGCTTGATGGTTCAAAGAATTCTGTCTAATTTACACTAAATGAGAAAATGAATCAAACCCTCCAGCTGCATCAGAATGGGCAGCAGTTCAAAACTCTGACTGTTTTAATTAACAAAGTACAAATTCCTGTGTGCTTTATTCAACGTGGTACGACCACGGGATGATTGCTTTTATTTCCCCTCATTCACTGTGAGGACATGAGCCTCAGTGTAACCCACTGTCTGATAAACACCACAGTAAAACCTGGAACAAAGAGTATCAAATGATATTCCCTACTTGTGTCTTTTTGGTGGTTGATTGAAAAGTCCCTACATGGCTGTTTGTTACAGATTTATCTGTGAAACGCTTGCATGTTAGAGCAATAACACAAAGTTCCTGTCTGTTTTTTTTATTTGAAAGATTATTATTAAGGGATTTACGACAACATTTGAAAATCCCCTTTGTTGCCATGTTTACATCAGCATCTCAGTAGCTGTCTGTCTCTTTCTTCATAATATCAATGAATTACGGAAACGTCAAAGTTTTCAGGTCGGAATTCCAATCTAGTCTGGCAGTCACAATACTCTGACGTTATACAAAGTCATTTTAACATTGGACAATGACTAAAATGGGCGATAGTGAATCAGCCACACGTTATATACCCCACCAGATTCTTTCTTCTGATGACTTCAAGAGCAGCTAATCTGATATTGTCAATTTTAAAGCATAATCCAATGTTATAATTACCCCCCAGAACAATTCCTAGAATAAATCATATGAGATCCAGCCCAAAAAATTATATTATAATTGAAACACAATGGGGTTAATTTTCAATGTGGCAGACAGATGTGAAACCAATCTTGCGGATTGGCCTCCCAGTATCGATAATGCTATAATTTCATTTCCATTGGTTACATGGATGGCAAGGTGCAATCCCGCCATGGTATAGCTTAAACTAAACCTAAAGCCATAGGCTGTGATTCTGTGGCCTTGTTATGCTCTCGTTCAAGCAAAACGAGACTGGTGACTAGTGGGAGAAGCCAAAAACGACAACCGCGCCAGGTGCCGAACAGTTTGCGATGCAATCGGTCCGCTCCCAGAGGCGAAATAGGAATCTCGCCGTAGTGTGGCGAGAAACCAATTGTCACCACTTAAGCTCCATTTCCATACAATTGACAAGAGCCACCCCATAGCCAATGGCTTCCAGGCATTCAGCGGCCTCCCCAGCAAGTGCTCATGCTGGTGCCGATCATTACTCCTTTTGAAAAATGTAAACCTGGAGGAAGGGCTTCTGTGAGGAGCCGAGTAGGTGAGTAGCCATCTTTGCTCACAGGCAAAGAGACCGGGGGTGCTGGGCTTGCCGGCCAGTGCTTGGTGAGGGGTGGGGGACCCTCTGCTGGGGATCAGCAGCCATTGCGGGGGGGGGGGGGGGGGGGGAGAGGCACAAGGGGGGCAACTGTGCATGGCATAACCATGAGAACCCTTGACCCTGCCCATCTGCCCCACCGACCACCCATAACCCCCATCGATTGCCGAGGCCTCTGGCCGTGCGGCTGAAGGCTATTGCTTATTGGGAATTGGCAATCGTGGTTAAATGAGCACTTCACACAAACCACGGAATTTCCATGGGAGGGTGGGCCATGTAGCATGTGCAGCTCATTGCCTAGCATCCAAATTACACCTTGATGCTGGACACTGTGCTTGAACACTGCAGGAGGCAACACCACACGTGCAGCAACCAACATCTGAACACCCAGGGGATGGGACACAGCTCTTGGGACATGTCCAAGGCCAGAGGGTGGGTGAGTACCACAGGGAGGGAGGGGGATGCCTGGAGAGATGGGTTAAGGGTTCGGAGGTTAGCAACATTGAGGAAGAAAATGACAGAGGAATCATACTCGTAGTGCACAAGGTATGTAACAATTCCCCACTCTCCCGATGGTACCACCCCCTCCCCCAGTGCCCTCAGTGATCATCGGTGTGCTTGGCTCTCCTAGCTCTACCACTATGTCTAGGTGTGTCCTCAGGATGCAAATCACAGCTGCTTACCGTGCCCCGTGGCCTTCGATCCCCTCTGGTGAGCGTCCTCTCGGGCAGGAGGGCCACAGCTCACTTGCCGGCGGCAAATGCACAGCCGTGCCACCCTGTCCCATCTGCTGCCTGTGAGATGCAATCTGATCAGGGGAGCTTGTGGCCACCATCACCATTCCACCAAGGGCCCCCGCCTCCCTCTCGGTGCCCATAGAGCCCTGGGGTTCACCTGGGGATGTAGGGATCCCTGGTTTGAGCCCCTGCTGCCCCTGCATCATCTGGCTCTGCCAACACTGGCGGTTCTCGATGGTCTGCACCATTGTGTCGTTGCCCATGGCGATGCTCCTCAGTTACTAGGACATGCTTTGCAGCACCTTGGCAGTACTGACCTGCGACTGGGACAAATTCCACAGTGCCTTGGCCAATCCCATCTGAGTGCGGGACATGTCCCGCAGAACCTCATCAAGGTCAGCCCGGTATTGGGTCAGGTCGCCCATCGAGTCGAACAGTCTGTCGACACCCTCAGCCATGGCTGTCACCGACTGTGCCACGCCTTGGACATTTCACTATTGGTGTTGACATTGTACACCAGCTCTCCACTGTGGTTGCCACCCTAGCAGTGTTGACCTCGGTGCCACGCATTGCCGACAACATGTCCTGCATCCATAACCTCTGGGACTCCTCCAAGTCGCTATGGACCTGCTGGAGTGTCTCTAACATCTCCCTCTGAATATTCCAACCACTCCCTAACATCTCCATTAGCTGCAGGATAACCTGTTCCACAGACTCAGCTTCAATCTGGGACCCAGGTGGGTCCTGGGATCCAACAGACCTCCAACTGATGTCTTGCCTGGAAGTTCCTGCCTCCACCTGATGTGCATCATTAGCAATGTGGTGCTAACCAGATTGTGCCCCAGAAGCCTGACCACTAACCTTTCTCACTGAGCTGTGTGTATCTGCACGGTGGAGGGTGGGGTTGACAGTTGTAACACCTCAATCATGTCTTCCTCAAAGGTGATCTCCTGGGAGGCTTGATAGGGGGCCACCAGGGATGGGCCGGTGCCATCAGCTGGAGGACTTGTAGGAGAATGGACATGTGGTCAGTGGGAGGGATGGGTCAGTCAGTAAAGCTGGCAAGTCCTCCGGGTTGTCCCCGGTGGTTCCTCACCCATGCAGCGTCCACCAGCCCCCATGTTGGTGACCGCTCTGTCCTCGACCACCCCCATCATCACCAGGGAGTGCTCCTCGAAGGTGGTAAGGATTCTTATTGTAACACACCACCGCCAGTCTGGGCCTCTTCCCGACGGTTGTGGGAGAGCTTTACCTTAGGAGACACAGAGAGGGCATCATTAGCCACAGACGTGGCTCACAGTGGTGGGACGTTGAAGGGACAAGAGAATGCAGGGAGGGTTGGGATCGCATGGAGATTTGGGGGCTGGATGCTCGCATGGAGGCAGAAAAGTCTCTGGGTGGGGCGGGAGGGTTCATTGGTGTCCATTCACTCATGCTGCCCGGTGTAGATCATTGAGGTCTTTCCGGCACAGGAGGCCCATCCTCCTGGTCACACTCCCGGCACTCACAGCCGTTGCCACCCTGTCCCAGGCAGCACGGGCTGTCCTATGGTTGACCCTCCAGGGCTCTTGGGGGAAGAGGACATCTCTCCTAGCCTCCACTGAGTCCAGGATCCTCCGAGATCTGCATCCCTGAATCTTGGGCCGGTCTCCTGGGTGCCATTGTTGCAAGCTCTCTGCGGTTGGCTGAGCAAGTGCTGCTTAAGTGCTGTTCGACCTTCTTAGCGGTGGCTGGCGAACGCAGAGCCGTCAAATCAGCTGGCTGCCGTTATTTGCGGCGAGAAGTCCGTGGGGCCTCATTAAGTGGACCAATTAACATTGAATAGCGTTGCCCCTAAACATCCTTCATTCCAGTGAAAACAATCTGAGTTTATCCAACCTCTCCTTATGCCTAATACCCTCCAGACCAGGCAACATTGTGGTAAACCACTTCTGTACCCTCTCCAAAGCATCCATATTCTTCTGGTAGCGGGCGACCAGAATTGTACGCAGTATACCAAATGTGCCCTGACTGATGAAGGCAAGCATGCCGTATGCCTTCTTGACTACCTTATCAACCTGCGTTGTGACTTTCATTGATCTGTGGACCTGTACATCCAGACCTCTCTGCCTGTCAATACTCTTTAGCGTTCTGCCATTTATTGTATAATTCCCATCTATATTAAATCTTCCAAAATGCATTACCTCACATTTGCCTGGATTAAACTTTATCTGTAATTTCTCCGCCCTAATATCTGACCAATCTATATCCTGCTGTATCTTCTGACAATCTTCTTCACTATCCGCAATTTCATCAATCTTTGTGCCGTCCGCAAACTTATGAATCAGACCAGCTACATTTTCCTCAAAATCATTTATATACACTACGAACAACAAAGTCCCATCACAGATCCCTGCAGAATACCACGAGTTACAGCCTTCCATTCAGAAAAGCACCCTTCCATTGCTACTCTCTGCCTTCTATGACCTAGCCAGTTCTGTATCCCTCTTTCCAGCTCACCTCTGATCCCATTTGACTTCACCTTTTGCACCAGTCTGCCATGCGGGACCTTGTCAAAGTCTTTACTGAAGTCCATGTAGACAGCATCCACTGCCCTTCCTACGTCACTTCCTCAAAAAACTTCATCAAGTTAGTGAGGCATTTACGTTCCTACCATTCCCTTACCGAGTGAGCCAGCTGGCAATTTCTTTCCTGCGTCCATGCCATTCTCTGGCTGACATGCTGGACAGAGAATCTGCTCCCAGGTTCTTGCCAATGTTTTAGCCTGTAACCGGATTCCAGAAGGTGTGCAAGAGCAGCCACAGTTGATATGCCCTCTAAGATCCCTCCAATCCCCCAAATTCCATGTTAAATTGGGAACTGACCACAGGGCCAATACCAACACCCAAACCATATTTTCTACCCCCGCAGCATTGCATATTGGAGCATCACTGGACCACCCAAAACTTTCACTTTTTAATTAGCTGTATCTATCTTGGCTGTAAACATAATACTAATTGACATCTCATTAACATTGCTGGCAAAGGTGACACTGAGGACTGCTTTGAACATCCCAGAATACCTTCTCATTATTGTTCTGTCAGTCATGTGCGCAGACTGAATTTTGCTTGTGTATTATGTACAGAATAAATGCTTTGTTCCCCGCGCAGCCTATCCATTCCAATTTCAATCACAAAAACCAGAGCAATGAGCTCAAACCACAAATCATATCCCATATTTTTCTGCAAAGTCAGCCTTCTCCCCAAGACAGCAAAAAAATCAGTAAAAACACATCCATTGAGCATCAGCCAAACGTTTAGAGAGAACAAACTATGATGGATGGGACTCAGTGAACGGCTAATTAACAGATCTTGACCTTCATTGGGAGCAAGATCCTACAAGTATGTTCAGCTTTTTACTGGCAACTGAAAACAAATAAATAGAAAACGAAACACTTCAGACCCTCTAATATCCTTTCCACAAATGGACAGCTGTATTATGACACCACAGAAAGGAGGGGAATAGCTTACATGATATATTTTTCTACATTAGTCATGGGTCAATAACAGCACTTCTACCTCAGAAGGTCATTGTTTCAAGTTCCACCCAGAGCTTTGAATTCATAAACTGAGCTGACACCCCGGTGCTGATCTGAAATGCCATCTTTTGGATGAGACATTGAGTTGTTGGCCCTCAGATGTGCACAAAAAAGATCCTTCTGCATGATTTCAAAGTACAGCAAGGAAGTTCTTCCTGGTGCCTCGGTCAATGTTTATCCCTCAACCATCATTGCTAAAAAGAAACTTATCTGGCCACTATCTGATTACTGTTTGTGGGATTGCACCATGTATCGATTGGATGCTGAATTTCCAACATTATAACAGTGGTTACATTTTGAAAGTGCTCAATTGCCTGCGTAACGCTTTGAGATGCCCTGAGGTCATGAAAGGTGCCATATAAATGCCAGCCTTACGTTTGTTTTGCATTCACTCCCATTCACTCAGGGGCCTCACGGTAGCATGGTGGTTAGCATCAATGCTTCACAGCTCCAGGGTCCCAGGTTTGATTCCCGGCTGGGTCACTGTCTGTGTGGAGTCTGCACGTCCTCCCCGTGTGTGCGTGGGTTTCCTCCGGGTGCTCCGGTTTCCTCCCACAGTCCAAAGATGTGCGGGTTAGGTGGATTGGCCATGCTAAATTGCCCGTAGTGTAAGGTTAATGGGGGGATTGTTGGGTTACGGGTATGCGGGTTACGTGGGTTTAAATGGGGTGATCATGGCTCGGCACAACATTGAGGGCCGAAGGGCCTGTTCTGTGCTGTACTGTTCTATGTTCTATGTTCTATGTTCTAAACGCTAGAGCCAATTATGCATTTTGGTGGTAATGTCTAACTGGCAATCGCGAATCAGTCACCCATGCTGTTTGTCTCCTGATTTTCATTTTTGTTGACATTGATTGATATCACCAGATTTTACATTAGCGCACAAAGTCAAAATTACGATCACTGGGTGCATAGGCTTGCAGCTGTATCCTTCAGTGTGTGCTTCATTGCAAAGAGCATTGGAGGAAAAAAATACAAATTTAAACAAACCTACTCCAAAGCAATTATTGGTCGTAGCAAAATTGACCTGCTTGAAAGTTGGACAATTTTAAAAAACAATATGAACTGCCCTCACTCCTTCCTTCATCACCAGGGGCGGCGACCCATGTTCAGCTGTGAATGACCATCTGTTCATCCGCAATTCCCCTGACTCTACAAAGTGACCTGTTGAGGGGTAGATATGACAGGTGGGAGAAAGTCTTAAGTTGTCGAAGATCCATCATCATCGTGGCAGAGAGACAGAAAAACAGTAGGAAATCTTTAAAAGGATATTCAATGGAGATCAAGAGCAAAGTATTCCATGAAAAAGCAAGCAAGCTAATCAGCCAAACATTTGGAGCATGGTGCATGGTGGATTAAAAAAAACTAAAAAGGAATTTGAATCTAACGAAAAAGTACTTAGTGAGGAAGACCAAAGGGAATACAATGAGCTGAGGAGAGAAGTTAAAAAGCCATCAGAAAGAGAAATTATAACATTGAATTATCTTTGAATATAAAAAGAAATATCAAAGGATTCTATAGACCCAGAAATGAAAAAGGGAAAATTGAAGTAGAGAAAGGGCACTAAACGAGATAAGCCCACAGTTCAGGACAGAAATGGTACAAGTATCGAATAACTGCTTCACCTCAACTTTTACTGAAGATACCAAAATGGACACCTCACTAAAGTAATAGAAAAAGCGATTGACTAAAGTTAAGGAGAATAAAACCCCAATTCTAGATAAGAACATAAGAACATAAGAACATAAGAACTAGGAGCAGGAGTAGGCCATCTGGCCCCTCAAGCCTGCTCCGCCATTCAATTAGATCATGGCTGATCTTTTGTGGACTCAGCTCTACTTTCCGGCCCGAACACCATAACCCTTAATCCCTTTATTCTTCAAAAAACTATCTATCTTTACCTTAAAAACATGTAATGAAGGAGCCTCAACTGCTTCTGTACCCACAAATGTACCCACAAAAATTCAAACAAATGAGGGAAGATGTCGCAAAAACATTTGTTTGAATTGAAAAAAAATATAGAAGAGAGAACAGTAACAAAGCACTGATAGAACAGTTGGACAGCTAATATTATTCACATATATAAAAAGGGAGATGGAATGAAACCTGTGAATGTTAGACCAGAGAGCTAACATCAGTGATAGGAAAGATAAAGGGAAGGTATAATAAATAAGTGATAGGGCAGGACCCTGTGACAAAGAATAATAATAAAGTATAGATTTGGAAAGATTTAATAAACCTGATAAAATTCTTTAAAGTAACAGAAAGAGTAGACAAAGGTAGACAGTATCTACTTGGATTTTTTACAAGGACTGTAGATACATAGATACATACATAGTAGATAGGAGCAGGAGGAGGCCTTATGGCCCTTTGAGCCTGCTCCGCCATCTATCACAATCATGGTTGATCATCCAACTCAATAGCCTAATCCTGCTTTCTCCCCCTAACCATTGATCCCATTCACCCCAAGTGCCAAATCTAGCTGGCTTTTGAATATATTCAATGTTTCAGCATCAATTCTTCCTGTGGTAATAAATTCCACAGGCTCACCACCCTTTGGGTGAAGAAATTTCTCCTCATCTCTGTCCGAAATGGTTTACTCTGAATCCTCAGACTGCAACCCTGGATCTGGATCCACCTATCATTGATAACATCTTCCCTGCATCTACCCTGTCCAGTCTTTTTAGAATTTTATAAGTCTCTATGAGGTCCCCCCTCATTCTTCTGAACTCCAGCGAGAACAATTCTAACCTAGTCAATCTCTCCTCATATGGCAGTCCCGCCATCCCTGGAATTAGTCTGGTAAGCCTTTGCTGCACTCACTCGAGAGCAAGAACATCCTTCCTCAGAAAAGCAGATCAAAACTGCACACTGTAATCCAGGTGTGGCTGCACCAAGACCCTGGGCGGGATTCTCCCCTAACCGGCGGGGCGGGCCATACCGGCGCCGAGGAGTGGCGTGAACCACTCCTGGAAGGTGCAGAATCCTCCGCACCTTCAGGGTCTAGGCCGGCGCCGAGGGACTTGGCACCGTGCCAACCGGTGCCGAAGGGCCTCTGCCGGCCGGAGCACGTTGGCGCATGCACGGGAGTGCCAGCGTGTGCTGGCATCATCCCAGCGCATGCGCAGAGGGGTTCTTCTCCATGCCGGCCATGGCGGACCGTTACAGTGGCCGGCGCGGAGGGAAAGAGTGCCCCCACGGCACAGGCCCGCCCGCAGATCGGTGGGCCCCGATCGCGGGCCAGGCCACCATGGGGGCCCCACCCGGGTCAGATCCCCCCCACACCCCCAGGAGGACTCCGCAGGCCATCCGCAGAGTCAGGTCCCGCCAGTATGGACCTGTTTTTATTTATGCCGGTGGGACCCGCCGAAAACGGGCGGCCACTCGGCCCATCGTGGGACGGAGAATCTCCGGGGTGGCCGCTGCCAACGGCCCTCGACTGGTGCAACGCGATTCCCGCCTCCACAGAAAAACCAGCGCCGGAGAATCTGGCAGCTGGCATCGGGGCAGGATTCACTTCCCCCCCCCACCACCCATTCTCCGGCCTGGCGGGGGGACGGGGGATCCCGCCCCCTGTATCCTGTACTCAAAACCTCTCTCACTGAAGGCCATCATACCATTAGCCTTCGTTACTGTCTGCTGCACCTGCATGCTTACCTTCAGTGACTGGTGCACACCCAGGTTCCACTGCACACTCCCCTCTCTCAATTTACAACCATTCAGGTAGTAATCTGCCTTCCTGTTTTTGCTTCAAAAGTGAATAACCTCACACTCATCCAAATTATACTGCATCTGCCAATGATTTGCACACTCGCCCAAAACTGTCCAGATCATGCTGTAGGATCTCTGCACCCTAATCACAGTTTACCCTCCAAGCCAACTTGGTATCATCTGCAAAGTTTGAGATGTTATATTTTGTTCCCTCATCCAAATCATTAATATATATTGTGAATTGCTGAGGTCCCAGCACTGATCACTGTGGCACCCCATAGTTACTGCCTGCCAATTTGAAAAGGACCCATTAATTCCTACTCTTTTTTTCCGCTCTGCCGACCAGTTTTCTATCCACCTCAATACACTTCCCCAATCCCATGAGCTATAATCTTGCACAATAATTTCTTATACGGGACTTTGTCAAACACTTTCTGAAAGTCCAAATATACCACATGAAATGAAAATCGCTTATTGTCACGAGTAGGCTTCAATGAAGTTACTGTGAAAAGCCCCTAGTCGCCACATTCCAACGCCTGTTCGGGGAGGCGGTTACGGGAATCAAACCGTGCTGCTGGCCTGCCTTGGTCTGCTTTCAAAGCCAGTGGTTTAGCTCAGTGTGCTAAACAGCCCTAAAACCGACTGGCTCTCCCTTGTCAACTGTACGAGTTATCTCTTTAAGGAATTGCAACAGATTTGTCAAGCATGATTTCCCCTTTATAAATCCATGCTGACTCTGACTGATCCTGCCACTGCTTTGTAAATGTTCCGCTATAAAGTCCTTGATAATGGATTCAAGAATTTTCCCCACTACCAATGTTAGGCATACAGTTCTATAATTCCCTGTTTTCTCTTTACCTCCCTTTTTGAATATTGGAGTGACATTAGCCACCCTCCAATCTACAGGGACTGTTCCAGAGTCTATAGAATCCCGGAAGATGGCCACAGATGCATTCACTACTTCCAGAGCCACCGCCTTAAGCACTCTGGGATGCAGATTATCAGGCCCTGGGGATTTAACCACCTTCAATCCCATCAAATTTCCCCGCATTATTTCTCTACTAATATTGACCTCCCTCAGTTCTTCCCCCGCTTGATAAACTACAATATGGTAGGCTCAAGGCAAACATTACGGCAAATGGAGCTGAGGATCAAATGACTGAGTGGATAGAAAATTAGCTAAAATAGAAAACAACGAAAATGGGTAAAGGGTAGTTATTCTAATTGGAGGAAGATTAAAAACAGTCAGTAACATAATATTATGTACAGCTGATACAAAACTGTACAGTGCAACCTGATGCAAGAAAACATCAGGAAACCTGTAGCCATAAGTGGCAAATTACCTTTAACATAAATAAACAAGAGATGCCCTTTGGCAGGAAATACAGGAAATAGTCTTTCCTGATTCACACCTCACGTTAAATCTCTCAGTTTTCTCTGCTTTCATTAAGATTTGCCTCAGTGTCTCAAACATTTCCACATATCTATAATTGCACATCCCTGGCAACATCCTGATGAATATACACAGTAAACCTTCAGTGGTTTTAATCTCCTCTATATAATATGGCTCCTGAAATTGTACACAGTTTCAAAGAGGCTGGTTTAGCTCACTGGGCTAAATCGTTGGCTTTTAAAGCAGACCAAGCAGGCCAGCAGCACGGTTCGATTCCTGTACCAGCCTCCCCGGACAGGCGCCGGAATGTGGTGATTAGGGGCTTTTCACAGTAACTTCATTGAAGCCTACTCGTGACAATAAGCCATTTTCATTTCATGTGGCTAAACTAATATTTGGCACAATTTTATCATCACTTGATTATTATTGTACTTGTTACGATCCCCATAGAGACCGATAACATAAAAAGTGGTTGAGTGGCAGGCAACAGAAAGTAGGGATAATGGGTAGGTACTAAAACTGGCAAGATATAACTAGTGGTGTCCCACAGGGATCTGTTAGTGCCTCAGTTATTCATATTATTCATTAACGACTTGGATAATGGCATAGAAATTCATATATACAAAATAGGTGATGACACAAAGTTAGGTGACATTGTAGACAGTGTAGATGACAACATAAAATTACAATGGGATATTGATGGGCCAGATGAATGGGCAAAATTGTGGCAGATAGATTTCAATGAAAGCAAGTGTGAGGTTATCCATTTTGGACCAAAAAAGAATAGATCAGGGTACTTTAAGAATATTAATGGAATGCAGGCCTTTATATCTAGAGGACTGGAGTACAAGGACGCAGAAGTTATGCTGCAGCTTTACAAAACACTGGTTAGACCCCACTTGGAGAACTGTGAGAGCTCTGGGCACCATACCTGAGGAAGGTTATTTTGGCCTTGGAGAGAGTGCAGCGTAGGTTTACAAGAATGATACCTGGACTTCAGGGGTTAAGTTATGAGGGCAGATTACACAAATTAAGCCTGTTTTATTTGGAATTGAGAAGGTTATGGGGTGATCTTGTCAAAACTTTCAAGATATTAACAGGAAACAAAAGGGTAGATAAAGATAAATAGCAACGCGGGGGTGGTCACAATGGGAAACCCCACATGGCCGGCTGGGGGGACGGAGAATCCCATTGCCAGCAGGGGTGCACCATGCAGGAAAACGCGGCTGGTGAACAGGAGAATCCTGCCCAAACTGTTTCGACAGTTTGGAAATTCTGAAACTAGAGTCTAAAAATTAGGGTCCAACCATTTCAGAGAGAGATGTCAGGAAGCATTGTGGTACACATAAAAGATGGTGGAGGTTTGGAACTCACTTCCACAGAAGACAATTGATGCAAGAGCAATTGTTCATTTAAAATCTGAAACGGGATAATGTTTTGTTAAGCAAAGGTATTAAATGATATTGGCCAAAAACAAGCATATGGAGTCAGGCCACAAATCAGCCATAATCTTATTGAATGGTCGCGGAACAGGCTCAAGGGGCTGAATGACCTATTCCTGTTCCTATGATCCTAAAAAGAAATATCCAAGCTTCCAGCTTACATCTGAAAGGATAACATGACAGGATTTCATACTTTGAGATATTTATTCAACAATAGACCAAATGCAACACTAACGGAACACCATCTTTTTGGGCGACTTATAATTTAAACTACAGAACAGAACTTCTGACACAAGCAAAAAAATCCACCATCAGGTATAAGTTACATTGTCCTTTAGGTAGACATTCAATTCTCCCAGTGTCAATCCAAAGGGTTTCTTACCTCACAAGGATTTACTTGTGTGTTTTTTTTTCCTTTCTTAATCTGGTACCTTCTAAACCCAGAACAGTCTTCCACAGTGGTGTATTTCTAGAGATCCTCCCTCTAGCACAAGCTATGCGAGTCTTCCAGCCTTGTTTTCACTGCCCAAAATGTTGGTATTTTCAGTCTAAACATTAACCTCCACTCACAATCTGCATAGTGACCATCAAGACTTTTGTCCTCGCGCTGCTCTCTCTCTCTCCCAGGCCATGGAAGACTAGCCTTACTGTGATAGTCAATGATATTTTAGGAACGTCTGTAACTCACTATCACAATGACTTTTCTGTACACCTTCTTTGTCAAAACCCATTACTGTAGCGACTTGAATCCAAGTAGAGAAGCTGATTAGCAATACTTGAGAAACCAAATCTCTTTCATCTTGAAACCAAATGAACAGTTTAAAGCACAACTGTTTACCATTGGACATTCTCAACACTTTTCTGGGACTTTGGAGATTCATAGGTTATGTGCTGTTAGCACACAGCCTATGACCAGTGTCTTAAAGTGCAAACACTTTACATTATCTTCCCAATAAAACAATTGGGCTCCCTTAAATCACGGTCAAATCATACAGGTTTGCTGTCAGGACAGGTCACATGACTCCCTTCATTTTGCCTTAAATTTAATGCATAGTCCAAAAACACAGCCATCTTATAAACCTCAACATTGTGATTTACTACAAAACCCCTTTTAATAAACGCAACTTCCTAATTTTAATGGTTCATCTACCTGCAGTCATATGTTCGGGCAACTTTGCATTTGTGCCCCGGGTTTCTTTGTTCATCTGCACCCATCAACATCTTTCCACTGAACATTTGTTCCCAGGAGTTATTTTTCTCCCCGTGCTGTATTATTACATAGTTCTCCACATTAAATTGCATCTGCCATCTGCCCCGTGCTAATCTATTTCTGTAACTTGAGACTGAAGTACATAAACTTGGTTAACAATTCAATATAGTACTGAAGGAGTTCAATACGGACAGAGATGTTGGTTTTCAATTGAAATGTAAAATTAGGTCCCACTTGTCTGTTATGTATAACATGACACTATTCAAAAATGATCGGGGGAGTTTGCTGCCATTCAACTCCCAACTAACAACATCACAAAACTGATTATCTGATCATTTATCTCCATACTGTTTGTGGTATCTTGGTCTGTACATTTTGTGTGCCATATTTCCCCGTATTATAGAAATGACTACACTTCAGAAAATACGTCATTGGCTGTGAAATGCTTTAGCTTGTCGATAGGTGCTCTATAAAGTCAAGTTCTGTTATTCGTTCTTCAGGCTTCTTAAATCCTTGGATAATATTCCATCTATTTAAATACTTGAGAGAAAATTTTGCTTTTATACTGCTTGATTCTCAAAGATTAGCTTGTAAAATTCACCTTTTTCCATGTCCACTACTCTCATCTCCAAATATGACCTGCTCCAGATGATATTGCCCCAACCAATCAACACAGGAAATGTATTTGCTTAATCAAATGGCTTAAGGATCTTCCAAAAATAAAATCTCTGTTTTAATGGAAACTCATTCTACTTCGAAACCAGATAGCTTTACTTTGTAAACGAGTGAACAGAGGATGGTAACAATGGAATCAGCAAACTAAACAGGTAATATACATGCCTGTAAATTGGGAAGAAGGATAACACAGGAGAGGTAGAGAAGCTGAGTGTAAATGCCAAACTGGCAGGAACCGTTACTGCCATCTTGACCTCAAGAGAATGTTCACCCACTCAGGAAAAAGAGAGCTGTGATCAATCTGTTACTATCCAATACAGCTAGCAAAGTGAGCACCTATGCACCAAGTTGTTATCAAGAAAGACCAATAACTTCAGAATATTCTCCTTGCGAGGTACCCAAAGATCTGTTGGGAGCCCCTCTGCCACCCTCCACAGAAGTCTACATGTAAAGATTTCATGGCAATTTCCTGAGAAGTTCAAACGTCCATTGTGCAACTGCCCTGCACTGGGAACGTCTGAAACTGTAATATAAACTGCAGACTTCAGAGGGTTCGGATTGTCTGACATGAATAGTTACCTAGAAAATGTTAGAAGAATGAAAACCACTTATAACTTCTAGGTAATTATAACTAGCCCACAAAGGATGGTGAATCCCCCACCTGGGGACAACATGACAAACCCTCAACCAAACTTTGGACGGCAGACTGCTCTCCACTCGACTAACACCTGATTACCCAACCTCCCTCCAACAACTACCCTCCACATCTTCCAAACACACACACCCATGGCTACCCTTCCCAGCCCTGACCTATCCCCCTGACTACACCACACTCCTCGGATATCCATCATCCTCCTGACTACCCTCCCCACTTCTGACTACATTTTCTCCCCCCTCCCCCACCCACCACCACCACCATATGGACAACCCCCCTGACCAGCCACATCTCCAGACACTACCCTCCCTGCCCCTGACTGCACCACCCCGATGAAATACAACCCCACGCTCCCTCCTCCCCCCCCCCCTACCCCCCACCACCAGCACCCTGACTACTCACACCGAAAACCCATCCCGACTCCAGCCACCCTCCCGCAGGAACACGCCCATCCCGCCCCCACCACCTCCACTCCCACTCCTCCTGCTCACCAGCTCACACACACAGTGCACAGAGACGCATGACGACAGGAGACGGTCAACAAAGGATTCTCTCAGCATCAGGAGTCTCTCTGCACCAGGAGCCTCTCTGCATCAATAATCTGTCTGCATCTGACGTCTAATTGCATCAGAAGTCTCACTGTCCAGGTTTCTCGCTTCTCCAGGAGTCTCATTGTACCAGGAGTCTCTCTGCATCAGGAGAGTCTCTCAGCATCAGGAGTCTCTCTGCATCAGGAGTCTCTCTGCATCAGGAGTCTCTCTGCATCAGGAATCTCTCTGCATCAGGAATCTCTCTGCATCAGGAGTCTCTCTGCATCAGGAATCTCTCTGCATCAGGAATCTCTCTGCATCAGGAGTCTCTCAGCATCAGGAGTCTCTCTGCATTAGGAGTCTCTCTGCATCAGGAGTCTCTCAGCATCAGGAGTCTCTCTGCATCAGGAGTCTCTCTGCATCAGGAATCTCTCTGCATCAGGAATCTCTCTGCATCAGGAGTCTCTCTGCATCAGGAGTCCCTCTGCATCAGGAATCTCACTGTCCAGGTTTCTCGCTGCTCCAGGTGTCTCATTGTACCAGGAGCCTCTCTGCACCAAAAGTCTCATTGTACCAGGAGTCTCTCTGCATCAGGAGTCTCTCAGCATCAGGAGTCTCTCTGCATCATGAGTCTCTCTGCATCAGGAGTCTCTCTGCATCAGGAATCTCTCTGCATCAGGAGTCTCTCTGCATCAGGAGTCTCTCAGCATCAGGAGTCTCTCTGCATCAGGAGTCTCTCTGCATCAGGAGTCTCTCAGCATCAGGAGTCTCTCTGCATCAGGAGTCTCTCAGCATCAGGAGTCTCTCTGCATCAGGAGTCTCACTGCACCAGGAGCCACTCTGCATCAGGAGCTTCACTGTATCATGATTCTCACAACACCAGGAGTCTCTCTATATCAGGAATCTATCTGCATCAGGAGTCTCTGCATCAGGCTCTTTCGGCATCAGGAATCTCACTGCACCAGGAGCCTCTCTGCATCAGGAGCTTCACTGTATCAGGATTCTCACAACACCAGGAGTCTCTCTATATCAGGAGTCTCTCAGCATCAGGAATCTCACTGCACCAGGAGTCACTCTGCATCAGGAGTCTCTCTGCATCAGGAGCTTCACTGTATCAGGATTCTCACTGCACCAGGAGTCTCTCTATATCAGGAAGCTCTCTGCATCAGGATTCTCTCTGCGTCAGGAGTCACTCTGCACGACGAGTCACTCTGCATCAGGAGTCTCACTGCATCAGGAGTCTCTCTGCATCAGGAGTCTCTCTGCATCAGGAGTTTCACTGCATCAGGAGTCTCTCTGCATCAGGAGTCCGACTGCACCAGGAGTCTCTCTGCACCAAGAGTTTCACTGCATCAGGAGTCTCTCTGCACCAGGATTCTCACTGCATCAGGAGTTTCACTGCATCAGGAGTCACTCTGCATCAGGAGTTTCACTGAATCAGGAGTCTCACTGCACCAGGATTCTCACTGCACCAGGAGTCTCTTTATATCCTGCCTGCCATTGGTGCAGAACACCGGCTTACCATTGGCCCTGGTCGGTCATGTGCCTCTCGACCGGTTGGTTGAGACCAGTCATGTGACGGCTCCCCGAGTGGTCGAGAGGCTGAGTTAACCCTGCCTCCAGGACGGAGTATAAATACCCAGTACTCCCGGCGGTCGTCCTTCTACTGTAATCGACCGCAGGCCTTCACATCTAGTATATTAAAGCCATACTTTTGTTCAGCAACTCGTCTCGCGTTCAATTGATGGTACATCAATTTAATATACTAGAATTTGAAGATGGAGCTCCGGATCAAGCCCGACTGCCTCCGCCTCAGCCCGCAAACTCCGAACGCATCGGCAATCTTCAAGCATTGGCTGGCGTGTTTCGATAGCTATCTGGCGACCGCACGCAGCCCCCCCACCATTGCACAGAAACTTCATATTCTCCATTCCAGTGTGGGCATGGCGGCACAAGCGATGATAGAGGAAGAAAAGGAATATGACGTGGCCATGGATACGCAAAAAGGACAATTTCTTAAGCCGGTAAACCGAGTGTACGCACGACATCTGCTGGCTAACAGACAACAGTTCCCCGGTGAATCCTTAGATGATTTTTACCGGGCCCTCGCTGTCCTGGGGAGGAATTGCGCCTGCCTCCAAGTTTCAGCCACTGAGCACATGGAACTTTTAATCAGAGATGCTTACGTGGCTGGGATGCAATCCGCCGCAATTTGCCAGTGGCTGCTGGAAAAAGACGACCTCAGCCTAACTGAGGCACGGACTCTCTCCACCTCCCTGGAGGTCGCCGACTTAAACGCCCGCGCCTATGTCGCCCTGCAGCGCCCTGGGCCTCCTGGCACGCTTCCCCACCACCATCCGCCGCTCCCGACCCCGCTCAGGCATGCGCCGCGGGATGCCCCGACAAGTCCGCGGGGCCCTGCTGCTATTTCTGTGTGTTTGCTAGACACCCCCGCCCACGCTGCCCGGCCCGCTCCACCCTTTGTAAGAGCTGCGGGAAGAAGGGCCATTTTTCGACGGTCTGCCAGGCCAAATTGGTCGCTGCTGTGCCGCACAGTGACCGGGCATCTCCTCCTCCGGGCCCTTCCGGGCCCTTCCAGCGCTCCGCGTCAATCTCCCCCCCTCCCGCCCCCGGGCCCCTGCGTCCAGCCTGCGCGCCTCTCTGCCCCCGCTCTCAGCCATTCCGATCGGCCTGCCGGCACTGCTAACCCCGCCCCAGCAACCACGAGGGTCCTGCGGGCGCCGCCACCTTGGGCCCCGGACGCCACGTGCGGGTCCCGGGTGCCGCCACCTTGGGGCCCTGACTCCACATGCGGGTCCTGGGCGCCGCCATCTTGGGGCCCCGACCCCATGTGCAGGTCCTGTGCGCCACCATCCTGGACTAGCACACAAGGTCCTGCCAGCACCAACTCGGCCGACGACAACGACTATGGATCTTCTTCACGGCTCGCGGCCATTCAGCTCGACCAGTCACGTCCACGCATGCTCGCCAAGACGACGACGCAAATCCACCTCAACGGGCATGAGACGGACTGCCTGCTGGACTCCGGGAGCACAGAAAGCTTCGTACACCCTGACACGGTAAGACGCTGTGCGCTCCCTGTCCACCCTGTAAAACACAAAGTCGGGTTAGCCTCAGGTTCGCACTCCGTCCGCATCACTGCGTGCTGCATAACGGACCTCACGGTCCAGGGGAAGGTTTTTAAAAATTATAAATTCCTTATCCTCCCCGACCTTTGCGCACCGGCACTCCTAGGACTGGACTTCCAGTGCAACCTGCAGAGCTTGACCTTCAAATTCGGCGGCCCTATACCCCCCCTCACTGTCTGCAGCCTCGCGTCCCTCAAAGTAGACCACCCCTCCTTGTTTGCTAATCTCACCCCCCGATTGCAAACCCATCGCGACCCCGAGCAGACGGTACAGCGCCCAGGACCGGACCTTCATCAGGTCCGAGGTCCATAGGTTACTGAAGGAAGGGGTCATCGAGGCCAGCAACAGTCCCTGGCGAGCCCAAGTGCTGGTGGTCCGGACTGGGGAGAAAAATCGACTACAGCCAGACCATCAACCGGTTTACGCAACTGGACGCGTATCCTCTCCCCTGTATTTCCGCCATGGTAAACAAGATTGCGAAATACAAAGTTTTCTCCACGGTGGACCTCAAGTCCGCTTATCACCAGCTCCCCATCCGCGCGAGTGACCGCAAGTACACCGCGTTCGAGGCAGACGAGCGCCTCTACCACTTCCTCAGGGTTCCATTCGGTGTCACAAATGGGGTCTCGGTCTTCCAACGGGAGATGGACCGAATGGTCGACAAGTACGGATTACGGGCTACCTTCCCGTATCTCATTAATGTCACCATCTGCGGCCACAACCAGCTGGACCATGACACCAACCTCCGAAAATTCCTCCAAACCGCAAAACTCCTTAACCTAATTTTCAATAAGGATAAGTGCGTGTTTAGCACCAACCGTCTAGCCATCCTCGGCTACGTAGTGCGTAACGGAGTGATAGGCCCCAACCCCGAACGCATGCTCCCCCTGATGGAACTCCCTCTCCCCAATACCCTCAAATCCCTCAAACGCTGCCTGGGTTTCTTCGCTTACTACGCCCAATGGGTTCCCAATTGCGCCGACAAGGCCCGTCCCCTCATTCAGTCCACGACCTTCCCGCCGTCGACAGAGGCCTGCCAGGCCTTTAGTCGCATCAAAGCGGACATTGCAAAGGCCACGATGCATGCCATCGACGAGTCCCTCCCCTTCCAGGTCGAGGGCAACGCATCAGAAGTAGCTCTGGCGGCCACCCTGAACCAAGTGGACAGACCCCTGGCCTTCTTCTCCAGAACCCTCCAGGCTTCCGAACTCCGCCACTCCTCAGTGGAAAAGGAAGCCCAGGCCATTATTCGAAGCTGTGCGACATTGGAGGCACTATTTGGCCGGCAGGAAGTTTTCCCTCCTCACAGACCAACGGTCAGTAGCCTTCATGTTCGATAATGCACAGAGGGGCAAGATTAAGAACGACAAGATCTTGCGGTGGCGGATCGAGTTGTCCACGTACAACTACGATATCTTGTATCGTCCTGGGAAGCTCAATGAGCCTTCTGATGCCCTGTCCCGCGGTACCTGCACCAGCGCGCAGATAGACCGCCTCCTCTCCCTCCACGCGGTCCTCTGCCATCCAGGGGTGACCCGCTTCTATCATTTCATAAAGACCCGCAACCTGCCCTACTCCATCGAGGAAGTCAGGACAGTAACCCGTGACTGCCACATCTGCGCAGAGTGCAAACCGCACTTCTACCGCCCCGAGCGCGTGCATCTGATCAAAGCATCCCGTCCCTTTGAACATCTCAGCATAGACTTCAAGGGGCCCCTTCCCTCTAGCAACCGCAACATTTACTTAATGACGGTGATCGATGAATACTCCCGCTTCCCCTTCGCCATTCCCTGTCCCGACATGACCACATCGACCATCATTAAGGCCCTCCTCTCCATCTTCTCCCTGTTCGGCTACCCCGCGTACATACATAGCGATCAGGGGTCCTCCTTTATGAGCAACGAGCTGCGTCAATTCCTGCTCAGCAGGGGCACTGCCTCTAGCAGGACGACCAGCTATAACCCCCGGGGTAACGGACAGGTCGAGCGGGAGAATGGTACCACCTGGAAGACCATCCTACTGGCCCTCCGGTCCAGAGGTCTCCCTATTTCCCGATGGCAAGAGGTCATCCCCGATGCCCTACATTCCACCCGCTCCCTCCTCTGTACAACAACTAATCAAACACCTAATGAACGTCTTCTAGTTTTCCCCAGGAAGTCGTCCTCAGGATCCCCTCTCCCGGCCTGGCTGACCGCCCCCGGACCCATCTTGCTCCGGAAGCATGTGCGGGTGCACAAGCCCGACCCGTTGGTGGAACAAGTCCAGTTACTCCACGCTAACCCGCAGTATGCGTACGTGGAGTACCCCGACGGTCGGCAGGACACGGTCTCCCTCCGGGACCTGGCACCCGCCGACGTGCGGCCTTCCCCCCCTTCACCACAGACCCCCCCCTGCCCCTTTTCCCCCAGCGCCCCACCCAGGCCACCCCTTCCCCATCCATGGCATCTCCACCACCAGCCCGAGGTACGGAGACAGTTCAAGGACAATCGCTCCCGGAGTCCAGGACATCAGCTGAACCACCACCATCGGCTGAACCAACGTCACCAACTCCCCTGCGGCGGTCTGCGAGGACGGCACGGGCAACAAAAATGCTGATCGAGTTCATTTAACTTGAACACCACCATGGACCTTGTATGGAGACTATGTACTGTTGCTAAATGTCTGGGCCAGTGGGAAGCCAAGGATACATGTTTTTTCTCCTTACTACTCATACCACCAGTTCTCCACCCCCCCCCCCCCCCCCCCAGCTCTCGTTGACACCCTCCCCTCGCCCCCCCCGGCTTCTTTCTCTGCAAGGGGTGAATGTGGTAGTATGATTAGCATAGCTGCCTGCCATTGGTGCAGAACACCGGCTTACCATTGGCCCTGTTCGGTCATGTGCCTCTCGACCGGTTGGTTGAGACCAGTCATGTGACGGCTCCCCGATTGGTCGAGAGGCTGAGATAACCCTGCCTCCAGGGCAGGGTATAAATACCCAGTATTCCCGGCGGTCGTCCTTCTACTGTAATCGACCGCAGGGCTTAACATCTAGTATATTAAAGCCATACTTTTGTTCAGCAACTCGTCTCACGTTCAATTGATGGTACATCAATCAGGAAGCTCTCGGCGTCAGGATTCTCACTGCATCAGGAGTCTCTCAGCATCAGGAATCTCACTGCACCAGGAGTCTCTGCATCAGGAGTCTCTCAGCATCAGGAATCTCACTGCACCAGGAGTCACTCTGCATCAGGAGTCTCACTGCACCAGGAGTCACTCTGCATCAGGAGTCTCACTGCACCAGGAGTCACTCTGCATCAGGAGTCTCACTGCACCAGGAGTCACTCTGCATCAGGAGTCTCACTGCACCAGGAGTCACTCTGCATCAGGAGTCCCACTGAACTAGGAGTCTCTTTGCATCAGGAGCTTTACTGTATCAGGATTCTCACTACAGCACGAGTCTCCCTGTATCAGGAGTCTCTCAGCAGCAGGACTCTCTCAGCATTACGAATCTCACTGCACCAGGAGTCACTCTGCATTAGGAGCTTCACTGTATCAGGATTCTCACTACACCAGGAGTCTCTTTGCATCAGAAGTCTCTCTGCATCAGGAGTCTCTCTGCATTAGGAGTCTCTCTGCATCAGGAGTCTCTCTGCATCAGGACCCTAACTGTATCAGAATTCTCACAACACCAGGAGTCTCTCTATATCAGGAATCTCTGCGTCAGGAGTCTCTGCATCAGGACTCTTTCTGAATCAGGAATCTCATTGCACCAGGAGTCACTCTGAATCAGGAGTCTCACTGCACCAGGAGTCACTCTGCATCAGGAATCTCACTGCACCAGGAGTCACTCTGCATCAGGAGTCTCTCTGCATCAGGAGTCTCTCTGCATCAGGAGCTTCACTGTATCAGGATTCTCACTGCATCAGAAGTCTCTCTGCATCAGGAGTCTCTCTGCATCAGGAGTCTCTGCATTAGGAATCTCTCTGCATTAGGAGTCTCTCTGCATCAGGAGTCTCTCTGCATAAGGAGTCACTCTGCATCAGGAGTCTCTCTGCATTAGGAACCTCTCTGCATCAGGAGTCTCTCTGCATCAGGAGTCTCTCTGCATCAAGAGTCTCTCTGCATCAGGAGTCTCTCTGCATTGGGAGTCTCTCTACATAAGGAGTCACTCTGCATCAGGAGTCTCTCTGCATTAGGAGTCTTTCTGCATCAGGAGTCTCTCTGCATTGGGAGTCTCTGCATCAAGAGTCTCTCTGAATCAGGAGTCTCTCTGCATAAGGAGTCTCTCTGCATCAAGAGTCTCTCTGCATTGGGAGTCTCTGCATCAAGAGTCTCTCTGCATCAGGAGTCTCTCTGCATCAGGAGTCTCTGCATTAGGAGTCTCTCTGCATCAGGAGTCACTCTGCACCAGGAATCTCTCTGCATCAGGAGCTTCACTGTATCAGGAATCTCACTGCACCAGGAGTTTCACTGGACCAGGGGTTTCACTGGACCTGGAGTCTCTCTGCATCAGGAATCTCACTGCACCAGGAGTTTCACTGGACCAGGAGTTTCACTGCACCAGGAGTCTCTCTGCATCAGGAGCTTCACTGTATCAGGAATCTCACTGCACCAGGAGTTTCACTGGACCAGGAGTTTCACTGGACCTGGAGTCTCTCTGCATCAGGAATCTCACTGCACCAGGAGTTTCACTGCATCAGGAGTCTCTCTGCATCAGGAACTTCACTGTATCAGGAATCTCACTGCATCAGGAGTTTCACTGCATCAGGAGTTTCACTGCACCAGGAGTTTCACTGGTCCAGGAGTTTCACTGCATTAGAAATCTCTGCATATGGACTCTTCTTGTCTCAAAGAACCCACAGCCAAGTACTGAATCTCATTGAGTCCATGGTTCATAAGAAGCAATTAAAGATTTTCTCAAATATTATTGAAAAATCAACTCAGTTTATTCATTTTATGGACAAAATAAGAGATTTTCCTTAAAATGAAGATGACAATAATCTTAGTTTGACTTTTGGCTGCTTGACTAGCACATACAGGAACTCAAAGTCAAATCAGCGATGCAGATTTTACACTGCCTGAGTGTAAAACTAGGAAAGAAATGGCTAAAAATAAAGTTGTACTGTTTATATAATGGATGGTTGATTTGCTGTGCTAATTTTACATGTGGGCACCAAGTTGAAAATCTACCACACACTCCAAGGAGCTCAAAAGCAACAGAGACATTGAGGGATTCTTGTAAAAGCATGTTTCAGTCGAACTTCCTGACCTTCTTTGAAAAATCCCCGGGGAACTTTAATACCCACGAAAACAATTGGAACAAATAAGCGTGAGCCTGCAACCACCTGACACAGATGCTGCAAACTGAGCAAAGATCAATAGTACTAAACGATATTTCACTGCTTCTTACAGGCTTATAAAACACCACATAGAACAAGTTGCGGAGTAGAGGATTGTTCTATATTTGATCCAATCAATGGTGCAGAATGAAGACCTGAAGAAAGAATGCTGGCTTCTGAATAACCTAGCCTCAGTCATTTAAAGCAAATCTGTATTAAAATATGAGATCATGCTGATTATTTTAGCAATTCTGTATTTACCTCGAGAGCGGATCGTCCTCGTACGCATTAGCGGCAGAGAGCCTTGGTGCTGAGGACGCATTGTGTAAATGTTGGCATCTTTTGCTATTCGCCACTTTCTCCATCATTTTAAATGGTCAGTTAATTGTACTTGGTGCAATCTAGAATTTCTGAGATGCACTCTCAGCAGGTGTGACTGCTCACCCGCTGTCTAAAGTTAGATACGTGCCAATATGACATGTTTAAAAAGTCATATTTTGTCCCCTGCTACCCTGTGTGATCAGATTTGATTCTGCTTAAACTCAGAAATCTATCCTGCCTCCAGGAAGTGATGTTACCTGAATGAAATATGATGATTTTATTAGAATTCAGCATTCAAATCAGCTTCCACTAACAAGCAGACTGCACAAACGAACAGTTAATGCTGTAATTAAAAATGATAGACGAACAATCTCACAGGATGAAAATTACAGGTTTTTTCCTTCATTATTACATCCGCACAGTGGCTGAATGCAAAACTGACAGGTTTTGATCTCGAAAATGAACAGCAGTATTTAAAAGCCTATAAATAATGCAGCAATTTGATGCAATGCCGCGCAAAAAGCAGTCGCTATAAAAAGGACCTTTCACATCAGCTGTGGTTGAATTTTCAACTTTTCTTGACCTTAAATTAATTTGAAGAACTTGGCTTGTGTAGTAAATGCTCTCATACAGGAAACGGAAGCTGGCCGAAGTACTTGCAGCGACTGCAATCAGTGATCTAGATATTTAATTCTCCATAGGCTAGAATCAAATGTGTTCCATCAGTGGCTGACAAGTGTGAAACTTTCTGTCGGTAAACAGGCTCCTATGCTTGTTTGCGGTTCTCATTAGAAGAATCAATCAAGACCAGAGGTTTATGTTTACTGTCACTGTGCTTTAGATGATGTAGGGGCAATAATGTTGATTCGTATTAATAAAACCTGTGGTGAATGTAACTCCGTAATTCACACTGTATTGTATATACATGAGACCATACATTTGTAAGCGCAGTTGCGTTGACAGACCACTAGGGGAGTAGCGCTGGGAATGCTTAGGAGTTTGTACAGGGCTCCACCCTTGGCTCCGCCCACAACTCCTCCCCCTGGACTGCTGTATAAATGCCAATGCTCAGAGCCAGTCGTTCAGTTCATCCAGAGTTCAACACGGAACAGGCTGGCTCTGTTGTAAGTAGATTAAAACCACTGTTCATATCTTAAAGCACGTGTCTAGTGAATTGATGGTTCCATCAAAACCCAAGTATTATTTTTGGCTGGTTAAAAATGTTATATCACATGGAATGTGTAGCTCAAAACACAAATTCAGTTGCAGGTTGCCATTGTTGAAGTAACTTTATTTACACCACTCCAACAGAGAGGACAGCAGATTTAGATTTAGATTTATTGTCACATGTACTGAGGTACAGTGAACAATATTATTGTGCATACAGTCCAGGCAGATCGTTCCATACATGAAAAAACGAAGGACGTATCATAAATAGGGGCTGGCTTTTAAAGCAGACCAAGCAGGCCAGCAGCACGGTTCGATTCCCATACCAGCCTCCCCGGACAGGCGCCGGAATGTGGTGACTAGGGGCTTTTCACAGTAACTTCATTGAAGCCTACTCGTGACAATAAGCGATTTTCTTTTTTTTCTTTTTTTTCAAATACATAATGTAAATACATAGACATAGACATTGGGTGAAGCATATGGATTATAGTGCTACAACAGTAGAGAAGATGCTTAGAAAGATCCGTTCAGTCCAGAAGAGGGTCATTCAGATGTCTGGTAACAGCGAGGAAGAAGCTGTTTTTAAATCTGTTAGTGTGTGTTCTCAGACTTTTGTATCTTCTGCCCGATGCAAGAGGTTAGAATAGAGAATGCCCCAGTTGGGAGGAGTCATTGATTATGCTGCCCACTTTCCCAAGGCAGCGGGAGGTGTAGACAGAGTCAATGGGTGGGAGGTTGGCTCGCATAATGGTCTGGGCTGTGTTCATTCTCTGTAGTTTCTTACAGTTTTCGGCCGAGCAGTTGCCATACCAAGTTGTGATGCAGCCAGGTAGGATGCTTTCTATGGTGCCTCTGTAAATGTTGGTAAGTGTCAATGTTGACATGAAGAATTTCCTTAGTTTCCTGAGGAAATAGGAGTGCTGTTATGCTTCTTTGGTTGTAGCTTCGATGTGGGTGGATCAGGATAGATTGTTGGTGATGTGTACACCTCGTAATTTGAAGTTGTCAACCACCTCCACTTCGGCACCATTGATGCAGATAGGAGGGTGTAAGATACTTCACTTCCTGAAGTCATGACTCGCTCTTTAGTTTTGCTGACGTTGAGGGAGGAATTGTTGTCATTGCGCCATGTCACTAGGTGGATTGGATTTGATTTATTGTCATATGTACCGACGTGCAGTGACAAGTATTGTTCTGGGTATAATCCAGACTGATCGTTCCATACATGAAAAAAACAGAGGACATACGATAAATATACAATGTAAATACATAGGCAAGGCATCGGGTGAAACATACGGAGTGTAGCACTGCACAGCAGAGAAGATGTTTGAAGAGATCAATTCAGTCCATAAAAGGTCATTCAGGAGTTTGGTAACAGCGGGGAAGAAGCTGTTTTCGAATCTGTTCGTGTGTGTTCTCAGATTTTTGTATCTCCTGCCCGATGGAAGAAGTTGGAAGAGGGAATAACCAGGGTCGGAGGGGTCTTTGACTCTGCCACCCATTTTCTCAAGGAGGTGCAGACAGAGACAATGGGTGGGAGGCAGGTTTGTGTGATGGAGTGGGATGTGTTCACGACTCTAGTTTTTTAAGATCTTGGGCCGAGCAGTTGCCATATCAGGCTGTGATGCAGCAAGATAGGATGCTTTCTATGGTGCATTTATAAAAATCGGCAAGAGTCAATGTGGACATGCCAAATTTTCTTAGTTTCTTGAGGAAGTATAGGCACTGTCGTGCTTTCTCGTTTGTAGCATCAACGTGGGTGGACCAGGACAGATTATTGGTGATGTGTACGCCTAGGAATTTCAAGCTGTCAATCATATCCTTTTTCACAGTAACTTCATTGCAGTGTTAATGTAAACCTACTTGTGACATTAATAAAGATTATTATTATTATGATGATTATTATTACATCTACCTCAGCACCATTGATGCAGACAGGGATGTGTACAATACTTTGCTTTCTGAAGTCAATGACCAGCTCCTTAGTTTTGCTGATGTCGAGGGAGAGATTATTGTCATTACACCATGGCACAAGGTTCTCTATCTTCCCTTATGTACTCTGACTCATCATTGTTCGAGATCCGACCCACTATGGTTAGACGGAGTTGGAGCCATATTTTGCCACACAGTCGTGTGCATATAGGGAGTATAGTAGGGGCTAAGTAATTTGTGTATGCAGCCTTGCAGGGCCCTGTTATCGAGGACTATTATGTAGGATGTGTTTTGGAGGAGGAGAGAGGGTAATATAACAAAGTGCTCAGATCTTGAAAAATGCCATACCACCTCCCCACTTGAAAAAACCCATGTATTAATCATTTTCCTGAGAACAATTTGACTAAGGGAACATGAATAAAACTGAAAGTTTAATGGGCAGGATTATTTATTTGTTTCTACTTCAAACACAAGCAAAACATAAATTTTGAATATTACCAGAGCATTTTATCTGTAAAACAAAATTGTTTTTCACTTTGCACCAATATGTGTTTAAGAAAATACCACATTTGATAAGAAATATTGAAAAGAACAAGAGCAGACTTTCAATTGACCTATCTTGCTTATTCCCCTTTCTGTCTGGGTATCTTCTTCAACTTCCATTAGCTTGACACTGCTCTCTCAACATCTCTGCTGGTATTTGTAAAAGCCTGCACGGGGCCTAAGGGGTGGGAACGATTTTCTTTCTGTGGTCCTTGCAGAGTATGAGCTCCCCCACACGGGGCAGGGGATCATTATTTACATCTTTATAAAAGTCGGCCAGTAAGGCACTGACCAAAACAGGAACCCGGTGGGGATCTACCAGGTAGTGTAAATATCGTGCATAAATAAAATTATGTTTCTGTATTTTACCCGGTGTGGACTCCCTGTGTCCTTAATAAATTGGCGATGAGGATTAACCTGGCTTGCTGTCGACACTGCAACCTACTCCACTGAACTACCTCCCCGGTTTTCTGGAGCAGGTATGGATTTACTTCGTTCAACATACCTCTGTTTGGATGGTTAGATGCATCTGACGCTGGTGTTGTAGACTGGAACTAATACACAGAAAGGATGCGTTACTTCATCTGGACCAACAACAAGCAAAACAACAAGCGCCAGACTGTCATACTGTTTTTGGCCTGCGGAGGACCACGTTCATGGTGATCTGGAGTCTCATGTACCCAGCAACGCCAAGTACACAATCGTTCGACCAACTCGTGGCACTTTTGGTGCAACACTTTAACTCAGCTCCATCAGTAATTGTTCAAAGATCTTGATTTAATACAATGGAAAGATTCTCCGGTGAGTCCGTCATCGAGTTCGAATCACGGTTATGAAAGATAATTAAGTTTTGTGAGTATAGTGCTGCCTTATCCGATATGCTCAGTGATCATTTGGTCTGCGGTATAACTGATATGGAAACATAGAAAAAGCTTTAACGTAAAATCTCCCTGACCTTTCAGTAGGTGCTTCAGATCTCCTTGTCCAGGAAAAATGCAGAATGCGACGTCCAGGAGATAAATGGGATGGAGGTGAATGTTTTGGGCATTGTCCCTCAAGTGGTAGGCCCATGGCCTGGACTGAATGCTGCGGTGAAATGCGCAGGCAAAATGCCAGCCTGGCACACTGGTATTGCCCCAGGCACTGCCAGGGTGCTCAGGTGGTACTGCAAGGGTGCCAGGCTGCCAGTGCCAAGGTGCCAGGGTAGAACGATCAGTGCTACCCTGCCCAGAGACGAACCAATCGGGGGCTCCGATCCTCTCTGAGACCCCCCACAAGAGCCCAATTGAACTGAACGGCGCTCGCCTAAGGTCTCTTGGGTGAAGGGGCTAGATCCCAAAGCCTCAGGCACATCATGTGAGCACATATTAGAGTGAGACTAGCGGTTCACCCTAATGTGCAGATTTGCCAAATGCTGATCCCAGCAACCAGATCACGTCCTGCGAGGCCTCTCCTGGCATCTAGCAGCCACACTTCAGGGGCTGAACATTGCCAGTAGATTGTGCCCTCTGACTCACTTTGCTCATGTGGTTAATTCTATATTGTCAGCAAACTTTCAGTATCTTTGTGACTTTAACTTTCTTTCTGACTTACGCTTGAGACTGCAGGAGGACCTGTGACTGTAGGAGATTTATTATGCTCTCCTTTTGCCAGATTTTCTGTCACAAGTACATGGCACTGATAGAGTCTCTCTCAAATCTTCAGTGGATATGGGAATACACCTGGTCACCACAGCAATGCCAATCACAGATTCTCCTTATCACCTTGGGTGATATTTCACCAGGACCTTCGAACCACTACAGACTCTATGGGTGGGATTTGCCAGCCCTTCCAGCTGGTGAGAAATTCCACTTCAGCTGAAGGTACCCCCTGCTGCCACCACCACCATCCCCCACCCCCACCCCTCCACTCCCCAGCAGTAAGTAACATAAATGGTCATTGACTCTGATTGTACCAGAAGATCCTATTGGAGGATAATGGTGAGCTGCGTCCGATGCTGGAACATCTGTCGTCATCGAGGCCTCGGACCTGGCTTTTGTTTCATGCTTGGTAAATAATTTTGTCTTTTCTCTTGGTTTGCTATTGACAGCCGACTTAAATTAAAATTTGTAGGAGTGAGTTTAAAATCTAATTAATTAGGTAGGAAACCTGTTGCTGACTGCAGGTTATTCTGTCAGAGAACAGAAAATTGTTTAGCCTGTGTCAAGAGAAACATGGCTATTACAGCCTAGCTTGTCATCTAACAAATACTTCTGCAAAGATCTCTTCACAATCCTTCTGCTGTGTGTTGTACTGGTCTTAGAATCTGTTTGCCTCCATTCTTACTCAGAAATATTACAAACTCTTCTGATATAAACTGTTCTCAATTATCTGACACCAACACATCTGGCAACCAATAAATTGCAAATCAATCCCTTAAAACCTCAGTAAGGTTTGGTACTTGTGGGACTCGGCATATACTCAACATTAATCCATTTGATAGATGGCAGGATGGTTGCACAGTGATTAGCACTGTTGCCTCACAGTGCCAGGGACCCAGGTTCAATTTCGACCTCAAGTGACTGTCTGTATGGAGTTTGCACTTTCTCCTTGTGTCTGCGTGAGTTTCCTTCGGGTGCTCTGGTTCCCTCCCACAGTCCACAGATGTGCAGGTTAGGTGGATCAGCTATGGATGGGTAGGATGCAGGGCTGGAACAGGGATTGGGCCTGGGTGGGGTGCTCTTTTGGAGGGTCGACGTAGATTTGATGGGCCGAATGGCCACCTTCTGCACTGCAGGGATTCTATGATTCTATGATCTATCCACCAAAACAAGGTATTCGTTCCCTTCCACCCCCAAAAACATGAACCCATTTCCATGTTTCTTTTGTGTTTGATCATGAAATGAAAGGAATCTTATGTGGGTCAGTTCTCATTCTAAGACACTTCACAATTTATCACCAGTTCTTCAACATGTCCATCCACTTTAGGATGCCTAACATAGCGTCTTGCCACTGCTATTAAATGGACTATCCCCAAATGTTCTTGATGAAATTTCTCTCACAATCTTTCTCTCAACCTTGATGGAATAATGACTCTTAAACCACATGGGAGACAGCCTTGATCTACACTCTGTTCATTTTCACATGTGAAATACTCCTGCAATTTCTTATGATGGCACTGTTTAGACCAGACATTCATGACATAATTGAACCCTTTACTGAGTACTGCATCCTTGCAAGTTTTCTCAATAATTTTTCTGGCTGACGCTGGTATGTCTGTTATGTATGCAACATATTTCACAGGTAACTTGTTGGCTAGAAATGAATCAGTCTCTACGAGAAGTCTCAAAAGAACATCTGCATTTGCATTAGTCGCTCACTCACGATACTGTTGCTCGTTCTGGGTGAGTGTGCTTAACACTCGATTTGGCTCTGTTTCGTTACTTAGCTTTGGAGTCGCCAGGTATCGTTAAGATACCGCCACAAGTTTCAAGGTCAAGTTCAAAGCAATAAAACCATACACCAATTAGTAAGTTCAAACAAATGAGTTTATTATAATACAATTATAAACTACTCATGCACACGCTAAGATGACTAAACTATTCCTACCACTAAATAGACCAATACTTATCTGAATAAGGAACTGCCGGATCAGGGGACAATAGCCTCTTGCTCTGCACTGGGTCCGCAGACTTCAGGTTGGTACAGATTAAAAAGGGGTCAGGAGTGTCTATCTCTGGTAGCGATCGTTGTGAGACACTTACTTGCTGGCGGCTGTTGTCCGAACCTCTCCTCTCTCTCGTTCAAGGTCTTCTTCGGTAAAGGCTGGTCAAGAGGGCTGGTCAAGAGAGGAGGGCTGGTCAAGAAGAACGAACTGAGTTTGGGACCTGTATTGCATAGGTCCCAGGGCTTCGCGCCCTTTTGGGCGGTCCCTCTATCTGCTGGGGATCGATTGGTTCTCTTCCCAATCGATTTGTTTGAATCCCCCCAATACTGAGGCTGTCCCTCGGCTACTGGGCAGGCCTTCAGGTGCTTTGTCTTTGAACCCCGCTGGTGCCGGGGTGTCTGGCTTCCCACACAATGTTGCAATCACTTCCCTATTTGTGTCCTTTGTCCCTGGGATCATTCTATTACTATGCTAACTGTCCCGGAGATTGCCTCATTAGTATGCAGAATTTTCATTTCGGTGCTGTCTTCTCACTTAGCAGACAGAATACACAGTGGCTTGTTGCAGCCTGCTTGTGCTGCAAACTTTGTCCATTTTACCCTGCAAGCTTTGCGTTCCTCCATTTTGTATTGAGGGAATGGCCAACTTTGGTGGCTACAATACTTAACATTGTACTCAGGAAAACAGCCTGGAAAACACTGTTATATGAAGGCTGATGGCACAGACAGACTTCATATAACAGTATTTTTCAGGCTGTTTGCCTTTAACAACTGCAGTGCATTCACCTTGCATTCAGACTGATCAATAGAAGAGGACTGATTCACCTGGATAGCCAGTAAATTGTGGACAGAGAATATCCAGCCTCTGAAATATTGCGGTGGTCCAAAGACAGTAGACTACCTCATGGTAAAGACATCATGGATGCTGCCAGCTTAGCAGGTATTTACTGCTAGGATGGTCTTGGCATGATAAAGGAATATGACCTTTATGGTCCCTGTACCTCTCCCTTTTTGGAAGTAAGTCTTGCAGAGACATACTTATGCTGTTGCTCCCTGCACCATTAAGATTCAGCTATTTTATCAAAATCATCTCCTGCTCCTCCTGCTTGCCTCTGTTTGAGAATAGAAGTCTCCTTTCCTGGTGCACAAGCACACCATCACGTCTCAAACAATGGAGGCCAAAACTTTTTACATGCAACTAACCAACCTCCAGAACAAAGCTACGAAAAATCAGCAGAAAGTAGTTACCTTGAAGGTAAAATCAGGCAGCTTAGATACCTATGCTGGACGCGAAGTACATGTGGGGAATAGAACAATAAGTGTTTGTGTTATATATGCAGGCTGTTATTGTGTTGTTGTCTGGTCACCTTAAGAGTTTAGTCACCTGATAGTCTGTGACATCATCGGCTTCTGCGTGGGCTTTGATCAAGCCTTTGTGCAGTTCACAGCCATTTAATAAACCTCCGTTGATTATTGTGTTCAATCCCACGTCCTTCAGCATTTCATTCTTTCATCCTGCAAATACAAAACAGGATTTAAAAAGAAAATTGGCGACGAGGAAAGGATCAGAAAGAAAATTATTTTCCAAGGGAAAAGAAAATTGAAGCTTTCGACGGTCGACGTTGAGACAGATCAACAGTAGATCATCGATCACACCTGTCATCAGAGCAGTAATGTTGTTGGGCACAAATTAAAAAAGAAATGTCCATATCTTAAATTTAAATCGGCACTCTGAGGGGTTCAGGCTGTTGAGAGTAGGACATGGAGGTAGAGTGGGATAGAGAAAAAAATATGTTGCATTATAAGCTGCTACATTTGGCTTATTCAATGTTATTAACTGGACCATTTATATAAGGGAAGTTGTGAGCAGATCCTGTTATCACTTAAAAATGGTGGGAAAATTTGGCACCATGGGCCCATTTGAGGAAGGATCTGAAAATTGGAAGGTTGATATACAGAAATATTTAATCACTATGTCCTAGCCAACACAATTGCAGAAGATATTATGGTTCCTGCTTTCCTCAGTACCATTGGCAGCAAGACTTTAAATGTACTCCAACATCTGGTCCAACCCGGGAAATCTAGTGACAAAAAACTATCAACAATTGGTTACGTACTAGAGGACAATTATGCACCTAAACCACTAATAATCGTGGCACGGTTTTGGTTTCACCAGAGGAATCAGCTAGAAGAGAGACATATATATCAGTTTGTTATGATCCTAAAGTGCCTCACGGTGAATTTTGAACTTGGTGAATCGCCGGATGATACAACTAGAGATCGCTTGGTTTGTGGTTTGAGGAGTGAAGCCATTTAGCAGAGATTGCTGATGGAATGAAACATCAGATACAGTCATTCCAATGAGCTTGCTGCTAAAGAGGCTACTCAGCTTGGAGCAGGCCAGAGAATTCATAAACTAGCTGCTGCCCAGAAGGAGTCTACCCAGCAACAGGCATGTCATCACTGTGCAAAAACGAGCAATTCACAGGCTGATTGCTGGAGCAAGCTTAGCTAAAGCAAAAATAATGGCAGAATTGGCCACACAGCACGAGCTTGCTAAAGTAACGCAGTTTCTCTAGAGAAGAACATTCAAAGAAAAATACAGAATACACGTAAAGGAAGAAATAAAATGATTCCACCAAGAAAATTCAGTGTGGAAGAAAGAAAGAATAACAACAAAGTTGACACAGCACATCAGTCTGACAAGGAATTGATATTAATACTTTCAATTCAAGGTAAATCACATTGATTCTGGGTAGTTCCAAAACAAAATGGACAACCTGTAAAAATGGAAATCGATACTATCTCACTAATTCCTGAGGCCACCGATGAACAAAAATTGAATCACCTTCTATTAAAGCCAGCATATGTCATCCTGAAGACCAACACTGAGGAAATATTGTCTCTAAGAGATTACATCATAGTCAAAGTAGAGCTAAGTGGGCAAGTTACCATTTCATATTGTCCAAGGAGATTTTCCAGTTTTCTTTGGCCGCTCTTGGATAGAAAAGATACAGTTGAACTGGAGTTCCGTGAACAGCTGAGTTGATTCAAAGACTGAGCTACGGAGCATTTTGGAAATACAATAGTGTATTTGAGGACACACTGTGGTCTATGAAAGGCGTACAAATGTCATTAAAGATCAAGCAAATCAGCCAACCTAAAAGTCTCAAAGCTCAAACAGTACCCAATGCCAAATGTCTAAAGTAGAACCTGAACTAATGAGATTTGAAGATACAGGAGCCTTGGAACCTGTTACTACAAGTGACTGGGCAAATCCTATTGTGCCTGTAATGAAGCAGGATGGAACTATACGCATCTGCGGAGATTTCAAAACAACTCTGAATCCCGTTCTGTGTGTGGATCAATACTATTGATGAAGGATTTGCCTAGCACAAGGACAGAAGTTCAGCAAGATCGACCTATCACAGGACTACCTGCAAATGAATGTTGCAGCTGAATCTCAATATCTGCTCGCCATTATCACACATAAAGTCCTTTTCTGCTATAAGTGATGATCTTTTGAAAGATCAGCACCTGTTTTATTTCAACGGTCCATGCACCAGATACTTTGGAGTCTGCAAAAGGTGCAGTGTTACTTTGATGATATACTAATTAGTGGTGCCAATGAACAGACACACTTACATAACTTATAAGCCACATTGAAAAGCCTTCAGATGCATGATCTCCATGTGAGGAGAGATAAGTGGGACTTCTTTCAATGAAAGAATATTTAGGCCATGTCATCGATTGTAAGGGTTTACACAAGGCACTTAAAAAGATGGAGATCCAACGACCAATGAATGTAACACAGTGACGATCATTCCTAAGGTTCATTAACGATTATGGGAAATTTATCCCAAATCTATCAGTGGTATTTAAACTGTTACATACCTTGTTGTGCGTAAAACAAGATACTAGAACGCGAAAAAGCATATCAGTAAGCTAAACAAGCGCTGAAGAAGTCAGAAGTTTTGGTACATTTCAACTTGAAGTTGCCATTACAAACTGTCTGTGATGCTTTGACGTACATAGTTGGGGCAGTGGTGTGACACTAACTACCTTCAGGGCAAAAAAGACCAATAGCTTTTGTGTCACAAAGCTGAACAAATGTTGAATCAAACTATGCATAGTTGGAGAAGGAGGCACTGAGTATTATTTTTGTCTGATAAAATGACACCAATACCTCCATGGTAGGCACTTCACATTGTTGAGGCACCAGAGGCCTACAACAACTAGATTTGGGCCACATAAAGGTTTTTGTTAGCAGACAGCAGATTTCAAAACTGGTCTTTAATATCATCTGCACATTCCTACGAGATCAAATACCTTCAGTCAGAGAGTCATGTCAATGTTGATGCATTGTCAAGTTTATCTTTGCCTGCTGGTCAGATATCACCCAGTAATGAAAATATCTTCTATTGTGCACGGATAGATCACATTCTAATGACTGCAGCTCAAGTCCAATGATATTTCAGAAATGAGCCCATAATGGGGGAGGTACTGGTATTGGGAATAAAAGGGAGGATAGCAGGATCGTATCATGAATTAAAGCCACCAATTTCCAGAAAGCCCGAGTTGACAGTACATGGTGGATGTCTTTTGTGGGGGACTGAAAGTAATAATTCCTCCAAACGTGCAACAAAGAATTTTGGAATAATTACATGGAGGACACCCAGGTATAGTTCAAATTGAGGAACTTGCATGGAACTACTTTTGGTGGCAAGGAATTGATGCTCAGATGGAGGAATATGCTGGGCTGTGATAGTCATGTATGTGCGTGAGGAATGCAACCCCGTTCTCCCCATTGCACCCATGGGAATGGCGTAACATGCCTTGGCAACATCTACACATTGACTTTGCTGGTCCGTACAGGGAGCACATGTTCATGGTTGTCGTAGATGCGCATTCCAAATGCCTGTAGTGGTCCTAACGAAGTAAACAACTGCTGAACAATCAAAAAGCTTGATGGGATTATCACCAGATTTGAGAAACCAGAGCAAATTGTGAGTGACAATGGTCCACCGTTTATGGCCCAGGAGTTTAAGGAGTATTGAAAGATGAATGATATCCAACATATAAAATCACCACCTTACCACCCATCCACGAATGATTTAGCCAGAAGGTTTGTCCAGTCCATACACTGAAAGCTTCGAAGGAGCAAGATTCATCACATCGCCACTTAAACAATTTCTTGGTGACGTATCACAACACCTTACATACAACTAGTTCTCCTGCTGTCCTGCTGCTGAAGAGGAAGCTAAGAACTACATTTGATCTAGTCTAACCGCAGGATATGTCCAAAATAGTAGAACGGAATCGGCAGTTGTAAATCATGAAAAGAGAAAGTAATTTGAGAAGACGCTTGTTTAAACAAGGAGAGAAAGTTTTTGCCACAGTTATACTACTACAGTAGCGAGAAGTGGGTTCCTGCAACTGTATTGGCTCAGGCTGGTGCAATCTCCTCTACAGGAGAAGATGAAGATGAGTTAGTATGAAGATGACACACAGATCAATTGTTATCTGTATGTGTCAAGTGCCAGTACCAGAATTACCTCAGGATGAAACACCATCCATACTACCAGATTCTGAGACTGTGACTTCTGATCAATCCGCTGAAGCAGAGATTGTTGAAGAATCCTCTGCTGCTACCAGTATTCTTTCTGCAAAAGAGACTGCAACGTCTTTCAGGGTAGAGTCATCCTCTGAAGAACCTGGGAGCACATTAAAGATCAAGAACAGCCAAATCCCTGAAGTGCGCAGGCAACCAGTGCGGAATAGACGCCACCCGCCAGATTGTCTTTCCTATTAACAGTATTACTACTACGTAATATATAGATCCGTGGAAGTTAGGAGCAGGAGGAGGCCTTTTGGCCCTTTGAGCCTGCTCTGCAATTCACCACAATCATGGCTGATCATCCAACTCAATAGCCTAATCCTGCTTTCTCCCCATAGCCTTTGATCCCATTCTCCCCAAGTGCTGTATCCAGCCGCCTCTTGAATATATTCAAAGTTTTAGCATCAACTACTTCCTGTGGTAATGAATTCCACAGGCTCACCACTCTTTGTGTGAAGAAATTTCTCCTTATCTCTGTCCGAAATGGTTTACCCTGAATCCTCAGGCTGTGACCCCTGGTTCTGGACACACCCATCATTGGTAACATCTTCCCTGCATCTACCCTGTCTAGTCCTGTTAGAATTTTCTAAGTCTCTATGAGATCCCCCCTCATTCTTCTGAACTCCAGCGAGAATGATTTATTGCCTGCCTTTGTATGTCTATATATATATATATATATATATATATGTTTTAATCACTGTGTAAAAATACTATAGTTATTGGTTGTGGTGTACCTTCGAAGTAAAGAGGGAGGATGTAGGTTGTTGTTGTTGGGTTGTTGCACTTTAAAAGTCTGGTCATGTGATAGTCATGACATCATCGGCCATTCGTGGCTTTGCCTCAGCTTAGATGAAGCCTTTGTACAGTTCATATTCATCTAATAAACCTCTGCTGGTAATTGCGTTCAACCCCAAGTGCTTCAGCATTTCCATTTGTTTATCCTGCAAGAACACACAACAGTTTGCGAAGCGAGGATGGTAGACAAGTGATACAATTAGTTTGCGACGAGGGATACTCATTTGAACCACAAAAGTAAATAATACACGTACCTTGAGAAGCTTCTTCTCCCGGGTATCACAATCTGGTCGGTGTTGGCCTGTTGAGTATACCACAGCTGTTTTCCTGCTTGAACAAACTTTAAAAACATCCAACTTGTGTGCTTAAAGAAGGACCTCACTGGCTTCAGGCAGTGGGCAGAATCAGGGCAGAGAGTCAGGGGTTAAATTTCTCCTGCCATTTGATAACATCCTCAGAAAATTAAAGCAATACATCCCACGGCATTTCATGATCAAAACCATGGAAGATTTGTTAATATTAAAACAGATGATTTCAGTAAGCCAACCTCATGATTCAGATGATAATTTTAAAAATGAACGCTTACTTTCATTCCGAATCCCTCAATTATATGCTGCCTCATAATCACTGACAGGTATTTAGTATTGTATTTATATCATTATTCTCTACACAAAGCACGTAATGCTTTTCTGCAACTTGGTAATAATTCCCACATATCCATTATTTTTATATAAATCATCTATACCCTTCAATTAAACCACTGTCTTATAATTGATGTTAGGCATCTGTTACTCTAAATTTTTATTGTGTTTATTAAAATGCCGTAAAACGACATGACTGGACTTTATAATTACCATGCAATATATGATTAAAATTCAAATTATATTAAATGCATTAACATTTTAAATATTGCATTTATATGAATTTTAGAAGGAACCTTTAAGTAAATTAGGAAAACATTGAGATGTAATGACAAACTCCCAGACAAGCTGCACATTTAATGAACAACTTTACCACAACAATTGCTCTAAAGCTTCAAGTTACTAATCAGATCTTTTGGGACGTGGTTATTAAAGGCAATCAGAACCCTCAATGTTAAGCATTGCCTCAGGCAACTGCTCGGATTAGTACTTCAATAACAGTTTGATAAAGTTAATTCATCAAAAGCTGTTCACGGACAACAGGTTTCTGTTCCTGAAAGCAATTTCTACAAAGACGCATCAAATCATATTTTTGCCACCTGTTTTAAGTTGGTTAAGAATTACAATTGGCCAGGTCATCAGGATGAATTTTCCTGCTCTTCTTCAAAATAGTGTCCTTGGATATTCTATGTCCACCTGAGAAGGCAAAAGGGGGTTGGTTTAACTTCTTATCTGAAAGACGGTGACCGGAATTTTCTGGCCATTTACTGCCTGCAGAATTCTCTAGTTCCGCCGGCAACGCACCCCCTCCCCCCACATGGGTTTCCCAGCGGCATGGGGTGACTTCAACGGGAAATTCCATTGACAGCGACGGGAGCAGAAAATGGATCACCAACCTTCGCCACCAAGAAACACACTGCAAGGAGGCTGAAGTATCCCGCCTGGCATTCCAATAATCCCCTTGGAGTGAGGCCCCTGACTCGAATAAAGTCCTCTACCATTGAGTCACAGCTGACACCAATAGTTAAAAGTAACACACCCAACTAAGCCTCTGAATATCTACAAACATCTAACACCCCAATGATAGCGTGCTTCTTCAAGGGACCAGTGTTCAGAGGGTCATGTGACCCATTAGGCCAATCAAGCCAGAGCATGCGACTCCTGGGACTGAGCACAGGTTTCCCCTGGCTGTTTGGAATCTGGAGTCATGGGATATGGGGACCTTTATCTTGCTCTTCGTAAATACTTGTTTTCCTTAATAAACTGTTTGTATGTTAATCTACTTTGTGGTCGGCATTCATTCCAGATACTATGCAGGATTCTCCGTCGGCGGAATCCTCCGCTTCGCTGGCAACGCACCCAAGCCTACGGGTTCCCTGATAGTGTGGGATTGCCACAATGGGAAACCCCATTGACTGGCTGCGTGAATGGAGAATCCTGCTGCCGGCCAGAGTGCGCCAGGCCAGAAAGCAGGGCTGGTGGAACGGAGAATCCTGCCCACTATATTTGGCGATGAGGATCAATCAGAGTGCCTTTCCTACTGCTCCAGTAATCAGGAGAGCGGACATAATGTGGAAACCATTTTACTTTGAAGAAAAATACCAATTTTTGGGAAACCTGAGCCATTCAATTTAAACACAGAGTAGTGGGTGCTGTATATTGAACACCTGCAGGGCTCTGACCTATTACCTGATAAGGAGTCTGACTTCTTCAGAACCCCCGTAATCCAAAGCTTTTGAGGGGCCTGTGGAATTAATTAAGGAACATTATCATCCTAAATCCTCATTGATACCACAATGATACAAATTTTATTTGATGACAAGGGCCCAAGGGCAGGCAATGTTTGTGGCATGCCTAAAACAAATGGTTGAACAATGCTAGTTTGGGTTTGCACTCAATGACAAGTTGAGAGACGGACTAGCCTGTGATGTTAAACACATGGCAATACAAAATAAATTACTATTGGAGGCAGAGATTACCTTAAAGAAGGTATTAGAGGTCACCCAGGCAATGGAAAGTGCCAAAAAGTGTGTGTGTGTGTGGGGGGGGGGGGGGGGGGGGGGGCCTCGAACTAGGAAGTGTGCAACATGCATGGTCCACCATGTTTGGCCGGAAGCCACTGGCAGTCTGAACCCAAAGAGTTAGAAGAATTAGGCATCGACAACCCTGGACAGTTTTCAGAATGGGCACCTCTTATAATGGCGGTGGTTAAGCCAGATGAAGCTATGAGGATATGTGGGGACTATAAGCTAACCATGAATCATATGGCAAAACTGGACCAATACCCAATACCAAGAATTGAAGATTTATATGCTAAATTAACAGGAGGTTTAACTTACACTAAACTTGATATGAGCCATGCTATCAACAAATAGAGTTACTCAAGGCATCTAGTGAATCTGTTGCTATAAATACCAACAAAGGCCTACACCAGTATACCTAGCTGCCCTAATTTTCATTGGCATGTGCAATTTTTGAGCACATGATGGAAACCTTTTGCAGAACCTACCCAAGGTGGTTGCCTAGCTAGAAAATTCACCGATAACAGGAGGGTATGAAGATGAGCAACTTGAAAATCTTGAAGAAGTTGAAAAAGATTCAAGGAGGCTAGAGTAAGACAGAAGGAAAAAATATATGTTCCAAGCTCTGGAAATGGCGTACTTCGGGTTTTGAGTCGACACCAAAGAGATGCACCCTGTGGAGGAGAAGATAAAAGCAATTAAGGAAGTACCGGTTCACAAAAATTTGTCAGAATTGAAACCTTTTTTAGGAATGGTGAATTATTACAGAAGATTTATTCTGTCTGCAATGTTGGCACCCCTACATGCACTGCTTAAGAAGCACCACAGGTTGTATTGGAGAGAGCATCAAAAAGAAGCGTTTGAACTGTTTAAAAATCTAGCTTTGCAGTCATCTAGACGCTTGGTTCGATTTGATCCTCAAAAGAGATAATTCTTACCTATGGTGCGCCTTCTTCTGGAGCCGGAGCAGTTTAATCGCATAAGATGGAAGATGGTACAGAAATGCCTATCGCCTGTGCGATGAGGACTCTGACCGATGCTGAACAAGCTGACTCTCAAATTGAAAAGAGAGACTAGACATAATCTTTGGAGTGAAGCAATTCCATCAATACATTTGTGAATAGCAGCACGGTAGCACAAGTGGATAGCACTGTGCCTTCACAGTGGATTCGATTCCCTGCTGGGTCACTGGGTCTGTGCGGAGTCTGCACGTTCTCCCCGTGTCAGCGTGGGTTTTCTCCAGGTACTCTGGTTTCCTCCCACAGTCCAAAGACATGCAGGATGGGTGGATTGGCCATGCTAAATTGCCTTTCGGTTAGATGGGGTTGCTGGGTTGCGGGGACAGGGTGGAGGTGTGGGCTTGGGTAGGGTGCTCTTTCCAAGAGCTGGTGCAGACCCGATGGGCCGAATGGCCTCCTTCTGCACTGTATGTTCTATGTTCTATAAGTAGTTACGGACCACAAATCCCTGTTAGGCTTAGGTAGGGAGGATAAGGTCATCCCTCCCATAGCTTCAGCTGGGGTCCAATGCTGGCCTCTGTTGTTAGCAGTTTATGAGTATACCTTTCAACAGAAGCCAGACACTAGTGTCAAACTTGGACGTTTAAACCCGATAGTATACCACCTCCACCAGTACGGCAGGAAATTGTTCTTGCTCTACACTTTCACGATATATTGCCCATGTCAGTAAGACAAGTCAAGTTTTGGACCCAGAAGGACCCCATATTATCTCGAGTCAATCACATGGTCCTCTACTATTGCCATTCTAATAACAGGTCTGAGATAAGACGAGCTACGTTGTGACATGGCGTATTATTATGAGGAGCAAGGGTGGTCGTTCCCATTCCCACTAGGAAGTTATTATTAGAAGAGTTACACAGTGCCCATCCTGGAGTGACAACATGAAAATGCTTGCAAGCAACTATGGAATGGATACTAACGTAGACAATCTGGTCAAACTGTGTGACCAATGTGAAATGCAGTAAAACATGCCGTCTGTGGCCCGAATACACCCTTGGGCGTGGCTAGGTTGACCATGAGTGCGACATCACATTGATTTCTGCGGGCCAATTCATGGGCTCCAAGTTGTTGCTCATAATTGATATGTATTCCAAGTGGCTGTACATACACAAAATGAGGTCCACAAACTCATCAGCAACAGCAGAGAAATTACGACAGATATTCATCACTCATGGATTGCCCAAGGTGCTGGTCTCAGATAATGGGACTGCGTTGACTAATGAAGTGTTTCAGCATTTCATGAGAACCAATGACTGAGAGAAGCATCCAAACATTCAAAGACCCCATGAAGAAACAGTCATCAGCCTCTCTGCAAACCAAACTGGCCCATTTCCTGATTTCCTATAGAACAACACCTTACATTACCAGAGGTATTACACCTGCCGAGTTCACCATTATACACTTTGTGAGCAAAATCTCACAATAAACCCTTTACACCATGTTATACAAACTCAACATGTATCACCTCTGATTCTTTCGCTTTGTGGCTACAGCAAAGAACATAACAAAAGAGAAACTGGAGACGAGATCTTGGCCATAAAATAAACTGAAGAAAAATCAACGACGGTTTTGTAAGCCAGGAGAAGGAACCATCGATGTAAGTCCAGGCCCATACAACACCCTGAGTTGGGAGAAATATTGTATACTTCCAAGGTAAAATCATTATTGAGGCAAGTAAAAACAACTCTCAAGTAAATATTTGGATACTGTACAGTTGTAGTGAGGCATTGAGAATCATCCAGTTGATTTCGACAGCCGCCAGTGCAAGTTAAAGGGTTTTCAACAAAAAAGGTTTTGGACAACTGCGACTTACTTCAAATGGAGGATTGAAGTTTTCAGCACATTTACCGCTGTCGTGGTTAGAGCAGAGGAGATTGTGCATGAGGCATTAAAAGCAGCTGAGGAAATGTGAACCTAAGGGGTTGGCGACTTTGCAACCTACTGCCCAGGAATCAATAGCGGGGCGCAGAAACAGCTAGTCTGGTGGTGCGCTGCGAGTTTGTCTGCTTTAGACAGAGAGAAAATAAACAGCAGGCAAGACTGGCTGAAAGCTGAGTAGCACGGATCAGGGAGCTGCTGTCCAAAAATGGCGGGAAGGAAAGGCGCCATGGATGTGTATGATGATGAGGAGGATACATGGAATTCTTATGCGGAAAGGTTTCAGTCATTCCTTAAAAACAATCAGACACCAGCAGACCTGTATACTGCAACCTTTCTCAGCTCAGTTGGGAGGAAAACAATTCACATTACTAGAGAATTTAACATACCCAGCTAAACCTGGAAACAATTCATATGTGGAGTTAATGTCTCCCTTCTGCTATTAATAGCTGAAAGATTCTGCTTTCAACATTGTGCAAAGGACGAAGAGGAAACATTTCACAATTTGTTGTGTCACTGCGAAAGCTAGCAAAGTACTACAAATTTGGCGAGACATTGGACGACACACTTCGCAACCGATTAGTTTGTGGCCTCAGGAATGAATCCATGCAAAGGAATTGTTGACTGAAGGTACATTAACCCCAATATCTCCCCGGATCACCGTCCATATAGAATTTGCACATTCTTCCCCTGTATACATGAGTTTCACCCCCACCCAAAAAGATGTGCAGGGTAGGTAAATTGGCCACGCTAAATTTCCCCTTAATTGGAAAAAAAATTGGATTTTTAAAAATCCCTAATATCTGCTATAAAAATCACAATGACTATGCAACTTTCTACGAGAGAAGCTTTGTTGATTGGAGTTTGAGATAAAGTCCAGGAGATGGAGTCTGTGAGAAGCGGATCCACTAAAAACGTATGATGGCATCACTACAACCAAGTGGGGCATATGGCTGGAGATTGTTGGAGCAAAGAGCACAAATGCAAAAACTGTGGTAAAGTAGGTCACATTGCCAAGGCATTTGGTCATGCCAACCTTCATCAGCCCAAAAGTGTACCTAGAAACAAACAGCAAAGTCTAAAGGGCGTAATACACCAGTTCAGTGTTCCAACAGAAGACTCAGCTTAAGAGGTTTAAGCTTGGTGTTCTAGCAGTGCAAGGAAACCAGCAATGATTTTGTGTCTATCCAAAGTTAAATGGGCACACTATTAAGATGTGGATACGGGCGCTTAAGTATCACTTATACCTGAGTCGATATACTGACAGAAATTGAAGTATCTGCTAATGCAAACATCTGATGTCGTCTTGAGGACATTTACCGAGGAGGTTGTACCATTGAAGAGCTTTACCAAGGTGACTGTGGAAGTTAATGAGCAGAACGTGGAGTTGCCTCTTCGCATTGTTGAAGTAAACTTTCCAGAGTTCTTTGGGGGATCTTGGTTAAGAAAGATTAAGCAAAACTGGACCTATGTGAGCCACTTGTTGATTCCCTGGACAATCTTTGTCTAATTCTCAGAAAGTATGCAAAGGTATTCGAGGAGTCACATGGATCCATGACTGGGGTCAAAGTGAAAATCAGACAGCATGCCTAAGTGTTTGAAAGTGCATAGAGTACCCTATGCTGTTCAATCTAAAGTGGAAGTAGAACTCGAGAGGTTACTGAAGACAGGAGTCATTGAGCCTGCCATTCAATGTCTCAAATGTCTGGCATGGTGGAGCAGGTTCAAAGGGCTGAATGGCCTACTCCTGATCCTATTTTCGATGTTTGTATTTTTCTATATTAGATGGAGGGGGTAGAGAGAGGGAGAGTGAGAAAGGGGTTAGATGGAGGGAAGGATGGAGGGAGAGGGAGTGGGGAAGGGAAAGTGAGGGAGGGAGAGACGGACAAGGAGAGGGAGCATAGAAGTGGGAGAGGGGAGAAGGTCAGAGAGAGAGAGGGGGAGGGAGTGAGGGGGCGAAGAGAGGACAGGAGATAGGGGGAAGGGAAGGGTGAGAGGGGGAAAGAGAAGGGAGGAGGCGGAGAGAAAATAGAGAGGGTACAGGGGAGGAGAGTAGGTGTGCTGAGAAGAGAGAGGGACTCAGGAAGGGGGAGAGGGGAGGGGCTGAAGAAGGAGGAGAGAAGGAGGGGAGGAAGAGGGGATGAGATTATGAAAAGGGAGGCAAAGAGCAAATGATGGGGGTGGTAAGGAGCAGATCATAGAATCATAGAATTTACAGTGCAGAAGGAGGCCATTCAGCCCATCGAGTCAGCATTGGCCCTTGGAAAGAGCACCCTTCCTAAAACCACACCTTCACCCAACCCCCGTTATCCAGTAACCCCACCCTAAACATTTTGGACACTAAGGGCAATTTAGCATGGCCAATCCACCTAACCTGTTTGTAACATAAGATCTTGCTGCACGGTAGCACGGTGGTTAGCATAAATGCTTCACAGCTCCAGGGTCCCAGGTTTGATTCCCGGCTGGGTCACTGTCTGTACGGAGTCTGCACATCCTCCCCGTGTGTGCGTGGGTTTCCTCCGGGTGCTCCGGTTTCCTCCCACAGTCCAAAGATGTGCGGGTTAGGTGGATTGGCCATGCTAAATTGCCCGTAGTGTCCTAAAAAGTAAGGTTAAGGGGGGGGGGGGGGGGGGGGGGGGGGGGGGGTTGTTGGGTTACGGGTATAGGGTGGATACGTGGGTTTGAGTAGGGTGATCATGGCTCGGCACAACATCGAGGGCCGAAGGGCCTGTTCTGTGCTGTACTGTTCTATGTTCTATGTTCTATAACCTGCACATCTTTGGACTATGGGAAGAAACCTGAGCACCCAGAGAAAACCCATGCAGACACAGGGAGAACATGCAAACAGTGACCCAAGCCGGGAATCGAACCTGGGACCCTGGAGCTCTGAAGCAACAGTGCTAACCACTGTGCTACCGTGGACCTGGAGGTAAGGAGGAGAGGGGCCCAGAAGGAAAATTCAGTTCAGACCAGTATTCTTACTTTCCCATTTGCTGATTTTTTTTCCTTCTGGGAGGCAGGGGTAAGAAGAAGAAGGGCGAGTTAGGGGCTGGATAAGTAAGAAGAGAAGGTGGTATGGGAGGAAAGGTTCGGAGACCAGGGTGGGAAGTAAGAGAGCAAGAGGAAGAGAATGTTCAGAGTGAGGGAAGGGGAGAGGGAGCAACTGTGGAGGGAGCGAGGGAGCCGAGGTGGAGTGAGTAGAGAGAGAGGCACAGACGCGAAGGAAGAGTGAGAGAGGCACAGATGCAGGGGAAGAGGGAGAGAAGCACAGATTCAGGGAAAGATGGAGAGAGACACAGATGCTGGGGAAAAGAGAGAGATGCACAGATGCGAAGGAAGAGGGAGAGATTAGATTAGATATTTTTAGATTTAGATTTACCAAGTGTAGCCACCTAAGATGGACACTGGGCTACAAAAATGGAGAACTGCTAAGGCTGCAGGGAGAAAACAGTCTTAGCAAGGACAAGCAGTTTGCAGAAGGCTAATTAGCATTCTGCACGTACAGAAACCAGTTTATGGCCAGGTGCAGGATCTCAGCTAACGGTGTAAATGGCAACAACGATTTGCATAGTAATGAGGTGATCCAGATCTAGGCCCACACAATAGAAACATTTAGATTTGAATGGATACTTTGAGTGGACGCCCAGACAAAACGGCATCATAAGTATCCATCACAAAGCACCATAGAGACCGCCCCACCCATCGAGAAGCGACCCTCAGATTGGGGGGTTTGGAAAATATCGATTGGGAGAAGGCCCAATCGATACCTGGCAGGTGAAAGAGCCCGCCCCAAGGGGCACGGACCTCTAGGACCTACAAAAAGAAGGTCAAGCACATGATTCGGTCTGTTGCTTCCAGACTCCGGCCTAGGCTGTTGCATCCTGACTCCGACCCCAGCCTCCAGATCCTGTCTTTCATCACCGGCCGGTGAGCATCAGCCATCGTTCAGTAAGTGCCAAAACAACGCTCGCTACGTGACCCAGGCATTGCTTATACTCTTGCCGACTATTAGTGAACAGAAGGTGCAGTCCAGAAAGGAACAAAGGCCTTGTCCCCTGACCTTGCTGGTTCCTACTTAGATAAGTATTTAGTCGTTTAATAGTAGAAATAAGTATTAGTCTTTAGCGTATGCATGTGTATTTATTATATTGGTTATAATAAATATCAATCGTTTGAACTTACTAATCGGTGTACAGATTTATTACTTTGAACCTGACCTTGATATACTTGTGAGGTGTCTAAATACGGCACCTGGCGACTCCGAGCAGAATTACATACACAGAGCTGTAGTAGTGTTAAGCTCACGGCCTTTAAACGGAGGCGTGTTAATACACTCCAATAAAACGCGTAATACACTCAAGTAAAATGCGCAACACAAGGTACAGTGTGTTGTGATCTGTATACAGTAGTCCCCCGTTATACCGCGCTCCGCAATACCGCGGTTCGCGATATACCGCGGGGGGGGGGGGGGGGCTTATGGACCCCAACTGTCAGTTGTGTCAATTTCAGCGGCCGGCTCACTTTGATCCGGAGAGAGAAGCTGCTCTCTCACTGAAACAATCAGCCGGCCGCTGAAATTGACTCTGCCCGCTGCTCTCTCCCTCCAATCAGAAACATTAAAACTTAAAAGTTGGATTGGAGGGAGAGAGCAGCGGTCAGTGTCAATTTCAGCGGCCGGCTGATTGTTTCAGTGAGAGAGCAACTTCCCTCTCCGGATCAAAGTGAGCCGGCCGCTGAAATTGGCACTGCCCGCTGCTCTCTCCCTCCAATCCAACTTTTAAGTTTTAATGTTTCTAATTGGAGGGAGAGAGCAGCCGGCAGTGTCAATTTCAGCGGCCAGCTCACTTTGATCCGGAGAGGGAAGCTGCTCTCTCACTGAAACAATTGCCGGCCGCTGAAATTGACACTGCCGGCTGCTCTCTCCCTCCAATCAGAAACATTAAAACTTAAAAGTTGGATTGGAGGGAGAGAGCAGCGGGCAGTGTCAATTTCAGCGGCCGGCTGATTGTTTCAGTGAGAGAGCAGCTTCCCTCTCCGGATCAAAGTGAGCCGGCCGCTGAAATTGACACTGTTTTAATTAGATCCACGATGGGGGTTTTAAATTTATTTAAAAATCTATGCTAGCGCTTCCCATTGTGAGTCTACGGGGGTCTGACCTCTCCCCCCGCCCCCCGTAGACTCTCAATGGGAAGCGCTAGCATAGATTTTTAAATAAATTTAAAACCCCCATCGTGGATATCCGCGGCTCGGATGCAATGCGGGTGGCTGTCTTGGACCCTAACACCCGCGTTATAAAGGGGGACTACTGTATCTGCAGGTATGTAAGGAGTGAACATCTGTATGTAAGTGCTAGTAAACCACTAGATGGCAGCACCAGATACATGTATATAAGCTACACTCAAAGGGGGGTTCTCGCCTCTTCATATCAGGAGTGACTAGTGAACAGAGTGTTAGAGATATAGTTTAGTGAGTAGGTGTGGTTAAACATTATATATACTGAATCTTATTTATCTAATCTTCAGTTATAGTTGTAGAAGAGTGAACAAACTCATAGTTAATTTATAACCATTACTCAATAAACAGTATTTGCTTTATTTGAAGAGTGTTACTGAAGATCAACCATCTGACCGTTCTGGCAGTAAGCAAATGAGTAACAAGATATTACTATACATAATATAACATGGTACTAGGCCTTGGCTTCAAAAAAACTAACTAGATAGATTAGGAAATTCAAGAAAAGAAGAAATTAGTAGCAGCTATTCAACTGGGGCAGCTTCACAGCAATTGGATCCGTCGCAGAAAGAAACACCTCGATGGACCAGGCAAAAGCTCCACGTCAACTCAAGACAACCGGTAATCGCAATTCTAATTGGAAATTGTTTGAGCAACAATTTAAAATTTACCTAGAAGCTACTGATTTAACCACCGCTACTGGTGCTAGGAAGATTGCATTGCTTTTATCAATGGCAGGAAAATGAAATGAAATGAAAATTGCTTATTGTCACGAGTAGGCTTCAATGAAGTTACTGTGAAAAGCCCCTAGTCGCCACATTCCGGCGCCTGCCCGGGGAGGCTGGTACGGGAATCGAACCGTGCTTGGCCTGCTTGGTCTGCTTTAAAAGCCAGCGATTTACCAGCCCCTGGACAGCAGGATAGCAGGACAGCATGTAATTGAAATATATAATTCATTTCTATAATTTGAAGGTCTGGATAAAAGCAAATTCGGCGTAAATTTGATGACCACTGCAAAATTCAAGCAAATGAAATTTTTGAAAGATTCAGATTCAACAAAAGAATGTAGAAAACTGAGGAATCATTTCCGAGCTTTGTCACCGATTTAAAATTACTATCACAATCTTGTAACTATGCAGCACTGCATGATGTGCTAATCCATGATCAAATTGTGTATAGCATAAATGATGAAAATTTAAGAGAGAGATTATTAAGACAGCAAGATCTTATGTTACAAATAGCCATAGAAAAATGTTTAGCCCATGAACAAAATAAAAACCAGTACAATAAATATTAAAACCGTGAAAAAGGCGCGAAGATCCACCACGAGGTTGAGTATTTTAAAATGCTATTGATAAAGAAGCATGTTTCAGACGGCAGCCATCTTGCATGCGCGCACTCGAACCTTGCACATGCGCACTTCATCAGAAAATGTAAGATGGATGAAAACCGGTCTGCGCATGCGTGGAAGTGTTTCGTGCGTCACAACGATGACGTCGTGACGTGTTACTGATGTGAAACCGCCCATTTAAAAAGGAAATGTCCAGCTCAAGGCAAACAATGTTTTCACTCGAAAATACATTTTTCGTGGGAATCATAGAAAGATGTGAGGAACCTAAAGCAACGAAAAGCAATCATCATCAAATCAATACAATTAACACTAGTAATGAATGGAATTCTGTAGTTCAAGTTAACAATTATCCCATAATGTTTAAACTTGACACAGGAGCTTCAGCAAATCTACTGTCAAGACTGGATCTTAGTAAGATTCCAGGAGAACCTGAGATGCTTTCAGCCGCATGTAAACTGAAAAACTACAATGGCAACCAGATCCCTTCAATAGGGACATGCCATCTGAAAGTCACCAACAGACAAATAAAGAAGACACTATGATTTGAGATTGTTACTGATGAAAATCCTCATTGTTAGGCGCACAAGCATGCAAAGACTTGCAGCTTGTACAAAGAATATACACAACAACTCAAGATACACCAAGTATGGATGAAGAAATCCAGCAAATCTTACAACAATACCCTGATGTATTCAGAGGCATGGACACATTACCGTTCCAGTATGAAATTTTACTCAGGAAGGATGCCAAGCCAGTTATTCATCCACCTAGGAGAATAGGCAGGGTCACTGTCTATGCAGAGTCTGCACGTCCTCCCCGTGTGTGCGTGGGTTTCCTCCGGGTGCTCCGGTTTCCTCCCACAGTCCAAAGATGTGCGGGTTAGGTGGATTGGCCATGCTAAATTGCCCGTAGTGTCCTAAAAAGTAAGGTTAAGGGGGGGGTTGTTGGGTTACGGGTATAGGGTGGATACGTGGGTTTGAGTAGGGTGATCATTGCTCGGCACAACATCGAGGGCCGAAGGGCCTGTTCTGTGCTGTACTGTTCTAAAAATTCTAAAAATTACTGCTCCTTTGCGAGAAAGGTTAAAACTAGAACTTGACCGACTTCAATTACAAGGTATTATATCTCGCGTCACACAACTGACTGACTGGGTCAGCATATTGGTTTCCGTAAAAAAAAGTCTTCGCATCTGCATTGATCCTGAAGATCTCAATATGAATATATGAAGGGAACACTATCCCATACCAAAGCGCGAAGAAATCACAAGTGAGATGGCGAATGTTCACATCTTCTCAACGCTCGACAATTCAAAGGGATTTTGGCAAATGCAACTTGATGACTCGAGCAGATTTTTATGTACTTTCAACACTCCCTTTGGAAGATTTTGCTTCAGCCGTATGCCGTTTGGAATAATATCAGCATCTGAGATATTCCACAGGATCATGGAACAAATGACAGAAGGAATTGAAGGTGTGAGGGTGTACGTTGACGACATAATTTGGTCCATGACCAAGGAAGAACACATCAAACGCTTAAGAAAATTATTTGGACGCATCAACGAGTTCAGACTCAAATTGAATCAAGCAAAGTGCACATTAGCACAATCCTCATTGAAATTCCCAGCAGACCATCATTCCTTATCAAGGTGTCAAACCTGATGATACAAAGAGAGCAGCAATTCAAAACATGAAAACTCCAGAAGACAAGAAAGCTGTTCTGAGGTTTCTGGGTTTTGTCAATTTTCTGGGCAAGTTGAGATCAAACCTGTCATCAAGAACCACTGCATTGCAAAATTTAATCAGAAAATCAACTACTTTTGAATGGGCGCGGAGTCATCAGAAGGAGTGGACAGATCTAAAACAACAACTTATGACTGCACCAATACTCCCTTTCTTCGAACTGAAAAGAGAAACTAAAATATCCACTGATGCAAGTCAGGATGGAATTCTCTTACAGCAAGATGAACATTCTGATTGGATTCCTGTTGCTTGAAGAGTTTTGACAGCAACTGAACGCATATACGCACAAATTGAGAAGGAATATCTCAGATTATTGACAGGAATACTCAAATTCGATGACTATGTTTATGGACTTCCAACGTTCACTGTGGAGACGGATCACAGGCCATTGGTCCATATTATTGAAAAAAATCTAAAGGACGTGACACCCAGACTCCAGTGTATAATGATGAAATTACGAAGGTATGATTTTGACTTAATTTATGCACCTGGGAAAGAGCTTACAATTGCAGACACTTTATCACATTCCATTGCAACAGAGAAAACACCAATGGAATTCATAAGAGATATAGAAGCTCAGGCTCAGCTATGCAAGGAGAATTTTCCAGCATCAGATGAAAAACTGCAGTTAATAAGGCAAGAAACGAAGAAGGATTGGTTTGGATTGGATTTGTTTATTGTCACGTGTACCGAGGTACAATGAAAAGTATTTTTCTGTCAGCAGTTCAACAGATCATTAAGTACATGGTAAGAAAAGGGAATAAAAGAAAATCATAATAGGGCAACATAAGATGTACAATGTAACTACATAAGCACTGGCATCGGATGAAGCATACAGGGTGTAGTGTTAATGAGGTCAGTCAATAAGAGGGTAATTTAGGAGTCTGGTGACAGTGGGGAAGAAGCTGTTTTTGAGTCTGTTCGTGCGTGTTCTCAGACTTCTGTATCTCCTGTCCGATTGAAGAAGTTGGAAGAGCGAGTAAGCCGGGTGGGAGGGATCCTTGATTATGCTGCCCGCTTTCCCCAGGCAGCGGGAGGTGTAGATGAAGTCAATGGATGGTGTAGCCACCTGAGTTGGCCACTTCCCAAGTTCAAAATGGAGAAACACAAGGAACGCAGGGAAAATTGGACAATCCCAGAGAAACAAGCAGTTTGCAGACTTTTCCTGTGTATTCTGCCTGCAAATAAAGCAGACAGCACTGAAACCAGCAGCCATGCATATTAATGAGGGATTCCCGGGCACAATAGTAACAATCAAAGGTGATCGAAGTAAAGCTAGACTCCTCGGCGCCAGCAGGAGTCCTAGACAAAAGAAGCAAACGGGCACCCAAGGACCGCCCAGCGATCGGGAAGCAGCCCCAGTATTGGGGAATTCAAACCAATCGATTGGTATGGGATCCAATCGATTGGAAGTAAGCCCGGGGTCCGCCCAAAAGGGCGCGAAGCCCCTGGGGCCTATAAAAGACAGGTCCCAAGTTCAATTTGCTCTCTTAGCCGGCCCTCCCACCAGAACATCTTAGCAGCTCTCGAAGAACCTGACCGTAAGAAGGGGAGGCCTGGCCAACTGCTGCACCATCAAGTAAGTGTCCAGTCAATGCACGCTACGCGATAGATGCTCCTGACGCCTTAGTCCATACCAGCTGGAAGCCTGCAGACTCAGGATCGAGCAAGAGGCCATTGTTCTCTGACCCAGCGGGTTCCCTTATGCAGATAAGTATTGGCCTGTTAGTGGTAGGAATAGCCTAGTCTTTTAGTATTTTATGCATGAGTAGCGATTAACTGTATTAATAAACATGTTTTGATTTGAACCTTACTAATTGGTGTATTGAGTCATTGATCTGAACTTGAATTTGAACCTCGTGGTGGTATCATAAGGATACCTGGCCACTCTAGAGCTAAGTAATAAAACAGAGCCAATTGAGTGTAAAGCGCACTCACCAGAACGAGCAACAATGGGAGGCAGTTTCTTGTGATGAACTGGGAGGTGTTCACGATTCTCCGAAGTTTCTTGCAGTCCTGGGCCGAGCAGTTGCCATACCAGGTATGATGCAGCCCGAGAGGATGCTTTCTATGGTGCATCTGTAAAAGTTGGTAAGGGTTAATGTGGACATGCCAAATTTTCTTAGTTTCCTAAGGAAGTATAGGCGCTGTTGTGCTTTCTTGGTGATAGCGTCGACGTGAGTGGACCAGGACAGATTTTTGGAGATGCGCGCCCCTAGGAATTTGAAACTGCTAACCATCTCCACCTCGGCCCCGTTGATGGTGACAGGGGTGTGTACAGTACTTTGCTTCCTGAAGTCGATGACCAGCTCTTTAGTTTTGCTGACATTGAGGGAGAGATTGTTGTTGTTGCACCACTCCACTAGGCTCTCTCTCTCCCTCCTGTATTCTGAACGCAACTCTTCAGAGGGTAATGCACCATCTACACGCATGGGTGGCCGAAAGGGTGTTGTCCTCAATACAGTAACATACAAACAGGTTTAACAATAGTTAATGGTCTATTCATTTTTTTAATAAATGTTTTTTATCTGGTTTTTGAACAAAGTATATTTACCGTTATGTGCACAGGATAAGAAACATATATATATATTCACATATATAGAAGAGAAGGGCACTTTCCAAAGAAAATAAAATAATAAATAATAAAAAAAATACAATAAAAAATAAAATAGAATAACTGGTAGTGTATTGTGCACCAGCTCAACAGCAGCAACTCTGTACACCAGGCAAAATTATTTACAACACATAAGTAGGCGACTGTTTGTGGGGGGGAGGGGGGGGGGTGGAGACTGGGGAGGTAAATATATATTTGGGTGCTGGGGAACCAATTACAATGGGCAATACTCGAATGGGTTTGGTGTTGTCGCTTGCTTCTCCCGGACGGATCTCACTGCCACCTCGCGCTCACCTCCGCTTCTGCCATTCCTCCGTCTTTCGTCTTTATTCTCCTCATTCCCTGCTCCTGGAGATGCCAAGTTTGTTATTGTATCCTGTGCCTTCCTTCCAGCTCTCATTTCGCTGCCTCCCCCCCACCTCCCTGGTTCTCCTCTCTTGTTCCCTGACTCTTCCCTCTCCCCCTCTCCCCCCCTCCTGTGGTTCCCCTTTCTTTCCTCTTAGGTTTAATTGTCTCCCCCCACCCCACCTCTCCCGGTCTATCCCTCCCTCTCATGCTTTGGCTACTTTCCCCTTGCTATTCTTCCACTTGTTCGTTGGCCACAAACAGCTCCTGGAACAATTACGTGAATGACTCCCACGTTCTGTCGAAGCCATCGTCTGACCCTCGGATGGCGAATTTAATTTTCTCCATTTGGAGAGATTCCGAGAGGTCGGACAGCCAGTCTGCAGCTCTGGGTGGTGCTGCTGGCCGCCAGCCGAACAGGATTCTACGGTGGGCGATCAGGGAGGCAAAGGCAAGGGCGTCTGCCCTCCTCCCCAGGAATAGATCTGGCTGGTCTGAAACCCCGAAGACCGCCACTTTTGGGCATGGCTCCACCCACATCCCCACCACTTTGGACATTGCCTCGATGAAGGCTGTCCAGTGCTCCACAAGTCTGGGGCAAGACCAGAACATGTGGGTGTGGTTGGCCGGGCCTCCTTGGCTCCGTTCACGTCTATCGTCCACCTCCGGGAAGACCCTACTTATTTGGCTTCTTGTTAAGTGGGCTCTATGTACCACTTTTAGCTGCGTCAGGCTGAGCCTTACGCACGTGGAGGTGGAGTTGACCCTATGTAGTGCTTTGTTCTAGAGTCCCCACCCTATCTCAATCCCCAGGTCCTCCTCCCATTTCTTTCTTGTTGCGTCCAGTACGGTATTGGCCCTTTCTCTCAGTCGGTCATCCATGTCACAACAGTTTTCTTTATCTAGAATGCTTGCATCCAGTAGTTCTTCCAGTAGTGTCTGTCGTGGTGGTTGTGGGTACGTCCTTGTCTCCTTTCGTTGGAAGTTTTTGAGCTGTAGATACCTTAGCTCGTTCCCCCTGGCTGGCTGGAATGTCTCTGTCAGTTCTTCCAGTGTTGCGATCCTGCCGTCCATGTGTAGGTCCCTGACTGTCAGTGTCCCCCCGTCCTGCCTCCACCTTTTGAAGGTGGCGTCAGTCAGTGCTGACGTGAACCTATGCTTGTTGCAGATGGGAGCTTTGTCCGACATTTTAGTCAGGCCAAATTGCTGCCATAGTTGGTTCCAGGATTGGAGGTTGGCTATCACCGGGCTGCTGGAGTGTTTTCTGGGTGGGGATGGGAGTGCTGCCGTGGCAAGGGCCCGGAGGGAGGTCCCTATGTAGGAGGCCTCTTCTGCACATACCCACTCGGCTTCTGGCTCCTTGATCCATCCCCTTATTCGCTCGGCCGTTGCCGCCCAGTGGTAGAATTGTAGGTTTGGGTGGGCTAGCCCCCCGCTGGATTTTGTTTTTTGTTGGACCTTCTTTGAGATCCTAGCATTCTTCCCCCCCCCCCCCATACGAACACCATGATTAGTTTGTCCAGCACTTTGAAAAAGGCCTTGGGGATGTAGATCGGAATGGATTTAAGCAGGAAGAGGTACCTGGGCAGTACGTTCATTTTGATCATCTGGACTCTCTCTCCCCGCGAGGGAGCGTGGGAGTGTGTTCCATCTTTGCAGGTCCTTTTTTACTTCCTCTGTCAGACTGGTGAAGTTCCACTTGTGGGTCCCTTTTCCAATCCTGGGCTATTTGGATCCCCAGGTAGGGGAATTTGTGAATTTGTGTTGGGCTTGTTTAAACTGCAGTCCCGTTAGTGCTGCCCCCTCCCCCTACTTGTGGGTGTACTGGGAAGATCTCGCTTTTGCTCATGTTGAGTTAGTAGCCCGAGAAGGCGCCAAGCTCTTTCATGAGCGCAATGATTCCGTCCATGGGTCCAAAGTGTAGAGGAGCAGGTCATCTGCATGGAGTGAGACTCTATACTTTCTGCCTCCCCTTCGGATCCCCCTCCAGCTTTTTGCTGCTCTGAGCGCGATTGCTAGCGGTTTGATCACTAGAGCAAACAGCAGCAGGGACAGTGGGCATCCTTGTCTGGTGCCCCTGTGCAGCTGGAAGTATCGGGAGTTGGTATTGTTGTTCCGTACGCTCGCCATGGGAACGTTGTATAGGAGTTTTACCCAGGAGGTGAACCCTGTTCCAAGCCCGAACCGCTCCAGTACCTCTATGAGGTATTTCCATTCGATTCTGTCGAAGGCCCTTTCAGCATCTAGGGAGACAAACACCTCTGGTGTTCTCTCCCCGGAGGGGGTCATTATCACGTTCAGCAGGCGCCTGATGTTCGAGGTAAGCTGTCTCCATTTGACAAAGTCCATCAATGTCCTCTGCGACAACCTCAGGTACACAGTCTTCTAACCTTTTGGCTAGGATTTTGGCCAGTATTTTGGCATCTGCGTTCAGCAGTGAGATGGGTCTGTATGACCCACATTCCGTTGGGTCTTTGTCTTTCTTAGGTATCAGCGAGATTGAGGCCTGAGCTAGCATGGGTGGCAGTGTGCCCCTGGCTAGCGAGTCTGTGAATATCTCCCGCAGGTGTGGGGCCAGTGCTGTCGCAAATGTTTTGAAGAAGTCCGCCAGGAACCCGTCTGGTCCCGGCTCCTTCCCCGCCTGCATGGAGCTGCTGCCTAGCCGCCCTTTCCTCCCTATCTCTTTGCGCTTTGAAAGCGATGATTTCCCCTCTTAGTATGGCCTTTAGCGCTTCCGAGGACGTGGAGGGTGAGACCTCCCAGTTTTGGTTGTTCTCCTTGTACTCTGCTATGGCCCGCGATATCCTTTCGTTGAAGGCCTTGTCAGCTAGTAGGGCAACGTCCAACCTCCATGTGGGGCGTTGGGCCCTGCCTGTCTCCAGCCTCACATCCATGTAGTGTGGACGGTGGTCTGATATCACAATTGCGGATTAGGATTGGTAGATTTGTCCCAGCCAGCCCTTTCTTACCCACAGATGGTCCTGCTCTCTCAGGTGTGTCTCTTGGAGGAAGATTATGTCGGCCCTCATATTTCTGAGATGGGTGAGGACTCTGGATCTCTTCACTGGGCTGTTGAGTCCCCTTACGTTCCAGGTGACTATCCTGGTGGGGGGCTTCTGCCCCCTCGCTCCTGTGGGATTCACCATACTTACTTGGTGGATTCGCCCCTGCCCTCCGGGGTTTCCCTTTGTTAGGGGGCCATCCAGGATGGCCGCTGTCACTGCACTCTCCATGCGGTCGGAGCTGATGGGAGCGGTGGACCCCTGGAGGTTCGCCCACCCAGGGGAGAAAGAATTCTACTTCTTTTCCCCCAGTACACAACGTCTACACCAGAATTGACTTATTTGTGGTGGGGAAAACGCGTCCCTGCGCTCCAGTGTTTCCCTTTTTCCCGGGGGCACCCGACATGGTCGGCCACTGTGTGTCTGCCACACAGGTACTCCCCTGCACTCTGGGGTCTCCCTTCGCCCAGAGACTGTACTGGGTGGGTGATTGCAGCGATTCCTTGTTTTGAGCCCTTGATTGTGGCACTTTGTAGCCATATTCCTTTTCTAGCCTTGATTGTCCCTCCTTCCCTGTGTACCCCCTCCTTGGTCTCTCCCTCCCTGTGTCCCCCGCCCCAGTCTCTCCCTTTCCCCTGCTCTCCCGTATACCCCTCCTTTGTCCCTCTTTCTCCTGTTCCTATCCCCGTTTGCACTCCCGCCTCTGTCGAGTGGTTCCCCCCATCCCCTGCCTGGCGCCTTCCCCCCTGTTGGGGGTGTGCTGCGGCCCTGCTTTGTTGCGTGCCCCCGGCGCTAGCTTTCCTGCTAGTGCGGTGGCACCCCTCTAGGGAGTTACTGTCTCACTTCTCCCCTGCCCGGCCTCTGCGGTTTTCTGCCCACTCTTCCCCCATCCTACCATGCACTCCTCTTGCTTGCTCTCCCTTCTCCGCTACTCTCGTTCCCTCGTGCTGGGGCCTTGTCTCCCACCTGGAACGGTCCCTCAGGCAGTGGTTTGCTCTTTGTTCAGGGTGCGCTCGCCGTGGTGGGGGCGGTGGGACCTGGTGTTGCCTCACCCGTCCCCTCCTCGCCATCAGCGTGTTGTTGCCCCTTGCCAGGGGCCTCTTATTTCTACCCTAGCTGCTGGTTTTCCAGCCCGCGTTCCGCGACAAACTTGTTTGCTTCAGCGGAGGCTGTCAAGAAGTATTCTCTTTCTTGATATGTGACCCTGAGTTTCGCTGGGTACAGTTTACCAAAACGCACGTTGTTCTTGTGAAGAGCTGCTTTCGCTCTATTAAATTCGGCCCATCTCCTGGCTACGTCTGCCCCAGTGTCCTCGTAAACTCTAATGGAATGTCCTTCCCATTTGCAGGTTCTGTTTTTCCTGGCCCAGCGCAGGATTGTTTCCCTGTCTTGGTACCGGTGCAGTTTAGCTATGATGGAACCATCAATTCTACGGACACGTGCTTGTAGGATTAGAATAGCGGTTTTAATATACTGACAACAGAGCCAGCCTGTCGCCGTTGAACTTTCGATGAACTGGTCGGCTGGCTCTGTGGCACGGATCTTTATACAGCAGCTCCAGGGGGAGGAGTTCTGGGCGGAGCCAAGGGGGGAGCCCAGTACAAACTCTCGAGTACTCCAAGAGCTACTTCCCTTGGTGGTCAGGTAGTGCAACTGCACTTACAATATCGGTATGTATATACAATGGGAACAGAGTGACATTGGTAACTTATAATGCCGTACGAATCTCATTCACCACAAGCTATAACTGCTCTTGAGTGATCCCCTGCCTTGGGCTTCGGGCACAGCGACCGGTGTATTCTGTCCATTTCTGGTGGGTTGGGAAAGGTGTTCCTCCCCACTAAGTTGCCCAGCATCTCGTCCACGTATGTCGTGGGGTTTCTAACCTCGACCCCCTCTGGTAGGCCCACTATTCTGACATTTTGCCTTCTCGAGCGGTTTTCCTGGTCGTCCACTCTGCCCTTCAGGCTCCCCTGTGTTGTGCCAAGTCTCACCGCCTCCCTCTCCAGGGCCGTGATCCAAAGAACAAAAAAACAAAGAAAATTACAGCACAGGAACAGGCCCTTCATCCCTCCCTGCCTGCGCCGATTCAGATCCTTTATCTAAACCAGTCGCCTATTTTCCAAGGATCTACTTCCCTCTGTTCCCCGCCCGTTCACATATCTGTCTAGATGCATCTTAAATGATGCTATCATGCCCGCCTCTACCACCTCCGCTGGCAAAGCGTTCCAGGCACCCACCACCCTCTGCATAACAAAACTTTCCACACACATCTCCCTTAAACTTTCCCCCTCTCACCTTAAAATCGTGACCCCTTGTAATTGACACCCCCGCTCTTGGAAAAAGCTTGTTGCTACCCACCCTGTCCATACCTCTCATAATTTTGTAGAGTTTGATCCGGTCGCTCATGTCAGTCGCTGCTTTCTCCAGCTCCTTAGGCATCCAGTTTCTCCTCTTTGGCTTCCAGTTTCTCTTCTGCTCTGCCCAGGGCATGCTGCACCTCCGTCAGGGCCTTGGCCATTGCTGCCTGCACTGCGGCCTCTATGTCTGCCCTAGCTTCTGTCTTGTCTACCTGCTGATGTTCCCTCAGCGCCTCGGCAAAGGCTTCCTCCCATTTCCAGTTCCCCCCTGGCCCAGAGGGAGAATGCACCTGTCTGCCCAGTTCTTTTTGATGCGGCAAAACTTCTGTTCTGCCACTTCATGCGCAGGTTAGCTCGTCTGAACTGGCTCGCCCATTGCCCCGTCTGCCTTTGGTGCCCCTTCTCCCTCTGCTTTGGCTCCCTTCTGGCATTTTTTTTTCCCCCTTTCCTTTCTTTTTTTTTCTTTTTTTCCTTTTACCCCCCTTTCTTTCCCCCCCCTTTATTTTTTTTTGTTTCTTCCCTTTTTCTTTTCCCCTTCCTTCTCTCCTTTACCACTTTATTTTTCCTCTTTTATGGAATTCCTTTCCGGTGAGATAAAAAAGTGAAAAAAGAATCCCCCCCCCCCCCCCCGGACTCTCTTTAAAAGTTTTCTTTTCAAAGTTTTGTTTTTGTTATTTTTTCCTTCCTTTTCCCTCACTCACCCAGGGTCGAGAGAGAGAGAGAGGTTTCTGGTCGGGAGTCTGATGTACCATCAATTGTACGCAAGGTGAGTGATTTACCAAAGTCCGGCTTTAATAGACTAGAACACAGCTCTGCGATCGTCTACAGTGGAAAGGACGATCGTCAGGCGTCTGACCATTTATACCTCGTTAATAGAGGCGTGGTTAACTCAGCCTCTCGGCCAATCGGTCGAGAAGCACATGACCAACCAGGGCCAATGGTAAGCCGACGTTCTGGCCCAATGGCAGACAGGTATGCAGATCATATCACCACAGAGTCCCTCTTTGTTCCTGTCTCGTGGTGGACGCTGCCGGGATAGGGGGTTGGGGGTGGGGGGGGGGGGGGTTTGGTGGTAGGCCCCGCTGCTTGGTCCGGGCTGCCGCTCGGTGCATCCCGCACTCTCCTGCTGAGGGGTGGGGGAGGGGGGTTGTCTGTCGCTCCTCCGTTCCTTCCTTCCTGCAGGTTCGGCCCCTGCTTCGGTCCGGGTGCCGGATAGCTCTGCTCCCGAGGGCCCAGTTCTCTTGCTTCCATTTTCACGGGACTTAATTTTTTTTTGACGAAACCCCGCTGGGAAACTCCCTGAAATAGCCTCAGTTTCGTGTATCTGCGGGAGCCTCTTTGCTGTGGCCGCTCAGCTCACAAACGCCACCAGAAGTCCTGACTGAATGGTCTATTGTTAACAGAGCACAAAATTGTCATATTACAAAGTTTTCGATCCAAAACTTTATAGAAAATTCACGAGGGATACCTCGATACCGACAAATATAAAAGAAGAGCAAGACTGGCAGTCTACTGGCCAGAGATAAACGGGATAAACAGGGACATCACTGACATGATAATAACCTGCGAACCTGTCAAAGACACCAACTTGCACAATGCAAGAAGACCCTTCAACAGGATGAACTGATCACATCTCCATGGACGTAAGTAGGGATCGACCTCTTCCACGCAACTGGTTGTGACTACGTTCTAACAATGGATTATTATTCGAACTACCCAGATGTTATGAAACTTCCAAACCTAACATCAAATTCAGTAATCAAAGCACTTAAAGAAACATTCTCAAGACATGGGACGGGATTCTCTCACCCCGGGGCCGGGCCGGAGAATCGGCGCGACCAGCGCGAATTGCGCCACGCCGCCCCGATGCCGGGACACGATTCTCCGCAGAGCGGAGAATCAGCGCCATTGGCACCAGCGCGGCCGATGCGTCGCTGGCCGGGGGCCGCTCTATGGGGTGGCCCCAGCGATTCTCCGCCCGGGATGGGCCGAGCGGCCGTACCCAAAAACACGAGTCCTGCCGCCGCCGTTCTAACCTGGTCCTACACGGCGGCACCTCGGCATGGAAGGGTCCAGGGGCAGCCTGTGGGGAGGGAGGGGGAGGGGGGGTCCGACCCGGGGGCGGGGTGGGGGGGGGGGAGGCTCCGCTGTGGCCTGGCCTACGATCGGGGCCCACCGATTGGCGGGCCGGCCTCTCGGGCTGGTGGCCTCCTTTGTTCCACGCCAGCCCCTGTAGCCCTACGCCATGTTGAATCGGGGCCGGTGCGGAGAAGGGAGACACCACTCATGCGTGGAAATCACGCCAGTCCCACCGTGCATGTGTGGACCCGTGGCGCCCATCTGATTCCAGGATCGGCCGCTGGAGCGGCATGGGTCACTCCAGTGCTGTGTTGGTCCCCTGTAGGGGCCAGAATTGCTGAGCCTGAGGCCATGTTGATGCCGCCGGGAAACACAACTGTGTTTATGATGGCGTCAACACTTAGCCTCGGGATCAGAGAATCCTGCCCAGGATATTCCGGAAACAGTAATGTTGGACAATGGTCCATGTTTTGCAAGTTGGGAATGGTCCGACCTCTTGAGCAGATATAACTTGGGCTGGTTTAGCTCACTGAGCTAAATCGCTGGCTTTTAAAGCGGACCAAGCAGGCCAGCAGCACGGTTCGATTCCCGTACCAGCCTCCCTGGACAGGCACCGGAATGTGGCGACTAGGGGCTTTTCACAGTAACTTCATTGAAGCCTACTCGTGACAATAAGCGATTTTCATTTTCAACTTCAGACATGTGACATCCAGTCCTCACTTCTCTCAATCCAATGGCAAGATAGAGAAGGGTGTTCACATAATCAAACAGTTGATAAGTAAAGCAAATGATTCACTGTCAGACATTCTCCAGCTTTATTGTCATACAGAGCAACTCCTCTATCTTCAGGACTCTCGCCAGCTCAGATGTTATTCAATAGAGATCTCAGGACAACCTTACCAGCAATCAGATTCCAGAATCCGGATCATCTACCTGTTCTAAAGAAAATCAATGAACAACATTCAAAACAAAGATTGTACTATGACCAATATACAGTTCAATTAGAGCCATAGAAAAAGGATGACCTTGTCAGAATCAAGAATCCAGAAGGAGGACGGGCTGCTCCAGCTACTATCATTATGTAATAGTCCTTCAGTAGTACTGATCGAAGAACCATTTTTGGTTTAATTCTTTAGCTCTTTTAACGCTGACAAATTGGTAAGATTAGCCCTTGCTTCCGTGTCGAGCTTGCATTTGATTAGAGTGCCATTCAGAAAAGCACCCTTTCACTGCCACCCTCTGTCTTCTATGACTGAGCAAGTTCTGAATCCACCTTGCCAGCTCACCTCTGATCCTGTGTGACTTCACCTTTTGTACCAGACTGCTATGAGGGACCTTGTCAAAGCCTTTACTGAAGTCCGTGTCGACAACATCCACTACCCTTGCTGCATCAATTATCTTCATCACTTCCTCAAAAAACTTCCTTCACAAAACCATGCTGCCTCTCACTCATAAGTCCATTTGTTTCCAAATGGAACTAAATGCTGTCCCGAACAATCCTCTCAAGTAATTTCCCTATCACTGACTTGCATAGCTGTCTATTTCTTTACCATGCCACATACCCCTATCCTTGGCACAGTATCCTTTTCCCCAGAGTAGGTGAGGGCATTATTTCCTTGAATTCCCAAGTGCTTTCAATTACCAATGATCACATCTGAACAAAATGGATTGTTTTCACAACCCTGATAAGCAGCAATGGCTTCTGAGTATTTTTGAGTACTTTCAAGTGGTCATTATAAAGGAAACTTTTCTCATGTGAATGAATACCCGTTCCAAGTTACACTATCTGAAGTCAGATCAGCATTTATTACTTTCAAACTTTTATAAACGCTGAAGAATGCCAGAATGTTTCTGGTCAGATTGAGATTCTGTGGCAGCAACTATTTGAGGGTTAGTGGGAAAGCCATTGTGATGATATGAGGAAAAAAGTGGCAGTGGAACCAGGTAAAGGTACTACCCCTGAGGTAAACCGTAAAGACAAGATGGTGGAGGAGGATGAAGTGGCTCACTTTGCTGAATATTATGGAGAAAATAAGAAGGCATAATGCATCACTGATTCCAATCGTAGAACGACCGTTATTGACTTAATCTAGGATGATCCCAGTAATGAGGATGGGACAGAATCTGGACAGAAGAGTCAAACCAGGAGCATTGAGCGAAATGAGTTCAAGAGTTCAGTGGTGGAAATAAACTCCAGAGCTTTAGAGAAGTGTGGTTATATATCGGATGGCAGTTGGAGAGATTGATGAAAATGAAATGAAATGAAAATCGCTTATTGTCACGAGTAGGCCTCAATTAAGTTACTGTGAAAAGCTCCTAGTCGCCACATTCCAGCACCTGTTCGGGGAGGCTGGTACGGGAATTGAACCGTACGGCTGGCCTGCCTTGGTCGGCTTTAAAAGCCACCGATTTAGCCCAGTGTACTAAACCAGCCCCTGTTTGTTTAATTTAATTTAAATGGGGGTTTTGATGGAAAGGAATGGGAGGGAACTGAAGAAGGAATTGCAGGAGACTTGTGTATCATATATTTACCTTACCATTGTCACTAATTTAACCAAACTCTGCTTACAAAGTAAATTTCTCACAGGCCTTTCACCTTTATTATGTTTAAAAATATTAAGCAAATTGGACGAGTGCCAATGGATAGTCTGGCCAGTCCCTGTAGCTTCCATTTAGTCTATTTTACTCTCTGTTTTTCTTTCTTTTATAATGATCCAATATAATTAAAATAATCTTCTTTCTCTACCTCAAATAGGCTAATGATGATTGAGAACCAACAAAATCAATACTGAAATATTATATGGCATTCTTCACACTGAAATGTGTTTTTCAACCAATTCTTTATTTAGCACTCAAGTTACTTGATACTATCACAAATCTTAAAGCACATAGGGTTAATTAGTACTGAGTGCTTACAGGCCTTACTAACAGGCAAATGTGAAAAAAACTAACACCAGAGGAAAATTAAACAGCTTGGAATAAGATGAAATTGTTTTGCCTGTCAAGATTTCCTTCCACAAGCAATGTTTGGTTCCTTCCTCAAGCAATGTTTCGTTCCCTCCACCTTGAACTCTACCCAGCTCATCCAATTGTTCAAGGAAGAGGTAAAGGAAAGGCTTCCTTTGTCTGCTAAATCAAATTAAACAAAATTTCTCCCTATCTCTGTAACCTCTTCCAGTCTGACAACCTTCCGAGAGATCTGTACTCCACCAATTCTGGTCTCTTGCACATCCTTGAGTGTAATTTCTTCACCATTTGTGGCTGTACGTTAGCTGTCTGGACCCTTAAATTCTGGAATTCCCTCCCTACACCTCTCTGATTCTCTATCTCAATCTTTTTATTTAAGTTGTTACTTAAAACATACCTCTTCAACCATGCTGCTAGTCTTCTCTCCTGCCTATGTGGCTCGGTCTCAAAGTTTGTCTGATAACACTCCAGTGAAGTAACTTGGGCCATTTTTACTATTTAGTCACAATGACGGCAAAACTGTCAGCATTTGTCATCATTACACCTCTGTGGGTGGCAGGGCAGCACAGTCGTTATCATAGTTACTTCACAGCTCCAGGGTCCCAGGTTCAATTCCCAACTTGGGTCACTATCTGTGCGAAGTCTGCATGTTCTCCCTGTGTCAGCGTGGGTTTCCGCCGGGTGCTCCGGTTTCCTTCCACAGTCCAAAAATGAGCAGGTTAGGTGGACTGGCCATGTTAAATTACCATTAGTGTCCAAAAAAGTTAGGTGGGTTACTGGGCGGAAGTGTAGGCTTAGATTGGGTGCTCTTTCCAAGGGCCGGTGCAGACTCGATGAACCGAATGGCCTACTTCTGCACTGTAAATTCTTTATTCTATGACCTATGATTCTATGATCTATGAAACTGATTGCAAACTCTGGAGTCCTCACATGCACAGTTCAATATGGAAATCCAGTTGGTGCGACCAGGAATTCTGCACTTCTTCAAAGGGTGTACTGCTGAAATTTCTGATAAGACCTTTTCACATTGTCCAAAATCACTGAAAAATTATGCCTCGCTAAGCGGGTGTATTTGGGGTTTTAATGGCATACTAAGTATTGCTAAAGCTAAGGAACTGCTCTGGATCTGGATTGCCAATTTCATATTTGTGTAATTTTTTGCATTTTAGATAAAACGTCTACATTTTTTAAATATGCTGCTTATGCTGTTTAGCCACATCACTGCTGTTGGGTGCCTGACGATCCCCTTGGCTCGGTGTCTGATTCAAACCATTTTCGTGGACGGTGAATTCTATTCCATGGAGTTGGCTAGATCATAGTCGGCAGCTGTATATGTGATCAACAGCTAGTATCATTGCACTCCTTCCTGCTGACCACTAAATTCAGGCCTAGTTGGTGTTTTACCTATCACTGAATTTATTATTGACTTCTTGCCTTTCTGTGCTTGAAACATAGATAGTTCAAACTGCAATTTGCATGGGATTAAGCAAATCATATACCCTTATAATAGAAACTTACAAGAGCACTTTCTTGAGGTAAATTGTAGAACCCTGAAGAACTGAATATTGGCAACACAAATCCTTTCAACATGTACCACTTTGGGTTTCTTGATCCAATATGCATGACCTCATCTTATTTACACTGAAACCCAATCTGCTGCCTAAGTGCATAATTAATGCGGTTCCCTTTGAATCTTTCTCATATTCAGCATCTGAAAGCATAACTTCAAGCCATCAGCAAATATTTTAATATGAAAAGACATTCTTTCCTGCAGATAAAGGGGCTGGTTTAGCACACTGGGCTAAATTGCTGACTTTTAAAGCAGACCAAGCAGGCCAGCAGCACGGTTCAATTCCCGTACCAGCCTCCCCGGACATGCGCCAAAATGTGGCAACTAGGGGCTTTTCACAGTAACTTCATTTGAAGCCTACTCGTGACAATAAGCGATTTTCATTTCATAAAGAAAATGAACAGAAGCTGCAGTAAATAATCCTGTGGAACCCAAGCAGTCAGTGCCAAAGCCCAGCCCTGGTATGCTGGCCAACATTCATTTCACAGCCATCAGCAAAAAACAGATTAACTGATTATTAGTTTAATTTCCTGTGCCCATGATGTTTACCTGCATAACAATGATTGTACTTGAAAAAATAATTCTGTAGCAGCCTTATATATGTGATATGGTGTTATATAAGTCCAAGTTGTTTGTTTCCGGAGATCTGCTTTTCATCCAAGTACCTCATTTGTCAGTGATTGCATTCTGTTCTGCAGTATTTATAAAGCTCCTGTAGAATCCCACAGAATCCCTACAGTGCAGAAGGAGGACATTCGGCCCATCGAGTCTCCACCAACCCTACCTAGACCAGCCACCCACCTCTATCCCCATAACCCCACATATCCTGCACATCCCTGGACACTAAGGGGTAATTTATGTCATCGCTAATCCACCTAACCTTCACATCTTCGGAACTGGAAGTTTAAAAGATGCCTCTTAGAAACCACATTGATTCTAACCTCAGAACATAAGTTATTGGCCTCTTCAAACAACTCAAGATGAGGCACAACCATGTCTGTCAGTTTGTGCTGACCATTCTATATAGCAGGGGCATCCTTGGCAGCATGGTAGCATAATGGCTAGCACAATGGTTTCACAGCACCAGTGTCCCAGGTTCGATTCCTGGCTAGGATCAGTGCCTGTGCGGAGTCTGCATGGGTTTCCTCTGGCTGCTCCGGTTTCCTCCCATAAGTCCCGAAAGACAAGCTATTAGGTAATTTGGACATTCTGAATTCTCCCCCTGTGCACCCGAACAGGCACCGGAATGTGGCGACGAGGGGGCTTTTCACAGTAACTTCATTGCAGTGTTAATGTAAGCCTACTTGTGACAATAAAGATTATTAAATACCTTTTTTATTCAGTAAACATGTCAATACTTCACAGGTATATGTTATTTACTTTATTTATTTATTCATGGGTTGTAAACCTTGCTGGTTAGGACAGCATTTATTGCCCATATCTAATTGTCCTGGAGAAAGTGGTGATGAACCACCTTCTTGAACCACTGTAGTCCATGTGATGTAGGTACGTACACCCACAGTGCTCTTAGGGATGCTAAGTTGTTTCAGTTCATCTTGTAGATGGTACACACTGCTGGCATTGCATTGGTGGTGGAGGGGTTGAATGTTTAAGTTTGTGGATGAGGTGCTGATCAAATGGGCTGCTTTATCCTTGATTTTGTTGAGCTTCTTGAGTGTTGTTGGAGTTACACTCATCCAGGCAAGTGGAGAGCATTTGATTACACTCCTGACTTGTGGCAAGGAGATGGTGGACACGATCTGGGATCAAGAGGTGTGTCAATCACTGCAGAATTCCCAGCTCATGACCTGCTTTTGTAGACGCAGTATTTATGCGACTGGTTCAGTTCAGTTTCCGGTCAATGGCAACATTCGGGATGTTGATAGTAATGATTTAGTGATGGGCATGCCGTTGAATATTAAGGGTAGATGTTGAGATGATTTCTTAGTTAAGATGGTCATTGTGTCACTTGAATGTTACTTGCCACTTAACAAGTCCAAGCCTGACTGTTGTGCAGTTCTTGTTGCATACGGTCATGGACTGCTTCAGTATCTGAAAAGTCACAAATGGTGCCGCGTTTTGTGCGATCATCGGCAAACATTCCCAATTATCCCACTTCTCACTGTATGATGGAGAGAAGGGATTGATGAAAAAGATGAAGATGATTGAACCTCAGACACTATGCTGGGGAACGCATCCAACATGTCCTGGGACTGAGATGATTAACTTCCAAAAACAGCAACCATCTACTTTTGTGCTAAGCATGACTTCCGACCCCAGTGGAGAGTTTTCCTCCATTAGCATTGACTTTCATTTTGCTGGATCTCCTTAATGCCAAACTTGGTGAAATACTGCCTTGACGTCAAGGGCTGTCATTCCCAACTCACCTCTTGAGTTCATCTCTTTTATCCATGTTTGGATCAAGACTGTAATGAGGTCAGGTGCTGAGTGACCCTGGTGGAACCCAAACTAAGAGAGCGATCTATCAGCCATTCACGCCAGCGGGATATTCCAGTCCCACGCCGGCACACGGGTTTCCCGGCGACAAGGGGTGCAATGACTGGGAAATCCCATTGACAATGGCGGGATTGGCCAGCCGCCCCTGCCACCAAAAAACACGTGGCGGGTTGGTCACTAAATCCTGACATAATTCTCGGTGAATAAGTCACTTTATAGCACTATCGACAATCTTTTCATCATTTTGCTGATGATCGAGAATAGACTGATGGGCTGGTAATTGGCTGGGTTGGATTTGTCTGCTTTTTATGGATACAACATACATTTTGTTTTATAAATTTAGAGTGCTCAATTTTTTTTTCCACTTGAAGGCATTTTATCGTTGCCAATTGACCTACACCTCACATCTTTTTGGGTTGTGGGTGTGAGACCCACGCAGACATGGGGGAAAATGTGCAAACTCCACAGGGACAGTGTCCCGGGGCCTGGATCGAACCCAGGGCCGGGATCGAACCGGGTCCTTGGCGCTGCGAGACCGCTGTGCTAACCACTACGCCACTGTGCTGCCCCTATGGATAGAACATACATGGCCAGTTTTATATATTGCTGGTAGATTCCAACATTGTAGCTACACTGACACAGATTGTCTATGGGTGTAGTTAGCTCAAGAGCATAATTTTTCAGTACTATTTCTGGAAGGCAGGAGAATGGGGATGAGAAGATATTAGCCCTGATTGAATTGCGGAGCAAACTCGATGGGCCGATTGGACCTAATTCTACTCCTAGGTCTTATGGTCTTATGGAATGCTATCACATCCCAAAGTCTTTGCAGTGTTCAGTGCCTTCATCTGTTTCTTGATATCACATGGAGTGTATAGAACTGGCTGACGACTGGCATTAATGAGGCTGGAGACCTCAGGAGGAGGCCCGGCTCGATCATTTAGTTGACACTTCTGGCTGAAGGTAGTTGCAAATGTAATTTTTTGATATCAGGACAATATTTAATTGGTATTGTGCAGCCTGCAGCTACAAGGAAAAATGTTTTTATAAGTTGTGAGTCTGCCATCCTGAAATCGCAGGTAAAAACTACACTAAAAATAAATGTAGATTGACAATGTATTTAAACCAACCTAGACCTGATTTCCCAACTTGCAGTTTCTGCGAGTATAGTTGTCAACTGGGAGGGTGGAGTGTTCCGGCCTTGACCATAATGATGCTTGCCGCTGGAGGGTCTAGAAAATCCCAGCTGGACAGTGGGATTGTAGGATCATTTCTTTAGCACTTCTATTAATAGAATTCCTAAAAATATAACCATAATCTTGAAATAAATGAGAGTGATTGCTCCTCCACAAGCTGTATAAAAAGTATTGAACGTGTGAAGTTCCTGTGTTGACTATTTACAGACTAAAATCATTAAAACTTGGATTTGTTCATTCCACTCTAAGTAACTTTTAACAGCTTGATAAGTTTTAATTGTTTAAAAACAGCTCCTCTGGCACTGAAAAACAACTTTTGCAACTGTGGAGACTCATTTCTTCAGATTTTAAGTATTACTGGAGATTTTTAAAAACGGTAAATAATATTTTTTTCCCTGATGTGTCTTTTTTCTCCCCATTTTAATCCGATCCTTCCAAACCTTCGACCAATACCGTCTAGAAGGACAAGAGCAGCAGACACCTCGGAGTCCCACCACCTGGAGGCTCCCCTCCAAGTCACTCACCACCCCAACTTGGAAATATATTGCCGCTCCTTCACTGTTGCTGGGTCAAATGCCTGGAACTCCCTCCATAACAGCACTGTGGGTGTGCCTACAGCTCAAAGACTGCAGCAGTTCAAGAAGGCAGGTCACCACCACGTTCTGATAGGTGATTAGGGATGGGCAATAAATGCTGGTCTAACCAGCGACACCCACATCACGTAAATTAATTTTAAAACTTTGACATTGAATTCATTCTTTTTTTTTAAATTTAGAATACCCAATTCATTTTTTTCCAATTAAGGGACAATTTAGTGTGGCCAATCCACCTACCCTGTACATAATTTTGGGCTGTGGGGGGGGCGGAACCCACGCAAACACGGGGAGAATATGCAAACTCCACACGGACAGTGACCCAGAGCCGGGATCTAACCTGGGACCCCGGCACCGTGAGGCTGCAGTGCTAACCACTGTGCCACTGTGCTGTCCTGAATTCATTATTCTAATGTCCTGGCCCAGGCTCTCTGCTGCTTATTAATGATTCTTCTTACTAACCAGTTAAGAAGGTATAACATTACTTGCCATTTTTGAACAGGACTAAGTTGTCCATTAGAGGATTGTTTGGAACTCTGGCTTACAGCAACTTGCAACAAGTTATAGAAAAAAATGGGGAAGGGAAAAGCTAATGAATGCCATGTGGCACTCACTCGTCCTCTCATCAATTGAGTTTCGGTATAGTTCCTGTTCATGCAAGTTGTAGAGCTAAAAGAGCTAGATCCAGAATTTGTTCACATGTACATTTGTATGATCAATGTGAAAAATTAATTTACTGCTGCTGACAATGTTAATTCTCCACCATATTTCCTAAAGGAGTATCTAACACTTTACAACCAAGACATTGCATTTGGGAGAAATCTTATAATCATCCATGTTACTTTATGAGAAACTTCTTCCATATTTTATGTTGGTTGTTACATGCTTTTCATGATGACTGATTCATTAATATTGTCAAGTAAGCTGAATGTTTAGTAATCTTCTTTCACCGAAAAATAAATCTTCTTTTATTTTGGATAATTCTTTGTGGATAATTATTTGATAGAAACGTTTTGGTTTTTCATTTTCTTTTTTATCTGCTCCCCTTCTCAGTCCGATCATGTAGTCAGACACTTCCTAGATGAATGAAGGGAAACATGTTTGATTAATAGCTTCTACAAATTCTGTGTCATAACTGGGAATCAGGAAGTGTGTGAAAGTTACTTGAAATGATTGGGCTAACATATTGTTGTGTTCCATTTCTGGTGGCCAAGAACCCAAAGCCATATCCAGTACATGATACCACCTGTCAATAGACTGGAAAGATTGAGTGGGGGTGATTTTTTATGCTTGTATAGCATTATTAAAATAGTAAAACATCCCTTAAGGCACTTCACAGGAGAGTTATAAAACACAATCAGATCTCGAGCCACATAAGGCTGTATAAGGGCAGGTGGCAAAATATTAGGATAAGAGGTAGATTTTAAGGAGCATTTTAGAGAAAGAAATCGAGGTAGGATTTGGAGTGGTTTACGGAGGGAATTACAGAGCTCAGGGACTAGGCAGATGAATGCAAGTTCACCAACAGTGCAGTGATTAAAATCAGGGATGCTCAAGAAGTCAGAATTAGCTGAGTGTCTTGGTGGGTTTGTGGAATTAAAGGAGATTACAGGGATAGGGAAGGATGAGGCCATAGATTTAAAACAAGGAGGAGGCAGGTTTGGAGCGGGAGGTAACATTTAATCAGGTGTAAGGGTGCCGGGTTGGAATCCGGCCACTTTCTGTACTCTCTCTTCCACCGCCTCCCAATAAGTCCATGCTGGAAATTCTCATGGACCCCAGTGGAAACTCCCAGGGTGTGGAATGTTCACCCTCAGGGTCCCTGATCTCAGAAAGGCCCACTGTTGGCCACTTAAGTGCCTGATTGACACTTGAAATGGCCTTCCTCAAACGAGGTGATCCAGGACAATCAGTGGCTCTCCAACTGGTGGGCGAGACCACCATCACCTGGATTACATTATGTGAATAAATTCAAAAAGAACAAGAAACTATTTGATAACTGTGCTTAATTACACTACATTAGGAACCTTTCGATTAATTTATCAATTTCACACGCCAAATGATGTTAAGTTCATAACGAGCATGCTCCAGAAATAAGGCTGTAACACTTCAACCTCTCCTTTTTTTAATTCATTGTGGCATGTTGGCATTGTTGGTTAGGCCACCTGGGGGCCAAGCCCTAACCTTGAGGGGCTAGGACCCCGCCGGAGTGGTTTGCACCCTGCCGGCCGGCGGGAAAGGCCTTTGGCGCCATGCCAGACGGGGTGCATGCGCCGGAGCATCAGCAGTTGCTGATGTCATCCCCGTGCATGCGCAGAGGAGGGGGGTCACTTCCGCATTGGCCATAGTGAATGCAATGGCCAACGCGGAAGGAAAAGATTGCCCCCACGGCAGAGGCCCGCCCGCGGATCGGTGGGCCCCGATCGCGGGCCAGGCCACCGTGGGGGCACCCGCCGGGTCCAGATCGCCCCGCGCCCCCCCCCCCCCCCCATGACCCCAGAGTCCACCTGCGCAGCCAGTCCCGCCGGTAAGGTAGGTGGTTTGATTCCTGCCGGCGGGACCGGCATGATAGCAGCGGGACTTCGGCCCATCGTGGGCCGGAGAATCGCCGGGGGGGGGGGGGCCGCCGACAGGCGTGGCGTGATTCTCCGACCCGAATTTCTGGTGCCGAAGACTTCGGGAGACGGCAGAGGCGGGATTCTCCGACCCGGCAGGGGGTCGGAGAATCCCACCCATGATTAGTACAATTTTTTCTGACTACTAATTTGCAACTATTTTAACTTTTAATATTTAAATGCGTGATGTGAAGTAATTAAACATGCAGAATTGTACCATTGTTATTAATATACCTGCATTATTCCTCTGGTGCATTTCACAACAGTTCAGAAGTTTTAATATTATCAGATAGAGTTTGCTGAATTATGATGATGTCTGTGGTAGTGTGGCCCCTTTAAGGGGGCGGGGCTCTCTGGTCCACATGACCGACTCGTGGCTAATCATGCAGGAGCTGACTAATAGAGAGAAAGTGCAGGGCCCTGGGAGCAGGAACCCAGGGAGTGTGGACCCCAGAGCAGGAGAGTAAAGACCTAACCATCATTGCTCTGTTCCTGTATATGGTTGCCTTTGCCAATTGGTAATAAATCACTTTGTTACTGGACACCTTTTCCACCTATGTGGTGGAAACCTTAAAAAGTCTTGGGACCACCAGTACGCCAGTGGCATACAAAGAACAAGAGGCCCAGCTACCTTTGGTTGCCATAGAGGGGCGCAGACCATCCTGTTTGGAAGGGACCAGTTACAGTGACTTAAAATAAATTGGCTTGAAATCTTTAAAATCTCAAACAGCATTGTTCAAGACACCGTATGAAGATATGAGGACATGTTCCATTATGAGTTTAACTGGATCATGGATGTGAAGGCCAAAATTTATGTCGATCCAGACTCAATACCTCCATTTTTTTAGGGCCAGACTAGTCCCTTCCATTCTACATCAAAAGGTCGAAGCTGAGCTAAAGCGATTAGAAGAACTGAAAATAATTAAGCCAATATAATTTTCTGAGTGGGAAGCCCCCATAGTCCCTGTGCTGAAACCAGACCGATCAATCAGAATATGTGGGGACGAGAAGCTGACAATCAATCAGGCTGCCCAGGTGGATAGGTGGATAAGCACCCAATCCCCCAAATTGGATATCAAGCTGGACCTCAGCCATGCGTGCCTGCAGTTGGAATTAGACGAAGACTCCCAAAATGTTGCCACGATGAATACACATAAGGGCCTATTTCAGTACACGAGGCTACCTTTCAGCGTTTCTTCAGCTGACGCTATTTTCCAACTTACCATGGGAAACCTCCTTCAGGGTACACCAAAAGTGACGGTCTACCTAGATGATGATTTAGTCACTGGAATCACCACAAAGAGCACATGTCAAGTTTAGAAGAGGTATTAAAGAGGTTCAGAGATTTAATTGTCCATGGTGGGGAAAATGCGAAAGTAAGTATTACAGGAAGTAAGCGTGAAACATACTGGAAGTGAGTACCATAGAGAAGACATTTAATATCGATAAAACAACATTTCTGAATTGGCTGCACACTGCATGGAGCAAATCTCTCCCACACTCACCCTGTAGCTTGTAATGCAGTCTGTGGTATGTTTAAATTCACAGGCCATTATAACAGGTGCGAGATTTATATTGGTGACGTGTGCTTCCCTGAAAAAAGAATACACACTTGGTGAGTAACGTTTCAAACCCCTTTCCTTCTTACCATCCCCAACACAGACACAAATCCATGTGCACAGAAGGCGATGCTTTTTAATGCTCATTATCATAGAATCATGGAATCACCATTGTGCAGAAGGAGGCCATTTGGCCCATCGAGTCTGCACCAACCCACTGAAAGAGCACCCTATCTAGGCCCATGCCCCACCCTATCCCCGTAACCCAAAATCCCCAACCTAACTGGAGTACCCGGAGGAAACCCACGCAAACATATTCATAGATTGGCTGGGGAGTATCTGCTGGGCTTCGATTTAACATTTTCTCTTTGTTCACCTGGTTACATTTAAAGAGATAATTGAGATGTTACATGGAGATGTTTTGGTTTTGCTGTAATGCTCGAAATGCAAACATAGAAAAAAGATCTTTGAAACGTGTCTTGCTGTTTTATTAATTAGTTTAAATTGTCGGTTCCTGCTCACCTTGATAGTTTGCTTTACTGATCTATGAATTACTCTTTTTTGAAAGAATATATACTACTTATCTTACTGTAATAAGAAATCAGAGACAGAAAAAAGGTTCAAATGGTTTGTAGAATGGATTTTCATTGCACAATTTCATTTCCCCCCTGGTTTTTGCATGTCTCTACTGATACAGTTAACCCCCAGCTTGCGACTTGATGAGAAAAGATTGTATAATGAAAATCTAGTTTGACCTTCGACTTTGAGCTGAAGTTTAATCTGATAAAGGAACTCTATAATTGCAGAGGTAGCCAGGAATAAGGTCTCAGTGATAACCACAGGATGACAATTTAATTTCCTTCGACCAAACTGACTTTCATATTCATTGCGCAGATCTACAATCCTGCTGAAATCCGATCCTTCAGTATTGGATATTCATTTTTTGAAGTTGATATGGAACAAGCTTTGAAACACGGAAACTGATCCGAGGGGAAGCAACAGGAGCTGACAGAGATCAAACTCGCTGGAGGAACGAACAGTTGAATACTGCAGATTGCTGCAGGGGAAAAAGTGATTATCCAGGAATAATGAGTCAAAACATAAATTTACTAAAATGCATTTTAATTTATCATGAGCCTTGTATGTGATCTTGATTTGTTTTTAACCAACTCTGCCATAATTCTAAAATACGATTCGTTATTTTGCAACTAACTTTCTACATCTATTCTGTTGTGCTGCACACCCACTTTTAATTAATTTCCTTTCCAGTCATCAGTGATACCACAAATTGTGTTGCTTTCAGAGAATTAAAGAGGATTGGAGAAAATGTCAATACATTTGGCACAATGATTACCAGCAACAGTATTCTATTTTATTCAACATGGAGCAGAGCAAAAGTTGTCAGTTGTCAGTGTAATTATATTTTAACTACTTACTTCAAAGGAAAAACAATGGGCGGGACTCCCCATCCCGCCACACCCGTTTTCGCACTGGCAGTGGGATCCTCCGTGGCCACCCCCACGCCTTTGTGAAATCCGCGGGTGTGAGTGAACTGCTGGCGAAGCGGAGGAGCCTGCCGATGGAGAGTCCAGTCTGCTGTCTGGCTTCCTAACCCAATGGTCCTGAACAACAATAAAACCACTTCTACAACATGTGTTTCCAATAAGATAGTGGATTTGGGGGTACGGATGGACTGGAAGGGTTAGGATGAGAAAGAGGTATGACCTCCATCTTTGGAGAATCATGTCACCATTTTATTCCAATGTCCTGTTTTCAAAATGGTTGGGTAAATTGGGAAAAGTAGTGAGAGAAAATGGAAACCTAAAATTAGAATTTATCCAGTTGTACTTAATGTTTTTCAGGAACAAAATACTTATTTTTGCTATTTTATACTGGATCATTACAAGTGAAAAGTAAAATAACTTAGAGAATTCTACCTTATAATCAATGTTAGAGCTGTTGCTATTGTCTTCTGTTATTATTTTCTTCTAATCTTTTGAAGGTAGTGAATTATAATAATGCAGAATTAGTAGCAGCTCTATGATTCTTCAGTCAGGTGGCATTCCCAAAGTGCAAGCAAAGGCAGAGGATATTTTTCCAGTCTGGTTTCTGACAATAGGCCTTGAGGCCTCCAGCTGTCACTGGGCAGTCATCAGAAGGGGGAACCTTGGCTGATTGACAGTAAAGAGCAGAGCAATTGAACTCACTTCACCAGTAACACTATCTACTGGTATTAGAAATCTCTGCTGTTTCCCCTACCCCCAAAAGCTCAAGACACCAAACCCAAATACAGGAGCTCTGCTGCTATGTCAGCTGTGATCAGCTATTTAGAAACATGGGGCACGATTTAGAGGCCTCTTCGCACCTGATTGGTGTTGGGACGAGGCTGTTGAATCTCACGAGAGGCCGCTCATGAGATTTGCGACGCTCAAAACGCCTGATTGTGAGATTTAACAAAATCACGTGAGACTTTACGATCTGGATCCTGCCCTCACTGGGCGTGGTCCAGATTTGCATATTTAAATGAACCATTAAACTCATCGTTCGCAGGATTCTCCCGGCATCTGGGATTTAACGGTCATACCTGGGAGATCATGCCAGGGTGCCGTTTAGTACTGGTTTCCACAAATGTGGATCAGTCGTAATTGCATCGGGGGGGGGGGGGGGGGGGGATCTCTCTGTACATTAGAAACCCTCGGATGGTTGGGGAAAGGCAAGGTTGCACCCTGACACTCCCTCTGGCACCTGGGCACCTTGGCACTGCCATTCTGGCACCCCGGCAGTGCCAAGAATACTACCCTCGCACTGCCAGTGTTCCAAGGTGGCACTGTCAGGCTGGCAGGGCACTGCCAGAATGACAGGCTGGGGCCTTGCCAGGTGGAAGGAGAGGTGAGTGGGTGTTCCCGTGGGCCTCGTGAGGTTTGGGGAGGAGAGTGTGTCAGAAAAAGAGATGGCAGGGACGATCGGGTCAGCCAGACAAAATGGCGTCCTGATCTGTGAGGAGCCTTTCCTGCTGGGTTTGGCAGCAGGAAATGACTCAAGTGCAGCCTTGGCGGAGAGAAACTCCACGAGGCCAGAAAAGACGACAAAGTGCCCTTGAATAGCAGGATATTTCTCAGTGCTGCAGCTGCCAAGAAACACCCTGCTAAATGTGCCCAAAAGTGTTCATAGAATTTTTTTGCCCATTGAATCGCGCCCATGGATTGGGCCTGGGATCTTCCTAATCTATTCTGTTTGACTTTACTCAGGTTGGTGCATACTCCAACTGAGCCTTTTGTTTATATGTCTGATTCAATTTGTTCTGGGTTTCTTTAGTTAAGAGGCGGCTGCATCATTTCAACAGGTTTTCCATCATCAACTGTAGATGATCCATTGAACAAATTTGTGAATTTCCTATTGGTTTGAATAGTTAACTTTACCAGGTTGTGCTGTACCAAGCCACACTGAGCAGAAGTTTGTATTTTTGATTCTTGGCTTGTGCTGAATTATTTTATCTTAAATGGTTTGGCACCACTGAGAAGAAATAAGAATCCCCAAAGATTCATGATCCACCTATTCCATACGTTTCACAGGAAGGCACAGAAGAAATCCTAACACAATCACATCAAAGAACAAAGAACAAAGAAAAGTACAGCACAGGAAAAGGCCCTTCGGCCCTCCAAGCCTGTGCCGACCATGCTGCCCGATTGAACTAAAATCTTCCGCACTTCCGGGGTCCGTATCCCTCTATTCCCATCCTATTCATGTATTTGTCAAGATGCCCCTTCAATAATGTCACTATCGTCCCTGCTTCCACCACCTCCTCCGGCAGCGAGTTTCAGGCACCCACTACCCTCTGTGTAAAAAACTTACCTCGTACATCTCCTCTAAACCTTGCCCTTCTCACCTTAAACCTATGCCCCCTAATAATTGACCCCTGTACCCTGGGAAAAAGCCTCTGACTATCCACTCTGCCTATGCCCCTCATAATTTTGAAGACCTTTATCAGGTTGCCCCTCATCTCTGTTGTTCAAGTGAGAACAAACCCAGTTTATTCAACCTCTCCTCATAGCTAATGTCCTCCATACCAGGCAACATCCTGGTAAATCTCTTCTGCACCCTGTCTCAAGCCTCCACATCCTTCTGGTAGTGTGGCGACCAGAATTGAACACTATACTCCAAGTGTGGCCTCACTAATGTTCTATACAGCTGCATCATGACTTGCCAATTTTTATACTCAATGCCCTGGCCAATGAAGGCAAGCATGCCGTATTCCTTCTTGACTACCTTCTCCACCTGTGTTGCCCCTTTCAGTGGCCTGTGGACCTGTACACCTAGATCTCTCTGACTGTCAGTACTCTTGAAAATTCTACCATTCACTGTATATTCCCTACCTGTATTAGACATTCCAAAATGCATTACCTCACATTTGTCCGGATTAAACTCCATCTGCCATCTCTCCGCCCAAGTCTCTAAACGATCTAAATCCAGCTGTATCCTCTGACAGTCCTCATCGCTATCTGCAATTCCACCAACGTTTGTGTCATCTGCAAACTTATTGATCAGACCAGTTACATTTTCCTCCAAATCATTTATATATATACTACATCGTTGACTTATCATATTTTTAGAGCAAAGCAGTTAGCTGAATGAATTACTTTCGAAGGCACTGAATTTCCAGATTCTGATTAAATGTGAAGCATTGCATGGTCAAACAGTCTGCCAGCATTTTGGGTCTGGGCTCATATATAGTTAATTAGAAGACATAGTTGAGAGCTGGTGGCCACTGTAGAACTGGTGCACCAGTATAAACCTGTAGCTTTAAGAATTGAGCAGGTTTCAAAAAGGGAGAAAGTTGAATTTTGTTTCCAGCATTATATATGCCTTGAACTCTCAAAATGTTATAATCACCGCTTCTGGCTATTTCTAGAGTGGTTTTCTTCATAATGCACGGTTACCACTCTCACGCTGGAAAGCAAGGGTTTCAAACTCTGCATGATGCCCTGTACCACAATGGAACCGTATTTCTCCATGCTTCCTAACAGTTACTGGAGGCTGTCTGACAGGCCCGGCCAATTCACTAATATCTTGTTGTGCTTTTTCATCAGTGTTCTCTTGTATGCCAGCTGAACAAGAATCCTCATCTGAGTCCCATGTGGTAGACTTAATGTGCAACTTCACCCTCTGATGAGCTGGCACATGAGTTATCATTTTCCCCTGGCTTGGCTGCAGCCCACGCATGCCCAAGGATAAGAGGTTCCCAACGCTACATCACCTTGTAAAGTTTGCACAATATCTGTGCCTGAGCTGGTGGCTGTGAGTGTCACATCAGACAGTGCTCCTTCATCATTGATGTTGTGTTGCTCTCGCTCTTCATTAAGATACTCCATCAGCTCAGCAGGCAACAATGGGTTGTTTGAAAGCAGAACAGGATGGCTGGGGGTGAAATAAATGGTGCTTTTTGAAATTCACCTGCAGCTTGCAGGGTGAGGGTGAGGTGTTGGTTGAGAAGGGGTATAAGGGAGGAAAACACCACCTTTCTCAATATCCTCAGCAATGTCAATCACAACAGGCTTTGGTGCAACCAGTCCACTCATGTCCCATAGGCCCCAGAAGCTTGAAGCATCCCTGGCTCTCACCAATTTTGCTCTGCTCCTTACAATTATACACTTTCCTTTGTCCAGTAATTGAGAGGGTCAAACATCAGTGATGGTGTTGCACTGTGCTTGGGTTGCCTGCCACAGCTAAATAGCTGGAGGTATGTGTAGTGTTCTTTGTGTTGCTCAATTCACGATGGTTGGCGTAGTGTTCATAAAGACCTCAAAATAGCTTGAACTTGAACAAGCTAAAAATTTATTAACACTACTAATTTGGTTTTGACACGTACTCCTAAAGAATACACAGTTAATTATTAACATATAAACTACACTCATCTAAAACTAATCTATATACTGTTACAAACTATGATCTGCTCTTACACTATCTTTACTTCTGACTGTCTCTAGCTAATTCCTGCACACTCTCTCCCCACAAGGCTTTGCATCAATGCCTTATATACTTGTAACTGTAGTCCCCTCTAGTGGCTATTCTAGACATTTCATTAACCCTTGCAGTTCTTACATTTATGATAATACCATAGTATGTAAAGCTATGACAAGTGGCTGTGAGGCTGGCAGCACTTTATTGGTGTGAGGTTAAACTGGAGTATCTAAATATTCGATCCGAGTCCTAACTGCAGGCGTTTCATGATGGGGAGCATTGGGGCTGTTGCGCATAAAGCTGCGTGAGACATGGGTCCGAGATGCACTTTGAAGATGCATTCACTGATCTTGCTCTCACTGATTGTGAGATCACTGAACCTTTGGAGGTGTTGCTGCCATGTCTTGAGGACTAGACTCTGGCAATTGACCTCTCTTGCAGCCAGCTCCCATTCCTTTCAGAAGGTGTTCCTTGAGGGTCTCCTGGCCCCCTTGTCGATACATAGACTCTCTCTACTGGTTGACCTCCTTGACCTCCTTCATCATCACATCTGGAAACCTTGGAGCCCTCTCTCTTTCCAAGTGCTCCAATTTTATTTTCCTCCCACCTACAGCCAATTCTACTTCAGGCAGTCAGCATCCGCTTACTTGCACTGAGCGCAGTTCTCCTTTAAGAGTGCCAGGCTGTCTTTAAGAGGTGGAGGCTCGCTGCAATAGGTTTTAGCTGTGCATGCTGGTTGGGTCCTGTTTGTCTTCAGTCAGGCAATGGTGTGCGTCATTTAGCTGAACGTTACAATCATGGAAATGAAGAGGCAGCATAAAGTTTGCATGAGACTGGGCACAATCGAATCACGAGTTGCAAGTCCGGCACCCAAAAAAAGAGGAGCAGATTAATATTTAGCACCAGATTTATGACTTTTTATTTCCAGTACTGTATTTCTGGGTGGTCCGAACACAACGCTCATCTCAAATCTGTCTCCACTCCTGCCCACTGGTATAAATGCATTTCAAATTCTATGCTGTATTTTTATTTCTTGAATCAGCATCTGCTTTGAAGATGTGAGAGCATTTTCATTTGGTGCTATGTTTATTTGAATACGGCTAAAGTAGTAAAATAATATTCTGACTTGCGTTCTCGAATGGCAGAATGAGTGACACTTCAGAGACTGTGTCAGATAATTCAGAAATGTATTGTCTGTTTTCACATTGGAGTGGCGCCAAAGAATCAAAGTGTTATGATCCCAGTTGATGTTATAATTGGACGACAAAGTGGCGGTACGGTGGCGCAGTGGTTAGCACTACTGCCTCGCAGCAGAACCCGCCGGGGACCCGGGTTCGATCCCGGCCCTGGGTCGCTGTCCTTCTGGAGTTTGCACATTCTCCCCGTGTCTGCATCGGTTTCACCCCCATAACCCAAAGATGTGAAGGTAAGGAGAATTTGACACGTTAAATTGCCTCATAATAGGGAAAAAAAATAATTAGGTACTCTAAATTTATTTATTTTTTAAACTGGACAGCAAGATTTCAGAATGGAACCTGACTCAAAAAACTAAGGGCAGGATTCTCCGTCCCACCGTACCGGCATGCCCCAGCCGGCAGCGGGGTCCTCCAGCCAGCCAATGGGGTTTCCCATTGGGGGCACCCCCATGCCATCGGAAAATCAGCGGCCTTGAGTGCATTGCTGACAAAGCAGAGGATCCTGCCGACAGAGAATCCAGCCCGTAACTTTTACTATTTTTTATAAAACGTGGACGTACAGAGTAACAGGACAGCTAATTAGTTTTAACTACAAGAAAAAACATTTGTTAAGCATGAAAAAAATTGGATTATGATACAATACGGATTACAAAGTACATTTTAAGCTACAATGACCTCATTAACAGCAAAATCCCTTTTAAGGACAAAAGGTGAGTGTGGCAAGACACACTCCATTCTGAACCCAAATGAATCTCTGTGGATTTCTCCTCAAAACCCCTCAGATGATCATTATACTGTGGGACATCTTCAGCGGGATTCTCTGAACCCCCCCGCCAGGTCGGAGAATCCCGGGACGCCGGCTGCCGTATTCTCCAGCGCCGTTTTTCAGGCGGGGGCAGGATTCCCACCACGTCGGTCGGGGGCCGTTGGCAGCGACCCTCCCGGCAATTCTCCGGGCCCCGATGGGCCGAGCGGCCGTACATTTTTGGCCAGTCCCGCCGGCGTGAATCACTCAACTCATGTACCGGCGGGACTTGGCAGGTAAGTGGGCGGGGGCGGTACTCGGGGGTGCGCGGGGGGGATCCGACCCAAGGGGGGGCACCCACGGTGGCCTGGCCCATGATCGGGACCCACTGTTCTGCGGGCAGGCCTATTCCATGGGGGCACTTCTTCCTTCCGCGCGGCCCCTGTAGGGCTGCACCATGGCCGGCGTGGAGAAGAGAACCGGTGTGGTTCCACGCATGCGCCCAAATACGCCAGCCAGTCTGCGCATGCACGGAACCACGCCGGCGGTTCCACACATACGCAAGATCACGCAAGCCCTTTGGCGCATGCGCGAACTCGCGCCGGCCCTCCGGTGTCGGCTGGAGTGGCGCCAACCCCTCCGGCATCAACGTAGCCCCCAAAACGGGGGCAGTTGATGCCGGAGTGTTCGGCACCGGTTCTCCTGCCGGCATGGGGACTTAGTCCTCAGAAGGGAGAATCTCGGCCCTTGTCTCACTGAACTCTGGCTTTCACATGGGTGATTTCAAATTCCACTTTCAAAAGTCTCACTTTCAAATTTTCTTTTAAATAATGCTTTACCTCTACTGCTTCCATCAAGTTTTTACTTTTAGGCTTTACACCCCTCCTTTCAGGTTCTTTTGACTTAAAGGCTTTCACACAAACTCCGTGATCCAGCCATCAATTTCCAAATAATTCCAAATAACGTCTCCAAAACTGTAGTATTTCTCACAAACCTTAGCACTACTGCAGATATCCTTCTGGCATCTCATGGTCAAATGCATTTTCAACTCTCTGAGACGTTACTGAACAGTAATCTTCTGTTTTCCAGTTTCCTGTGCCGGGGAGCGGGGGGGAGGGAGAGTGCAAGGGAGGGGAGGGACGGCGATTGCCGGGGAGAGGGCGAGTGCCGGGGAGGGGGGGAGGGGGAGTGCCGGGGAGAGGGGGCGAGTGCCAGGGAGGAGGTGGCGAGTGCCAGGGAGGAGGTGGCGAGTGCCGGGGAGGGGGGAGAGGGCGAGTGCCGGGGAGGGGGGGAGGGGGAGTGCCGAGGAGAGGGGGCGAGTGCCAGGGAGGAGGTGGCGAGTGCAGGGGAGGGGGGAGAGGGTGAGTGCCGGGGAGAGGGCAATGCACGTCGCCGTGCGGTCACCTGCAGATAACAGGGCCGTGTTCACCAATAGGAAGGGGACCTATTCCATGAACATCCAGGTGGTCTGCGACCACCGCATGATGATCCTGCACGTCTGCGCCCGGTACCCGGGCAGTGCACATGACTCATACGTATTGACGCAGTCTTACATTCCCGGCATGTTCGAGGGACCCCCCCTCCCCCCCCCCCCCCCACACACACAACTCACCCCCTCCCCCACCACCCCAGCTGAGGGGCTGGTTGCTGGGTGACAGGGGTTACCCGTTGCGGTCGTGGCTGATGACGCCTATACAGAGGCCACAGACTGATGCGGAGAACGGCTACACCGATGCATGTGCAGTGACCAGGGGTGTGATAGAGAGGGGCTTTGGGCTGCTAAAGATGCGTTTCAGGTGCCTGGACCACTCTGGAGGGGCCCTCCAGTACCCGCCAGATAGGGTTGGCCGCATCGTTGTGGTGTGCTGAGTCCTGCACAACATAGCCCAGCAGAGGGGTGATGTGCCGCAGGCAGAGGAGGGGGGAGTGGAGGAGCAGCAGGACGGGGCGCAGACTTCCCCAGATGAGGAGGATGGGGGCAATGGTCAGGACAGATGGGCTGGAAATGGGCGGGAGGCTGCCCACCGTTACCGGCTGGGCCATCGGGCACGGGACAGGCTGATAGCCGCCCGGTTCACTGACTAGGGGGGCATGGGAATCGCCGAGTATGGGCACAGACTGCACACCACGGCACCAGCCTTACACCCTTACACCCCCCCACCCACCACCAACACCCTCACCCCCCCACCCACCCACCACCAACCACACATCACCCACCCACCACCAACACCCTCACCCCCCCACCCACCCACCACCAACCACACTCCCCCCCCCCACCCACCCACCACCAACCACACTCACCCCCCCACCCACCCACCACCAACACCCTCACCCCCTCCACCCACCCACCACCAACCACCCCACCCCAGCCTCATGTACACCACCCCTCCATTGCACATCCACCTGCAGCACGACGGGCCGGGCTCACACAGTCGCCGGTGGAAGCGTGTCTATTGCAGGCCATGGAAGATGATGACGACCCGCTCTGCGATGAGCTCCTGGCTCTACATCATTGGACAATGTCTGATCCATGGCCATAGTACCACCCTCCACCCGGACCATCCCTGCATGCAACCGTGACACGGCAGCGGGCGAGGGATGGTGAGGGCGACCGGGGGGGTGGGCTCACTCACCTGGGGCCGACGTAATACCATCCTTCACGCACACACACTGGCGCTTACCACACACCACACCCCTGCACGCTTCAGACAGATAAGAAAGGCAGCTCTGTAGGTGTGCAAGTGATTTTAATAACAATCATTCCATACACGTGCCCTCGACCCTATAACTCGTCTGTGCCCTGCACCCGTGCCAACTTACTCAGTGTCTAATTTTTTGGCCTTATTGGCCCTATGACTACGTCTGGATGGTTCACCAGACGGGACAGCAAAACTGGAGGTGGACTCCTGTGATTCCTGCCCTGTGACTCTGGATCCCTTTGGCGGCTGTTTCCTGGGGTGGCCCGGCCTAGATGGGCCAGTCTGCGGCTCGGGGGACTGGGATGGTGAGCTGCCAGCCTGCCCTACCCGCTGCCCACCGGATGCACCTGGGACAGAAGGGGGGGGAGTCAGAGATGCAGCAGTGTTCCGGGACCTCCCCTACAGGGGGACCCGGAACGAGCCCCAGCACCTCCTCCTCCCTCGGGGTGCCCGATGGCCCCCCGGCCTCTACATGGGTCGGGGGTGCGAACGGACCGGCCATCCAACGCCCCCCCGACACCTGGCGCTGCCAGTCCTGGAGGCCCGTCCTGGTATCGACAAGGGTCTGCAAGTTTGCAGCTATGGAGCTCAGGGAGTTGGCCATCCCTGTCTATGTCTGGGCGACGCCAGCCAGCACCTGGGCAATGGCGCTGATGCCCTCAGCGATGGACTGCTGAGAATGGGCCACTGCCTACAGCGACTGGGCCATGTTGAGCGCCTCTGCCATCTCACACTGGCTCTGGCTCATGGCTGCCTGTGAGAGGACAGCCATGTTCTGGGCCACAGACGCCGCCTCCACGGAAAGCCCCAGACCTTGCATACTGCTCCCCATGTCTGAGACCATCGCACCCATTGCCTCCACCGTGGACGCTACCCATGCAGTTTCAGCCTGGGCGGCATGCATGACCAGCACCATGCCCAGCTCCTGGACATGGGTGGACTCCTCCACCTGCGTCTTTAGCCGCCGCAGGCCGGCCGTCACCCCCTTCGATCGTCCCTGATTCCGTGACTGCATCGGGTCTATGGGTGGCTGTGGTAACTCCAGGAACCCGTGACCCATCTGGGCGGCAGATGGTTGCTTGCGCTGGGATGTCCTCCGACCTCCCGGCCCCTCGGCTGCTCCTACTTCTACCTGCTGTACCGGTACGGCTGTGTTGTGTGCACCACTGAGTGTACCAGAAGGCTCATCGCTAAAGTGCCCAACCGAGGTGAGTGTCTCTGCGATGGTTGAGGGTATTGGAGACAGCAGTGGCGTTGTGTCGTGTTCATCATCCGACCCAGAGTCCATGGTCCCCTGGGGTGGCAGTTCCTGTCCATCCGTCCCCTGTGTGTCAGTGTCATGTGGTCGTTGTCCCGGGTAGGGGTGCCCTGGGTAGGGGTGTCCTGGCTCGTCTGCGACGGGGGCCTGTGGCTGCCCCCCTTGCGCTGGGTGTCACACGCCTGCGTCGCCGCACTCGCACGAGACGAGGGCTTTGTCTCCCTGTTGCTCCGGGCCTGTCCCTGTCTCATGGCCACCCTTGGGCATCCTGGGGGCGTCACATGCCGGGGGCGACTGGGTATCTCCATGTCTTGTGGCTGCCCTGGGGCATCCTGGGGGCGGTCGGCATCCGCGGGAACGGGTGCCCCGACGTTTGGTCCTGCAATACACAATACAGCATGCATGGTTAGACACGCAGGGGGTGATCAAGGGATATGGGGGAGGGGGGATTATGGGGGAGGGTGGATTGGGGGGGGAGGATATGGAGGATATGGGGGAGGGGGATATGGGGGAGGGGGGATATGGGGGAGGGTGGATTTGGGGGGGAGGATATGGAGGATATGGGGGAGGGGGATATGGGGGAGGGGGGATATGGGGGGAGGCTATGGGAGATATGGGGGATTGGGGATATGGAGGACACGGGGGAGGGGGATATGGGGATATGGGGGGAGGATATGTGGGATATGGGAGAGGGGGAATGGGGGATATGGAGGAGTGGGGATACGGGGGAGGGAAAGATGGGGATATGGGGGGAGGATATGGGGAAAAGGGGGATGGGAGATGGGGAGGGGGTATATGGGGGATATGGGGGAGGATATGGGGAAAAGGGGGAGGGGGATTATGGGGAGGGGGATATGGGGGATATGGGATAGGGAGGATATGAGGAGGGGGATATGAGGGATATGGGGAGGGGAGATATGGGGGATGAGGTGTTGGATGAGGAAAGATGGAAGGAGGCTCCATCACTGCATTAAATAGAACAGATTTTGAACAGATCTAGCAACTCAAGGTGCTGGGGGTCATCAGCAGCAGCAGAACTGTACTCAACCACAATTTGTAGCCTCATGGCACGGTATATACCACCTCTGCTCATCTAACTCTCCCTTCATTACCAGGAATTTGGAGTTTTAACTTGAGGTGCACAGCTTTGCTGGGCTTCTGGAGATCCATCGGTGAAAGCTCGGCTAAAACAACAATTGAAGGGATCCAAATTGGTTGGGGAAAGTTTGCATTTCTACTGAAATTGCAGTTACTTTACTGAAATCGCAGTTACTTCATTGTCTAAATGTGTAGAAACTATTTGCTCACAGTACTTGTTTGGGAACAAAAGAGTTTATACTCCATAATGTACAGGTTAATTTTACTACTTTACAGGTAATTTTCATTATTTTGGGGTCATTTTCACTACTTTGGAGCTGACTTTCATTACTAGGGTGCTTTGTGCATCTGATTTCTAGTTTGTATCTGTGGAAAATCAAACCATAAGACTGTGCTCATTCTCCCGGCATACAAGCAGAAACTCAAGCGGTAGAATCCAGCTGAGAAGGTCGTGCAGTGCTGGTCCGAGGAAACAGAAGAGCTCCTACCTGACTGCTTGGAGACAGTGGACTGGTCCATATTTAAGAACTCAGTGACCAACTTAAATGAGTATGCCACCACCCTCAGAGACATCATCAGTAAATGTGTGGACGACTGCGTGCCAAAGAAAGCAGTACGTGCGTTCCCCAACTGGAAACCAAGGCTTATTGAGATTGATTCCCTACTGAAGGACAGGTCTGAGGCGTTCAAGTCAAGCGACACTGACCTATGCAAGAAATCCAGGTACGACCTCCGCAAAGCCATCCGAGATGCCAAGAGAGAATATCAGACCAAGCTAGAGTCACAGACTAGCGTTACAGACTCTCGGCGGTTGTGGCAAGGCCTAAACAACGTAACGGGCTACAAAGCAAAGCTGAGCAGTATCTCCAGCAGCAGCGCACCCCCTCCCCGATGAACTTAATGCATTCTATGCTCGGTTTGAGCAGGAAACCAATGATCCGCTATTGAGTGCCCCAGCAGCCCATAACTCACCCATACCCACCATCACAGCTTCCGAAGTCAGATCGGCCTTCCTGAAAGGGAACCCTCGGAAGGCGATGGGTCCGGATGGGATCCCTGGTCGTGCACTCAGAGCCTGCGCGGACCAGCTGGCAGATGTGTTCTGCTTCAAGAAGACCACCATCATACCGGTGCCAAAGAACGACCAGGCAACGTGCCTCAATGACTACCATCCGGTGGCCCTGACTTCAGTCATAATGAAGTGCATCAAGAGGTTGGTCATGAAGCACATTACCTCCATTCTCCCAGAACGCCTTGACCACTGCAATTCGCATACCGCGTAACCGGCCCACAGCAGACACCATCTCCCTGGCCCAACACTCATCCCTAGAGCATCTCGACAGCAAGGACTCTGACATCAGACTCCTATTTATTGACTACATTCCGCCTTCAACACCATAATCCCAGCTAAGCTCATATCAAAGCTCCAAAACCTAGGACTTTGCTCCTCACTCTGCAACTGGATCCTTGACTTTCTGATCCACAGACTATAATCAGTAAGAATAAACAACAACACCTCCTCCATAATAGTCCTCAATACCGGGGCCCCGCAAGGCTGCAAACTTAGCCCCCAACTATACTCCCTGTACACACACAACTACGTGGTAAAATTTGGTTTCAACTCCATCTACAAGTTTGCTGACGATACGACCATAATGGGCCGGATATCGAATAACGACGAGTCAGAATACAGGAGGGAGATAAAGAACCTAGTGGAGTGGTGCAGCGACAACAATCTCTCCCTCAATGCCAGCAAACCTAAAGAGTTGGTCATTGACTTCAGGAAGCAAAGTACTGTACACACTCCTGTCAGTATCAACAGGGCCGAGGTGGAGATGGTTGGCAGCTTCAAATTCATGGCGGTCACATCTCCAAAAATCTGTCCTGGTCCACCCACGTTGACGCTACCACTAAGAAATCACAACAACACTTATACTTCCTCAGGAAACTAAGGAAATTCAGCATGTTCACATTAACCCCGACCAACTTTTACAGATGCACCACAGAAAGCAACCTATCTGGCTGCATCACAGCCTGGTATGGCAACTGCTCAGCCCAAGACCGCAGGACACTTCAGAGAGTCGTGAACACCGCCAATCCGTCACATGAACCTGTCTCCCATCCATTGACTCTGTCTACACCTCCCACTGCCTGGGGAAAGCGGACAGCATAATCAAAGACCCCTCCCACCCGGGTTGCTCACTCTTCCAACTTCTTCCATCGGGTAGGATTTACAAAAGTCTGAGAACATGCACAAACAGACTCAAAATCGGCTTCTTCCCCGCTATTAGCAGACTCCTAAACAACCCTCTTGTGTACTGACCTGATTAACACAACACCCCGTATGCTTCACCCAATGATGGTGTTATGTAGTTACATTGTGTACCTTGTGTTCCCTATGATGTATTTTCTTTTATTTCCTTTTATTTTCATGAACTTAATGATCTCGAGAGATGCACGCAGAAAAATACTTTTCACTGTTCCTCGGTACACGTGACAATAAACAAAATCCAATCCAATATGTCAGAGCGGTATGGATGCCACTTCTGCTGCTTTAGTCTGGACCTCAGAAGAGGAGCAGGTGACCAGCAGCATCAGCGACTGGCAGAGACAACTGGAAGAGCACCAGAAACAGGGGGCCAGCAACAGGAGCATCGGATGCTGCCGCATGAGGAAGGGTTGAAGCCTTCGCCTCATAAGCCTGTGTCTCCACGGGAGAGAGGGGATGAACTGAGAGGTACAGTTTACAGGGGCGATATTGGCAACACACGTGGAGGCAGATGATCAGCATCCTGACTACTGGTGTCTTAGAGTCTCGCATTAGATATTTGCAGTTCACTTGAGGAAGACCTCTTGCCAAGTGGATCAGGTGGCCACACTTGGCTATTATATATCAGTCACCACTGCGTTCAACTACTTTACCTTTGGCTTCTTCTAAGGATCATATAGTAACATTTGTAGGATTTAGCAGTCAGCCGTTCACCAATGTATCACACAGATGAATGATGCCATGTTTGCCAAGGCAGGCAGTTATCTCTGCTTTGTCACCAATGGTGCCAGTCAGCATGAGTTAGGGATGGGATTTGTGGCTCTGGTTGTCTTTCTCACAAGTACACAACGCCGTCAAAACAATACATGTGGCAATTAAGACACCCATAGATCACATCGGAGTGTTCATCAACTGCAAGGTCTTCCACTCCATCAATACATGGTAATTGTGTAATGACAAAAGGACCTTTATGCTGGTGTACACACGATTCCCAAGCAGCTGCCATGGTGCTTTCATCCTGTGGCAATCCATCCTCTCAGATTTCTTTGCAACTTGAAGCAGACTTATCGGCATGCTGCTTGAAGACAATGCCAACCCATTCAAACGTTACTGATGACAACAGCAACAAAACCTGTTTTCATATAGCTCATTTAATGTAATGAAACATCCCAAGGCACTTTACAGAGGAATAATAAAACAACAAATATGACGCAGAGCCTTTGAGGAAACATTAATGCCAGTGACAAAAGCTTGGTGAAAGTGGTCAGTTTTGAGGAGTGTCTGAAGGATGAAAGAGAGGTTGAGAGATAATGAAGTTCAGGGAGGGAACTCCAGAACTTATGACCTCGGTCACAAATGGTGGCGCAATTAAAATGAAGGATACTCAAAAAAAATCTAATTAGTGGAGTGCAGATATTTAGAGGGTTATGGGGCAAGAGGGGATTATGGAGATGAGCAGGGCTAGACCTGGGGGATTTGAAAACAAGGATGAGAATTTTAAAATTGAGACATCTCAATCAGGAGGCTGTGTAACTAAACAAGCTACGGGGTGACTGATGAGTAGGATTTTGTATGAGTTAGGACAGGGGGAGCAGATTTTTGATCATCTCAAGTTTACGGTGAGTTGGATATGGGAAACTGGCTAGAATTGCCTTAAGTCTGATGGTGACAGAAGCATGGCTGAGGGTCTGAGGAGCAGAAGGACTTAAGTTTGTGAGATGTTGTGGAAGTGAAAGAGGGCATGGGTGTGTCATCGAAAGCTCAGCTTGGTGTCAAGGAGCCAGCGGGATGCTCCATTTTGCCAGCGCCCGGAGGCTTCCGACGGCGTGGGGCTGCCCCACAGTGAGAAACCCCATTGACCGGCCGGCGTAATGGAGAATCCCGCTAGTGTGGTGAGGCAGAAATGTGGCGCTGAGGGGCAGAGCATCCTGCCCAATGACTTTCGCCTTCCCAATTTTTAATTGGAGGAAAAGTCTGCTCTCCAGTAATGGATGTCAGATAAGTATCCTGTTAATTAATCAACAGAGGTAATGTTGGATGTAGAGGTTGAGTTGGATGTAATCAGCATACACATGAAGCCACGTGGTGGATTTGGGCAGAGCCATGGGGACAACAGAGCGGGAGACAGGTACGGAGTGGTGGGGTAAAGGAAATGGGGTAAAGGAGACTTGCATTGGGGAAGTTATGCTGGAACTGTATAAAACGTTGGTTAGGGCACAGCCAGAGTACTGTGAACAGTTCTGGAATTCACATTATAGGAGGGATGTGAAAGCACTGGAAAGGGTGCATAGGAGATTTACCAGATTGCTGCTTGTGCTGGAGAGCTTTAGCTATGAAGAGAGATTGGATAGACTGGGGTTGTTTTCCTTAGAGAAGAGGAGACTGAGGGGGACATGATGAAGGTGTATAAGATTATGAGAGGCGTAGATAGACAGGAAAAAAAGTTTCCTTTTTGTGGAGGGATCAATGACCGGGGGAATAGATTTAAGGTAAAGGACAGGAGGTTTCAAGGGGATATGAGGAAAAACATCTACACCCAGAGGGTGGTGTGAGTCTGGAACTCACTACCTGGAAGGATGGTGGAGGCAGAGACCTCATAACATTCAAGACGTATGAAGATGTGCACTTGCGGTGCCAAGACATACAAGGCTGTGGGCCCAGTGCTGGAAAATGGGATTAGAATATTTAGGTGGTTGTCTTTGACAGATGCAGACACGATGGGCCAAAAAGGCTTTTCTATGCTGCAGACCTCAATGACTCCATGACTTGCCACATTGGAACTCCATTACTTCATTTGTTCCCCCACCCCCGTTACTCATCAGGGGCAGGATTCTGCGGGAATCGGTTGGGCGGGCAACTCCAGCGTGAAGGAGTGACGTGAACCAGTCTGGTGTCGGGCCGCCCCGAAGGTACGGAATCCTCTGCACTTTCAGGGGCTAGGCCAGCACCGGAGTGGTGTGCGCCGCGCCGGCTGGCACGGAAGGGGCTTGACGCCATGCCAGCCAGCGCCGAAGGGTCTCCGCCGGCCGGCGCGAGTTGGCACATGCGATGGAGCGCCAGTGTGTGCTGGCATCATCCTAGCGCATGTATAGGGGGGATTCATCTCCGCGTCAGCCGTCGCGGAGGTCCACAGCAGCCGATGTGGAGGAATAAAGTGCCTTCATGGCACAGGCCCGCCCACGGATCGGTGGGCCCCGATCGTGGGCCAGGCCACTGTGGGGGCACCTCACAGGGCCAGATCCCCCCCCCCCCCCCCAATCCCAAGGACCCTGGAGCCTACCCGCGCAGCCAGGTCCCACCGGTAAGAACCTGTTGTAATTTACGCTGGCGGGACCGCCCTAAAACGGGCAGCCACTTGGCCCATCATGGGCTGGAGAATCGCCGGGGGGGGCGCTGCTAACGGCCTCCGACTGGCGCAGCGTGATTCCCGCCTCCGCCAAATCCCCAGCGCCAGAGAAGTCAGCAGCCGGCAGGGGCAGGATTCACGCCGCGCCCCGGCAATTCTCTGACCCGGTGGGGGGTCGGAGAATCCCGCCCCAGATTTCATCTTTATGTTGTCCCTTTCAGTATTGGAATTGAAATTGAGTCATGCGGTTCATCATCACGTCTATTTATGCGAATTAGTCATGCTAATTATCGGTGAGGTGAAATGTCCTTTGGAATTCTAAAAATAGACATGAATGTGTGTAAAAGGCAATAAACCCCTTGGAACTGTAAAACCCCTTGGAATTGTCAAGCTTTCAGATTATTTAAATCTTATCGCCTTGAATGGCCGAATCTTCCAAAAAGTGGCAATCTCCCTTTCTTTGCAATAAGATGGAACTCTGCACTTTTTCCCTGAAATTTGAATCTGGGCCTCTTCAGAAGTGCAGAGCATTCCTGTTCTTGCAGATCCTCCAAGTCGTGCAGGATCATTGGGAGAAGCCAAGCCATGCCCCATGACTCGAGATGCCGTATTTTATTTGTGTTCATTCACTAACACACTGAAAAGCTTTGAGGCATCTAAATAGCTAATCAGTGTGTTAGTGAATGAGTGTGAATAATGTAAGTGGGTCGGTGAGTAGATTGATAGAGTAGGTAGTGTGCCAGCTGGGTAGTGTGACAGGGTGGTTGATGGCATGGTGTTAGGTGGCAAGGTGGCAATTGCATAGGGTGGTAGGGTGGTGGGGGCATTGTGGCAGTGTGGTGGGTAGCAGGGTGATTGGGTGTCAGGGTGGTAAATGGTAGGCAGAGTGGCGTTAGCTATGTAGTGTGATAGAGTGATGGGACATGTAGGGTGGTCAGTTGGGTCAGTTCAGGCTTGGGGGGAGTTGGAGAGTCGGTTGGGGGGTTGTCAGAGGGTTGAGAGGGGTACGAGAGTCATGAGGATTTCAGGGTCAGGAAAGTCGGAAGGGTGGGGTGTTGGAAGGTCAGGAGATGTTGAAGGGTCAGGAGAATCGAATGCTTGGCAGGAGACAGAGCATCAGAGGGCAAGGGATCGGGGGAATTTGGTATGGGTCAGTGGGCAGTCAAGGAAAAGGAGTCAATTGTCTAATTAGCAAGGAATTAGACATAATTTTCTTCTGTCTAATATTTTCTGGGTAATTATCAGAACAAATTGTTCACGGGAATGCTTTCCCCTCGGGCATGTTTCCTAACTTTAGATGCAAAATTCTGGCTTAATGTGTAAACAAGAACATTTGTTTCGAGTCCAGATGACCCTTTATTAAAGCATTGACAAAGGGTCATCTGGACTCGAAACATTAGCTCTTTTCTCTCCCTACAGATGTCGCCAGACCTGCTGAGATTTTCAACATTTTCTCTTTCGGTTTCAGATTCCAGCAGCTTCGGTAATTTGCTTTTAATAATAAGATCATTCTGCAGTTTAACAAAAAAGTGGTGCACAGAGCACACCTGACCAGAACCTGAATGAGCAGGTTCTTCTCGGAGGTGGAGGACACATGTGAACGGTGCCAGAGGGGCCCAGCCAACCACACCCACATGTTCTGGGCTTGTCCCAAACGTGCTGGGTTCTGGGCAGCCTTTTCTGAGGCAATATCCAGGGCTGTGGGGGTGAGGATGAAGCCATGCCCGATAGTGGCAATCTTCGGGGTATCGGAGCAGCAGAACTACACATGGGGAAGGTGGCCACGCCTGCGCTTTCGCTTGCCCAACCGCACGCCGGAGAATCCTGCTCGGCTGGCGATCGGCAGCACCACCCACAGCTGCAGACTGGCTCGCTGACCTTTTGGAATTTCTCCACCTGGTAAAGATTAAGTACGCCATCCGAGGGTCGGAGGAAGGCTTCCTGGACACTGGGGGGCAGTTTGTCGGCCTGTTCCAAAACCTGTTCGAGGCCAGCAAAGAGGAATAAACTAATAAGATTTTTTTTTAAACGCCAAGAAAGATGAGGAACCAAAAAACTGCGCAACTAGGCCGTTTGGGGGGGGGGGGGTGCAGCAGAGGGAGACGGAAGGAAGGTGAAGGTGAAGAAAGTACAAGAGATGGGGGGGGGGGGGGGGGGGGGCTAGCCCCTTGTTTTTCATTTTTTCCGGAAAATAAAATAAAAACACAGACGAACCCAGGGAGGCAGGGAGAGGAAGGGAGGGGGGGGGGGACACGGCCAAGGGGGAGGAACCATAGACCGATCCAGAGGGCAGCGAAAAGCACATAGCGTCAATTAAACTAAGGACAAAAGAAACCACTCTGTATAATAAAGGACATTGGCACGGGCAAGAAAAACATGATGGATACATACAACTGTTTCTAAATATGAGAAATGCCAATAAAAAGATTTTTTTTTAAATGAGTGCTTCCTATTTCTCTCTGCCATTTGACATTAGTCTTAGGGCTACCATTATAGGTTGTCATTGAGTCATAAAATCCCTACAGTGCAGAAGGAGGCCATTCGGCCCATCGTGTCTGCACTGACCCTCTAAAAGAGTATCCCTTCCACCCTCTCCCAATAACTCGTTAATCTAACCTACACATCTTCTTTGAACACTAAGAGGCAATTTAGCATGGCCAATCCACCTAACTTGCATATCTTTAGACTGTGGGAGGAAAACGGTGCACCCGGAGGAAACCCAGACAGGGAGATTGTGTAAACTCCACACAGACAGTGACCCAAGGTTGGAGTTGAACCTGGGTCCCTGGCGCAGTGAGGCAGCAATGCTAACCACTGTGCAACCGTGCTACTCTATGACTCATTTACCAAGCTATCATTATCACAGTGGGGTGCTTGTCAGTTCATTGATAGCTCCCAGTGGTTAGGAACTCTTCAATGTGGGGCTATGAATGGAAAATCTTAATTTTATAAGGGATTACGTAGCCGATGGAATGTAAATGTAATAAATGGGTTTTTGTGAATGAGAGTAGTTTCTGGAAAATACTAAGTCTAGAAAAGACACTTAGAATGTTATTTTACTTCATCTCAGCTTGGGCTTTGATGTTTGCCCATGGTAGATACTGGGTGAGTTGGCATGGAGGGTATAAGGGCAAAGGGTGGTGTGGGCTCACATGAATTGGCACTAAGTTGGCATTGAGGCTATAAAGGGCATGTAGATGGATACAGAGGCAGAGGGTTTCATGGAGGCATAGATTGGGTGGGGAGCATGAGGTAGCATGGGTTGGCATAGGTGGGCATAGGGAGTGGGGGCTGGAGGGATATTTCAGGGTTTATTTTATAGCTTGTGGGAAGTCCTGGCTAACCAAGGCAAGCCGTTTACGCAGCCCTTCTCTGCACCCGGCAGCCCGTACAGATGCTTCCAATCCCTTTCTAAGCACAGCATACCGAATTGAACAACACCCCCACCTCAAATGGAAACCAGGCCCTCCAGGGCATTTCTATGTCGGTTTTGAGGAGATGGGAACTTTCCCAAATTTGCGCTTCGAACTCGAAAGGGAACATTCTGTCCTCAGTCCTTTTTTCCCCTTTTCATTTAAATTTCACAACATTTTCTCTTTGTGAGCACTGCAGCTCCATATTTGTACATACTTTTCTTTTCTTCTCCCTCAGTAATTGTCTGTGTTTCTTTGAAACATTTCATAATCTCCCTGTAGTTCTCACAAATGTTGCTTTACAGATGTACTCAATTTCCAGTTTCTACCTTTTATTTAAGTTTGGTGGGAATGTTATTAAAACTATCAGTTCACTGTTCGCAGGTGGTGAAGAAAGTAAATTAAATGCTTGGGTGCATAGCTAAGGATATGACTTATGTCTACAGAGGAGATATTGAAGCTGCATCTGGCTTTGGTGGGAACCACATCTGGAGTGTTCTGTCTCTACATAACTGGAAATAATTCTTGAAGGAAGTCCGGAGGCTTAGTGCTGTATACATTATGAAGAAAGGTTATTTCCCCACAACATTCAGGTTCTATCAAGACTGCAACAATCCTGCATTTAATCTAAATAATAGGGAGGCTGTGAATTTGTGGTATTCTCGCAGGACTAGTAGTGCAGAGACCCAGGGTAATGCTCCGGGAACCAGTTCGAATCCCGCCATCCGCCATGGCAGATGGTGAAATTTGAATTTAATAAAAATAAAATCTGGAATTAAAATTAACGATGGCCATGAAACCATTGTAGATTTATTCTGTTAGGTACACGTGTGGCGGTTCTGGAACGTGGGCATAGCCCACTCCGGCAGAGCATCTACAACGGACATGTCAAAAATGAAAATGCTGGCCTGCAGCTTTGTCTGGTGGCCTGGGATTGACGTCAACAATGGACAGTTGGCCCAGCATTGTGAGTCCTGCCAAGAGCATCATATATTGTCCACAGCGGCGCTGCTGCACCCGTGGGAATGGTTTGGGAAGCCCTGGTCCTGCCTTCACATTGACTTTGCGGATCCTTTCCAGGGGGTGATGTTTCTCATCATCCTTGACGCGTATTCCAAGTGGATGCAGATCCTTCTTGGCAGGCAGCCACCGCTCGGCCTCCATTGAGCGACAGCGGCAGATGTTCAGCATGCACGGCATCCCCGAGATGTTGGTCTTGGACAATGTGACAGCTTTTTCAAGCACAGACTTTGGCTGTTTAATGGCACCAATGGGATTTGCCATGAACGCTCTGCCCCGTACCACTCATATCTCTGGGACTTGGGGGACTCGATCAGCACGATTTTTATTCTGCTACTGGACCAAGCCGTAGGCCTCGACAGGGGTGGCACCAGCCAAATTATTGATGGGATGCCGTCTCCACAGTTGGCTGAGCCTGGTCAGACCAGACATTTCAGGGAAGGTCCGCTGCGGACAGGACTAGGCCGAGTCAGACGCACGCCTTTTCGGGGTTTTGCCCCTGGAGATTCGGTATATGTCTGCAGTTTTGGCAATAGCGCTGCATAGGTTCCAGGTGTGGTGTTGTCACGGTCTGGGCTGGTCTCTTCCAAGGTGCGGGCACAAGGCCGGGGGACCTGTCGACAAACGGAACCCATCTGTAGCCGTGCTCCTGAAGTGTCGGACCCTATTCCGGATCCTCCGGTCCCACGTGTTCTGCCACCCCTGCTGCCACCTTTGTCACCGCTGACACCGCCACCTTTGCCCGGTTCTTGTTTCTGTCGAGATCTGGTACACTGAGATGTGAGATGCAAACCCATTCTGACTCCGACCTTGATGTTCAGCGACAGACGGAGGCGACCACACCAATCCCCAACGCCGTGCCAGCCGCGTTGGTCCCACCACGACGCTTTGTGCACAAATGTCAATCTCCTGCATGGTATACACCTCCAGACCCCGCACAGATGACCCCTGAGTACCCTCTACGGGATTCGTCGCGTCAGTCCTCAAATGCAGACGCCGCTCCAGACTTGCGAGAGAGGAGTGTTACAACCCCATGGAGGCCATGGGGTGTGGGCCATCCAGTTCACCCTGACCTCTGTGAAATATGAACTTCCCTGGTAATGGGGCGGGGCTTCCCTTTTAATGAGGGCAGCCCTCATAGTATAGAAATCCCAACCTGGGTGTAGGTCATGGAGGGAGACTCTCCGGGGATTGGAGAGTTATTGTGCACTGAGAATTGCTGCATCCAGCTGGCCGTTCCATGTGTGTTCACTCTGCGTCGATACGACACTATTGATTTCAGTTTTACTGGGCATCATTGGTGTCAGACCCTGCCAAATGCTGCCTTAATGTGCAGTCACTGTCACCTGTCTTCTCAAATTCAGTTATTTTGTCTATGTTTATACCAGGGCTATAATAAGGTCTAGATCCAACTGGTTCTGGCCAAACCCAAACTTAATATTGATGAGAAGTTATTCCTGTGCTAGCGACACTTGATAGCACTACTGATGACATCTTCCTTCACTTTGTTGATGACTAAGACTCGACTGATAGGATAGTAATCGGCTGGATTTGATTTGTCCTGTTTTTTGTAGCCAGGACATTACTGGGAAATGTTCCACATTGAAAGGGAAATCTCAGTGTTGTACTGGAACAGCTTGCATAGGAATGTGACTTGTTCTGGAGCCTAATTCCTCAGTGCTACAGCCAGGATTTTGTCAGGGAGCTGGTAGCATTTGCTGCATTCAGCGTGTTCAGCCGTTCCTTGATATCATGTGGAGTGAATTGAAGGCAAGCATTGGTAATTCCTCAAGAGGAAGCTAAGATGGATCACCCACTTGACATTTCTGGCTGAAGATGGTTACAAATGCTTCAGCCTTTGTACAATGTGCTGAGCTCTGTCATCATTTGGGTGTAGATGTTTGTGGAGCCTCATCTTTCTACAGAGCTGAATTTGATCTGCCCATTGGTTGTGGGATCATTTAGCTCCGCCTACAGCTTGCTCCATCCAGTGGCACTTTTTTTTTAGGTAAAGGCAAATCAGAATTTGACAAGCGCAAGGTTTGATAGTGCAAAGAAATTTAGGAGACCAGATCTGATACGTGATGCACCATCAATTACCACGAGACGAGAATAGTGAAACAATCGAGGTTTTATTGCACAAGATGCTGTGCCACCCGCAGCTGGAACCAGAATGGAAGCAGCGCAGGAGAGCATTCACTTTTATATGCCGCCTGCTGGGCAGAGCCAGCAGGCAGGGATTTACCGTTGTACCTGTAATATGAGGGCAGTGCCGGAATACATACAATATATCACCCCTTGTTAAAGAAAAGGTCCGGTGGGGGTGATGAAAACATTACAAATTAAGTCTGTCGGGGGCTTTGACCCTCCGCCGCGATCGCCTCAGTCCTGGTGGTGATGTGGGCGCCGACGCGGTCACCTGTGACTCCGGGAGCGTGTTGCACTCGTCTTCACACTGAATGCGCTGGCACATGTACCGCGGGATAGGGCATCAGGGGGCTCGTTGAGCTTCCCGGGCGATACAAGATCTCATAATTATAGGTGGAGAGCTCGATGCTCCACCTCAAGATCTTGTCATTTTTGATCTTCACCCGCTGTGTATTAATGAACATGAAGGCAACCGACCGTTGGTCAGTGAGGAGAGTGAATCCCCTGCCAGCCAGTAATGCCTCCAATGTCGCTCAGCTTCCACAATGGCTTGGGCCTCCTTTTCGACAGAGGAGTGCCGAATTTCGGAGGCATGAAGGGGTTGGGAAAAGAAGGCCACGGGTCTGCCCGCCTGGTTGAGGGTGGCGGCCAGCGCTACGTCCAATGCATCGCTCTCCCATCTCAGCCATCAGGGGAAAAACTGTGGACTTGATGAGTGGGCGGGCCTTGTCCGCATAATTAGGGACCCACTGGGCGTAATACGAGAAAAACCCCAGGCATCGTTTCAGGGTCTTGGGGCAGTGGGGGAGAGGGAGTTCCAGCATGCGGTCGGAGTCAGGCCCTGGGACTCCATTTTCCACTACGTAGCCAAGGATGGCTAAGCCGTTGGTGCGGAACACGAATTTCTCTTTATTGTATGTGAGATTAAGGAGTTTGGCGGTATGGAGGAATTTTTGGAGGCTTGTGTTGTGGTCCTGCTGATCGTTACCGCAGATGGTGATGTTATCTAGGTACGGGAAGGTGGCCCGCAGCCCGTACTGGTCAACCATTCGGTCCATCTCTCGCTGGAAGACCGAGACCACATTGGTGACGCCGAAGAGAACTCTGAGGAAGTGATAGAGGTGACCATCTGCTTCGAACGCAGTGTATTGGCGGTCCTCCGGGCGGATGGGGAGATGGTAGTAGGCGGACTTCAAGTCAACTGTGGAGAAGACATGATACTGCATAATCTGATTGACCACATCAGATATGCGTGGGAGGGGGTACGCGTCGAGCTGCATGTACCGGTTGATGGTCTGACTGTAGTCAATGACCATCTTGTGCTTCTCCCCAGTCTTCACCACCACTCCTTGAGCTCTCCAGGGGCTGTTGATGGCCCCAATGATCCCCTCCCGCAGAGGCCGTTGGACCTCTGACCTGATGAAGGTCCTGTCCTGGGCACTGAACCATCTGCTCCTAGTGGCGACGGGTTTGCAGCACGGGGTGAGGTTCGCAAACAGTGAAGGTGGATCGACCTTAAGGGTCGTGAGGCTGCAGACGGTGAGGGGCGGCAGGGGTCCGCCGAATTTCAAAGTAAGGCTTTGGAGGTGGCATTGAAAATCCAGGCCGAGCAACAGGGCAGCGCAGAGGTGGGGGAGGACATAGAGCCTGAAGTTGCTGAATTCTACGCGCTGGATGGTGAGGGTCGTGATACAGTACCGCCGGATTTCAACGGAATGAGATCCGGAGGCCAGGGACATTTTCTGGGTGACGGGGTGTACTGGGAGGGAGCAGCGCCTTACCATAGTGGGGTGGATGAAACTCTCTGTGCTCCTGGAGTCAAAGAGGCAGGTCGTCTCGTGCCCGTTGATCTTAACCGTCGTCGTAGCGGTCGCGAGGTTGTGTGGCCGAGACTGATGTTGAGATGTTGCGGAAGATGTTGGGAGGTCCCGAGCTGATCAGCGGTGGCGAAGGTGGCAGTAGGCGGCGAACGGCCAGACGAGCAGGGGTCCTGAGGCACGATCCAAAATGGCGCTGAAGTTGGCGGCGCCCATGGCGGGCAGCATCAAAGATGGCGACGTCCACGGGCCGCACGTGGCTTACGGAGGAGAAGATGGTGGCGCCCCTGGGTCGCTCGTGGGGGGTGTAGAAATGCCAGACCTGGAAACAGCGGCGACCGACCGGGCCTGGCAAACAGAAACAAAGTGTCTTTTCTTCCCACACCCGTTGCAGGCCGCGCTCCGCATCGGGCAGCGCTGCCTTGGGTGTTTGCTTTGTCCACAGAAATAACACTTGGGCCCCCCCAGAGTTGGCTGGATGCCGCGCGCCGCAGGCTTGCGGTGAGTTTGAGTCGGCAGCTGGTGGGGCCCATGATGCCCACAAGGGTGCCGCGCGGTCAGGGGTTAGGACTCCAGGTTACGGGAGGCCACTTCTAGTGAGTTCGCAAGCTGCCTAGTCTCCGCAGGATGGAGCGCACCCCCTTCCAATAGCCGCTGGCAGACGTACATAGACTTCATGCCCATGAGATAGGCGCCTCTAATTAACAGTTCGGTGCGTTGGACTGCCGAAACTGCCTGGCAGTCACAGTTCCTACCGAGGATCTGCAGGTCCTGCAAGAAATTGTCCAGAGACTACCCAGGGGGGTTGCCGTCTCGTGGCCAGGAGGTGTCTGGCGTACACTTGATTCACCGGTTTAACGTAATGTCCCTTTAGGAGCGCCATCGTTTCTGGGTAGGTGGGCGCATCCAGAATGAGGGGGAACATTTCAGGACTCACCCGTGAGTAGAGGACTTGGAGCTTCTGCGAGTCCGAGGGTTCTTCAGTGGCTGCTCTGAGGTAGCCTTTGAAGCAGGCTAGCCAGTGGCCGAAGGTAGACGTGGCGTTGGCTGCGTGAGGGTTCAGCTGCAGGCAATCAGGCTTGATTAGGAGATCCATCTTTTAAATCTTGCGCAATAAATTGATGTACTGTCAATTACCACGAGAATGGGGAAACAATCGAGGCTTTATTGCACAAGATGTTGTGCCTCCCGCAGCTGGAAACAGAATGATAGCAGCGCAGGAGAGTATTCACTTTTATATGCCGCCTCCTGGGCGGAGCCAGCAGGCAGGGATTTACCGTCGTACCTGTAATATATGGACAGTGCCGAAATACATACAATATATCACTCGTGGTGTTTACCACAATACGAACATTTGAACCTCATTTCAATATTTTTACGAGGACCGTGCTATGTTCAAACAGTAAGCAGGTCTGTCCAAAAAAAAGGCTTGATCAAATTAACATGGTCTGAACTCCTATGCAAATTGGCTTGGGGATTCTGCATGGCTGAATTTTTTATTGTTGCCCCCACTTTGAGACACATTAAATCGTCACAGTGATGTTACATTTAGATCCCAAAATGTTTGATTGTCAGAATTTTTCTGTTATTTTGATTGGCTGCTATTTAGGTTGGAACATTATGAGTCAATCACCTCATAATCATTAAAGTGTTGGAAACACTTTGGAGATAATAAAGTGGAGCAACTAAGAGAACAAAAAGTCAGGGCACATTTGGGTGAAAGCAATCAAAACATAATTAAGTTGAGTATAAAAGAAAGGCAAAAAGAAAAGGTGAGAATAAGGGTATTTGAATAGAAGGAAAAATAATGAAATTTTGGCAAGATAGAACAGGAGTATTGCCAAGATAAAATGAAAGAGAAAGCTGGCAAATTGAATTTAGATTTGAAATGGGAAATAATTTAACGTGAGACAAAAAGTGTGCAAATAAAATATGCATTAGCAAAGAAGAAAAAGGGTGTATCAAAGTTTGGTTTTCCATTGATAAATAGACATAATAAATAAAATGTGAAACTGAACAAAGAAACATTTGATACTTCCATAAGCTGATGACAAGAAATGAAAGATGATACAAATATAATTATGATAGGAAATTGCAAAAAGGGAGGTTGGAAAGGCTTTGGTGTAGAATAAGACATAATAGGTTAAAAAAAATTGAAAAGCGATTAAAAAGATGATTGGTGAATATTTAGCCTGCAAGAAGATCAAGATTTCACAGAACTAGCAAATGTTGAAGAAACCAAACTTTTTGGGCAGAGTGAGAGAATAATAGAATCAGTTTCTAAAGGGGAGGTTACTGATGAGATTGTGGGAGGTGAGTATAGAATTTCCGGATAAAGATTAGCGACTGTTTACCCCAGATACTTTAGGCACTAACGAACATTCAAGGTGGCCAAGAGGGGATCTGAGGTGCAAAACCTGGTTAGCTTGTTTTTAACACATAACACTAACTTTTGGTAAAAGAGCTGAAGCCCATCCTTCGAACCACCACTCCCAGGATGATTAAGACACTGATAACCAATTAAATTGGTTCTTAACAGTCATTAAAGAGGCTGGAGGCCATTTTCTGGCGAATGCTGAAATGAATGATATCTCCTTAAAGCAACCAGCTGAACAGAGGAAGTCAGTGGTGAGAATTGTGAGGTACTTAAAGCAATGTTCAGCTTTCATAGTGTACCTGCTACCGTGAGGGGCCAGCTGTTCCACCAGTAACTGTGCCAGAGGGTCAAACTTCGCAGCCACAAGAGGAGGTTGAGGAGGAGGAGAAATATAAGGTGGTTCAGAGAAATATTCCAGGCAGACAAACCATGGGAGGATGGTCACAGCCATATAATTGAAGAGCTCATCTTCGAAAAGGCCTCCAGCATCAGACTCAGAACAATGTAGTCAAAATATCAGAGTTGATCAAAATGTCTTTTTAATCTGTATTTTACTCCTCCAATCCATTCCCCAAGAAAAATACAATTTTAAAAATTGTTCACTATGTATTGCACAAAGTCTCAAATGGGCCAAAGGCTGACACTTTTGAACTGGAGAAGTGCCTAGTATACCCCAAATTACCCAGGAAAGGCAAAGTATCTCAAAAATTTGAACAACAGATTAAGAATGCTATCTCTTGTTGCTGCTGTGCAGCGGTTATGTGAGTGATGTTTCCCACTAACAAAATGCTGATGATTGTCCAAAAAGACTGCTGACCACATGATTGAGCAACGAGGGGCAGCACGGTGGCACAGTGGTTAGCATTGCTGCCTATAGCGCTGAGGACCCGGGTTTGAATCCCGGCCCTGGGTCACTGTCTGTGTGGAGTTTGCACGTTCTCCCCGTGTCTGCATGGGTTTCGCCCCCACAACCCAAAGATGTACAGGTTAGGTGGATTGGCCACGCTACATTTCCCCGTAATTGGAAAAAATAATTGGGGGGGTACTCTAAATTTATTTATTTTTAATTATTGAGCAACGATTTGTCTGAATTTCAGTGCTGACGCAATAGCAGCTATGGCGGTTGCACATCTCAATGATTGACTGATTAAATCAAACATGTTTCTCAGTTGTTTGTAATAGGCAGAGTATGGACTATACTCACCCAGGTCACACTTGAAAAACTCAAAGCAAAATGTCTCTTGTTAGATGTTATCCCGTGATTAGGCACACTTACTGAACAATCCTGAGTGTGCTAATAGCTACACTAGCAACCAATTTAAGATAATCAGTTGAACTTGTGACATGGCTCATTTGCGTTTGCTGGAAGTGACATATATTTATACATAAGGACCCACTATCTGAAAACAAGTGGAGTATAAATTCCATAGAAATATTTCACAGAATCCCTATAGTGGAGGAGGCCATTCGACCCATCGAGTCTGCGACTCTTTGAAATGGCACGCTACCCATGTCGTCTCACCCGTTCACCCCACTCTATCCCCATAACCCCATAATCTAACCTGCACATCCCTGGACACTAAGGGACAATTTATCATGGTGAATGTACCTAACCTGCATATCTTTGGACTGTGGGAAGAAACCAGAGCAAATGGAAGAAATCCACGCAGGCATGGGGAGAAAGTGCAAACTCCACACTGACAGTCACCCAAGGCCAGAATTGAACCTGAGTCCCTGAAGCTGTGAAGCAGCAGTGCTAACCACTGAGCCACCATGCCACCCTTGTTGTCCACTCTAATCTTCCATGGATGCCCTTTGTCAAACTATGGAAGCTGTTTGGCCTTTGTTGCTAGTTGCACCTCCCTCATCAGATGCTGAGCTCCACAGATCACTCGATGGAACTGGTAAAACTCTCCATTCCCTTCATGAGGATATATCGCTGGTTCTGTGCCAAGCTGAAGGGGGGCTAGTCTAGCCATGACTACTAGGATCTTGGGCCGCCTTTCCAGTATGCTCCAGCTCATGAACCTTGGCCAGGAAAATTCCAGAGCATGTTGAGAGTCTTGAGGTGGCTGATATTGAAGTCCAGGCCATTCACAGTGCCATGGTGATGAGGTTGGGCTCAGGCAGGCCGCGACTCAGGAATAGAGGAACCACTGCCAGTTTTATAGTTGGAGCTAGGCCTCAACACTCAATGAAAGCAACCACAGGCAGGAGTTCCTGGCTTGAAGAGAGAGCCGAAGAGATGGAGGCATGCAAGGGCAGGACCACATGCCCACCTTGATGTCAGTGCCGGTGTGAGGACAGTCTTCGGGAAGGGGGAGCTCACAACCCCATTTTCTGTCTCTGTGACCCCAATTTGGGTCTTGGCCCACAGTTTGGGAACCACTGATCTACAGTTAATCAGCACAGTGTTAATAAATGCAAGTCAGACATGACCAATCCGAGAGAACTATTTGAAGAAATGGAGAAGGTCGAGAAAGGAAATACAGTTTTGATTTTCAAAAAGTCTTCTGATGCTGTACAATTGATGACAAAGATAGACTCATGGACTCACGAATTAAAAGGAATATAACCACATGGATTAAAAGGGCATAAACGAGGCTGCATAAAATGATGTTTGAAAATCTCAGCATTATTATGCAGTTCGGCCGATCATTACTTCCTGACATTTTTTTTAAACTGTTCGAATTCTTTCTATTTAATCCCAGTTTGCGATCCATTCGCCATTTAGTTTACACTCTTAGTTACAGCCAGGTTCAAATCCCGCCACTGCAGATGGTGAAATTTGAATTCAATAAAAATGTGGAATTAAAAAAGTCGAATGATGACGAAGAAACCATTGTCGATTGTCATAAAAACCCTGCTGCTCCACTAATGTCCTTTAGGGAAGGAAATCTGCTGTCCTTACCTGGTCTGGCCTACATGTGACGCCAGACCCACAGCAATCTGGGAGACTCTTAACTTCCCCCTCGAGGGCAATTAGGAAAGGGCAATAAATGCTGGCACAGCCTGCAACGCCCACGTCCCATGAACGAATAATAAAACAAAATACCATCTGACTTGCCATGAGAAAAATCATGAGAAATCCACCACCATATTTGCAATACATCTCACATAAAAAGGCTCTTCCTGTTAAGAGTCACACCTACTTCCTATAACACATTACCTAACTTGCCGACTTTGTTGATGACATCGATTGCCGACCCTTCTAACCACGCAAGAGCAATGTCACAAAATATTGAAACCATTAAATAAGCACATATACATCGCATTAAGCCTATTGCATAGATTTTAGAACCCCCATTGACATCAATCTGGCGTGCAACCTGTACCAAAAATATGATGCATCGGTGTATTTGACTCGACTCATTAAAATCAATGCACATTGCCAGAAAAGAGAATCATGAGGCGACACGGTGCAAAGTAGATTATAAAGGAAGCACAGTAGAAAGAGAATGGTAGTGTTAGCATATGAATATACCAGAGATATTCCCATCATAGCAAAGCTGGCAAGTTATTTATCATTTTCTCCTAGGGGGAGGGCCTTTTGTCATGCATTTTCCTGTTAGTTGCTACTTCTTTTATTGTTTCCCGTTTTCTCCCATAGCCAAATTATAACTGCTGCTAGACACATTAGGGATACACTGTGCAATTTCAGTGAAGCCAGACAGCTCCTTGTTTTACATCGCCTATAAAAATGTAAATCCATTGTTCCAATAGGTGCTGCTATTTCATTGTAAACACACAAAGACTTTTGTGTCTAATCGCCTGTGACAGCCTGTAATTGGTCACGCCCTGACGTGAACATTTCTTAAAACACCTCCCCCGCACATTTATATTCCTATAGCTGTGACAATTAACAGATATCTGTGGTTAGTTGGCCAGTCCATTAATTACTCGAGCGGCGGCTGATTAATGATGGATGGATTTTTTTGGTATTCACAAGATACTCAGACCACATAGCAAGTCTGATTGCGCAGTCAAAGGCGCCAAATTAATCGTACAATACACACAGACGTGTCTCTATTTAAAATGAGAGAAAGAACCAAAACCAGACAGTAAGTCCATTTCTTGTCTATTATTGTTCATTAACCAACTCATACATGCAAAGGCTTGTATGTACCCAATTATATAATTGCCCTAACCATTTTTTGGCAGCTATAAAATGACACACAAAAATGAATATTTGATTTCTACTCATTAACAATCTCTGTTGAATGCACTGACTTCTATTGGAATATCATTCCTATGATGAAGGGCCTTCCTTTCACCTTGCAACAGAGGCATTTTTTCATCTATAAAGTTAGGCTATGAGTGTCTACTTTGGGAATCAGCCAAAGGAGCCCAGCCCTGTCATCAGATAACATTCTTCTTTCTGATACCTATACACGGCTGACTTGTTCCCTTTCTACTGTCCATCCTAGGGCAGGCTATTGCAGGGAAATACTTGGGAACTTGCCGTCTGTTACTTTTTAAACTGAATGCTTGTCATGTCTTTTACACCTTCCATTCCTGTATTGCTGTAATCATGTGACTACCAGCGTGGTAAAAGTTGAATTAGACGTGTCTGCATCTTTTATCATCGAGCAATTCTTGTATTTCAATGCAAGGATCACATTGTTTTAAAACCAAAAATTGTGTCAAGGTTTTATTTGTATTTACTTGAGAGCAATGTGAATGTACAGGAAAGAAATCAACTATTCACCAAATATATGTTATAATGGTTACTGCTATATATTATCCATATTTGCAGATCTTGACAGTATATGAAACATCTTAGAACAGTACAGCACAGAACAGGCCCTTCGGCCCTCGATGTTGTGCCGAGCAATGATCACCCTACTTAAACCCACGTAACCCGTATACCCGTAACCCAACAATCCCCCCCATTAACCTTACACTACGGGCAATTTAGCATGGCCAATCCACCTAACCCGCACATCTTTGGACTGTGGGAGGAAACCGGAGCACCCGGAGGAAACCCACGCACACACGGGGAGGATGTGCAGACTCCGCACAGACAGTGACCCAAGCCGGGAATCGAACCTGGGACCCTGGAGCTGTGAAGCATTGATGCTAACCACCATGCTACCGTGAGGCCCCTCACGGTAATAAAAATAAAAATCTCTGATGATTTTTATTTCCACTGATATTTCCTTGTCTGCCTGATCATATTCATTTTCTTCTTTGGTTCATTTATGAAGCAAGAAATTTTAGGTTTAAAATAATAATCCAGGTGTGATACACCATAGACTGTTAAAATTACCATTACTGCCTCAGATTTCTAATAGGTTTCAGCCATGACGGAGTAAATGGTGGGCAATGATTTGTGTCCAAGCCTCAGTAACAGGCCATTAAACAGAGATCAAGACAATCAGATGAAATGTCGCTTTAGAGCCAGAAATTAGCTAGTAGCATTCTGAGTCATCAAGCTGCATCAAGGTCACACTAGTAGCCCAGATACTTTTTTAAAATAAATTTATAGTGTCCAATTCATTTTTTTTCCAATTAAGGGGCAATTTAGAGTGGCCAATCTACCTACCCTGCACATCTTTGGGTTGTGGGGGTGAAACCCACACAAACACGGGGAGAATGTGCGAACTCCACACGGACAGTGACCTACAGCTGGGATCGAACCTGGGACCTCAGCGCCGTGAGACAGCAGTGCTATCCACTGCGCCACCGTCTTGCCCCCCCCCCCCCCGTCTGACCTCAGCAAGGGCAGCATGGCAATGTTACAGTTGGCCTAAGCGCCTGTTCGGGTACACTGAGGGAGAATTCAGAATGTGCAATTCACCTAACAAGCCCGTCTTTCGGGACTTATGGGAGGAAACCAGAACACCCGGAGGAAACCTACGCCGACATGCAAGAATGTGCAGACTCCGCACAGACAACCGGCAACCCAAGCCGGGAATCGAAGACGTGTCCCTGGCTCTGTGAAGCAACAGTGCTAACCATTGTGCTTCCATGCCGCCATAAAGCTTTTCTGGTTGAATGCTCTGTCAAAACACACTAACCAGGCCCAAATATCAATAATGGACTAAAGTATCACAGGCTCCTGGCATCCTAAAGCCAGACCTTCAGGAGGATAAAAGAAGAATATTTGTGAGGAAAAATAGCATGGAATTATCTGTTGAATCCAGGTTGGCCCTTGTGAAATCTGGCCTGATGTACTACTATTATTATCTTGGGATACAGCACCAGGCAGTGTGTAAAGAAATGGAGATTAAAGGTCACCACAGGTCAGCAATGCTTCTCGGCACAATAGTGGTCAATTAGGTGGCCACAAATGTTACAGTTGGCAAGCTTTTAGAGGCTATCAAAATTCCTCAGCCATGGAAGCTTCTGTTCCTATTTTTCTCCAGCTTTAACTAGTTACTTTATTTTAGATTGACACTGAAAATCCCAGGGCCTAGTCAGTTCTTAAGTTTAATTCTCGATTCAGTGAAATCATTTGGTGTCAGCAAACTTTATGGATGCTGATTTATATTAAACCTGCATTTTTCCAATAATTTTGTTCAAGACTCTGAAAAGTATGAATTGACACTTGCTGTAAGCTGTCAATACATTGGCAAGGTGCAGCAGTGTCAATGATAATTCAGGGTGACCAACTCTCGTATCTGAAACGTTTTATTGGAATCAAATGACTAAAAGAATAGTGAAGAATAACACTGTATTTACACCAAGTGTGACAAAGCTTGGAGATATAGAACGGCTTCTCATTAAAAAGAAAATCCCTATTTTAGTGTAACGTTTTACAAGTGGGAGGAGAATGAGATAATTGATTAAGGATTTGTCTGATTATAAAACTGGAGAACAGCAGATTAGTGAGATTAGAGAGAATGTGATCTAATTGTTCTAGTTTCTTTGAATGAGAGAATTCCCATTGAGTTGTGTCACGTCATACAGGCAGCTGCAGTACCAGGAACCAGTGATTCAACATAAGCCAATGGCGTTTAATTAACTAATTAATTGCAAAGGATTGCAGAGTGCTTTTGCTTGAATTGCCACTCCCATAATGTCATGTAAAGATGCAGTACAGGAATCCAACACATAATTTATAGGCTGAAATGAAGAACTAAAAGCCTGGATTTACAGGACCAATTTAAAATACTTCTTCAAATCATTGAAGTACAGATCTTACAATAATGGTTTAGTACAAATTGATCTATTAATCTCGACACATGGAAAACATTTTTTAAAAGTCTGACAGCTAATGCCCTCTAAAGGAGACTGCCAAGGCCAAACCTTTGCTCTCCAACCACCGAGAATTCTGGTACTGAATGAAATATTATAACTATGTATCAAAGGAAGTTGAATGTATATTAAAAAATAATGAGCACCATTCAGCAGCATAACAAAGATGTTGGCCTGACACCGAGTTAATTTGTTAAGCCTACCAGGGATACAAATGATACATGGCATTGCATTCAAATTAAACTGGAGTACAAGAAATAAACTCTGACAAATGAGACTTTCTTTCATCTTGTTAAAAAAAGGGCTGCGGTACATCATCCTTAATGTGGAAGGGCAGTCACTGAACTAACAACATATGGAGCTATTAAGACTATGAGGTGCAATGCAAGAGCACCGCGTCATGGATTTGTTTAAACGAACCAGAAAAGAACCATATTCGATGCCCTTCGATCCCCTTCCCTCTACATGTGGTGTTTTCTTCATCTTAGCTGGATCAAGTAGGTGTGTCAGTAAGCAATGGCAAATTGAGATGGCTCATTTATAGGGTGGAAGAAAGCCATTAAGTGCAGAGGATGGGGGAAAAGTGCCTCAACTAATATTCCAAAGTCTGCATTTGCGTGCTCCCCTACAGTCCATATACACTGTCTTGGAACCACAGAAAGGAACCTATACACAAGATCTACTGAGCACCCAAACTGTGCCACACATGGTAAGGAAATGGTTAATTTTGGCATTTCTGGCCCCAAATAGGTAAGTGATTCATTCTCCCAGGATAAACATTTCCGTTGTATTGTATTCACCTTTGTTCTCACTTTCCTTCTTCTGGAGACCTACAAGTTTACATGTTAATTCTCACCAAGAACTGTTTCATTGATCTAAGTCATGGAAAGCAACACCATTTCATCCCAAAACAACTCCATTCATCTGCACAGAGGTTTGTGCTGCTGCTCATCTGTAGATCAATCAACAAAGCCGTAACCTGCCCTTCCAACAATCAAATTTTATAGATTACTGGTGGAGAACTGAATGTATTCCTCTCGGTTTCCATTTGCTTTCTGTATTAATACACAACTGCTTGAAATGTAAGGGAGAATTCTGTGTTGGATGGTCATTTGCAGAATAAAATTTTCGATCAATCTTTTCATTCAAGCTCCTATCTTTAGATTCCTTTATTAAAGTAAATGTAATTAATGGGAGGACCCAGATCGGTCTGTAGTTTTAGCAGTTTTGCCATAGGATTTGAGTCTGGCTTGACAGAGGGAGTTTAAGGTTGTTCTTGAAAGTGTCTCTCTCCAAAATCTCTGCAAAGAGGATAGGAAATAAATCTGTTTTGTTCACTTTATTTATAAGTTGCATTTGAACTGTATTTGGTTGCTTGGTTGGAATATTTATAGTGAAGGTGTTGGACAAAAATTAAAGTTTTCCCTTTTATTTAAGAACTGTTTAAGGTAAAGTCACTACAGTCCCAGATGACCTGCTTCCCCCATTGAGGGGGAGAGTTGACTGGTTGTGGTTTAACCTAAGGATCACCATACCCCAAGCGAGGGCAAGTTGAAAAACAGGCCTTTATGAATAACCTTAGCACGGAATTGAACCCACACTGCTGGCCTTGCTCTGCATCACAAACCAGCTGTCCAGCCAACTGAGCTAAACCAGCTCTGGAACTTTTTAACTGTTAATTGTAAAGTGATTTCTTTGATGTTAATGTGGTTAATTCTGTGTTTAAATTAAATTTTGTCTGAACATTAAAAAAAAACCTATTGGTCAGAGTCATCACTTCTGAGGTGAAGTATCCTTTCCTCACAGTTTTATAAATTGCAAATTGTTTGAGGTTACTCATCCAGTATCCTAACAAGAATTGGGTTCTGACCCGGTATCCTAGCACTTCAATCAAAATAGAAATCAAATTAGATGTAAATCAGGCTGCCAACTCACAAGCACCCATTTAATCTTATCAAACCAAGTGAAAATTTAACCCAAAGGGTTTCGCATTTGTTGACTGGAACTTTTATATAAATATTTTCTCACTCTTTGTGAAAAGAACAAACATTTCTTATGTCTGAAAATTGTGACTGATGGCATTTCATACCCTTATAATGGGCATTTGGCTTCCTTCAATCAATGGTTTCAGGGCACAAACAGTAAAGGCTGATCACTTGGAGGCTACTGTGTTTTTGCTTGTGAGACGACGATCCAAGATGAAGTATCTCATGACAGGCAGGTGTTACAGCTGTCTTCTGTTGAGTTTGAGTGCAATATTCAACCAGTCACAGTACTGTTTGTTCAAATGCTATAGGCAAATTGTTTATAAAGGGCACTTAAAGTGAAGCATCCCCCCACTTGTTTTACATGCTTCATTTCCAGATATGAATGGTTATTGACAGATCAAAAAATAAAGCTGGCTGTGAAATACAGTTGAATATCATTAAGAGGGTTGAAGAGACAGTAATAGGGATGATTCCAGCTTCAAGTTATGAAGTGAGCTTCGCAGGTCTGAATTAATTTTCATTAAAGGAAATAAGATTGAAGGAATATTTAATGCAAACTTTTAAAAGAGTAGAGGGAATAAATTGTAGATACAGCTGGCTATTTAACTTTTACAGTGAGGGCAACTTCAGAGAATGAGTGCAAGATTGCAATCCTAAAGCAAGATTTGAGATTAGCGAAAAGAACTTGCCTTTTTGAAGCAGAATATCATATCCCGAGGATGTCCTAAACTATTTCAGGAGTGCCTTTGAAGTGTAGTTGCTGTTGTTATGTAGGCATATGCCACAGCCTATTTGCTATAACAAGTCCTCTCAACGCTACATGAATGAATGATTAGATTTGTTTTTGGCAGAGTTGGTTATAGAAGATGCCTGATGGTCAAACTCCCTGCCCTTCATCAACTTTGGTGTGTGGTCTTCTGCGTGCACTTGAGCTGGAAGATGAGGCCTCTATTAATCATGGCATGCTACCTCCAATAATAACGCAACCTTTCAATACCACACTCAGGAATAAGCTCAAATGACATGTCCATAATGGCATATAGGCAGTTTGAACCTATTACCTTCTAAATCAGTGGCAAGTGTACGGGCAGGATAAAAACTTAACTCCCCGAACCCCCCACACCACCACCTCAACAGATTGTGTGAAATAGATTTCCATTAATGCAGCTCATGTTTTTCAATTAACAGTTTGCAAGTCAATTTGGTGAATTCATATGTTTTAAGGAATTGAAAGCTTATGGTAAGCAGAAATAGAAGTGCCAAAACGAGGTTTAGAATGCGTTCGTTTTGAGCTTCTGGGAACATGGAAATGCCGGATCATGTGTTAAGGATGTATAAAATGAGATGTAGGGCACGATTCTCTGGCCTCATCCGCTTGGTGACTGCAGAATCCCGCCCGAGATCAATGGACTTTTCCATTGTCCATGTCTCGCCCGTAGCGTTCTTGTGGCTGGTGGGGCGGAAGAATCCAGCCCCTAAAGTTAGGGACATTTTAAATTTTGTTTGATTGACCTTCAGTTTCAAAGCATGAGAAACTTTGGAAAGTTTTCTTTTTGTGATTAAAGCTGGAGTGGAGAGAAATTTTGGAAGAAACAGGCTGAGTGGTTCGATGGGCAGTGTGGATGAAAACTGTAGCAAGCTTTAGATCTGGTATGAAATTGCATTGCTGGGATTAATGCAGTCCAGGTTATATTGTGGTCAGATGTGAATTTAGGTTCATGCTTGTAAAAGGGATTAATGGATTCCATCTGATGTGAATTAATGAATGGTTACATAATCAAAGAAATAACGTTGAAGCAAACTCATGCGTGTTCCTATCTATATTTTATGCTTAGAATTCTCTTATGTCCACTCTGAATGCTGTGGCTTTAATGATATTCTGCTTATCTGATATATAGTTGCCTTCAGATTAATGGATACATATCCATAAATATCTATACTTTAGGATTTGTCCCTATTTTCGACAGATCTTGTTTCATATATTAATATTTAATTCACTGTTTCTACTGATAAAGTGAAGATGTGAGTTACTGATCTGAAGCTGGCAATTTAAAACATTGACTTCTCCTTAAGCTCAAGAGTTGAAATTCAGTTCAGAAAATAATTTCAGAAGACATTAGACACTCGAGCAAAAGTTGCATGAGTTTATAAGTCTACTGGCCCAGCAGAGATTGGGACTAACCAGTTTGAGTCATGTGAGGGGAAGTACAAATGGAGATGAGGAGATTGTGAGGAGTGGGAAAGAAAAGAAAATCTTTTTCTTGTGCCATTCACCTTCCATCACCTATTGTTCCATGCCAGCTCTGCCTCAAGAGTTAAAGAACTTTGAATCTTAAGAGCTGCATGGGCTATGGCAATGGAGAGAATCCTAGGAGATATTTTACCATTTAGGATGCCTCTCCAGCCACTGTCGACAGAATTCATTCAGCTGGAATCCTACTCCTGCACTAGAGCATTGCAGCCGCAGACACCAGTCCTGAGGCAATTGAGACACAGCCAAGTAGGCCCTGCTTTGTTGGTTGCAGATGGGAAGAATTAGAACATAGAACATACAGCGCAGTACAGGCCCTTCGGCCCTCGATGTTGCACCGACATGGAAAAAATCTAAAGGCCATCTAAGCTACACTATGCCCTTATCATCCATATGCTTATCCAATAAATTTTTTAATGCCCTCAATGTTGGCATGTTCACTACTGTTGCAGGTAGGGCATTCCACGGCCTCACCACTCTTTGCGTAAAAAACCCACCTCTGACCTCTGTCCTATATCTATTACCCCTCAAATTAAGACTTTGTCCCCTCGTGCTAGCCACCTCCATCCGCGGGAGAAGGCTCTCACTGTCCACCCTATCTAACCCTCTGATCATTTTGTATGCCTCTATTAAGTCATCTCTTAACCTTCTTCTCTCTAACGAAAACAGCCTCAAGTCCATCAGCCTTTCCTCATAAGATTTTCCCTCCATACCAGGCAACATCCTGGTAAATCTCCTCTGCACCCGTTCCAAAGCTTCCACGTCCTTCCTATAATGAGGCGACCAGAACTGTACGCAATACTCCAAATGCAGCCGTACTAGAGTTTTGTACAACTGCAACATGACCTCATGGCTCCGGAACTCAATCCCTCTACCAATAAAGGCCAACACACCATAGGCCTTCTTCACAACCCTATCAACCTGGGTGGCAACTTTCAGGGATCTATGTACATGGACACCGAGATCCCTCTGCTCATCCACACTACCAATAATTTTACCATTAGCCAAATATTCCGCATTCCTGTTATTCTTTCCAAAGTGAATCACCTCACACTTCTCCACATTAAACTCCATTTGCCACCTCTCAGCCCAGCTCTGCAGCTTATCTATGTCCCTCTGTAACCTGCAACATCCTTCCACACTGTCTACAACTCCACCGACTTTAGTGTCGTCTGCAAATTTACTCACCCATCCTTCTGCGCCCTCCTCTAGGTCATTTAGAAAAATGACAAACAGCAACGGCCCCAGAACAGATCCTTGTGGTACGCCACTCGTAACTGAACTCCATTCTGAACATTTCCCATCAACTACCACTCTCTGTCTTCTTTCAACTAGCCAATTTCTGATCCACATCTCTAAATCACCCTCAATCCCCAGCCTCCGTATTTTCTGCAATAGCCGACCGTGGGGAACCTTATCAAACGCTTTACTGAAATCCATATACACCACATCAACTGCTCTACCCTCGTCCACCTGTTCAGTCACCTTCTCAGAGAACTCGATAATTCCTCTGGGTCATAATACAATTTGACTACCTTCGTCTGTAGATGTCTTGAACAATCAGCAAGGCGGCAGCTGTGGGAGTTACAGTTTAAGGGCTGAACAGTAAGTTAAAACTGTCCTTGACTTGTGCCTCTTTGTCGCTAGCTCTTCCTAGAGAAGAGATGACGGGAGTCGCTGGTTTACTTTGTCTGTTCTACTCTTGATGGAATTTGCCACCTTATGTTGGGGTGGAGAAATACCAACAAACAGGGAGAGATATCCACTTTAGTAGGTTTCTGACAACCTCTAACAGCTCATTAAGCTGCATTGAGGATGCAATCCAATTTCTTGACAATGGGAGAGCATATCCAGACTGGGCAGCCAAATTCAGCTGCTAAATAGCACAGGGAAAGGGCAGTTATTTGCAATGTTCGTGAGTCAATTCTCCATTTGTAGGTGACCAGCTTCCTTCAGAGGTTTTTCAGACTGCCATCTTCACCTTTACTTTGATAGCGTGCTCTTTGATGGTCAGAGTATGATCTAACATTGCTCCAAGGTATACTGGCATAAAGTTGTGATCGGCTAAGGTTGAGACAACAGTGCCGTGCTGAGCAGTTACTAAGAATCAACAGGTTTAGTCACAATGTGCAGAAACCTAACCGTATTAGAGATGCTGAACAAGAGATTGCCACCCAAGTCTTAGTTCCATCTTCTGAACAAGACCTGGGATGTGAGAATCCAAATGCAATGCCAATCTTGCATCCTTGTGAGATTAAAATTGTGCAAAAATACAATCCATTGCCTTATTTTGCTGCCTTTCTTTTCTGGCTGTTGATATGATCTGACTCTATTACTCTTACGTGAACAGGCAGAGCAGCTCACTGTGGTCAGTCATGCACACATGTCTGTTTTATATATGGGACCTGGACGTTATAGTCGGAAAGAGAATTAAAAGTATTTTGTTGTGATACCCGCTGGGCGTGATTCTCCGATCCCATGACAGAGTCCCCTCGCCATCGTGAACGCCGTCGAGTTTCACGACGGCGCGAAACGGCCCCGATCGCGATTGATTCTGGCTCCGGAAATGGGTTTGGAGCGCGGCCGCGAGGAACACGGGGGCGTGGCGCGAAAGCAGCGTCGTCAGCGCACAAAGCCGTGCAGCGTCTTAAAGGGTGCGTTCCGCGCACGGAAGGACTCAGGAGGAGAAGAAGGAGGAGAGATGGCTGAGCCCTGAAGAGCCGCCCCAAGGTTCCGGGACACTGACCTGGACACCCTCCTCGATGAGATGGAACTACGAAGGGCCATCCTCTGCCCAAGACGTGGGCATCGCCAGCCGTCCAGCACAGTGAGGCGCGGCTGGCATGAGGTTGGCACCGCTGTGAGTGCTGTGGAGCAGTGCAGAAAGAAGCTCCACGACCTCACTAGGGATGCCAGGGTACGTGCCACGAGGGTGCTCCCGGGTCACAACCAGCCCCCCCCCCATGTTCCTCATCAACCCCCCCCCGGGCACGAGGGGGAGGGGGGGCGAGGGGAGTGAACAACGTTGTACCCGACCCACATGAGCATCGCGACCCCCTGGAGAGATGCCATGGTGTGGCTCCACTGTCCCCCCACCCAGCATTAATGTAGCCTATATCTGAATGCCCTGATGATACCCGCCTAATTGTGATGCTCTATCCATGCCCCCCCCACCAAACAGGATAAGACAGCTCACAACAACCGTGAGCGTAGGGGTATCGCTTGTGCTGCACCCCCTAACCATGTACGAGCAGAGGGCGCTGGACCTCGCTAGGGGTTCCGCCACCCGGGAGGCTGCGCAATGCGAGGTTGGAGGCGCAGAAGCCAGTGAGACAACCCTGTGAGGAACCGGTAGCGTAGAAGTTTAGGGCCACCGTCACCTTGACGGACACCGGTGTAGCGTGTCCTCCTCCCGTTGCACGTGGTGCGAGGTGCGCCATGAGGTGGCAGATATGTGCAACCGTCTCCCTGCTGAACCGTAGTCTCTTCCTGCATGTGATGTCCGGTTGGGCCTAGAACGACATTCGGTCACGGTATACCCTAGGCGTTGCTGGCCGCCTGTGGCACCCTGGCATCATCAGTGGCTCCTCCTCCTCCTCCTCCCCCCCCATGCACTTTGATATCAGTGCCCGCATCCTGTGCCTTCCTCACTGTTTGGGGGTCACTGTTCCCCTCGGCATCCCCCTGGACATACCGGCCATGAGCGCCTGCGGCCTGCGCGGTGACGACGGGCCACTCCGCGGCCATCCCCTCTGCAGCAGCAGCAGCCCCTGCATCCACTGTGGGCCGTCGCTGTCGATGCTGCTGGATTGCCAACTGCAGTGCAACAGCTCCAACCACTCCGGTGAACATCGCTGTCTGGTTGGCATACATGGTGACCTGCAGAAGGGTGGTGGGGGGCAGAGAAACAACATGTTACACGGAGGTTCTTCGACACATCGGCAGCCGGGTGCCATGGGATACCTGTGTGCCCTGGTGGCCTGGTCGTGCTGCAGACACACAGCCAGCATGGCCCCTGGTCACTGTCTGCATCCAATGGTCAGTTAACACCATCCTCCTCACCGGTGCGCCACTCACCTCTGCCCATCAACCACACAACAACCTGCGGGCGTGTCTTCGTCACCGTCCGGCCATGGCAGGGCAGCTGATATGTGGCATCCGCGGATGGACGACCCTCTCCACTCCCTCCCCGCCCACCTCCACTCCCTCCCCCCTCACCTCCACTCCCTCACTCCCCCCTTCCACCTCCACTCCCTCCCTCCCTCTCCCCCTCCCTTGAACTGACCCCGTGAACTGCGGTCACGCCGTCGGGACTTCAGCCCATCCGGGAAGGAGAATAGCGGGGCTACCGGAGAATCGCCATTTTGGGTGTCTCGGGCGATTCTCTGGCTTGCGCCACGCGGAACCCGGCAGGGCCGATTTCGCTGGTTGGGAGAATCGCGGGAGCGCGTCGAACCAGCGTTGCGTGGAAAACTGGCGCGGCCCGCTATTCTCCCAACCGACACGGCCTCGGAGAATCACACCTGCTATATATATATATAAAACAAAACAAGCAAATAAAACAGCTCCTCAACTGTGAATTCACAGTGGCAGTTGATACACAAAAACATAGGGCAGAATCTTGCCAACATTTTCAAAGTGTCAGGCTCAGATAGAAAACCAATGTGTTGCTCTCCAGCTGCACCAATTTTCTCTCCAGATCTTGAGACTCTCTGGGAAGCATGGTTTAAGCCGTCATTCTGGTGGGGTGCAGCCTGATAGAGCCGGCACCCAGCTCCGCAAAGATGAAGCCGACATCTTTAAAGGGCACCCCAATCAGAACTCAAGTGGAATTCCCAATAGCCCGATCCCCGCCCTCCCATCACAGAGGTATCAGGGTCACCCACACCACCAAGACAATCATCAGGGTCACCCCACTCTCCCCCTGACCATATGGGGGCTCCCACCCCCTTACCCCAAAAATCATCTCTCCGCTCTCCCAACCAAACAATCATCTGGGGTACCCCCACACCAACATTCGTTGAGGGATCTCCCTCACCCGGACAATCATCAGGGGCCCTCACCAACCACCATAGAGGTAATATCGGCATTCCCCCCCACCCTCAATCAGTGCATTCTCCCCCCATCAATGCCCACAAGCTCCCCTTCACATCGCACTCCTTCCCCCCCCCCCCCCCACAAACATGAATAGAAGCCTGCACTGTGTCCTCCCTTCCCCTCCATGGGGCTACCACTAGGGCCCGTCCCTAGCATTGCCCCTTGACATTGCCCCTTTCCATAGGTTGGCACTGCCAGGTTGACACTGCCAGTTTTCCATTCTGACAATTAGCAGTGCCAGCGCATTTCTCGGGCAGGCCGCCCCCCCCCCCCCCCCACCCCCCAACATCTTTGCACCTCTAAAGAAACCCCTTGACTGAATCTTGTTTTTAAAAAGCTGTTGCAAACCTCACCAACGTGACATCAGGTTGGTGATGTTTGAATATTCTGTGAAGGGGGTCGTGTGACGGGGAGCTGGGTAATGATATTTAAATTTATTAAAATGCATTAAAATTAGGTTCCCACCTTCTGTGGCCGTGAATGGCATGACATCACTGGCACGCGGGGGTGGCGGAGATCGAGGAACGTGATCTCTCCGGAGAAATTTGTTCACTCTGATGGCAGACATGGGAAGAAAATAGAAGCAGGTGGAGGCCATTAGTTATGATCAATGGTTGATCATCCAACTCTGTAACCTTTTCCCACTTTCCCCCCATAACCTTTGATCACTTAAGGCCAAAGAGCTATATTTAACTCCTTTTAGAAAACATTGGCCTGAACTGCTTTCTGTGGTAGCAAATTCCACAGGCTCACCACTGTCTGGCTGAAGAAACTTCTCATTTCTGTCCCAAAAGGTCTACCCCATATCCTCAGATTATGACTCCTGGTTCTGGACTCCCCCGCCATCGACGACATCCTTCTTGCATTTAGCCTGTTAGAATTTGATAAGCTTCTATGATACCCCCCTCATTTTTCTAAACTCCAACAAATAGAATCCTAACCGGCTCAATCTCTCCTCATGTGTATGTCCCACCATCCCAGAAATCAGTAAACCCTCACTGCATTTCCTCCATAGCAAGTACATCCTGCCTCAGATTAGGAGACCAAAACTGCACATAATATTCCAGGAGTTGTCTCACCAAGGCCCTGTGCAATTGCAGCAAGATATCCCTGCTCCAGGCCATCCCCCAGTAACCCATGGTAGAATCCATGGGTGAACCACCATCAACGGAAGAGCTGCAACAAGCAATCAAACAAATAAAAAAAAACAAAGTCAGCTGTCCTGATGGTATTCCAGTCTTGGTTTTCAAAGCTGGTGGGCTTCTGCTCATATCAAGATTCCATGCACACGCCTTAAGGATTTGGGGACAAAAATACACTGCCCCACTTCCTCGCCTCTGCCTTCAGACATTCTTCAATTGTAACTATCTTTTTTTTAGAAACTTATAGTATCCAATTCTTTTTTTTCAATTCAGGGTAAATTTAGCGTGGCCAATCCACCTACCCTGCACATCTTTGGGTTGTGAGGGTGAGACCCACGCAGACAAGAGGAGAATGTGCAAACTCCACGCGGACAGTGACCCGGGGCTGGAATTGAACCCGCGTCCTCAGCGCATTGAGGCAGCAGTGTGCCACCATGCTGTCCTAATTGTAACTATTTTGAAGAAACCAAATCATGCTGTGGAAACTATCAAAGTATTTCCCTCTTGCCCATAGCATGTCCTAACGCACATTCTCCTGTGTCATCTACTTCCTGTGGCTGAGAAAATCCTCCCAGTGACTCAGTGTAGCTTTGCACCATCCAGGGGAACCTCAGTTCAATCTCCACTCATGGGACAACCGACAACAATGATCTGTAAAACAAAGCACTGGCACAGAGGGGTTTTCAAGAAAATTGAGCACTCGCTGGGAACCATGCACTTATGACAAGGTCAGGGTAGTTTAACAGCATCCCTGGATTCTGTCAGGCCATCTGCCAAGACAAGAATGAAATAACTTGGAGTGCAGCCATAAACAAAACACAGATTTTCTTCTGTTTGATCAGAATCCTGAAGTTACACATGGGGCAATGACTCAACAAGTTGAAATCCCTCTCTGTGTAGGCACAGTACTCGACTTTTCACAAAATAAAATCAGAGTTCATAGGGTTAATCAAACAAATAGGAACAAATAATATCATGCAGTATGCACACCAAATGTAACCAACCATCTCCAGAAAAAGGACTCAGGGGACATAACTAAACTGGAAGAATAGAACATAAACCTTTCAGCTTTAATTGCATTGATGTTGAAGTCAGTACTTATGTGTTAACCAAACATACTTGCTACTGTCCTATATTTTATAAAACCACTGGGGGCAATTTTGTGTTCTGGGCCTGACAGAAGGAGTGGCACTTGCTGAGTGCCTCTCTCAGGGCATTAAGAGTGCACAGCTCATAAATAAAATGAATGAATAGAAAATGAGAGGCTGTATGACGTAGCCCCTGCAACTAGCAGCTCAAGAAAGTTTGAAGATTGCTTTGGGAGGGGCTTATTTGGCAGGGGATTTTCTTACCTTTTTATATTTATTCCTAAGATATGAATGTGTCAGGTCACTCTGACAGACAGGGCAGGATTCTCCGATCGCCCAGACACGTGTTGCTCAGTGGCACGGCATTCGCTGGATGCGGGGATCTCTACCCCCGCCGCTTGTCGATGGGATTTCCCATTGAAGTCACCCCATGCCGCTGGGAAACCTGCACTGCCGGTGGGAAAAGAGAATCCCAATAGTCGGAGAATTCCGGCCAAATTGTCCATTCCTAGCTGCCCTGAGAAGGTGTTAATGGGCTGCTTTCTTGACCCAGATGTGGTATCATACAACTGAATGGCTTGTGTGGTCACGTGAGATGACAGTTGAATTTTCAACCGTGCTGCTCTGGGACTGCACCTACGGATTTGCAGGGCTGAGTAAAGTGGGCCATTTTCCATTGCTAAAGCTCATTAGTTGTGTTTTTGTGACAATCCAGCAACATTGTGGTAACTCTTACTGATATTGCCTCATTGTTTTATTTTTTAAAACCTGCATTGAAATTCTGAAAACCCAGTGATGGATAACTTTGCTTCCAAGCATGCTACACTTACTACATCCCATGTCTCAAATTATTCACATACTGTATCCCATTTCCACGATATGTTATAATAGGTTTCTACACCAAATACAATAGGCTTGTCCAAAGGATGGCCCAGGACCGCATCCAGCCCTTGAGGCCCTCCCATGCAGCCTCCGCACCAATTTTCAACAGTTAGTTATGATCAAAGATTAGTCTTAGAGCTGCTCCTCCAGTCATAGATTTCATAGATTTTACAGTGCAGAAGGAGGCCATTCGGCCCATCGAGTCTGCACCTGCTCTTGGAAAGAGCACCCTACCCGAGGTCAGCACCTCCACCTTATCCCCATAACCCAGTAACCCCACCCAGCACTAAGGGCAATTTTGGACACTAAGGGCAATTTATCATGGCCAATCCACCTAACCTGCACATCTTTGGACTGTGGGAGGAAACCGGAGCACCCGGAGGAAACCCACGCACACACAGGGAGGATGTGAAACTCCACACAGTCAGTGACCCAAGCCGGAATCGAACCTGGGACCCTGGAGCTGTGAAGCGATTGTGCTATCCACAATGCTACCGTGCTGCCCCAATTGGCCAATTTTCTCCCTCTTTTGCTTCTGATAGGCAAACTAGTGAGCCTATCAACAACAAATGAGGGAGTGAAATGGTGTTTACTTAGAGGAGCAGTGAACACTGCACTGATGAGTGTGCTGAAGTTGCCGGGGGAGGGGGGGGGGGGAAGTGAAGCAGCAGCAAGGCTGAATCCCAGGCAGCAGGGTATATCTGAACCCAAAGTCCATGGAGAGCAAGTCAGAGTCAGGGTCCGGGAGGCCGTGGTTTTGGTGGACCACGGGTGGGCAAGGTTTTGACGGGCTTGGAGCAGAGACTGCCTTGGTGAATATGTGAGTGAGTGAGTGAGCGAGTGATTGTGAGTGAGTGAGTGAGTGAGAGTGAGTGAATTAGTGGAAGTGAGTGAGAGTAAGTATGAGAGTACGTGAGTGTGTTGGAGTGTGTGAGAGTGTGTAAGGGTGAGTGAGTAAGTGTGAATGAGTGACTGAGAGTGAGAATTGGTGAAAGTAACTGTGTGAAAGTGAGTGAGTGAGTGAGAATGAGTGAGTGAGAGTGAGTGTGTGTAAGAATGAATGAGAGTGAGTGAGGGTGTGATTGCGAGAGAATGAGCGAGTGTGAGATGATGCATGTCTCAGGTCTCTCATTCATTCTTCTCACTGCAGACCAACACATACCCACACGCACAGGCCCACCCACATCCACTGACTCTTTCACACTCTGGTTACTTTTATTACTTACTCTTTTTTTAACTTAACAATGTACTTTTGCTCAGCAATTGTTTCTTTCCTTGAAATGTCGGCCTTTTTTGAAATTCAGTTTATTGTCTTGCCAAACCTTGACCAGAATTCTTTGGCCATTCGCTGGCAGCGGGATCCTCTTGCCCCAACGGCAGCATATCCCCGCCCACAGGTTTCATGGTGGTGTGGGGGACTCAATGGGAATTCCCATTGACAGCGGTGGGAACAGAGAATCCCGCCACCAGCGAACAGCACGCCACCTCCCGCCACCGGGAAACACACGGCTGGGGACCTGGAGAATCAAGCCCAATTATCATTCCGCAATTTGCTCATCGGCCCTTTGAGTGAGAAAATATGCAAATGTAGCTTTCCCGAATGCAAAGTTTGGACAACTTTGAAATACAGCTTCCTGCTGAAAACTCTTGGGCCCAGCAAAATAACTTGTTTCCTGCTATCAAAGTGACACAGCGATAGTTGCAGTCTTTTGATGTTATGGTTGGATAATAAAGTTTATTACATTGCCACAAATCAATACCACTGTAATTTATGAAAAGAACAAGTTGCAAAATTTACTTGGAGGTGATCTTTATTCAATCATGGGTCGTCGGCATTGTTGGCTAGAGCAGCATTTATGTCCATCCTTAATTACCCTTGAGAAGATGGTGGTGAGCTGCCTTCTTGAGCCACTGCAGTCCATGGGTACAATTAATTTTAAGGATGGAGAGTGTTCAGCACTCGCCATCCTGAGAGTCGGTGTGTAACACGCTACTTGACCGTTGATTGGCAGAGGGCAGGACTTCCATTCCTTCCGCCCTTGGAAGGAAGCCCTACCTGTGAGAGCTGTCAGCCAATCTGATTGTGGCCAGAAGAGGTATTGCAGTGTTCTGCCTGTAAATAACAAGGTAAGTCCCGAGAGTTCCGGGGTCTTCAGGGTAGGGGATGCCCAAGGAAGTCGAAAGTGGGGAGATTGCTGTTCCAGTATGGTAGGCCAGGGGGTGACGGAGGGCCCAAACTCCAAAGTCCCGGAGGAGAGGATTCCCAACTCTGACGGGTCATCAGATTGAGGTGCCTGCCCTCCCATTTCCCCCCTTCCCACCTGAAATAGAGATAGGTTTTTATTAAGCAGCCAATAAAGGGCTTTAATCAGTTTCCTGCCCGAGTCTTTGCCCACCCAACCATGAAATTATGTCTGGGTTGGACCAGACGGGATCCCAGGGGGAATCACATCCATTCAATTTTATGCTCCATCCCATCTCAGAAACTGCCTTGGGAGGAGTGCAGAATTCTGGTGCATGTGGTGTAGGTACGCCCACAGTGCTGTTAGGGAGGGATTTTTGACCCAGCAACAGTAAAGGAACGGTGATATATAATTCCAAATCAGGATGATGAGTAGCTTAGAGGGGAAGAACCAGGCGGTGGTGTTCCCATTTGTCTGTTGCTCTTGCCCTTCTAGATGGCAGTAGTTATGGGTTTGGAAGATGCTGCCAAAGGAGCCTTGATGAGTTCCTGCAGTGCATCTTGTAGATGTTCCAAACTGCTGCCATTGACTGACATAGGGAGTGAATGCTTGTGGATGGTTTGGCAAGCAAGAAGATTTCTTTGTTCTGGATGGCATCAAATTTCTTGAGTTGTTGTTAGACTCATCCAAGCAAGTGGAGAATATTCCATTACACGTTTGACTTGTGCCTTGTAGATGTTTGGCGAGCTTTGCAGAGTTAGGAAGTGAGTTATTTGATATAGGATCCCTATCGTCTGCCCTGCTTTTCTAGCCATAGTACTCATATGGCTAGTCTGGTTCAATTCCTGGTCAATGGTAACCCCCCGGATGTTGATAGTGAGGATTCAGTGATAGTATTGCTACTTAATGTTAAGGGGCAATGGTCAGGTTCTCTCTTGTCGGAAATGGTCATTGCCCGGCACTTTTTCCACAAAATACGACAGGACTTTGTCTCCACAAGGTGGTCAGTCCTACTGATACTGTCATGGACAGATGCATCTGTGCATGAGGTCAAGTATGTTTTTCCGTCTTGTTGGTTCCCTCACCACCTACCACAGACCCAGTCTATCAGTTACATCCTTTAAGACTCAGACATCTTGGTTTGTAGTGGTGCTTCTCAGGAATTCTTGGCGTTGGACATTGAAGTGCACACCCAGCTTACACTCTGCACCCTTGACACCCTCAATGTTTCCTCCAAGTTGTGTTCAACAGCTCATCGTGCTGAGGGAGAGGGCGGTACATGGTAATGGACTGGAAGTTCCTTGCCCATGTTTGACCTGATGCCATGAGACTTCAAGGCATCTGTTGAAGACATTCAGGAAACTCCCTCCTGACTGGAGTCCACTGTGCCACCACCTCTGCTGGGTGTGTCTTATTAGTGGGTCAGAATCTACCCAGAGATGGTCATCCTGGTGTTTGGGACATTGCTGTTAGGTATTGTGGTGGTATGGATATGAGCACTGCCATTGGTGCAGAGCACTGGTTTCCCATTGGCTCTGGCTGGCCATGTGCCTATCGTCCGATTGGTTGGGACTAGTCATGTGACTGCTCTCCAATTGGTCGAGAGGCCAGTAGGCCCCGCCTCCGAGGCAGGGTATAAGTACCCAGAGTAATCATATTCATGGAATTATACCTGATGTACCATCAATTCGACTCAAGACACATTTAGGATCCGAACTGTGGCTGTAATCAGCTACTTGTTAGCCCGGTGGTCGACTACAGAGAATGGCCGATTTGTTGCTGCAAAGGATATTAGTGAACCATTATGGCAAGTGACAATGGTCTGCATGGTCATCATTAGACTTCTATTTCCAGATTTTATCAATTGAATTCAATTTCCTGCGACTGCCAAGGTGGGGTTCTTACCCTGGATCTCTGGATTACTACTCCAGTGACAATATCACCACGCCACCACCATGCTCCTTATTATCAGTAATATTTTACAATTTCTTAATGAAACAAAAGCAAGAGCTTGCATTTATGTAGCACCATTCATAACTTCAAAGCACCTTACAGGCATTTAATAAAAGCAAATTACTGAGGATGTTGGAATATGAAACCAAAAGAGAAAATGCTGGAAAATCTCAGCAGGTCTGCCAGCATCTGGAGGGAGAGAAAAGAGCGAAAGTTACGAGTCTAGGTGCTGCAAGACCTGCTGAGATTTTTCAGCATTTTCTCTTTTGCGGAACGAAGGATTGTCTGGACTCGAAACTTTAGCTCTTTTCTCTCCCTACAGATGGTGTCAGACCTGCTGAGATTTTCCAGCATTTTCTCTTTTGGTTTATTTAATTTATTTTGTACTGTTCTAATGTGTGGAAACACAACCGCCAACTTATACACACCAAGGTCCGACAATGAGATAAGTGACCAGGTCATCGGTTATTAGTCGTGTTCGTTAAGGGATAAATATTAGTCAGGATACCAGGGAGGACTTTTCTTCTTCTAATAATGCCATGGGATCTTGTATATCCACTTTTGATGGCAGACAGTGCCTTGAGCTAGAATTTTGCACTCGCTGTGCACATTGTGGTGAATGTAACATGGTAATTCACACTGTATCTTTGTAAGCGCAGTAGTGTTATCTGACCACTAGGTGGAGTAGCTCTGGGAATGCTCAGGAGCTTGTACAGGGCTCCACCCTTGGCTCCGCCCACGACTCCTCCCCCTTGTGCTGCTGTATAAATACCCTTGTCCAGAGTCAGCCTGCAGTTCACTGAGAGTTCATCAACGGGTAACAGGCTGGCTCTGTAGTAAGTAGATTAAAGCCTATATTCATATCGGAAAACATGTGTCTGGTGAATTGATGGTTCCATCACACATGTTGGGCCCGAAAGTGGACACGATATGCGCTTCTGACCGTGATCGCAACTCATACACGACTTTGTGCCGGCTTGTCAGTTACTAGCCATAATCGTGAAACAGACGATGAGAGAGACTCAGCACTGTTGGGGAAGGGTTTGGGTGCAAGAAGAGTGCAGGCGCTGAGAGAAGAGAAGTGAGTGTGTTGCCAGTGAGCTCCCTGCAAGCTAATAGCTTCTGTAGAGCTGCATCAGGGAGCTACAGGAGCAACAGTGTTGTTCCAATGAAGTTGCCCAGAAAAATGTTGCAAACTCTCTCCATATTGGAAACTAAAGCAACAGACAGCATAACTCATAAAATCTCAACCGTCAAACATTTTCCTTTCATTTTTTTCATCCCATACATTTTATTTCGCCCTGGATCAAGTATGAAGCAAAAACATGAAGGCCACCTGATCATCTGCCAATCGCTTAAGGGCCACGTAAAATCTAAAATAATTATCTCCCCAATGGGCTTAATTGCCTGCTCAATTGTCAGTGGCGCGTTTCTGACTCCCGCGCACGCGAACCAACTGTAATATTGTGGGCGAGAGTGTCGAGACGTGCTAATTAACGCAATTTCTGCTTGGGCATGCGCCCACTCATTCAACATAAAATATTGGCCTATGTTTCATGTCTCATCTGAAAGATGGAGGAAACAAATAGAAAAATATAAGACGCCTCATCATTGAACATGTTCTCCAGTAAACCAGTGTGATTACCTCAGCAGAATATTGTCATTCGCATCAAGCTCTGTGCCTTTTTAACTTCAATGAATTGTGCACCATTATGGGTGGAAAGAATTTCTTTGTTATGACTGGGATGGAGCATTATCAGATCAGGGGCGAAATTCTCCAACCCCCAGCAGGGTCGGAGAATCGCCCGGGGCCGCCGAAAATCCCGTCCCCGCCGTGGCAGAAATTCTCCGGGAATTGGCGGGGGCGCACCGAGCGGCGAGCCCCCTGCGGCAATTCTCCGGCCCGCGATGGGCCGAAGTCCCGCCGCTGGGAGGCCTCTCCCGCCGCCAAGGTTTGAACTACCTCTGGTGGCGGCGGGATTGGCGGCGTGAGCGGGCCCCCGTGGTCCTGGGTGGGGCGCGGGGCGATCGACTTCGCGGGATGCCCCCACGGTGGCCAGGCCCACGATCCGGGCCCACCGATCGGCGGGCGGGCCACTGCCGTGGGGGTACTCTTTCCCTTCCGCCGCCGCCATGGCCTCCACCATGGCGGACGCGGAAGAGAATCCCCCAGCACGCATGCGCCGGTGGTGACGTCAGCGGCAGCTGCCGCTGACATCACCACCGGCGCATGCACGAACCGGCGAAGGCCTTTCGGCCAGCCCCGGTGCCGGGCGGCGGGCGTCAAAGGCCACTGGTGCCGGTTTTGGCGCCAGTCGGCGTGGTGCCAACTGCTCTGGCGCGGACCTAGCCCCTCAATGTGAGGGCTTGGCCCCCAAAGGTGTGGAGAATTCCGCACCTTTGGGGAGGCCCACGCCGGAGTGGTTGGCACCACTCCGCTACGCCGGGACCCCCCGCCGGGTAGGGGAGAATCCCACCCCAGGTTTGGGATAAGCTGGTGAGGAGTGATGGTCTGCTCGATTTCACTTTCACAAATTGCAATTTAACATTTCCATGCACTATATCGACCATATTAATAACCTGTGAAAATTATGTTTTTTTTCATCATGGTCCCATATTCGTCTAATTCTGAGCTGGGGTTGCTTAAGGTTATTTGATGCAGGGATCTTATGGCTAATAATCCAAGGCAACTTTCATCTCTTTGGTCCATGGGTAAATTCAAATCCAGGTCCCAGAGGTGAAAGGACAGCTTGATTATTCACAATGACACACTGTCCTCCAAAAAAAAGCATTATAATGAGAGGTTTGTTTTAACAAAGTCTGAATTAATGAGGTCCCTCTGTAGCTACAGAACCTTACAGAGAACCATTCAACCGTACTCCAAAAGGAACACTGGGAGGGCCACAAGTTCCCAATTTCCAATAGCCTACACAATATATATCTGATTAAGTACTGTAGAGATCTCACTTAATTGGAATACCCTCTGGCAAATTAAGCAAACACTATAGAATGTATAGAGAATGAACTTATGCCTGAGCAAACATTCCCTTTAACTGGATGTTTTATTATTGGACTTAAGCAAGCATTTCGTGAGAAGGTTACCTAGTCCGCATTGCTTTAAAACGGCCATACACAATTTTACAGCCACGAGTTTACGCTAATTCAATTAATTCTATGTTAATTCATTCCTTTCAAAGTATCTGTGTGACTGTCTGATTCTGAAAATGATTGCAAGTTTTAAAGAAAACTGTGTTGATGTATACAGCGTCTACCAAATGCTCCATAGAGCATTATAAATCCAATCATCTTGGTAGCATGGGAATGTTGGAATTCAACCGGACTGGGTTAAAAGATAATAATCATGTATATTGTACTTTTGGATTGATATCCTGGAGGCTTTGCTCAATGGTTGTTGTTTGTCAGGGAAGAGTTGCACGATGTGTTTTTTTTCGCCTTTGTCAACTTTATTTCCCTCAGGAGATTGAGTAAGTAGAACACAGTCCACCACGCTGCTGGTTGTACCTAATCCATCGGAAGGAATAGTGTCAATAAGCTGAGCAGCCTTTTCTGCTTCCATAAATCTTACTATCTATATGCAATAAAAAAAAGTAATTTTATCTATTGATTATTATAGGTTCATTGAGACTTCAACAATGGATGGGAAGGTATGTCTGTGACTTGTACAATCATGGAGAGAAAGGTAAGGTAAAGGTAAGGTAAAGTCACCATAGTCCCTGATGACCACAGGCTGCTTTCCCCTTTGAGGGGGAGATCTGACTGGTGGTGGTTTAACCTGAGGATCACCACATCTCAGGTAAGGTGCAGGGTTGAGAAGGCAGGGCCTTCATGAAAAGTATTCGGGGCTTAAATGCTACTGTTTAGAAGCAATATTGGCAGAATCTTCCCAACCCGGCTGAGATGGTTTTGGAGGCACAACCAAAAACAATTGCGAATGTTACATAAGGGTTGGCTCCTAACCTGTTATTTTACTGGAGGCAAGCTCTCAGCAATAGCAGCTATATGCCTCGCAATGGAGGGTAACCAATTTGGGTCAATTAATGACCACTTTGACTCAAGTGCAGTTGCAGCCAGTGTTATCCCCATTATTAAAAGCTGCATATGACAAAAGACAGAACCCAGACCATGACCATTCCCGGGGGAGGGGTTGCCCCTCTACACTGATGGCACTGAGTGTTGTAGGCCTTCTGTATTTGTAAACTATAAGCAGGCTTCATGAGGATGCCTCCCCTTGCCCCAGCAGCGCTCACTTCTCCCAGAGGGGCAGTCGGGTGCTGTGGGCCCTCTGATTAGATCTCCCTCCTCCAGAATCTGCCCAGTGGATTTGCCAGCGGATGTGGAAGCCACTTAATTGTCAGCGACTGGAAGACTCCCCCTGTCAGCATATGTCTGATCTCTGTGAGGTCAAAGCCCAAAATGGTCCTGACATCTGAAATAATTCAAAATGCAGCAGATTCTGCCATTATCTCCCCATGATATGCGAGTTGCCAATTTATTGTGCTGCCCAAATGCGGATCAATTTCTACTTGTCTGTGATCAAAACAGTACTCATCGCCCAATGCAACCAATTTCAATTCAAAACCCTCCGACGTATGGGAATTTATTAAATCCAAAGCATTACGTCTCATGAAGTCTTTGCTAGATGTTTTCCAAAGTCACATGGATAAGGAATAAGAAGACAATTTAAATTATAGTGCTCACCTTAACTCTGTCAGATTTTCCTGCTTCTTTGATTAGTTCAGCAGTATCGCGTCCAATAGAAAACCGGAGAAGATCTTACTGGTGCTGTAGCTGACATATCTCCTATGGCAAACAATCCCTGTTAAAACCTGAATTGTAGCACTTGTCAGTTTTGAGTGAACCAAGTGATAGATGACCTAATAGCTGGCTGTCAGATAAGTCTTGAATCACCAATGATGCACATTACATTGTAACAAATAGCTCACATCACAAATGATATACAGTTGGGGCTGTAATATTTTTATGTACACAAAAGTTTGCTTTTTCCAACCCGCCTGGAAATAATATTGAAGACAAATAAGCAACAGTGGTTATGAAATGATTCCAACTGGTCATTTTGACGTCGATTAGGTTTCTAAGCATGAAGCATAATTCCGAAAATGTACACTCTTAATGGATAACATTTGAGTTATTTAAAGATTTTACAGCAGAATAAATCTATTTTTCTTATTATTTTAATACCAAACTGTCAATCCAACATTATCCTAAATCTTTCAATATTAAAATTCATTAAACCCTCCTTTATCTGCAAAGTTTGTGAATGGAAATTACAGCTTATTAAGTTCTATTGTCCATGCATAAAAATACTTAGGCAGGAGATAATTTTGTGATCATCTGTCTGTAACAGTTATGAACTTTGTACTCCTACTCTTTTATTAGCATACACAGATAACATTGCTGTAAAGATTATGTACTCATGAATAATGTGAGCCATCAAGCTGTAAATATAAATTCAACTCAATGGTCAAGAAATGTAATGATGTTGTATCCATTTTATAGTGTGATCATCTAATGCCAGCTTTGTTGTTCATTTTCCCAGCCTAGATGTCCCATGAAGTGGGTACATTTTCGAAGGTGGAAAGCTGCTGGGATTCCATTGAGGACAGGTCACAAAGCTGTGGTGGGAAACCTTGAGTAACTCTCATAAACAATGACCTGGACCTGGGTGCAGCATCTCATAATGGGCCAGGACAGTCTGGCCCTGCTAGCTATATGGCACTATCAAGACAAAGTGAGTGTCAGAGAAGCAGGCATGTTGTCATCCTGAGACAGCGCAGCTAGTGTCTTTCCAGTGACGACATCCATTCTCCTGGGAGTAAACCTCAGCATTCCTCCATGGTCACCATGCAGGAGTGTTATCAGGCTTTGGGAGCCCCCATCAACACTAGCCCCAGAGCCAAGATTACAGTTATATGAGCTTCCATCACAACAGTGTTAGCAGCCATGGAAGCAGTCCAAAGCAGAACTCTCAAGAAAGGCTCCATCATGTCACTCGAATCTTGATGGAGCTTGATCTTCAGTCCATGTTAGGCAGCCCTGATACAAAGTTCATCTCGACTCTCCAAAGTTATTTGTTATTGAGTACAGTCTTGCTGGCAGGCAATCTAATGTGTAGCATTTCCTTGAAATGTCTACCAGCTTTCTTTGGTAGCCTATCTTATACTCTAGAAAGCCAAGAGGTGAAGAATACACTTGAACCAATATTTATACACTTCTAAAAGCATTTATTTGTGAGATACACATACAATCATGCATTTCCTCACACAGCCACCATGGTTTTAAGTTTCCTATTCATAAAAGAACAAGTGAATACCCAGTTAATGCCCACCACCTGCATACAAATAGAATGCAACAAATATGCAACTAATAACCTTGATCCTAGAAGTCATGAATCCGAGTTTGCTGCAGAAAAATTAATTTTAATGTCACTCTCCAGCGAGTTGGCTCCAATGATGTCTTATCTCGCTATCCTAGCTCCGGCACACTTGTGCCTGGGAATTTACCCGATGAAGATCCCTCTTTGAGCCTAGCAACTAAAATACGTGTTTAGCTGGGGAGGTGGTGGTGTTGTGGTAAAGTCACTGGACTAATAATCCAGAAGCCCCGTTTATTGGCCAGAGGGACATGGGTTTGAATCTCACCACAGCAGATGGTGAAATTTAAGGGGAGGCGATGGCATTGTCACTGGAATAATAATCCAAAGATTCAGGATAATGCTCTGGGGACTGGGCCCAAATCCCACCAGAGCAGGTGATGAATCATAGGGCTGCATTTTAACATGAAACAAAATTAAGGAGGAGATAGATAGGTTTTGAATGAGTAGCGGGATGAAGGAGAATAGGCAGGTCGGTGGTGATGAGGCTGATATACGTTCAGCCATGATTGTATTAAATGGTGGAGCAGGCTCAAGGGACTGAATTGCCCACTTCTGCTCCTAGCTCTTATGTTATGTTCTGATGTAGTTTCTGAGCTGCTGCTTGCTCGGGCCAGATCAAGTGTTAGTGCATGCACACATAATATATACATGCAATTTGCACACAAACTAGACACAAATTATGTCAATATTCACTACTTACCCAATAACGATGCACAAGCATAATATATACACACAAACTCTATGTTCACACACCATACTCAAACACTGTTCACCCACATATGGTACACACATTAGTCTGGGTTTTACTAGCCCATGGAGAATGGGCTGCGAGATAAGGGGGCCAGTAAAAGGGCAAGGATTGAGGATTGGGATACTTATCCTCCTCCCATTGCCACAACATTTTACTAGTAGTGAGCGATGATGTGGGAGACAGCTATCCTGCCCATAAGCCAATTAAGTGGCCAATTAAGGTTCTCTTCCAACCGCCACTAGCATTTTTGCAGCAGCGGGAAGGACCCCAGGTGAGCTTTGGTGGCCTTCCCTGCAGGCTCGGAAGGGCCCTCCTATTCACATACTCTGTGGCTCAAGATGCAGCCCTCTGACATGGCAACAATGTCACCTGCTCTCATCAAATCCTATCTCCCTGTTGCCATTCAGTACCTTGCCTGACTGGCCTCAGTAACCTCAGACTCCACTTAACTTGGTTGGAAAGGCAATCTTTTTCATTCTATTGTTTCAGGCGCAGTCCCAGAAGTACCCATACTCTGGCTACTGCTACTGGGACTGCTTAGCTGCCAGTCTGCTAATTGGCTGGCAGCTCCTGGGGGTGGGGGCAAGCGACCATTCTGTAAAGGGACAACACCCCCGATAATTATTAAGCTGACCCCTGAAAAAGCAAACGTAGGGTCTCACAAATGGCCACAGCGGGGTTGCCCCTGGCTTTTTCGTCTGTTGTTGGGACCCCCATTGCAACAATAAAATTTAGGCCATTATACACATGTAGTATATTAAGCACATACTATAGATATACTATATGCACAGATGCATGTACAATCTACACATTATTCACATGAAACAAGTAATTACAGAATTTGTGAATTATACATGGGAAATGCTGTAATAATTGCAACACGTGTTGTAGTGTAAAGCAAAACTGAGTGTGAAGAGCCAGGGGATTCAATCTGCAGCAAGCCAGAAACATCTCCTGAAGTTTAGTGCATATCTGCAGTGTTGATATAACAACATCAGAGCATTTAATGCATTTCAATGGCAACGGAGACCACAAGATGTTGTTTGTGCAAAACAACTGGGATGGCAATTTTTGGATATCGTGCTGAACTGCTGAACTGGGTATTTGTGTCTCATCTGACATCGCTGTACCATTCACATTTAAATAAGGGCGGCATCATTATTTTGACAACAAAATCTGGGTTAAATCTGGGTTGAATTACTGCAATGTTTGTTCAGCTTTCAATTTTAGGCTTAAAAGCATCATGGCTCTAACTGAACACCGATAAACCCATAAATATTTGGATGACGTATGTTATACATCAGTTTTACGATGTGCAGATAAAAATACATGAATTATATATTTAATAACTTGATCTAAACAAACCCATAACATAAAACAAGCTGAAAAATTGGACAAGTATACAGGAGTGTAACAAGAAAGGGAAAGCAGGCAATGCATGTACAAGAATTTGCAATGGAATTTTGTTTTTAATATAGTAAAACACCTCAACTTTATATGAGAACATTTTGGGAATTTTACACTATTGGGGAACAGTAACTGTGAGGTGGATTTACAGTCCGTGACCCCACCCTGGGATCCAAAGTCATCCCTCACACACACACTACTCTTCCTCCACTCCACCACACCGCTCGCGCACACTCTCTGCTACTTCACCACACGCGCACACTCCCTCTTCCTCCTCACCCCTCTCACACACTCTCATTTATCCCCAACCCTCGCACACAATCTTATTTCCTCTCCATTCCCCTCTCACACACTCTCTCTCCGCCCCAACTTCACGCACAGTCCCTCTTCCCCCACTCCTTACACACACTCACGCTTCCTCTCCACCCCTCACACACACTCTCTTCCCCCCACCCCCTTACACCCACTCTCCTGTCCTCCCACCCTACCACCACCAGTGGTGTAGTGGAAAATTTTGAGGTGCAGGAACTCTAAGAAAATGTGTTTGCCATATGTTTTCTCAATATTCTATTATGTGGTTTTCCTTTGAAAAGTAAAGTCACCATAGTCCCAGATGACCAAAGGCAGCTTTTCCTCTTGAGGGGGAGAGCTGACTGGTGGTGATCGCAACACCTCAGGCGAGGGACAAGGTTGAGAAGGCAGGGGATTCATGAACAACCTCAGCCTTACGGGAATTGAACCCTGCTGTTAGCCTCCATCTACATCACAAACCAGCTGTTCAGCCAACTGAGCTAAATCGGCCCCAGTATTAATCTGAATCCCCAAACGTCAATAAAACAATGCTATTTAAGTGAAAAATATTAGTGCCAGTTGGCATTTCACGTTAAATCATGAATTATTGAATCATTAGTCTTTCACATAGCTAGAAATTCCTTATGCAACAACTTAATTAAGCCTATTAAAGCATGAAATATAAACCTTTGACAACAAGATGTAGAACAAAATAGAGTTATGATACACATCAGCCATAATGGCAGAACAAGCTCAAGGAACTGAATCGGGTACTCTGGTTGCCTTGTCCCTATCTAGATATTAATGGATTGGCCTTGGCACAAGGGTGCACCAATTAATTCATCAAGCTCTTTCTTCAGTCAAACTAGTCCAGATCTCAAAGAACTATTAGTCAGCTAAATTAAGGGCTCGCATAGCCCCTCTCCAATTTTCTAAAGCATTCAGAAATGCTTTCAGCAATGTTATCAGGTTCAGCAACGTGATCAATCTTCAGGGCTTCAATACAAGCTAAGGCCATTTATGCATTTATATTCAAGGAGTCAATACCTCAAGCAATTGTACGTATCGCTGTATATTTTCAGCAGTGAAAATTAATAGAAAACATATGTATGTATATATGATATATATATATATGTAAATACATATTTCAACCATATCCTACTCTTCAATCCGAACCATCATGTTTAATTTTTTGAAGGACCTATGTCGCTTTCCTGGCCACGAACAGAACTTATGAAGCTTTACCACGGGAATGCGAGATGGTCGGTTGTTTTTCCTCCAATGCATTTTTGCCATTCAATTGTAGGTTTAGTTAACTTCAGCTGTATCTGATACCTATACATGTAACCTTGCCAAAAAGGCCGCATGGTGGCTTAATGGTTAGCACTGCTGCCTCGCTGCGCCGAGGACCCGGGTTCGATCACAGCCCCGGGTTACTGTCCATGTGGAGTTTGCACATTCCGCGTGGGTCTCACCCCCACAACCCAAAGAAATGTTGGGTAGGGGGTGTGCAAGGTTAATTGCCCCTTAATTGGAAAAAACTTTTTTAAAAGCTAATGTTTTATACTTCATGAAATATTTATTTTTGAAGATTTCTGACTATTTACGTAAACAACTTTATTTTTCGTCTCTATAACTTATTTCCATCAACCAGCACACCTCAATCCCCATTTTGAAACCTTCCTTTATACCTGAAAATTGAACCCATTCTTACAGCAGGGACCAGGTTGTCTGCTGCAATAATTTGCTGAACCAAACAAAATATGATGATACAATGACCATTGATATGAATGAAGGGTTGTTGGGACATGGAATGTTTCCACCAGAACTGTGGCAAGAATAGACCCTATCAAATGCTTCATATCTGAAATTTAATAAACAAAATAAAAGTATGAGGAAAAAGATGGCACAATTTTTGTTTCTGCGAGCTGTGCAGTGACAATGATGGGCCAAATAGCTTCCATCTGTTGTGAAATTCTATGTTTGATAAGGAGACGGGGAGTCCACACTGAGGAAAATAAAGAACTTTGACTTATTTACAATTGTTGTATATACACTTCCCGGTAGATTCCTACCGGGTCTCTTTCTGGTCGGTGCCTTACTGGCCAATCTTTAATACAATGCGAAATGGAGTTTCCCCCATGCCCAGCGGGGGAGTTCATACTCCGTGAGAACCAGGGGCAAGATAATCATTCCCCTCCGTAAGTCCCATGCGCGATATTACACTATGGTTCACACGTGGAAATCGGATATCACCTCAGGAATTTTGCAACTGATTAAATCCTTTACTTCCCAACATGTTGAGTAAGAAAGAAAATTCTTGCCCACACCCCCAACAATTTTATCACTGCCATCTATCAAATAAGGTAACACACCTTAATTCATGACCAATTATCAGTTGTTTCGTAATATACCTAAGATAATTTTGCGTACTGTGATTCTGCTTCTAGTAAGGTAATTAAATGATTGACAAAACTTCTGCGGTCAACAGAATCTCTATATTCTGAGAGAATTTGGCTTTACATGAATAAAGGACGAGATTCTCTGAGCCCGTGCCGGGGCAGAGAATCGCCTGGGATGCGGGAAATTCGTGCCACGCTGCTCCGACACCGGGCCACGATTCTTCGGCAACCGGAGAATCGGTGCCAATCGCACCCATCGCACCACAGCGGTCGCCACAGTGTCAGTCGGGGGCTGCTGAAAGAGGCCCCCGCGATGATTCTCTGCGGGCAACCGGCCGAACTCCCGCCGGCTTCCGATCGGCGGGTGCCCTCGATTTGGGGGGGGCCTACCTCCTTCCGTGTGGGCCTGTTAGGTCTCCGACATATTGCTCTGCGCCGGCGCGGAGATGGCGACCACACGCATGCGCCACCGCGGAGACGGCAACCACGTGCTTGCGCTGCCGCGGAGACAGCCGTCGCGCGCATACGCGGACCCACGTCGGCCATGCAGGGCTGCCTTTCAGTGCCGAAGCAGCATGCAGCACTCAGGCGCCGTGCTAGCCCCCTGAAGACCGATGTATTGCTGGGCCAGGAGGCCTGTTGACGCTGGTGTACACCACTCCGGTGTTTATGCCGGTGTCAATACTTGTCCGGGATTCGGAGAATCCCGCCCAAAGTCTTCGCGTGGGATTCGCCGTCGGCCGTCACCGGAATCGGGAAATGCAACCGGGCAGAGAATAACGCATCAACTGAAAATCAAGGTTGGCGACGGGCAACCAATGGAATGCCTAGCATTCCCAACATGGAGTGCCTTGACAGAGGCGTGAGTGCATTCTACACCACACGTATAGTAAATGCCGTTGGCATATCATTAATGTGTCCGCTCTGTATTCTTCAGGGTTCCTGCGAAGCTCTGCCTCTGCCAGGAGGAATTACCGATGGCAAGGTTCACTTGTGGTTTTAAAAATTGGGAAACAGACACAGTGGCTGTTGTGGGAGGCAGCGGAGGTTGGTCATGTTTCCAGAGGCGCGACCGTGGGCTGCCGGTCCTGCTGGCATGGCTGGCTGGAGGGGGTGGGGGACATCTGCCAGGGCTGAGGGGGTGTAGCGGGGAGTTACCACGAGATGGCCGGTGATGTGAGGGTGACCGTCATTGCCGTGGCCTGCGTTGTAGCCACCTTGCTGCGCACCCCACTGACAGCCCACCATGGCGACTTGTTGCATAGCGCAACACCGGCCATGTGGGTGCACCCACCTCCTATTCCTCCTTCCACCCTACCTCCACCCCACCAACCCCCTCCCACCCACAACCGAGTGCCACCTCCCAGTGGGGCATCATGCAGCCCACTCAAAGGCAACGCTCATGGTAGCCCCTACAGCAGGATGCTGGAGAGGGACTGCAGAGCATACCGCTGGGTAGCACCAGCCACCTGTACCTCTGTGAGCAGGGCCTGGTGCCGGGGCCAGAGGCCCGCGCAGTGCTGGGCACTGACATGGTCAGGGGTGTGGTACAAAGGACAGAGTGCCTGGGGGCATGGCCAGGGGTGGGTGGGGAGAGGAGGGTGGGCAGGGAAACATACAAGGGCAGGGGCTGCTGTGTTGCCCGGTGATACCGTGCAGCCGGGCTGGCCTGGTTGGGTGCGGAGATAAGCACCATGCTAACATGTCTGCCTTTCACCCCCTCTGCAGACAATGGATTTTTGAATTCAACCAGAAATCATCAAAGCTGTCACAGCCCTGGGGATACACTGTGGCTGTACGAGCTACAGCTGCTTAGGGAGGACTCTGCAGCAACAGAGCCTACACCAGAGGAACAGGAGACAACCAGTGCAGATGGAGAGCTGACCACCCAACAGGCTGAAGAGGAGGTGGGAAGGATGCACCGCATTAGACCTCATGAGTACCGGCAGCACCTGTCATTCGAGGACCTGCCGAACCGGGCATGTCATTGATGACTCCGGCTGAGCAGGGGAGCGCAAGGCATATATGGTGGATTATGGTGCCCCTGGAACCATGGGGGTATGGGGAAGGACACCCGCTCTCGGTACCTGTCAAGGTGACGGTCACTCTAAACCTTTTCACCAAGGGCCATTCCAGCCGCCGAGTAGGGACCTGTCTGGCATCTCGCAGACCTCGATGCACAGGTGCATCCACACCATCACTGAGGCCCTGGATGCCCACTTGGCACAATATATCAGGTTCACTGTGGACTGAGCCCACCAGGATGCGCGGGCAGCATGGTTCACCACCATGGCCTCAATGCCCCAGGTTCAGGGGGTGATTGATGGAAGGCATATACCCCTACGAGCACCAGTGCATGAGGGAGTGATCTTCACAAACCAAAAGGGATTCCACTCCATGAAGGTGCAGCTGGTGGGTGACCATACCTTGGCAGTGTGCACGATGCCTTCATCCTGGCACACTCGATGGTTCCCAACACATAAAAGGCGCACCCCTAGGTGTGAGGTTGGCTCCTGGGCGACAGGGGTTATCCAGTGCGCTCATGGCTGTTGCCGCCTATCCAGAGGCCACAGACTGGTGCAGAAAAGCACTACATTGATGCCCCAGTGATTGAGTGGTGCATTGGCATGCTTAAGGTGCGGTTCAGGTGCCTGGACTGCTCAGGAGGGGCCCTCCAGTATAGTACTCGGAGAGACTCCCACATCATGGTGCATCCTCCACTACATCGCACTGTCGAGGGGTGATGTGCTGGAGGAGGGGGATGAACACCAGGCCTCATCCAATGAGGAATATATGGGGCAAGGCCAAGATGGGCAGGGCATTGAGCCCAGGCAGACACAGGAGACCACACAATGTGTGCGCCAGGGCCAGCATGCAGGGGGCACTCTAATCACGTCCAGGTTCGCCGTCTCGAGGACCTGGCGAATGGCAGCACGACCATCCCCGTCCTACCCCGATAGGCTTCGCTGCCCCTACCCCCACGCTCTGCCCCGCACTTGCAACCCCCTCTGTGATTCCTACCTGCTGCACTATGGGGCACGGGCCCTGGGTTGGCAGCAGCAGCTGGTAGGTCCATGGGATGGAAGATGGTGATTAGGTCTGGGGGTCCGCATTATTTCACAATGTCTGACTCCTGCCTACGGTAGCACTTTCCACCCACCTGGCTGATCCCTGCATGTGAGCTGGCCATTCCATTACACAATCCCACTAAATACCTGCGGTGATGGAGGTGGTGATGGGGTGTGGGAGGGGCGGAGTTTTGGGGTATTTTGAGTATTGGGGTGGAGACGGCCCTGGGGGCCCTGGCCCATGCCCACCTCCAATGCCACCCAAACCCGCCAACGCACAGTGGGCTAAACAGCTGTCTTGTAATGCAGAACAATGACCGCACCGTTGGTTCAATTCCCGTACCGGCCTCCCTGAACAGGCGCCAGAATGTGGTGACTAGAGGCTTTTCACAGTAACTTCATTGCAGCCTACTTATGACAATAAACAATTATGATGATTATTATTGCAGACAGCCCCACCCAGCACATCCATGAAACCTTTCTGACAGAGCACCCAGGCAGGTTGAATCTTTTGTGAACAGGTGTTTATCGTGAGCAGGTGAACATGTATCGACAGGTTTGTGCCCGAGCCCCTAATGCTATCCTGTGTGCTGCACCCGTGCCAACTTAACTTTCTGGCCTTACGGACCCGAACGCTACATCTAGGTGGATCCCCACAGGGTACATCAGGGGCGGAGGCGGCCTGCTGCGATTCCCGCTTTCTGATCCCCAGACCCGTCTGGACGGCAGCTAATCCTTGGGGTCGGGCCACCCACTGACCGTACCCCACCTCAGGGGTTCTTACCTCCACCTGATCACTTGATGTACCGCTGCACATGTGTGGTGCACACCAGATAGTGCCCCAGGAACCTCTTCACTAACGAGCCCAATCGAGGTGAGTGTCTCTGCGATGATAAAGGGTGTTGGAGACAGCTGTGATGGGAAGTCAGTGTTACCCAGGACTGGTGCTCTGGAACGTCGCAGGCAGGTGTTTGGGGCATTGCGTCACTGTCTGGTGCTGCCTCGTCTCTCGGCATGTCCTGGGGTTGTGACCGGGGGAGGGGGACACCAGAAGGTCCCATCTCAGGGGCAGCACGGTAGCATGGTGGTTAGCATAAATGCTTCACAGCTCCAGGGTCCCAGGTTCGATTCCCGGCTGGGTCACTGTCTGTGTGGAGTCTGCACGTCCTCCCCCTGTTTGCGTGGGTTTCCTCCGGGTGCTCCGGTTTCCTCCCACAGTCCAAAGATGTGCGGGTTAGGTGGATTGGCCATGCTAAATTGCCCGTAGTGTCCTAATAAAAGTAAGGTTAATGGGGGGGGGGGGGTTGTTGGGTTACGGGTATAGGGTGGATACGTGGGTTTGAGTAGGGTGATCATGGCTCGGCACAACATTGAGGGCCAAAGGGCCTGTTCTGTGCTGTACTGTTCTATACTCTATCTCCTTGCCAGGTGATCCTGCAAGACACAAGACATGGCGCATGGTTAGATTGTGGGTTAAGGTGGTTGTGTGGGAGAGGTGGTGGGGTGCTTGGGTTGGGGTGGTGTGGGGTGGTGGAGTGGTGTGGAGGTGGTGTGGTGTTGGGGTTGGAGTGGGGGTACTGTGGGGGAGGCGAGGTAATGAGGTGGTGTGGAGGTGATGGGGTGCTGGGCTTGTGGGGGTGGTCTGGTGTGAATGTGTTGGCTATGAATGTGGTGGAGTGCTGGGGTTGTGGTGGTGGGTGATGTGGGGGAGTTGGGGTAATGAGGTGGTATGTAGGTGGTGGAGTGCAGGGGTTGTGGTGGTGGGTGATGTGGAGGAGTTGGGGTAATGAGGTGGTATGGAGGTGATGGGGTGCAGGGGTTGTGGTGGTGGGTGATGTGGAGGAGTTGGGGTAATGAGGTGGTATGGAGGTGGTGGGGTGCTGGGGTTGTGGGTGTGATGTGGGGGTGTTGGAGTAATGAGATGGTATGGAGGTGGTGGGGTGCTGGGGTTGTGGTGGTGATGTGATGTAGGGTGTTGGGGTAATGAGGTGGTATGGAGGTGGTGGAGTGCTGGGGTTGTGGTGGTGATGTGATGTGGGGGATTTGAGGTAATGAGGTGGTATGGAGGTGGTGGGGTGCTGGGGTTGTGGTGGTGATGTGATGTGGGGGTGTTGGGGTAATGAGATGGTATGGAGGTGGTGGGGTGCTGGGGTTGTGGTGGTGATGTGATGTAGGGTGTTGGGGTAATGAGGTGGTATGGAGGTGGTGGAGTGCTGGGGTTGTGGTGGTGATGTGATGTGGGGGATTTGAGGTAATGAGGTGGTATGGAGGTGGTGGGGTGCTGGGGTTGTGGTGGTGATGTGATGTGGGGGTGTTGGGGTAATGAGGTGGTATGGAGGTGGTGGGGTTGTGGGGGTGATGTGGGGGTGTTGGAGTAATGAGATGGTATGGAGGTGGTGGGGTGCTGGGGTTGTGGTGGTGATGTGATGTAGGGTGTTGGGGTAATGAGGTGGTATGGAGGTGGTGGGGTGCTGGGGTTGTGGTGGTGATGTGGTGTGGAGGTGGTGGGGTCTTGGGGTTGGGGTCGTGTGGGGGAGGTGGTCCAGCGGAGTGTGGGGATGGCGTGGGGGTTGTGCCAGGGACACCGCAATTCACTAGGGCTCTGTTGGTTCCCGTTGGTTCCCGATGCTAACCTCCACCTTGGCAACTGCTCTCTCCCTGGGCCCACTGACCAGGTCTAGTTCTTACTGCTCCGCGACAGTGAGGGGCCGCATATCTGGCGGGGCCTTCCAGTCTTCCCTCTCTCCCTATGATTGTGCATCCCCTGCTCCTGGCAGCGAGGAGGGTGGGACAGAAAATGTACAGTGTTAGACAGTCAGATACGGGTAGCACAGGGAGTGGGCAGCTGGTGGCATTTGTGAACAGGGCACCTGGCCATCGTGGGCAGTAAGAGCGCTGACATATGGTGCAGGGTGGGGTGTAAGCAGACTGCCAGCGTGTGGGGTTCAGTCACCCTCCAGGTCGGGGGGGGTGGGCGGGGGTGAGTTACGGATGTGTGGGACACGGGTTGGTGCCAGGGGCACCGTGCTGACTGCTCACCCTGGCCGCCCTGAGGAGGTTGTGCACCTTTTTCCAGTACAGTTGGCCGGTCTTGGCGGTGGGGCACACGGCGCTCACGGCCCCATGCCACCTGCGCCCAGGCCCGGTGTCCAGCGCCGGATAGCAGCTTCCTTCCCACCCCGGGGAACAGGGTGGCCGCCTCTCCTCCATGGTGTCCAACGGGATCTCGAGCTCCACATCTGCGAACCGTGGTGCCACGCTTCAGGCTGCCATCTTGTCGGCTGGATTGAGTATGTGTGTGGGGAGTGGCACGCTTCTATGCGGCTGCAGCTTGACAGCCTCTTGAGTGCCAATCCTGACACTAGCGAATCGGACACTTTTTCATTGGAATTGCTCTAGGTGCACATGGCGCCAGTGCTTGCCCATTCATTTATGCATCCTAAATTGCTCCGGGTCCAGCGCCGCTTCCATGGTCATAGAACATACTGATTTAGTCCCAGTATAAATCCACCCCTAAGTAAATATGACGGAGAGGAAAACAAGTGAGTCATTTTTAATTTGATGCAGCAGGATAATTTGTGCATTTCTAAGGGGGAGCAACTGTAAAGAAAGAAAGCCAGAATTAGGAATAGGCCCAATAGAAAAAAAATGACAATTGAATTGATGACAAAACTTTGTGTCAGAGGTCAATCATATACTATGTTGGGCCTTGAGGGGTTATTATGGCAGGATATATCAAAAATCAAGTTATAACTTATGAGATAAACATAATTCTTTGCATCTGTTTCCACTTTTGAGGAGGATTCCACCATTCCAGTGTTAAGGTGTGGAGCTTCAATTGCTTCATTAGAATTAAGTACAGAAATGGTTTAGCAAAAATTAATAGGCTTAAGACTAATAATGCTAATGGGAGCTGATGCCACTTACCCCGTGTCCCAACAGGTATTATTCTCGAGGTACAGAACAACAATATATCCAGACACAGTAACCCACAAAATATATCCACAAAGAAATGAGCTATCTGACAAATTCTTCAAACAGGAATGAAATTGCGCAGTCGTAGGTTTTTGACTGGAAATCCGAACCTCAGCGGTTTGTTGAAACACAGTCACTAGCAGAGGAAGACTCAAAGCAGTGAGTCACAAACACACTGAAAGAATTATTCACACATCAGTGAAGAAAACCATCAGGCAGAAACCAAATACACAATAAAATCTTGATCAACTATATTAATACTTGGTGATTATAATCCTTAGTCATTTTGTAACCAATGTTAATCTTTCAGTTGTCACATGCTCATGACTGTGACTATCTACTGGAATGCCTAATACTAGCGCAAGACACAAAATAATCCCACAGCTATGATCCTATCGCAAGTGCTGATGGTTGTTACAAACCTTACACACTTCACTTTATGACATTCAGCTTCATGATATTATCTGAATCTGTTGATGAGATTGCTATCTTGTAATTGCTTCCAACTAGGCATTCCTCTCTCCAAGTCTCGGAACATTTGTAATGCTCTCAGCAGACATTAAGGTAGAATATGTGATGAGTTCATTTGAGATAAGCAGCATTACTGAGAGAACACTGGGATCAAAGGGTAGATTACCCTGCATCAAGTTATCTTAATGAGGGAGTGACAAAGAAATGAAATGAAATGAAAATCGCTTATTGTCACGAGTAGGCTTCAATTAAGTTACTGTGAAAGGCCCCTAGTCGCCACATTCCGGCGCCTGTCCGGGGAGGTTGGTACAGGAATCGAACCGTGCTACTGGCCTGCTTGGTAAGCCAGCGATTTAGCCCAGTGAGCTAAACCAGCCCCAGAGGTGGAAAGACAAGAGAAGGGTCACTAATCAGAATTGCACCATTGCAGGTTTTGGGCGGGATTCTACAATATTGGGGCTATGTTCCCACGCCGGCAGGAAAACCGGCGCCAACCACTCTGGCATCAATTGCCGCCGAAAGTGAGGAATTCTCCACTTTCTCGGGGGCTAGGTTGACGCCGGAGTGGTTCGCACAGCTCCAGCTGGCGCCAAAGGGCTGGCGCGAGTTCACGCATGCGTGGAACGACCGGCGTATTTACGCTCATGCGCAGAACAGCTGGCGTATTTCCGTGCATGCGCAGGGGTTCCCTTCTCCGCGCCGGCCCCCGGGCAATATGGCGGAGCCCTACAGAGGCCCGGCGCAGAGGAAAGATGGCCCCCACAGAACCAGCCCGCCAGCAGATCGGTAGGCCCTGATCGTGGGCCAGGCCACCGTGGGGGGCCCCCCCGGGGTCGGATCCCCCCCCCCCCCCCGGGTCGGATACACCCCCCCCACCAGGACTGCCCCCGCACACTTACCTGCCAGGTCCCGCCCTTTGTGTGGTGAGTAATTCACGCCGGCGGGACTGGGCAAAACTTGTTTACCACTCAGCCCATCGAGCCCGGAGAATTGCCGGGCGGGCCGCTGTCAACGGCCCCCGGCCGGCATGGCTGGAATCCTGCCGGCCCCCGACAAAGGGCGCCAGAGAATAGGGAAGCTGGTGTTGGGGCGGAGGGGCGGGATTCACGCCTCCCCCCGCCAGGGATTCTCCAACCCGGTGCAGGTTTGGAGAAGCCCGGCCTATATGCTTGGAGTTTCTGAAGAGAAGTGTTTCAATGTGGACATACATCCTCCAGCTGGAGCAACATGAATAGAAATAGCTGGAAGAATCAGTGCTGTTTCACTTTTTGCAGTTAAGGAAGAAATCTCGACTAGGATGCTGAGTGTGCAAAACTCTCATAACTTTACAATCCATCTTGCAATGTATATTAACTAGGCTTCATTTCAGGCTTGATGGAGTATCATAGAGAAGAATGTTCAGCGCTGAAACAACTGTTCACCTACTTTCCAAATATACATCCTACCCATGCTTTTGTCGAGTATTCAGCATCACTGCCGTACAAGTGCATTTGATCTAAGGTTCAGGAAATGCTCCAGGCAAATAAAACCATGCACATTGCCGAAGTCAAGATGCTAGAATTTGATCCAGGCCATTTTTGACACAGGGTTACAAGTGAAAAGCTGCCTGTGCCCATTGCTGGAGGCAGCCCCCCCCCCCCCCCCCCCCACCCCATCAGCCCCTTAAAGAGAAGCTGTACTGATTCTTGGGAGGGCACTTCTGAATACTATTGCCCCAATTCTGAAGAAAGAAAATGAAACACCAGGCAAGGGAGAGGTCTCCCAGGCGCTGGAGATATTAATTATGAAGTTATTCTGGAGTAGAGATGTCATGGTTCTGTGGGCGGCCAAGTGGCCTCAAGGATCATCTTCTGAAAAGAGTGGGAGTAGGAGTCCAGTGCGATTAATCCCCAGATTTTGACCTCGAGGACCTGACAGCAGTGTCACAAGAAGTTTAATAAGATCATGTGGGTTGTTAAAGTCAGTGAATGCATCTTCACATGATATTTTCGACTTTCCACACCTCCATAACTTACCCATTATTAGTTCCTAGCACTCATGATTCATGCTTACCGTCCAAATACTCTGCCTCAAATTCATGCACATTTCGATGATGTCAGCCCATCCCCAGCTGCCACTGTTTCCATATATTTCTAGCTGTTAAGCTGTGTCGGGCTCATCACCCAAACACAGTGCAACACAATCACTGATATTCAGCCCCTCTCTACTGCAGGACAAGATAGCACACAATAGAAATGATGGCAATAAAACAGGTAAAGAACAAGAGTGGCTGAGCTTTGTGGGGGAAAGAGTTTTACACATCATGGGGAGACAAAGTCCAATGCATCTGCCATCACTGAAGACATTAAGAATTATGCTATATTGATGCCTGATACCCCTTCTTTGCTCCCAGTTTACCTTCATTCTGCTATCTGCTATGGTATAACAACTGCAGATGGTGTGATCATGGATTGCTTGCTTTCCTCCCCTGATTTCATCACCCCATCCTTCCCTTTCTGATTTCCGTATTTCAGGTACCCAGGAACAGTCACCATCCTAGTCACAGCAGCCCAGGAGCAGAAGAGAGAGCAACTGCAAAGAACTAACAAACAGTCCTGAAACTCACACCTATCAGCTTAGTTATTGACATAGCATTACCCTTGGGTACAAGTATTGTGTTGGAATCGCCATGCAGTGAGTCCCCACACAGGCAAGGGAAGGTCATCAGGCTAGGGGGATAGGTTTGTGTAATAGCTCACCAAAGGACATGTTTGCAGATGAGTTCTGCGACAGGGTATTAAATTGAGGCCCTTGATCTGACAGCAGACAAGAGAACGTTGATGAGGGTGCACACCACCAAGATATTGTGCACATTGACCTGGCTTGCCAAAAAGCCTCCTATTATTGTCAAAATTCGGCTCCAACTTACCCCCCTCTGCAAATCACTGTGCTGCTCATTAAGATGCATTGCATCTCCAGTCCCTTGAACAGGCACCAAATCCTTTGACTTTCATGTGAGGATGCAATGGTACTCATTGTAAGATCACAAACTTATCAGAACAGCTCCAAGATGACTCCACAGAACTGCCAAAGACTGAAACATAAGGTGATTCTAAATTACTTTACTTGTAAATTAGGCGTCTGACCCTTTACGTAACGCTTGGACAAGGCCTTTCCCGCTTCTAAATGCATTTTAGTTGGTGAATGACAAACACGTTGACTGAACCTGCATGGTTCACATGAACATCAAATCTGCCAGTGGGGCTGAGTGATCATGGCAGCACGAGTCCAGAGATCTCCAACACCATAAGGGAAGGCCCAACTTTGTGACCTTCCCAGGATGGTAATCACACTGACTGCAACAGAAGCAATTGGAGGGGTACGATATTCCAATTAGAGGGACTTCAATTCATCTAGTACCGTCTCCCACTGTGTTATGAATGTGAATTTTTGCACCAACGTACCCTGCTTACTGTGTCCCTCACACAAGGAGGATTCTGGGCCCATGCACTTCAGTGACACAGATTTTCTGTCACAAACCTCATTGTAACCTCGGTCCCATTTTCATCTACTTGCAGGAGAAGGTCACAAACTGCAGGCAGCATCACATGCAAACTAGAGATGATTTAATGAATCTGAGGTCTTTGATTTCTGAGAAATAGAGGGCACTCAAAATTCTGAGGGAATGGGAAAGGAAGGTCAGAGGTCTTCCCCTAAATATACAGCTAGCATTATCCTTTACTGTTTGCTCACCCTCTCCCTGTTCACTTCCTCCAACACAGTTCTTTGAACATTGAGAGTGAAGAGTTGGGAAGTGGCTAAGTCCCGGGAGCAGCATTATAACTGTTGATACCTTGCAATCCACTGATGTGATTCCAGATGTGTCAGATAATGTAAGAGCCATTGCAACAAATAATTGGTATCTGGGGCACCTGACTTCTACTGGACCACTTGACATCCTCGCTCCACAAGGAAAACATAAGATCTACATAAATATACAGTTTGCGGCATATATTTTAACAAATGGGAGGCATTGTAATACACATTCATGTCACCTTGGGACAAATACAATTTGAGGTATTTATTCATCTAAGCTTGTTGAGTGAATGGTGGAATCTGTATATGTCTCTTGTGATTCCTCCCTCGGCCTTATTCTGTCACAGCTTGTTAACACTTCTTTTCTATAACCTGTTACATTGCAATGCCAAAAAGCAAAGTGATGTTGTTGACTAAAGGGTACAACTGGCTATAATAAGATTGGATATCTTAGCTGGCTATACTGTAAGAATTCGACTGAGTAGTTAACACATGTAAAGCTTTGTTTCAGCATTCCTATACCCTGGTTCAGTAAAATTGATAACTCCATTTGCTTCAAACTATCCCTGCCCAGACCTTATCAGTGGGTAGCTAAAATCAGTCACAAGTGAGATCTATAATGAATTACCATAATCCCCTAGTAGCCATCCATCTAGTCTTCCTGATCCTTCAAATATCACTGGCAATAATAATTGTCAATAAATAAATTCTGGCAATTGCCTGAGCGTTGCATGTTAACATGAAGATTTCTGTACCTATGGTCTTAAACCAGCTGCCTCTATATGGAGTGGGGCCACTTCCGTTCTTTTTTTAAAATAAATTTAGAATACCTAATTCATTTCTTCCAATCAAAGGGCAATTTATAGTGGCCAATCCACCTACCCTGCACATCTTTTTGGGTTGTGGGGGCAAAACCCATGCAAACACAGGGAGAATGTGCGAACTCCACACGGACAGTGGCCCAGAGCCGGGATCGAACCTCACTACTGATCTTGAAAAAGATTAAGAGAATGGTGATTGGACAGGAACCCATTTGGTAATCAATGTTCTTTACTTTGGTGATTCCAGCAAGACTGGAAAAGTGTAAGGCTCAATTGTATTGTTTTGTTGTTGTCACAAATAAGTTAATGAGCTCACTCAGATCAACAATGCAACATGGCAAAATTAGTGGCAGAAAAAAGCAAAATTCAAAGCAGGTTCAACCTCCAAAGTCACCGATAAGGCTATCCGAGTCCTTCATATCATCTCATGCTCTGTCGAGAGGAGACCTCATACTCTGATCACAGCCTGCCCTGTAAACTATATTCGCCGCCTTCAGAGGGCCGCGCGGTAGCACAGTGGGTAGCACTGTTGCTTCACAGCTCCAGGGTCCGATGTTCGATTTCTGGCTTGGTTCACTGTCTGTGTGGAGTCTGCATGTTCTCTGCGTGTCTGCGTGGGTTTCCCCCGGGTGCTCCAGTTTCCTCCCACAAGTCCCAAAAGATGAGCTGTTAGGTCATTTGGACATTCTGAATTCTCCCTCTGTGTACCCAAATAGGTGCCGAAATGTGGTGACTAGGGGCTTTTCGCAGTAACTTCATTGCAGTGCTAATGTAAACATACTTGTGACAATAAAGATTATTATTATTATCTCTGGATATATCCAAATAAAAGACTTTAGCCTGTATACAGGTGACAGGATAAGATCAAGATAATTTTGAACACACATAAGAACATAAGAACATAAGAACTAGGAGCAGGAGTAGGCCATCTGGCCCCTCGAGCCTGCTCCGCCATTCAATTAGATCATGGCTGATCTTTTGTGGACTCAGCTCCACTTTCCGGCCCGAACACCATAACCCTTAATCCCTTTATTCTTCAAAAAACTATCTATCTTTACCTTAAAAACATGTAATGAAGGAGCCTCAACTGCTTCACTGGGCAAGGAATTCCATAGATTCACAACCCTTTGGGTGCAGAAGTTCCTCCTAAACTCAGTCCTAATTCTACTTCCCCTTATTTTGAGGCTATGCCCCCTAGTTCTGCTGTCACCCGCCAGTGGAAACAACCTGCCCGCATCTATCCTATCTATTCCCTTCATAATTTTAAATGTTTCTATAAGATCCCCCCTCATCCTTCTAAATTCCAACGAGTACAGTCCCAGTCTACTCAACCTCTCCTCATAATCCTACCCCTTCAGCTCTGGGATTAACCTAGTGAATCTCCTCTGCACACCCTCCAGTGCCAGTACGTCCTTTCTCAAGTAAGGAGACCAAAACTGAACACAATACTCCAGGTGTGGCCGCACTAACACCTTATACACTGTCTCATATGTCCTCTCTGATCATTTTCCAGAACCTACTGGTTTGCCCAATTGGATAATCATAGATACTACTCATGCTCCAGCCATTTCGTGATTTCTTAGCAAGTATCGGTGGAGAGGCTCCAGAGCACAAGTGGGGAAAAGAGGCAGTAGCTCAGTTAAACGGAGCTACCATCTGGCTATGGCAGAGCAGCAGTGCAAATGAAGACACAATTGTGAGTAATAGTTGCCACCAAACATTGTGAACCATGTGCCACCTATTATTCAATGAAATAACAGAAAGAGTGAATGAGGGTAGTACGGTTGATATCATGTATTTGCCGTTGTATGTTAGGAATTAGGAATTTGCACTTGCCAGCACTGGGGACTCATAGCGGTTGGAGGGGGGGGCGGAAGGAAGGGGGGGGGGTCACTATTAGCAGGAACGGAAGATCCCGTCGATGGGGGATGGCTACAAATTCTCAGCCATTGTTTTTGGTCCACACTCCAAATTTCATTCCTTGACTATACTGACTCTGCCCTCTCCCTAAAAACGGTCTGAGATTAAACTAGTCTGTTCACAAGCTTGGTTCCTTGATTCTGAGATGAGTTTCTGGCTACATATATGCACCATCACAAAGACGGCATATTTCCAGCTCCATAACATTGCCTGAATTTGTCCCAGTCTCCATTCATCTTTTGATGAAATCTTTATTCATTCCTTCATTACCTCCCAACCTAGCTATTCCAATGCACTGCTGGCTGGATTTCCACATTCTACCATTCAAGAACCTGAGGTCATTCAAAATCACGTCTTAACTCGCAGTAAGGCCTATTCCGCAAACACCCTGTAGTCGCTGATCTACATTGGCTAATAATCAAGCAACGTTTTGATTTTAAAATTCCAAACCCTTCATGGACTTACTCTTCTCTTTTTCTGTAATCTCTTCCAACTCTTTGGGGTATCTGTGCCTCTCGAATTCTGGTCCTTTGTATATACCCAGTTTTAATTGCTTCACCATTTGTGGCCATGCCTTCAGTTTCCTCAGCCCCAAGCTCTCAAATACTCTCTCTACACCACTCAACCTCTAACTCACTTTCTTCCATTAAGATTTTTCTTAAAATCTACCTCATTGACTCAGCCTTTATCATCTAATGAATTTTTAAAGCTTTTTTTGTATACGTACCCTATTGTCACCATGGAGTCCGTTGGTTCTATAGAGGGTACAGTGAGATATGTGGGGTGGGTTTAGGGGTATAGCTTGGCACTGGGATCATGAGGGATGTTGGGCAGATGGATAAGAGCATGCAGTAGCATGGATGGAGCATGGGAGTGCATGGGAAGATAGGGGGTGTGACAGATGAGGGCTGGCTGGCCTTTCTGTTTTTGACAAAGTCCCAGAGCGCTGAGTCAGGCTTTTTAAACAGCCTACCTCAGCACCTATTGTGGCTGCCTTTACCTCTTTCACAGATCTGTTTACCCAACCCAGACTGCATCTGTTTCCTGGTAATAAAGAACCCACCTCTGTGGGCACTTTCTCCCAAGGCTGACAGGGCAAGCCAAGAATTTTCCAGATTTCCACAATCTGACTGAGTGATGAAGATCCTGCCCAATATCTCTTTATATTGCTTGGGTCATACTTTGTTTTTTAATGATCCTGTGAAGTGCCCTGGGACATTTAATTCCATTAAAAGCATCACATATGTAAGTTGCTCCACTTGACCTGTGGCATGTTCCATCGTGACAAATGGATGAAAGAAGTGAAATAAAAATTTCCATTATTCAGCAGTGAGCTGAGTCCCGTCGGACACACGCAGCACCAACCGGCAACTCCGAGCCGGTGTGCCCCGAGGGTCTTGGCAGCTTGACCATCGTGGTGGTCAAGCTGCCAAGACCCTCGGGGGACACCGGCTCAGAGTCGCTGGTCGGTGCTGATCAATCATTCAATGGAATAATTCCATGTATTTAAATATTAATCCACTCATTTTGCAATCATCTTTAATTGCTGTTCACTCAATAGATTACTCTACCAACCAATCTATTATAATAACTGGATAATACGCTAGCCTGTGGTATTACTCCTCGCTAAATTATATCTTAAGCCTATTAATGACCTAATCAATGACTATCCATGCTGGAGATGCACTCTCAATATGTTGACTGAGGTTTTCCAATCCTGTCCATGGTGGAATCGTCAGGGGTGGGAAGGAGTATTTGGCGGACCAGCCAATGGTCCACTGACTTTTGATGGGAATTTCCCATCCCGGGAGGGTGGGACCAAACAATTGTGTCTGGTTATTGAAAAGCCTTTTGTGTGTGACTCCAGTTTTTCTCCATTTACAGAATAATGCACAATAATGCTTATCTGGATCACCCAGCACATACACAATACGTTACAAACCAGTCCATCTGACTGAACTAAATTTATTACATCTACGTTGCAGCACAAGTGGCTGTTCACCACATTTCACAGGACAGAGTGGTATTGCAGCAAGGTGAATAATTAAATTTTGTTTTAGGGGCATCTGCTTTATGGTGCAAGGTGTGAGAGGCCATGATGACTGAATTAATGTGGTCGTTGGGAGGCAAGAAATCTATTTTACTCTTTTATGAAGATTCCACAACCTCGCACAATTTCAAGGGAATTAAGTATTCCCACCTCAAGAGAACCAACAGCATATTTTGTACAAATCCCAGTGAAGAAAAATAAAGAACAGATATTACAAACAAGTCCATGTTTCCAAATTAATTCTTATTTATTCAGGTCTGCGTTCAAAATGTACTCTATGGGGAGGAAGTGGCTGCAACACACGTTCTATGTGAAGCCATGCCATTTCCTGTCTGCTGGCCATCTGGAATTCAGGTGCGCGCAACACAGAATGTGCCATTTAAAATGCTATTAGAATCACCATTCAGGGTTATAAAGTACAGCCTCATAAGGCAGGTAAATGTGTGCTGGAAGACAGTGCAAGTTATGGGCCTCAATTGCCATTCTGCCATACCTTTTAAGTAAATTTCAGTCCATCTGGTGTGACTGATTCCTTTTTGGTTTCCGTAGGTTGAACATGCTATTTATGGTGAGTCAGAGCCCTGAGCTTCATTTTGCCAAGTCTTAAGGGTGTAGACAAAGATACTAAAGCATTGTACTTCAATGACCTCACAAATCCTGATGACTGTCACAATTAACTTTAATGTGAGCCTACAGTAACTTCAAACAATTTCTCATCGATACCTGCCCGGTTCCCACAGAGGCGAAACACTGCTAATATTTTGGTACTGTGCTCACCCATTTATTGTAACACTTAAGATACAAAACAAAAATCAACTGCAACCTTGACTAATAAACGTTGGAGTCACAAATGCACAATGGAACCGGAGTAAAAGTGTAATTACTGAGGCTGAAAACATTGAAAGGGATTCAGAAACTTCAAAAACTTTGGAAATGAAATTTGAGACTGGAACGCCGCTCTGTCCCCTTTGCATCACGTTAGTGTCATTTCAGAGGGCATCTTAAATGGGGAAATAGGAGGAATCCATAGAATCACTACAGTGCAGAAGGAGGTCATTCATCCCATCAAATCTATCATCTAACTAAGCCCACTCCGCCATCCTATGCCCAGGTATTGATCAGGCCAATCCACCTAACCTCCCCATCTTTGGACTGTGGGAGGAAACCAGAGCACCCGGAGGAAACCCACGCAGACACGGGGAGAACGTGCAAACTCCGCACAGACAACCAAGATCAGAATCAAACCTCAGTCCCTTGCGCTGTGAGACAACAGTGCTAACCACTGTGCCACCATGTCATCCTGTAACTAAATAATGCACGTTCTTCTACATTTCTACATTTTTACCCAGAGGCACCTGTTACCTGCATTCTAATCAATTACGTGGCTTAATATATCAAGGAATTTTAGACTGAAGCGCGTTACCTGTACAACTAACATACGCCCTGGTCTGTTCAATATTTTTTCGTCATCCATTAAGTTTCCACCCAAATAAATCTCTGCCCATGAAGCTATTCAGGCCATGAATCTCAAATGCAGGTATTCAGGGTTCTCTTAATATTACCACACCATTTTTGGGCGCAGCAGGAAAGAACGTATTTTTCTTAAATTGCAATATTTGGAGAGTTTGTAAGTTATCCTCATTGAGACTAATTCTCAATCTTTTTGCTTCTTTTAAAGTCCTATTATAATATGCAATTTAGATTTGAAAAACTTCCCAATTTCAGGTTATTAAATATACTGATGTACATGAATGATTCATTTTTTTAATGGAATGTGGGCGTCGCTGGCGACGCCAGTATTTATTACTCACCCCTAATTGCCCTGAAGAAGGTGCTGATGAACTGCCTTCTGGAACCACTGAAGGTATTCCCACAGTGCTGTTAGGGAGGGAATTCCAGGATTTTGACCTAGTGACAATGAAGGAATGCCAATATATTTCCAAATCAGGGTGTTGGAAGAAATATACTCCAATGGTTTGTGGTCTTCCCTTGCATTTTAAATATTTACTTTGATTTACACCCATTTAAAATTCAGGAATATTCAAGTAAGACCAGGATGCTCCTTGGGCATAATTGACAACAACAAGGTGGGAATGATGCAGGGTACATAATTGGGTCTAACTTGGTTGGTAAGTTGGTTCCCTGAAGGAAACTTAAGGCTTGTAACTTAATATTCATATTTTTAATTTATGCGTGCTTAACTGGAGCTTATATAATGGCCCAGAAATTGCTGTCAAAATAACAGTGAAGCTAACAGCTCCCATGATTTCCACGTAAATGCCACAGCATCTTTAGATAAGGGCAGATGCACAATTCAACACAAAATCCAAATGTTGCTGTCAGCGATGCACATCTCCCCTATTAATTTCACAAACAGGCCATTGCGTTGTCTGCCTCATCATTGAAATGTGTTCAAAAGTGTAAAGCTGCAGTTTTCACACAGCAGCTATCTACTAAACTTGCACTCAAAGTTAGAGCTTGTTTATTTCAGTCTGACCAACATAACCTCATGAATATCAGGGCGACATGGTGGAGCAGTGCTTAGTACTGCTGCCTCACGGTGCTGAGGACCCGGGTTTGATCTCAAATTCGGGTCACTGTCTGTGTGGAGTTTGCACATTCTCCCCTGTCAGTGTGGGTCTCACCCCAACAACCCAAAGATGTGCAGCGTAGGTGGACTGGCCACGCTAAATTGCCCCATAATTGGAAAAAAATAATTGGGCGCTCTAAATTTATTAAAACAACATTATAAATATCTAACTTTAGGATCATAACTTTTTGTTAGGGAATTGAGGTTGTTAAACATAAAATAAAGGAAAACACCCGTTTGAGGAATTGGTAAACAGACCTAAAGTAAATGCAAATCAACGGGTTGCCTAAGTTTATTTTATAATGTGGAGATGCCGGTGTTGGACTGGGGTGAGCACAGTAACAAGTCTTACAACACCAGGTTAAAGTCCTGATGTGGAGATGCCGGCGTTGGACTGTGGTGAGCACAGTAAGAAGTCTTACAACATCAGGTTAAAGTCCAACAGGTTAGCTTTCGGAGCACTGCTCCTTCCTCAGGTTAATCATAGAATCATAATCTCCAAAAGCTAGTGATTTGAAACAAATCCTTTGGACTTTAACCTGGTGTTGTAAGACTTCTTATTTTATTTTATCAGATCATAATGAGACGTATTGGAATTAAACAATGAACTACCTGTCTGATCCTCTTGGTAGAGATGGGATGTCCATTGCTGTATCAATGAGGGGCTTAAATTATTCATATGGGGTGAGATTCTCCCATCAGGACACTGAGTCCCGACGCCGGAGTCAAAACCGGAGTGTTCCACATGCGCGGTTGCCATCCTCCCCGTGGGCACCCCGCAAGAAATGTCGGATTGATCTTGCGGTGCAGCAGTTGAAAGGAGGTCCTCCTTCAGACCCCTTTTGAGCCCCCCCCCCCCAGGTGCTGGATCTCCCCTCCCCCCCCCCTCCCTCAGGCCGCCCCCCCCAGCGTTCCCGTGCTGTTCCCGCCGGCAGTGACCAGGTGTGGACGGCGCCAGTGGGAACACGTCGTATTGGGCAGGCCGCTCGGCCCATCCAGGCCGGAGAATCGCCGCTCGCCCGTTACAAACGGCGAGCGCCGATTCTCCGAGCGGCCAGCCGTAAATCACGCCGTGCCGGTTTGGGGGGGGGGGGGGAGAATCGCGTGCGGGTGCCGGGGCGGCGTGGCGGGACTCGCTCGGCGCCCCAGCGATTCTCCCACCCAACGTGGGGGGGTGGGGGGAGGGGGGAGAATTGCGCCCATGGTTTCCCAGAACAAAGGGAAGGCTTGCGAATGGGAATGATTAGTTTAATCTCTGTCTGGGATGTCGCACGCATTCCAGATTGCTATATGGCTGGATTGCAGGAGTTATTTTTTGTTTTTGGTTGCATCTGCTGATTTCTCTCAGATGTAGGCAGTTGAAGTCTGAGTATGGAGCAATTTGGAGAACAGCGAACCTGCCATGAGCTGTGGTCCAGCAGCAGAGGACGATCAGGAACTAGGTGTGTTTCTAATTTGGATTCACTATCAAGAATGCAGTGAGGTCCATGCTTGGGCTGGGGAGTCCACAGTTGTGAGGTGTTGAAGGAGAGTTAGAGGGCACCACTAGCTAAATACTAGTGGAAGGACCCCAAGATATCTCATACCTCAGAGAACAGTAGAAACACTGAGAAGATTTGATTCTTCTCAGTGTTTCTACTGTTCTCTGAGAGTCCTGTGAATTCCTGAGAGATGTGGCAAAGCTTGGTTTGGTCCCAGAAGGGGAGACTTTTATCGGGAGCCAGGCCCGCTATTCCCAGATCAAGGTCGAGGCTCCCATGAAGTGGGCCGTGTGAAATGCTTGGGATTTATCAGGATAATAATAAAATAAAAACAGCTCTCCAACCCACATCTATTATGCCCCTTCACACCCCACACGCTCCCCGTGGCCTACTCATGCCAACACATGCCATCTCGTGCCCCACACCCACATCCCGCGACCAGTCATGCCAGCTCAAACCCCTGTGCCAACCTCTGCCCCATACTTACCACATTTAAAACCCCAACACCAAATTAGTGCCAACTCATGCCAACCCATGCCCTCCATACAACCGTATTTTTCCCATACACCTTCAATGCCAACTGACACAGTATCCGCCATGGGCAGACTGAAGGAGCACAGCTGAGAGGAAATAAAGTTTTAAGGGCGGGTTTCTGTGATGCCAAGGCTAAGTGTTGACAACGTCGGAAACGCCATTGCGTTTCTCGACGGCGTCAACACGGCCTCAGGATCAGCAATTCTGGCCCCTACAGGGGGCCAGCATGGCACTGGAGCAGTTCATGCCGCTCCAGTTGATGATCCCGGTGCCAACGCGCATATGCACAGTGGCTTCCTTCAACAAACCAGCCCCGACGCAACATGGCGCAGGACTACACGGGCCGACGCGGAAGAAAGGAGGCCACCAGCTAGAGAGGCCGGCCCGCCTATTGGTCGGTCCCAATTGTGGGTCAGGCCACATGGGAGGCCACCCCCCGGGGCCAGACCCACCCTCCCCCCCCCCCCACAGGCTGCCCCCCCAACTCTTCTACGCCGAGTTCCCGCGTCGGCTGAGAGCAGGTGTGGACGGCGCCAGCGGGACTCGCCGTTGTTACAACGGCCGCTCCCCAGAGGCCCGGCTGCGTAGAGCGGCCCGTGACCAGCGCCGCGCCAGCCCCGGGCTGAGAGAATCCCGCCCTAAGTGTCTATTTATGACTTTACTATTTTAAAGAAAACCTCTCACTGATAAAAACCCATTCACCACATGCAAATTCATTCAACTAATAAATCCCTTGTAAAAGCAAACATTTTTTTCAAATACTTAATCCAGGAAAAATACAAATATTTGTACTCAACGCACCATGCCAAAGATCTTTTAACCACTTGGAATTGTTAATGAAACTGAATTGACAGGCATCCCACTGTGAAAACGTTAGGTTGGGAAGTCAGTCACACAGCCCAAATCCTCAGGTGACTGTCAATAGACAGAATGAAAAGCAAGCCGTGATTTTGTTTTTAAATGCAGACATTTTAATTTAAAGAGCAGGAATTTTATACCCCTGGACAGCTTGACAATTCCAATGGAGTTTAAATGCCTTAGCAGTTTGACTGTTCCAACAGATGGGATGTTCCAACCTCTCCTGTTGGCAGGATCTTCTGGTCAAAGGAGATTTGAATGGCTTGCCTCAGACACCATGGGGTGACCCACTACAGCAGGGCTGGAAAATCCCAGCCAATGGGTTTATCCATTTTATATGAACATTCTTATCTACTTTCAACAGTCTCAAAGTGCATTGACATCTCCCAAAGGGCACTAGCCCTATTCTAAAGGAGTGCCTGGACTTATCCTAAAGGTTCCCTTACCTCTCCAAGATTGTACCCTACCTCTCCAAAGAATTGGGGTATGTTTCCATCTCTTCCTACGAGGTGTAAAGCCCGTGAGTGATATTTCAGAAACCGGGGTGCTGAAAACTGCATCTGACTGAAGACAGCATGATCCACAGGTGTGCAAACTACAAGCTGCCCCATTGGCAAAAATAATGGATGCAGAGTTCAAGGGAGTGACTTGAAGAATCAGATCCTCCAAAAACATTTTGGCTAAGCCAGAGACCATCTACATCCCCACCAAAATTCAGGCCAATCTGATCGGAATATTGAAATATCGGAAACTTGAGCATAAAAAGGTCATTCAGCCCCTCAGACCTGCTCCACCATTCAATTTAGATTGTAACCACTCTCCTACAACAAGACCATTTTTCCACATTATCTCCATAATCCCTTGAACTAGAACTAGAACAGTACAGCACAGAACAGGCCCTTCGGCCCTCGATGTTGTGCCGAGCAATGATCACCCTACTCAAGCCCACATATCCACCCTATACCAGTAACCCAACAACCCCCATTAACCTTATTTTTTAGGACACTAAGGGCAATTTAGCCTGGCCAATCCACCTAACCCGCACATCTTTGGACTGTGGGAGGAAACCGGAACACCCGGAGGAAACCCACGCACACACGGGGAGGACGTGCAGACTCTGCACAGACAGTGACCCAGCCGGGAATCGAACCTGGGACCCTGGAGCTGTGAAGCATTTATGCTAACCACCATGCTACCGTGCTGCCCCTTGATATAGTTACTATCTAAAATTCTATCAATCTCTGTACATGACTGAGTCTCCACAGCCAACTAGAGCAGAGAATTCAGAAGATTCACCACCGTCTGTCTGAAAATAATCTTCCTCACTTCAGCCCTAAGTGGCCAATCTCTTTTCTGTGACTGTTTCAATGGTTCTAAACCCCGGACAGGGGAAACATCCTTCCTGTACCTGTAAGAAATTTGCAGGCTTCAATGATATCACCTCTTATTCTCCTAAACTTTAGACAATATGGGCCCAGTCTCCTAAATCTCTCTTCATTGGACATCCCCCAACAACTCTAGAATCAGATTGGTGAACATTTGGCAAGTATATCCTTTCTTAGTTAAGGAGATCAAAACTGTGCACAATCCTACAGGTGCTGTCTCACCGTGCCTCTTATGCCATATACAATTGCAGCAAAACATCTTTCCTCCTGCGCACAGATCTTTTTGCAATAAAGAGCAATAAACATTAGTCTTAATTGCTTACTGCACCTGCATGTTAGTTTTCAGTAACAGTTACAACCACAGCAGATGTAATTTTCTGAGCAAGCCAGATCCAAGACAGAAACCTGGCTTACTGATCATAAACCTTTTATTGTATTTTGAAAACGTGGAGGAAAAGCTACTGACTCCAAAGCATAAAACCCAAGTAACTCTTCAGGGATTTTTAAAATTACAAGACTTTTTCAGAAGAAAGAAATCTTAAGTACAAAGGATTAAAGTTGCATAGTAGCTGAGAGGCTCGTTAATAATATTAAAATTTATTAAAATCCATTTCAGTGAGGTTCTCACCCTCTGTGGGCATGAACATTGTGGCATCGGCAACAAGGGGTGGGGAAAATTGGGAAACGCAATCTCTCTGGAGAGAATCACATTTCCCGATTCTCTCCGCAGTTTCCGTCCATGTCACTGTTCTCTCTGAAGGCATTCGCGGGCTGAAAATCGCACCCTGGTCTCAAGACATTTCCCTCACACAGCCAGCTAAACATCCTTCCTTAAATACCCTTTTTACCTTTCATCTCAGATTCCATTGTTCTCAACCATGTCTTTGAACATAACGGGCGTGATCAAATGGCCGCATTGTGCCAGGCGCTAACCCGAGTAAGCTGATTAGATCGTGGCAGAGTCTGAAAGCAGGATGCTGGTCAGGCACCGATTGGCATGGTCCAGATCCCAACATGGCATGGCGAGAAATCAATAGCACTGTTGCTTCACAGTTCCTGGGACCCAAGTTCGATTCCCGGCTTGAGTCACTGCTTGTGCGGAGTCTGCATGTTCTCCCTGTGCCTGCGTGGGCTTCTTCCGGGTGCTCCGGTTTCCTCCCGCAAGCCTCAAAACACGTGCTTGTTAGGCAAATTGGACATTCTGAATTCTCTCTCCATGACCCGAACAGGCGCCGGAGAGTGGCGACTAGGGAATTTTCACAGTAACTTTATTGCAGTGTTAATGTAAGCCTACTTGCGACACTAATAAAGATTATTATTATTATTATTATTATTAATCACCAATTAAAGCCAATCTCCTTCCCATTAATGGAAATGACCCCCGATCTAATGGCCTCTCATGATCTAACTGGCTCCCGGCAAGTGGTCACGTCGGCACTCTTTTGCACATCTCTTCAAAACAAAAAGCTGGTGAAATGGCTGCTGTTGGGATCAGAGGAGGAGGGTAGCCATCTTGGAAATTGGGCAATCAGCCCGGGGGCACCGGACCTGCTGCCCCAATGCTCGGGGTGGGTGTGGGAGAACCCAAAGGGGGATGGGCCCAGTCGGTGAGGGGGTAGGTCGCCAACGGTGGGGCGTCACCGCGCGCTGGGGGCAAGGGGCTCAGCACCCTCCAGTCCAACATGCCATCCCCCAGATCATAAATAGCCATAACAGGAGCAGTTCCTGCTGCTGCCTCTCCACCCCACTGAACAACCCCAAGTTAATTCCTGTCCGTGATAATATGGTGAAGGTCACTTTAACCCCACAATGACGGTGACAGTCTCTGGCCGCATAACTGAAGGCTATCGTTAATAGGGAATTGGCAATGTTAGTAATTCATGGTTCCCAAGCGGCTGCAGGTTGTGTTTTCTGTGTGCTCCTGTTTTTGGTTGCAGAATACCTGCAGGCCTAGGGCTAGTTTGCTGGTGCTTCTTCTGCTTCTGTTGCTGGAGTCTGGCAATAGAGGCTGTAAGATGGCCTACTACTAGTCTGAAGGAGGGATACAGGTGCTCATTCACTCTGTTGTGCTCTGTGTTAGAGTGGCTTTCAGGTAATGATTGTTTCTGCTTTGAGAGTCTGCTGCTGGGAGCTGCCAGAGTGGGAGTGAGAGGAGTGAACAAACTGCTGTTGCTGCCACTTGAAACTGTGTGTCTGACTGCTGCTCCTTTTTTTTCTTCCGTTGCCTGGTGTGAGAAAGGGGAGAAAGTGAAATGCAACCACTGCCAATGGTGACAAAGTGGAAGGGTGGCAGCTGATTCAACTGAGCAACTTGCTGGAGTTATGAAGAACTGATCTTGCAGCTTACTGGTGCCTTTTTTGTACTGCTGACTGTGCAATGATTCATGTCTGGAGGCCGCGTGTTTGCTTGCTATTGACTGATTTACTGGATCAAGAATTGGGTGGAATTGGTGACCAGATACTGGTACCACAGGAGGCGAAGGATGAAGGCTCACTTCAACTAAGCAATTTCAAGGTCGTGAAGAAATGCCTTTGAAAATTTTTGGTGGCTTTATTGTGCTAGTGACTGTTTACTATTTCAGGTTCGGAGGCTGTGCAATTTGCTGGTGCCTCTTCATACTATTAATTGTTTATGTTTAATGTTCGGAAGCCATGTTCTTGCTATTGTCCTGTTGCTGTTTGCTGTTTAATGTCTGGGGGCTGTGGGCTTATTTGCTGCAGCTCCATTTGCTTCTGTAGCCTGGAGTCTGGAAGCACTGCCAGTGCTGGAGAGGGGGAAAGGGTGATCTCTTGCTCTTCTGCCACGATCTGTATCGGTGATGTTTCTGGTGTATTGGCTTGCTCATCCATGAGTGACTTTCCCCTGATACGGGTGTAGTGCTGGTGCTGTAAGGGGGGAGGGGGTGGGGGGGGGGGGGGATTCTTGTACTGTTGACTGTTTCCATATTGATGTCTGGAGATCGTGGCCGGGGTGCTCCAAGCCTCAGTGCCGAAATCGTGCTCGGCGCAGGGGCGGAGAACGGGCGGCAGACCCGTGATCGGGTCCAACGCCAGGATGTGAACCTCCGGAGACCGGAGAATTGGCGGCAGTCGCACGTGGGTAGTCGATACGGCACCGATCGGGGGGCGTTGAAAGAGCCCCCTGAGGCTATTCTCCATGGTCGACCGAGTTCCTGCTGGCGTGGTTCACGTATGGTTCCACCCGGCGGGAGCTCGGCGTCTCGGCTGCGGTGGCCGTCCTCGTGGGGGGGCGGGGAGATCAGTCTCTGGGGGGGCCTCCACGACGGCCAGGTCCGCGATCAAGGACCACCGATCGGCAGGCGCGCACGATCTGGGAGGGGTCTACCTTCTTCCGTGCCGGCCCGCTGTATGGGTCCGCCATGTCGTGTGGGGCCACCGCATACGCAGGATCGCAGCCGGCAGTACAAGGCCGCGCATCGGCAGCCGGAGCTGCATGGAGCAGTCCGGCGCCATGCTGGCCCCCTAGAGGCCCGTTGACGCTGGCGTGAAACACTCCGGTGTTTACGCCGGCATCAACACTTAGCCACCATTTTGAAGAATCCTGGCCCGTGTGTTTGTCTGCTGCAGCCCATTTTGTCTTTGGCGGGAGTCTGAAAAGGGTGCTCTCTCTCGCTCTTCCTCCTTGCGCTGCATCAGTTTGGCATTCTGATGTATTTGTTGTATTGTCCCCAGGTGGCTTTCCACTGATGCGAGTCTGCTGCTGGGATCTGCACTGGGGGGGAGAGAGCAGCACGTTGATTTGGATGCTGGCAAATTCGTTGCACTGTTCGATGCACCATCGATTGCACGTGAGGCGAGTGATTTACCAAAGTCAGGCTTTAATTAACTGGAACACAGCCTGGCGATCGTCTACAGTGGAAAGGGACGATCGTCAGGCTTCTGAGCATTTATACCTCGTTGATAGAGGCGTGGTTAACTCAGCCTCTCGGCTAATCGGTCGAGAGGCACATGACCGACCAGGGCCAATGGTAAGCCGACGTTCTGGCCCAATGGCAGACGAGTATGCAGATCATATCATCACACTGTTGCCTGCTTGTTATTTAATGTCTGGAGGCCATGTGTTTGACTGCAGCAGCTCCTTTTGACTGCAGCAGGAGTACAGAAAGGGATGCTCTCTTGCTCTTCCATCAAGCTCTGCATCCGTGTGAGTTTCCGGTTAGTCTGCTGCTGGGATCTGTGGGAGGGAGAGGGAGCAGAGGGTTGGTTCAGATACTCGTAACTCGTACTGTCGTCTGTTTCATGTTTTATGTGTATTTGGTTTCCTTGTGTAACCTCACTGTTGGGGCTTTGTGCTTGTACTGATATTTTGTAGTGAACAGGTGCTGTATGCATAGCATGGTGCCTTTCCCTTGTCAGTTTATGGTTAATGTGATATGTGGACTGTTGTTTGTTTTTAACCATTTGTGCAAAGTATTGTTGATTGCTGATAGACAAAATATTCCCAAGTGTACCCATGGGTAGACATGCCTTGTCGCAGCTGAGTGTTAATGCCAATATCCCAATCAGACTGTGAGGCTTAGACACTTTGCCTGAACACTGAAGACTTCAATACTGCAGGGGCAGCAGCCAATAATCAAACACACAAGAGCTGGGCTGAATCACCTGGGACATTCCCGCAACCAGAGGGTGAGTGTTTGGATCGGCGGTGGAGGGCGGATACCTGAGTATGGTCCATGTAATATTCCCGGGAGGGATTTTGGGACTGGTGTCTGGGGTCCAGTGCCCAGGGGCCTCTACTGTGGACGGGGGTGTGCGTGCATTGCAGGTCCCCCCAGCACAGCCGGCTAGTTGGATGCCACCCTGAGAAATGGCTGGCGAAGGCTTGGAGGATTTGAGGGTACTGGGGTGGAAGCCATAACTGGTTGTCAGGCTCTGAACTGCTCCAATTCCTTACAGATGTCACCGTATGGATGATATTGTGGACCCCACAGAAGCTGCCCTCTTGGAAGCAGTGGCAGTCCACGCAGCCAGATGCTGGAGAAGGCGGCGGCAGAAGCTTTGTCAGAGGCTTGAGGCGGCAACCCATGTGCAGGGGCCCGTCCTACACCCTGAGACCCGGCCGCCCATCAGGCCAAGGAGGGACTCAGAGGGGGAGGCCAGCGAGGGTCCAAGGTGTACAGTGTCGCTGGTTGGTTGAAGAGATGTTGGACAGCATGTGCCGCAGGAGGCTCCGCCTCAACAATGGGACGGTGGGGCACCTTCTGCCATTTCCTTGTGGATTCGCACCACGTGGAGGAGGAGGCAACCCACTCCTGGTGGCCATGAAGGTGGCAGCCCTAAACCTTTACGTCTCGGGATTATCCCAGGGCTCGAGTGGGAACTTGTGTGACATGTCCCAGCCAACAGACCACATGTGCATTATTGAAGTCAGGGATGCCCTGTTTGCCCGGGCAGCTGACTGAATAAACTTTGACTGGAACAAGCCCATCAAGATGCCCAGGCAGCAGGATTCTCCGCCATCACTCAGATGCCAAAGGTCCAGGGGGTAAGTAATAGATAGCACGCATGTCACCTTGTGCGCACTGGACAGTCCGGGAGCACTCTTCATTAACAGGAAGGGGTTCCACTCCCTGAACTTGTGTGCAACAACCACAAGGTCATGCACATGTGTGCAAAGTTTCCAGGGATTGTGCATGGCAGCTACATCCTGGGGCAGTCAGAGATCTCCAGCATCTTTGAGGGACACCCCAGGACAACCAGTTGGCTCTTCTGTCCTGGCTAATGACCCCAGTGTGGAGGTCAGCGACCGATGAATACACCCAATAAAACGAGGTCTATATCGCAACCCAGGCTGTCATTAAGCACCCCCCTCCCCCCAGAAGGCCGCCCACTTTGTGTCATGGCAGCAGGGTTCTGGTGGTGGAGGAGGAGGAGCATCCGGCCTCATCAGAGGAGGAGGACGAGGAGGAGCCAGATCAGAAGGGGCTGGAGGACCAGTTCAGGGAGAGGACCCGTGGGTACAGCTGGAGGCTGGAGGACAGGTGGCGGCGGTGGCGAGGGTCCGGAATGCCATAAGTGTTAATTACTGCCAAAGAACATCGCTGGCATGGAAAATTACGTGTTTCATACCTCCAGATTTTAATTGTTGTTGGAGATTTATTTAACAATGCTACAAAAAATACTTTTTCTTTCTCTTAATTCAATCTTTCTTGCCCACTCTTTATTAATCCAATGCCTGATCTGATACTGAATTTACTATGTTAACTTGCAATTCTGTTGTTCATAGTATAATTCTTCAATATGGCTAGTTGAGAAAATACATAGGGGGCGATTCTCCGCACTCACGACGGTGCGGAGAATAGCGGGGGTCGTAAATTTTTACGGCCACGCTAGTCTGACGCCCTCCTGCTATTTCCCTCCCCCCCACCACGCCCGCCTCCCGACACGAATCGCTGCCCGCCGTTTTTTTACGGCGAGCAGCGATTCTCGGCTGGCCGATGGGCCGAAGTCCAAGCCCTTTACGACCCTTTTTAGGAACGTCAAACACACCTGGTCTGACCGTTCGTAAAAACGGCCGTAAAGTTCGGATCTTGGGAACCATGGCACGATTGGCACGGCAGTACCATGGCCGTGCCAAGGGTGCCATGGGCCCGCGATCGGTGTACTTACCCCGCGCACTCTTTGTCCTTCCGCCGCCCTGCTGTATCCATTCGCGGGGCGGCTGAGGGGCATCCCGGGCCCGCGCATGCGCGGGTTTCGCGCAAATGCGCGATGACGTCATCCGCGCATGCGCGGGTTGGAGTCTTCCAATCCGCGCATGCGCGGCTGACGTCATGTGACGCGTCAGCCGTCGCAAACTCTGGCAAGCGGGCTTAACGAAATTCGTTAAGCCCGCGATGCCGGAGTTCACGGCCGCGGCATGCTAGCCCCGACCGGGGACCAGAATCGGTTCCCGGTCGGGGGGGCGGAGGCTGGCGTCAAACCCGCCCGTTTTTGACGCCAGCCTCACGATTTCTCCCGGTTTGGGAGAATCTCGCCCATAGCTTCTTCCTCACACAGATCCCAGATGTCCTGTTGAACATGTCATGCTGTTCAGTTCTCACATTTTTAGCAACTTGCTGAGCAAAATATCATCAAAGTTAAATGGACTGGGGCAAGTCAAATTAATAGTGGACATAACTTTCTATCAGTTGCAAACATAATTTATACTTATATAATACACACATGTGGTGTTTTTAACTTTAAAAAAAGTTCCATGCACAGGAGACAAAAGGGAAACACATGAATTAGGGGCAGATGTAGGCCATTCGGCCCCTCGAGCCTACTCTGCTATTCAAAAAGATCATAGCTGATCTGTTTGTGTTTAGAATTCCACATTCCCATCGATCCCTGAGATTCTTTTATTCCCTCGCTTAAAAAGAATCTAACTACCTCTGCCTTAAAAATATGCAACATCCCCACTTCAACAGGCTTCTGAAGCAGAGATTTCCAAAGTCGAACAACCCTCGGAGAGAAAATAAATTCTCATCTACTCTCTCAGGGTGACCCCTAACTTTAAAACAGTGCCCCCTAGTTCTGGACTTGTCCACAAGAGGAAATATCGGGGCAATTTTCAGCCCATGTTCGCCATCAATGTAAACTGCGACGGCCCAAAGTCCCACTAGAGTCGGGAAATGAGATCCTCGCTGTTGAGATCCTGTTTCCCAGTTTTACCCGCCCCTCGACAGTGATCTGACAAGGTTCCTCCCTTTAGGGAACTCATTTCCATACATTTTAATACATTTCACTCTCATTAAAGCATTTCCCAACCACATGATCCACCCTCATTAAATATTCCTACCTCGCTGACTTGACGTCACGTCGGCAAGGTTCACAGCAGCTATATAAAAATAGGAATCAATCGGGGTGGAACAAGCCAGAAGTGTTAAGGGAGGTTTAGGCCCCAGGGGAAGAGTGACCTGCCTGGACAATGCCTCTGACCTGCCACTCGTTCACGAGGCATAGAAGGAGATAATAGCAGAGATAAGAGGCAAGTTTTAAAGGGTCTTAATGGTGGCTAAGAGGGTGGCAAGGTGGTGGGGTTTAAGAAGAGAATTCCAGAGTTTGGGCTTTAGAGAACTGAAAACATGGTCAAAAATGTTAGGGAGGAAGGAGATGGGCATAAGGGTTCAAGTATTATGTTGGAAATTGCTGAGAAGCTTTCATTTCATGATGAAAAGGCCCAGTGACATCTGGGTCGGGATTCTCCGCCCCCCCCCCCCCCCCCCCCCGCCGGATCGTAGAATCGCCCGGGGCCAGCGTCAATCCCGCCCCCGCCGTATCCCAAATTCCCCGCCACCCGGGATTCGGCGGGGGTGGGAATCGCGCCGTGCCGGCCCACCCGCGGCGATTCTCCGGCCCGCGATGGGCCGAAGTCCCGTCGCTGGCAAGCCTCTCCCGCCGGCGTGGATTAAACCACCTACTTTACAGGCAGGATTGGCGGCGCAGGCGGGCGCCGGGGTTCTGGGGGAGGGGGGGGGCGCGAGGCGATCTGACCCGGGGGGGGCCTGCCCCCACGGCGGCCGGGCCCGTGATCGGCACCCACCAATCGGCGGGTGGGCCTGTGCCGTGGGGGCACTCTTTTTCTTCTGCCTTCGCCATGCTCTTCACCATGGCGGAGGCGGAAGAGACCCCCTCCCCTGCGCATGCGCCGGGATGACGTCAGCGGCCGCTGACGCTCCGGTGCATGCGCGGACTTACGCTGGCCACGAAGTCCTTTCGACCCCGGCTGGCGTTGCGCAAAAGGCCGTTGACACTAGCCGGTGGAGCGGGAACCACTCCGGCGCGGCCTAGCCCCTCAATGTGAGGGCTTGGCCCCTAAAGGTACGGAGACTTCCGCACCTTTGGGACGGCCCGACGCCGGAGTGGTTCATGCCACTCCGACACGCCGGGATCCCTCGCCCCGCACGGTAGGAGAGAATCCCGGCCCTGGGGTGTGATGCAGATGTCTTATGTAAATCCAGATGTTGCAGTGGACCAACATCTGCTGTTCTGGAGCTTCACATTTTCAGTCGACAACCTGCAAATTAAAACAAGAATTTGGTCTTATTGTCCACAAACAAAGATTTAAGCTGACCAAAAAAAATTTAGAGCTAGTATTTCAAGGTACTATCTGCCTCCTCTGATTTAGCAAATATTTAATAAAGACAGAAGAAAACTTTCAAAACAGTTGGCACACCTACGCATATATATTTCAGCTTTCCACAAATATAATTTATGAGTCTTTTTAAAATATGCAGAAGGATTTATCTGACTTTTTAAACATTTTCATGCAAATTATTTTTAAACATAATTTATGAAACTTCTCAATAATATTTTAATATAAATGACTTCTTAGCATGATGTATCAGACTTTTTAAACATTTCAATGTATATCACTATTATAAATGATTTATCTGACGTTAAAAAAAATGTAATAATCTATGTATTATTAAAATGATTTTGATCAAATTTCTCACTTTCTAAAAGTGTATAAATTTAAGATTTTATTAAATAATTTTGATCAAATAACCTTTTCCTCAATTGACTTTTTAACATGACAGATACTACAGCAGCTTCGATTTGACAGATTTTGTAGGCGTATCTTTCCTGGCCGCGCTGCAGGGGCGGGATTCTCCCCTACCCGGCGGGCGGGGGATCCCGGCAGGATGGAGTGGCGTGAACCACTCCGGCGTCAGGCCGCCCCAAATGTGCGGAGGTCTCTGCACCTTTAGGGGCCAAGCCCTAACCTTGAGGGGCTAGGCCCGCGCCGGAGTGGTTGGCGCCCTGCCGGCCGGCGGGAACGGCCTTTGGCTGGCGGACGTCCGCGCATGCCCTGGAGCGGCTGCTGACGTCATCCCCACGCATGTGCTGAGGAGGGGGTCACATCTGCGTCCGCCATCGTGAAGACTATGGCGAATGCGGAAAGAAAAGAGTGCCCCCACGGCACAGACCCGCCCGCAGATCGGTGGGCCCCGATCGCGGGCCAGGCCACCGTGGGGGCACCCCCCCCCCCCGGGTCCAGATCGCCCCGCCCCCCTGTGGTAGAATGACTAGAGGTACTACAGTACCTGGGAGTGTGAGCTACCATTGGTGGAGAAGGCTTGCTGCTCATTGGCCCAAGTGTTTGCATTTCATTGGTCGGAACGTAAGCTAGCTCCGCCCAGTGAGACGGGGTATAAGAACCCGTGTATCCCAGCAGCCGGCCTCTTTCTGTACTTGAGCTGCTGGGGAAACATCTTGTTGATTAAAGCCTTCAATTCGGACTACATCCTCGTTTCAGTAGTTATTGATCGCGCATCAGTCCCCCCCCCACCAGGACCCCGCCCGCTCCGCCTGGTCCCGCCGGTAAGGTAGGTGGTTTGATTCACGCCAGTGGGACCGGCATGACAGCGGCGGGTCTTCGGGCCCATCGCGGGCCGGAGAATCACCAGGGGGAGGCCCACCGATAGGTGCAGCGCGATTCCCGCCCCCGCCGAAACTCTGGTACCGGAGACAGCGGGGGCCAGTTCAACGCATAGAAGGGCTCAGGGAATACAACTGTCAGTCATCTGATGGGGTGACACAGTGGTTAGCACTGCTACATCACAGCATCAGGGACCCTGGTTGAATACCTGCCTGGCGTAACTGTCAGTGTGGAGTTTGCAATTTCTCCCCATTTGCGCGTGGGTGTCCTCTGCATGCCCTGGTTTTCTCCCATAGTCCAAAGTAGTGCACATTAGGTGGATTGGCCATGCTAAATTGTCCCTTAGTGTGCAGGTTAGGTGGAGTTGTGGAGATGGGACGGGGAGTGGGACTAGGTGGGGTTCTCTTTCAGAGGCTCGGGGCAGGCTTGACAGGCTGAATAGCCTCCTCCTGCACTGTAGGAATTCTAATTCTTCGATGGAATGTAGCCAAGCCAGTGTAGATGTCGTTGGCTTAACAATTAAGGTATGCTGATTAAATTAGTACACCCTCGGACGTTTGAATTTGTGACATTATCTACCAAAAGATACTGAGGATATATCTGAAACAGTGATGGTGGAAACTAGCATATGTTGCCCAGATCACATCACTATGATGACTGAAGGCACAGTCTTGGTAGACTCGCAGTTTCGCTTTCTCAGCCAGGTTGCTGTCATTCCATACTCTCTTACGCAGCTAGGGCATAGAAGATGATTGGGGAACCAAGATATTTGAAGCTATCAACAAGCTCCAAGATCAGACTGGTGAGCGGACACTGAGCAGATCTGCGTCACATTCCTCAAACCAGTAATTAGCAGAAGCGACAACCACTTTTAAAAGCTTTAAAAGATTCCAGTCACAAAAGCCAAGGACAATCACCTCAGCCGATTGGACATTTGTCCATTAATATTCATGCAACATAATCTCAAGTTTAAGAAATAATTATTTTGCTGTGATTTAATAACATTAATTTTAATGCATCTCTGAATGTTGCATAATGCTCATTATATATTAATAGCATGGATTATACAAGGACAACCAATGGTGGCACTGTGGTTAGCACTGTGCCTCACAATGCTGGGGGCCTGGGTTCCATTCTGGCCTTGGGTGACTGTGTGGCGTTTGCACATTCTCTCCGTGTCTGGCAGCATGGCAGCACACATGGATAGCACTGTGGCTTCACAGTGCCAGGGTCCCAGGTTTGATTCCCTGCTGGGTCACTGTCTGTGCAGAATCTGCACGTTCTCCCCGTGTCTGCGTGGGTTTCCTCCGGGTGCTCCAGTTTCCTCCCACAGTCCAAAGATGTGCAGGTTAGGTGGATTGGCCATGATAAATTGCCCTTAGTGACCAAAAAGGTTAGGAGTGGTTATTGAGTTACGGGGGTAGGGTGGAAGTGAGGGCTTAAATGGGTCGATGCAGACTTGATGGGTGGAATGGCCTCCTTCTGCACTGTATGTTCTATGTTCTGCGTGGGTTTCCTCCTGGCACTCTTTTCCCTCTTACAGTCTAAATATGTGCAGCTTAGGTGGCATGGCCATGCTAAATTGTCCCTTAGTGTCCAAAGATGTGTCCGGGAGTGTGGATTGTTTTTTCAGAGGGTTGGTGCAGACTTGATGAGCCAATTGGTTTCCTTCTGCAATGTAGAATCCTTATGATATACGGTCAATTTCAGTACAGTATCAAACTTATCATTAAACATTAACCTGTAAAATATAAACTGCTGCAAACCTGTTTAACTGTTCTGACGCAGGGTAAATGGCCAATAACCTATCTTTACAAATTCATAGAATCATAGAATTTACAGTGCAGAAGGAGGCCATTCAGCCCATCGAGTCTGCACCGGCTCTTGGAAAGAGCACCCTACCCAAGCCCACACCTCCACCCTATCCCCATGACCCAGTAATCTCACCCAACACTAAGGGCAATTTTGGACACTGAGGGCAATTTAGCATGGCCAATCCACCTAACCTGCACATCTTTGGACTGTGGGAGGAAACCGGAGCACCCGGAGGAAACCCATGCACACACGGGGAGAACATGCAGACTCCGCACAGCCAGTGACCCAAGCCAGGAATCGAACCTGGGACCCTGGAGCTGTGAAGCAATTGTGCTAACCACTATGCTACCGTGCTGCCCTTCTGTCATTAATTCCTGTCATTAATTTACAGTATTTCCTTTTCAAATCTTTTATTAAATGCATTGATTGCCCAAGTTATTGCAGTGTGATTAAAAAGCTAGATCAGTTTATTGTCGGCATATTACAGCTACGTTAAACTTTAAAACTTTGAATTTAAAGTAGATAATCAGTTAAAGAAGTTTCACTGACAAATGCAATTGAACAGGAATTTTAACAGCATTATAAAATAATCATCATTAATTAAGAGTGAAAAGCAAGAATTCAAAGACAGCTTCAGAGCAATCAGGTCTTGATACCCTACTGTGGGCATCTGTAGACTCACAGTCAGCCAGTCAATGCATTTAAAGAGATAGTTGTGACTCAAGGCTTTGATCCCTTTTACTGTCATCATTAACCACTTATGTCAGCTTCCAGCTGCCTTGATGTTATGGTCAAATCTGCCTTACATGTGCTGTGGGGTTTTTTTTGAGCCTCTGTCTAAACATGAGTTTGTGTTTTTGTAACAAGGGACTGAGTTGGTGGGTTACAAAAAAGTGATGAGAAGAAACCATGTGAGAATGGAAGTTTATGGGAGGAGTGAAAATTTGGACTTGAAAGAGATAGAGGGATTAACTCCTTTAAATCAGCAGGAATGACTGGAACATTACACGATGATGGAGTTCAGTGAATTAGGCTCACTTTGTGATTTCATTCGTTTTATCGTAGCATTTGCAGAAACCCATGGGGAAAGATGTAATTGTTCATTAAGCTCAATGTTGATGAAGATTACTGAATGAAGAACGCACACACCTGTTACCTCTAAATAGCATTATCTAACTGTCAACCTGATTTGGTTATTCAAGCATAACAGGAAAATGGAGGTCATTGACAATTGGAAGAAGTGCATTTATTTTGATTTTAATTTAACTATAATGAACCGCTTATATCAACGGGAGCTTCAATCCAGTAGCAAATTTGAACTTTACAATTTCACATTCCCCATTTGGTTAAAGAAAAGATAGCAAATCTTAAAAGTTTCTTTAATGCTCTTCAAGCACCAGAACAGTACCTAATGCTTCTGGGGATAACTGCAATGCTAATAATGGTAGAGAGTAAATTCACTGCATGGCTTGAGAAAGTCCCAAATTCAATTCCCAGATCACTTTCCTATCACCTTTCAATTCGTTGGCTCATAAACAGGGAACTTTCACAGATGGTGACATATTATGGAAGCTTGGCAGCCCACTGGTATCTTACTGGCTGCAGCTAGTTTCTTTTTGGTTGCATTATAAGGAAGAAATACTTCCATAATATTTCACAATCTTGGGCTGTCCCAAAGGGCTTTACAGCCAATACTCAAAGTACCTTTGAAGTTTAAGAGAATCGGCAGCCATTTTGCAATCAGCCAGATCCCAGAAACAGCAATTTGATGAAGGGGTAATATTGGCCAAGCCATTCTGGGAACCTCCTTTTCAGAATAGTCCCACAGGAATCCTTTACATCCAAATGAGAGGACAGTCAGGTTTAAAGTCTGATCTGAAAGTGAGCACCTTGGAAAAAACAACAAAGGTGCGGTTTGTGGAAGAGGTGGGAAGGTCATTTTGGAAACTTCCCGACTTGGCAGATCTAACTACTTTTAAAGGGCCCCTGCAAGGTATGTTTTCATTCTGGGGAGGTGGGGGCAGAATGGAATGAGGTCTGCAGCCTCCAGAGGCAGACCTGAGGAGGCAATAGAGGTAAATGGATGGTGAGGTCAGCAGGCTGGAAAGATAGACTCCCTTGAATGGGACATCAGCCCAGTTACATTGATGATTGTCAGATCCTTAATCCTTCACTACTCACATCCCCCCATCCCACATGCACTCCATGTCCCCTCATACCCTCCATGCCTATTCCAAATCCGTTTATACACCTCAGTCTTTTCATTCTACCCTTCCACACCACACCTCCCTTGTAACCCCATAAGCCAATCATCTATTTTCCATTGTGCACAGGCTTCAGGAGCTGTGTCTTTGAAAAAGATATGGAAACAACTAAACTTCTAACGATCAAATCAAGCTCTCATTCAAACAAACTTCAAATTCTAAAAATTCTCATTCAAAGAAGCCATTTAAAAGAAGTTAAATCTCCTCAGATAGTCAAACTTTGGAAAAACAAATGCCAATTACTAACCACTTTAAAGACAGAACATCCTTCAACATCCTATGAAAAATGTCAAATTGTCCAAATAGTTCACCGCTGATGAATATTTCTTTGGCTTTGGAAACTTAGGCAAGCATTCGCAATTACTGCAGTTGTTAAAAACAAATCCTTCCAAATGGAAATGATGGCTATTGAAACCACAAAAAAAGATGATTTTTAAAGCTACACCAGATAACCTGTCAATTCAAGATGTTCAGGGGAAAGTGTATTTTTCGTCTTTAAAAGGCTGTCATTTCCACACAAAATGGTTCTGGGCATTTAAGTCACTTCAGAGCATGATACCAGAGTTTGGAAGCACTATCATCTAAAGTTTTGATACGTAATAGCACTTTTTTTCCAAAGAAGGAAGCACTTTAATGCATCTCAACATTTAAGTTCTCCATCACGGTTATAACCGGTGAAATAGCCAGGAATTCTAAGTCTCTCCACCAAACACAGCATTTCCTATTTTTGCAAGGGTGCAATGTAGAATTTCTGCCCAGTTCTGGGATTTTTTGCCGCGCTGGAGTACCTAGGTCTGAGTTGCATTAGCCGACTGAGGTTCATTCATGCGCTGCTTATGGAAGCTGTTGGCCATTTAAATCACCAGCTTCCTCCACTGAACTGGGATTTTGGTAGGCCACGAGTGTGAAATCTGGAATATGCAGATTAGACCAGGTAAAAGGTTGAACTTGCTGGATAAATTTGGGTAGCAAGGGTATACTTTTAGAAAAGTAAGGTAATCCTTAGGAAATGGTCCCAGGACATCTTTATGAGAAGTATTGCATCTTTTGGGAGAGGTAAGGCACTATTAGCAATTGATTGAAGTAAACATAATTGTGCGCAACAAGTGTATAATTAATTTGAACTGTTGAAGTTGTCAGGGAAACATCAAAGAACTGTCAAGATATCAAGAAATTGTCAAGCTGTCAAGGAACTTGTCAAAAGGTACCAGGTGAGTTGAAATAGAGGAGGTAAGGGAAAAAAAGGGGGCATTCAGGGAGCATAATTTGTTGGTGCTAAATTGGCAAAGGGTCTATAAAGAGCCATGGAGGTTTGTGGAGCAAAAGGGAATGAGAGACCATGAGGAGTGGGTAGGGTTGCATAGATTGGCATAGTGGATATGATGGGCTACGAGGGGAATTCATAGAGGGTTATGGGTTACCATGGGGTAATGAGGAGCCATGAGGTGAATAGGTGGGGGCATGAAGTGGCATAGATTTGCATAGATGAGGCACGGGAAATGTGTGAAGGGCTGAGGGATGAGGGCTGAAGGACTCTTTTTTGTTCTAAACTTATTTTTAAATAACTTAAAAGAAGAGGAAGGAATTCCAGGCTAATTTGTCACCATATTTAAAGTCTATCAATTGAAAGAATTCCAGGGTAAATTTTTTCTAAGGGACCAAGGTTTCCCCATGGATCACAAACCCTTGAGTGGCCCTGAACCATGTACACTTACAGAAGGGATCCAACTCTACTAAAATAGCAGGGAGCGTGGGTGGCTAGCTTCAACTGCCCATCACAACAATTAAGCCAGCAAGATGCAAGAGTGCAACTTGTGAGTCGACCACCTCGACCCTTAACACATGCAGGAGAAAACTTGTTGGAAACATGGGGCGGGATTCTCCGACCCCCCGCCGTTTCAGAGAATCGCTGGGGGGCAGCGTGAAACCCGCCCCTGCCGGCCGCCGAATTCTCCAGCACCGGACATTCGCCAGGGCGGGAATCGCGCCGATCGGCGGAAGCTCACAGCGCCCCCCCCCCCCCGGCGATTCTCCGGCCGCCGATGGGCCGAAGTCCTGCTGGTTCTTTGTCAGTCCCGCCGGCGTAAATTATATTAGGTCCCTTACCGGTGGGACCTGGCGGCGCAGGCGGGCTCCGGGGTCCTGGGGTGGGGGGGGGGGGGGGGGGGGGGGGGGGGGGGGGGGGCGGGGTGATCTGGCCCAATCTGGCCCCCACGGTGGCCTGGCCCGCAATCGGGGCCTGCCGATCCGCGGGCGGGCCTGTGCCGTTGGGGCACTCTTCCTACGCATTGGCCGTATCAACCTCCGCGATGGCCGACGCGTACGTGAACCGCACCCCCGCGCATGCGCTCGGGATGATGTCAGCAGCTGCCTGACGCTCCCGTGCATGCACGGACATGCGCCAGCCAGCGGAGTCCTTTCAGACCCGGCTGGCACGGCGCCAAAGCCCTTCCACGCCGGCCAGCGGGACGCAAACCACTCCGGCACCGGCCGAGCCCCTGAAGGTGCGGAGACTCCGCACCTTTGGGGCGGCCCGACGCCGGAGTAGTTCACGCCATTCCATCCCGCCGGGACCCCCCCGCCCCGCTGAGTACAGGAGAATCCCGCCCAAGAATGGTGGTGGGGATCATGGAATTACGTCCCATTTTTAAAGGGCTCCTGAGCTGGCACAACTCAGCATAAATTCAGACCCAAATCCTCAGTACTGTTATGGAGTATTTTGTGCTCAAGTTTCTGGAGTGGATTTGTACTCGCAACCATTAAGCCACAGATAGTATCACAACTGTTAGCAAACAATGAAGTGCTGCCGAAATGCTGTAATCCCATCTCCACTGCAGTATCTCATTTAGCAATGTTCCATGGGACACATATTTCCTGTTACCTCTGCAGTGACACCACGACTGCTCCCAATTTGCATGCTGTCCAAAATACTATGGCCAGCCCTGAACATGCATACGATGTGTACCCCACAATGCAGCGGTTATCCAAGGACCCAGCTGCACTTTACCAAATAAATGTAGGAAAATGGCTCAGTTAATTTGTTCTCCCAAGAATCACCCTTGTTTGTGCCCTGCTGGCCAGCGTGGAAGGCCTTTGGAAGGAGCAATGTGGAAGCATCTTTAATTCCTCATCGAGCTAGCTAGTGCCTCAAACCCAGCTTACAACGTCCCTGGCAGGTGTCAAAATCTAGGCTTCAATAACACTGGCACAATGAATAATCAGCCTTGGATGACATACCTTTTGCACAGATGCTCGCTGTTGGGTGAAATCATCACATAGTGCTCAGGAAAGGAAAAAGTGGGCTTTATAATATTACCTGAAGTGCTGATATGTTACTTCCAATGTAATGGCACAGTGGCATTGTAGGAATCTGTAATGACAACCCTGATTTGCAGCAGAGATTTATGTAACTGTTGCTGTCAGCTGAAATTTCCATTGCCACAGGTAGCTTGCTAGCTTTGGGTGTTCTGTTTGTTCTGCTGATACCTGTTTGGATTAACCTTACTCTGCACTTAACCTACAAATACTCTGATTTAACAATTGAGTACTTGATCTGACAAGAGCAAATGTGTGAAACTGTTTTAAATGGAGCTGAATCATCATTTCCAAAACCAATTTCACTGGATTCATTGACTGAATAACAACAACTCTGTTCCTCCACCCATTGTACATGTCAATAGTCACAGTGAAAGCAAAGTAAATCTATATACCGTATATACTCGCGTAACATGCGACTTTTGAGCACCTAATTTGAAGCCTAAATTTCGGGGGTCGCATGATACGCGAGGTACAAAAATCGCGGGTGTGAAATGCTGGCCAAGATAAGTCACATAGCATCCAGTAGTTAATGAAACTGTTATACAGGTATTTATTTTTGAACATAATGATATATGAAACAGGAAAACATTGGTTATTTAACATTTATTAAAATGTAAAAACATCATTAAAACAAACTAATGCAGGTGAACTAAAATCCTTCGAATTCGCTTTCATTGTCATCGTCAAATAAAGCTTGGAATTCTTCTTCATCGAGGCAGTCGTCATACTGATCATCTTCCAGGTCTTCAATATTTTCATCCTCTTCTCCTACATCTTCGAATAAAGCATCATCTTCACTTCCATCCAAAGCATTTGCTATTCCACATTTTTTAAATGCTTTAACGATCAAATCGCCATCTATCCCAGCCCATGCCTCTTTTACCCACAAACACAATAGAGCCAAATCCGGTCGATTGTGTCACCTGTTAGGTACCGTGACTATTTATTATCGGGTTTAGTTCCGTGATTAGAAACAGCAAAACAGCTGTTTCTCATTCGGCAGTTTTAGGCGGAAAGCTTACCTGAGTGTCAGCTGTCATGTCAAAAAAGTGACTCGCATGATACATGAGGTATACTATAAAAGCATGTTTTTGGGCCGAAAATTTAGGGGTCGCATGATACGCGAGATCGAAGGATACGCGAGTATATACGGTATTCATTATTGGCCATGATAAAAGGCTGATCGCACATCATCAACTCACGTGACTGGTATCCATTTTAAAGGGATTTTGGAAAGATACCCTTGGAGAAGCTGGAGATTGGCTCACTAAGGAACAGCTCAGTTAGGCAGCTCAGGTGTAGGGGCAGTGAGACAGGACAAGATTGAACTATTATGATTCTCTCATGGTCAACTGACACTCATAGGGCAGCAGGGTAGCATGGTGGTTAGCATAAATGCTTCACAGCTCCAGGGTCCCAGGTTCGATTCCCGGCTGGGTCACTGTCTGTGTGGAGTCTGCACGTCCTCCCCCTGTGTGCGTGGGTTTCCTCCGGGTGCTCCGGTTTCCTCCCACAGTCCAAAGATGTGCGGGTTAGGTGGATTGGCCATGCTACTTTGCCCGTAGTGTCCTAATAAAAGTAAGGTTAAGGTGGGGGGGGGTTGTTGGGTTACGGGTATAGGGTGGATACGTGGGTTGAGTAGGGTGATCATGGCTCGGCACAACATTGAGGGCCGAAGGGCCTGTTCTGTGCTGTACTGTTCTATGTTCTATGTTCACTGTCAGGGTTTGCATCTGAATTCCTGCTTTCAGGAATGGAAAACAGGAGAGAACATTGTTGAGAAAAGACAAGTTTTTCTAGTTGACAACACAGGCTCACTGCCAGAAGTCTGCATTACCTCATCATCCATGCTCACGTCATCCCCAGACTTGATTATTCCAATATACTCCTGGTTGACTCCTACTTTCTTAATTCATAAACTTGAAGTTATCTAAAACTTTGCTGCCTGTGTGCTAACTCATGCCAAGCACTTTGACAAAGAGTCATCAGACTCGAAACATTAGCTCTTTTCTCTCCCTACAGATGCTGCCAGACTTACTGAGATTTTCCAGCATTTTCCCTTTCACGCCAAGCACTGTTCACTTATCATCATGTGTTTGCTGCCCTACACTCACTCTTGAGTAAGCAATGCCTCAATTTTAAAATGTCATCCTTCCTTTTCAAATGCATTCTTGGCGCAAATACTGCTATAAGTGATCCCACTATAACTAATAAACAAACCAGAGAGTATACATTTTACTTTAACAGCATCATGCAATGTTAGTAATTTGACAGGAAGATATTCCAGCAGTTATTTATAATACTGTGCCAATGATATCATGATTTTAGTGACTGCTTCAGCCATGGTTGACATGTTCTGTACGTTACACCTTATAGACATAGTGATTGTAAATTCTTATTTGAGGGAAAGATTAAGACTTACAACCCTATTCCATTCTGTAGAAGCAGTAGAAGACTGTCTCTTACCTGGGTCATGAAATTATTCAATATAATTATTTCATACAAGGGATATAGTTGGATTATATTTTATGAGTAACCTCATCAAATGACTCCTGATTTACAAAGTGGAATGATTGAACAGTACAGATCTTCACTGCCAGTGAGAAGAGTTGGAGCCCTCAGGTAAATGTAAAGGCCTTCATTGCTAGAGGGATGAAGTTTAAGACTAGGGAGGTTCTGTTGCAATTGTATAAGGTGTTAGTGCGGCCACACCTGGAGTATTGTGTTCAGTTTTGGTCTCCTTACTTGAGAAAGGACGTACTGGCACTGGAGGGCGTGCAGAGGAGATTCACTAGGTTAATCCCAGAACTGAAGGGGTTGGATTATGAGGAGAGGTTGAGTAGACTGGGACTGTACTCGTTGGAATTTAGAAGGATGAGGGGGGAACTTATAGAAACATTTAAAATTATGAAGGGAATAGATAGGATAGATGCGGGCAGGTTGTTTCCACTGGCGGGTGACAGCAGAACTAGGGGACATAGCCTCAAAATAAGGGGAAGTAGATTTAGGACTGAGTTTAGGAGGAACTTCTTCACCCAAAGGGTTGTGAATCTATGGAATTCCTTGCCCAGTGAAGCAGTTGAGGCTCCTTCATTACATGTTTGTAAGGTAAAGATAGATAGTTTTTTGAAGAATAAAGGGATTAAGGGTTATGGTGTTCAGGCCGGAAAGTGGAGCTGAGTCCACAAAAGATCAGCCATGATCTGATTGAATGGCGGAGCAGGCTCGAGGGGCCAGATGGCCTACTCCTGCTCCTAGTTCTTATGTTCTTATGTCTCCACAGTCCCAGAGGACCATAGGCTACTCTCTCCTTTGAAGATGACTGGTGGTGATTTAACTGAAGGAACACCACACCCCAGCTCTCAGGTATCTCTGTGCAACACAACTTTTAAGAGGCCAGAGCAGAAAGACTGAATGGTTCACAATTGTATCTATGTTTTCTTGATCAGCAAGTTTGAAGACTCTGCTGATTGCTGCTTTCTTTTAAACGTTTAGGGCAGCACGGTGGAGCAGTGGGTAAGCCCTGTTGCCTCACGGCGCTGAGGTCCCAGGTTCGATCCCGGCCCTGGGTCACTGTCCGTGTGGAGTTTGCACATTCTCCCCGTGTTTGCGTGGGTTTCGCCCCCGCAACCCAAAGATGTGCAGGTTAGGTGGATTGGCCATGCTAAATTGCCCCTTAATTGGGAAAAAAAAATGAATTGGGTACTTCTTTTCAACGTTTAATATGCAACACAACTTTATCACAGTATTTTAATACCTTAAAAAATACATAAAATCACCAAGATAGAGCGGGATTATAGTGAAGCAGACAAAGGGACAAGATTGAAGTCAATGAAAAAGACTCTTGAGAATCTTGTCCAGTGTAAAACAGGTTACTGTTCACTCAGAGCACATTACTCATTCCTATCCTGTCAATTCCACATAAGACCTGCTCAGTAAACATCCATTAGCAACAAAATAAAGAAAAGTTCAGACATGATTCCATCCTCTGTTCACAAGGTAATTACTTTTTTTTAAAAATAATTTTTATTGAAATTTTTCGATACAAACATTTACCCCTACTACATTTTAAATTATAACACAACAAATCCCCCCTGAAAAATCCTCCCCACGCCCTCCCCCGCGCGCACCCCCCCACCCTCCCCCCCCCCCCCCCCCCCCCCCCGCGCTACCAGTCTAGCAACCAAACCGTTTCTCCCTTTCTGCCGATGGCCTCGGGCAGTCATTGCCCGCGACCCCCCCGCTGACGTGCTCCCTTCGTTGCTATCCCCCCCCCCCCCCCTCCCTTCCCCCCCCCCCTCTTTCTCCCCGGGTTGCTGCTGTTTCGGCCTCCAGTTCCTATCTCTGATCCAGAAAGTCAAGGAAGGGCTGCCACCGCCGGAAGAACCCCTGTACCGACCCTCTCAGGGCGAATTTGATTCTTTCCAATTGGATGAAGCTTGCCATGTCGTTTAACCAGGTGTTAACACTTGGTGGCCTTGTGTCCCTCCACTGAATCAAGATCCTTCTCCGAGCTACCAAGGACGCAAAGGCCAATATTCCGGCCTCCCCTGCCTCCTGTACTCCAGGCTCCACCCCAACCCCAAAAATCGCTAGCCCCCACCCTGGTTTGACCCTGGTTCCCACCACTCTCGATACCGTCCCCGCCACCCCCTCCCAGAACTCTTCCAGTGCCGGGCACATCCAGAACATATGTACATGGTTCGCAGGGCTTCCCGAACACCTAACACACCTGTCCTCACCCCCGAAGAACCGACTCATCCTAGTCCCCGTCATATGGGCTCTGTGCAGCACCTTAAATTGGATGAGGCCCAACCTTGCGCACGACGACGACGAATTGACCCTCTCTAAGGCATCCGCCCATGTCCCATCTTCTATCTGCTCTCCCAGCTCCGCTTCCCACTTGTCTTTCAGCTCCTCTATCGATACCTCCTCCACCTCCTGCATTATTTTGTAGATGTCCGAGACCTTCCCTTCTCCGACCCAGACCCCTGACAGCACCCTATCACTCGCCCCTCTATCGGGAAGCAAGGGAAATCCTTCCACCTGTCGTCTGGCAAATGCCTTCACCTGCAGGTATCTAAACGTGTTCCCCGGGGGGAGCTCAAATTTCTCCTCCAGCTCTCCCAGGCTCGCAAACCTCCCCTCTATGAACATGTCCCTCAGTTGCCTGATGCCCGCCCTGTGCCAGCTCTGGAATCCCCCGCCAGTGTTCCCCGGGACAAATCTGTGGTTCCCTCTCAGTGGCGCCGCCATCAGACCCCCCACTTCCCCCCTGTGTCGCCTCCACTGCCCCCAGATTTTAAGGGTGGCCGCCACTACCGGACTCGTGGTATACCTTGTGGGGGGGAGCGGCCATGGTGCCGTTACTAGCGCCCCCAGGCTTGTATTGCCGCAGGACGCCCTCTCCATACGTTTCCAAGCTGCCCCCTCCCCCTCCATCACCCACTTGCGCACCATCGATGCGTTCGCCGCCCAGTAGTATCCGGAAAGATTGGGTAGCGCTAATCCTCCACTGTCCCTACTCCGTTCCAAGAAAATCCTTCTCACTCTAGGGGTGCCATGTGCCCACACATAGCCCATAATGCTGCTAGTTACCTTCTTGAAGAAGGCCCTGGGGAGAAAGATGGGCAAGCACTGGAACAGAAACAAGAACCTCGGGAGGACCGTCATTTTGACTGACTGCACCCTCCCTGCTAGCGACAGCGGTACCATGTCCCACCTCTTGAACTCCTCCTCCATCTGCTCCACCAGCCTTGAAAAGTTCAGCTTGTGGAGGGTCCCCCAGTTCCTTGCCACCTGCACCCCCAAGTACCTGAAGCTCTTTACTGCTCTCTTAAAGGGGAGCCGCCCAATTCCCTCCCCCTGATCTCCCGGGTGTATCACAAAGACCTCACTTTTACCCACATTTAATTTATAACCCGAAAAGTCCCCAAACTCCGCTAGTATTTCCATTACCTCCGGCATTCCCCCTTCCGGGTCCGCCACATATAACAACAAATCATCCGCATAGAGTGATACCCGATGTTCCTCCCCTCCCCTTGTCAGTCCTCTCCACCCCCCTGAACCCCTCAGTGCCATCGCCAACGGTTCGATCGCTAATGCAAATAGTAAGGGGGATAGGGGGCATCCCTGCCTGGTACCCTCGATGGAGCCCAAAGTACTCTGACCTCCTCCCGTTTGTAACCACACTCGCCATCGGGGCCGAATACAGCAGCTTCACCCACTTGATAAATCCCTCCCCAAACCCAAACCGTTCCAGCGTCTCCCACAGGTATTCCCACTCCACCCTATCGAATGCTTTCTCCGCATCCAGCGCTACCACTATCTCAGCCTCCCCCTCCACTGCTGGCATCATAATCACATTCAACAGTCTCCGGACATTTGTGTTAAGTTGTCGTCCCTTTACGAACCCCGTCTGGTCCTCATGGATTACCCCTGGCACACAATCCTCTATTCTGGTTGCCAGGACCTTTGCCAACAGTTTGGCATCTACATTCAAGAGGGAGATAGGCCTGTAGGACCCGCACTGTACAGGGTCTTTGTCCCGCTTCAGGATCAAGGAGATCAGGGCCTGTGACATTGTCGGGGGCAGAACCCCCCCCCTCTCGCGCCTCATTGAAGGCTCGCACCAGCACTGGACCCACCAAGTCCACATACTTCTTATAAAATTCCACCGGGAACCCATCCGGCCCCGGCGCCTTCCCCGCCTGCATCTGGCCTATCCCTTTAACTAGCTCCTGCAGCTCTATCGGCGCCCCCAACCCCTCCACCCGTTCCTCCTGGACCTTTGGGAACCTCAATCTATCGAGGAAGTTCTCCATTCCCCCCCTCCTCCTGGGCGGCTCAGACCGGTACAATTCCCTGTAGAAATCCCTGAAGACCCCGTTCACCTCTTGCCCCTTCTGCACTACGTTCCCTCCCTTCTCTCTCACTCCCCCAATCTCTCTGGCTGCATCTCGCTTGCGCAGCTGGTGTGCTAGCATCCTGCTCGCCTTTTCCCCGTACTCATAGACCGCGCCCTGTGCCCTTCTCCATTGCGTCTCCGCCTTCCTAGTGGTCAGTAGGTCAAACTGGGCCTGTAAACTGCGCCGCTCCCTCAACAGCCCCTCCTCTGGTGTCTCCGCATATCTCCTGTCCACTTCTATAAGTTCCCCCACCAGTCTCTCCCTCTCCTGCCTCTCCTTCCTTTCTCTGTGTGCCCTTATGGAGATCAGCTCTCCTCTGATCACTGCTTTCAGGGCCTCCCAGACTACCCCCACCTTCACCTCGCCCGTGTCGTTCGTGCCCAGATATCTCTTAATGCCCTTCCGGACCCTTCCGCACACCTCATCGTCCGCCAGCAGCCCCACATCCAGGCGCCACAACGGGCGCTGGTCCCGTGCTTCCCCCAGTTCTACCTCTACCCAGTGTGGTGCATGGTCCGAAATCGCAATGGCCGAGTACTCTGTGTCCTGCACTCTCGAAATCAGCCCCCCGCTCAGTACAAAAAAGTCTATTCTGGAGTACACCCTGTGGACGTGGGAGAAAAAAGAATACTCCCTCGCCCTTGGCCTGCCAAATCTCCAAGGGTCTACCCCCCCATCTGCTCCATGAACCCCCTTAGCACCTCTGCCGCTGCCGGCCTCCTATTCGTCCTGGAACTCGATCTGTCCAGCCCAGGGTCGAGCACTGTATTGAAGTCCCCCCCCATGATCAGGCCCCCTGCCTCCAGACCCGGAATGAGGCCCAACAGGCGCCTCATAAAACCCGCGTCATCCCAATTCGGGGCATACACATTCACCAGCACCACATTCTCTCCCTGCAGCCTACCCTTCACCATCACGTACCTACCCTCCTTATCTGCTACCACCTGCGCCGCCACGAACGACACCCTCTTTCCCACCAAAATCGCCACCCCCCGGTTCTTTGCGTCCAAGCCTGAGTGGAACACCTGTCCCACCCACCCCCTTCTCAGGCGTACCTGGTCTACTGCTCTCAAGTGAGTCTCCTGCAACATTGCCACATCCGCCTGCAGTCCCTTTAGGTGTGAAAAAACCCTTGATCTCTTGACCGGCCCATTCAGCCCCCTCACGTTCCAAGTAATCAACCGGGTCGCGGAGCGACCCGTCCCTTTCCCCTGTCTATTAGCCATGTCCTGTCCCCTGTTCGCCCCGGGTCGACCCTCCCCTTCTGACCTGTTCCCCATGGCGATGGCCCCCCCCCCCCTCTCTCCTCCCGTTCTTCCCTTCCCGTCCTCGGCCTTTCCAGCAGCAACCCGGTATCCCCCCCTAACCCCCCTTCCCCCCCCCCCCCCCCCCCCCACCCCCCCCCCCCCCCCACCCCCCCCCCCCCCCCCCCCCCCCCCCCCCCCCCCCCCTGGCTAGGACCCCTCCTAGCCGCGGTGTATCCACCATCGTACTCCCGAGAGTCAGCTGGTTTTCGCTGACCCGGCTGCCCCTGCCACACTCCGACTCCTCCCGATGTGGGGGGGGAGGGGCCTCCCCCCCCCCTTGCCATCCCTCTCTGACCCCGCTTCAGCGCGGGAAAAGCCGCCATTGCTGGCCACACCCCACTCTTCTCTCCTCCCCCTTCCTCCGTCCCGCGCGCGGGAAACAGGGGAAAGCCCGCGCTTTCGCCCGGCCACACCCTACCCCGCCATCTTCAATTCCACCCCGTCCCCATCCAAGCCCATAAAAAAGCCCCCTTAAAACGAGAGGAAGAAAAAAGAGAAAAAGAAAACACGCATAACCAACTTGCACCCCCCCCGTCCCGCCTCCCCAACTTAACAATATAACAATATAAATAACAAATCTCAAATAAATACATAAATACATAACTATGCCTGCATAACTAAATAACTGCCCAATAATAACGTATTTAACCATCACCCTCCATCGAACAGAACAGTAACCATAACCCTTAAAGAACAGATCAAAAAACAGTAAAAAAGCCCCCCCTACAACAACAATAATTAAGGGAAGTTGGCAACGGGAAGAGACACACAAAAAGGAACAAAGAAACCCCCCATAACACAAGTTTCAAAGAAACCAAACGATCCATCAACTTAAACCAAGTTCCGACCTGGCCTAAGAAAGACATGGGCCACTTGATCAGTCAAGGGTACTCGGGCGGCCTCGACCGCCGGTGTTCCCAAGTTCTAGTTCAGGTCCAGCTTTTCCTCCCGAACAAAAGTCCATGCCTCCTCTGGGGTCTCAAAGTAATGGTGCTGGTCCTTGTAGGTGACCCACAAGCGCGCTGGCTGCAGCATTCCGAACTTGATCCTCTTTGCGTGCAGCACCGCCTTCGTCCGGTTAAACCGGGCCCGCCGCTTTGCCACCTTCGCACTCCAGTCCTGATATATCCGCACCGTCGAATTCTCCCATTTGCTGCTTTTCTCCCTCTTGGCCCACCTCAGCACTTTCTCCCGATCACAGAAACGCTGGAATCGCACCAGCACCGCCCTCGGGGGCTCGTTCGCCCTAGGCCGCCTAGCCATGACCCGATATGCTTCTTCCAGCTCCAGGGGCGATGGACCGGCCCCCTCTCCCATCAGGGAGCTCAGCATCTCCGCTACATATTTCGGGAGATCAGGCCCCTCCAGGCCTTCTGCTAGGCCCAGGATCCTCAAGTTCTTCCGCCTCATTCGAGTGTCCAGCTCCTCAAAGCGGCTCTGCCATTTCAGGTGGAGTGCCTCGTGCACCTCCACCTTTCCCACGAGGACCGTGGCCTCCTCCTCCCTTGCAGTCATCTCCTGCTGCAGCTCTCTTATCGACGCCTCTTGGGTCGCCTGGGCCCCCATCAGCCTTGTGGTCGTCGCGTTCATAGACTCTAAGAGTTCCACTTTCAGCTCCGTAAAACACCGGAGGAGAGCGGCCTGCTGCTCCTCCGCCCATTTTCTCCAATCTTCTAGTGCGCCACCGGCCGCCATTTTGGTCCTCTTCCCCCGCTTTTTTCGGGGAGCTGCTGCCGCTTTTTTTGTCGCCCCACTCCGAGTACCGACCATAAAGTTGGTCTCACTCTCCTCAGGGAGCCTTCCCCCACCGGGATTCGTCTTTACAGTACCGTCGGGGCCCTCCAATCGGCCCTTAAACACCTTTGTCGCAGGAGCTGCCAAATGTGCGACTTAGCTGGTCATAGCCGCAACCGGAAGCCCCACAAGGTAATTACTGATTGTCTTGTTATGCTCTTGGCGTAGCATAAGCTGCTTCCTTGATGTTCACTCTGACAAAGGAAGGTTCAGATGTGGCGATAACTTCAACATGTTTATTAAACTATTTACAATTCTCCTACTCGGATTTGCCTCCACTGTTAATCCTTCTATAGCTACTTAGACTGACGAACCAACCTGCTACAATCCACGTGGTGGGTGTGATGTTGAATCAACCCTGTGTCTGTACTCACTGAGTGTCTCCACTGGGAAGAGGAAGATCATGTGTGCTGTGGCCTTTATATATGGGTTGGTCTAATGCCCCCCCCGTGGTAGTGTCACCTCTGTGTGTGTCGTGAATGCCCATTGGTCGTGTCCTATCTTACTGACATATCGGTTGAGCGTCTGTGTGTCATGTCTCTGGTGCTCCCTCTAGTGTCTAGCTAGTCTACATGTATTTACATTAACTCCTTGTGTATATACAGTGATGCATATCACCACACTGATGACAAAGGCCATCTAGCCTAGCTCATTTCATCTGTCCATGTGACATATGAATAGATATATTAGGAACAAGAGTAAGCCATTTCAGCTCTGCCATTTGTTAACATTGTCCACATTATACCAGTGTCTATTAAACTCAAAAATACGGAAATGGCTGTGAACTGATTCGGGACATCATGAAAGGTGTAGTTGTAGGTGTAGGTGTCGGTTTGGTGTTTCTTTCATTACACCTGCATCTAGTTGGCTGAGTGACTATGGAAATGGTGAATTTCATGACCCATTGTAGATTCTCTCAGGATAATTAATCACACAACAATGAATTTGATGTTGTGAAATGGCGACAAGAAATCACTACATTTACAAGACAATTCAACACTGTAGCTCATACAACCTTAACATTCTAACTACTCTGGTGCCAACCCATAATATACTAGAAACAGTTACTGCTCCTTTATGCTAATGATACTATCCCCAAGATTTGTCAATCAGATATGTACCAGCAGCTCAGGAAAAATGCAGATTGAACTGTTGATCTGAATTTTTCAGAGAAGAATGAAACATGATACAAAACCTTTGTATGGGCTTAGCTCAAGAACCAGTTGTTTCCCCTTCCCGCAGGAGCTGACATACAAGTTGTGTTCTACACTGTGATTTGATAGCCTATCTGGGATGAACTGAGGATGGAATAAAGACTTTTAGAACTTTGCTTTAAGCAAGCTCTGAGAGACAAATGATGATTTTATTCCCACACCGCAAGGGTAATAAAATGAGTGATGGTGAGTCAACACCCTGTTATAAATCACTCACTGTTTTCAGCTTCTTACATTTAGTTTAATAAAGCCCAAAGTTCTCAAGCCTCGGGTACATCAACACAGCATGCCATCATAATTGTGTCTATTTTGGAGAAAATTAAAATTTAGCCTGCTATTTATATGCTGGTTTAAAATTCAAAAACCGGTGAGACATAGAACATTACAGCGCAGTACAGGCCCTTCGGCCCTCGATGTAGCGCCGATCTGTGAAACCACTCTAAAGTCCATCTACACTATTCCCTTATCATCCATATGTCTATCCATTTGAATGCCCTTAGTGTTGGCCAGTCCACTACTGTTGCTGGCAAGGCATTCCACGCCCTTATTACTCTCTAAGTAAAGAACCTACCTCTGACATCTGTCCTGTATCTACCTCCTCTCAATTTAAAGCTATGTACCCTCGTGCCAGAAATCACCATCTGAGGAAAAAGGCTCTCACTGTCCACCCTATCTAATCCTCTGATCATCTTGTATGCCTCAATGAAGTCACCTCTTAACCTTCTTCTCTCTAACGAAAATAGCCTCAAGTCCCTCAGCCTTCCCTCATAAGGGGCGGAATTCTCCCCTACCCGGCGGGGCGGTGGGTCCCGGCGTAGCGGAGTGGCGCCAACCACTCCGGCGTCGGGCCTCCCTAAAGGTGCGGAGAATCCGCACCTTTAGGGGCTAGGCCCCAGCCGGAGTGGCTCCCGCTCCGCCGACCGGCGCGAGTGGCCTTTGGCACCACGCCGCCTGGCATCGGGGCTGGCCGAAAGGCCTTCACCGGTCGTCGTGAGTCCGCGCATGCGCCGGAGCGTCAGCGGTAGCTGACGTCACCACTGGCGTATGCGCGGTGGAGGGGGTCTCTTCCGCCTCCGCCATGGTGGAGGCCTTGGCGGCGGTGGACGAAAAAGAGTGCCCCCATGGCACAGGCCCGCCCGCCGATCGGTGGACCCTGATCGCGGGCCAGGCCACCGTGGGGGCACCCCCCGGAGTCCGATCGCCCCGCGCCCCCCCAGGACCCCAGGGCCCGCTCGCGCCGACTGCTCCCTCCGGCACAGAGGTGGTTTAAACCAGGTCGGCGGGAGAAGCCTGACAGCGGCTGGACCTCGGCCCATCACGGGCCGGAGAATCGCCGCGCGGGGCCCGGCGATCGGCGTGGCGCGATTCCCGCCCCCGCCGATTCCCGGGTGGCAGAGAATTCCGGCCACGACGGGGGCGGGATTTACGCCGGCCCCAGGCGATTTCCCGACCCTGCAGGGGGTCGGCGAATTCCGCCCCAGATCTTCCCTCCATACCAGGCAACATCCTGGTATATCTCCTCTGCACCCTTTCCAATGCTTCCACATCCTTCCTATAATGCGGCGACCAGAATTGCATGCTATACTCCAAATTTTAGTGTCATCTGCAAATTTACTCACTCCTCCTCCTACGCCCTCCTCCAGGTCATTTATAAAAATGACAATCAGCAGCGGCCCCATCGGCGGGGGCGACAATCAGCAGTGGTACACAACTAGTAACTGGACTCCAGTCTGAACATTTCCCATCAATCACCACCCTTTGTCTTCTTCCAGCTAGCCAATTTCTGATCCAAACTGCTAAATCACCCTGAAACCCATGCCCCCGTATATTTTGCAATAGCCTACCGTGGGGAACCTTATCAAACACTTTACTGAAATCCATATACACCACATTAACTGCGTTACCCTCATCCACCTGTTTGGTCACCTTCTCAAAGAACTCAATAAGGTTTGTGAGGCACGACATACCTTTCACAAACCGTGTTGACTATCTCTAATCAAATTATTCCTTTCCAGATGATTACACATCCTATATCTTTGCCCACAACAGAAGTAAGGCTCACTGGTCTATAGTTACTGGGGTTGTCTCAACTCCCCTTCTTGAACAACGGGACAACATTTGCTATCCTCCAGTCTTCTGGCACTATTCCTGTAGACAAAGATGACTTAAAGATCAAAGCCAAGGCTCAGCAATCTCCTCCCTAGCTTCCCAGAGAATCCTAGGATAGATCCCATCTGGCCCAGGGGACTTACCTATTTGCACTCTTTCCAGAATTGCTAACACCTCTTTATGAACCTCAAGCCTTTCTAGGCTAGTATCCTGTATCTCAGTATTCTCCTCGACAACATTGTCTTTTTCCTGCGTGAATACTGATGAAAAACATTCATTTAGCACCTCTCCTATCTCCTCGGACTCCACGCACAACTTCCCACTACTGTCCTTGACTGGCCCTACTCTTACTCGAGTCATTCTTTTATTCCTGACGTATTTATAGAAAGCTTTAGGGTTATCCTTGATCCTGCCTGCCAAAGACTTCTCATGTCCCCTCCTGGCTCTTAGCTCTCTCTTTAGGTCCTTCCTAGCTAACTTGTAACTCTCGAGCGCCCTAACTGAACCTTCACGTCTCATCTTTACATAAGCCTCCTTCTTCCTCTTGACAAGTGTTTCAACTACTATAGTAAACCACGGTTCCCTCGCTCGACCACTTCCTCCCTGCCTGACAGGTACATACTTATCAAGGACACGCAGTAGCTGTTCCTTGAACAAGCTCCACATTTCCATTGTGCCCATCCCCTGCAATTTCCCTCCCCATCCGATGCATCCTAAGTCTTGCCTCATCGCATCATAATTGCCTTTCCCCCAGATATAACTCTTGCCCTGCGGTATATACCTATCCCTTTCCATCACTAAAGTAAACGTAATTGAATTGTGGTCACTCTCACCAAAGTGCTCACCTATCTCCAAATCTAACGTCTTCCTGGTTCATTACCCAATACCAAATCCAATATGGCCTCACCTCTCGATGGCCTATCTACATACTGTGTCAGGAAACCCTCCTGCACACATTGGACAAAAACGGACCCATCTAAAGTATTCGAACTATAGCGTTTCCAGTCAATATTTGGAAAGTTAAAGTCCCCCCTAACAACTACCCTGTTACTTTCGCTCCTATCCAGAATCATCTTTGCAATCCTCTCCTCTACATTTCTGGAACTTTTCGGAGGCCTATAGAAAATCCCTAACAGGGTGACCTCTCCTTTCCTGTTTCTAATCTCAGCCCATACTACCTCAGTAAACGAGTCCTCATCAAACGTCCTTTCTGCCACCGTAATACTGTCCTTGACTAACAATGCCATCCCCCCCCCCCTCTTTTACCACCTTCCCTGAGATTACTGAAATATCTAAACCCCGTCACCTGCAACAACCATTCCTGTCCCTGCTCTATCCATAACATGTATTCAATTTTGCAGTATTAAACCTTAAAAATCACCTCCCCAAACTATAGCCCAGCTACCCCCAATACCCACACACCCATCCTACCTTCGACCACTCACACAGCTCGATCCCCACCTCCTCACTTCATACTACCACCACCACCTCTTCATCTCATCACCTCACCCCACAAACCCCTCTCACCTCGCCACTTTCTCACCCCATTTGGATCACCTCAATTCCCAGATTACATCCCTCCCTTCACTCCATCACCTTAGCCCCCCATTCATACACCTTCAGTTCCTCACCTCACTCCACCCCTCACCTCACCTCATCTCCCACATATTCCACCCCCTCATATCATCTCCCAGCCCCACACATCCCTACTCCCTCGCCTCACCACCACTCTAACCCCATCCGTCCTCTAGAATTCTCCTTTCTCCGCACACCTGATCTGAGAGCAAACATCTGGGCCCAGGTTATCAGGTTGTTATTGTTGCAAAGGAATGGAACTAACTTGCATGGGAGGTTTTCTCTTCAGTAACTTCAGGAAAGACCATTCAGTGATGCATAGGTCATCGCTTAAAGTCTAAATTAAATTCCAGTACCATAACTTGTTCATTCAAAATCCTGGAATTCCCTTCCTAACAGCACAGAGGGTGTACCTGCACCACAGGGTTTCAAGAAGGCTGCTCACCACCATCTTCTCAAGGACAATTAGCAATGGGCAATAAATGCTGGCCTCGCCAGCAATGCCAACATCCCATCAATTAACTTTTAAAAAAAGCTGCCATCACATTTTGTCCTCTGAACGTTCAAAGATTTTTAAATCTATAAATCGCCAAAAGGCTAACTCTTTTGGCATTCCATGAAGGAGTCTGGAACAAGCTGATGACTGGTTCCATGCAGAAAATATGATCCACATAAGTATACATTGTGTATGAAAACAGCTCACTGCTGCTAGGGGTGGCTGTTAAATACATTGTCAAGATATTTTATATTGTTATTTGTAAAGGGCAAGATGCCTCCAGAAAAGCTAGAAAGGAAAAAGTGGCTGGATATGAGAGGAGGCTCCTTCATTCCAGGTATTTATTTATTCTGAGATCTGTTCAGTTTTGCTCAAAGAATCCCAGGAAGTATTTGGCTTTCTTTGCATCGAGGGGATACATATTGTTCCCATTGTCGGAACGTGAAAAGCTTCAGCATGGATGGAGGGGCATCCTCTCAAGGCCTCACATTCCTCTCTCGGGGAAAATAATAGGGCACAGAATGTGGGGGTTTTGGTCAGAATGCTTCTGCAGATAGACAGATGTGCTGCACATCTGTCTGGATGGCTGCCGTGTATGTCATTTTTATTAACATTGGGCACGATTCTCCGGAACAATTTCCAAGTGCTGTAGCGAGGGGAAATTGCCCCGGGTTTCTCGACACTCAGCCCAGCGATGCAGGCAACACTATTCAATTGTCAATTTAGCGAGGCCTCATGGGCTTTCTGCCCCGAACGCCAGCTCGCCAGCTGATTCGCCAGGACCGCGTTCGCCATCCCTTGGCTGCACTTGCTCAGCCAACCCCAGCCAGCTCGAAACAATGGCGCTGAGGACGCCAGCTAGGGGGCGCTGAGTGCCAACCCGGGGCCATGCCAGGGGGCGGCAACGGTGGCCACCAGCAACCCCGCTTTCCACGCTCCTGATGAGGCCGCATCGTGGGGTCAGCACACGGGATAGGGTGGCACGGCTGTGCATATGCTATTGAAAAGTGAGCCAGGGCCCTCCGGCCCCAGGGATCCCAGAGTACACCCGCCAGGGGCATCGAAGGCCATGGGATAAGGTAAGCAGCTGGCTACATCCACCTCAGATGTGCACCCTGGGGTAAGACCAAGACATATTGGTTGAGCTCAGAGGCCCAGGCACGTTGAGCATCACAAAGGGCATCAGGGTAGGGGAGGGTTTAGTAGGGAGTGGGGACGGGGTGGGGTTGGAGTACGGGAGGAGGGAGCTTGGGGGGGCGGCACTATCGAGAAGGGGACATTGTCCAGCACATTAAACAATTTGTTGCACAACCGTTATCATGCCTCTGTCATTTTCTTCCGCAATGCGGGCTGACACCCGGATCCTTTACCTGTCTCTCCAGACAAACCCCCGTCCCTGTGGCACCCATCCACCCTCAAAACGCGGTCATGTCTCGGGAGGTGTGTCCCATCCCCTGGGTGTTCGGATGTCGACTGATGCGTGCATGGTGTTGACACAGTGTCCGGGCAAAAAGGTGTGATTGGAATGCTAGGCAATGACTCCCATATGCTACATGGCCCGCCTAGCCACGGGAACCCACTTGGCACGTGTCAAGTGCTCACTTAACCACAATTGCCAATTCTCTATTAGCAGTAGCCTTCAGCCTCGCAGCCAGAGGCCTCAACAGTCATTGGAGGTTATGTGTGATCGGTGGGGCAGACGGTAAGGGACAGGGCTTGCCCTGGAATGGGGTTGGGATCCAAGGGTTGGCATGCTGGGGGCGCAAATGATTCCCCCCCCCCCCCCCAGCGCCTCCCCCCCACCCTCCCATGGTGGCCCACCCCTACAGATGGTCCCTCAACCCCCGCCGAACACTGGGGTGGCAAGCCCAGTGCCCCTGGTCTCTTTGCCTGTGAGCAAAGACCCGTCCTCGCTCCCCTCGGAAGCCCTTCTGCCACGTTCATGTTTGTCAAAGAGAGTACTCATCGGCGCCAGCGTGACCACTTGCTGGGGAATGACAGGAGGCCGTTGGAAGATGGGTGGCTCTCGTTAATTGTATGGAAATGGGGCTTAAGTGGTGATAATTGGTTTCTCACCACGCTATGGCGAGATTCCAAATTCTCCTTTGGGAGTGGGCCAGTTGTATCGTAAAGTGTTTGGTGCCTGGCACGGTTCCCGTTTTTGTCCTCGCCCACTATTCACTGGCCTTGTTACGCTTGAGCACGAGTGCCACGAGGCCGGAAGATCAAGGCCATTGACTCTTACACTTTTATCTTTCGCCTCTTTTCCTTCCCCTGCACTAGTCGCTAATCTAATTATAGTTGGTGACTTTAATTGTGTTCTTCACCCAGTGCTGAGCTGAGAGTTTAGCTACAACTGGACTTTTAGCCGAAACACGATGCTGTCTTACTCAATGTGGAAAAAACAATTATCGAAGAGGGCTCCAATCAGCAAAAAATACCTCATGCTGTTTTACAGCAAACAAAAGCCATTTCCTTGCAGCGAGAACTCTCACGCAGTGTGGAAAATGTTTTCAATCTGTCTTGGATGTCTTTTGAAGGAGGAATTTTGGTCAGGACACCAGTGAGCTCCCTACCTTGGGTGGGATTCTGTGATCCTGAGGCGAAATGTTGACGCCATCGTAAACACCGTCGCATTTCCCGATGGCGTCAACATGCCCTCAGGAGCAGAATTTCCACAGGGGGCCAGCACAGCACTGGACCGACTCACGCTGTTCCAGCTGGCGATCCCCGGCGTCAGATGGGCGCCGCGGGCCTGCGCATGCGCAGTGGGACCGGCGTGATTGCCGCATATGCGCAGTGGCTCACTTTTCTGTGCCGTCCCTGACTCAACATGGAGTAGGGCTAAAGGGGCTGGCGCGGAACAAAAGAAGCCCCCAGCCCGAGAGGCCGGGTCGCTTATCAGTGGGCCCCGATCGCGGGTCAGGCTACAGCGGAGGCCCCTCCCCCTGGGGTCGGACCGCCCCACCCTCAACCAGGACGCCCTCAGATGCATCTATGCTGAAAGTCCCGTCAGCTAAGAGAAGGTGTGGACGGTGGGACTCGGCTTTTTTAGTGTAGCCACTCAGCACATCCCGGACTGAGAATCACCGGGGGGTGGGGGGGGGGGGGGGGGGAGGGGGGCCGTAGAGGGGCCCTCGATCCGCGCCGCGCCAGCGCCAATGGCGCCGGTTCTCCGCTCTCCAGAGAATCGGCGGACTGGTGTCAGGACGCCGTGGAGCGATTCGCGCCGGTCCCACCGATTCTCCGGCCCGGCCCAGGGTGAAAGAATCCCACTCCTTAATTCAACTGCCAAAAGCCTAAGCTCTGGAATTTGCTCCTTTAAATGTCTTCCCGTCGCTGTCTCTCATCCCTCCTTTAAGACACTACTTGTAATGCCCCTGTAAAATGCCTTGATGATGTTAGCAGCACTATAATGCTCCCACGAAACATTAACTCTAACTTCATGACTTCATAAATGCTTTATAAATGCAATCTGTTTCAATGCTGTTGCTTTTGCGATCATTCCTTCCTGGTTACATAGCATCAGGACACATGATAAAGGCAATTCTACAGTAAAGCAAGGAATATGCCGTAATGGTACAGCTATAATTGTACTCATGGGTCCCTTTTTGCAACTGTAAGCAAAGTTAAATTGCTTTCTGGAGTTGGTCTGCCATATGATGAACTTATTTTCTTCTAACTTACTGTGTCCACCAGACATGAAGAACCCAGAGCTATTTCATCAAAGAAGGTAGGCCAGAGAATGAGCTTATGACGCCACACCTATTGCATTGTTCATGACTATTCTCCTGTTCTCGCACAAAAACATTCTTGTAAACCAAAGGAAGAAAAAATTGGTACTGTTCTAGTTGTTTAACAAGCACCCAATGCCCAATGTCTTACCTTCTTTCCAATCAGCAGACACTTCACAGATAGCACAGCATGTTATCTTGTGAATATGATTGCTTGAAGGACTGGTCTCCACCACCCGCTGTCACTCTCAGCACAATCACAAATAGTGCGGTCAAGGCATTTGGAGGATTCATAGCATGAGAGGAAGTTGGAGTCCTCAAAGGGTCAGAGGATGGGAGAAAGTCACGGAGACTTGGAGAAGCAGGGCTAATCAAACATGTGAGGCTGGATTCCCTGTTTCAGAGACAAAGTGCTGATGCTGGGACTGAAATGATGGTGTTCTACGACCATGGAATCGGCACAGGTTATGTGCAATCCAGGATCTGTTAATGGGCTAGCACCGGCATCGCGTGAAGCTAGAGGAATCCCAATTAAAAAACGGTGTCTGATTCACCGGGATCAGGATTGGCACTCGAGAGTTGTATGAGTACCCCATTCCCCACACACACACTGATTCCAGTCAACAAGATGACAGCCTGAAGAGCGGCACCATGGTTCACAGACATGGAGCTTGAGACCCTGCTGGATGCCATGGAGGAGAGGCGGGGCACTCTGTTCCCCAGGGTGAGAAAGAGGCTGGCAACTGTAGCCATACACTAGGCCTGGACGCAGGTGGCAGAGGCCGTGAGCGTCGTGGGCCCTGCTGCCAGGACCGCCAGATGCTGTACAACCACACCGCCACGGAGCAGCAGGCAATGGGCCTGGTCGGTGGGCCTGACGAGAGGGCAGTCGCTGAGGCAGAGGTTGGCATTGGGGAGCCTCCGCTGAGTTTCAGTGTCCCTATGGCACACGTGCCACAACCCCCACACCACCCCCACACAACACCACCACCGCAAAACCACCACCCAACCACGCACATCCCCCCACCGCAAAACCACCACCCCACCCACACCCCCCACACACTACTCCAACCTCCCGACCTCCCCCACGCCACCCAAACCCAGCACCCCACCAGCCACGCACCACCCACCACCCCAAACCCCCACCACCCCTACAACATCCCAAACCTTGAAGCACCCCTCCACCCACACACCACCCCACTACTCCAACCTCCCATCTCCACACCACCCAACCCCAGCACCCCACCAGCCCCACACCACCCCACCATCCCAAGCCTCCAACCACCCCAACCCCCACCTCCCCAAGACTACCCAAACTCCCCCACACCACCCCAAGCCCACCACCCCACCTCCCAAATACCACTCTAACCCATAATCCAACCATGAGTCATATCTTGTATCTTGCAGGATCACCTGGTGATGGGTCGGGCCCTTCGGGTGTCCCCTACCCCTAAAAACAGCTCAAGGTCATGCCCAGCGAGGACGCAGCAACGGACAGCAATGTTCCCCTTATGCCATCCGGCTACTCCCTGGAGAACCAGTCCGAGGTTAACACAACCTCCCATCACAGCCGTCACCAACATCCCACAGACACTCACCTCGGTTGGGCATGTTAGTGAAGAGGCTCCTCGGGCACCCATCTGGTACACACCACAGATGAGCTATGGTACATTAGGAGAAGGGAGGAACCCCCGCGGCGGTGGACGGTTGGAGGGCAGCCCAACCCCAGGGACTCACTGCCGTCCAGACGAGACTCCGGGTTCTGGAAACAGCGGCCCATCAATGCTGGAGATGCAGGGACAGAGCAGGGGACCACGTGAGGGGCTGTCAGCAAGCATCCAGTGCCTGCAGGTGCAGTTGGAGGAGTCAAACTGCCTGCAGGAACGGGAGACATTGCCAGCCATGCATGCCACCCAGACCAATACTGAATGGGTCACGACCACGGTGGAGGCCTTGCGGGCGAAGGTATCAGCCATGGGTCAAGATGCCAAGGCCTGGGCACTCTGCATGGTCAGTGGCCGAGGCACAGATCAGGGCGGCCCTGTCACATGGAGCTATGTACCAGGGCCACCTGGACATTGCAGTGGTGCTCCAGTGCTTGGACCAGTCACAACAGATCATGCTGCAGGTGTCGACAGCATTGCCCGGGCACTGGTTGGCCTGACCCAGTCACAGGGGGACATGGCACAGTCCCAGAGGGAGGTGACCCAGTCCCTGTGCTCCAGGGCCGTGAGCATTGAGATCCTCGGCGAGAGGAGAGCGGGCCTTCAGGACTGGCAGCACCAGGTAGCGGGAGGCAACCTCTGGAGGTCGCTCAAGCCATACCCCTGTCCCAACGAGTAGCCGAGGGGCTATCGTTTTCAGGGGCTGAAAGGCAGACAGGTTAGCATAGTGCGTGCCCCCATGCACAACCAGGTCCAAAGGGCTACACAATGGCCCAGGTCTCCACTGCAGCTCCTGCCCCACAATGCCCCCCCCCCCCCACCCCCCATACCCACCCTGGCCATTCCCTCTGGCATTTTGCCCCCCGCACTGCACCCCTGGCCCAGTTGGTGCCCAGCACTCCTCCCTGCCGGCAGGGGTACTATTGGCTGGCACCACTCATGCAGAAACATGCACAGCGGCCCCCGCCTGGCACCCTCCTCTCGGGGCTACCATGCGACTTTTCCTTGCGGGATGCATGATGCCCCATCGTTGGGTGGAGCTCTGTTGTGGATGAGGGGCTGGGGGGGTTGGTGCATGGAGATAGGAGAGGGAGGGGTTTGCAGTGGGGGACGTTGGTGGGGCGGGTGGTGGAATGGAGGGAGTGGTTGCGATGGGGGCTCCACGCTACAAAGGGTCATGGTGGGCGATCAGTGGGGTCTGCAGCTTGGTGGCTGCCTTGCATGCTGTGACAATGGCAGTCCATTTCTGGTCACCCCGGCCCGGGGGTTCATGCCACAGCCCATCCCCTGGTCAGCCCCCCGCTGCTCCCTCTGCCCTGGCCGACCCCCCTTCCGTCCCCCAGCCAGCCATGGCAGTGACAGGACTGGCAACCCACGGTTGCCCCTCTGGAAAGATGTGGAGGGCAGCACAGTAGCATTGTGGATAGTACAATTGCTTCACAGCTCCAGGGTCTCAGGTTCGATTCCGGCTTGGGTCACTGTCTGTGCGGAGTCTGCACATCCTCCCCGTGTGTGCGTGGGTTTCCTCCGGGTGCTCCGGTTTCCTCCCACAGTCCAAAGATGTGCAGATAAGGTGGATTGGCCATGATAAATTGCCCTTAGTGTCTAAAATAGCCCTTAGTGTTGGGTGGGGTTACTAGGTTATGGGGATAGGGTGGAGGTGTTGACCTTGGGTAGGGTGCTCTTTCCAAGAGCCGGTGCAGACTCGATGGGCCGAATGGCCTCCTTCTGCACTGTAAATTCTATGACTATGACATGTCCCATCTCTCCCTCAGCAGCCACGGTGCCTGTTTCCCAATTTTTAAAACCACTTGTAAACCTCGCGATCGGTAATTCCTCCGGCTCCGGTGGAGGGGCTGTTTAGCTCACAGGGCTAATCGCTGGCTTTGAAAGCAGACCAAGGCAAGCCAGCAGCACGGTTCGATTCCCGTAACAGCCTCCCCGAACAGGCGCCGGAATGTGGCGACTAGGGGCTTTTCACAGTAACTTCATTTGAAGCCTACTCGTGACAATAAGCAATTTTCATTTCATTTCAATAACTGAGGAGCCCTGGTGAATACTGGGACGGGCCCATTAATGACATGCTAACAGCATTTACTGTACGCATGCCATAGAATGCATTCATGCCATTGTGGAGGCATCGGAGCTTGGCATTCCATGGGCGCCCGGTGTCAACCTCGATATTCGGCTAACGCCAAATTCTCTGCCAGGTTGTATTTCACAATTGAGGCGTCGGCCGTCGGAGAATCCAGCTTGATCTTTGGAGCAGTAATTTTCAAATGGAGGCTGATCGAGGACCAATGTAGGTCAGCAAATACGGAGGGGATGAATGAATATTCTGATTTGTGCAGCAGAAATTTGGATGTACACAAGTTTTAAAAAGGTGGAAATTGAAAAGTCGGCCAAGAGAGGAATGCAATAGTCGAGTCTGCAGATAACAGATGTGTGGATGAGTATTTAAGCAGTGGCTGGGCTGATGTAAGGAGGTGGAAGGAGGCAGTCTTGGTGGTAGACAGAATAAGACAATGGAAATGTAGCACACATTTCCCTGTGAACATCTCCAAGGATTGACTAAGATAGGCCCGGTTCTGCTAGTTAATGTTTGCTGCTGGACAGTGTAAGAAAAAGGCTATAAAGTCTATACTGTATCTAATCTGGATGATTTCTTACTTGGGACTTCTCAACACAATACTGTCATTGGGTGCAGGGATGAAAAATGTTTCATTATCCAAGTAATATATTATATTGATGAATATGATGATTCTGAAAAAAAATTGTCGTGTAATTTTTTTGAAAAGCTCACTGCTCATCTTCGGTCATTGTTATCATTTAAATCCATTAAAACTAATTGTCGTTCCGTCAAGTTTATTACATAAAATACAGTATCCAGAAGGTGGGTTTTTGAAAATTTAAACTAAATTAATGATTGTAAGGTTTAGAATCATAATTATATCATTACTGAAAATCATAATAACGTATTGTTTATTAATGCAATTAATGGGCAGCACGGTGGCGCAGTGGTTAGCTCTGCTGCCTCGCGGCACCAAGGGCCCAGGTTCGATCCCGGCTCTGGGTCACTGTTCGTGCGGAGTTTGCACATTCTACCCCTGTTTGCGTGGGTTTCAAGATGTGCAGGGAAGGTGGATTGGCCACGCTAAATTGCCCCTTAATTGGAGAAAAAATGAATTGTGTACTATAAATCTATTTATTTAAAAATAAAATTATGTAATTAATGAAAGATAAATTCTTTATTATAAGGGGATCAAGGGTTCTGGGGAGAAGGCAGGAGAATGGGGACGAGAAAAATATCAGCCATGATTCAATGGCAGAGCAAACTCAATGGGCCGAGCGGCCTAATTTTGCTCCTCTGTCTTATGGCCTTAAATGAAGCAAATAACCCAAAATCCTTAACCTCACTTCACCAGATATCCTTGAAACCCTCTATGGCGTACATTTACCTGGGAGTGATTAATCAGAAAAGCAAAATAACGTTTTTTTTTAAAAGCAGAAATCAATAGATTATGGATAGATTATCAATAGATGTTAGTATTATGACACTAGGCTCGACTCTTCAAATGTCAATGGAAATGATTCACTGGCTGTTAGATTGCCATTTCTGGGATTAAGTTATGTCACAAATATTGGTCTATGCTTTGCTGCTTCTGTTCCACTCAGAAGAGACTGAAATATACTTGAATCAATGAGTAACAGACACCCAGCAGTAACAACAGGACAAAACAAATGGCAAAACTTTAAAAAAAGATTCAATCCCATGAACATTTTGTTTAAAGTAAGAGATGGAGAGAAAATCAAAAAAGAGAAAAAAAGGGAAATATTTATGCATACATATATACACACACATACATAAATGTCTATTGATATTCTAGATAGATGTATTTTACAGCACCATTTTCAGTTTGATCTTAAACATGGGCTCCAGTGTCAGAATGCCAGTAGCTAACATATTGTGGCAAGTTCAGGAACCACTTACTGTCATGTAATCTTTTGGGTTTATCAAGCATTGGTGAAGAACAATATTAAATACAGCCACTGTATATCATGGCCGGGAAACACCAGGGTGGTGCACGCCGGCGTCAACGGGCCTCCTGGCCCAGCGATTCAGTGGCCCTCAGGGGGCCAGCATGGCGGCGGAGTGCTGCGCGCAGCTCCGGCGCCGATATGGGGCCCTGCACTGCTGGGCGGGTCCGCATAGGTGCATAGTGGCCGTCTCCGCGCAATCGCCTCGCAACACGGCTGAGCCCTACAGCGGGCCCGCGCGGAAGGAGATAGGCCCCCACCAGATCGCGGGGTCGGCCAATCAGTTGCCCCCAATCACGGGCCTGGACGTCATGGACCCCCCCCTCTCCCCCTCCCCTCCCCCCCTCCCCTCCCCTCCCCCCCTCCCCTCCCCTCCCCCCCTCCCCTCACTCCCCCCCTCCCCTCCCTCCCTCCCCCCCTCCCCTCCCTCCCCTCCCCCCCTCTCTCCCCCCTCTCTCCCCCCTCCCCTCCCTCCCCCCCCTCCCCTCCCCCCCCCCGGAGTCATGTTCTTCCCCACCCCCCCCTCCCCACTAGGACGTCCACCACAGCCGCGGGTCCGAGGCCCCGCCAGGTGGTACCACGTTGGAACCATGCTGGCGGAACTCGGCCGGTCGACCGCGGAGAATCGCCACGGGGGTCTCTTTCAGTGGCCCCTGACTGGCACTGCGTCGACAGCGTGGGCACAATTGGCGCCGATTCTCCCATCACCAGACAATTGCGTCCCGGTGTTGGAGTGGCGTGGCGGGAATTTCCCACGTCACCGGCGATTCTCCAACCCGGCGCATGCTCAGAGAAACCCGACCCATTTTTATTCATGAAGACCCTGTCTTCTCACTTTGCCCCTCAGCTGAGGTGTGCTTGATCCTCAGGTTAAATCACCATGAGTTAGCGCTCCCCCTCAAAGGGGCAAGCAGCATATAGCCGCCTGGGACTATGGCGACTTTACTATATCATGCAGCAAACATCTGACCATTAAAATCTTGAATGCTATTCTGTTTCTGTGCATTTGTCTCAGGATGGCTTGGTTTCTAACTCTAGAAGAATAATACTTTGTTCAAAATACCCTAATTTACATCGCTAACTATTACAAGGTAATAGGACATCAGGACAGAGCTATGGACTACTTTCTGAGGTGTTTTTCACTGATATTCTTCAGTGAATGACATCACATAGCTGACATGATTCCTTATGCACATGCTTAGAGCAATCATTAGAGCCTTTACTCTACATATCCCCACAAATATTTATCATCCACATTATATATATTTTAAAAATAAATTTAAAGCACCCAATTGATTTTTTTTCAATTAAGGGGCAATTTAATATGGCCAATCCACCTACCCTGCACACCTTTTGGGTTGTCGGGGTGAGACCCACACAGATACAGGGAGAATGTGCAAACTCCACACGGTGACCCAGGACGGGGATCAAACCAGGGTCCTCGGTGCCATAAGGCAGATTGCTAACCATTGCACCACCATGCTGCCCTTCCATGTTATTATACACACCTCCTATTACACCTCCTCCAAAACCTCTGCTTTTGAATGGATAGTCTCTTTCGTCTCCAGTTATCTTGAATGAGTACGGAGCTCTTTCTGAGGTAGCTGTGAATCCGTTTACTCCGAGGTTGGTTCCTGGAGGATTTTGCATCTGGTTTCCATAACTTGTGGCTCAGTCGGTGTAATTTTCTCCTGAGGTTCAGGACACACATCGAATAATGTTGAAGGTTTTCTGTTCATTGAAATCAGGGCAGTTATATTCCTTTGAATAATGCCTGTGACAAAGCCTGTTACAATACAGGGTAAAATGTTGGAAAAGGTTATAAGAGATAGGGTTTATAGTCATCTTGAAAAGAACAAGTTGATTAGCGATAGTCAACACGGTTTTGTGAAGGGTAGGTCATGCCTCACAAACCTTATTGAGTTTTTTGAGAAGGTGACCAAACAGGTGGATGAGGGTAAAGCGGTTGATGTGGTGTATATGGATTTCAGTAAGGCTTTTGATAAGGTTCCCCACGGTAGGCTATTGCCGAAAATAAGGAAGTATGGGATTGAAGGTGATTTAGCGGTTTGGATCAGTAATTGGCTAGCTGAAAGAAGACAGAGGGTGGTGGTTGATGGCAAATGTTCATCCTGGAGTTCAGTTACTAGTGGTGTACCGCAAGGATCTGTTTTGGGGCCACTGCTGTTTGTCATTTTTATAAATGACCTGGAAGAGGGTGTAGAAGGATGCGTTAGTAAATTTGCAGATGACACGAAGGTCGGTGGAGTTGTGGATAGTGCTGAAGGATGTTATAGGATACAGAGGGACATAGATAAGCTGCAGAGCTGGGCTGAGAGGTGGCAGATGGAGTTTAATGCGGAAAAGTATGAGGTGGTTCACTTTGGAAGGAGTAACAGGAATGCAGAGTACTGGGCTAATGGCAAGATTCTTGGTAGTGTAGATGAACAGAGAGATCTCGGCATCCAGGTACATAAATCCCTGAAAGTTGCCACCCAGGTTAATAGGGCTGTTAAGAAGGCATATGGTGTGCTAGCCTTTATCAGCAGGGGGATTGAGTTTCGGAGCCACAAGGTCATGCTGCAGCTGTACATAACTCTGGTGCAGCCGCACCTGGAGTACTGCGTGCAGTTCTGGTCACCACATTATAGGAAGGATGTGGAAGCTTTGGAAAGGGTTCAGAGGAGATTTACTAGGATGTTGCCTGGTATGGAGGGAAGGTTTTACGAGGAAAGGCTCAGGGACTTGAGGTTGTTTTTGTTAGAGAGGAGAAGGCTGAGAGGTGATTTAATAGAGACGTATAAGATAGTCAGAGGGTTAGATAGGGTGGACAGTGAGAGTCTTTTTCCTCGGATGGTGATGACCAACACGAGGGGACATAGCTTTAAATTGAAGGGTGATAGATATAGGACAGATGTCAGAGGCAGTTTCTTTACTCAGAGAGTAGTAGGGGTGTGGAACGCCCTGCCTGCAACAGTAGTAGACTCGCCAACTTTAAGGGCATTTAAGTGGTCACTGGATAGACATATGGATGAAAATGGAATAGTGTAGGTCAGATAGGCTTCAGATGGTTTCACAGGTCGGCGCAACATCGAGGGCCGAAGGGCCCGTACTGCGCTGTAGTGTTCGATGTTCTAATACTGGTTGTTGCAGCTCCTCTATTATAATACTTTGTCGCTGCTGGTCTCTATTCAATATCATCTCTCTCCTTTGAGAGTGACAATGTTGTGAGCCCTGTGTTTCTGGTTGAAAGTATGGGATTGAATTTCTCTGTAAGTATCTTCCCATTTTATAGCCTGATCATGACCTTCTACCATGACATTTGGTAGTGTGGGTAAGGAAAAGAAGTTGAATTCTTTGCCTGGGGCCCATAAGAAGCTCTCATGGGACAAAATCATTCTGCAAAGGTGCACAGTGATAACTGAGCAGAGCAAGCTCATAGTCATCACTGTTCTTCAGTAGGTTTTTTATAGTATTTACTCCTCACTTTGCTACTAAATCTGACTGAGGCTACTTTGGCAAACTTGTGACATACACAAATCCATATGATACTGCAATGGATTGGAAACTATCGATGATGAAATGTGGTCCATTATCAGAGATGTCAATATCTAGAACGCCATGTGTAAAGAACATCCTCTCCAAGGAGGTAATAACAACTTCAGAGGTGAAGCCATGTGACATTTGCACCAAGCGGCTATTTGCTGCTTGCCCCTTTGAGGGGGAGAGCTAACTCATGGTGATTTAACCTGAGGATCAAGCAATTCCATGCAAAATTTATGTTCAAACAAGTTCACACCAAGGTGTTCCCAAGGCCAGGATGGGAAGGTGGAGGGAACCAGTGGCTCCTTCTGCTTTGATATGTGAATGGTGCAAGTGACACAGATTGATAGAATGTGATATACCCAGTCACCTCATAGGCTGTTTGTGGCCTGGCTCAACACTTGGTAATACCAAAATGACCTTGGTTCATTTTCTGGGGGATTGCTAGGTGCAGAACTCATGGTAGAACCACAGTGGTACAGTGGTTAGCACTGCTGTTTCACAGCACCAGGGACCCGGCTTCAATTCCAACCTTGCGTGATTGTCTGTGTGGAGTCTGCATGTTCTCCCGGTGTCTGTGTGGGGTTCCTCCGGGCGCTCCGGTTTCCTCTCACAGTCCAACGATGTGCAGGTTAGGTGGATTGGCCAACCCCTAGACCGTGATCCGTTCCGGGGACACCCTAGCCCCTGCCCGCCTGCAACCGACCACCCATGGCTCCTACTGACCATGGAGGCCTCTGGCCACGGGGCTGAAGGCTATAGCTGATTGAGAATTGGCAATTGTCATTAAGTGAGCACTTTACACAACCAAAGTGAATTCCTGTAGGTAGGTGTGCCATGTAGCAAGTGGGAGCTATTGCCCAGCATCACAATCAGACCGTAAGGCCTGTGAACTGTGGGGGGAAACACCTAGGACACGATGGCCAAGATCCGAAAACCTAGGTCCCAGCGCTGGGCATTCCAGGGACCAGAGGGTGGGTATGGGTATCGGTGAGGGGACCAGCGCCCGATCCAGATAACTTTGCCTGTGGATGTCTAAGGTACAGGGTCTGGGGTATGCTGCCTCTGGAGGTGCATGGGTGTGACAATGTGAGTAGCAATGGGAGAATGGAGGGTCCAGGGATTGAAGACACTGCTGGTTGTTAGTCTCACACCCTCTCTAATTCCTTACAAATATTACACAGAATGGACAATATCTTGGACCCTACAGAACTTGCCCTAGCAGTGCTGCTGGCAGGCCAGGCAAAGGCAGCAGGAGCAGCGTCGACAGAGACTCGAGATGGTGGCCCTTGTGCAGGGCCCCAACCTACATCCTGAAGACCCAGCCAGCCATCAGGCCAGGCAAGGACCCAGAGGGGGAGGCCACGATGCCCCAGGTATACAGGCATCATTGGCCTTCCGAACAGATGATGCACAATGTGTGCTACAGGAGGCTCCGTCTCAACATGGGGATAGTGCGGCACCTGTACCATGTCCTTGCGGACGTGGCACCACGTGAAGGAGGAGTATACCAGCTCCCGGTGACCATCAAGGTCACCGCAGCCCTGAACTTCTACGCCTCAGGATCATTCCAGGGCTCGAGCGGGGACTCGTGTGGCACCTCACAAGAAGCAGTCCAAGGATGCCCTGTTTACCTGGGCAGAAAACTGTATAAACCTTGGCGTGCACCAAGCCCAACAACCTGCCCGGGCAGCAGGATTTTCTGCCATCGCCATAATGCCCCAGATGCAGGAAGGTAATAGATGGGAAGCATGTCGCCTTGCCCTAATCGGGCCGTCTTGGAGTGCCCTACATTAAAGGGAAGGGGTTCCACTCCCTGAACATCAGCTTGTGCGCAACCACGTGAAAATCATGCATATGTGTGCACGTTTCCCTGGGAGTGAGCCGGACAGCTATATCTCGAGCCGTTGGACATCCTTGGCCTCTTTGAGGGCCACCCCAGGTTGGCCAGTTGGTTCTTGGGGATAAGACATGGCTGATGATGCCACTGTATGGAGGCCAGTGGCCGATGCAGAGACCCGGTACAAGGAGGCCATGCAAGCACCCACGCTGTCATTTCACGGTGCATGAGATGCCTCAAAATGCTACCCCCCAGTGCCTTCCATGCTCTACAACTGCGTTGAGGTGTGTCCACAGGATGCACATCAGAGGTGGAGGCAGCCAACTGTTTACCGCATCCCGTGGCCTTCGATGCCCCTGGCCAGTGTCCTCTGGGGTCTCTGGGGCCGGACCCACAGGGCCTGGGCGCACTTGCCAGTGGCACTTGCCTGTCGTGCCACACTGAACCGAGTGCTGACTGTGAGATGTGCCGTTGACAGGAGGTTGGAACTCGAGGGTTCTGGTGGCCACTGTTACAACTCTATTTGATGGCTCCTGGTCGAAACCCAGTGCCCCCTTCACCCAGTTGGTGCCCACAGGGTCATGGGGATCATCTTGGGGGAGGGGGCAGCTGGATTGGTCCCCATCTGTCCCTGTGTCATATAGCTCCGACAGCCCTGGCAGCTCCCTAATGTTTGTAGCACAGTGTTGATGCCCTCGGCAATGCCTCACAGTGGCTGGGAGATCTCCAGCAATGCCCACCTGCAACTGGAACATGTCCCCCAGCGACCAGGACATGCTCTGCAACAGCTTGCCTATGCCCACCAGAGACTGGGCATGCGCTGCAGTGTCTCATCAAGATCCAACTGGTACTGGGTGACGTCTCCCAGCGGCTGGGACATGCTGGCGAGGGGCTCAGCCTTGGCCGTCACCAACTGAGCCGCACCTTGGTGACCTCCACTCATGCTGCGGACGTCATGCGCCAGGCTCTCCTGTCTCGCATGGGCGTTCCTGCCTTCACCTGATGTGCATCAGCAGCTTTGTGGTGCTCACCAGAATGTGTCCCAGAAATGTGCCCACCGAGGTGCGTGTCTCTGTGTTGGTGGAGGGTGGGGATGACAGCTGTTTGCGACTATTATGGTGGCATCTTTAAAACTCTGCTGACGTTTTCTCTTGGGAGTCGTGGGGAGGGCACCCGAGATGGGCCAGTGCCAATGGCTGCAATCCCTGCAGGAGAATGGACATGTGGTCAGTGGGATGGGTCAGTCTGTATGGACTTATGTTTGGCAGGTCATCTGGCTGGGGATCGGTGAATCCTCACCTCTGCAACTTGCACCGACCTCCACAGTGGTCACTGATCTTTCCTCAGCCACCCATTACCTCCAGAGCCTGTTCCTCATAGCGGGATGAGGACTCTGATGTCCAGCACCTCACCTCCCGTCTGGGACCACTCCTGTCGGATATGGGACAACATCCCCTGCAGGGACACAGAGAGGGCATGTTTAACCGCACGCATGATTACTCGTGGGGGGACAGGGAAGGGCTTGCTGAGATGGGGGATGGGGAGTATGGAGGGGGAAGTATGGTTAGGAGGGAGTGGGAAGGTTGAAGGTCCAGTGCAAACTCACCCGAGCAGCCCAGTGGACCTCATTGACCTTCTTGCAGCACTGGGTACCGGTCCTCCTGGTCACACTCCCTGAGCTTCCGGCCGCCACCACTTCCTCCAATGGGGCAGTGGCTAGCCCTCTGTGATCCCCGGGGGAACAGGGCATCATGTCTGGTCTCCACCGTGTCCAGCAGTCGTTCTAGATCAGTGTCGCCAAAACGTGCGGCATAGCTGTGACCAGGTACTATCCCGGCTCTGGATCACTATCCGTGTGGAGTTTGCACATTCGCCCTGTGTTTGTGTGGGTTTTGCCCCCACAATCCAAAGATGTGCAGGCCAGGTGGATTGGCCACGCTAAATTGCCCCTTAATTGGAAAAAATGAATTGGGTATTCTGAATTTATATTTAAAAAATGTTTATAAAGCTACAGAACATCTAGACAAAACTACAGCTGCTCTCTCTTCTTCTCTTAATGAGTGCCATCACTATCATCCTGCTCCTTGCGCACTTGCTCAGCAGCTATCATTAGCGTTAACCCTTTACTCCTCAGCTACCATGGATTATATTTGCAACAGACCGCCTTCACAATGAGAAAAGTTTTCAGCTGCCTGTACCCTGCATTCGACTTAATGTGAACGGCATCATTTGAGATTCGGTCAAGTCTGGGTGTCTCTAACCCAATGAGTTTGCACATGTGGCATAAAGCTGTTGTTAGAACGTATCCGCAGATTGTAACACCCTATCAAAAAACCTGGCTAATCGGGCAGTACGGCTGCGACACACTTAACCAGCTAGAAAATATTTGCATGCTTGGTGTACCAAAAGCTAATCAGTGAAGCCTTCGCTTTGCACTTTCCTTGGTAACATCTGCCAGTGTGTTCTGAACATTTGGAGATATATCTTGCCTCTGGGCTCAAAGTACATACTTCACTTCAATGTATGAACCATTGGGAAAATGAAGTGTTGCATTTTCACAGGACTGTAATGGCCCTGGCAAGCATCAGAAATGAAGCTTAAAGCACAGACCATAAGGTGCCAGATGATTGAAGCAGGAGACTGGGATGCTTTATAAACCAATACATAAAATGTGCAACCTGACATTCCTCATTCTAAACAAATAAAAATGTCAATTCACCAGCCACTTGAACATTTCTCCTGCTCCGATGCCTGGAAAGGTTGAGGAGCACATGATGAATTTGTTACTCAATGGGCAGGGTTATGGTCAGCCGAAAATTCTAATCTGTGTTTCAAAGCACAAAAACAGCACATTCTGCACAGTATTAGAACATAACAAATCTGCAGCAAACTGTGTGATAAAACTGAAACAAACTTTCATCCATCAGGAGAAAAAAACTATTGTCATTGTGCAACAAATTGAGCATCATTTTCAATTAAAGACAAACGTTATCCATTAAATAAGCGAGGCCTTGCGACAGAGATGCTGAATTGAATATCTAATAATACTCCAGTTTTGTTCCGTGCAACAACACTGCTCTACAAATGCTTTTGCTGCTGCTGACGGTAATTGCACTGTGGTGGTATGAATGTGAGCACTGCCATTGGTGAAGAGCATGGGTTTCCCATTGGCTCTGGCTGGTCATGTGCCTCTCACCCGATTGGCTGGGACTAGTCATGTGACTGCTCACCAATTGGTCGAGAGGCAAGTAGACCCCGCCTCCGAGGCGGGGTACAAGTACCCAGAGTTCCCGGCGGTCGGCATTTCTCTGTAGTCACCACCGGGCTAACAACTAGCTGATTAAAGCCACAGTTTGGATCTTAATCGTGTCTCAAGTCCAATTGATGGTACATCATGCACTAAAAGATTGTTGTGCACTGATCTACATAGGCAGAATACCTTTGACGAAATCCAAACCACCATGTGTCTTATATCCAAGACTTTTGACAGATTATTGCACACAGATTCTTTCAACTCCCCCCCCCCCCCCCCCCCCCACTTTCCACTTGGATAGGGATAGGAATCTGTGAGCTGCAGCAACCTCCTCAACCAAATAGCCATTTTGAACATCCAAACCTGGACAATAAGACCAGCTGGACTGTTCGGCCTTGGAGGCATCACAGCATTGATGTTCTCATCCAACATCCACACACACCTCCTGTCAGATTATACTAAATTGAGTCTCAACAACTCTGGCTGATTTTTATTTTCTTACACTGGGCAGTCGCTGAGACTATCTGACACATTCTCAAAATCATTCACCTGAAAGTAGCCAACTCAGCACAGACTGTTGACCTTCCTGCACTGTGTGGCCCAGTGCCACATCAGCAGTCAATATACTTACTGAACCGTCACAGAAACAAATTGTTTGGCAGATACTTAGAAGGCCAATTTTTTTGTGGTTGTGTTTAAAGGCCGTTATTCCAGGAGAGACAAGAAATGCTTCACCACTTTTAATTGATGGCGTGCAATGAAATCCACTCTGGTCTAAAAGGGCATGACCAGATGGGTAGTAAAACTCTTTATACCCTTGCCCAAAATGTCCCAGCTGTAATGTCAGACAACCGCTTTGCGCAGCACCCCAACTGAGTGAAACTGAGAATTTAGCAACATAATGAGACGAAGCCCTGCGAAATTTCATTAACTTTCTGCTGTGATCATCAGCAAGATTTAATTTTTTTCTCCTCAGCCGAGACTTTTTACAGGCATTATAAAATAGAGCATTGGTAATATATCTCTCAGCTTCAATATGGATAAGATGCTCGAGATAATCTTCTGTTGTTCACAGGAGAACAGTCAAAGTAATATTAAAGTACAAAAATTCATATTAGCAAGTAGGCAGTTTCCATTTCATTCTTTCAATGGAGCATTTTTAGCAGCAAAAAATTGCACAATAATTCAAACTTTAAAAGGCATAATGGGGAATCATTTTTAAACCAGAATCCATTCTTGAACTTTAGCTGAATGAATTGTGTTGCTTTCCTTTATATTTCGATATCACAAAGTCATGTTCACTCCTCATCAAAGTACTTGGGTTAGGTCCAAATCAATTTTCTACACCCATGGAATTATTTGTTGCAATAAGTACCTTGTGGAGAGAGTTTATCGGATTTCACTGGGCAAAAATGAAAATACTGACTTTGCCCTTTTCGCGTTCATTTAACATTACTGCCGAACAGCAGGTGACATCATAAAAAGATCCCCTTATTTGAATATCTATTAATTTATCCATGCGTCTATCTAATGAGCTTCATAATTAACATTAGATATTTTATTCCACAGGACCAAACGATAGCTTCATTGTCACCAGGTCAAAAACATTAGGCTCTCCATCTGACAAAAAACATTTTGGGGGTAGATTTAATAAAGATGTTCATAGTTATGAGTGTTTCTAAAAGAATAGATGGGCGGAAAACTGTTTCCACTGGCAGGAGCATCAGTAACCAGACGGGACTGAATTAAGATAATTATCGGGACTTCTTGAGAAGCAGAGGTGACAGGGGGAGACTTATTTTTTACACAGTGTGTTGTGATCCAAAATGCCTTGCAGTTCCGGGAAAGGCAGTGGAAGCAAATTCAATGGTAACTTTCAAAAAGGGATACATAAGAAGCAAAACATTTCAGGGCTATGAGGAAAGAGCAGGGACATGTGTCAAACGGGATAGCTCCTTCAGAGATCTGACACAGGCATAATGGGCTGATTGGCTTCTTTCAGTGGTGAATGAACAGCACTGCGGGAGTACTTTCACCAGACGCACTGCCACCTTTTCAGGGTAACTATGGATGGGCAATACATGCTGCCTTCGCTAGCAATGCTCACATCCGGAGAATAAAAAGAGCAAAATCTCCACTTGCCAGAAGCCAGGTGGTTTAACAAAAGAGGAAAGAAAATAGCAACATCTATATATAAGTGATCATTTATCAGTTACTAGGCAAGTGCAGCATTCTGGAACGAAAGAGTGCTGTGAGAATTTCTGAACCCCACAAATGAAACATTACCACTTAAAAAGTGACAGACAGCTTTGGTGCTCCACAGAACCTTTCATCCACTCGACTCATGCGTTGCAGAGAATACAAGCTGCTGTTCTACATTGGTCATCAACCTGAAACCTAGGGCTGGATTACTCCCTCCCGCCAGCAGAGACTCGCAAATGGTCTCTGCTGGTGCTAGGAGTAGGGCCCAGGTGTGATTCACTCTTCTTTTCTATGCAAATGTCTGCATGGAGGGGACCCCACTGGATTCTGTCAGAATTCTGGGTTATCGCCGCCACTTTGAGCGGGCAGCCCTATACTTAGGTGCAGCGGCTAGCCCCACTGCTCCTCACAATGCAAATCCTGACCTCCGACCCTGTCCACTGACAAGTAGGGTCATCCTCCCCCACCCCCACCCCCAACTCGGGAATAACGGGTCACCCCCTGACAGCACGGACCCATAAGGGTGACCCGACCCACCCCCCCATGACCCCATCAGAATCTCCCATCAGACACTCCCAACAGAGACCCCTTCACCAGGCCCCCATCAGAGGCCCCCAAACAGTGACCCCGATGGAAACCCCCAACAGAGCTCTTTGCTGTGAAAAAAAGAAAGGCAAAGCCCTTAGCTGTTTTTAATGTGGTGAGGAGCTGTCAATCGTAGAAAGAGGGTTTATAAACATGATGATTAGCATCAAAGCAGAGTAATGGAGATGCATTCAATGTGAAGGGAACGAAAAATCAAAAATCCACAAAGCAACTGTCACTGGGGTAATACAAATGTCAATCACTAGCGAATGCAATGTATTGCTGTGTGAATTTGAATGGAAGATTTGCATTTCATATACTGCTGAGGGATTTGAGGCCCTTTTAAGTATACTGAGCTTTTAAGGAAGCCTCTGAAACTTATAACAGCTGCTGTTTTGAACACTTGTCTGAGGCAGCAGATGTTAGGGAGGGTAAGTGAAAATGTAATGATTTTTCACTTCATTGCCTGGAGTGCCCTTCAGCTTTTAGGCAGGAGTGGCTGATGGGGGTCCATAATGGGGATCTCTGTTGGGGGTCTCCATTGGAGGGGTCTGTTGGGGGGGCGGTGTGATGGGGTCTCTGTTTGGGGTTCTCTGATGGTGGATTAGTTTGGGGGTCTGATGAGAGGGTCTGTTGACATCTGATGGGGGTGATCTGATGAGGGATCCTTTGGATGGGAAAGGTTGGGGGGCTCTGTGAGGGGGTCAGTCGGTCAGGGATGGCAGGATGTGCATGTTGGGGGGACCTTTTGATGGACTTTGGGGCAGCACCTCCATCATGCACTGACCCCCTTGCCCAATGGGGGGTCCACCACGTCAGGGCCACTCTTGAAAAAACTTGAACCAATTCACGCTGTGTGAATCACGAGGGTTGGAGCATCACAGGGGCCTGGAGAATCAGGCCTCCAGCTCATTGATCTGATTCAAATGGCTGCAAAGCGCCGATTTTCATGTTGCTGCTGGCACAAGCAAACAGTTCGATGCCGCTGCCAGTAGGAGACTGGAGCATCAGAACAGGACTGGTGCCTGGTGCTGATTCTGTTTTCCGGCCGATGCTTCGTTCTCAGTCGGATCGGGAAACCCAGTACCATCGGTAGGCAATGGAGAATCCACCCCCTTAATTCTGGGTTGAATTTCCATCCCAGTATGGGAGCAAGAACAGAGGTGGGCAGGGTGTAATGTTGCATCTTTGACTGTTGTGCCATCTTGACATCGTCATTCTGACTGTCAGCAATTTTATTCAGGAGAGCAGAGATTGGAATCTGGAAACCCACCTGATTCAGATTATTGCCGAATTAATGTTGTTAACAAGCTTGTTGTCATCTCATCAAAGGCCAGTTTGGAATTTTGGGGGGGAGACACAGTTACACATTGGATCAGGAGCAGTCCAAGTGGACGGAACTGACAACGCCATTCGCATTTGGGGAGCTGGTGTTTTCACAATGGACAGAATGGCCTTCTTCTGAACCACAAGACTTCTGTGACTCAGTGATTCAATTAACTTGGTCTATAAAAACCTGTGGGGCAGAGAGGGCCACTCATTCATTGGCACACAGTTGCTATCAAATGAGCAGGGTGAGTGAAGCAAGTAGCTTGTGCGTGTTCAGTCACTCTTGGAGAGGGCCATGACCCTCCAGAAAGCACTCCGTGATCAGAAGGGTGTCCATTAATCTTTGTGAGTGTAACTGACTGTAATCAAGGCAGCAAATGGGACATGGGAGTAAAGCATTCAGAGTTAGAACAAGCAACAGTGAGGATTAACATCTTCATGAGTAGATGCAGAACTCTGGGCACAAAGAAGGCAGAGGAACAAGGGACAGGAAGGCAAGGAAGGCCATGCTCTTTGTATGGAGTGTACTGCCAAAGAAAAAGTTATCTAGGAACATCAGTAAATTCGTGTTACAGGAGGCTGCACCTATCTAATTAAGTTATGAAGTCTTCTGCCCTGGTTTATGAAGATCTCAGATGTCACAATGCTGCTCAATGGATGCAGTAACTTTCCATAACATAGTGAGCTGCATTGTGACATCTAAGAACTTCTGCGTCTCTGCTCATTTCAAGGAATAACAGTCATCCTGGTGATGTCTCTCAAGCGGCACCGATAAGAACTCTGATGATGCCGCTGGTGAATTCAGATACTCTCCCTCCACAACAGGCACAAGATCAAGATCATGAGAACTTGCCTGTGGCAGCAGAGCTTCCCAATACAGCTGAGTTTTCAGGCAGACGGGAATGTATCCCATCGCCTTCGTCTGTTGAATTCACTATCTTTTCACCTGCTTCTCCAGATATTCCCATCTCTCCATCACCCTCTTCATCCTGCAGTTCTATCCCCGCTACATCCATTGCCATCTCCTCCATAGCCATGAGGATAGTCAACTGGGGCACTGCTCCTCCTTTACCCATCTCTTCCTTGCATTCCTTGCAAAGATAGGGCAACGCTGGCCTTTTCACTGATGCCAGTGGCTCCTAAGCAGCATATATCAGTACTGCCAAATCCTCAGTAGTGTTCGGCCTCTGTCATTAATTACCTGGAGCACACATTTTTCCCATGTCCAGGAGCAGCATGCACCCTTCGGATGCTCAGTTGGCATATCAGCTGATGGCTGCAGACCTGGTGGCCTGTAGTCGGGGTTTTGCATTGCACTCACTTTGCCTGAGTGAAGAAGGCCACTGCGCACATGTCTGCCAGAAAACTGGTGTGTTCTGCCATCTCCAGCAAAGCATCCTAAGTTTTGCTGGATGGCTCTCTCCCGCTATCCTCTGGGAACAATGCTCCTCACGTCTGATGTACTACCTCCGACATGATCTCAAAGACAGGCCCCCTGTCTCTTCTCTTGCTGACTTTGCTTTTCTATTGCGATACAAGACGGCTGCTGCTATAATGGCTACTATTGTGCCTTTAAATCAGGCTCACAATTTAAGAGTCTTGCCTTCATTCCAAAGCCACCGCCACTAATTGGCTGCCATTCCGTGCTCGGTGGGCACCGCAGGGGTTGGATTGCTTTAGCGACCATTGTTTTCACATTTTGATTTGATGCTTTTCAGTTTCCGTTTCTCTTTTGTTATTTTTGGGCTGTATTCTTACTAGAAGCGACCTCTTTTAATTGGCCCTTCAGTTAATTTCTGTTCTTCTATTCAGTTGATTAACCCTAAAATACTAATTAGTTGCCAAACTGATCTTCCAGCCAATGAGCAACTCCACACCGCCTCGCCACAACCCTGTGTGGGGTCAGGACCTGGAAATGATTCCAACTTTGGATTCTTGACCCCAAACGTTAAATCATGCCCTCTGTTCCTCTCTCCGTACGCAAATGCATTCTTGAGGTCCAGATTCTTCTAGCTACAGCTGGGTCTTCCGGTCTTGCCAAATTCTGTGGGATTTTACATTACTCGCCCATCCCACTGCCAGCAACCCCTCCCCTCCCGCCCGCAGGGGATCGGCGTTGGTCGGTCTAGAAGATTCCACCAGCGGTGGGGGCCTGGAAAATTCAGTCTTGTGAGTAAATTGTGATTATTGGTATCATATCTCTTATTTCTCAATTTCCTTCACAAGCTGGGAGCAGCAGCATTACAATTTTCTTTGACTCTCTGTTCAGCAAAAAACAATGAACGTTTGAAAAATAAATGATGAGAAACAATAATGGTTAGCTTTATTACTTGGAAACTCAGTTTATTTGATCTATTGAAAATGGTCGCTGCGGTTATACGGAACAATACTAAAATCACTAAACATGCGACATTAATAAATAAAAATAAATAATTAACTAATTAAATGTTTTAAATGAGAGTTCAATCCTTCAAACACGGTGCTTGCCATATTGATCATTAAGATGTACGACCCAATAACAAAGTGATGTTGAGGTGAGTTGAAGTGTAAAACATGCAACAAAAGCATTTTAGCAGTCAGTGTTGAAGAACAAACCCTGGGGGTAAAGGAGTGAGTTCTGAACTGATTAATATTACAGTTGGGACAAATATGGATTTTTGTGCCTGAGTATCCAGGTCAATAACGTGTGATCAGTCACTGAGTTTCAGGAAGCTACAGGCAGAAAGCGTTCCCAACACAAACAAATTGCTTTTGATAACCATACGATCTGTTTAATACTTTCCCATGCTTGGCATCTCATGTTCAGCTGTGTTCATGCTGGCTGTTTGAGGTGTCCATTCAAAGAATAAATACAATAAGCAATCCCCAGGAATGGACTATACTTTATTAGTGACAAGAGTACCCCATGTTTAACATTTCCTCCCACATTTTGCCAGGATATTTAACATTCTTCAGGGATGTCACACAGTTATTATGGTGGGCATTAAAGGGTGGCACAGTGGCATTGTGGTTAGCACTGTTGCCTATGGCACTGAGGACCCGGGTTCGATCCCGGCCCAGGGTCACTGCCTGTGTGGAGTTTGCACATACTTCCCGTGTCTGCGTAGGTTTCATCCCTACCACCCAAGATGTACAGGTTAGGTGGATTGGCCACGATAAATTGCCCCTCAATTGAAAAAAAAAATAATTGGGTCTCTAAATTTATTTTAAAAAAATGATGGGCATTAAATAGGAAATGTTAACCAGAGCCAAATGTTAAACAGGTCGAGCAGTAACCGAATGCGATGCTGTTTATATTAGGAAATTTACACCTCGGTATCTCAAATTTAGTCTCAGCCAATTATGCACTTTTGCTCAACCAAGGACTCTCCCGTCATGACTGTAGTTGACAGGACCCTCAACTGTGTCTGCCACAATTCACGCACTTCTGCTCTAATGCCTTCCCATCCCTGCCAGAACTGCAATAGTTTCCCCCTTGTCCTCACCTTCCACCCACAAGCCTCCAACTTCAACAGATAATCTTCGGCCGTTTCCGTCACCTCCAGTGTGATTCCACGACCAAACACATCTTTCTCCCCTCCTGCCTCCCACTTCCCTTTCAGCAGTCCAAAAAGACTATTCCCTCAGTGATTCCCTGGTGCACTCCTCAGTCACCTCAAACATCCTTTCCCATTCCCACGGCACCTCTCCACATACATGCAGGAGATGTGACACCTGCCCTTTTACCCTCCTCTGACCTCACCAGCCAAAGCCACGAATGCCAGGTGAAATAGTGGGGAGACCAAAGGCAGATTGGGTGACCACTTTTTGGAACACCCTTGTTCAGTCTACAAGCATAACCTCGGGCTTTCGGTGACCTGGCATTTTAATTCTCCATCTTGCTCTCATGCTGGCGTTTCTGTTCTCGGCCTGCTTGAGTGTTCAAGTGAAACTCAACACAAGCTTGAGGAGCAGTACCTCTTCTCTCGATGAAGCATGTTACAACCTTCAGGTCTCAATTTCAGATCATGTGGTGGTGTCCATTTTGTGTCTAGTTTTTACATGTTTTGTTTTTTCTCTTATTTTTGACACATCTTTTACTTCATCGTTTCTTTCCCTGCCCCATCACCATTCTCTTTGGACCCGTAAAATCAATTTTTTTTGTCTTTCAACCTCTGCTATCTTCCACCATGATGTGAAGATACCGACTGGGATGGGCACAGTAAGAAGTCCTACAACATCAGGGTAAAGCCCAACAGGTTTATTTGGAATCACTAGGGAGTCAATCCTTCATCAGGTAAACTTTGGAGTTCTGCTTTGGGCTGCATTAGAGTGATTAGGTTGGAGTGTTGTGATTGAGGGAGTTCAGTGAAGAGGGCAAGGAGGTGTTCCTTTCATTTCTACCTTTCCTCTGAAAAACGACCAATGGCTTTGGTATGTAGGACCTGGTGAGCATTTCTACTGTACTTCATATTTTCTAAACTAGAAGATGTAAAAGTGGAGCGAGTAATTTAAGGGGATGTCATGGCAGGGTAGCCCGTCCACATGAAATGCTCCTCTTGTGTGATGTGGGAAATCAGGGACACTTCCAGTGTCCAGGGAGACCAAGTGTGCAGGAAGTGTCCACAGCAACTCGGAATCTTTGTTTCAGAGCTGAAGCTGTAGCTGGAATCATTGTGGAGCATCCGCAAGGATAAGATCTTCATGAACAGCACGTTCAGTGAGATGGTCACCCCACAGGTAAACAGTAAACAGACAGAAAGGGAATGGGTGATTCCTAGACAGAGAAAAAGCACTAGACAGATAATACAGGAGTCCCCTGGATCCATCTTCCCCTGACAGTTTTTCCATTTTGGATACTGTTGGAGGAGGTGGTTTTTCAGGGGAATGCAGCAAGAACCAAGCCTATGGCACCACAATTGGCTCAGCTGATCAAAGGAGGAGAAAAAAGTGCAGGCGAGCAAAGTGGTAGGAACTTAAATTGTAAGGGGAATAGATAGACATTTCTGTGGTCATAGTCTTGGCACCAGAATGGTGTGTGCCTCCCTGGTGCCAAGGTCAAGGATGTCACTGAACGGCCGCAGGACATTCTGAAGGGGGAGGGTGAACAGCTAGGTGTCATGGTCCATATCGGTACCAATGACATATGTAAAAAGAGGGATGAGGTCCTGAATGTAGAATATAGGGAGCTAGGAAATAAGTTAAAAAGCAGCATCTCAAAAGTAATAATTCCATGATTACTCCAAGTGTCATGTGTTGGCATTGGCAGAAATAGGTGAATAGATCAGATGAATGTGTGGCTGGAGAGATGATGTCGGAGCGAAGGATTTGGGTTCATAGAATCCCTGTAATGCGGAAAGAGGCCATTCAACCCATCAGGTCTGCACCGACCCTCTGAAAGAATACCCTCCCGAGGCCCACTCCCCTGCCCTACCTCCATAACCCCACCTAACCTGTACATCTTTGGACTGTGAGAGGAAACTGAGCACCCAGAGGAAACCCACACAAACACGGCGAGAACATGCAAACATAAGAACATAAGAACTAGGAGCAGGAGTAGGCCATCTGGCCCCTCGAGCCTGCTCCGCCATTCAATGAGATCATGGCTGATCTTTTGTGGACTCAGCTTCACTTTCCGGCCCGAACACCATAACCCTTAATCCCTTTATTCTTCAAAAAACTATCTATCTTTGTCTTAAAAACATTTAATGAAGGAGCGTCTACTGTTTCACTGGGCAAGGAATTCCATAGATTCACAACCCTTTGGGTGAAGAAGTTCCTCCTAAACTCAGTCCTAAATCTACTTCCCCTTATTTTGAGGCTATGCCCCCTCGTTCTGCTTTCGTCCACCAGTGAAAGAACCTGCCCGCATCTATCCTATCTATTCCCTTCATAATTTTATATGTTTCTGTAAGATCCCCCCTCATCCTTCTAAATTCCAACGAGTACAGTCGTGGCCTACTCAACCTCTCCTTGTAATCCAACCCTTTCAGCTCTGGGATTAACCTAGTGAATCTCCTCTGCACACCCTCCAGTGCTAGTACGTTCTTTCTCAAGTAAACACTACACAATCACCCAAGGTCAGAATTAAACCCAGGTCCCTGGTGCTGTGAGGCTGCAGTGCTAACCACTGTGCCACCATGGTGCCCCTGAGGCATACCTGAGACATTGGGACCGATTCTGGAAAAGGTGGAACCTGTACAAGCTGGATGGTTTATTGAGGAAGGAAAGACAAAAAGGAAAATTAGGTGAATTGGAGTTAATTAAGGATGAAATTAGTGTAATAGTCAGACACGATATGGGCTTAGAAAATCTAGATGTCGAATCAGCCTGGGTGGAGCTAAGAAGGGACAAGGGGTACAAAACATTAGTGAGAGTTGTCTACAGGCCTCCAAACAGTTGTGGTAAGGTAGGCGATGGCATTAAACAGAAAATTAGAGATATAAGTAATCATGGGTGACTTTAATCTCCATGTTGACTAGGTAAACTAAAATAGTAATAATACTGTGGCGAATGAAACTTGGAGTGTGTACGAGATGATTATTTAGACCAGTACACCAAGGCACAAATTAGGGAACATGCTATCCTCAGTTTGACATTGTCGAATGAAAAGAGGTTAATTAATAATCTTATTGTGCAGGGTCCTTTGAGGAACAGTGACCAAAACATGATAGAATTATTTATTAGGATGGAGAGGTGAAGTTGTCCACTCCTAAACGTGGGTCCTAATCTAAACAAAGGAAACTACGAAGGTATGAAGCATGAGTTCACTAAGCGAGATTAGGGAACTTAATTGGAAGGCATAATGGTGGATAGGCAATGGCTAATGTGTAAGAAATAAGTGTATGCATTGTGACAGTTATACATTTCTTTCTGGTTCAAAAGCATAAACCAACCAATAAGGGAGCATAAAATTCTGGCCAATGTCTATTTATAAAGGCCCTTGCGAACTACTCGCTCAAAAAGTCAACTTTAAAGATCTATGCACATCAACTTCAGTCACTCTTTAGAATTATGCCATCCAGTCTCTCATGCCTCTCCCTGTCTCATATGTCAAAATGCATCACCTCACATATCTCTGTATTCTCCGCCATTCGTCTGCACATTCTACAAACCTACCTCTGGTACTATTGCAATCAATTGGTATATTCCTCACTGTTTGTCATATCTTCAAGTTTCTTTTCATTGTAACATTTTCAAAATATACTCTTGAATTCTAACATCCAAGTGATTTATACACATCAAAAAGAGCAGTGTCCTAGCACCGATACTTGCGAAGACTGCTTTTTTGCATTCTCCAGTCTGAAAAATAACCATTTATCATGACTCGCTGTTTTCTGTTCTTTCATTATCCAAGCTGGCACTGACCCTTCCACTGCATGAGTCTCAATTATGTTAACCAACCTTTTATGTGGTACGTTGTCACAAGCTTACTGGAAATCCATGGAGGCAACATCCATGCATTGCTCAATCTGACAATCTAGAAATGGCTATCGAGGAACCCTGCTCCTACATAGTTTAGTTTCACCAGCTGAATGCAGCTAAAAAAAGTTAAATTGCTTGAAATTATGCTGAGCAGCCACTACTTACTTCTATGTGCATACTGGTTACTTATTAGCAATAATCATAACTTATGATAGAATTAGGGGTTGAGGGTGGGGATGAGATATTTTGAGGTTTCAGGCATGAAACCAGTTTGGCAACACTAAGCATTGTTCATTGTTCATGTCAAAAGCCTCAGATTCTCCTGAGTGTTGCAACTAAGATGTTTTGACATATTCAGCAAACAGTGATGGCATAATAAATTCCTTCAGCGGCCTTATTTTCTTTCTACTTAACATGACTCATATAATCCACGGATTATGATCTCAGTTCTGATAACGAATTAATGATTGACTTAAATTTTGCCTGAAATCTATGTCACTTTCGGAATCAATTGTTGGAGCAAATATTTTGCGCACTGCAACCTCGTTGTTCAGTTAATCTTTCCTCTAAACTTCGACCACGTAGCAAATTCCCCAGACTTTAACTTTTCACCACAGCTCACGTAATTTGGAAAATCCTATGAATCCACAATTCCTGTGCTAATGTCTAAAGGCTGCCAGGTCAGGAATTCTCCTTGGCTTTAAAGGCTCGGACCTTGCAAGCAATTTACCAGATCATTGGTGATTGTTTTGTGGTACTGCCATTGTTTGACTTTCATGAAAAGTAGTGTTGCAAAGAATTTACTACAGAGCATTCCACACCTAATAAACCTACATTCAGTGAGCAAATCATTCCCAACACTTTTTAAAAGGTACCTTGAGGTTATATAAATTATAATAGAATTCCAAGTAAACCATGCAACTTCTGATACAACTACATTTCCTTTCAGAGCAATTGGCATACTTTGTTTTGCTGAGAAAAGATGTATGTTACTATATAACTCTAGTTTCTTCAGGTAACTACATCCCTCAATAACAAAATAAAACTGCTACTCCCATTAACTAACACAAAAAACTAATGTGGAATAACCTGAACTTCCGCGGAGTGGCAATTAGAGTCGGAATGCCACCCCGCTCCGACTCTTCAAATTCTTCCGATCCTTTGTCGCCCAACATTCCGACTCAGCCGAGGCCTGCTGCCAAGGGCTGTACAGACGGACACTTGGAGGCACTGGCTGCTATAAGTCAGGGAGGTTAAAAGATCCAACCACTTTCAAGCCAGGGACAAGGCAGGTTCATCAGATAAGTGGTTAAAATATGTGATGGGCAGTGATGGAGGTAGGACAGCCAAAGTGGTGAACGACAGCAGGGGGTTGGTCAGAGAGTCTGGAGGGGTGGGAGTGGAATCAAACAGTTGGTTGGAGAGGGGGAGGGGGTTAGTGCGGAGTCCTCCTGGGGTTCAGGAGTTGAGTAGAATCCCTTGGGGGAGAGGGAATCCTATGGGAGGTGGAAGGGTGTCCCTTGAGGATTGTGGTAGTCCCATAGGGGAGCGAACGGGGAGGGGAGGCCGAGGTAGTCATGAGTATTGTGTTCAGAGGTTGAGGGGTGTCCCGTGGGGGAGGGGTGAAGTCAGGCACTGGGCAGTGGGGAAGTTCCATGGGGATTGGTGTAGATCTGTATGATAGTTACCCAGATACCCAAAATGATTTTAAAAGTCAATGTGGAACTGTACCTCAACAAGGGATCAATGTAGAACTGTACCCGCCCCAACCCCCACCACGGGCACGACTGCCTTTCCTTCCCATCTCCTCCCTCCCCGCCCCCCCCATGGGTATGACTGCTTCCTTCCCCAAAAACCTCCTTCTTCCCCCCCCCCCCCCTCCCCCCATGGGCCCGACTGCATCCTTCACCTCCCCCCCATCCCCCACGGGCCCGACTGTATCCTTCCCCTGCCCCCCACCCACGGCCCTGACTGTGTCCTTCCCCTCCTCCCTCCCCCCCCCCCCCACAGGCATGACTGCATCCTTCCCTTCCCCTCTCCTCCCCCTCCACGCCCCGCCCCCCCCCACCCCACAGGTATGACTGCTCCCTTCCCCAACCACCTCCTTCTTTCCCCCCTCCTCCCTCCCCCCCACCATGGGCCTGACTGCATCCTTCCCATCCACCCTCCCCCCCCACGGGCCTGATTGCATTCTTCCCCCCCCCCCCCCCCCACCCACGGCCCTGACTGTGTCCTTCCCGTCCCCCTCCTCCCTCTGCCCCCCCCCCCCGAGCATGGTGGCACCCTTCCCCAAAAACCCTCCCCCACCCCCCCCCCCCCCCCCCAGCATCGGCCGTGGACGCCAAAACTCCAGGAACGCTGGCCGCTCACCACCTTACTCCTGATCGTCAGCCAGCACGACTGGCTGACGAATTTATTTGGCGGGGTGAGCAGCGACGTCGTGACCTGGGATTGTGCAGTCGGGACTTCGGGGGACCCAGAGAAGCGCCATACTTAGTGTCTCGGGCGATTCTCCGATAGGCACGGCGCCGACCTCGACGACGCCGTTCTCGCCGGTTGGGGGAATGGCAGAACGGCGTCGGACCGGCATCGCGTGAAAAATTGTCACGAACGCCGATTCTCCCAGCTGGCACAACATGGGAGAATCCTGCCCACAGTATCAGGGAGGCGGGCAGAATGGAGGCAAGACTAAGCCAGCAACATAATCAGATAGATAGTGAAGCCAACAGACTGAAACACCCACATCTTGGAAATCAGCCCTGTTTTAATTATGAATATCAGGCAGACAAAACTTCACTCCTCACCACCACCAACACGCGCCTCCCCCAAATCCTCCATCAACTCCACAACCTCCTCTATGTCCTTCATATTCCCGTACCCCTCATATGTCCATGCCCTCTCCATGCTGCCCCATACCTTCAGGCACTTTCCATGCCCCCTCATACTCCCTTATGTCCCCATTCATCCCCATATTCACATGACTCCTCATACTCCTACCTCATCCATGCCCCTTCATATTGTCCATGCTGCCTCATATTCTTCATGCCCCCTCTATCCACTCATGCATCCAAAGCCACTCACCCAGAATCCTCTATGGGCAGAGCCCAAGGGCCATATCTTTGAAATGGAGATGAAAAGAAAATAAACTTGTAACAATATAATAAAGTTCCCATTCCAACATATTTCCTGGAGAAAAAGAAAAGTCACTCATTAAAAATCCATTCAAAAAAAATGTAAATGCCCACCTGGGACTGGAATTCACGCCTCCTATGAGAGGCCACAAAGCAGGCTTACTGACTGAAGGAGCCTGACTCCACTACGATTCTGGAGTGGGTGGAGTTTAAACTACCCACTCCCACAATAGAATAATACAACAAGGAGGGGAGTTCTACGTGCTGGCAGATTGTCCATATTGACGTCACATTCCGCGGAGCAAGAAACGGGAATTGGGGCAGGAATCTCTGAATTGGGGCCGCCCACCATTTTTGAAAAATGGACAAAGTCATCCTAACTTGACAAAAAAATCTCTGCCTGAATGTCTGTGTCTGAAAAGAATATTTAAAAAATATTTTCACATTTATGACATTACAGAACCCAAGAATGAGATGCCACACTGAAACAACCTATTGTGATAAAGCTTAAACTTCTTTCAGGCAAATAATTTTAAAACATCTGTCCATGTGATAATTATTAAACATTAGTTGGATTATGCCTTTTTTCAAAATGGAACAAAGTTTGGTAACATAGCAACCGGGACTTATTCCGACTGTGAGATCATTCTAATAAGACCCTTCACTGCAAAATGTAATTATAGAGTTGCAACTCTAAAGTTTTACCCAGTACGCAAACAATATGTAAACCAACTGCACAATAAACAGCTTTAATCCTGAAAGTGAAGGACTGCATCAGCATAAAGGGGTTCAGGAGATGCTGCAAATCACTCCTCCGCTCTCTAAAATGAGTCCCAACTGAAACCAGGCACAACAATTCAACAAGGCAAGGTCAGATAAAGGTTATTTTTGAAACATCAGTTTAATCGAGATTTACTTTGCAGACATTGTATCACATGGGGATCTGTTCATCGGGTTGGTGCCCAGGATTTGAGGTTGACCTTTGTAACTCAAAGGTCTAGTTGACTCATGGAATAAACAACAATGACTTATACCTGCCTTTAGTGCAAAAACGTACCAAAGCAACTTAAAGAGTGGAGAGCTAAGAAGCAAGAGATTGAGAGAGATGAGCAAAAACGTGGTGAACGTAATTGGTTTTGAAAGGAGCTTAATGTCAAAGATGGTGAAGGCATTGGTTTTGGTTTTTCAGAATTCCCTCGATCTAGAATTGTCCCCATGGTCAAAAGTAATCCCAATATTCATGATAACAGAGGGAACTCCAGACCAGTAGGCCTGACATAAATCATCAGGAAAATGCTGGAATCTATTATTAAGGAAGTGGCAACAGCACACTGAGAAATTCACAATATGATTAGGCAAAGTTAACCAGTAACATTGCAATAGCAGAAGTTCTTAAAAACTATCTTGCTTGCAATCTGGGTGTCTGGTCCTTTAAGAAATATTAGTGTGGGACTATCTTGCAGCTTCACCCTTGTTGTTGAGTGAGTGATTAACTTCTGCAAAAGAGCTTCTGCTGTTGCAATGTTACTGGAGGTACCCTGGAGTGCTTTTGGAAGTGCTACGGAGAGGTTTGGATTTGTCAGGGAGTGTTGCTCCATCCTCACAGAGAGGGTTGAGGAATAGGTGATCTGTCCACACAAAAACTGACACAGGTATTTGGGACAGCAATGACAGTGCCTCTTTGTCTGCAGCATGACAGGGCGCTGAAGCAGATGCTGCAGGAAGGACAAGGCCTATGTGATGCCCTCACCCAACTGGAGCTGGTTCCTTCTGGTTGATGGTGATAGGAGGCTGTCCAGCAGACCAGGCCACACATCCAATACTGACGTGCATGTTTATCAGTGTTCTCCTGTAGGCTATGGTTCTCATCTGAGTCCTCTGCTGAACTCATGTGGAACCTCGCCCTCTGCTCAGCTGACACAGGAACCATCCATTGCTCAGATTTGGCTGCAACTCCCTCATGCCTGGAAGAGTCACCGCATGCTGATACACACTCCATACTTGCCTCCAAGGTACATGCAGTTCCAGTGAGATCAATTGACAGGGCCTCTTCATTGGTACTGTGTTGTTTTATCTGATCCTCCTTCCACCTCCAGGCCTCTGGCAATGCTGAGCACAAAAATCAAGGTTGACACTCCAGTGCAGTGCTGCACTGTCAGAGGTGCTTTCTTTGAGTGAGGCATTAAATCAAGGCCCTGTCTGCCCTCTCAGGTAAATAGAAAAGATCTCATAGCACCATTCTGAAGCGGTAGTGTGTTATCCTAAGTATCCTGGCCAACATTTATTCCTCAATCAACATGACAAAAACAAGTGATGTAGTCATTATCACAGTGCTGTTTGTGGGAGTTTGCAAAGCACAAGTTGAGTGCCTCACCTCCTCCATTACAACTGCGAGTGCATTCCAACAGTATTTTCCTGCTTTAACGCAGTATGTGACATACAGTGATTGTGTAAGACATTATACATTACATATCCTCTTTTCCTTCGGCTTGCCAGGCAACAGTTCTTGGGTATCTAAAAGCAAGAAATTAGAAGAGGAAGCTGAGGGGTGGAATAGCAAGCAAGAACTGCATGGTCATGTCATCTTCAGCTTGCAAATCATGCCAGTTTGCACAATGAGACTGATGTGGGCGTTGAGAAGAAGCACAAAGTGGGAACAAATCTCATCCGCAATATTCTCAACAATATCCTCACGGTAGCATGGTGGTTAGCATCAATGCTTCACAGCTCCAGGGTCCCAGGTTCGATTCTCGGCTGGGTCACTGTCTGTGTGGAGTCTGCACGTCCTCCCCGTGTGTGCGTGGGTTTCCTCCGGGTGCTCCGGTTTCCTCCCACAGTCCAAAGATGTGCGGGTTAGGTGGATTGGCCATGCTAAATTGCCCGTAGTGTAAGGTTAATGGGTTATGGGTATACGGGTTACGTGGGTTTAAGTAGGGTGATCATTGTTCGGCACAACATCGAGGGCCGAAGGGCCTGTTCTGTGCTGTACTGTTCTATGTTCTATGTTCTATGTTCTAATTCTGTAGAGGAGATATGTAGGCTTACAAAGCAAAGGGATATGGCAGCATTGCAAGGCAGCTATTTAGGTAATGATACCCAGAGTGTGACAAGAAGGAATAGAGTGTACAAACATTTAAAAAAACAGCAACAAATAGGGTTAAAAGGGAAAAAAATAACAGGGCAAAATTAATGGGTCTTTACTGAAATGCATATAGCGTTCGGCACAAAATAAATTAATTAACAGCACAAAATTGTTAGCAAAATTGTGCAGCATGGTAGCATTGTGGATAGCACAATGGCTTCACAGCTCCAGGGTCCCAGGTTCGATTCCGGCTTGGGTCACTGTCTGTGCGGAGTCTGCACATCCTCCCTGTGTGTGCGTGGGTTTCCTCCCACAGTCCAAAGATGTGCAGGTTAGGTGGATTGGCCATGATAAATTGCCCTTAGTGTCCAAAATTGCCCTTAGTGTTGGGTGGGGTTACTGGGATATTGGGATAGGGTGGAAGTGTTGAACTTGGGTAGGGTGCTCTTTCCAAGAACCGGTGCAGACTCGATGGGCCAAATTTCCTCCTTCTGCACTGTAAATTCTATGAAAATGAGGTTAATGTGTATGATCTTACAGCCAGTACAAAGACGGTGCTGCAAGGAGATCCAAAACTGGGAACGCTGGGCGCGATTCTCCGCTCCCCACGCTGGGTGGGCGAATCACGGGAGGGCCGGGCGACTCACGGCACGACCACCCCCGGCGCCCCCCGCGATTCTCCCACCCTCCCCGTTCGGAAGAATCGCCGCTCGCCGATTTTCACGGCGAACGCCGATTCTCCGGCCCGGATGGCAGTTCACGACGGCAGTAACCACATCTAGTCGCTGCCGTCGTGAACATGGGTGCCAAATGCTCGTTTGAAGCTTGTGTAGGGCGGAGAGGGGATTGAGCACCACGGCCGTGCTCGGGAGGAGACTGGCCCGCGATCGGTGCCCACCGATCATCGGGTCGGCGTCTCAAAGCGACACACTCTTTCCCCTCCGCCGTCCCGCAAGATCAAGCCGCCACGTCTTGCAGGGCAGCGGAGGGGAATACGTCAGCCGCACATGCGCGGGTTTGAGCCTTCAGCCGTCGTGACGTCAGCCACGCATGCGCGGGTTGGAGCCGGCCAACCTGCCTCCGAGGCCGTCGTGAAACTCGGCCGAGTTCACGACGGCCTTCCCGATTTTTCGCGGGAGCGGAGAATTCCGCCCTAAGTATTCCGGGGTATGTGACTTTTCCATAGGACAGGTAGGAAGGAAATGGTGCTGGGCTACCTTTGTTAGTACGATATAGATGGAATAAGCACAAAAGCAAGAAATGATCTTGGATCAGAAGATGTAGAATTCATATGGGTGAAGGTAAGAAATAGCAATGGAAGAAGACACTGGTGGGAGTAGTCTATAGGCTCCCAAACAGTACCTATACTGTAGGATGGAGAATAAATCAGGAGATAATACAGGCATGTGAAAAATGCAGTACTTTAGTCATGGACGAGTTCAACCTTCATGTAGATTGAGGGAAAAAAAGCAGAGGTAGCCATGAGGAAGAATTCATATATTGTATTCAAGACAGTTTCATAGAACATAGAACATACAGTGCAGAAGGAGGCCATTCGGCCCATTGAGTCTGCACCGACCCACTTTAAATCCTCCATTCCACCCTAACCCAATAACCCCTCCTAACCTTTTTTTGGACACTAAGGGCAATTTAGCATGTCCAATCCACCTAACCTGTACGTCTTTGAACTGTGGGAGGAAACCGGAGCACCCGAAGGAAACCCACGCAGACACGGGGTAAACGTGCAGACTCCGCACAGAAAGTGACCCAGCTGGGAATCGAACCTGGGACTCTGGCGGTATGAAGCCCCAGTGCTAACCACTGTGCTACCGTGCTGCCTTTCCTAGAAGAATATGTTATGGATCCAACCAGGGATCAGGCTGTTTGGATTTGGTAATGTGGTACTGAGGCAGGTTTAATAAACAATCTCAGAGTAAAAGATCCCCGAGGAAGCAGTGACCATAACTTGGTAGAATTTAGCATTCAATTTGAAAGTGAGAAACGTGGGTCAGAAAAAAACTGTGCTGCACTGTAATAAGGATAATCATAAAGGAATGAGGGCAGAGTTGACTGGAGTGGACTTGGAAAGTTTAGCAGGAAAGATGATTGATCAGCAATGGCAGACGTTTCTAAAAATAGTTCATGACTCACAACAAAGATATATCCCAGTGAGGAAGGAGGATTCTAGGAAGGGGATACATCAACCATGGTTAACCAAGGAAGTGAAGTATGGTCTGAAACTGAAAGAAAACACATATAATGTGGCAAGGATTAGTGGTAAGCCAGAGGACTGGAACTATTTTTTAAAAACTACAAAATATTATCAAAAAATAATAAAGAGAAAGAAGATAAACTATGAGGGTAAACTAGCAAATAATATAAAAACGAACGGCACAATGTTCGTCAGTGAACCGGGCGGCTATCAGCCTTGCCCGTGCCCGCTGGCCCAGCCGGTAACGGTGGGCAGCCACCTGTCCATGTCCAGCCCATCTGCCCTGACCCTAACCGCCCCCACCCACCACCAACCACCCCCACCCCACCCGCATGCACACCACCCCTCCATTGCACATCCACCTGCGGCACAACGGGCTGGGCTCACACGGTCGCCGGTGGAAGCGTGTCTATTGCAGGCCATGGAGGATGATGACGACCCGCTCTGCGATGAGCTCCTGGCTCCACATCGTTGGACAATGTCTGACCCATGACCACAGTACCACCCTCCAGCCGGACCATCCCTGCATGCGGCCGTGACACTGCAGCGCGCAGTCCCATCCTCTGCCCGGGGGGATGGAGAGGGCAGCCCAAGTGGAGGGGGGCCACACTCACCTAGGACCAACGTCAGGCCCCCCTCACACACACACACTAGCGCTCAACGTACATGACACCCCCGCACGCTTCGGACAGAACACAAAGGCAGCTTCTGTAGGTGTGAAAGTGATTTTAATTACAAACTGTCCATACATGTGCCCTAGCCCCTAAAACCTGTCTGTGCCCTGCACCCGTGCCAACTTACTCAGTGCCTAATTGTTTGGCCTTATGGGCCCTTTGACTACACCTAGGTGGTTCCCCAGACGGTACAGCAAAACTGGAGGTAGACTCCTGCGATTCCTGCCCTGTGACTCGGGATTCCTTTGGCGGCCGTTTTCTGGGATGGCCCGGCCTAGATGGGCCAGGCTGCAGCTCGGGCGACTGGGATGGCGAGCTGCCAGCCTGTCCTGCCCGCTGCCCACCAGATGCACCTGGGACAGAAGGGGGGGGGGAGTCCGAGGTGCGGCGTTGGTCAGGACCTCCCCTACAGGGGGACCCAGGACGGGCCCCAGCACCTCCTTCTCCCTCGGGGTGCCCGATGGCCCCCGGTCCTCTACATGGGTCAGGGGTACGAACGGACCGGCCATCTGACGCCCCCCTGACACCTGGCGCTGCCAGTCCTGGAGTCCCGCCCTGGTATCGACAAGGGTCTGCAGATTTGCAGCCATGGAGCTGAGGGAGTTGGCCATCCCTGTCTGTGTCTGGGCGACGCCGGCCAGCACCTGGGCAATGGTGCCAATGCCCTCAGCCATGGCCTGCAGAGACTGGGCCATGGCCTGCAGAGACTGGGCCATTGCTGCTGGGACTGCGCCATGGCCTGCTGAGACTGGGCCACGGCGTTGAGCGCCTCTGCCATCTGCCGCTGGCTCTGGCTCATGGCTTCCTGTGAGAGGGTAGCCATGTCCTGGGCCACACACGATGCCCTCACGGAACTCCCCAGGCTTCGCATCCTGCTCCCCATGTCTGACACCGTCGCACCCATTGCCTCCACTGCGGACGCCACCCCTGCGGTTTCGGCCTGGGTGGCACGCATGACCGGCACCACTCCCAGCTCCTGGACGCGGGTGTTCTCCTCCACCTGCATCTGCAGCCGCCGCAAGCCAGCCATCATCCTCTTCCTTCGTCCCAGGTTTGGTGGCTGCATCGGGTATATGGGTGTGTGTGGTAACTCCAGGAACCCGGGACACGTCTGGGCGGCAGAGGTTCGCTTGCGCCAGGATGTCCTCCGACCTTCCGGCCCCTCTGCTGCTCCTACCTCCACCTGCTGTACCGGTACGGCAGTGTTGTGCACACCAGTGAGTGTACCAGAAGCCTAATCGCTAAAGTGCCCAACCGAGGTGAGTGTCTCTGCGATAGTGGAGGGTGTTGGAGAAAGCAGTGGCGTTGTGGCGTGCTCATCATCAGACTCCGAGTCCATGGTCCCCTGGGGTGGCGCCTCGTCTCCACCCATCCGCTGTGTGTCACTGTCCTGTCTTTCAATCTCATGTGTGTCAGTGTCCTGGGTAGGGCTGTCCTGGGCAGGGCTGTCCTGGGTAGGAGTGTCCTGGGTAGTGGTGTCCTGGGTAAGGGGTGTCCTGGGTAGGGCTGTCCTGGGTAGGGGTGTCCTGGGTAGGGCTATCCTGGGTAGGGATATCCTGGGTAGGAGTGTCCTGGGTAGGAGTGTCCTGGGTAGGGCTGTCCTGGGTAGGGCTGTCCTGGGTAGGGCTGTCCTGGGTAGGGGTATCCTGGTTAGGACTGTCCTGGTTCGGCTGCGACAGGAGCCTGTGGCTGCCCCCCTTGTCGCTGGGTCTCACACGCCTGCATCGCCCCACCCGCACGAGACGGGGGCGTCGTCTCCATGGTGCTCCAGGTCTCTCCCTCTCTCGTGGCCGCCCCGGGGGGGGCCTGCGGGCGGTCGGCATCCGCGGGGACGGGTGACTCGACGTTTGATCCTGCAATACACAATACAGCATACATGGGTAGACACGCGGGCGGTGATCGGGGGATATGTGGAGGGGGGATTTGGGGGAGGGGAGGTAGGGGATTTGGGGGATAAGGGGGAGGGGGAAGATCCGTGGGTGGCTCACTTGCTGGCTGGCCCCGACTTCTGCATCGGCAACCTCCCAGTCCTCAGGTCCGCCTGCCAGCTCCAGGGCCCTTTCCTCATGAACGGTGAGTGGTCTCTCATCAGCTGGGCCCCCTCCGGTCCTCTCACACTCCCTGTTGTTGTGTGCGCGCTTCTCCTGTGGAGGGCGGGCGGGTGGGTGGCAGGGGTAAAGGGCAACAGTGTTAGACAGGTATATGACTGCACGTCAGCGGTTGCGTATATATTGGCAGAGGTGCGCAGCACATTAGGGTTGGATTAGCGTTAGGGTTGGTTTCCCCTGTGGTGTGCCGCACATCGGGTGGGGGGGGGGGGGGGAACTCACCCCGGCTGCCCTGAAGAGGTCGTTGACCTTCTTCTGGCACTGGGTGCTAGTCCTCAGTGTCACAGCCACAGCGCTGACGGCCTCTGCCACCTCCCTCCACAGGCGCCGGCTGAGGCGTGGGCGACCCTGCGGCCATGTCCGGGATGCAGGGCCTCCCTCCTCTCTTGTACAGCATCCTAGAGCGCCTCGATGTCGCGCTCCTGGAACCTCGGGGCTGCGCGGCGGACCGCCATGTTTGTGGGTCTTCTGGGAGGGGGGCCGTCTTTTGTGCTGTGGCGCCAAGCGGCGTTGATTACGCGTCAAGTGACGCGGCGCATCCACGGCGGGTGACGCCGTCGCGAATGGCGTCACGCTGCTGCTAGCCCATTCGGGCCTGGAGACTTCGCGACCTTTGAGGGGGTCTGACGCCAGAGTGATCCGCGCCGTTTTTGGCGCTGGGTCCCAGCCATCGCGCCGGTTTTCGGAGAATCCCGCCCCCTGTTATTCAAACAGCACTTCACTGTTTTTCTGACCTCGGCGATGAACACTCCCCGTTGAGGCCACTCTTTAAGTGCAGGAAAACTACCCGCGGATCGGGTCACCATTTGTAAAGGCAGCCCCAATCTTTCAACACTCCTCTGTACCTCCACCTGGTTTGAAGACGAGCAGGCTGGCAGCACCAAGTGATTTCTGTACAATGCCATTTGGGCTCTCTCCTGAGCATGAGGGCAGCTGGCAAAATGCAGTTGAAAGTAACAGAGCAAGAGGTACATGCCCCGACTATAATCTTGCAGCTGTAACTGCGTGTGCCAAATTTTACATGCTGCCAAACACTTTAGGAACTGGCATGGTTTTGAATTGTGATGCCCGCACCCATAAACTGGGGCACAATAATTTCTAGCTGTTGAACTCTTACGATAATCACATAGGGCATGGGGTTTTGTGTACAGTTTTGGTCTCCTACCCTAAGGAAGCATTTATTTGACTCTGAGGGAGTGCATTGCAGTGATTACTTCGATCAGAGGGCTATCCTACAAGGAGAGACTGGGTAGATGGGCCCTACATTCCCGAGAATTTAGAAGGTAATAGGTGATCTGACTGAAACAACTTAGGTTCTTCAGGAGCTTTACAGGTCAGATGCTGGAATAATTTCTCCACTTTGGAGAGTCTGCAACTAAGGGTTACAGTCTCAAAACAAAGTGTCAGCCATTCAAGGTGAAAATGAGGAGTAATTTTCAGAATGATAAGGTTGTGGACATTCAGAATCCCTGTGGATTTTAAATTGCTGAGTGTATTCGTAACTGATAGAGATTGATAGTTTTTTGAGCACTCGGGGAATTATGGAATGTAGGAAGGAGGAGTTGTGTTAAAAGGTCAGCCATGATCGTATTTAATGGTGGCACAAGCTCAAAGGACTGAATAGTTTAACACAGGCATTTTCAAAGTGGGGGTGGCAACCCACAGGTGGGTCATGGGCTGGTGTCGGGAGGGTCGCGGAGCCGTCCGTCGCGGCATTCCCGATCACGTGAATTTCCGCGCAACAGCCGCAGCAACCGGCTTTTAACAATGCGGGCTGTGAGCGGCTTTGAAAACGACGGCCGCGACCAGATAAAGAAATGTGGGGGCACTGCGCATGCTTGCCCGCTCATCGGATCAAGCGAGATACACCACCTCCTCCTCACGCCAGCACGACGATGCAGAAGATTTTTTAAAAATTCATTGTAATCTTCCTGCCTGAAGCGAGGCAGAGGGCAGGTCACGTGCCCTGAACGCTGATGTCATGTGCTTTGGGCGCGATTGCGATTCCTCCATGTTGTCAGCAGCAAACAAGTAACATTTAAAATGGATTGTTTTGTTATAAGAGAGGGCTAGAGACACAAACAGGCCAGGATCTCACAACTAAACCTGCTGGAGAGCTTTTGCCCTTACAAGAGCCTGCATGTGGGAGGTTGGATTTTCCGTCCTCACAAAGATGAAGACAGCACAAAGGAACCTGCTGAATTCTGCACCTGACATGCGCATAGCCCTCTCTTCCTGTGAACCTAATTGGAGTAAGATCATGAGGACCAAGCAGGTTCAACTCTCGCATTAAAGGTAAGAGAAAATGGTGGGTCACGAATGTCGGCTGGCGTGGGTCGCGAAGGTCGGCCGGCATGGGCCGCGATTGTCGGCCAGCGTGGGTCCCAAAGGTCGGCCGGCATGGGCCGCGAAGGTTGGCTGGCGTGGGTCCCGAAGGTTGGCCGGCGTGGGTCCTGAAGGTTGGCTGGCGTGGGTCCCGAAGGTTGGCAGGCGTGGGTCCCGAAGGCTGGCCGGCGTGGGTCCCGAAGGTTGGCTGGCGTGGGTCCCGAAGGTTGGCTGGCGTGGGTCCCGAAGGTTGGCAGGCGTGGGTCCCGAAGGTCGGCCGGCGTGGGTCCCGAAGGCTGGCCGGCGTGGGTCCCGAAGGTTGGCCGGCGTGGGTTCCGAAGGTTGGCCGGCGTGGGTCCTGAAGGTTGGCTGGCGTGGGTCCCGAAGGTTGGCTGGCATGGGTCCCGAAGGTTGGCCGGCGTGGGTCCCGAAGGTTGGCCGGTTGGTAAAAATGGGTCCCCAGAAAAAGAGTTTGAAAAACACTGGTCGAACTCCTATTTCTTCCGTTTATTTTTTACTGATTTACCAGAATTTGTAAAAACAGAACTTAAATTGCCAAGGTAGAATTTGAACTTGCATTCAGATTGACAACAAAGTGTCTGGATTACTGTTTTTATCAGCACAATGACTGCAGTACCATAGGAATTTAAAGCTCAGCTCTGGTTTAAGAAAAATAACAAGATTTTACTCAATCAATAGAGTTAAGAGCATTCCACACCATCAAATTTTCACAAGCAGTGCAGTTCAAATTCTCTCCTAGATGTATTACTAAGTGGCCCTCGCTGGTAGCATTAAATGTTTAAATTACTCAAATTAACCCGTTATACTGGCATAACGTGCTTCTCATATTCTTGTCAAAACCACTAGTGTGAACAGTACAATAAAACATTTTAATCTCTAGATGGCTGCTTGTATTTCCTGCTATTTCTAACATCTCCCCAGACTGCATCCTTATTGCCAATCATTCCAAGATCGAAGTGGTTTGTGTTCTGTGTGCTATTTTCATCAATCACAGGATGTTGTTCCCACTCTATGCAACAATATCCCCCCGGATCCAGTTTATTCCTCTGTCATCACTTAACAATAATACATTTGGATTATTGCTACCTAGTCATTTGGCCCATTGCCGGAATGTCTGGACCAATCAGCCAGTCATTCCTGTTGGTTCCACAATATCTGCCCCTAACCCAACAGTCTGTTGTCAGTCAGAACAGCAGTGTTACTGGCAAAGCACAGTCTCCCATCCACTCATCTTAGTTTCTGTAATCTTAGTCCTAGCCACTGCAATTATTGGTACCTTCCCGTCTGCTATTATGAGTGTAATATAAACTATGCTGTGACTGTTTACTGAGAGACACCTCAATAGCCACAACCAAATTGTTTCAAAGTAGTCAGTACATACTCCATCCCCTCCAGCAAGCTTACTATTCAAATAACAAAATGTTTCCAGAACGTTACCTGTATCAAAAATTGTAAAGGAAAAGCATATATATTGAAAAAAGAACATTTGAAACAATTTTGGAGCATCATGCAAACTTCTGACACGTGAGCATTTAGCCTAATGTGTTGGGATTACCTCGTCAAGTGGAACAACTACTTCAGTACCATTTCACCATCCAAATCCTTTTATATTCAGCCTCTTTGTCTCAACAGCCACTTGTGGTGAAACATTTAATTCCAATAATCCTGTGTGAAAAATAAATTCTAACTTTTCCTTAATTTTTTTAAATTGATAATCCTGAGCCTTGTTACCATTTATTTTCAATCAGTAGAAAAAGCTTGACATACTTTACCCGTGTCCACTTCCGAGCGGCATTAGGGGAGGGCTGCATTATCGGCACTGCTGTCTGCCCACTTAAGGGGGCACAAAAGATCCCATGGCACATTCACTGTGGAATTCTCCCACTGGCCTGGCCAATATGTATCCTTCAAGCATTTATCTCATTGTTATTTATGGGATCTTGCTGTGCACAAATTGGCTGCTACTTTTTGAGATTATAGCACTGCACTTCAAAAGTACTTCACTGGCCGTAATGCACCTTGCAACATCCTGGGGTAATGAAAGATGCAGTATAAATTCAAGTTCCTTCTTTCTTTAAGCACATTTTCACCACTTCGCAGCTCTGTGCATAAGACAGAGGGATATTTTATACCACTGTTACTGTTAATTTCTAAGGAGTAGGAACCTCAAAGCACAGGGATAAATCAGAGTTTTCATGGATAAATGCAAGATCGTTCCATTCAGGTTAAAATCAATTCAGTCGTCATGTCGTGTATAGTTAGCACCAGATCCTTTAGTTTTTCAGAAAATCCCAGCATAACATCAGCACTATTAGGCGGACACTTTTTTTCCCCTTATTCACTCATCTATTGTACGTTGATGAACTGACATTTCAATGAAATGTGTTACACCATCATCAGTCTGTGTCACAGCCGTACAGTCTCCCCACATTGCTTGTTGCAGTCTCACAAACTGAGACTGGCATATTTCTGGCACATTGCACACCAAATATGTCAGGAAACTGTTTAGACCACTTGAAGGGCGTTTCAAATGCCTGAACATGTCTAGAATTCCATTCCCGTTTTGCTGAAAAAAAATGCATAGGTATTTCTTGGTATGTTATTCAAAATTATGATCGACAGAATTGAGCAAGACTTCAATATCCCACAGAAGGGATTAAGCATACACAATCTCACAATCATTCTGTCCAGGAATGCAGAGGATAATTTGGATCCGGTATTAGTTCATTTAATTGGTATGCTGCGCAGGGACCGAATAAACAATGTAGAAACACTGCAGGCACAGACATCATTTTGCAAGATTTCGAGTACAATAAATACTATTGCTTCAGAATATTTTACAGGGGTAGCATCAACATTGCCAGCCAGGAGATACTAAATTTACACACCCGATCTCCCTTAAGGTAACAAATTCATCGTTCACTTAAAACACAGTCCCATATGGACTGTATTTTAAATCCTGTATTTTTGCAGAGTTTATTGCTGCCATACAGGTAACTTCAATTTGAAGATCACAAAGATCCTTTACATGAGAACATATAAATAGGATAGGCTCTTCAGCCTATGCCACCATTCCATTAGACCATTGCTGATTTATGCCACAACCCCATTTACCCACCCTTATCTTTCATTTCATTTTTCATTTCATTTCATTTTTCATTATCTCATATCGCTTTACACCTCTGTCTAACAAAAATCTATCAATCTTCGCCATGAAGACTTCAGTTATCCCAGAAATTGCAAACCTTTTTGGGGGGAGGATTAATTTCTGCTATCCTTTGGATGAAGTATGTTTTCTGATTTCTCTCCTGGGTACCTGGCTCTAATTTCAAAATGGTGTCCCCCTCATTCTTGATTCCCCTACCAGCAGGAATAATTGTTCTGTATCGACACCACTGAATCCATTGAACATTTGGCTACATCAGTCAGATGACATGTCAATCTTCTTTACTCAGGGTAAAGTAAATCATGTTTTGCTGTCCAACTGACAAAGCCGAGGCACCTCACTAACTATATATGGTGTGGTGATTCAGTCTCTACCTGATTGATCATGTCAATAGGATAGATTATTGCAGTCACAAAGCGTACATGTTGGCTGATTTTATGGCGCTAGATTTTGTTACTTACAGAAGCCCAAAGCCCTGATGCAAGAATGTGTTCCGAATGCCCCACTTAGCGCATTAATTGCACTTCTATTTTAGTCCTCTCCTGTTCCGTGGTACCAGATGGGAGGTGCTGGTTAGCTCTGTTGGAGAGAGGAATGCTGATGGTGTCTCCAGATGACTCAAGTACAGCCTGGTAACACAAAACTTCTGACGGATCATTGTTTTGCTTCCCTCCAGCATACCAAAAGAAGCCAAGAAATGTAATTCACGGGATAGGGACATCTCACACTCTTCATCATCCTTTAGATGGAGGAAAACATTATAATCCTTGAAATAATTTACCCTCAAACTAATGTTGCAAGTAGAATCATTTGTCTTTTGTCTTATTACAATGCCATCATGGTCTTCATTTACTTACTGACAAAAAGTTTGCAGAATTTGCATTTATTTACATTGCAAACAAACTGAAGTAGCAACGTTGTATGCTGGGTTTGATCAACATTATAAGTTTAAAAGTGAGGTTTCATGCTGCTCATTTCAATTAAAAATATTGAATTCAAGTGGAGACTGTTGCCCAATGCTGTACCTCAAGTTAAAGGGGAGCGCCATAATAATTTCCACAGCGCTTTTACCATTGGAAAACACACAAATGTAATCACACAAAACTCTAATAGAAATGCAAAGAAACAAAATTCGGGCAGAGGACTAAATGTTTGGCCAATGAGTTGGGTTTGAAGAAGGGTCTCAAGAGAGGTTAGTGAGGTGATGAGACAAAAACACTCAGGGAGTGAATTCCAGAGCTTGGGGCTTGGATATCTGAATGCACAGGGCAAAGGAGTGTGGAATGGACAAGAGGCTACAATTGGAAGAACATAGAATTCTTGGCATTCTATTTGACCCTGGGTTAGTTTCTGGACCGTATCTGCAGAGGGAGAGTGAGGTTGGATCAGGCGGTGGGAGTGGGGATGGCATCCAACCAGGTCAGGTCAAGGCGAGGCGATCTAACTGGATCAGATCATGGGGTTAGGTCAGGTCAGGTTGGGCAGGGGGGGGAGGAGGGATTGGGCCGGGTTGGGTTGAGTTGGGTTCAGGGGATATGTCCAGCTAGTTCAAGTCACGGGGGTCAAGTTGGCAGTGTCGGGTCAAGGAAGGGTGATCTAACTGGGTCAAGCTGGGTCAAGCTAGGTCAGGGGAGTCAGATCATTTGGGTGGGGGGGGGGGGGGAAAGAGTCCTGTGCAGGTGGCGGTAGGGTGGGGAGTGGAATACTGTGGGGGGGACAAAGGGGGCAAATATTCTGTGGGGTCAGGAATGTGGTGGGCGACCAATGCGAGGGTTAATCTGGGTATTTAAAATAGTTACACTGAAGTGAGACTTTGTTTTATTTCTTCTAACTCTTTCAGAGTAACAGTTAGTTTAACACTGACTGAACAATTCAACATTAATGATTTAAATCACCTTGTAGGATGGTTCCCAGAGCAAAGGAATTGTCCAGGGGAAGGTAGCACTTCTGGGCAATTGCTGAGTAAACCCTTACCTGGGAACTTCCGGGAATTATTCCCCATGTTCATCTTTGGGGTAACTGCCGAATTATTTGCTGGGGATCCAGGAAGTTACAGGCTACTATGATATGGAGAGACCTTGGCCGGGATTCTCCGATCTCACGCCGGGTCGGAGAATCACCGGGGGAAGGGGGGTGGGGCGCGCGAATCACCCCGCGCTGCTCCGACGGCAGGCCGCCGATATTCTGGTCGCCACAGCGCCGGACGAGGGCCATTGAAAGCGCCCCCTCCCAACGGTTCTCCGCGCTTGACGGGCCAAGTGTCCGCCGAGTCCCACCGCTGTCATTTACGTACAGTCCTACCCAGCGGGACCACGGCGTTCTGGTTGCGGGGGCCGTCCTGGTGGGGGACGGCAGGGGAATCCGACTCCTGGGAATGGGCCTCCACAGTGGCTAGGCCCGTGAGCGGGGGCGACCAATCGACGGGTGCGCTCATTTCCGGAGGGCCTATGTTCCTCCGTGCCGGCCTGCGGGCAACATGGCAGAACACTACAGGGGCCCGGTGCGGAGAAACATAGGAGGAGACGGCAGTGGCGCGCATGCGCGGACCCAGGCCGGCCATGGCTGGCTGGCTTTCAGCGCCAGGGCAGCGCACAGCACTCTGGCGCCGTTCTAGCCCCCTAGGAAGAGGCCCGTTGATGCTGAGGAGTTTAAACACAGCTGATGTGGTTTTCCCTTTCTGGGAATTTAAGGTGTTGATTTCTCTGCCTGCGTCTGCAGGTGTATTGCAGAGGTGATGATTTAAAAAATGATTTTTTTTTCACCATCTCTGTCTGGATTACTCTCTAGTTTCCAGGAAGGGTTTCTCTTATGGGGGAGGGATTCTGGTGGGTGTCTTCTGTATGGGGGGGAGGGGTTCTGGTGGGGGTCTCTATAATGGGGGGTTCTGGTGGGTGTCGCTCATATGGGGGGGATTCTGGTGGGGGTCTCTATAATGGGGGGTTCTGGTGGGTGTCGCTCATATGGGGGGGATTCTGGTGGGGGTCTCTATAATGGGAGTGTCTCTCGTATGGGGGGTATTGGTCTCTCATGGGGTTCTGGTCTCTATAATGGGGGTTCTGGTGGGGATCTCTATAATGGGGGGTTCTGGTGGATGTCTCTCGTATGGGGGGGTTCTGGTGGGGGTCTCTATAATGGGGGTTCTGGTGGGTGTCTCTTTTCTGGAGGGGTCTCTGGTAGGGGGTGGTGTTGGGGGGGATCTGGTGAGGATGGAGTGGGCAGGATTTGCATTGTGGGGAGGTGAGAGTGGCCCTCTGATGGATTTTGGAGGCAATTCCTTAAAAGAACTACTTCCTTGGCCACTGCAAGGTGCAACGTGCCTGAGGCATGCTGAAAATACCTCCTCCAATTCTTGCCCACATGAATCTTGGCCCAGAGGATTGCAGATTCATGCAGGCTTGGAGAATCTGGTGCCCAGCCTGTTAATAGGATGCAAATGGGTCAATTTGACCCAATGAGGTGTGAATCTTGATGCCACTGCCAGCAGGGCACTGGAGCATCGTAAGGGAATCGGCGAACTTTTCCCGGCCGACGCTGAATTCTCTGCCACAACGGAACTCCGCTACTGGCAGCTGTCAGCAAAGAATCCCAACCCAATGTTTTTAAAATACACAAAATCCCAGCTTCCAGTATTCTCCGCAAGGTAATCTAATATAGCTTTAATACTTCAGTAGCAGATTCAGCTCAAATTATGTTTATTCAAAATTAATTTGTTACGGGAAATACTTATCCAATACCTAACACATGGGAAGCAAGCAAATGCATAGCAGCTGTCTGCAAATGCTACAAGAGAGAAATTATTCAATTTGTTGCTGGGAGGAGCATATAAATTTCAGTCAGCACACACTTTGCTTTCCCCTCCAATCTCTTCACGTAACTAAATGATTTTTCTCCTATTTCCAATTATCCTAGCGGTGTCACTGAACTTACTTCTTAAGAAAACCCTCACGTTATTCACTGTGTTTATTATGTTGGCAAGGAGGCCAAACATTGCTAAGCCAAATGAGGGACACAAAAGAAGATAAGATTTTCTTGGCAAATGTCTTCATATTCTGTGTGCTTGATGATGGAATTATCCACTCTGAACGTTGGAGAAGCTGCTCACAAGTCCCAGAGGTGAACACATGAGTAGTCTGCCATCACCGTAGATGTTCTTCTCAAATGAACCTTAACTGAAGTCAAAAGCCTGACATTTCTCTCTGTCAGATTTGCTTCTCTTTTGAAGATTCATTTTTCATTTCTTTGTCACGTTTCTTTGAAAAGCAGTGAAGAGAATTACAAAAGAGAGAGACATGGTCACAATTTAATGGCCAACTGCATTGGAAAAGCCAGTGTGGCCGATAAAGGTTAGAGGACCCATCTCCTGGGATTTACCCGGCTTGCAACACCTCGTGAGATCCAAAACGACCTAGTAAGATGTTGCGATGTAAATTCCGCTCACAATGCACACTACCAAGGTACCCAGGTAGCACTGCCAGCTGCCAGGGAGTCAGGTTGGCACTGCCAAGTACCAAGCTGGCAGTTTTTGCATGCGCATGATTGGGCTGGGGGTACCCACATGGGTGTTGGGGAAGGCCAAGGTCCCTCCCGTCATGCATTTGGTCTGGGGTTGGAGGTAAGGGATTTTTTTCAGGGAGCCGCGGAGATCTGGATGCCAACATAATCTCTCTCTACACTGGGGCGTTCTGGCGAGTGGATCTCCCCACCATACTATGTGTGGCCTTGGCCACACGTTCCCCACTCAGGCCCTTTATACATTGCGAGTCATGTTGAATAGCCATGTGTTTCTCGGCACTGCGACTAAATGCGGTCGCCAGGGAACATTGTTCCTTTTTGAGAGAATTGCGCCAATAGGGCTAAGTTTTCAATAAAGGATTGAAAACTGGAAATGGGGGCCAGTTTCACATCCTGATCAGCCTAGCTTGCTTTCGGCACACTCAATGGGATTTTTTAAGCTGCAGCCAATTAAAGGTGAGGGAACAGATTCACCATCCAATCAGGGATAGCGAACCGGCTCAAGACACTGCAGGGTGGGCTAATGGCCCTCCAGCAATCAGAGATTGGCAGGTCCACTGGCTAAGGTGAGAGCTGACAATCTGAAGATTGTGAGACAGAGGGAGAAGCTTGTGTCAGTTCATTTTATTTATTTTTAAAAGCCACTGCTGCAGCAGCCATGATCCTGAAGGGGTCCAAGCTGTAGCTTGGCATCCATCATATGTTGTGAGTGTGGGGAGGGTGCCTTGTGTGATCCATTGCCTCCTAGTCTCCATGCCCTGAGCTCACCAAGCTAATATGGACGTGTTACAGGCCAATGTGACTGGCCACCCACATTGTTCACTGAAAATTTCAATTGGCATGGGAATGAGACCTTAACAAGCCCTGTGGTTATCATTAATTGGCTTCAATTGGCAACCCGCAAGGAAGCAGTGTGCAGCAAACCCTGAGTCATCCTCACTTGAAATGGCTTGATGTTGGGTTTGTGACAGTGAACTGGCACGTCTGCCCCTGGTGCCAAATTGTGTGTCTACTTACCTTTAATCCAGCTTCAAACTGATTTAAAAATCCCCCCTTATAACTTACTTTGTTTATAGCTCCCTGGGTGTGATGATGGGAGCTGTAAGGGTTCAATGGACTGATATTCTCCTCTACTTAAAGGAAGAAGTAGCTTGGCAGTGAAAGCTAAAAGGGATGGCTGGAGGTTGCTCCAGAGATGAGCAAGAGGAATGCGGAGCAACACTCCTGAATTCAGTGCAAAAAGCAGTTCAATGACCTAACTGGGGCAGAATATCTGAGTACAATGGCACATTCAACTGCATCCTCCTTACTCTGCACCCTCAAGCCTAATCCGGCACATTTTCCTTCGCAACAACCTAGTTTGCATTCCAAGATCACCACCTGCCTATTCACCGACCAGCAGACACACCTCTCCTTAATAGTTACCCTCAACAAATGTGGTTCACCTATCCATTCAACTCATTTCATTATCTCATGTTTCTCTCCTTGCAGGAGAGCACAGAACACCTGGGAGAGGCAGATAATCTGAGCTGGGTTTCCAGCAATAGCTACTAACACCTGCTGAGTGGGAGCCACTGGAGATTAGTGGAATCTTGGCGTGATTTGCCATTAAAGATGAGGAGCTGAAGGTCTCTTCACAGCTTAGAGACAAAGCTAAATGTCATACAGCCAGATGGAATACAACAGTCATTCATGTTGACTTGATGTTACAGTCAGTGAGATATGATTATGTGCACAATGATCAATTAAAACATTTGTTACCGTAAAAGTTCTAATCTACCACCTTAATCTTCCCCATCCCTTCAAGCGTTTGCCAGGAGTTGATGACAACAGTGACACCTCATAAGAAGTCATTATCCGAAATACAGTCACAGGAGTCATCCAGGTTACGCACCAGCTCAGATACTCACACTTAATTGCCACCATGAGTGAAGCTAGTCGAGTTTTCACATGGTAAATCACATATCATAGGTGAGCAAGAGCAGATGCCGGAGACACACACGGCAGTAGAGAGCCTGTGTTGGGGGGTTCAGAATGCTCCAAGCCAGGTGGGTACAGATGCTGAGCTTTGGGGGCCCTCCGCAAAGATTTTCCTGGAGCACGAGCTAAGAATGTGCAATATACTGACAGGGTTTGCAGCTAAACTGTGCTTGCTCTTATGAGTGACATGATGCTGCAGGCCCATGCGATGATGTCTTATCCATTGAAAGAATGGCCACCTGCACAGAGCATCAATCATAGCAATCAAACAACTGCATGCAAGCCTTCACCAATGGCTTGCACACTTTGAATGCCACCTTAAATGGCATTGATCAAACCCTAGCTTTGGCCAGTCATCATTCTGCTGATCAATGGCACGGGGTTCTCTAGTTTCTTGCTTGTAGGAAAGCATTGGAGTGTTCTCAGAAGGACAAAAGTGAAAGGGGAAATGAGAATCGGCAATTGGCTCAAAGGGCGTCCACTTCTCACCCATTGCTTCTCCACCCTTCCGGTCTGTAATCACATGCTGCCTTGTATCCCAAGAACAAGTGGAGCAGCCTTTACTAGGCCCCTCCCGGACTCCAAAACCCAGAGGACATCAAGCAAGACCATCTTATCAGTCAAAACAGGAATATGAGCAGCCAGCCTATACCTCTGCTGCAATAACAGCAGTTGCACCACATACAAATGCTCGGGAGAGGAAGAGTGAAGGTTTGCACTTTTACAAATATATGCATATGGGCCTGTTTGATTGTTAGGTTTCAATTTAATTTTTGAGTCACATAAATATTATTTGTTTCCAACACTTTTGCTACTTGCCCATATTTAGCTGCTGCCTGGAGAGCACCCATTTCACTTGTGCAGTGGCACAGTGGTTAGCACAGCTGCCTCACAGCGCCAGGGGACCCGGGTTCAATTCTGGCCTCGGGTGACTGTCTGTGTGGAGTTTGCACTTTCTCCCCGTGTCTGCGTGGGTTTCCTCTGGGTCCTCCGGTTTCCTCCCACAGTCCAAATGTGTGCGGGTTAGGTGGATTGGCCCTGCTAAATGTTCCCTTAATGTCCAAAGATGCAGCAGTTAGGTGGGGTTATGGGGATGGGGGGGGGGGGGGGGGGGGGTGTTGCTGGGTAGGATGCTCTTTCAGTGGGTCAGTGCTAACTCGTTGGGCCAAATGGCTTCCTTCTGCACTGTAAATTCTATGATTACCTATGATTACCTCCCAGAGGAGAGGGTGCCCCAACTCTGAAGGGGCCATAAGATTGAGGTATCATCCACCTTCCTGCCTAAGATGGGGAAAGGTGTTTTCTGTTTCTCACCCTACTCGCACCCATACTCGCCAACCTAAAAATTGAGTATCGGCAGGAAATTACCGCTAAATGGCCATTAAACGTCCAAAGTAGAGATAGCAATCTCTGTGAGCAAAACCCCCTGGGGTTACTTTTCCACAAAACTGTTAAAAATCAGGGGTGGAAGCAGGGAACAATAGGGATAGGGGCTGGCATGAAGAGACATTTGGGTTAAGCTGGGGAGGTTGAAAGTTTCCTTGAAGGGCCTGGATGGAGCATTCCTTCTCCTCCTCACCCAAAAGGAGTGTTGAAAGAGCCACCTACCTTGGGGACTCGGCAGCTCCCATCTCCACTTCAAAGTCAAGTTTCCCAACCTCTGAGAAACCCATACAGCAGCTCTAGGTCTCCTGCGAAAGCCCGATTAAAATGTCTTAATGAAGCTCCGTTCCTCTCCATGACAGGACATTCAAATACCGCTGATGTCCCTTCCATAAAATGGTGGTGGGCGCAAATGTAGTGAGTTGGGGTCTCATTCCATGCATCTCATTTTGGAGCACTGCTTCCTGACCCTCTCACACCTTGTTGTTTGAGGGGTAGGGGTTACTATCGGATTCTCATGTTCAACAAAAGAATAATTAGAGTTTTTTTAAACTCTCATAGGTTTACCGTCTTAATTTCTTTCTGCACATTTTCAAAATTAAGGGCTGTGAGACAACCCAGTCTTGGTATGAGAAAGAAACTAATTTCACTGAGAATTGTTTCAATGTGCGGAATTCAGTTTTCTCCTTGCTTTAATTTATGGCGTTTTCAGACAACATAGTCATAATTGCTGCATCATTTATGTGTCTGAGCTGAAGTAATAATGATAATTGTTTGCCATGTCAGAAATGTTGACAGTCCACCAGTTTTAACGCCCTGCTTACAAAGAACCTTATCATTTGCCTGCAGATGAATAAAAGTTCTATTCCAAATGAACTTTACCCATGTCAAAGCATAAAGAGTATTTTAACGCTTTGACTGCTGAACAAACTGATCCTGATTTGAACGATGATAAGGGCAGGACAGCGATATATTTTGTTAATTCATTCACGGAATTTGGCCATCACTGCTCAGACCAGCAACCATTGCCCATCCCTAATTGCTATTGAGAAGGAGGTGGTGAGCTGCCTTCTTGAACTGCTGCAGTCCATGTGTTGTAGGAACACTCACTGTGCTGTTAGGAAGGAAGTTCCAGGATATTAACCAAGCAACAGTGAAGCAATGGAGATATAGTTCAAAGTCAGGATGGTATGTGGCTTGGAGGAGAACTTCCAGGTGGTGGCATTCCTGTGTCTGCTGCCTTTGCCCTTCTAGATGGTAAAATTTGCACGTTTGGAAGGAGCTAGTGAAAGAACCTTGGAAGTATTGTAGGGAATGAATATTGAAGGTGGTGAATGGGGTGCTTTGTCCTGCAAATTGTTCAGCTTCTTGAGTGATGTTGGAGCTGCACTCATCCACACAAGTGGAGAGTATTCCATTACACTCCAGACTTGTGCCTTTTTGATGGTGGGCAGGTTTTTGAGGGTCAGATTTCCTAGCCTTTGAGCTGCTCTTGTAGTTGCTTCTTCTTCTTGGGCAGTCTCTCAGCGTCGAGTATGACTTGCTACAACTCTGGGAAGTTGCGGTAGTAGAATAGTCCAATCCTGAATCCGCTGACTCTGCCACATGTCTGATGAGGTGGGTGGGTGGGACGCTCTGGATTCTGTGCTTTCCTTCCTCTGTTTACAATTGGCCTCTGTGTGCTCCACCCTACGATATTTGAGGTGACTGGCATCCTCGAGGAGGCTTTTACTCCAGTTGTGTGTTCGAAGGCAAGCGATTCCCACATGTCAATGGGGATGTTGCATTTATTTAGAGAGGCTTTCAGAATGTCCTTGTAGTGTTTGCTCTGCCCTCCTAGTGATTGCTTGCAATTGCAGAGCTCAGAGTAGAGCACTTGTTTTGGGAGTCTTGTGCCTGGCATATGGGCAGTGAGCCCTGCCCATTGCAGCTGGTCTAGAGTGACTAGTACTTCAATGTTGGGGATACTCCAGTAGCTGCAGTATTTATATGACTGGTCAAAGTCAGTTTCTGGTCAATGGTACTCCCCAGGATGTTGATAGTTGGGGATTCAGTGATGGTAATGCCATTGAATGTCAAAGTGAAATCATTAAATTCTCTTGTTGGAGGTGCCCATTGCCTGGCACTTGTGGGATGAAAATGTTATTTGCCACTTGTCAGCCCAAACCTGGATATGATCTAGGTCTTGCTGGACACGGACATGGACTTCATTATCTGAGGAGATGTGAATAGTGTTGAACATTGTGCAATCATCAGTGAACATCCCATTTCCGCTTTATAATGGAAGGAAAGATTATTGTTAAATAGCTGAAGGTGGTTGGGCCGAGGACACTACCCTGAGGAACTTATCAATGCAAAAACTTAGCCCTTTGACTAGAGGAATAATAGGATGTATAATTGGAAATTTTTCCCCTTTCAGCAGAATCCACTTTATTGGCAGCTTTACCAACTTGACGTTACTGTTCATGAAAAGTGGGAAATTATGGCTGGATCCTGCCTGAAATTAGATGGAGCACTGGGGTTTGGGGGCGAGGAGAAAAGAGCAGCAGATACTTAGGGAATTCAAGCTGTAAGTTCATTACTCTGGATATCAAATATTCATTTTTGTCAGGTGTTTTATTGCAGAATCCAAACTGTTTTCCCTTGAGAGTTTTTTAAGTCTCTGCGTGGATGAAGGCATCTTCTGGATGAGAACATTTCATACACTTTAAAGACGCTTCATTGACTATGTGATTTCCAGAGGTTGTGCAAGGCGCTGTTTAAATGTAAGCTATTTTTCCAAGAACATCAGTGGGCAAAGCATTTTGCATTTCTCGTACTGAGGCCTATCCTCCAACCAGTGAAGGTAACTTGAAATCCTGAATGAGATGCTTCAGTAAATGTACTTCAGGTTCTTTGAGGGATCAAAATTGGAAAATGAACATCACAACACATCAAACAGTGGCCAGATTTCTCCGGTTGTTGCGATTCAATTTTCCCGCCGGCAGCGCACCCTCGCCAGCAATTTTCGCAGCAGCGTGGGGTGGTTACAATGTGAAATCCCATTGACAAATAATGGGTAGGTAGAAACCCATCAGCAGTAACGGTGCGTGGCTGGGAAGCAGGTGGCGATAGAGCAGAGAATCCGCCCATTGTTTTTTAAAAAAATTTTAATCCAATTTTCTTTTTCCATAAAGGGACAATTTAGTGTGGCCAATTCACTTAGCCTGCACATCTTTGAGTTGTGGGAGTGAGACCCATGAAGACACGGGGAAAATGTGCAAACTCCACACGGGCTGTGACCTGAGGCTGGGATCGAACCCAGGTCCTCGGCGCCGTGAGATAACAATGTGAACCATTGCGCCATCATGCCCCACCCAGTATGTTTAAACCAGGTTCAGAAATATTCTTCTGCAGTGCAAAAATACAAGAGCAGCATTATAAAATCAGTTGTCTATTATCAAAAATGGTTGAGGACCAAATCAAATCCTCAATACACGGCACACACTGTTCCAAAATCTTGTTGAAATGTCTACTGCTTATATTTTACAGTTGATATTTTATCCCCTTTCCTCAGTTTTACCACGTTCACGGCCGGGATTCTCCTACACCATGCCAGGTCGGAGAATCGCCGGGGGGCGCGAGAATCGCACCACGCCGCCCCGATGCCGGCCTGCCGATTCTCCGGTGCCAATTCTCAGGCGCTCGTAGGATCGCCGCCATGCCAAGGCCCCACCGGCAATTCTCCTGGCCTCGATGGGCCGAGTGCCCGCGAGTTCGGCCGAGACCCACCGGCGTGAGTTACGTATGGTCCCACCCGGCTGGACCTCGGAGTTCTGGCTGCGCGGGCCGTCCTGGTGGGGGGGGGGGGGGGGGGGGGGGGGGGGGCGGGGGGATCCAACCCCGGTGGGGGCCTCCACGGTTGCCTGGCCCATGATCGGGGCCTACAGATCGGAGAGCGGGCTAGTTCCATGGAGGGCCTATGTTCCTCCGTGCCGGGCCCCTGTCGGGCTCCGCCATATTGCCCGGGGGGCGGTGCAGAGACGGGAACCCACGCGCATGCGTGGACACGCATCAGCTGTAGTGAACTTGCGCGGACTTGCGTCGGCCGTGGCGCGCCGGCTTTCGGGTGCCGGATCTGCGGACACTACTCAAGCGCCGTACTAGCCCACTGGGAAGGGGTGGATACCTTCCATTTGAGCCCCGTTGACGCCGGAGTGGCTCGCGACGCTTTCCACGCCGGCGTCAGAACTTGGCCACGGGATTGGAGAATCCCGGCCCATGTTTATGACTAGGATGGATGAGTTAGTTCTTTTGAAAATTAAAATCAAGATTCACTAGTGAATTGAAGAACAAAGCTACAGAACTGTATCTGCTGTATGATGTTCATCCAAACTTGAACATCTCTCTTCTTTTATTCACATCTCAGGGCCAGAATCTAATCTTGCCAATGGGGGCCTCCTGTGATGGTCACCATTGGAAAAATTCCAACAGAATTATGAGCCTATCAGGCATTTAAATGGGCAGCGTTGGGAATTCCCTGGGATTCAGAACCCCACTGTTAGAAATGTTGCCCACCAATTACTACCAGCGATTCAGAGGCCAACAGGTCTTCATTGTTAGTAATGCCATCAGGAGTGGTGGCAGCTGCCAATAAAGCACTCAGGGAGAGTTATCGACGACAAGGGACCCAGGCCCTGGGTGGCTGTTCTGGCATATCTCTTGATGGTCATCTGTTTGACCCCTTACCCCTAAGTGAAACGAGGGGAAGGGTTTTCGGCCCTTCCCACTGGCGCTGTGAGGGTACCTGTGTACCACTGCGAGCTGGCAGGGGGACTCCCAAGCTTTCAGGGGCACTGCCAGGCTGACAGTGTCAAGGTACCTAGGTGCCAATTTGCCCAGGCCAGGGATCGGGCCTGGAGTTGCCTTGCCCTTAAAAGGTAGGGTGAGGGGTGGCTTGAGGACCCATAAGAGGTTAGTTGAGTGCAGCGGGAGTGGTGAAAAGATCAGGGTGGCATTTAGAAATGGCGTCCCGATCCACGAGTTGGTCTTCCTGCATTGGCAAGCTAAGCTCATCTGTGCAGGAGCGGATGTAAGTGAGGATTCAACGGGCATTCCCTGCCGAGGGCAAAAAAAGTAAAAAAGTACTGTTAAATAGTAGGGAGTTTTTTGGCGCTGCAGCCACCACGAAACACCTGAAATGGGTCTCTGTTTTTGTCCCATTAAATCATGCCCTAAACCTTTGAAAGAACAAAAGTAGATACTCTAAGTCTGATTTTACTTCAAGGCTTGTGACCTCATTGTTTTAACACATTCTAACATCTGAAGATCCTGGCTGGTCAGCTGCATGGTCTGGAATCGGCTGAAGGATTCCAGTGGAGGATTTTGCTACATAAGGCCTGTAACGAACACCACAGAGAAGGTCACCTGCAAGAGGGTAAGTCACACGGATGAGATTTGAACAGGGCCTCTGGGGAAGGAAGGCGGCCTAAACATACCTTATGGACCAAGAAAAGCACTCTTGCCCCCTCAGGCGCCAGAAGGATGTTTTGGAAAATGTCTTCTACTGGTCAGGCCAGAGTTAAAATAGTTTGATCCTGACAATATTGGGGACAACAATCCACATCTTTAAATATGGACCTTTCTGACTTCAAGGCAATTGCCTCAGAAGAACAGGTTAAACTTGAAGTGGACAGATATCCAGACAGGATGGCAACAGATAATCGCCCAGGTAATTGTAACTGCCTACGCAACTGGTTACTGCCAAGTTGACAAAGTTGAGTAATTCAAAGATGACGGAACTCAGCATCCCTTATTCAATTTTTATGTGGAATGAGCTGCAAAAGGAGAAATGCAAATATTTGTCATTCGCCACACTTCCCACTCCATTCATTTCAAAAGAAACCTGTGCTCACACATAAGGCTGAATTCATATTCCTCATTTGGGTGGTACTCCTCACGGTTGCACAATGTTCATGGTTTAAATGCTACATTTATCCACAATCACTATCGGAACCACTCCATTATCAAACAATTCAATTTACCACAGGCACCTCTTGACGTTGGCCGTTTTACCCCGCCCCTCATGATTAGTGGTCATTTAAACATCTGCAAATTCTTCAAATTCTCCTTCCAGGCAGTTTAATCAAGTGGAGGGTAGTCAGGAATTCGCAAACCCATGTCTTTGTTAGGAGTTATTGTCACCATGCTCTCAGGTTTTTCTTGATTAAATACTTACAAAGCTGAATACCTTGAACAGTATATTTATCCTCTTGAAAGAGTCTGTTGGCATAAGTTTAGATACACAGTAAAAGTTGTACGATTTTATACATCACATGCCGACATTTTTAAAGGCACAAAAACATTCAAATGTACAGCCTTGCACCATAAGCTAGTGTTTACTTAACAACTTTAAATCTGATTTGTTATCCATACGCTATTGTATAAATAATCCTCCAGGAACACTTGAGGTGGGACTTTCCACCCGTGTTTCTAGTGGACAGGAATGGCAGAGATGGTGGACAATCAAGTGGGAGACCCAAAGCAGCTTTTACACCAGCAGGATTTCTCCACAAAGTTATCCCTGTCCCCTGTCAATGATGTAATGGGGTTCCCAAGTTTAAAAGTCAGGATCACCATTTATATTAAATTCAATATGCACATTAGGCATTTATGCAGCCAGCATGACTTAGTGGGACATGCCTCTTGGGTTGGCAAAGTGTCATAAAATATGGCGGGTAAAGTCTGTAGTCCAGCTGGTGGGCTACAATCCGCTTTTCCCACCCAACTGACACTGCCAAAAAACTGCAAAATGCCACCCTTGGTCTTCCATTGCTGGCACTCCATGCCATTCCATGATTAAGTAGTCAAGGCATTTTTACTTACAGTACCAAATATAAATTAGAATTTAGCCCATAAAGTTAGTTATGACAGTGAGCAATCTGAGGAGGAATTAAATTGAAAATTAACTCTTAATTCAATGTAATGCAATAGGCCATAGATCAATGCTAAACCACGTCCCATAAAGTGGATGTATTTTCCAGTCTTATCTTTAGCATATTCATTCATGTGTGCTCAATCTGAAGGCAGATGCTTGGTTCGTAGTCTGCTGATGTTTCATTCTGAGCCATTTCCTTGTCTGTTTTTTTCCCCCCAGTAGTTGTTTGGCCATTGCCTGCCACTCTCAGGGACAGGGTGCGGTGGTGGGTCTTGACTTTACCTCCTAACAGAGAAAATTAAACCAGCGTGGCGGTTCTGGCATTCCTCCTGAAGGTCATTTGTTTGAGGCCTGACCCAAAAGTGAAACAAGGTATGGAAAGACATGAAAACAGAACAGACAAATGACATTGCATCCCTTAGAATGAGGAATAACAGTGTAACCCAAAATTTGCGACCTATAAATTTCACGTAATACTCCGTATAACCAATAGCTGGGGAATCACAGATTTCTTAGTTAACAAATCCACTAGGGTATCTTTTAGCATTCAACCAGAAAACTTCTTTTATATTCAGTGAAGTAACTAGCTACGTGCTCATTTCTGTCACTATGTGTACAAGCATCAACTGTACAACCAGTTTTGTTACTTTTGTCATTTTATCAATTCCTATTTTAACTTTTTAACTTTTCCACACTTACATAACAGTTTAATCCTCACTTACACTGTATAATATTAAAATTCATCTTGCTCGAGATTGAATAAAACCATTTAATTCTGGCAGTGCAGAAGGAGGCCATTCGACCCATCGAGTCTGCACTGACTCTCTGAAAGAGCGCCCTACCTCGGTCCACTCCCCTGTCCTATACACGTAACCCCACCTAACTGGCACACCTTTGTACACTAAGGGGCAACTTAGCACAGCCAGTCCACCAAATCTGCACATTTTTGGACAGCGGGATGAAACCAGAGCATCCGAAAGAAACCTATGCCGACACCGGGAGAAAGTGCAAACTCCACACAGACAGTCACCCCAGGCTGGAATTGAACCCAGGTCCATGGAGCTGTGAGGCAGCAGTGCTAACCACAATGCCATTGATATATGAGAGTGCTAAATCGTAAAGAGGATACTACCCTGTAATCGAATCAGATTGACAGTGTTAGAAGCATCTGCTCTGATTGAACCAAAATAAACATCCTATTAAGGCTTAGTAATTGAGTAGATCACTGGTGTTATACCAATCCCATTTCCAAAATGATCAGTCATAAAATTTTTCAACATTAACAAGCGCCTTCAAGACTTAAAGCCCAGGTTTCTCTTACGCCTATTCTGTTGGCTCACCTCCTAGTTTTCTCCCTCTTTCTTGATTGTGAACACAAATTTTTGCCCTTTGTCCATCCTTTTACTCCATCTCTCAGTACAACTAAAATTTCTATCAGGATGTCCACTTGGACCATGTCCCACATGAGATGCTACATGCCTCAGATGTTCTGCTGCTCTTGTTTTACATCCCATGATTTCACTGCATTGCTACAGACCAGATTCATCTGGAGCTTTCGAGCCTTGAAGCGTTATTTATTTTGTCAACAGTGTAAATAACCTCGGTGTCTCCACAACGAATGTTAATTGCATCTCCAAAGCACCTTGACCTGTTTTTCTACGTTGAAGATGTTATATAAAACTAGGTTGTTCTAATTGCTTTATAAGAAAATAAGAACCCCAGTACTAATCACAGCTAGCAAACCTAGTTCTTCATGTTATTCCTCCTTTAATCTTTTAGAATCCATGAAACCAGACCAAAAGAACGCTTTCATCAATAATACTGGTTGAAGAAAGCTGGGGGAAGATAATTTCACACAAAGTGCATATAAATAGGGGGCACGGGTGGCACAGTGGCGCAATGGTTAGCATTGCTGCCTCATGGTGCTGAGCACCCGGGTTCGAATCCCAGCTCTGGGCCACTGCCTGTGTGAAGTTTGCACATTCTCCCCATGTCTACGTGGGTTTCACCCCCACAACCCAAAGATGTGCAGGTGAGGTGGATTGGCCACGCTAAATTGCCCCTTAATTGGAAAAAATAATAATTGGCTACTCTAAATTTTAAAACTTTTTTTAAATAGTCTCTTCCAGCTTTTCCCTCCTCAATAGCAATTTACAAACCATCATACTGGAAATGGAATTTGTCTAATACCAGTGGTCTACTCAGTATCTTTGGGGGCCAAGTTAACTCATTTTGCCAGACAGCTAGTTCATGCTGCAGAGTGAAGCCAATGGCGCGGGTTCAATTCCCGTGTCAGCTGAGGTTATTCATGAAGGCCACGCCTTCTCAAGTTTACCATTTGCCCGAGGTGTGGTGATCCACAGGTTAAATCACCACCAGCCTATGGTCATTTGGGACTATGGCGACTTTACTTACTATTACTCAGTGACTAAGACTTTGATTCAACAAGAGCAGATACTCTAAGTCTGATTTTACTTCAATCCTCATTATGCTTTTACATATTTTAACATCTGCAGACAGGTGATCTAAATACCTTGGCCGGTCAGCAATGTGGTCTGGAATTGGCAGGAAATGGTAACTGGCTAGAGGTTTATGCTACATAAGACCTCTAGCTAGCACCACAATGAAAGTCTTCGGCAAGAGGGTAAGTCACATGGATGAGATTTGAACAGGGTCTGTGAGAAGGAAGGAGGCCTAAGCATACCTTACAGAGCCCAAAGATGCACTCTAGCTCCTTCAGGAGCCAGTAGGAAGTTTTAAAAATGCCTTCTGCTGGTCAGGCCAAAGTTGAAAGTTTGATCCTGATAATATTAGAGGACACCAATCCACACATTTAAATATGGACCTTTCTGACTTCAAGGCAGTTGCCTCAGAAGAACAGGTTAAACTTGAAGTGGACTGAATCCAGACAGGATGGCAACAGATAATCACCCAGGTAATTGTAACTGCCTACGCAACCGGTTACTGCCACGTTGGCAAAGTTGAGTAATTCAAAGATGACGGAACTCAGCATCCCTTATTCAATTTTTATGTGGAATGAGCTGCAAAGGGAGAAATGCAAATACTTGTCATTCGCCCACACTTCCCACTCCATTCATTTCAAAAGAAACCTGTGCTCACACACAAGGCTGAATTCATAGTCCTCATTTGGGTGGAACTTCTCACGGTTGCATAATTTTCATGGCTTAAATGCTACATTTATCCACAATCACTATCAGAACCACTCCATGATCAAACAATTCAATTTACCACAGGCACCTCTTGACGTTGGCCATTTTACCCCGCCCCTCATGATTATTGACCATTTAAACATTGGCAAATTCTTCAAATTCTCCTTCCAGCTAGCTTAATCAAGTGGAGGGTAGTCAGGATTCGCAAACACATGACTTTGTTAGCAATCATGCACTTCGTCACCATGTTCTTAGGTTTTTCTCAATGAAATTCTTCCAAAGCTGAACACCTTTAACAATAAATACCCTCTTGAAAGAAGTCTGTTTGCATAAGGTCATATACACAGTAAAAGTTGTACTATTTTATGCATCACATGCCTACATTTTAAATGGCATAAAAACAATCAAATGTACAACCTCACAGCAGAGGCTAGTGTTTACTTAACAGCTTTAAACACAATTTGTAACCTGTGTGTTATTATATAAATAATCCTCCAGGAACACTTGGTCATGCTGTTACTCGATTCCATTCCAACTAAAGTAGTCATGGCAATTTTACTTATATTACCAAATACAAATAGAAATTTAGCTCATATCCACAGTCTCGTTAGTTATGACAGTGAGCAATCTGAGGAGGAATTAAAGTTAAATTAACTCTTAATTCAAAGAGTATGTACTGCAGTAGGCCATAGATCTAAGCAAAACCAGCTCCCACAAAGTGGAAGTTATTCCAGTCCTATCTTTAGCATATACATTCATGTGTGCTCCACCTGAAGGCAGGTGCAGGTGCTGATGCTTCATTCTAAGCCATTGGTGGGGGGTTTTCAGTGTTTTTTGGCCTTGCCTTTCATTCTTTTTTAAAATAAATTTAGAGTACACAATTCATTTTTTCCAATTAAGGGGCAATTTAGCATGGCCAATCCACCTACCCTGCACATCTTTGGGTTGTGGGGGCGAAACCCACGCAGACACAGGGTGAATGTGCAAACTTCACATGGACAGTGACCCAGAGCCAGGATCAAACCTGGGACCTCGGTCCCATGAGACAGCAATGCTAACCACTGTGCCACCATGCTGCCCTTGTCTTTCATTCTTAATGTAATTGAAGGAAGATAAATTTCCAGGGCCTGATAATCATCCCACTTAAGGAAGTGGTCTTAGAAATAGTAGATCCATCGGTGGTCATTTTCCAAAAATGTTTGGGCTCTTGAATGATTCCTACAGATTGGAGGGTAGCTAATGTCAGCCTGCTATTCAAAAAGGAAGATAGAGAGAAAACAGGGAACTGTAAACCTGTGAGCCTAATGTCGGCAGTCGGGAAGTTGCTTGAGTCCGTTATCAAGGATTTCATAGCTCAACATTTGGAAAGCAGTGGTATAATCAGACAAAATCAGCATGGATTTATGAAAGGGAATCATGCTTTACATAGGAGAACCAATGGTTGTGGTTTATTTAGACTTTCAGAAGGTTTTCGACTAGACCTCACATAGATTATTATGTAAAGTTAAAGCGTATGGCATTGTGGGTAGTGTCTTCAGAAAGCTGATGAGAAGACAGGATACAAAGAGTTGGAATAAATGGGTCTTTTTCCGATTGGCAGGCAGCGACCAATGGACTATTGCAGGGATATGTGCTCGGACCCTGTTCAAATGAGTCCAAGGCAGAGGCACCTGCATTATAATTATGTTGAATACACATTATTCGCTATTACACGAAGAATATATAAATCCTAGTTAAGATGGAGTATAACAATTTGCAGAGGCATCATGGGGTTTACTTGGCCACATTCCTGCAGAGGGTCAGTTCACACAGACACAAAGCTTTGACAAAGAGTCACCTGGATGCAAAATGTTGGCTCTTTTCTCTCCCTACAGATGCTGCCAGACCTGCTGAGATTTTCCAGCATTTTCTCTTTGGTTTCAGATTCCAGCATCCGCAGTAATTTGCTTTTATAGGAATAGACATGTTTTACTGCAATTGTATAGGGAATTGGTGAGGCCACATCTGGAGTATTTTATGCAATTTTGGTGTCCTTATCTGAGGAAGGATGTTCATGCTGTGGAGTGGGTGCAATGAAGGTTTACCATGCTGATTCCTGGGATGGGAGAGAGACTAGGTCGGTTGGAATTATATCTTTGAATTTTAGAAGAGTGAGAGAGGGGTCTCACAGAAACTTATAAAATTCTAACAGGATTAGACAGGGTAGATTCCGAAAGTATGTTCCCAATGGTGCGGGAGTCCAGAGCTAGGGGTCATAGTTTGAGATTAAGGGGTAAACCTTTTAGGACTGAGGAGAGGAGAATTTTCTTCATCCGGAGAGTGGTGAATCCATGCAATTCATGACCACAGACAGTAGTTGAGGGCAAAACATGTGTTTTCAAGGGGAGTTAGATATAGCTCTTGGAGCTAAAAGGATCTGGGATATGGTTTGGGGGGGGGGGGGGGGGGGGGGAGGTGCGATCTGAGTATTGAATTTAATGGTCAGCCATGCTCATATTCATTGGCGGAGCAGGCTTGAAGAGATTAATAGCCTACTCCTGCTTCTATTTTCGATGTATGTTTCTTTTTTTTTTAATTTAGAGTACCCAATTCTTTTTTTCCAATTAAGGGATAATTTAGCGTGGCTAATTCAGCTATCCTGCACATCTCTTTGGTTATGGGGGTGGGACCCACGCAGACACAGGGGGAATGTGCAAACTCCACACGGACAGTGACCCAGAGACTGGATTGACCCCGGGCCCTCGGCGTCGTGAGGCAGCAGTGCTAACCACTGTGCCACCGTGCTGCCTCGCTCGATGTTTGTTTCCATGCACTGCAGATGACAGGGGCAGACCTTGCCACTGAGATGGGGGCCTCCATGGGGCACAAAGTGCCTGATGAAGAAGGAACCAAATGCCCCGCTCCCTTCCCCTCACCCACTCCCCACCCTACCCAGCCCATAATGAGTCCAGCTACATTTACTGGCGGGTCTTGCTTTGTGGCCTCCTCCTTTCCAGTGGTTGGGGAAAAAGTCCATTAAGTGGCCCTTAATTACTCACTAAAGGGCTTCAATGGGTCTCTGGGCAGGAATGTCTTCCCATTCCTTACAGAATTGCTGGGAGTGAAGGAGTCAATTTGAAAGCAGCCCACTGCCTTCCACATTACCACTACCATGCGCCTCAGCCCCTCACCGTCTCACAACTCTATGCATACTAATGGAACCTCCCTCCCCCTCCACAACAACCTAATCATGTGGGCCGGATTAAATTCTGCCCACCAGGTACAATCTACCCTATTATTGTCCACAGAGCCTCAGAGGATTGAACATCTCTGTGTTCACAAAAGCTAATTCAGAAAAGCAGAAGGGACAGATTTTTGACTTCACTCCCTGCCTGATTCTGATTCCATTAATTTGAATGAAAAGTAAATTGGGGTGAGGTTTTGATCAGCTCTAACAGATTACTTTTGAGGTGCTCATCTCTCCCATGTTTACCAATCCCTTCACCTCCTTTAATCTGTACAAAACAATCAGGGACAAGGTGTTTTTTCCAGGGCACAAAAACAGAAAGTACTGGACAATCTCAGTGGGTCTGACAGCAGCTGTGGAGAAAAAAGAGAGCTAACGTTACGAGTCTGGATGACACTTTGTTATTTCCATGGTCCCAGGAACAGAAAAGCCCTCTTACTCCCCGGAGTATTTAATTATCTACTGACGTATATCCTTAAAAGTATAAAACTTTTCTTAAAACGAGTAATGATCTAGTTCCTTTCTGATGGATTTGATTGGCACAGCACTATTTGCTTTTGCTGCAAATCAAGTTTCTATATTCACGACTGAGGGTGGCGGCGATGACGTAGGAAGCCGCACATTTGGGAGCTCCCGATTCAAACGGACTTTTTGGCTCTTTTTAGAGCCCAAAACGGAATTTTTCCGACGTCTCCCGGTGGGAGAAGGTGTGGTGATCAACTTTCTCCACATTTCATGACTCGAACTCAGAGTGGAAAGGGGTAAAAAACGGCAGTAGCTCCCCAGACAAAATGGGGGAAGGATTCCAAGATGGCAGCCGGCAGAGCACCAGAGGAGTGGAGGCTGTGGGCGCAGGAGCAGCAAGCTGCTCTCCTGCGCTGTTTTGCAGATTTTAATGCTGAGGTGCTGAGCTCTCTGCAGGAAAAGAATAAAAAGCTTTCGTAGATTCAGACGACCCAGGGTGCTGCCATCCAGGCTTTGCAGGTGCAGGCCGCTGAATGAGAGGAGGAGGTCGTGGTCCTTGTGAGTAAGGTGGAGGGGCACGAGGCACTCCATAAGAAGTGGCAAGACCGCTTCGAGGAGCTTGATCACCGCATGAGGCGGAAGAATCTGAGGATCTTGGGCCTTGCGGAGGGGCTGGAGGGGTCGGATCTGACAACCTACGTGGCCACGATGCTGAACTCGCTAGTGGGGGCAGGATCTTTCCATCTGCCCCGAGAGCTGGAGGGAGCCCACAGAGTACTGGCCAGGAGGCCTAAGGAAAATGAACCCCCGCGTGCGCTGCTGGTGAGGTTCCACCGGTTCAGTGATCGGGAGTGTGTGCTGCACTGGGCCAAGAGGGTGAAGAGCAGCAATTGGGAGAATGGGGTAGTACGGATCTACCAGGATTGGAGTGCGGAGGTGGCTAAGCGGCGGTCCGGGTTTAATCGGACGAAGGAGGTGCTCTATAAGAAGAAAATAAAGTTTGGAATGTTGCAGCCTGCGCGCTTGTGGGTAACTTATTTGGAGCGGCATTATTATTTTGATTCCCTGGAGGAGGCGCGGGCCTTCGTGCGGGCGGGGAAGCTGGACTCAAACTAGGGGTTGGTGATTGCGGGGTCGGTTGTAATGCTTTATTGCTGGTTTCTGCTGTTGCTGTGTTTTTTCTGTACTTTTGTAATTTTGATATGGTTATTATTGGGGGGTTGTTCTGTTTTTTGTTGGAGGGCATTGTTTGAGTTTTGTATTGTGCAGGGGGGGGTTGGAGGGTTTGTTGTATTCTGTATAGGGTTGGGGGTATGGAGTGGGGCTGGTATTTGGGAGCTGCGTCAGAAGGGTGTGGTGGGGCAGTGCGAAAGCGCGGGCTTTCCTCTGGTTTCCCACATTGCGGGGCTGGGGGGTGGAGATGATGACGGGGGGGGCCTTAACTGGTTCCTCCCCACGCTGGAGCGATGCATGGAGGAGTGACAGGATGGGGGATGATCCCACTCTGGGAGGAGTCGGATTTTTGGCGGGGGTTTCCGGGGTCAGCAGAAGTTAGCTGACCCACGGAAGTACAATGGAGGATGGTTTGTGGCTAGGAGGGTTCCTAGCCTGGGGGGGGGGGGGGGGGGGGGGGGGGAAAGGGGAATACCGGGTTGCTGCTGGTAGGGTCAGGAAGGAGCTGGTGTGGGCCGGGGGGACAGAGGTGAGGTGTTGTCGCCGTGGGGACTGGGTCGGGCGGGGGGTGCTGGCCTGGGGCGGGCAGTCGACGGACTATGGCTAGTTGGCGGGGGAGGGGGGCGGGACGCCCTCTGATCCGGTTGGTCACCTGGAATGCGAGAGGAATGGGCCGGTGAAGCGGTCTAGGGTACTTGCTCATCTGAGGGGGCTAAAGGCAGATGTGGCAATTCTTCAGGAGACCCACCTAAGGTGGCGGACCAGGTCCGTCTGAGGAAGGGGTGGGTGGGGCAGGTTTTCCACTCCGGGTTGGATGTGAAGAACCGGGGAGTGGCGATTCTGGTGGGGAAAAATGTGTCGTTTGAGGCATCTGAGGTGGTGGCGAATAAGGGGAGTAGGTTTGTTATGGTAAGGGGCAGGCTACAGGGAGAGAAGGTGGTACTTGCTAGTGAGTATGCCCCGAATTGGGATGATGCGGGCTTTATGAGGCGTATGCTGGGACGTGTCCCGGATCTAGAGGCGGTAGGTCTGATTATGGGGGGGGGGGGGACTTCAAGACTGTGTTGGATCCTTCACTGGATCGGTCCAGTTCAAGGACGGTAGGAGGCCGGCGGCGGCCAAGGTACTGAGGGGGTTTATGGACCAGATGGGAGGGGTGGACCCATGGAGGTTTGTGAGGCCGAGGGCACGGGAGTACTCTTTCTTCTCCCATGTACATAGGGTTTATTCTCGGATAGACTTCTTCGTGGTTAGGAGGGGACTGATTCCGAGAGTGGAGGAGGCCGAATATTTGGCCATTGCAATCTCCGACCACGCTCCGCATTGGATGGAGTTGGAGGTGGGGAAGGTGCGGGACCAGCGCCCATTGTGGCGGTTGGATGGGGGGTTGTTGGCGGAGGAGGAGGTGTGCAGGAGGGTCTGGGCAAGTATTGAGGGGTACCTCGAGGTGAATGATACGGGAGAGGTCCGGGTGGGGATGGTCTGGGAAGCCTTGAAGGCAGTGATTCGTGGGGAGCTGATATCCATCCGGGCACACAGGGAGAGGAGCAAGAGGAGTGAGAGGGATAGACTGGTGGGGAAGATGCTGGAGGTAGATAGAAGGTACGCGGAGGCACCAGAGGAGGGATTGTTGGGGGAGAGGCACAGCCTACAGGCTAAATTTGATTTGCTGACCACTAGAAAGGCAGAGGCACAGTGGAGGAAGGCACAAGGGGCAGTGTATGAACATTGTGAAAAGGCGAGTAGGATGCTGGCTCATCAGCTCCGCAAGCGGGATGCGGCTAGGGAAATTGCTGGTGTGAGAGATAAGAGTGGGAATGTGGTGCGGAAGGGGGTAGAGGTGAATGAGGTCTTCAAGGACTTTTACGGGGAACTGTACCAGTCGGAGCCAACGGTGAGAGGAGGGGAATGGAGAGGTTTCTCGACGGGCTATCTTTCCAGAAGGTGCAGGAGGAGCAGGTGGAGGGGTTGGGGGCGCCGATTGAGCTGGAGGAGCTGGTTAAGGGGATCGGGCAGATGCAGTCAGGGAAGGCGCCGGGGCCGGATGAGTTCCCGGTGGAGTTTTATAAAACGTTTGTGGACCTAGTGGGCCCCTTGCTGATGCGGACACTTAATGAGGCGTGGGAAGGGGGTACTTTGCCCCCGACGATGTCGCGGGTGCTGATTTCTTTAATCTTAAAGAGGGACAAGGACCCCCAGCAGTGTGGTTCATACAGACCCATATCTCTCCTTAATGTGGATGCCAAGGTGCTGGCAAAGATCCTGGCCACCAGGATAGAGGACTGTGTGCCAGGGGTTGTACACGAGGACCAGACAGGTTTTGTGAAGGGAAGGCATCTGAACACGAATGTGCGGAGGTTGTTGAATGTCATCATGATGCCGGCGATTGAGGGGGAGGCTGAGATAGTGGTGGCGCTGGATGCGGAGAAGGCCTTTGATAGAGTGGAGTGGGGGTACTTATGGGAGGTTTGGATTTGGTGAAGGGTTTATTAGATGGGAGAGGCTGCTATATGAAGCCCCGATGGCGTGTGTGGCCACGAATGGGAGGAGGTCGGAGTACTTCCGGCTTTACCCTGTCCCCCTTGTTGTTTGCATTGGCAATCGAGCCATTGGCGATGGCGTTGAGGGATTCAGGGAGGTGGAGGGGTTTGGTGCGGGGTGAGGAGGAACATAGGGTGTCGTTGTATGCCGATGACCTGTTACTGTATGTTGCGGACCCGGTGGGGGGGATGCCGGGGGTGATGGAGCTGCTGGCTGAGTTTGGGACCTTTTCAGGCTATAAACTAAATTTAGGCAAGAGTAAGGTGTTTGTGGTGCACCCTGGGGACCAGGAGGAGGGAATTGGTAGGCTCCCGCTTAGGAGGGCAGGGGAGAGTTTTAGGTACCTAGTGGTGCAGGTGGCCAGGGACTGGGGGACTCTTCACAAGCATAATTTCACCAGGCTTGTGGATCAGATGGAGGAGGAGTTCAAGAGGTGGGACATGCTGCCATTGTCGTTGGCGGGGAGGGTGCAGTCCGTCAAAATGACGGTTCTGCCGAGGTTCTTGTTCCTCTTTCAGTGCCTGCCCATCTTCATCCCCAGGGCCTTCTTTAGGAGGGTGACTAGCAGTATTTTGAGCTTCGTGTGGGCACATGGAACTCCGAGAGTGAAGAGGATTTTCCTGGAGCGAGGGAGGGACAGAGGCGGGCTGGCGCTGCCCAACCTTTTGGGGTACTATTGGGCGGCCAATGTGTCAGTGGTGCGTAAATGGGTGATGGAGGGGGGGGGTGGAAAAGAATGGAGATGGCGTCTTGTAGAGGTACGAGCCTGGGTGCCCTGGTAACGGCGCCGTTGCCGCTCTCTCCTAAGAGGTATACCACGAGCCCGGTGGTGGCAGCGACCCTAAGAATCTGGGGACAGTGGAGACGGCATAGGGGGGAAACAAGGGGCTCGATGGAGGCTCCATTAGGTGGAAATCATCGGTTCATCCCGGGGAACACTGATGGGGGATTTAGGGGGTGGCAAAGGGTGGGCATCAGTAAATTGAGGGACCTGTTTATTGGCGGGAGGTTTGAGGGCCTGGGGGAACTGGAAGATAAATTTGGGCTCCCCCAAGGGAACATGTTCAGATACTTGCAGGTAAAGGCGTTTGCCAGGCGACAGGTAGAGGAGTTCCCTTTGCTGCCTTCGCGGGGGGCGATGGACAGAGTGCTTTCGGCGGTGTGGGTCGGAGAGGGGAAGGTGTCTGACATTTATAAGGTAATGCAGGAGGTGGAGGAGTCATCAGTGGAGGAACTGAAGGCTAAATGGGAGGGGGAACTAGGGGAGCAGATAGAGGATGGGACATGGGCGGATGCCTTGGAGAGAGTCAACTCTTCCTCTTCCTGTGCGAGGCTTAGTCTCATCCAATTTAAGGTGCTGCATCGGGCCCCTATGACTGTGACTCGGATGAGTAGGTTCTTTGGGGGTGAGGACAGGTGTACCAGGTGTTCGGGGAGTCCAGCGAACCATGCCCATATGTTCTGGGCATGCCCGGCACTGGAAGAATTCTGGAAGGGGGTGGCGGGGACGGTGTCGAGGGTGGTTGGATCCAGGGTCAAACCAGGGTGGGGACTCGCGATTTTTGGAGTTGCGGTGGAGCCGGGAGTGCAGGAGGCGAAAGAGGCCGGTGTCCTGGCCTTTGCGTCCCTAGTAGCCCGGCGGAGGATCTTGATGCAGTGGAAAGATGCGAGGCCCCACGTGTGGAGACCTAGATCAGTGACATGGCGGGATTTATAAAATTGGAGAGGGTCAAATTTGCCCTGAGAGGTTCGGTACAAGGGTTCTATAAACGGTGGCAGCCTTTTCTGGACTTTCTGTATCTTGGTCAATAGCAGCAGCAACCCGGGTCGGGGGGGGGGGGGGGGGGGGGGGGTTCGGTATTGTTTCTATTTTTTTCTATGGTTATTTAACTTAATATTGTGTTAATTTAAGTTGTTGTTAATATGTTTTGTTGTTCATTGAGGATGGGCGAATGTTTATGACTGTTATCATTATTGTTATTGTTGGTATTTTATTGCGGTTCGTTGTTATATAAATACAACATTTTTCAATAAAAATTATTTTTTTTTAAAGTTTCTATATTCACCAAACAATGTCCCTCAAGGCTGGTTTCTTTTGTTCTTTTCAGCTGACATCTACGATATATCTTTCTTCTACTCGTGATTCATGCTCCTCACTATATAAAAATCCTGGCGCACAAAATCTCTCTCAGTCTTATTATCTCCAACAAGAACACGTTCAAGTGCTGAGATTTTCTTTCCCAGGTCCCAGAATCATCCAAGCGACTCTCCTCTGAACCCATGACCACACATCAACATTCTTTCAGAACATGAACAAAATAATTTCAATAAATATGACTTCCAGTACAGAAATTATTAGATGGAAAAATGTGGCATGCTAATTCATAATTTCTTTGCTATGCTCCAATAGCAAATGATGATCTGTACCAGGAGCCTGTGTTAATTATATTTACACTTGAATTACAAATATGACCTTACAAGGATCCACACAAGGTTATAATAATCAAGTGTCTTTGAGGTACACATAGTTGATGTACCTTTGCAAATATTGCTGTTAATGTACATGATTAGGCTTGTTCATCATTACAGTTGGTAATACAAAATAAGGACAATTAATTTGGTTTCTTATCCTGTGTGCATAATTCATCCAACTTAATGTCCAAATGACATTCTTTAGTCCACTCGTTTTCTAACATCAAATTCATTTGATTGCTACCACCGTCATCATGGTACAGCTATTAGTTTTCTTCTTTGGAGTCAGGCTGTAGGTCCACGTCTTGAGAGCAAAGTTAGAATTCATGGAATAAAGGGATAGTAGCAAAATTGATGCATAATTGACTGAGTGACAGGAAATAAAGAGTAGCGGTTGTTTCTCGGACCAGAGGACGTTTAATAGTGGAGCTGCACAGCGATCAGTGTTAGGACCTCCTTTCCTGATAAATTTTACTGATCTAAACCTTGATGTACAGGTCAGAGTTCAAAACTTGGAAGTATTGTAAACTATGAGGAGGATAGTGTAGATATTCAAAAGGTCATAGACACATTGGCCAAAATCTTCCGACCACATTCACGCTGGGATTTTCCAGTGCCGCTGAAAGTGAATGGATTTTTGGCCTCAAATGCCACATTTTCCATTCTCACTCACAATGGGTCCTGCCAAGGACGAAACTGAAGAACCGTCTATTGGATGGGAGTTTTGGGCCTTTCTCACCAACGGCATCTTTCACTCCCACTGAAGGCAACCCCCCCACAGCAGGTTCCCCAGCAATGGGATGGGCAAGCCACGTAAAACACCATTGACTTTGGTCCTGTTGGCAGCCAACGTCTGCCACTAGAAGATGCATCCATTGTTAGAATGGGCAGACAAGTGGCAGATGACAATTAATGCAGAGAAGTGTGAAGTAATTGCACATCCCTTTTGTGTGATCCTGGATACAAATTTGTTGTCGTAACTGTAAATTTGACAATTCTGTACCTACTTCTTTGTCGTGCATATTGTTCATCTTGTCTTGCAGTTTTAAAAGTTGATCATTAGTTTCTGAGAGAATAGAATGAGTAACAGTAGGTAAATTGCTACAGTCCAATACTTAAAGTCCAAAGATGTGCGGGTTAGGTGGATTGGCCATGCTAAATTGCCCGTAGTGTCCTAAAAGTAAGGTTAAGGGTTACGGGTATAGGGTGGATAGGGTATAGGGTTTGAGTAGGGAGATCATTGCTCGGCACAACATCGAGGGCCGAAGGGCCTGTTCTGTGCTGTACTGTTCTATGTTCTATGTTCTAGGCTATGTGCTGGTCTGCCAAACATGAGCGATGATGGCGATGGAGTAGTTCAACTTAAATGTGTCACTCACGGATGTAACATTGTAATATATAGATCTTGCTTGGTTTGCCTATGTTTGAGAATTAGGGATTTCACCATCTGAATCATTCATTCAGCTACGCCATCAGATCTGAGTTAATTGGGTGAAGAAGTAGTGTGATCAATATTCCACTTCTCACACATATTCGGAAATGTTTTACCAATAATTTTTGAACTCTTAGTACTCAGCACCTGTAAGCTTTGTCAACCTATAAGGATCACTTTGTGCTTAAGGTCATCTTCGAGCAGCTCTTTGATGCAATACGTTTTGGGGCAGTCTAGCAGATCTTTCTAGAATGTTTCTATAGGAGTGCTTGCAATCACCAAATCAACAATTCCGTCTGCTAGCTCTGAGTTTGATGAATCATAGTAGATACCCTTTCCTCTGCGTCTGCTGCCAAATTGATCCATGGTTTTTTGCAGGCTGTTGTTGAAATAACGTGAAATTTAATCAATGAATATGGAACTTTAACCTGATTGTAAATCTGTCTTTCAATCTAGCCTATATCTTTTGGGTCCATCCTTCAGCTCTTCTACTAAACATGTGTTCAAACTGCATAGACCTCCATTCCAAATGGAGCGACAATTTTTTCATGTCTTAGAGAGACCGGTACACTGGCCTTTGCGTCTCTAGTAGCCCGGCATAGGATTCTCTTACAGTGGAGGGACGTGAAGCCCCCGAGCCCGGAGGCCTGGATCAATGACATGGCCGGGTTCATCAGGCTGGAAAAGATTACGTTTGCCCTGAGGGGGTCGGTACAAGTGTTCTTCCGGCGGTGGCAGCCTTTTCTCGATTTCCTGGCGGAGAGATAGAGGGTGGTAAGTTTCAGCAGCAACCGGGGGGTGGGGGTTCGGGATTTGTTAAGTGGGTTTGTTTTTGCGACGGTGTGTTTGCTATTTTTTTTTTCTTTCTTGCATTGTTATTAGTTATTAATTTATTACTTTGTATTGGGGGGATTTCTGTTTCTGTTTAGTTTTACACCTTGTTTACTTTAACTGTTGGGAGAAAATTTGTTGTTGAAAAATTTGAATAAAAATTATTTAAATTAAAAAAACAATTTTCATGTCTTGCTTGCTGGTTTAGACACACCTGAATTAAGAAACCTACAGCAAAATTCTCCATCAACGGGATCCTCCGGTCCACCGGCAACGTAGGTTTCCTGATGGTTTTGGGGGGGCCACAATGGGAAACCCCATTGGCCAGCTGCATTAACGGAGAATCCCGCTGCCGGCAGCAACATGCCGTGCAGGAAAATGGGGTTGGCGAACCGGAGAATCCAATTGTATAGCTTTGTATGTGTTTAGATATTTGGATAGTAGGTCAGCTGCATCCCATTCAAACTGCGGAATTTTTAAGACATTGCGACAATATCCCTTTGACCTTCCTTCTTCTGTAGTACCTTGGAATAGTGTTGCTTTCACGTACTTTTCCAAAGCTCCACCCATGAAGACAAGTTGTGATGGGAACGTACCATAGAGTAATGGCGTCTTTATTTTTTGTTCAATTCATTGCTTAACAGCTCCTGAAACCACCCATTATAGCAACAACCTTCTGTGGCCCAAGTTTTGTGACTTTTTTTTTTGCTTGTCCCTCCTTTGCCCGCTCTAAATCCGGCCTAAACCCTTGTCACTTGTCTTTTCTGACTGAGCTAACCTGATGCTATTCCTTCTAGCTGAGCTGTCCTACTTATGGAACTGACAAGCTATGTGATTCAATCTCAACATGAAGCATCCATCTGCTTTCCAGCTCTTTATCTGAGCACTAGCTCAGCGCTGTGTCATCAAAGCTTTTCTTCACAGTCAGCACACTGCATTTTCAACACTCTCTGATACTGTGACTTCAATGCAGTCTGACTGAAATGCCAAGTGTTTTTTGCATGCCATGTAGTGCACTCCTAGACTGTTTGCCATGTCATACCTGGACTTAATCTTCTTGCCACTTATCTTACATCGGCTGATCATCATGCCGTGTTATTACAATGATAACAATACCTTGGGCTTATTTACTGTACAAGATGCAAGGCACCAATCGCTCATAAAAAATATAAACATATTGTATGTTCATTTATTAAGATTAGGCACATGAGAACAGTTATACATAAAGATAAAGTTTGGAGGCATCCGAACTGTGTGCGTCTGTGCTCTGCTCAAAGCAAAAGTGAAGCTATGACTGGATGACATGATACATTTCCCTTCTAATGATGTCATAATGCTTTCCTGCAAAGGTGCATTATAATAGTCTCAATAAAAATGAACATCAAGGTATCCTGGACTATGCAACATTGTTTTGCCAGTGTTTTAGGCGAATGGAGAAATCAAATCTCCCGTACCTGATTTGCACCTGAAGTTCCGCGATCATCATTTTCGATCAAAAACTTTTAGGCATTTGCCCCAGTTCAAATGGGGAGCTATTTGAATCTGCTCATCAGGGTCCACTGATTATATCAGGACCTTTATGCAAAATTGGACACAAACTGTGCAAAGCTTTCTTCATTAGGTTCCATGCATCTCTGATTACATTTTTTGGCTCTCATTGTGGGCCTGTGTTTGAAACTTGTGTTTCCCTCCTTTCCTCTTGTAGGATCTACCTGAGGGTTGCTACTGGCAGCTTAGATGGCCCATATTGATCAGCTCCAAATCCAGGCAAAGCCTGGTGCTAATCATTGCACTCATTTGCTCCATGTTTCAAGCACAAGTACAATTACTAGCCAGCCATTGTCTCCAAAGGAAATCATAATCAGTATCCTTGATTCCATTACTAGAAAAGTTAGTTATCAGTGCACTGAAACCATGATCAACGCATCTGAAATGCAGCACAGATACGGGCAGAATTCCAGTTCAATATCACCTATGTCAAGATAAGGAAACTCAGCTTAAACATTACCAGCTATTGCCAACCAAGTCATAGCTAAAGTAAATAAAGCATAGATCCAATGGAGTGGCAGAGCACTGCAGATGCTTGAACATGAGAGGTTGAAGGCAGTAACATTGGTTGGGGGGGGGCAGGGGAGGGAATGTGGAGGATGAGGGCAGAGTTCTTGCTTTCTTTAGACCAAGGTCTGTTTGTTGTGCTGGGGTTTCTGTCATCAGCACTTATGATACCTCAATGTTTGTTTTCACAGCTTTGCTGTGAACAGCAGCACTGACATCCTGGGTCTTCCCAACAGGCAGCCTGCAAAGATTTGCAAGCCAAAGCAGTCTGTACACAATTAGTTTCACCTGTGATGCAGAGTTGCCAGGAGAAAGAAAACAGTTTTTTTTTAAATACCCATCGTAGCACAATGGCAGCCTTACAGTTGAGCTGCAGGCTATTCTCATCTAATTCAGCCAATTAATGAAGCATTCCTTTTAACTCGGGGTGTGTTGTGATGTGACAGATGAAGGAAATGCAAGAAACCTCAGGAGAATGGGGGCTGCACAATTGTCATTGAAGTATAGAAGGGCACTGATTACAAAGGCACTAAAACTTATTGCCACAGCAAGAAATCCATTACCTTCCGATTTATTTTTAGAACATCTTGATGGGTTCTTATTTAAACAGACATTGAAACTTGTAATATCCCACATTAAATTAACTTCCTTCAATTGATAGCATCTCCACAGGTACAATAATTCCCCTTAACTTTTGACATTAAGCTATAACAGGAAGATAAATCCAGAGTATGGCAGTCAGTGGATCATTAGCTAATAATCAAATCAAGGAGTTTAACTCAAACTCAAACTGTTCATTCAAACTCATTGATTGCTTCTTTGGACTCTTAAAAACCTCTGACAGACACCCAGTATAATGGACAGTTCATTTTTGATGGAGTAAACAAACAATACTGATGCCAACTGGCTTGTTTGTTATTGTAAGTGTCTTCATTAAAGGAGAAAGATGGCCTCAGGGGTGTACTTTCAGTCAACAGTAGTGCTGAGGCAGTACAAAGTTTTGCGAGTTCGACCACCTCCAATATTACTGATAAGTAAGCATCCAGTCAAATTGCATGGACTGCTTACTCTTTGTGACAGAGAAGGGAAGGAGAAAGGATAGGAAGAAAGAAAGGAAGGATGTATGTGCATTGTGTGCTCAAATCCAGGATTCAGGCTGGTACGTGTAACCTCCTGATGCAAATGCATCCGCTTTACTGGGTAATGACCTCGGAATGTAGAAACAGGAAAGGTCATCCAGCCCCCTTGAGCGAGCTCTGCTATTCAGCTAGATCATGGCTGATCTACATCAATGGTCCTGAGCTCAACAGAGTATTTCCAGCATTGTCCATAGTCTGCATTCCCTATACTAAAGGAGGAACAGTGAGAAACCTGGCACCATAGATATCATTCCAGTAATTTGATCATTCCCTAATAATATACAATCAACTCCATCATGACCCATTTAATTTCCGAAGGGCAAGACCTGCATTAATATTCATTGACAATTAACATTAATAAAGAAATTCAAGAATATTCCTGCAACCCTGTACTTTAACTACTCAATTCTGCTCTGCTGCTGATTAACAGTATCTCCCCTCTTCCCATTATCACAGCAACACTCAAACATTTGGTCATAAACATTCATCCCATTACCAACAAAACATGTATCCAATTCCTTTTGTAAAAAGAGCTTCCAACTCCACATTTTCACCATTAGAAAGATAGCCTACCTGCACATCACCAGCACCATACACCTCTACCTCTTTGTAAGAACATTCAAACAGGAGTAGACTATTTAACCCCTCAACCTATTTCAGCATTCAATGAGATCAAGGCTGGTGCCTGACTTGAATCCATTTGCTCGTCCTTTGCCCCATATCCATTGGATAACAAAATTCTATCTATCTCAGTTTTAAAATGAATGTTTGATTGAGCATCAATTATCGTTTGCAGAAGAGAGTCCAAACTTCTTGCCCCCCCCCCCCCCCCCCCGCTGTTGAAGCCTCTTGACCATGCCAATGTCACCTTTTGACTCGCGTATCACAATGCTCAGCAGCACGGTGGTGCAGTGGTTAGCATTGCTGCCCCATGATTCAGAGGTCCCAGGTTCGATCCCGGCTCTTGGTCACTGTCCGTTTTAAGTTTTCACATTCTCCCCTGTTTGCATAGGATTCACCCCCACAACACAAAAGATGTGCAGGGTAGGTGGATTGGCCATGATAACTTACCCCTTAACTGGAAAAAATGAATTAGGTACTCTAAATTTATTTCAAAAAACTATCACAATGCTCCAATGGCTAGTCTCTCCAACCTCCATAAATTTCCAAAACTTTGTTACTCCCATCCTATGCCCCATCAAATACTGCCCACACATGATTCTTAACTGTTCTAGAATTCATTGTCTTCCTCTCTGCCAATGTGTCCAAGTTTTCAATTTAAAATTTTAATTTCACCCAACCTCTGTACTGTCCCCTCCGATCACATCTGTCTTTTGTCTCCACACGGGCCAAACATATGCACAACAAACATGAGGGAGCCCAGACAGGGGGAGGCATGGCAGAGGTACTTGCCCTCAGCAAGTTTGAGCAGGTTGCTGCAGAGCTTAGTGGCAAGGACTGGGGTCGCTCCCATAACGACAAAGAGCTTGGCCTCCCACAACAACTTATTATGGATCTCAGCTCCTTCATTTCACCAAATTTTGCAATTCAAAGTGAATGCAATGTACTCTGAATTAGCTTCAGCTCATCCACCTTTTCTGCACTTGAAGCATCACCAGACCACAGCTAGCTAGTCAGCCCAGCAGCACTCCCAGCTCCTGGAGCAATCCTGAGGATGAGGTGGCTCAGGAAGACCCATCATTGCACTCGCCCGCTCCCTCCAGCAGCGCAGATACACACACCTCGATAGGGCACAGCTCAAGGTTAGAATCGGGGTCACTCTGTAGAGAACACTTCACAGACACATCCTCACAGCAGTCGGAGGCAGGAACAGTCCAAGTCTCTAACACTGGGAAAAAAATAAAAAATAAAAAATTCTATGATGCTGGATACCAGCCAGCTGCTCAGTGCCAGTCAGATGATGAACATGTGGAAGCAGCTGACAATTCACTGGTGGAGATGTAAAGGGAGGCTGCGGAACACAGGACAGTCACTTGTCAGAGTAGAGTGCACGATGGAGAGGTCCCTCCGTGTTCTGTCTAATATCATAATCTGACATGTGAGCACCAAGGCGAGGCACCTTGACCTCCCTCCAAGCGCACCTTCTCCTGCTAGAGTTATGCCTGTGCTTTCTGGCACCCACACGGAGGATGAGCATCTGCCGGACACCGTAGGGGCCTCCACTCAGGACACTCCAAGGGTGTGCAGCCACTAAGAGTCACCTCTGCCTGATCCAACACCAACCCTTATGAGGCCAAGCACCTCCAGGGCTCAGGCCACCAGAGAATATCTGGCAAAATTATCACAGTCATCAAGTTGTAGCAGTCAGCAGGCTGCCTTCCCCCTTGCTGTGGATGTCAGGGTTGAACCAAGATATAGTGGTAGGGTTAAGCAAACTAAATAATTTTGACATAACCTCAAGGTTATGGGTGCTCTATCACTGTGAATAAATGGCATATTTTTGAAAAACATTCCATTGACATGTCATAGATTCATAGAATTTACAGTGCAGAAGGAGGCCATTTGGCCCATCGAGTTTGCACTGGCTCTTGGAAAGAGCACCCTACCCAAGGTCAACACCTCGACCCCATCCCCATAACCCAGTAACCCCACCCAACACTAAGGACAATTTTGGACACTAAGGGCAATTTATCATGGCCAATCCACCTAACCTGCACATCTTTGGACTGTGGGAGGAAACCGGAGCACCCGGAGGAAACCCACGCACACACGGGGAGGATGTGCAGACTCCGCACAGACAGTGACCCAAGCCGGAATTGAACCTGGGACCCTGGCGCTGTGAAGCAATTGTGCTATCCACAATGCTACCGTGCTGCCCTAAACCGTGCTGACTGTGAAAGTCAGATGAAAGCATTTTGGTTTGGATCTTTGCAATCCTCTTATTCTGAGCTTCATCCTTCCTCGCACTCAGTTTCCCCTTTTAAGATGAGCATTCATGTCTGTCAACCGCAATGCTATTTTGTACCAGATCCTTGTGTGTTGTCAGGGAGATATGTCTTTTTTGACAATGTCCTCAAGGAATAACAATGGCTGAGGAGTGCTCATCAGATATCTGACTGCGCATCTGGGTTTCTAACTGATAGTGTATCTACGCAAATGCACTATAGAATGAATGCCCTAAGCTGGTCCACATTTCCTTCGCAGAAATGTTTGCCTCCTTATATGGCATCGGATGTATCCAGTCTCAACTCACACTGTTGGTCTTCCCTGCTGAACTTTAAGTTGACAGAGTGTGCATTAGTAGGACACTGACGACCACAGCTAAGATTGGACCCTAGTAAGTCATGAACTCCGAAGTGTGAATGCAGAACCCGTCCTCACAGAGAGTGATTGGTTATTCTCTCAGAAGTCACAAAATTACTTGGATGGTGAGAAGAGATCGCACCTGATCAGCGGATTTAACTTTCCTTCTCTTGGAACCTTCAATTATGAGGGCTTTACGGGCACATCGCACCTCCTCCATGGCATCAGTACATTAATTTTGTCCCTCAGCACCCTCCTGCGCTTCCTGCACCTCCTCATCTTCATTGTCCTTGGCGGGCTCCTCCTCATCCAGTTCACCTTCTGCCAGTGCCTCGCCTCTCTGCACAGCCAGACTGTGAAGGACACAGCCAACCGCAATGATGCACCAAATCATATCTGGAGTTCAGAGAGCTACCCGAGTCATCCAGGCATCTGAATCGCATCTTTAGAAGACCTGTCGTCTGCTCTATGGGTGAGTGTGTGGTGGTGAGGGTAGCATGGTAGATTTTATCAGCTGGATTCTGAGGGTGACGTACCAGAGCCATGAGCCACTGTTTAAGTTGGTAGCAACCATCCGTGCAAAGTTTCTGGTGCCTCGAAGATCCCATGCGCCTGAGGATGTAGGAGTCATGGCAACTCCCAGGGAACCATGCACAAATGTGAAGCATCTGCTTTCGGTGGTCGCACATCAAAAGCACATTGATGAATGGAAACCCTTGCATTGATGAACATTAAGGGTTGCTGCCAGGGAGCCCGTAGAGCCACATGGAAGCGGTCCATTGCTCCCTGCACTCTTGGGAACGCAGAGATAGCTGCAAAGCATGTGAATCTCTGTGCCTGACGATCCTTGTCCAGAGCAAAGTTTACATCATGATGGCCCTTCCTGTAAAGGGCATTGGTCATCAACACCAATGTGTTCCTGACTGAGAAATGCTGAACATGCCCGCTGTTGCTCCCTGGAAAAATCCAGGAACTGGGAATTATGTTCTGCCATCACCTTCAGGCCACTGGCTGAAGGAAAGCCTCCAAAATGCACATGGTGTCAGGTCTTCTCAGAGCATGTGTCATTTCATTGGACTAGATCGCTGGACAATCACAGCCTTGTCCTGTACTGTCTCTCACTCATTTGTAGAAAATACACTTGTGTATGATAGACCCTTGATGTTGCCGGTCGTCTCTGCTGCCAGGGACTCTGATGCTCAGCCTCTTGTTGATGCTCCTGCCTTTCCCCTGACATTGCCCTCCAGCCTCCTGCCGGAGCTGTGCGTGTAGATGCCTTTCCTTCCTTCGCCTTCTGATCCAGCTGTGCCCCCTTCGTTATAGACTTCACTCAGCAAAGCTGCATTCTTGGCTGCCACTATGTAGCTTTTACAAATCTGATGTGAGGCTGATTGAGTTATGCCTATGCATTTAAAAGCACATAATTAGAATTCTGGCTCACTCTTGCTTCCTTGGCAATAAGCTTGTGTCCTGTGTAATTGACCTGGATCCTGCCCATTGTAACAGCACCAACGAGCGAGCATGCGTTTCAAGAAGGAGCCCCAGAGCCCCGCTTAGCGGTCCTCCCATATTTCATCATACCCTTCCCAGACAGAACTCTCAATTTTGTAAGATGCCATATTGCCTGTGTGTCGAGATAGTGGTGCTGCATTGTATACCAGGATGGAGTTCGACCCTCCCTTCCACAGTGTCCGCATGCCTCTCAATGTACAAAGACCAGCTCAGCATGGAGTTGGAGGGCAGGAGTAGCCCAGCACTATAGCTGAAAGGCTTTGTTGCATTCACCTCAAAGTCTCTGGTGAACTGAGGGTCACCTTGTGCACGCCACACTTTAGCAATCGGGTTTCACATAAATGTAATTTAGGCATGACACAAGATCTGAAGGCCTGACGGGATGTTGGAGCTGTTTTACTGAACATGCATGAGATGTGAATGGAATTCACACCAACAGCCAGGGAAGACTGACCTGCCATTAACCTGCCACTGAGAGAATTGCAATGTCATTTTACACCCTCGGGGCAGACATTTTCCTGCCCTTAATCTCCAGCGCGAAGCATACAGGCACCGAGGGTGGGGACGACCGAAGTCCATTTTTTAATACAGATGCAGCGCAACTATCTCGGCACAGTCAAAATGCCGTCTAATATCTCCCACTAGATTCTCCGTTCCTGCCTGCCACCAAACCCTCCGTGGCACGATGGCAGAATTCCACGCTGTTTCCCCCCCCCCGCAAATTCTAGCCCATTGTATGAACTTCCAATATGCAATTCACAGGCACACAACCCTCCATGTAAAATGTTTCTCTCTGCTCTGTGTCCTAAATCACTTACATAAGCCATATCACTATATTTCCTCATTCTGGCTTCCTCAATCATTAGTCCATTTCTGTTTACTCTTTCCCATATCCCACCATAATTGTAAACAATTAAATCAAATCGCCCATCATCTGCTCTTTCATGAAAGCAGCTCCAATTTTCAAGCCATTCTTTGTATTTGGATTCCCTCAGACCAGACAGCTTCCTAATGGATCTGTGTTGCCCTTCTTGTCACCCTTTATATTTAATTGAGCATTGTTCTGATTTGGAATAGCAGTACAACCCTAGGGGTGTTTGTCTTTCACGTTAATGCTAGATCAGACAACAAAATCTTCAATCCCAAACAAGCAAAAGTCAAAATAATCGATAATATTGAACTTCCCTTGTGCAGTTCTTCAAATACCATTTACATTAGTTTGATGCTTTATTCGGCAACAGAAAATAACATTTTGTTCCAATGTATACACATAAAGAAATCAATTATAACTCAACCCTGATCCGACTTTGCATCAGTACTAAATCTCATTGAAGCACCAGGGTGACATGGCTCGTATGTTATAATGAACACAGAATCCTTTTTTACTGAAGGTGAGATTAAAAACAATGATTTTTTCCCAATTTAAAGTAATTCAACATCCTTACCTGCTGGACGAGTAACTTATATGTAAGTTAATTTTCTTTTAGAAACGATTTGTAATTATACACCACAGTGAGTATTCTTTGAAGTACTTCATTGGCTGTAAAGGGTATAGAGTTGTGAAAGGCACTTTATAAATGCAAGTATATATTTCGTTTTCTAAGTGCAATGTTTTGCCTCAACCTGATAATTAGAACAGATTAAAAGAGCAAGGCAGTTAAAGCAACCATTAACACAGCCTTAATTCCTGTCTTGGTGCTGCAATGCAAATTTGTATCGTAAAGCAAAACAGCACATAATAAGCACTGTGTAAAAATGTACTTGCGTCACAAGATGCTGACTGAAAATATATTTTTCCATGGTGAATGCAAAAATTCACTTACTTGGATTTAACTTAAGTAAAATTAAGTAATTCAGAATTTAACTTACTTGGAAGGAGAATAAAAGCAGATCGATTTTAAAGGACAACTTCAGGTTAAACTGCAGTCAGATTAGCTAACCTTAGTTTGATGGGAGGTTTTAATAGTATGATATTGTAATCAGCGGCTGAGTATCAGTTTGGCAAATAAATATGGCATCAGTCATCAATACGTGGGCTTCAGTAAGGTACGCATTGTAAGGGCTGGTGCAGACTTGATGGACCGAATGGCCTCCATCTGCCCTGTAAATTCTATGATTCTATTCTATGAAGTATTACTGTTCTTTATTTATAAAGCTCTATAAGGGGCCAATGAACACATTTTAAATATTCATCTGCTTTAAATTATCATGAAATATTGCAACTTCTAGAAATATAAACATTGAAAATTGGAGCAGGACTAGGCCATTCTGCCCTTCGAGCCTGCTCCACCATTCAATATGATCATGGCTGATCTTCTATCTCCATGCCATACTCCGGCACTCTCCCCATACCCATTGACACCTTTAGAGTCCTGAAATCTATCTATTTCCTTCTTAAATTTATTCAATGATTCAGTAATTTGCTCTCCAGAACCTCCTGTGATACAGAATTCTATAGGTTCACCTTTTGAGTGAAAAAATCTCTCCATATCTCAATCCTAAATCATAGAATCATAGAATTATAGAATTCCTACTTGCATAGAAAGGCTATTCAGCCTCTGAAAGAGCACCCCACCTAGCCCCACCCCCCCCCCCCCCCCCCCCCATGCCCGTAAATCCACCCAGGAACAATTTAGTATGGCCAATCCACCTAACCTGCACATCTATGGGTTGCAAACGGAGCACCTGGAGGGAACCGCGAAGACACAGGAAGAATGCACAAACTCCAAACAGACAGTCATCTGAAATCAGAATCAAACCTGGGTCTCTGGTGAGGCAGCAGTGCTAACCACTATGCCACTGTGCCACCCACCACAAATGGCTTACCCCATATCCTGACACTGCGACCCTTTATTCTAGAACCCACAGCTAGAGGAAACAACTCTGCATCCAGCCTGACCAACCCTGTCAGTATTTTATATGAGATGAATGAGAGGTGTGGGGGCAGTACTCAGATAGAGAACCAGGGCCGTGATTCTCCCCTACCCGGCGGGGCGAGGGGTCCCGGCGGGACGGAGTGGCGTGAACCACTCCGGTGTCGGGCCTCCCCAAAGTGTGGAATTCTCCGCACCTTTAGGGGCTAGGAGTGGTTCCCACTCCGCTGGCCGGCGTGAACGGCCTTTGGCGCCCCGCCAGATGGAGCCGAAAGGCCTTCGCCAGCCGGCGGAAGTCCGCGCATGCGCCGGTGGGTCAGTGGCTGCTGATGTCATACCGGCGCATGCGCAGGGGAGGGGGTCTCTTCCGCTCTCGCCATGGTGAAGGCCATGGCGGGACGGAAGAAAAAGAGAGACCCCAAGACACAGGCACCCCCGCCGATTGGTGGGCCCCAATCGAGGGCCAGGCCACCCTGGGGGCACCCCCCGGTGCCAGATCGACCTGCGCCCCCCTAGGACCCCTGCGCCCGCCCGTGCCGCCAATCCCGCCGGCACCAGACGTGCTTTGATTGCCGCCGACGGGAACGGCCTGTCAGCGGTGGGACTTTGGCCCATCACGGGCCGGAGAATTGCAGCGGGGGCCCCCCGGGGGTCGCAGATTCCGGCCCTGGTGTTTCTAAGAAGCTCTTCAGAAAAAATACTTTTAAAAAAAAACTGTGGTTAGAAAGAGCAGCTGTTCAAAAAGAGGAGTAGTTTAAAGTTAATTGGCCCCTAAAGAGCATTATAAATAAAGAACAGTAATACTTCATAGAATAGAATCATAGAATTTACAGTGCAGGCGGAGGCCATTCGGCCCATCGAGTCTGCACCGGCCCTTACAAAGAGCACCTTACTGAAGCACAGGTATCTACTCTATCCCCATAGCCCAGTAACCTCCACTTAACATTTTTTGGGCACTAAGGGCAACTTAGCATGGACAATCCACCTAACCAGCACATCTTTGAACTGTGGGAGGAAACCGGAGCACCCAGAGGAAACCCGCGCAGACACAGGGAGAATGTGCAGACTCCGCACAGACAGTGACCCAGCGGGAATCGAACCTGAGACCCTGGAGCTGTGAAGCAACTGTGCTAACCACTATGCTACCGTGCGGCCCTATTTTTCCTTTGAAACCGTGTGGGTCTGTAAAAAAGGTTTTTGAAATGCAATGGTCGGTGAAATTGAAAGAAAATAATGTAGTTCAAAGCTTTTAGCCTTCTAGGCATGCATATGGGCTTGAAAGCGGTAAAGAGCAATGAAATGACTGTGAAAAAAAACACATCAACTTTTGCAACCATAGTAAAGGGAAGACTTTTACTTTCATCTCACAGATAGAACATAGAACATAGAACGATACCGCGCAGTACAGGCCCTTCGGCCCACGATGTTGCACCGACATGGGAAGTCAAAAACTAAAGGCCATCTAACCTACACTATGCCATTATCATCCATATGCTTATCCAATAAACTTTTAAATGCCCTCAATGTTGGCGAGTTCACTACTGTTGCAGGTAGGGCATTCCACGGCCTCACCACTCTTTGCGTAAAAAACCTACCTCTGGCCTCTGTCCTATATCTATTACCCCTCAATTTAAGGCTATGTCCCCTCATGCTAGCCACCTCCATCCGCAGGGAGAAGGCTCTCACTGTCCACCCTATCTAACCCTCGGATCATTTTGTATGCCTCTATTAAGTCACCTCTTAACCTTCTTCTCTCTAACGAAAACAACCTCAAGTCCATCAGCCTTTCCTCATAAGATTTTCCCTCCATACCAGGCAACATCCTGGTAAATCTCCTCTGCACCCGTTCCAAAGCTTCCACGTCCTTCCTATAATGAGGCGACCAGAACTGTACGCAATACTCCAAATGCGGCCGTACCAGAGTTTTGTACAGCTGCAGCATGACCTCATGGCTCCGGAACTCAATCCCTCTACCAATAAAGGCCAACACACCATAGGCCTTCTTCACAACCCTACCAACCTGGGTGGCAACTTTCAGGGATCTATGTACATGGACACCGAGATCCCTCTGCTCATCCACACTACCAAGAATTTTACCATTAGCCAAATATTCCGCATTCCTGTTATTCTTTCCAAAGTGAATCACCTCACACTTCTCTACATTAAACTCCATTTGCCACCTCTCAGCCCAGCTCTGCAGCTTATCTATGTCCCTCTGTAACCTGCAACATCCTTCCACACTGTCTACAACTCCACCGACTTTAGTGTCGTCTGCAAATTTACTCACCCAACCTTCTGTGCCCTCCTCTAGGTCATTTATAAAAATAACAAACAGCAACGGCCCCAGAACAGATCCTTGTGGTACGCCACTCGTAACTGAACTCCATTCTGAACATTTGCCATCAACCACCACCCTCTGTCTTCTTTCAACTAGCCAATTTCTGATCCACATCTCTAAATCACCCTCAATCCCCAGCCTCCGTATTTTCTGCAATAGCCGACCGTGGGGAACGTTATCAAACGCTTTACTGAAATCCATATACACCACCTCAACTGCTCTACCCTCGTCTACCTGTTCAGTCACCTTCTCAAAGAACTCGATAAGGTTTGTGAGGCATGACCTACCCTTCACAAAACCATGCTGACTATCCCTAATCATATTATTCCTATCTAGATGATTATATATCGTATCTCTTATAATCCTCTCCAAGACTTTACCCACAACAGACGCGAGGCTCACCGGCCTATAGTTACCCGGGTTATCTCTACTCCCCTTCTTGAACAAAGGGACCACATTTGCTATCCTCCAGTCCTCTGGCACTATTCCTGTAGCCAATGATGACATAAAAATCAAAGCCAAAGGCTCAGCAATCTCTTCCCTGGCTTCCAAGAGAATCCTAGGATAAATCCCATCAGGCCCCGGGGACTTATCTATTTTCACCTTGTCCAGAAGTGCCAACACTTCTTCCCTACGCACCTCTGTTTAAACTAATTCAGCAGGGGCATGGGAACCTGGATTGTAGTTTTGGGGTACGGGAGATTGAGAGTATAGAGGTCAGGAGCACAGATTTGACTTCGCAGGAGGGTGCCAGTGTTCAGGTAGGTGGTTTGAAGTGTGTCTACTTCAATGCCAGGAGTATACGAAATAAGGTAGGGGAACTGGCAGCATGGGTTGGTACCTGGGACTTTGATGTTGTGGCCATTTCAGAGACATGGATAGAGCAGTGACAGGAATGGTTGTTGCAGGTTCCGGGGTTTAGGTGTTTTAGTAAGGTCAGAGAAGGGGGCAAAAGAGGGGGAGGTGTGGTGCTGCTAGGCAAGGACAGTATTACGGTGGCGGAAAGGATGCTAGATGGGGACTCTTCTTCCGAGGTAGTATGGGCTGAGGTTAGAAACAGGAAAGGAGAGGTCACCCTGTTGGGAGTTTTCTATAGGCCACCTAATAGTTCTAGGGATGTAGAGGAAAGGATGGCGAAGATGATTCTGGAAAAGAGCGAAAGTAACAGGGTAGTTGTTATGGGAGACTTTAACTTTACAAATATTGACTGGAAAAGATATAGTTCGAGTACATTAGATGGATCGTTCTTTGTACAATGTGTGCAGGAGGGTTTCCTGACACAATATGTTGACAGGCCAACAAGAGGCGAGGCCACATTGGATTTGGTTTTGGGTAATGAACCAGGCCAGGTGTTAGATCTGGAGGTAGGTGAGCACTTTGGAGACAGTGACCACAATTCGGTGACCTTTACGTTAGTGATGGAAAGGGATAAGTATACCCCGCAGGGCAAGAGTTATAGCTGGGGGAAGGGCAATTATGATGCCATTAGACATGACTTAGGATGTGTAGGTTGGAGAAGTAAGCTGCAAGGGTTGGGCACACTGGATATGTGGAGCTGTTTCAAGGAACAGCTATTGCGTGTTCTTGATAAGTACGTACCAGTCAGGCAGGGAGGAAGGGGTAGAGCGAGGGAACCGTGGTTTACCAAAGAAGTGGAATCTCTTGTTAAGAGGAAGAAGGAGGCCTATGTGAAGATGAGGCGTGAAGTTTCAGTTGGGGCGCTTGATAGTTACAAGGAAGCGAGGAAGGATCTAAAGAGAGAGCTGAGACGAGCAAGGAGGGGACATGAGAAGTCTTTGGCAGGTAGGATCAAGGAAAACCCAAAAGCTTTCTATAGGTATGTCAGGAATAAAAGAATGACTAGGGTAAGAGTAGGGCCAGTCAAGGACAGTGGTGGGAAGTTGTGTGTGGAGGCTGAGGAGATAAGCGAGATACTAAATGAATACTTTTCGTCAGTATTCACTCAAGAAAAAGATAATATAACCCCCCCAAAGAGCACTAACAAATCTCCCCCCCAGGATATTGGTGCCCCTCAGGTTCAGATGTAAACCATCCTGTCTATAGAGGTCCCACCTTCCCCAGAAAGAGCCCCTGTTATCCAGAAATCTGAATCCCTCCCGCCTGTACCATCCCTGTAGCCACGTGTTTAATTGCTCTCTCTCCCTATTCCTCGTCTCACTATCACGTGGCACGGGCAACAACCCAGAGATAACAACTCTGTTTGTTCTCGCTCTGAGCTTCCATCCTAGCTCCCTAAAGGCCTGCCTGACATCCTTGTCCCCTTTCCTACCTATGTCGTTAGTGCCAATGTGGACTACGACTTGGGGCTGCTCCCCCTCCCCCTTAAGGACCCGGAAAACACGATCCGAGACATCACGTACCCTTGCACCTGGGAGGCAACATACCAAACGTGAGTCTCTCTCGCTCCCACAAAATCTCCTATCTGTGCCCCTGACTATTGAGTCCCCAATTACTAATGTTCTACTCCTTTCCCCCCTTCCCTTCTGAGCAACAGGGACAGATTCCGTGCCAGAGGCCCGTACCCCATGGCTTACCCCTGGTAAGTCCCCCCCCCCACAAGTATCCAAAACGGTATACTTGTTACTAAGGGGAACGACCACAGGGGATCCCTGTACTGACTGCTTACCCCCAGCCCCTCTCACGGTCACCCATCTATCTTTATTCTTTGGCGTAACTACCTCCCTGAAGCTTCTATCTATGACCCCCCTCTGTCTCCCGAATGATCCGAAGTTCATCCAGCTCAAGCTCCAGGTCCCTAACATGGTTTTTGAGGAGCTGGAGTCGGGTGCACTTCCCACAGATGAAATCAGCAGGGACACTGACACCGTCCATTATACCAATTCACATCAGTGGGACCCCCAGCCGGGGGGGGGGGGGGGGGGGGGGGGGGGGGGGGAGCGTAGGAATCAGGTGAATCCGGTGAACTGCCCAATAATGATGTTTAAAATAAGGTTGAGTGAGATGTTTACATGTTCCCACCAGATCAGGACGGGAACCTCATTGGGGCGGCGGGGAAGGCCGGGAGATTCGCAATGGGTTGCCCGCAATGGTTTTTGTTTACTCCTGCCCAATTCTTCCAGCCATCGAGATTCCCACAGTTGGCTATCGGCTCCAGAGAACTCCCCGCATAAGATCCTGAGAGGCTTGACAAGGCAGATGCTAAAGGATGTTGTGGCAGTGTCTATTGCTTGGGGGTGCAGTTTAAAATTAAGTTGGTCTCTCCTTACGTGGTTAAAAAATTCCCTCCGACGGTCATGAATCTTTATAATTCACTTCCCAGGAGAGCATCTGAGGCAGGGTCATTGAATATTTTTGAGGCAGAGGTAGATAGTTTCTTGACTAACAGGGTAGTCAAAGGTTATTGGGGTTCGGTGGAATGCGGAGATAATGCCTCATTGACTGGTGGAGCAAGCTCAAGGGGCTGAATGGCCTACCCCTGCTCATAGTTTGTATGCTTGTATACGTATCATCACCAATGCCTCACAAAGCATCTCCAATTCCTGAGATCAAAAGAGTGCTTGAGTACTGTATCGGTCGCAAAGTGACAGTGAGTGAAATACTCAAGTTTCAATGTACACATATTCCTGAAAAGTATATACCACTTCCAACACACCTCTGAGTAAATAAATATAGGTTTGGGGATATTTATACACTAAACTGACAGATAAAAAGGCACTTGCAAAGTAATTTCAATCCTTTCCTTAAGGCTTATTTTCAAGAATAGAAAATCTTAATTACTTATTGCCCAAGCTATCATCAGTGTCGCAAAACCCTGTGATTTTCTTTCTTATGTACATGTATATAATATAGGTATAGACACATCGACACATCCCAGAGAGGCCGACAGGAGTAGCCAACTCCAAGATCTATAATTTGGTTGGCAGGCTACTTCAATTTATCTTTCTGTGTATGTTACTCTAACAGACTCCAGATATGCTGTGTCATGTTTATCGATTGTTCTGCAGATGATCTGATATAAAACCTGCCACAATGAAAAAAATCATGATGTGCTTGCTCCTTTGCGGTGACGTTACACTCTTCCTTACTTCCAGAAGCATCCGCAACAATATGCCTAATTTATTTGATAATGGATACATTAGTGAGGACTACAGCAAAGCACAGATGTTTCCTTGGTGACATTTTCTGTAATACGCGTGAATGTGATGATTGGGATTCTATTACCGCAAGCCACATTTCGCCACAGAAATGAAAAGAAAACAAAGAAAAACTTGCATTTATTTAGCACTTTCCAAATCACCAGACGTCTCAAACTACTTTACAGTCAATGCAGCACTTTTAAAGTGGAGTCACTGTTGTAACGTCGGGGAAGTGGAAGCTGTCCATTTTCCACACTTACAACTGTATGTTCCGATTCCTGCTCAGAAACTGGTGTTGTCCCCATCAGCCTCTGAATCACCTTGCTGATGTTTTCTGTGTCACAGCAAGCAATACATCTGTTTCCCTTATCCTGCAGGCTGCTAACCAAACTCAAAGCTGCTGTTGATTCATTATTCAATTAAATAACACAGAATTATGTCAACACTTAGCCACCTCTGACCTTTGAGCTTCGGGAATAATCTTTGGAACCTAAAAAAGCAGCTATTCAACTGTTCCACACAGCCTTTTCTGCCAAGCAAGCAATCGATTGATACATGGGTACCAGTTTGTATTTCTTTTCAAGGTTGTCCTAATAGTGTTGCTCCAATCACAATGATATAACAACTGCTAAAGCTTCAGGTGATAGGAAAACACGTAACTGATGGTTAGGTCACCATAAGAACATAAGAACTAGGAGCAAGAGTAGGCCATCTGGCCCCTCGAGCCTGCTCCGCCATTCAATGAGATAATGGCTGATCTTTTGTGGACTCAGCTCCACTTTCCGGCCCGAACACCATAACCCTTAATCCCTTTTTTCTTCAAAAAACTATCTATCTTTACCTTAAAAACATTTAATGAAGGAGCCTCAACTGCTTCACTGGGCAAGGAATTCCATAGATTCACAAATCTTTGGGTGAAGAAGTTCCTCCTAAACTCAGTCCTAAATCTACTTCCCCTTATTTTGAGGCTATGCCCCCTAGTTCTGCTTTCACCCGCCAGTGGAAACAACCTGCCCGCATCTATCCTATCTATTCCCTTCATAATTTTAAATGTTTCGATAAGATCCCCACTCATCCTTCTAAATTCCAACGAGTACAGTCCCAGTCTACTCAACCTCTCCTCGTAATCCAACCCCTTCAGCTCTGGGATTAACCTCGTGAATCTCCTCTGCACACCCTCCAGTGCCAGTACGTCCTTTCTCAAGTAAGGAGACCAAAACTGAACACAATACTCCAGGTGTGGCCTCACTAACACCTTATACAATTGCAGCATAACCTCCCTAGTCTTAAACTCCATCCCTCTAGCAATGAAGGACAAAATTCCATTTGCCTTCTTAATCACCTGTTGCACCTGTAAACCAACTTTCTGTGACTCATGCACAAGCACACCCAGGTCTCTCTGCATAGCAGCATGCTTTAATATTTTATTGTTTAAATAATAATCCCGTTTGCTGTTATTCCTACCAAAATGGTAACCTCACATTTGTCAACATTGTATTCCATTTGCCAGACCCTAGCCCATTCGCTTAACCTATCCAAATCCCTCTGCAGACTTCCAGTATCCTCTGCACTTTTCGCTTTACCACTCATCTTAGTGTCATCTGCAAACTTGGACACATTGGCCTTCGTCCCAAATCATCTATGTAGATTGAGAACAATTGTGGGCCCAACACAAATCCCTGAGGGACACCGCTATCTACTGATCGCCAACCAGAGAAGAACCCATTAATCCCCACTCTTTGCTTTCTATTAATTAACCAATCCTCGATCCATGCTACTACTTTACCCTTAATGCCATGCATCTTTATCTTATGCAGCAGCCTTTTGTGTGGCACCTTGTCAAAAGCTTTCTGGAAATCCAGGTATACCACATCCATTGGCTCACCGTTATCTACTGCACTGGTAATGTCCTCAAAAAATTCCACTAAATTAGTTAGGCACGACCTGCCCTTTATGAACCCATGCTGTGTCTGCTCAATGGGACAATTTCTATCCAGATGCCTCGCTATTTCTTCCTTGATGATAGATTCCAGCATCTTCCCTACTACCGAAGTTAAGCTCACTGGCCTATAATTTCCCGCTCTCTGCCTACCTCCTTTTTTAAACAGTGGTGTCACGTTTGCTAATTTCCAATCCACCGGGACCACCCCAGAGTCTAGTGAATTTTGGTAAATCATCATTAGTGCATCTGCAATTTCCCTAGCCATCTCTTTTAGCACTCTGGGATGCATTCCATCAGGGCCAGGAGACTTGTCTACCTTTAGCCCCATTAGCTTGCCCATCACTACCTCCTTAGTGATAACAATCCTCTCAAGGTCATCACCTGTCATAACATCATTTCTATCAGTCACTGGCATGTTATTTGTGCCTTCCACTGTGAAGACCGACCCAAACAACCTGTTCAGTTCCTCAGCCATTTCCTCATCTCCCATTATTAAAACTCCCTTCTCATCCTCTAAAGGACCAATATTTACCTTAGCCACTCTTTTTTGCTTTATATATTTGTAAAAACCTTTGCAGTGTGCTTTTATATTCTGAGCAAGTTTACTCTCATACTCTATCTTACTCTTCTTTAGAGCATTTTTAGTAGCTTTCTGTTGCCCCTTACATATTTCCCAGTCCTCTAGTCTCCCACCAATCTTTGCCACTTTGTATGCTCTTTCCTTCAATTTGATACTCTCCCTTATTTCCTTAGATATCCACGGTCGATTTTCCCTCTTTCTACCGTCCTTCCTTTTTGTGGGTATAAACCTTTGCTGAGCACTGAAAAATTGCTTGGCAGGTTCTCCACTGTTCCTCAACTGTTCCACCATAAAGTCTTTGCTCCCAGTCTACCTTAGCTAGTTCTTCTCTCATCCCATTGTAATCTCCTTTGTTCAAACACAAAACACTAGTATTTGATTTTACCTTCTCACCCTCCATCTGTATCTTAAATTCCACCATATTGTGATCACTCCTTCCGAGAGGATCCCTAACTATGAGATCATGAATCAATCCTGTCTCATTACACAGGACAAGATCTAGGACCGCTTGTTCCCTCATAGGTTCCATTACATACTGTTCTAGGAAACTATTGCGGATACATTCTATAACCTCCTCCTCAAGGTTGCCTTGACCGACCTGGTTAAACCAATCGACATGTAGATTAAAATCCCCCATGATAACTGCTGTACCATTTCTACATGCATCAGTTATCTCTTTGCTTATTGCCTGCCCCACCATAACGTTACTATTTGGTGGCCGATAGACTACTCCTATCAGTGACTTTTTCGCCTTACTATTCCTGATTTCCACCCAAATGGATTCAACCTTATCCTCCATAGCACCGATATCATCCCTAACTATTGCCCGGATGTAATCCTTAAATAACAGAGCTACACCACCTCCCTTACCATCCACTCTGTCCTTCCGAATAGTTTGATACCCTCGGATATTTAACTCCCAATCGTGACCATCCTTTAACCATGTTTCAGTAATGGCCACTAAATCATAGTCATTCACAATGATTTGCGCCATCAACTCATTTACTTTATTCCGAATACTACGAGCATTCAGGTAAAGTACACTTATGTTGGTTTTTTTACCTCTGTTTTACTCCTTTTAGTATTACTGGGCCTATTCACTGAGCTCCCCTCAGTCACTGTACCTTGTACTGTTGCCCTTTTTGATTTTTGACTATGTCTTCTCTGTCTTGCACTTTCCCCCTTACTTCCTTTTGCTTCTGTCCCTGTTTTACTACCTTCTAACTTCCTGCATCGGTTCCCATCCCCCTGCCAGATTAGTTTAAACCCTCCCCAACAGCTCTAGCAAACACCTCCCCAGGACATCGGTTCCAGTCCTGCCCAGGTGCAGACCGTCCGGTTTGTACTGGTCCCACCTCCCCAGAACCGGTCCCAATGCCCCAGGAATTTGAATCCCTCCCTCTTGCACCATCTCTCGAGCCACGCATTCATCCTATCTATCCTGACATTCCTACTCTGACTAGCTCGTGGCACTGGTAGCAATCCTGAGATTACTACCTTTGAGGTCCTACTTTTTAGTTTAACTCCTAACTCCCTGAATTCAGCTTGTAGGACCTCATCCCGTTTTTTACCTACATCGTTGGTGCCTATGTGCACCACGACAGCTGGCTGTTCACCCTCCCCCCCCCAGAATGTCCTGCAGCCGCTCTGAGACATCCTTGACCCTTGCACCAGGGAGGCAACATACCATCCTGGAGTCTCGATTGCGTCCACAGAACCGCCTGTCTATTCCCCTTATGATCGAGTCCCCTTATCACTACAGCCCTGCCATTTTTCTTCCTGCCCTGCTGCACAGCAGAGCCGGCCACGGTGCCATGAATCTGGCTTCTGCTGCGTTCATGGTGGCACAGTGGCTAGCACACTTGCCTCACAGTGACCCAGGTCCATTTTCGGCCTTGGGTGAATGTCTGTGGAGTTTGCGCATTCTGGAGTTACGGGGCGCAATTCTCCGACCCCACGCCGGTTGGGAGAATAGCGGGCCGTGCCGTTTTTTCCTGTGACGCCGGTCCTACGCGCTCCCGCTATTCTCCCAACCGGCCAAATTTTTGTAATCGTGTTTCGCGCGCAAAACCATGGCGAATCGCCCGATGCAGGCAAAAAGGTGATTCCCCGGCACCACCGCTATCCTCCGGGCCGGATGGGCCGAAGTCCCGACGTCGTGACACAAGGTCACGAAGTCGCCAATCACACCTGCTTTTTAAAGTCGCCAGCCAGTCGTGCTGGCTGACGAGGAGTGAGGAGGTGAGCGGACCGTCCCGGAGTCTCGGCAAACTGGGGAAGGCATCCCCGAGAACGCAGCGGCCAGTGGGGGTGGGGGGGGGGGGGAGAGGGAGAAGTGGGGGGGGGGAGAGGGGAGAGGGAGAAATTGGGGAGGGGAGAGGGAGAAGTGGGAGGGGGAGGAGAGGGGAGAGGCATAAGTGGGGGGGGGGGAAGAGGGAGAAGTGGGGGGGAAGAGGGAGAAGTGGGGGGGAGAGGGAGAAGTGGGGGGGAGAGGGAGAAGTGAAATGAAATGAAAATCGCTTATTGTCACGAGTAGGCTTCAAATGAATTTACTGTGAAAAGCCCCTAGTCGCCACATTCCGGCGCCTGTTCGGGGAGGCTGTTACGGGAATCGTACCGTGCTCCTGGCCTGCTTGGTCTGCTTTCAAAGCCAGCGATTTGGGGAAAGTTGGGGGGCAGAGGGGAGAGGGAGAGGTGGGAGGGGGAGAGGGGAGAGGGAGAAGTGGGGGGGAAGAGGGAGAAGTGGGGGGGAAGAGGGAGAAGTAGGGGGAGAGGGAGAAGTGGGGAGGAGAGGGAGAAGTGGGGGGGAGAGGGGGTGAGTGGAGTGTATTGGGTCGTCCATCCCCGGATGCAACATCTCAGCCGCCCTGCCATGGCTGGACGGTCACGAGGACACGGCCGCTGATTGCCCTGTGGCTGATGGCCACAGCCCACTGATGCACCGGTGGGGAGGACGTGTTGTTAACTGCCTGTTGGATGCAGAAAGTGACCAGGGGTTAGGCTGGCCGCGTGTCAGCAGCGCGACCAGGCCACCGGGACACACAGGTATCCCGTGGCAGGCAGCTGCCGAGGTGTCGAATAACCTCCGTCTAACATGTCGTTTCTCTGCCCCCCCCCCCCCCCCCCCACCACCCTTTTGTAGGTGAGCAAAATGTATTCAAACTGAACGGCTATGTTCAGCGCAGTGGTTGGGGCCGCTGCACTGCAGTTGGAGATGGAGCCGCGTCCACGGCCACATCCCACAGTGGATGCAGGGCCTGCTGCAGCAGCAGAGGGAATGGCTGAGGAGTTGCCCGTCGTCGAGCAGCATGGGGGGGAGGAGGAGGAGGAGGAGGAGGAGGCATTGATGGTGCAGCCAAGGCGCCAGAGGCGACGACCGAGGCCTAGGGTGGACCGTGGCCGGATCTCTTTCGAGACAATGCCGGACATCACCTGCAGGAGGAGACTCCGGTTGAGCAGAGAGACGGTGACACATATCTGTCACCTCGTGGCGCACCTCGCCCCACGTGGAACGGGAGGAGGACATGCGATCCCGGTTGCCGTCAAGGTAACGGTGGCACTTAACTTTTATGCGACTGGCTCCTTCCAGTCTCCGAGCGGGGACCTATCCGGGATTTCACAGTCATCGGTGCACAGGTGCATCCGGGATGTGACCGACGCCCTCTATGGCATCGCCGACCGCCACATCATCTTTCCCGAGGACCGAGCAAGTCAAGACGCACGAGCCGTGCATTTGCCAACGTGGCCGGGATACCGATGGTCCAGGGGCTCATTTATTGTGTTCACGTCCCCATGCGCCCACCTGCAGGCAACAGGTAAGTGTTCACAAACAGGAGGGGGACATACTCCATGAATATCCAGGTGGTATGCGACCCCTACATGAAGGTCATGCACGTGTGCACAAGGTTCTCAGGGAGTGTGCATGATGCGTACATTCATGCGCAGTCATTCATCCCTGATATGTTTGAGGGATGGCCCCCCCAGCTGAGGGGCTGGTTGCTGGGTGACAGGGGTTATCCACTGAGGTTGTGGCTGATGACGACTATATGGAGGCCTCAGCCCAACGCGGAGACCCTTTACAATGAGGCCCATGCAGCAACCAGGGGTGTGGTGGAGCGCTGCTTTGGTCTCCTGAAGATGAGTTCAGGTGCCTGGCCCGTTCCGGAGGGGCCCTGCAGTACCAGCCCGACAGGGTCGCTCGCATTGTAGTGGTCTGCTGTGCGCTGCACAATATCGCGATGCAGAGGGAAGATGCCCTGGTGGTGGAGTCGGAGGGAGAAGCCACTGGCAGTGGTGCCAACACGGAGACGGAGGAGGAGGTGGAGGAGGTTGGTGGTGCGTTGGGCGCAGCACACAGACACGTCCCGGGTGCTGGTAATGTCCAGGAGGCTGCACGACGGCACCAGCGAGGACAACGAGCACGCAATGCCTTGGTGGCAGCAAGATTCACGCGTCAAGCGCGACAGCATCGCTGAACACTACCACTACCACCTGCATCGCCAGTCGTGCAGACGGTCAGCACACAACTCCCACCACCACCCCCCGGGCCCCCCGCTCCACGTACACTGCTCCACTTCGAGATCACCCTTACTACTGCTGCACAACGGTATGGCACGACATTGATGGCTGTGTCAGCTGGTGTGATTAATGCCTTGTTGAATGTTGACAGCCTGCTCTGCGATGAGCTGTGAGCTCAGAATCGTTAGACAAAGTCTGACTCATGGCAATAGCTGAACCATCCATCTTGGTGGTCGCTGAGTTCGTCAGGAACACTCCATCACGTGCCCGCATGGGGTAGCTGTGGGAGGGGGTGGGGGGGAAGGGACTGCACAGCTGGCACCGAAGTTTCACCGCTTGTCAACCCCAGCGACACTCGGTCACCATCACGATCGCTGTGTCAACGGAAAAATCACACTTACAAGTTAGGTGCAACAGTGAGTTTAATGGTGAATATTATGTACAGATGCCCTGGCCCCAACAACTAAACTGTACCCTTCACCCGTGCCAACTTACTATGTGTCCCTCTTCATTGCCTTACGGACCCTACCACTACATCTAAGTGAATCCCCAGATGATACAGCAGGAGTGGAGGCGGACTGCTAAGAATCACCCCCTGCGTCATGGCTCCCCGCCAGCACCCGTTTCCTGGGGCGACCCGGCCTTGATCAGCCAGGCAGCTCCGCGGGCGTTTCGGATGACGTGGTGCCACCCTGCTCTGCCCGCTGCCCACCCGATGCACCAGGGATGGGACGGGGGAGGCCGCGCGTTCAGGGATGTCCCGTGATGGAGTTAATGGGACGGGCCCCAGAACCTCCTCCTCCCTCGGGGAGCCCGGTGGCCCCCGGGCCTCACTGTGGGATGGAGGTGCGAGCGGGGAGGTGCCCCGTCGCCCCACCGACACCTGCCGCTGCCAGTCCTGGAGGCCTGCAACGGTATCGAGCAGGGTCCGAAGGTTCGCTGATATGGAGTCCAGGGAGTGAGACATTCCCGCCAGGGCCTGTGCGACCTCAACCTGTGAGTGCGCGACACCATCCACCCACTGGACCCCCCATCCTCTGTCCCCTCACACTCCACCCCCTGGACCCCCCAGGCGGTTGATGCTTTCCGCGATTGACTGCTGTGACAGTGCCATGGCCTGCTGGGACTGTACCATGGCGTGCTGGGACTGGGCCATGACCTGGTGAGACTCGGCCAGGGCCCGTAGCGCGCCGGCAATGTCGTTTTGGCTCTGGCACATTGCTGCCTGTGAGAGGGCAACCCTGTCCAGGGCCGAGGATAACGCTTTCACATTAAGCCCAACGCCTTGCAGAACCTGACCCATGGCCGAAACCGTTTCACCCATGGCCTCTACCGTGGACGCCACCCATCCGGTACGGCCTGGGTGGCTGCCATGAGCGGCACCACTCCCTTCTCCTGGACGTGATTTGACTCCTCTAACTGCATCTGCAGCTGCTGGAAGACGGCCCTCATCCCGTCATTCTGTCCCTGGGTTTCGAAATTCATCGGCTATCCACATGGGTCGAGTAAATCCAGGAACCCGGGAAACATCTGGGAGCCAGCTGAATGCTAGGCCTGGGCTGCCCTCCAACCGTCCAGCCTCTCAGCTGCTCCGACCTCCACCTGCTGTACCGGCTCAGCTGTGTGGTGCACACCAGACCGTGACCCAGGAGCCTCATCACTTAATTGCCCAACCGAAGTGAGTGTCTCTGGGATGGTGGATGGTGTGGGAGATAGAATTGCCGCAAGCTCTAGGTCCTCGTCTGTCATAAAACCAACAGTGTCCTGGTCCCAGTCATATTCGAGCGCAGGCTGCACGCGGCTCAAGTCTGGTTCTCCCTCAGGTGACTCTGTGGAGTGTGTCGCCGTCCTTTGTGCGTCCTGCTCGGGGGTCCGGGGTTGGGAGGATGGCACTCCTGGCTGACCTCCTGCCACCCTCTGCCGTGCGGCCCTGGGTGCGGTGGTCGTGGCAGATGGGCGCCTGTGTGTGGCACTAGACGGCCCTGGACGTTCGTCAGCACGCCCTAGGGAAGAGAATAATACGGGGTTAGTTAGGCACGCTTGGCCGGGCGTAGGATGGTCCAGGGGTAGAGTGAGAGGGGACAGAGGATGTGGGGTCCAGTGGGTAGAGTGTGAGGGGACAGAGGATGGGGGGTCCAGTGGGTAGAGTGCGAGGGGACAGAGGATGGGGGGTCCAGTGGGTGGAGTGTGAGGGGACAGAGGATGGGCTGGGGGTGGTGTTGTCATGCAGGGTTGTCTCACTTGGTTCTGCACCTCCAACCTCGCATTGCGCGACCTCCCGGGTGCCAGGTCCCCCAGCAATGTCCAGTGCCCTCTCTTCAAAGACTGTCAGGGGGTGCATGATGGGTGAACCCCCTCCGGTCCTGTTCCACTCCTGGTTGTTGTGAGCAGTCTTGTCCTGTTGGGAGGGGGGGGGGCATGGATAGATCATCACAATTCGGCAGGGAACATCAGGGCGTTCAGATATTGGCACAGGTTGGGGGGACAGTTGCAGCTACACCATGGCATCTCTCCAGGGGGTCGCAGCGCTCATGTGCGTCTGTGACAACTTTGTTAACCACCCTCCACTCACTCTGGCCCTCCCCTCCCCACCCTCCACTCACTCTGGCCTCCCCCCTCCTCCTGCCCCTGGTGCCCGGGGGGGGAGGTGGGTGATGAGGGGCATGGGGGGGGGGGGATTTTTGTGACCCGGGGGCACCCTCGTGGCACTTACCCTGGGGCCCTGGTGAGGTCGTGGAGCTTCTTGCGGCACTGCTCCCTAGACCGAGGGGTCTGCCCCACAGCACTGACTGCCATGCCCACCTCACGCCAGGCCCGTCGCACAATGCTGGCAGGGTGGCGATGCCCTCTTCTAGGGCAGATGATGCCCCTCCGTTGCTCCACCTCATCGAGGAGGGTCTCGAGGTCAGTCTCCCCGAACCTCGGCGCGGCCCTCCGTGGCTCCGTCATTGTCAGGCCCTCACTGGTTTTGGTCGCTCGCGCCCTTTTACGACGCGGAGCGGCGTCACTCGTGCGCCATTCTGGCGTCATTCAGGAGTCGCGGGCTTTTGACGTCATTCCCCACGTGGTTCCCGTGTCCCCGCTCCTAGCCCATTTCCGGGGCCAGAATCGTTCGGGAAACGGGCCGTGTAGAGCCATCGTGAAACTCGACCGAGTTCACGACGGCCTTCCCGATTCATCGCGGGAGCGGAGAATTCCGCCCACAGTGCTACCGTGGGGGATTGTGCCGAGATAGGATGCTTTTTCAGATGATTGGTGCAGATTTAATGGTCCAAATGGCCTCCTTCTGCACTGTAGGGATTCTATGTTCAATGGTGCAATGCAAAAGTGTTGGGCTGAAGTTGAATGGGAAGGTTAAGTAGCTAAAGATGAATGGGAAAATTGGCACACTCATACACTATGGACTCATTGATTTATTTGAACTGAACATTTTACCTGAAAACAAAATGGAGAAGAGACACTCTGCTCTTGAAACAAAATAAAGTTCAGAGAACAGGTGACATTTTTGGTTTCTGTCAATATATATGGAAGTGCACAAGGCCCTGGAATCTAGCCTGCTTGTCTGGTCAATAAATTAAATTCAAGAAACCATTCAGGATAATTTATACAGAAGGCATTACCATACAACAAATGTTTCCTGTGAATTATTAGCTGCCTTTATCAAAATAGTTGCAGAAACGCATTGACAATAGACTTCTCCCAGGCTATGGAGTGGAACTAAAACAAGGTGTAAAAAAGTCCTTTCCATCACAAGAATACGTCAATGAGTGAAACTTGACACCATTTTATGTCTATTGGAAAGGCACAGAGACCTTGGCCGGAATTTTCCAGCCACTCCTGCCAGCGGGACCTTCCGGCTGCGGCCAATGGTGAACTTTCGGCACCAGCAACATACAATGGGAAACCTTGTTGACAGCAGCAGTACCAGATGATCCTGCCACCAGCCACTTTGGGTCCCTCTGCCACTGCGAAACACGCCAAGGGTGGTACAGAATATCCCACCCCACCTGTATAGGACATTATAAAACAGATGCTATGGTCACATGACAGGGACAGATCTCTGAAATGTAATAAGATCCAGTTTTAAAAGAAGGAGAAAGGTTCCACACCAGCAAAGGAACCGGAATCTTCCAGAGGTCCATCAAAGACAGAGACTTTGGGCTGACCTTTTTGACGAACCAACCCAAGTTGTTGCTTCAGGGGTTTGACTGCATCTTGAGTGAAGCCAGAGAAAACTGTCATTGCGAGCAGTAAGCCACGGCGGATCCATCTTCATAAACTTTTATGTCTTCAATGGACCAAAAAGAAAATCACAGGCCTGCAATATTTCAGGCCTTCATCTTGAGAGAAGAAAAAGTGATAATGAATTGTGGACTTGTGAGACTTAAATGCATTTAATTTATTTTATAATCAGGTGTGTGTGTGTGTGTGTGTGTGTGTGTGTGTGCGCGTGTGGAAGATGGGTGCCTTGCTGGCCAGACGAGCTCCTCAGAGATTGGTTCCCCATTTTGAAAGGGTGCCCCCCCATCTCTAAGTGTGCTTGAGGGTCTTCCACCTACTTGCAATGTCACCCCCAGGCACACGTGGGCATTACCCCACACACCCCCAAGTGAGGACACCCAGCTATGAGGTCGCTGAAGCCCCCCCCCCCACCTCAATTTTCAAGCCTCCCTTCACTCCATTTGGGCTCTCCCCCCCCCTTTCAGGACACCCACCCTTCCCACCCCAAACTTTAGGAGGCTCCTTCATACCTAGTCTTCACTTCCCCGCACATCATACCCCCCACATCCCACTTTTCATCGTCAGAGTCCCGTTCAGTGCAGGGGCCCTTGGCAGTGCCACAGAGGCACCAGGCACCCTGGCACTTCCAGCCTAGCAGTGCCCCTCCCAGCCTGCCGGTGCCACCCAGGCACATTTGCAGTGCCAGGGTGGCAGTGCCAAGGTGCCACAGCACCAGAGAGTGAGCCAGGGTGCCACCCTGCTTTGTCACTGACCACCCCAGGGTACATAATCATAGAATTTACAGTGCAGAAGGAGGCCATTCAGCCCATCAGTCTGCACCGGCCTTTGGAAAGAGCACCCTACGTCAGCCCACACCCCCACCTTATCGCCGTAACCCAGCAACCCCACCCAATGGCCTGGGAGACCTCCCCGATGATGTTATGTCTAGTCCATGTCTGTGTGGACAAGTGCCAAACGGCGGCATAGTGAGGTCCCCCAGGCGCGAGAATTAGTTCAAGGGACACAGGAGAATCTGGCACAGACATAATTAGCCTACTGACTTACATAAATATGTAAATCTGTATTACGCCCAGTTACGTTTGCGAGGGGTTCCGGCATCGCAAATCAAGCGACGAGCCTCTCGTGTGATATAACGGCCTCGTCACATCACCGAGTCGGGTGCAAGAAGACTGTTCGCGAGCACCCGAGAGAAAAAGCATCACAGTCTTATCTGCAACAAGCTGCATTAACGGAAGGTAAACGTGAAGGTGCAGAGTAACTGAGGGTAAATGTGAAGGTGCAGAGGAACTGAGGGTAAATGTGAAGGTGCAGAGTAACTGAAGGTAAATGTGAAGGTGCAGAGTAACTGAAGGTAAATGTGAAGGTGCAGAGTAACTGAGGGTAAATGTGAAGGTGCAGGGTAACAGGGTAAATGTCAAGGTGCAGAGTAACTGAGGGTAAATATGAAGGTGCAGAGTAACTGAAGGTAAATGTGAAGGTGCAGAGTAACTGAGGGTAAATAAAAAGGTGCAGAGTAACTGTGGGTAAATGTGAAGGTGCAGAGTAACTGAGGGTAAATGTGAAGTGGCGGAGTAACTGAGGGTAAATGTGAAGGTGCAGAGTAACTGAGGGTGAATGTGAAGGTGCAGAGTAACTGAGGGTAAATGTCGTGCAGATTAACTGAGGGTAAATGTGAAGGTGCAGAGTAACTGAGTGTAAATGTGAAGGTGCAGAGTAACTGAGGGTAAATGTGAAGGTGCAGAGTAACTGAGGGTAAATGTGAAGGTGCAGAGTAACTGAGGGTGAATGTGAAGGTGCAGAGTAACTGAGGGTAAATGTCGTGCAGATTAACTGAGGGTAAATGTGAAGGTGCAGAGTAACTGAGGGTAAATGTGAAGGTGCAGAGTAACTGAGGGTAAATGTGAAGGTACAGAGTAACTGAGGGTAAATGTCGTGCAGATTAACTGAGGGTAAATGTGAAGGTGCAGAGTAACTGAGGGTAAATGTGAAGTGGCGGAGTAACTGAGGGTAAATGTGAAGGTGCAGAGTAACTGAGGGTAAATGTGAAGGTGCAGAGTAACTGAGGGTGAATGTGAAGGTGCAGAGTAACTGAGGGTAAATGTGAAGGTGCAGAGTAACTGAGGGTAAATGTGAAGGTACAGAGTAACTGAGGGTAAATATGAAGGTGCAGAGTAACTGAGGGTAAATGTCGTGCAGATTAACTGAGGGTAAATGTGAAGGTGCAGAGTAACTGAGGGTAAATGTGAAGGTACAGAGTAACTGAGGGTAAATGTGAAGGTGCAGAGTAACTGAGGGTAAATATGAAGGTGCAGAGTAACTGAGGGTAAATGTGAAGGTGCAGCAACTGAGGGTAAATGTGAAGGTGCAAAGTAACTGAGGGTAAATGTGAAAGTGCAGAGTAACTGTGGGTAAATGTCAAGGTGCAGAGTAACTGAGGGTAAATGTGAAGGTGCAGCAACTGAGGGTAAATGTGAAGGTGCAGAGTAACTGAGGGTGAATGTCAAGATGCAGCAACTGAGGGTGAATGTGAAGATGCAGAGTAACTGAGGATTAACGTGAAGGTGCAGAGTAACTGAGGGTAAATGTCAAGGTGCAGAGTAACCGAGGGAAAATGTGAAGGTGCAGAGTAACTGAGGGTAAATGTAAATGTGCAGCAACTGAAGATGAATGTGGAGATGCAGTAACTGAGGATTAATGTGAAGGTGCAGAGTAACAGGATTAATGTGAAGAACAAAGAAAATTACAGCACAGGAACAGGCCTTTCGGCCCTCCCAGCCTGCGCCGATCCAGATCCTTTATCTAAACCTGTTGCCTATTTTCCAAGGTCTACTTCCCTCTGTTCCCGCCCATTCATATACCTGCCTAGATGCCTCTTAAATGATGCTATCATGCCCGCCTCTACCACCTCCGCTGGTAAAGTGTTCCAGGCACCCACCACCCTCTGCGTAAAAAACATTCCACGCACATCTCCCTTAAACTTTCCTCCTCTCACCTTGAAATTGTGACCCCTTGTAACTGACACCCCCACTCTTGGGAAAAGCTTGTTGCTATCCACCCTGTCCATACCTCTCATAATTTTGTAGACCTCAATCAGGTCCCCCCTCAACCTCCGTCTTTCCAACAAAAACAATCCTAATCTACTCAACCTTTCTTTATAGCTAGCACCCTCCATACCAGGCAACACCCTGGTGAACCGCCTCTGCACCCTCTCCAAAGCATCCACATCTTTCTGGTAATGTGGCGACCAGAACTGCACGCAGTATTCCCAAATGTGGCCTAACCAAAGTCCTATACAACTGTAACATGACCTGCCAATACCCCGTCCGATGAAGGCAAGCATGCTGTATGCCTTCTTGACCACTCTATCAACCTGCGTTGCCACCTTCAGGGTACAATGGACCTGAACTCCCAGATCTCTCTGTACATCAATTTTCCCCAAGACCCTTCCATTGACCATATAGTCCGCTCTTGAATTTGATCTTCCAAAATGCATCACCTCGCATTTGCCTGGATTGAACTCCATCTGACATTTCTCTGCCCAACTCTCCAATCTATCTATATTTTGTTGTATTCTCTGACAGTCCTCCTTGCTCTCTGCAACTCCACCAATCTTAGTATCATCTGCAAATTTGCTAATCAGACCACCTATACCTTCCTCCAGGTCATTTATGTAGATCACAAACAGCAGTGGTCCGAGCACGGATCCCTGTGGAACACCACTAGTCACCCTTCTCTGTTTTGAGACACTCCCTTCCACCACTACTCTCTGTCTCCTGTTGCCCAGCCAGTTCTTTATCCATCTAGCTAGTACACCCTGAACCCCATACGACTTCACTTTTTCCATCAAATTACCATGGGAAACCTTATCAAACGCCTTACTAAAGTCCATGTATATGACATCTACAGCCCTTCCCTCATGAATTAACTTCGTCATTTCCTCAAAGAATTCTATTAGGTTTGTAAGACATGACCTTCCCTGCACAAAACCATGCTGCCTATCACTGATAAGTCTATTTTCTTCCAGATGTGAATAGATCCTATCCTCAGTATCTTCTCCAACAGTTTGCCTACCACTGACGTCAAGCTCACAGGTCTATAATTCCCTAGATTATCCCTGCTACCCTTCTTAAACAAAGGGACTACATTAACAATTCTCTAGTCCTCCGGGACCTCACCCGTGCTCAAGGATGCTGCAAAGATGTCTGTTAAGGCCCCAACTATTTCAATCCTCGGTTCCCTCAGTTACCTGGGATAGATCCCATCCGGTCCTGGGGACTTATCCACCTTAATGTCTTTTAGAATACCCAAAACTTCCCCCTTCCGTATGACAACTTGACCTAGAGCATTTAAACATCCATCCCTAGCCTCAACATCCGTCTTGTCCTTCTCCTTTGTGAATACCGATGCAAAGTACTCATTAAGAATCTCACCCATTTCCTCTGAGTCCACGCATAAATTCTCTCTTTTGTCTTTGAGTGGGCCAATCCTTTCTCTAGTTACCCTCTTGCTCCTTACATACGAATAAAAGGCTTTGGGACTTTCCTTAACCCTGTTTGCCAAAGATATTTCATGACCCCTTTTAGCCCTCTTTATTGCGCGTTTGAGATTCATCTTACTTTCCCGATATTCCTCCAAAGCTTCATCAGTTTTGAGTTGCCTCGATCCTATGTATGCTTCCTTTTTCATCTTAGCTAGTCTCACAATTTCACCCGTCATCCATAGTTCCCTAATCTTGCCATTTCTATCTTTCATTTTCACAGGAACATGTCTGTCCTGCACTCTAATCAACCTTTCCTTAAAAGACTCCCACATTTCAAACGTGGATTTACCCTTAAACAGCTGCTCCCAATCCACATTCCCTAGCTCCTGCCGAATTTTGTTATACTCTGCCGTTCCCCAATTTAGTAGTCTTCCTTTTGGACCACTCTTGTCCTTGTCCATGAGTATTCTAAAACTTACGGAATTGTGATCGCTATTCCCAAAGTAATCACCGACTGAAACATCAGCCACATGGCCGGGATCATTCCCAAATACCAGGTCCAGTATGGCCCCTTCCCGAGTTGGACTATTTACATACTGCTCTAAAAAACTCTCCTGGATGCTCCTTACAAACTGCTCCATCTACGCCTCCAACACGACACGAATCCCATTCAATGTTGGGGAAGTTAAAATCTCCCATCACAACCACCCTATTGTTCCTACATTTTTCTTTAATCTGTCTGCATATTTGTATCTCTACTTCATGCTCGCTTTTGGGAGGCCTGTAGTAAAGTCCCAACAATGTTACTGCACCCTTCCTATTTCTCAGCTCCACCCATATTGCCTCAGTGCTCGAATCCTCCATCATGCCCTCCTTAATCACAGCTGTGATATCATCTCTGATGGGTAATGCAACTCCTCCACCTCTTCTACCTCCCTCTCTATCCCTCCTGAAGCATCTATACCCTGGGATATTCAGTTGCCAGTTCTGCCCTTCCCTCAACCAAGTGTGAAGGTGCCGAGTAACTGAGGGTAAACGTGAAGCTGCAGAGTAACTGAGGGTAAATGTGAAGGTGCAGAGTAACTGAGGGTAAATGTGAAGGTGCAGAGCAACTGAGGGTAAATGTACAGGTGCAGAGTAACTGAGTATAAATGTGAAGGTGCAGAGCAACTGAAGGTAAATGTGAAGGTCGACTAACTTTTGTTGAATGAATAAGAGCAGTGACGAGGTAAATAGGATAAATGAAGGACCAATGTAAGTGCCTCAGAATTCTCTGTCAGTTAACTGGAGTTTTAATTCTCTGGAACAGCCGGCAGTGCACACCCACAGTGTGAGTTGACATTAATGGAAAAATTCCATTGACAACAGTGTGAACAGTGAGTAGCGCCAAATAGTGCCCGCCTGGACACCCCCTGGCGACCCCCGGTTCCCCCCTGACCCGTCCCCCTAGCCCTCACGAAACCCCCCCCCCTCCCCCCCCCGGCCAGCAGCATGGCACCCGTCCGACTTTGGTGACGCTGGGCGCAGTTCGCAGCCAGTTTCCCAAAAACTGGGAGCACACGTGCCCCGCGTGGTCGAGAACTTGGAACATCGGGGGAGCGCCTTCAGGTAATGTCCTGAGGCCGCCCCCAACGGCGTGCGGCGTACTCTTCGATGACGCCGCTTTGGAGAGGACGGAGCATCCGAAAACAGGCGGCGCAAACGATTCAGTCGTAAGCAGGAATTCTCCGCCCAATCAGCGATTACGATATCGGCGTCGGGCCACGGAGAATCCCGCCTTAAGTGCTTCCGCCGGAGTAGAATTGCTCCTGATCTTCATTGGAGCTATGGGTGGCACCCAGGGGTGATTCACTTCCCTTCTACTTGCAAATTTACGCATGGATCGGAGAACATTGGATTCCTTCTGAATGCCAGTATCAGGCTGCCATTTTGAGCGGGCAGCCCACCAACGGGGCCGAGCACTAACCCCCTCCCCCACCATGCAAATACAGCCATCCCTCCCACTGACAGGAAGGGGCATCTTTCTCCCCACCACCATGGGAATTACGCCCCCCCCCCCCAACAGCATACACGTATAAGTGTGACCCAACCCCCACCTACCATCTCCCCATCAGACCCCCCCAATTAGATCCTCCAGCTCCTCTTCATATCGCCACATCAGATCCCCTATCAGATCCCCCCAACAGAGAGTTCCATCAACCCCCCATCTGGCCCACTCTAACAGAGACTCCCAACAGACAACCTTCAGCAGACACCAACTAAGACCTCTTATCAGACTCACCTTCAGACCCCTATCAGACCCCCTATCAGAGATCCAATCAGAGACCCCCATCAGATCTTCCCATTAGACCCTCTCTCTGCCTACCCCCCTTCGGACCCCCAACAGCGACACTCCCCATCAGACCCCCCCCCCCATCAGAAACCCCCATCAGAGACCGTCATCAGGACCTTTCTCTGCCTTCCCCCACCCTCCAGAGACCCCTGCTTGAAAGCAGAAGACCAGTCCAGGCGGTAGGTTGAAACATCACTGCATTTTCACTTACCATTTCCTAACATCTGCTCCCTCAGACAGATGTGTTTTAAGCAGCAGCTGTTACAAATGTCAGAGGCTTCCTCGAAAGTTCAATACTGTACACCTCAAAGCACATGAAATCCCTTCCTCTTTCTCAGAGTAGGATGCCGTTGATGTGTTGAGGGGCTGTCAATCATAGCAAGAGTGTTTATAAATATTGATTGCATAAAAGCAGGGTAATGGAGATGCATTTGAAGCATGAGAGGAAAGATCAATGAACAATACACCAAGCAGCTGTCACGAGTAATAAACCTGTCAACCACTGGCTAGTGCAATGTATTGCTTTGTGAAGTTGAATGGAAGATCTTCATTTCAAAGGTTGTTAAGGGATTTGAAGCCCTTTTAAGTGACTGGGTTGCTCTTCAGGCAAGGGTTTGGGATGGGAGGGTCTATGTTAGGAATCTCTTTTGGGGGGGCTGACGGAGGGGTTCATGTTGAGGTCTGATGGAGGTCTCTATTGTGGGCCTGATGGGAAGGTCTAATGGGGGGATCTGAATGGTGGTTGCAGGGTTCTGAAGGAGGACTGAAGGGGTCTGATGGGGTGCTGGGGGAGTCGGCTGGGGGTTTCTGATGAGGTTTCTGATGGGAGATCTGATGGGGTCTGGGGGTGTCTGGGGCAGGATTGGTATTTTTGGAGGGGGGCTCTGATGTACTTTGGGAGGCATCTACACACTTACCCCCCCTTGACCCATCATGCCTGGGCCAATCCACGTTCGCATGAATACTGGCTGAGAGGCTTGCGGCATCACGGGGATGTGGAAAATTGGGCTTCCAGCCCATTAATGGGATGCAAATGGGTGTAAATGACCCACTTGTGTCCTCCCACCAATGCAGGGCATGTAGCTCGCTGCCCCCATCGGCGGTGGACCTGAACAGGATCAGTGACGGGTGCCGATACAGTTTTTGACCAATGCCCAATTCTCTACTGGATCGGCAACACGCTACCGGTGGCGGATGACAGAGAATCCATCCCATAATCTCTGACAACAGAAAGAGATTCCTCAGAAATATGCTTGAGTCCAGGAAACATGATACAGCTAAGAAACAGCTGGATGTTGTAGGAAGATGGTAGTGTTCAAAAAATAGCTTCTGGTCAGTATTTTGTCTCTCAATATATAATTTGCTTAAGAATCCTTTCTATAAATGATTCATAAAATATACTTTTAGTTTTCTAGTGAAACTTTTAGATCCACTTGTAGCTAGATCACAAATTCTTTCATTTCCTGGAGGGTAATGATTTCCCTTGAAAAATATCAAGCATTTGGTGATTAAATACAGATTAATACAGTGGTCAATGGTAACTTGAATTGGCTGGAATAAAAAGCCCAGGTGTTGGACTGGATAAAAGCATAACTATTCTCATGGTGAGCTGCCAAAATATCAAGACCAACTCTGAAGATCAGCCAAATGTTCAGTTTATCATTCAGCTGGAGGATGGAATTGTAAAATTTGCAATTTACAGCTGTGTCAATTTTGCAGCAAGTCTGTTGATTCCTCCCTGGTAAAGGCTCTGGCTCTCCTTGCTCCTTTTTAAAACAACCTTTGTACATGAATAAATACAAAGCAAATTGAACTCTTAAAAATCAGGCGGAGATAAAAACAAACTATCTCCACAAATGAGGCAGTCAAGACAAACTGAACAGCTAAAAATATTTTTAGAAGATAATCGTTAACAGATTCTCGCAAGGCCCACGTGTCACACAAAAAAAATGCGTAGATAACCAAAACATTTGAGCATTTGGTGGGCTACATGTTGGAATAAGATGGAAAGACAGAACTTAGAAAACAGTAAAGAATCCAACCGTATTTTATTTAGCTAGTTTGAAGATTCTGAAGAAACGTATGGGTCAAGCTGAATAGTTTGGGGTTGATTGTGCAGAATTGCCTTGCCTGGCATGCAATTTGGATGTTCAATGGACAATGCATCATCTGCTGAAGTCTGCCTATTGTTATAATCACTAAAAGTGTCCGACAGGGATTGCTCAAGGGACGTGGATGGGATTATCCGGTCATCCGGTCGTCTGTTTCTCGGCGGCACACCGTTCACTGACAGCGGAATTCACCTTTCCCACTGCTTTTCAATGAGATTGAAGCCAACCCATGCCACCGGAAATTCATGGATGGGAGTGTGCTGCCAGTGGGAAAGGGTCCCAACGGCCGGAGAATTCAGATCTATGTCACACAAATGGGTGACATAGAACATAGAAAAGTACAGCACAGAACAGGCCCTTCGGCCCTCGATGTTGTGCCGAGCAATGATCACCCTACTTAAACCCACGTAACCCGTATACCCGTAACCCAACAACCCCCCCCCCCCCCCCTTAACCTTACTTTTTTAGGACACTACGGGCAATTTAGCACGGCCAATCCACCTAACCCGCACATCTTTGGACTGTGGGAGGAAACCGGAGCACCCGGAGGAAACCCACGCACACACGGGGAGGACGTGCAGACTCCACACGGACAGTGACCCAGCCGGGAATCGAACCTGGGACCCTGGAGCTGTGAAGCATTTATGCTAACCACCATGCTACCGTGCTGCCCCGTGACATATCTCAGGAATCAACAGCTGTTAAAGGGTTGCTGTTTGCAATTATATATACAACCAATTTCAGTTCAGGATTGTAGCAAGGAGCAAGAGGGTGGGATTTCCATGTTGGAATGAAGTTCGCACTCAAGAATGTGCTGAAAAAGAGAATTTTCCTTCTCGAGAGCAAAGAGAGACCCTCTGTTTTGAGACTACGAGCGCGATTTAACATTTGAAAAACAGAGTCCCGTTTTGGGTGCGTATAGCAGGGTCTGCCTTGGAACCTGCAGCGTTGAGAATGACCACTCTATCTGATGGGACGCTGTTGTTTCTCTTGGCCCCAGTCGTGAACGCCCACCGAGGCCACACTTACCTCACTTCCTGCACCGACGAGCTGAGCACCATTTTAAAATATTGTCCGATTGTTCAATATCCCCTCGGACACCCACCATGGCCTCTGGAACCCCCACTGCCCCAACCTACCTCTTCGGGGGTCCTGGAGACCCCCTCGCATCACGTCTTAATTGCAGGGCACCCAGACCCAATTCCTGGCACTGGCAACCTGGTGCCTGGGCACCTTGACACTGCCAGCACCGCATCCTGATCGTGCCATTGGCACCCTGACATGCCAAGGTGCCATGCTGGCAATGCCAATGTTCTCAGGTGCCAGGAGGAGTGCCAGGGTACCACCCTGCCCAGAGCTCAACCACCCGTCGGCCTCCGATGGCCTGGGCTACCCCTCCTCCTCCCTCCCCCAAGTGCAATTACACCTGGTAACAGAATTTACAATGCAGAAGGAGGCCATTCGGCCCATCGAGTCTGCACCGCCTCTTGGAAAGAGCACCCTACCCAAGGTCAACACCTCCACCCTATCCCCATAACCCAGTAACCCCACCCAACACTAAGGGCAATTTTGGATACTAAGGGAAATTTATCATGGCCAATCCACCTAACCTGCACATCTTTGGACTGTGGGAGGAAACCGGAGCACCCATGTTTATGTGGACCAGTGCTAAACAGCGCTATGGTGAGGTCTCCCAGGGGCAGGCATTAGTAACTGGGCCTTGGGAGAATCGGGCGCTGACATACTTAAATGAGCCCAATGGCTCACTTAATTATGTTAATCTGGATCTCATCCAGCTAGGGCAAGATCCAGATCATGACATCTCGTTAGATCTCATTAGGCATTCCAAGTGTCGCAAATCCCGCGAGAGGCCTCTCATGAAACTTAACGGCCTTGTCCCATCACTGAGCCAGGGAAGAAGAGGCAATTTGATCACGTCCTACCTTTTGAAATGATTACACGAAGGTGGCCAAGCAAGTCCAAGCAAAATCTTATGTCCATAGATTGTGCAAGAAAGTACATAATACATTTTCTTCAGTCATGAATTTTGCCACGGTTTGAGCATCCAAACTTTGCCTAATTTTAACATTTGGTATTTGAGTGAAGAACAAAATCACACACAATCTCATGCAATTCGTTGAGACAGTCGGCAAAGTATTCAGTTACAGGATGTTGCTACTCGATCCATTTTGTTCCTTTTCAAAATATACCTCTTATGCTGTATATAAATCTTGTAAATTTAGATTAGCGAATACACTACTAACTAAGTTACGTGCATGCTGCTTGTTCAAGGACTCCTACAAATTAGTATTTTGACTGGGTGCTTGAATATCACTGTGCTTGTTCTTCTAAATTCTAAATATATCTAACACTCAGGAAGTTTGACACCGTCCAGGACAAAGCACCCCGTCCACCAGCTAAAACATTCGTTCTCTCCACCAGCCACCACTGCCCAGAAAGTGGCAACAGTCCATTGCAGGTTTACCAGACTGATTCCCAGGTTTATTGATTCCAGCAATGGCGAGATGTCATATGAGGAGAGATTGACTAGGTTAGGATTGTTCTCACTGCAGTTCAGAAGAATGAGGAAGGATCTCATCGAGACTTATAAAGTTCTAACAGGACTGGACAGGGTAGATGCAGGGAAGATGTTTCCAATATTAGGTGTGTCCAGAACCAGGGGCGTGATTCTCCGCTCCCCTCGCCAGGTGGGAGAATCGCGGGAGGGCCCCCCGACTAATTTCACAACCCCCTGGCGCCCCCCCGCGATTCTCCCAGCCCCCGCTCGGAAGAATCGGCGCTCGCCGTTTTTCACAGCGACCGGTGATTCTCCGACCCGGATGGGCCGAGCGGCCTGCCGTTCGCGACCGTTTCACGACGGCTGCCTTCGTGAAATCGCCGTGAGATTCCCGTTTTGGGGCTTGTAGGGGGCCTGGTGGGGAATGAGCACCACGACTGTGCTCGGGAGGGGACAGGCCCGCGGTCGGTGGGCACCGATCGCGGGCCGGCGTCTCAATCGGTCGCACTATTTCCCCTCTGCCACCCCGCAAGATCAAGCCACCACATCTGACGTCACATAGGCGCGCCGCCGTTGGGTCATTCTTGGCGCGCCGCCTTGACGCAAGCGTCAAGGCCCGGCGGCCGAGAATAACGGAGTGCCGCTCCTAGCCCCCCAGGTGGGGGTGAATTCGGTGAGAGGAGCGGGCTCCGAGGCCGTCGTGAAACTCGGCCGAGTTCACGACAGCCTTCACGATTTTTCCCGGGAGCGGAGAATCGCACCCCAGGTGTCACAGTCCGAGGATTCAGGGTAAACCATTTCGGATTTTGTCACCAAAAGAGTGGTGAGCCTGTGAAATTCATTACCACAGGAAGTAGTTGATGCTAAAACATTGAATATATTCAAGAGACGGCTAGATATAGCACTGGGGAGAATGGGATCAAAGGTTATGGGGAGAAAACAGGATTAGGCCATTAAGTTTGATGATCAGCCATGATCATGATAAATGGCGGAGCAGGCTCGAAGAGTCAAAAGGCCTCCTCCTGCTCCTATAAGAACATAAGAATATAAGAACATAACTATAACATAAGAACTATCTTCTATGTATCTATATATTTCTTCAGCACATCCTCAAAGAAAATTAAGGATAGGCAACAAATGGAGGTCACGCAAGCGATGCTGATATCGCATGGATAAACCATTAAAAAAATAATATTTTTTTTGTCTGTTGGCAGGGAAAAGCCATGCCTAGTAGTCTGGAATAAGTGTGAACTGAAGGAGAACTTTCCAGTTATCCCTTTTTAAGGTGAGGACCCCTCACAAATTCTTGGTTGGAATAGAGGGAGAATCAGAAGCAGAAGAAAGACAGGAAGGAAGGAAAAGAGGAAGGAGGTTTGAATGTATTTAGCACCTTTCCCAACCTCAGGATCAACTGAAATGCTTCACCACCAATGAAAAGCTTTTGGAGTGTAAGTCACAGTTATGTATGAGATGTGCGCACTGCAAGATTCCATAATCAATAATTAAATAAATGACCCGAGAAGCTGATTTTGGCATTAACAATTAAATTTCCGCCCACAGAGTAGATTCAAGGGTTAGGAAAACAGATGATTTGTGCAATGGCCATTGGTCAAGGAACTTATCTGGAAAATCTGCAGGCACCCAGTTAAATACAACTGGAATTCAGGAAGGAGAAAGATACTGGTGGGAACCTTGTCACTCTGGCACAAAGAAGAAATCTCCATTAGCAAAAGTCAAAAAAGAAAAGGGATTTATTGGAGTTTATTTATCATACATTGAAAAGATGCACTCAATGTACAACCCATGTCAATAGTCAGCAAAGTAATGTAATGTCGTTCAAAAAAAAATCCAATCACAATTTTAAATTATTTCTTTTAATTTGGTACAGATCATTGGATGATGCCAAATTAGGGTAAATTGAGGAGTTTATAAGCACCATGCCTTAAATGACTCCTTATTTGCTTCATATTTTCGAGCAGTCAATTGCTAAAAATGTAATAAAGTCACAAATGGGATATATATTTCAGTTCAAACATCTGGAGGTTGTTCTACTCTGGAATTAATCCACAAAATGTTTTGATGGCACACAGAGTTGGAGCGGATTCATAAACTTGCCTTTGATATGAAGAACAAGGGATGCCAGGGTGTTGAGGAAGAGATGCCAAAGTGAAGTGCTATCTCGGCCACATGCCAACATAAGCTTTTAGAGCAGGGTGATGTTCCACTAGAGACTGAACAGGGAATCTAGCCCCAAACCATGGCAATAAATTAAGTGCAATCCCAGTTTGTACTGACTGTCAGTTGTGAAAGACAACAGGGCATCAATGCAATGTCAGAAATTATTGTGATCAAGGCATTCTTCAGTTCGTGCACTATTTTGCAATACAAATACATGCATTGAACACTTTGACAATGACAGGGTTGGTGATTTATCCTCCATTGAGGGCAATGGCATGATAATATAATGACTGCAGTATTTAACTTACAGTAAATTCATTTACCAGTCAGTGGGAGTGGCAGAAATATGTACAAATAAGTCAGAGAAACGTAACATTAGAGATGGTTTTAAAATCTTAAACTAACAGCTTATATAGATTGTCAGTGCTGCTAAACCCTGTCTGCATCAGTTCAATTACAAGTTCATTAATAAAATTGGTTCGTACGATCTCATTCTGCATCCAAACCCTGCCGCCAACAACTGAGCTAATCCCTATTGCATTGCATGCAGGATTTAGCCTCATTACTGATGCATTAAATGTACATTAGCATCTTGACTTTGGAACAATCATTTTTTTTTTGTTGCAGAGTACAGCAGATTCATTCTGTGAGCCAAATCAATACCCATTTTGTGATCATGGAAATGGCCCAGAGTTTGGTTTTTCCTCTTCACTGTGTCGTGACACCCTGGGCTACTGCATGGTCAATTCCAGGCCCACTTGATCCGGCATCACAACACAGGTGAAATATGATTTTATTTAAAATATTTGAGGTCCTCGGTTGAGTCCAATAAACTACTGTAACCAGGCGTGTAACTTCAAAACGCAAGTATCATTTTATTATATATTCTACTATAATTAAAAGGAAAGAAAATGTAACTGACTGTCTCCTACCCCTTTGCCAACCTTTCCCCTTCCAAGCTCGCCCCACTCACACACACACACACACACAGACAAACAAGACAAAGGGGAAAGGGTGGTGAAAAGGGAAAGGAAATATTAATGAAAATAAAAAGATAAGGAGCTCTGATGCATTGGGATGACTTCCAGGCAATGTCTTTCAGGCTTCTGTTTTGGTACTTCTTCCTTCTAGGCTTGAGATGGTTTTCTCTGGCAGTCAATATCTTTCTGACGTTCAGGCTTTTGTTTTAATACTTCTTTTAGACTTGAGATGATTTTCTCTGAAAGGAGCAGTCACCTTATTGGGAGTTTTCTATAGAACCCCCAATAGCAGCAGAGAGATGGAGGAACAAATTGGGCAGCAGATCTTGGAAAGGTGCAGAAGTAACAGAGTTGTTGTCATGGGTGACTTCAACTTCCCTAATATTAACTGGAACCTCCTTAGTGCAAATGGTTCGAATGGAGCAGATTTTGTCAGGTGTGTCCAGGAAGGATTTCTGATTCAATTTGTTGATAGGCCGACGAGGTGGGAGGCCATATTGGATTTGGTGCTGGGCAACAAACCAGGCCAGATGTCAGATTTCTCAGTGGGAGAGCATTTCGGAGACAGTGACCATAACTCCTTGAACTTTACCATAGTCGTGGAGAGGGATAGGAACAGACAGTATGGGAACGTATTTAATTGGGGGAGAGGAAATTATACTGCTACTAGACATTAGCTGAGGAGCATAAATTGGGAACAGATGTTCTCAGGGAAATGCACAACAGTAATAGGGGGTTGTTTAAGAAGCACTTGCTGCGAGTGCTGGAAAGTTTTGACCCACTAAGACAAGGAAGGAATGGTGAGGTGAAGGAGCCTTGGATGACAAGAGAAGTGGAGCTTCTCGTCAAGAGGAAGAAAGAAGCTTATGTAAGGTTGATGAAGCAAGGATCTGGCATGGTTCTAGAGGGTTACAAGGTAGGCAGGAAGGAACTCAAGGGGCAGCACAGTGACGCAGTGGTTAGCAGTGCTGTCTCATGGCGCCGAGGTCCCAAGTTCGATTCCGGCTCTGGGTCACTCTCCGTGTGGAGTTTGCACATTCTCCCCATGTTTGTGTGGGTTTTGCCCCTAAACCCAAAAGATGTGCAGAGTAGGTGGATTGGTCACGCTAAATTGCCCCTTAATTGGAAAAAATTAATTGGGTACTCTAAATTTATTTTTAAAAAGAAAGGAACTCAAAAATAGACTTAGGGGAGTGAGAAGAGGGCATGAAAAAGCCCTGGCGGGAAGAATTAGGGGGAACCCCAAGGCGTTCTACACTTATGTGAGAAATAAGAGGATGATCAGAGTGAGAGTAAGGCCGATCAGGGATAGTGGAGGGAACTTGTGCCTAGAATCTGAGGAGGTGGGGGAGGCCCTAAATGAATATTTTGCTTCAGTATTCCCAAGAGAGAGGGAACGTGTTGCTCGTGAGAACAGCGTGAACCAGGTTAATAGGCTCAAACAGGTTGATATTAATAAGGAGGATGTGCTGGAAATTTTGAAAAGCATCAGGATAGATAAGTCCCCTGGACCAGATGGGATTTACCAAAGATTACTACGGGAAGTGAGGGAGGAGATTGCTGCACCGTTGGGATGATCTTTGCGTCCTCACTCTCCACTGGAGCAGTACCGGATGATTGGAGGGAGGCGAATGTTTTCCTCTGTTCAAGAAAGGGAATAGGGAATTCCCTGGGAAATCCCAGTCAGTCTTAGTCAGTCATCTGTGATGAGAAAAATACTGGAAAGAATTCTGAGAGGTAGGTTTATGATTATTTAGAGAAACATAGTTTGATTAAAGATAGTCAGCATGGCTTTGTGAGGGGCCTCATTGAATTCTTTGAGGATGTGACAAGACACATTGATGAAAATCGGGCAGTGGATGTGGTGTATATGGATTTCAGTAAGGCATTTGATAAGGTTCCCCGTGGTAGGCTCATTCAGAATGTCAGGGGCATGGGTTGCTGGGAAATTTGGCTGTCTGAATACAGAATTGGTTGGCCGAAAGAAGACAATGAGTGGTAGTGGATGGAAAGTATTCCACCTGGAGGTCAGTGACCCGTGGTGTCCTGCAAGGATCTGTTCTAGAACCTCTGCTCTTTGTGGTTTTTCTAAATGACTTGGATGAGGAAGTCGAAGGGGGGGTTAGTAAATTTGCCGATGACACAAATGTTGGTGGGGTTGTAGATAGTGACAGGATGCAGCATTGGGCTGAGAAGTGGCAGATGGAGTTCAACCTTGATAAATGTGAAGTGATTAATTTTGGAAAGTCAAATTTGAATGCCGAATATACGGTTAACGGCAGGATTCGTGGAAGTGTGGAGGAACAGAGGGATTTTGGGGCCCACGTACATAGATCCCTCAAAGTTGCCACCCAGGTCGATAGGGTTATTAAGAAGGTGTATGGTGTGTTGGCTTTTATTAAGAGGGGGATTGATTTTAAGAGTTGCGAGGTTTTGCTGCAGCTTTATAAAACCCTGGTTAGACCACACTTGGAATATTGTGCCCAGTTCTGGTCCCCTCATTATAGGAAGGATGTGGATGCTTTGGAGAGGGTGCAGAGGAGATTTACCAGGATGCTGCCTAGACTGGAGGGCATGTCTTATGAAGAAAGGTTGAGGGAGCTAGGACTTTTCTCACTGGAGCGAAGAAGGAAGAGAGGTGATTTGATAGAAATGTACAAGGTGATGAGAGGCATGGGTAGAATGGATAGCCAGAGACTTTTCCCCTGGGGGGAAATGGCTGTCACGAGGGGATATAATTTTATGGTGATTGGAGGAAGGTATAGGGAAGATGTCAGAGGTAGGTTCTTTACACAGAGAGTGGTGGGTGCGTGGAATGCACTGCCAGCGGAGGTGTTGAAGTCAGAGTCATTAGGGACATTTAAGCGACTCTTGGACAGGCACGTGAACAGCAGTATATTGAAGGGATGTAGGTTAGGTTGATCTTAGATTAGGATAAATGGTCGGCACAACATCATGGGCCGAAGGGCCTGTACTGTGCTGTACCGTTCTATGTTCTAAGGTTGTCTACTTTCTCTACCGACTTAACATCATTTCAGGTTTACAGCAAAGGGTGTGCTAGGCAGTCACTGCTTTCAGAGCAATAGAGCAGTTATTTCACTTCAGCAAGCAGGAACGAGAGAGTCACTTTCACTTCCAAGATTTAAACACGTCTGCCAAGTTGTCTCAGAAAGAATCATGCAGGAACCAATCACTAATTTTTGTCAGGCAGAACACTGTCTCTGGTCAACCACCCAGTTTCTAATACATCGATCGAACTGAGTCCCTACAAAGCTGGTTCCTACGATCCACTCAGTGACAGAGGCTGGTTTAACTCACTGGGCTAAATCGCTGGCTTTTAAAGCAGACCAAGCAGGCCAGCAGCACGGTTCGATTCCCCGTACCGGCCTCCCCGGACAGGCGCCGGAATGTGGCGACTAGGGGCTTTTCACAGTAACTTCATTGAAGCCTACTCGTGACAATAAGCGATTTTCATTTTCATTTTCAAGAGTCTGGCTTCTCCCTTCCAAAAACAAAACCTGGAAACACAGTCTGGCAAACAGGCTGTTCCAACAGAGGGCACGATTCAGCCACCATGTTGCTCCCGGTGCGGAATCGGGTGTGACGGTTGAATCCTGCGAGTGCCACAATTCGGGCTTCATCCTGGTCACCAGACCGATCGCACGTCACCTGACTTACTATGCCCGTAGTGATCTGGATCATGCCCACACTAGGCGCAAGCCAGATAATGATATTTAAGTGAACCATTAGGCTGATGACCGGGTGTCAATGGCAACACCTGTGAGGCCAAAACTGGACGCTGATTAGTACAGGTTTCCACAAGCATGGACCAGACGTGATGGCAACCCGCGGGTTCTCAGAGTCCTTTAGAGCCTGACAGGTTGTCGGGAACAGGGCAGGGTAGTACCCAGGCACTCCTCTGGCACCTGGGCACCCTGCTAGTGCCAACCTGGTACTGCCAGGGTGCCCAGTTGGCACTGTCAGGGTGCCAGGGGCATAGTCCAGCTGCCAGGCTGTCAGTGCCAAGGCACCCAGGTTCCAGGTTGGCGAAACACAATAGACACATCAATTCGTCCTTCCTTTCCCACGACATGTGTTCCCCCAATTTTTCATCTGCCCCTTATCTGCACTTAAACTCATTACAATGCATCTGCAATAATATTGTCCTTTCCAGGAATATGTGCAATTTTCATGTTGAAAAGTTGCAACAATAAACATCAGCAGAACAGTTTTACATTCCAAGTTTTATATGTTTCAGCAAACACAAGCCAATTATGGCCAGTATCGACTAGGAATTGCTTATTAAAATGTTGGACATAAACTTCAAAATGCTGAAGGGCTAGTAGTATTTGTAAGGCTTCCTTCTCAATGGTGAAGTACTTTTTTTGGCACAAACTTATAGAATCATTACAGTGCAGAAGGAGGCCATTCGGCCCATCGGGTTGCACCGGCCCTTGGAAAGAGCACCCTACTTAAGCCTACCCCTCCACCCTACCCCATAACCCAGTAAACCCCTTTTTTGACACTAAGGGCAAATCCACCTAACCTGCACCTCTTTGGACTATGGGAGGAAACCAGATCACTCAAAGGAAACCCACGCAGACATGGGGAGAAAGTGAAAACTCCACACAGTCACCCAAGGATGGAATTGAACCAAGGTCCCGGGAGCTGTGAGGCAGCAGTGCTAACTACTGTGCCACCATGCCGCCCTGAGGAAACTTAGTGGGCTGGGTTCTCCGCTATTCAGGCTATGTCCTTACGCCAGCGTGGGAACGGTGACGTTTTACAACCGGCGCAAAACGGCAACCGATCTTCGTTTGGAGGGAGGCAAGCAGACAGGCGGTGTTGAGCACCCGACTCTAGCTGCCGATACTGCTGGAGAATTGGCAGGTCCATGGCCGCGCATGCACAAGGTGGCAGCCTGCAGCAGCCGCGCCGTGCAACATGGCGCCGGCCGCATGCGGATCCGGCCTGCCAAACAGTGTCCCCCCTTTAGCCGGCTTGCGACACCCGGACCACCCCCCAACAGTGCCTGTAGCCCCTGACAAAGTCCCCCCTGCCCTCGAATCGGCTCTCCTCTGACTGTGGCGGTGCTGGATTGAGTCCGCAGCCGCCACTCGAGTTCCCGACAAATAATAGCATGAGCTACCTAAACCGTAAGGCACTCGGCCGGTCAGGGGCGGAGCATCGGGGGCAGAGTACCAGGCAATGTCCTGAGGCCACTGATACAGCATGCGGCATACTTCTAGAATACGCCGCTTTGGAGGGAGCGGAGCATCGCAAAAGCGGTGCCGCCCTCAATTTTGGCGTGAACGTTGATCCTCCGGCCGATCGATGAACGCGATTTTGGGGTCAGCTATCGGAGAATCCAGTCCAGTCTCTTTGAAAAGTATCCTACCAGCCTCTCTATTCCAGACTCATCATCCTGTAGGAACACTACCACAACCCCCAGGTCCCTGGCATCCGTGGCCATTTTAAAGTGTTTGAAAAAATCAGGGGTGACCAACACTGGTTCACTTACCAATATGGCCCTCAATTTCTCAAAAGGTGTTTGGCATTCTGTTGGTAAAAGATAACGCTATTATACTGAAGTTAGGTACAGATTTTCTCATAACCTCATGATCTCCCGTTTCAGGCAGTACATAGAACATAGAACATAGAACAGTACAGCACAGAACAGGCCCTTCGGCCCTCGATGTTGTGCCGAGCAATGATCACCCTACTTAAACCCACGTAACCCGTATACCCGTAACCCAACAATCCCCCCATTAACCTTACACTATGGGCAATTTAGCATGGCCAATCCACCTAACCCGCACATCTTTGGACTGTACAGTGGCACAGTGGTTAACATTGCTGCCCCACGGCGCCGAGGTCCCAGGTTTGATCCCGGCTTTGGGTCACTGTCCGTATGGAGTTTTCACATTCTCCCCGTGTTTGTGTGGGTTTCGCCCCCACAACCCAAAAATTTGCAGGTTAGGTGGATTGGTCACACTAAACTGCCCCTTAATTGGAAAAAATCAATTGACAACACTAAATTTTTTTTAAATAGTAATCTCCGGTTCTGCTTTGGGAACGGGGAAATCTAATAGCTCCCGTACCTTGGTTGTTCTGGATACCACTCATCCCTGTCCCACAACGTGCCCCAGGTAGGTCACCTCTCCTCTGCCAAACTTGCCTTTAGCCAGATTGATGTCTAAATTGGCCAACAGGCGTTGTTTAAATAACTGTTCCAATTGTTCTACATGCTCCTTCCATGTGCCACTGTGAACTACCACATTGTCCAAATAGACCACGCAGTTGGGCACCATAGCCACTACTTGAATCATGAGTCATTGAAATATAACTTGTGTATTGTCATAGCCGAACAGATCTTTTTACACTGATATAATCCCTTTGGAGTCACAAAGGTGGATATCTCTTTAGCCCTGGGTGTTGAAGGTATTTTTGAAAGGCACGAGGCACTGCCTATGCTGTCCATACAATCCTCCAACTTGGGAAATGGATACAAATCTGTTTTGGAGATGGCGTTGACCTTCAGGTAGTCTGTATAGGATTGAGTTGTCAAATCGGGCTCAAGTACTAACACGATGGGCGAACTCCAGCTACTTTGGCTCAGCTCAATTAAATGATTCTCCAACATGTACAGGCACCACCTCAAGGCCCTGGAGATGTACCGTCAACACTGTCTGAGACGGGTTTTCCGCATCAGTTGTGAGGACAGGTGTGTTAACATCAGTGTCCTTGAAGGAGCCAAGAGCACCAAAATCGAGGCCATAATCATCCAAAATCAACTCTGTTGGGGCAGTCATGTGCTTAGGATAGTCCCAATTTCCAAAGCATATCATCTTTGCTCAGCTCAAGGAAGGTTTCTGAAAAACAGGAAGACAAAGGAACCATTTCAAAAACACCCTGAAGACTTACCTCAACACCGATGTCAATGCCTGGGGGATCCTTGCTCAGAAGAGACCTACTTGGAGAAACCTCTTGATTGAAGGGACACAATTCTGCAAGGACACCTGACAGCAAGAGGAGACCTGGAAAAGGGGCCTGGGAAAAGAATACCGGTAACCTAGAGTCCAGGGACCAATTTCACCTCCCAGAAACACCTGCCAAGCGTGCAGTCCCAGATGCAGCTCTAAGATGGGGCTCACCAGTCACGCAAGGATCCACGGAACCCATGACCAGTAACAAGGAGTTTCTTAGGTGGACAATCATACCTGTTAGCGAGGAATCGCCGAAGAAGAAGAAGACTGTGGAAGAGTACACGACACAGAAGAAGGCAAGGGCGTATTGCCCTTTGTGGAATTGGGGAGGTGGGGCGGGGGCTGTCAAAGAATGTTGTGTAAGGTTGCAGGTGTTCAAAGGCATATCGGGACAGAGTTGGATGATTGAATAGATATTAGTGATTGCAGGAAGGGATCTGATTGTGGGGAACTGATCAGTGATCACATGACCAGCCATGGTCTATTTGAATGGCGGAGCAGGTTCAATGGATAGTGGCCTACTCTGCTCCTATTTCCTATGCTGCTATGGAGGAATTCAATAGTGGGAATGGAAGCTGGTGAAATTGAAATTGGGAAGAAGCACACCTGCTCCTCCATGCCCACAAGCAAGGCTGTAAAAGCACTCCACTATGTAGCAGCACTCTCCTTCTTTCAGGTACCAGAATTCCTGAGGCCGAGGAGATCTGGTCAGCCTGGCTTATATTAAAAATAGTGACAACATCTCAGGCACTATGCCTCATAGAATGAATTTTGGGACTGCTCACATTTGGGCTCCCCACAGCCCAGCATTGTACTGTTGAGCAAAATATGTGCAGTCTAAGGAGCCTGGATATCAACCCTCAGATTTCATCATCATGAAAACAGTACTGAAGGAGGAGGTAGGGCTAGTGCCACTGTGCTAGACGGCAGAGATCATTAGTTCAGCATTAGAAGTAGGAGGATAGGGGAAATCAAAGTTGGTATCAGAGAATTGTGGGAGGTGCAGAATAAGGGATCGGGTGTGAATGCTAAGCCTGGAAGTCACAGATCTTGGGACTGGCAGCAATCAGGATTGTGAAGCTCTGTGCTTACCTTCTCATATATATTCAATGTTTAAGGGTTGAATTGGCTGCCTCAAAGCAAACCGGCATTGCAGCAAGGACCATTATTTGCATTTGGAAATAAATTAATGCCGGCTTCAGGCAAGAACAGAAAATGCTTCTGGTTTGTCCTTACCAAATATGGTGATGAGCTCACTTCTGGTTGAATATTTGCACGCACTTCCTGTCCATCATTCTGGGGCCTCAAGAGACTCTTTAATTCCTTCAGTCTTTACAGCATAATACATGCTAAATTTATTAAATTTACTGACCTGGAAAATTCCCTTTGAAAATTATGATGCTCAAAGTGCACTGCATGGAAGCTTCCTAATTACCAAGTGATCTTTATAGCTCTAAAACATACTGGGTGAGGCAAAGAACCCTGCTCTGTGCTGAATCTGGCAATATCAGTTTAGGTGGTTCATGCAAAGAAAAACACTGGCACAAACGTGATGCACTGAAAGGCTTACTTTCATTCTGTAACATTCGAATATTGAGGGCTCTACAGCGTCCTTTAGCCAAAGAGGGCTGAAAGTGATTGGAAACCCCCCGGACTGCGGAATGATTTCATTCAGCCATGAACATTATGTTATGACAGAAAACTGAATAGGGAAAGGGTGTTTTAACACAGTGGGCTAAATAGCTGGCTTGTAATGCAGAGCAAGGCCACCAGCGCGGGTTCAATTCCCGTACCGGAGCCTCCCCGAACAGGCGCCAGAATTTGGCGACCAAGGGCTTTTCCCAGTCACTTCATTGAAGCCTACTTGTGACAATAAGCGATTATTATTATTAAAACTATAGAGTATTGCTAATGGAAGAAGGGCGGCACGGTGGCACAGTGGTTAGTACTGCTGCCTCACAGCTCCAGAGTCCCAGGTTCAATTCTGGCCTCGGTTCACTGTCTGTGTGGAGTTTGCACTTTCTCCCCGTGTCTCCGTGGGTTTCCTCTGGGTGCTCTGGTTTCCTTCCACAGTCCAAAGATGTGCAGGTTGGGTGGATTGATTATGCTAAATTACTCCTTAGTGTCCAAAAGGTTCGGTGAGGCTACGGGGATAGGGTGGAGGCATGGGCTTAAGTGGGGTGCTCTTTCCAAGGGCTGGTGCAGACTCGATGGACCAAATGGCCTCCTTCTGGACTGTAAATTCTATGATAATCTATGATAATCCAAAAAAAAATAACATTCAGAAAATTGTATTAACCCCACTTCTGTCACCGCCACCTTAGTTTATACATTGACATAGTTCTACATTAGGTCTCACCTTTTTTGGTAAACAAAATTTGGAACAAACAAACTTTCCAGTGCAGACAGACAGTCATGATGTCTCATTCATTATTTTATTTGGGACTAGAGAAAATGAAAATCACAATCGAAACGCAGTTTATAGCACTCCACTACAAATCACTTGCTGGATCTGCTGAGCATTTCAGTAGACAATGTCCTTTCCTGTTCTTTCACCAACCCATTCATTCTGCCCTTTGTTAGTCAGCAATCTAGTTGATTATCCTGTAAACTAAATCCACATTCATGAATGCTATGCCCACACAAGATCAGTCGGTAAAAATTAAACTTCTTGATTACGACATCTAGCCGAGCAATAAGATCCTTTCCGATTAATCAATCGCACCTGGAAAGGAATACTTGTATTTAAATATGGTTTGTACGTTGAACATCCATTGTAAGCTTCATATTTTTGTCAACTTAAATCCACCTCTTAAGGGAAAATAGATCTGAAACCTACATCACTATGATTAGCAGGTTGTAAGGTTTTATAATCTTAGTGACTCACTCTTTTAATCATGATCATTATTCCTTAGGGGTTGCAGTGAAAACAGCACCATGTTTACTCACACTTGCTTGATTAGGCAGAAACCCACAGGAAATATGAAAGAGAGGGAGAGACACTGCAGTGGTCAGCACCATCGATCCCATGAGGACAAGCCCATCGCCCCTCCCCTCGCCTCCACCCCCTCAATGAGAAAAGGGCTGCACAGCAGGACAACAGCAAGGTTCCTAAGCAGCTGGTGTGAAAATGGGGATTAAAATGGATAATTAAAATGTGTTGTCATGAGACCTAGATATTTTTATCCTTTAAGATTTTTGGAAGACAGAAATTAAAGCAACATGTGACAATCTAAGTAAAAAGGACAAAATATGACTGTACCACTACTGATGTACAAAGCAGCAATTTTATAAATTAATCACAACTCTCATTAATATGGTGCATTTAACATAATAAGGCACTTCATAGCAGAATAATTAGACAAAATAAATCTATATTCTCAATATTTTCACCATAGTTTACAGGTATCTATTGTGGTGGGGTCGCTGTCAGTGGGACAGGAAGATCTCGCTGGAGGGACCTGCTGGAAAATCCCACCCATGATATTGTGGTTTACAGAGACCTGCGCTCCCACCACCCCAGAAAAGGTCAGGACTGGTTACTAAATATTCCTGTGTATAAAGCATTCAGGAAACATATGGAAAGACAGAAAGAAAGAGAGACAGAAAGAAAGAAAGAAAGAAAGAAAAAGAAAGAAAGAAAGAAAGCAAGAAAACAGAAAAGATATGGATGAGCAGATTTGCAGGAAACGTATAGAAAAGTACAAAAACTATAGCATAGTGAAAATGGAAGACACCCAGTGAAATTCTCTGGTGGTGGGATCCTCCGGCACACTGGCAGTGCACCCCCACGGCTTTCCCGACGGCGTGGGGTGGCCACAACGGGGAACCCCATTGGCCGGCTGCAGGAATGGAGAATCCTGCTGCCGGTGGGGATGCCATGTGTCAGTAAACGCGGCTGGCGGAGCGGAGAATCTCACCCAGTATATCCTTATATATACTGGGATAATAATAGTGTCAATATTGTACCAGACAGTGGGGCGAGTTTCTGAAAATTGTACTCAGGAGAATCTTCTTGATCAACGTGTTGCTGGCCCAGTGAGGAAGGAGATATTGTTGGCTCTGCAAACTGAGGTGAGTCAGTTGGGCAAATGTCAGGAGGGGAGCATTTAGGGAACTGAGATCATAATACCATAAGGAGAAAAGAACAAAATAAAGGTTTAGATTGACTGTGGGAAAAGGCAGGGATAAATCTAGAATAGATGTACTTGATTGGATGAAGACTGATTTCCATGGAATGAGAACAGATCTGCCTTTGGTAAATTGGGATCAAAGATCAGCAAGCAAAATTGTCATTAAACAATGGGCTACCTTAAAGAGAAGGTGGTTCGGGCACAGTCAAGATCCATTCATATGAATGGGAAAGGGAGGTTGCTCAAAGACAGATCTCGCTGAAAGACAAAAGAGAGTAAAGATAAAGCGAACAGGGATTCATATGACAGATGTCGAGTTGATGGGGGGGGGGGTGGCACGGTAGGACAGTGGTTAGCACTGTTGCTTCACAGCTCCAGGGTCCCAGGTTTCATTCCCGGCTTGGGTCACTGTCTGTGCAGAGTCTGCACGTCCTCCCCGTGCCTGCGTGAGTTTCCTCCAGGTGCTGCGGTTTCCTCCCACAGTCCAAAGATGTGCAGGTTAGGTAGGTTGGCCATGCTAAATTGCCCTTTGTGTCCAAATAGGTTAGACTGGGTTACGGGGATAGGGTGGAAGTATGGGCTTAAGTCATGAGCTCTTTCCAAGGGCCGGTGCAGAATCGATGGCCGAATGGCCTCCTTCAGCACTATAAATTCTATGATAGTACAAGTGAGAATTAGCTGAATATAGAAAGGTCAGAGTGGAAGCAAAAAAGGAATGAGCAAAAGGATTAGAGAGAACGAATGGAGGGGCAAAGAGAGAGTATGAGAAGATACTGGTAGCTAACATAAAATAGAATCCAAAAGTCTTCAAGAGGCATGTAACTATTAAAAGGTTAGTCAGAGTAAGGATGAGGCTGATTGAAGACCAAAAATGAAGCCTTATGTATGAAGGAAGACACGTGGCTGAAGCATTGAATAAGTATTTTGCTTTTGTCTTTACCAAGGAAGAAGATACTGCCAAAATCATAGTAAAGGAGGAGGTAGTGAAGATATTGGATAGGCTAAAGGTTGGTAAACATGAGATGTGAGGAAGTCAAGATAACTATCAAATATGACGTTGACATAATGTTCATCGCTGAATTAACTAATTCCTCAGTCCGGGGGTTTCCAATCGCTGTTTGTCTGGGAGGACTGGTTTAGCTCAGTGGGCTATACAGCTGGTTTGTGATGCAGAACAAGGCCAGCAACGAGGGTTCAATTCCCATACCAGCTTACCCGAACAGGCGCCGGAATGTGGTGACTAGGGGCTTTTCACAGTAACTTCATACTTGTGACAATAAAAGGTTATTGTTCCTATTATTAGTCAAAGATCGAACACTGACTGCCCCACTGTATGGAATGTGGCTACTTGACAGGGATAAAGTGTTGTGATGTTCAGGTCTGAGCGTCCTCTGTAAGCACCTGTGCCCTTCCACATTCCTGCTAGTTAAGTACCTCTTTCCAGATCCATTCACCATTGATCATTCATCTAAGCTGCCTCAATCTCCAAGTAAGGGTCAGGGGAAGAAGCTGTAATAGGCAGGGTCTGAGGGTCGCGGGCCAGGCATAGTGAGGGGTGGGTTGGTTTCCCTGCCCATCGACCTTACAACTGCATTTTTGGATCCAGGAGCCATGAAGCCTCAGAGGGGTGTCTATTCTCAGCAGCAAATGAGGGTACAACGTTCCTGATGATGTGAATGGAAGTGTCAGCTATGCAGGGGGGCCATGGATGAATGCAAAGGAGTATGGGGCATTTTCCATGACCATGTAAGCAAGGTGTAAGCTGCTATTTAAGGCTGCGCTGGGCATTGGGAATGGCGATGGTTGGTTAGCCTTCAGGCTCAAGAGTAGTAGGAGTTTTGGGAGGACTAGAGGGTCTAACGATCGATGTCCTTGCTGGACATCTCTTTCTGTCCTTCTCAACTTCCTCACAGATTCATGATGAATTTTCAGATAGTCAGTCAAGTTGGCTATAATCTTAGTCACTGCTGTCGAGGCGGCATGTTGGCACAGTGATTATCATGTTGCCTCGCAGCGCCAGGAACCTGGGTTCAATTCCGGCCTCGGGTGACAGTCTGTGTGAAGTTTGCTCAATCTCCCCGTGTCTGTCTGGGTTTCCTCCGGGTGCTCCGGTTTCTTCCCACAGTCCAAAGATGTGCAGGTTAGGTGAATTGGCCACGCTAAATTGTCCCTTCGTGTCCAAACAGTTAGATGGGGTTACGGGGAGAGGGCAGGGGAGTGGGTCTAGGTAGGGTGCTCTTTAGGAGGGTTGGTGCAGACTCGATGGCCCCAATAGCCTCCTTCTGAACTATATTTATTCTATCCTGTGAGGAAAGCCGATGGCCAAGGTCGACAGGGCTGGAAGACCATGGAAAACCTTATCGTCTCCAGATTTAAAGGCTGGGATGCTTTGTATCCAGCAGCTCAAAACATCTCACCCACTTACCTTCAATCCCAGCCTTGCCTGATCCCGTTATCCCACTTCCCACAACCCTTGTTCTCCCCTTCCCAGACCCATGTTCCTCCCCTTCCTCCGACCATTGTCCCCCATTTCCTTCAAAGCTTTTCCCTCCCTCCCATGACACGTCCTCCACCGCCCCCATCGCAAGGGTCTATTTGAAATCTTACCAGGGTAATGGGCCTGGGTTGGCACTGTCAGCGGGTCTCTTCTCAAGGCAGGAGAGTGATGATGACTCGCTGTGAGGAAGGCTGTAGTGCTCCTCAGATTCTGTTTAAGCCTGCCTCCTGTCTTTCTGATGACAGCGCACTGACTCCCCAGCTCATGCCCGAGTGTCGAATGGGGTCACAATCTTTATGGTGACTGTTAAGGGTGGTGGGGAAAGGGTGTGCGTTTTGGGCTCATGAAGTGCTGCTGCTCTCATTTCAAAATGCCAGATTCTAGTGATCTCATGGGCTGTCACTTCTGACTGAGGCTGGAGGGCCTGTGGGAGGTTCACCGGTCTGATGGGCTGATAATCCTTCCCCTGTGAGAAAGCAGAGAAAGTCAGAGGCTTGCCAGATTGATGTGTTAAATCTTTCATGTGGATCCTTTGCAGTGCTTATCTTAAATTCCTAACTAAAAATGTGTGATTTTCACCCATGCAAACTCAGTGGTCCTCTAACTTCATTTTTCTTTGCCCCGTGCTACCTCTACCTCCCCAGAATGTAAGCTTTGGGGGCAGACTGCTGCATTCTGAGCCCTTCGGCCTGTGCTGCTAGTGGCTGGTGTCCTCTGGAGTATATGGGCCTGGAGAGTCCTAACCGACTTCTTGGTGCCACAGGTGTGGTCATGTTACCCTGTTCTGCCTGCTGCCCAGGAGATGTGCCAGTGGCAGGAGCAGAGGTTTAAGACGGACTGGAGACTGCCAGAGACTCTTTGGTCGAAGGCCCCGGGATGGGTTCAAATACTTCCTCCTTCTGTGGCGTGCTCTTTGTCCCATGGGCTACTCCATGAGTCAGAGGGCAGCTGAAGTGAGCTCCAGATGCTCAATGGCACCTGGCGCTGCTGGTCCTGGAGGCCTGCCAATGTCTGCAGCATGGTTCTGAAGCCCTCAGCCGTGGTCCTCTGTGACTAGGCCGAGCTTCGATGCTACTCAGCAATGCCTTTCTGTATCTGGGACATATCCCTCAGTGAATGGGCCATGTTCTCGATGCCTTCAACCATACTTTGAAGTAGCTAAGCTATGACTATCTGCATTTGGGACATGCCCATTTGTGCCTGGGTTGCACTGGCATGGGAACTAGCCGCGGCAATCAGAGAGTGGAGCAAGTCTTCGACACCAGCATCTCCTCCAAGCTTTCCACTGCGGATGCCACCCTTGCAGCGTTGGCCTGGGTGCCACAGAATGTCAGCACCATTTCTTGTGCCTCAAGGCTTCGGGGCTCCTCCAGATGTCCTTGCAATTGCCGGATGTCGTTGATACCCCCTCCTAGATATCCCGGCTCTGCCTTTACATCTTCATCAGTGCTGGGATGACCTTTTCAGAGTCCCAGCATCTAGCTCATGTTCAACTGTGTCCATCCAGCAGACCTCCGACTGCCCGCTCCCTTGGAAGATCCCGCCTCCAGTTGATGTGCGACAGCAGCTGTGTGGTGTGCACCAGATAATGACCCAGAAGCCGTACACTACCATGTCCCACCGACCTGTGTGTCTCAGTGCTGGTGGATGATACAGATGAAAGTTGTGACAAAAAATCTGTGTCGTCCCTGGAGTTCTGCTTCTGGGTGGTCTGCAGAGTTGCAGGGAGGAGGGGGAAGCCCCGGATGGCCCAGCTTCATCTGATGGTGACCCTGTAAGACAAGGTACATGGGGTCAGCGGTGAGGAAGAACAACGGTGTTGGAAATAAGAGATTCCCTTGAGACAGGTAATCAGGAGTAAGGAGCAGTGGATCCCCCAGTGCAGGCCAACCTTCCTATATTTCACTGCTCGTTCCTCTGCAATCTCCATCACCCTTTTCCTCATCGAGGTTAAGGACTTGTATCTTGGGCAACCTCCGCCTGACTTCTCTGCTCTCCCATCTTATGGGCTATCTTCTCCTGTGGGGACACAAAGAGGACATTGTGAGGCGGAATACTGATAGGTTCAGAAGTTTATAGTAGGTGGCATGTGTGGGCACAGTTGCAAGTTGGAGAGGGGTTATGATGGGGAGTACTCGGGGTGGGGGGGGGGGGTTCTAAGGATAGTGCTGGGAGGTTGAGTATCAGGAGACTGTGAGATAGCAGATAGGGAGTTAATGATAATATACCAGGGGTAAGAGACAGGAGGGATGCCAGGAGGAGACAAGTGGGTACTCACCCTTGCAGCTCTCAGGAGGTCATTCATCTTCTTATGACATTGTACTACGATCCTCCTAGTGAGGCTGCTGGCACTGCTGAAGGGAATGTTTAAATGATGTTCCCGCTTGTCAGCTGTGAACAGCTCACCCTGATTTGGGCGATTTACATGCCTGGAGAGTTTGGCCCAGTGTGCTTCCTGTGGGTGATATGTTTTTCAGCCAAAGAGTGGTTGAATCACGCTTCATTAGCACTGCCAAGGCCAGTGGAAAACGTAACCGATTTTCCCGCCGGTGGTAGCAATTCGTTTTGTTTAGATAATCATGCCCACGGCTGACAGATAGACTCAGGAGGCAAGCTTTCCAATTTTCCTCTGTCTTCCTGTGCTTGCTGCAACGTCAACAATCCAAATGCTGCTGAGTCTGCGCAAATCATGATGGGGCATCTTTATTTAGAAATCCTTCCTTTATCAGATCCAGCATGACAGCCCGCCTGCTCTCAGTGACTGATCAGGGAATGCGGGGGCAGGATGTTAAACCCCAGAGAACCTAGTGGAGTGGTGCAGCGACAACAATCTATCCCTCAATGCAAGCAAACTAAAGAGCTGGTGATTGACTTCAGGAAGCAAAGTACTGTACACACCCCTGTCAGCATCAAGGGGGCCGAGGTGGAGATGGTTAGCAGTTTCAAATTCCTCAGGGTGCACATCTCCAAAAATCTGTCCTGGTCCACCCACATTGACGCTACCACCAAGAAAGCACAACAGTGCCTATACTTCCTCAGGAAACTGAGGAAATTCGGTATGTCCACATTAACCATTACCAACTTTTACTGATGCACCATAGAAAGAATCCTATCTGGCTGTATCACAGCCTGGTATGGCAACTGCTTGGCCCAAGACCGCAGGATACTTCAGAGAGTCGTGAACACAGCGCAGTCCATCACACCAACCTGCTTGCCATCCATTGACTCCATCTATACCTCCCGCTGCCTGGGGAAAGCAGGCGGCATAATCAAAGACCCCTCCCACCCGGCTTACTCACTCTTCCAACTTCTTCCACTGGGCAGGATATATAAAAGTCTGTGAACACGCATGAACAGACTTAAAAACAGCTTCTTCCCTGCTGTTACCAGACTTCTAAACCACCCTCATGTGCACAGACCTCATTAACACTACGCCCCCGTATGCTTCACCCGATGCTAGTGTTATGTAGTTACATTGTGTACCTTGTGTTGCCCTATTATGTATTTTCTTTTATTTCCTTTTCTTTTAATGTACTTAATGATCTGTTGAGCTGCTCGTAGAAAAATACTTTTCACTGTACCTCGGTACACATGACAATAAACAAAATCCAATCCAATCCATGGCTCTGGAGCAAGGAGAGTCTCTCCATGTAAGAAACTGGGTTCCAACCTGCATATGGTCCTGCATTTCTGGTAGGGATTAACGTGCAGAAGATTCTGCTCTTAGAGCCAGGATTTAAACTGGGTAAGGGGGAGGTGGCGGCGGTCTCGTCCACTGGCTGGAGAACTGCTGGGAAGCCTGCACACCTTCTGTGGGAGAGGCCTGAGGAAATTAAGTGCCTGTCAGGTATTTGACTGACTTGCGTCAGCCCTTCCCAGAGAATTTTGCACTCCGCTGCAGGCAATTCCACCCCAAAGAGCTGCCAGCCAATCAGAGGTGGGCAGCTCTCCATTAATAGCAGTGGCACTGGGAGCGGTGGTTGCTGCCAGAAATGATCTCAGGCATTGACCAGAAACCGTCACCGGATCCCTGAATGCAGAAAAATTGAACCGGATGGCGGCTGTACAGATGGGGTTGCCGGAAATTGGGGTGGGGGGGGGGGAATGGCGGGGTGCGCAGGGTTGCAGGGGGATCAGAGGCCGCGGCAGGAGGGTGGATTTCAGTGCCCCACCCCTTCTCAATAACAGATGCCTCAATCAGGTACTGAGTGCTAGAGGGACCCCATTATCCCCACCCCAACCACCACCACGAACCCAACAGGGTTTGCCAAGTGGCCATCAGAGGCTTGAGAGAGCTGTGCAACTGAATTTCGGTGGGCTCAGGGTTACTTGGTGTCAAATGGCCCATTAATGAGCCCAATTGACATCCTGCCTGGAGCAGAGGAGTTGTGAGCATGGACCCCCTTCTCACCTCTGACTTAACCCAGGAGGATTTCCAACTGCCAGCAGGCTGATATCCTTCCCACGTAATTTACAGCATCAAGCCTTGCGACAGCAGGCTGGAGTGAACTCCACCCTGTGATTGTATTCTCTGATAAACTCGTCACTCTGTAACTGCAACTCATACTAGTGGTGGCACTGTACCACCAGGTGGGAAGCTCCCAAGATGGTGTCAGTGAGGTTTCCGGGTAATAATAACTCATCAACCTCAGTTGAATAATGCCATATTGGCTCATACCCATGGCTGGAGGTCAATGGGTCGGAGTGGAAAATCATCCGTTTGGAGACTAGCACTGGTGGCTCAAGGAAATAGGCCTCAGCAAGACTGGGCAGGATCTGTGGTGACCATGGTTATGGAAAGGAAGGAAGGAAATGCTCCTACTTCTTTTAGTACACACAAAACGTTTTATTAATTAGAAGATGACTTACATAGGTTTGTTTTAATCCTGCATTCTGTCTGCCACCAGCTTTACATATTACCATGATCCTAGGTTAGAATCTTGTTGAAATATGAATTACATCATCAGATCCTGAAATAACACATTAATGAGCCACATTTCAGCCACATGGCTGAAATGGGCAAATTGAGAATTCCCAAAACGTGGTTTCACTAGTTCAAAGCAAGATTTAGAGTTCTTGGGTTAAAATCTAAAATATCAGACCCTGCCATAACCCCAGCGTGACTTAACAACTTCAAGAAACATCTCCCCACTCGGTCATTTAGTCACATTCTTGATTCTTTAAAAAAAACTTAACTTTGTACAGTGGCTAGATCCCAGATGCATGGGTAGGGATCATCCGGCCCCAACACCAACTCCAAATTCTCCCATCCCACCCATGGCAATGGTGTTAGAGCCAGGAAATCTTGGCCTTGGGATCAATAGACATATATCTCATTTGATGATCATGCATGTTATTCAGTCTGGCCCATTCATTCGATAAAAATGAAATCACATGTTAAATTTGGTCTTGTATATAATTGGGAGTGATAATCATAGGAAAATATGATTTGATTTGGCCAAAATACTTACATTTGGATGCCCAAATAAGTGTGAAGATTTGACAGGCCTCAAGGCCTGGGTTTATGCCAATTTGGGACAACACAGGAGCCCTTTAAAAATAGCAGGTAGGTCCTGATTCTGGAATTCTCAAGCCAATTCCTGGGCTATGTGATTATTAGGGGTGCCTTTTAAGGGTGTGGATTGATCCGAGTCATGAGCTGCACTAAGCACTCCTGACCTAGCCAGCCCCATTGCAGCAATAGTTGTGTCCTAGTCTTCCACAATTATCATGGAGCCAGAGCAGGTATTTAATGAGTCGTGGTTCATGGCACCTCAGGGTGAACCATAGTGTGTAAGAGGGGATCTTTTAAAAGGTGAGTGGCTCTCAGCAAAGAATATATAATGAATATATAATGAGGCTTGGCAGGGTGTCCAGAAGTCCATTACTCAAATGAAGAACCTGAGCCCCGGGGAAAACATTGTTAGAATGACAGCTCTGGCTCTCTGATATCTGCTTTCAATGGGCATGGAAGTGCCATAATTTCCAATTGGGGCATGAAGGGCCATGAGAAGTGGATGGGGCAACAGATTCAGAATTATGGGCATGAGGTGGCATGGATGAGGTGTGTATGGGGGTGAGGGGGTTTGAAGGGTAAGGGCTGGGAGGCTTGCTGCTTTCATTCCAGCTGTGATAAAATCCTACAACATCAAGGCAGGCCTATTAAACAGCGGCCATCCATACCCAGCAGCAGCGATAGCTACCTCTTTCCTACATCAGCTGGACTGACTGCATCCCACATCCACTCCGGTAATGCAGATTCCGCCTTTGCGGGGATATTCTCCCAAGGCAAGTGGGAATTTTCCAACCCTCGCTATCTACCTCAGTGATGAATATCCAGGCCTCAGAGATGATGATCCAGGCCCAAGTGTTATACTTTCTGATAACTGAAATGTTTATTTGCGATCTGCAGCTTCAATCTTTCAGGGTGTAAAGCAGTGGTGGTCAACCTGCAGCCCAGGGGTCACATGCAGCCCACCTGGGTCCTGAGTGCGGCCCACAAAACATTTTGTTGACCGTTGCCCACGCGCAGGGTTGCCATATTCTGCTGATTTCTGTCGGCGTCGTTTTTCTTCCTACCGGTATGACTGAATTGATGTACATGTAAAGCAAGGGCACGGGAAGTGAGGTACATGCTGATTACACACAATATTGTGAGAAGCATAAATATTTATTTTGTTTGCATCATTTAAAGTTCATGACAGTTCTATTAATGTATGAATAACTGAGCATTTTCTACAACTTGCTATCTTATTCATAGGGTCATGGTTAGTCAGCAAACCTGATTTCAATCTTGCGGTCAACTAGGATGAAGGAGGGCGATTCATGTGCCAAGGTTCGATTCACTAGCCAAGGTTGCTCATCACTGCTTTGAGGTCTTTGGAATACTACAGTCTCATCAGACTGGAAACTCAGAACTCACCCTCAGCTGTGCGGTCCTTGTTAAAGTGTAGAATAGCATAGATGTCAATCAGATACAATCTTAATCTTATGGATGACCCAATGGAACTTATCAGAATGCGCCATTATCTGGCTGGCATTAGAGGTGGGTGATAATTGGATAAATGTAACTTTTTGGATTATTAATGTATGTATATGATATGAAAAACAATAAAACAAGTTCTAAAATATGTCATTATGAAATTGGGAAGATTGAAGAAAGACTTAACATTGAAGAGTATTTCATGTGTCAGTAAATGCAAAAAACAACTATGAACAAAGCATTACTTGTCATTATTTGTAATGCAGAAACATTACTCCAGTTCTTGAAAAGTTAAAATATCAATATTTCAGTTTTATACCCAGCCCTTGCGGTCTTATCGCAAAGCCGAAAACTTCAGTGAAGATCAATTATCTGTTCTGTAAACACACAGTGAATTCTGTCTCACTAGTATTACCTATATTTTCTGTGATTAAGATCAGGAAATTTTTGGTCTCATTTATCTAAATGTCTCCACCTGCTACAGTTGCTGAATTTTACCAATCTGATAGTTAATTAAAGTCACAGAAACTTTTAAAGGTTATTTTTCTTTTGTCACAATAATATCCTGAGGCAATTCATCAAGATGCAAGGCAGCAATTTCACTAAAACAGCAAAGAAAATCCATGGATATTTTGGGATTCAAAGGAGATGCTTAAAAAATGTCAACATGTCGCTGTTCCACATTCTTTGACACTGAATAGCGAGCTATTAGTGAGGACCTTTGAGGACCCTGCATGATTGAAAGTGATTGACTGGAACAGAAGTGTGAGATGTTGAGTCATAAGGGGAACAAACAGACTCTTCAATGAGGAAAAGAAGGATATATTTATGTTTGTGATTTAACACTCTCAATGGATTATTTTACTGAAAAGCAGATTTAAACCTTGATGAATGTACTTCCAACTACCCACCATGATTGTAAAACCAAATACCACTATGCATCCCGATATTGGACATCTTTATATTTAACACCTGCAGTTCCAGAAAGATAACACTAAAACTGAAGGCCAAACCTCATTGCCTCCCTTTCCTCTTTATCATAGTGCACACCATCATGTGTATTGCTGAAAGAAGACATTTTGTCGAAGCTGTTCATCTTGCATTCATCAGGACAATCACAAGAAAAACAGTGTCGGGAGAAGCAAAAGCTTTATATTGTATGAGAAGTGAGTGTGGATTGGTTGGCAAGTGGGCCCTGATTGGTAGAGACATTGCCATGGGGAATGTACCAGTTAATGGTGACTGACAGTCAACTGCCAAACACTGCTTTAAAATTTAAACCAGGCACCTTGAGCTGGATTCTCCACTGTCAGGATTCTCCATTTCGCCGGCAGCCCGGGGATTTCCCCACTGTGTGGGACTGCCTACAATGGGAACCTCCATTGGCTGGCTGGCGAGATGAAGAATCTTGGGGGCCTGCCACATCAGAAAGCAGGTGCAGCGTGACAGAGAATCCCACCCTTGACTCCGAATGCCCTGAGGGCAATGCCTTGACCAGTCACAGTCAAGCTGCCTGGTTTAAATTTTCAAGCGATGCTTCCCATGCAGTATAAAGTTCTTCTTTCCCCCAACATTGGTATTCTTACGATTGTTCTGATGGGTGCAAGACAAATAGTTTTAACAAAATGTCATTTTTCAGCAACATGCAAGTTCTGGACTACTAAACCACTATTCGTACATCATTATGCTTTGAAAGAGGAAGTGGAGATGGATAGAGATTTATAGATTGCAAACAGTTCCTGCAGATTGTAAGATAACAAATGTACCCTCATGATTTAACAAAGGAACTACAGATCAGTAAGCCTGACATCAGTATATGGAAAATGCCAGAATCCATTATAAAGGATGTGATAACTGGACACCTAGAAAATAATGGTAGTATTGGGCAGAGTCAACATAGATTTATGAAAAATAAATCATGTTTGATAAACCTGTTAGTGTTTTTTGAGGATGCACCTCGCAGCATAGATAAGGGAGAACCAGTGGATGTTGTGTATTTAGATTTCAGAAAGCTTTTGATAAGATCACACAAGATTAGTAAACAAAATTAAAGAACATGGGATTGGCATGGATTGAGAATTGATTAACACACAGAAAACAGAGGGTGGGATACTCTAAGCTCACAGGCCGGCGGGATTTACCAGTGCCGCCAAAGCCTTTTGGTTGGCATGCTGCATCTGCTGTGATGGGACCTGTCGTGGAAGGGCAGAATCTCCCAGCCAGAGAGTAGAAATAAATAGATCACTCTCAGGTTGGCAAACTGTGATTAGTGGGGTAGCATGAGGATCAGTGCTTGGGCATCCAGCTGTTCAATGATTTGGAGGCGAGGACAATATCTCCATGTTCACAGATGACACAAAACTAGGTGGGAATGTGAGTTGTGAGGACGATGCAAAGATACTTTGAGGGGACTTAGACGGACTGAGAGAACATTGCAGATGGAATATCATGTGAAAAAATGTGAAGTTATCACTTTGGCAGGAAATTCAGATGGCAGAATTTTTCCGCCCCACTGCAGCCATTCAAAGGTTCATTGATTTCGGCAGGACTGAATGATCCTGCCGAATCCCGGCAAGAGTGTTTCTTAAATGGTGAGAGATTGTGAAGTGTTGATGTTCAAAGGGACCTGGGCGCTCTTGTTCATAAGTCACTCAAAGCTAACTTAGAGATGCAACAAGCAATTAGGAAGGTCAATGGTATGTTGACTTTTATTGCAAGGGGGTGTGAGTTCAGCTGTAAAGAAGTCTTTCTGCAGTTGTATAGAGCACTACGGGGCTGTTTAACACAGGGCTAAATCGCTGGCTTTGAAAGCAGAGCAAGGCAGGCCAGCAAAACGGTTCAATTCCCGTAACAGCCTCCCCGAACAGGCGCCGGAATGTGGCGACTAGGGGCTTTTCACAGTAACTTCATTGAAGCCTACTTGTGACAATAAGCAATTTTCATTTCATTTTTCATTGGTGAGACTACATCTGGGCCAGAATTCTCCCTTTGGGAGACTATGGGCTGGATTTTCTGATTTTGAGACTATGTCCGGAGGATCTGTGGCATTTTTGGGGGAAAAATCGGTGCCAAACCCAGCACCAATCCATCGACCGGTGAGGGGCTAGCAGCCACTCCATGGAAAACGCCCGGCCTCCATGAAATAAACGGCCGGAGAATTGCCATGTGCATGGCCGCACATGCGGCGGCAACGACCTGCAGCGGTCGTACCGTACAACATGGCGTCAGCTATGCACGGACCTGACCTCCCAGATAGTGCTCCCCAAGCACCACGTCTCCACCCCCTGACCACCGCCACCAGTCCCCCCAGCCCTCGCCAAAGCCCCCCCCCCCCCAGCCAGTAGCACGGCTCCTCCACAATTATGGCGGCGCTAGACACAGTCCACAGCCGCCATGCCAGTTCCTGACTGCTGAGACCACACATCAACCGGTCAGGAACTTGGCCCATCGGGTGGCGGAAATTCGGGGGAGGGCCTTCAGGTCAGATCCTGAGGCTGTCTCAACGGCAGGCAGCGCGTGCTGCGATGATGCTGTTTTGGAGTGGGTGGAGCATGCGCAATCTGTGCCAAACAGCCGCCAGCCCCGATTCGGTCGTAAAAATGGATTCTCCGCTCAATAGCCGATTATGAAATCGGCGGCGGGAAATGGAGAATCTCGCCCTATGTTCTCCCATCGAAACTGAATCGCACCCGCTTTGTGCTCACACTGGAATAAATCCGTGGGGTAGTCACCATCCTTCGCCATGCAAATTTTTGTTGCGGGGATTGTGAGGGATTCCCGACTGAATCCTGCTATTGACCTGCAATTTTGAGCAGGAGGCCCAATGGCAAGGTCCAGCAGCTGAGCCCCCCTCCGCAATGCAATTCAGCTCCTCCCACTGGGGTTTTCTGGGTCAACCCCCCCTTCCATCAGTATGAGCATGTCACGACAACACCGCAATCCCCACCATATATCAAGGGACATATATCAAGGTATATACAAATAGTGCAGGAAAATGGTATTAAGGAAAAACATTAACCATGATCTGGTTGAATGATAGAGCAGGCTCAAGAGGCTGAATGGCCTACTCTTGTCCCTATGTTCCTTTTACAATCTATGGATTCAAGGATTATTTAAGTACCCTTAATGAGGAAGGTAGATGAGAACTTTGCGCATGCCCTTACCAACAACTTGTATTCATATAGCAACTGTAATAAAATTTCCCAAAGTTATTCGACAGAGACTTAAATGTGGCACTGAGACAGGCGGTATGGTTCTGCAGTGGTTAGCACTGCTGCCTCATGGCGCTGAGGACTTGGGTTCAATCCCAGCCCCGGGTCACTGTCTGTGTGGAGTTTGCACATTCTGCCCATGTCTGTGTGGGTCTTACCCCTACAGGTTAGGTGGATTGGCCGCGCTAAATTACCCCTTAATTGGAAGACTTTAAAAGAATAATATGACACCGAGACACATAGAAGATATTAGGCCCATTAGGACCAGAAGCTTGGTCAAGAAGGTAGGGGTTGAGGAATATCTTAAAGGAGCGAAACAGGTAGAGAGGCAGAGAATTTTACAATGAGAATTCCACAGCTTAGGGCAGCTGAAGCATGGCCACAAATGCTGGAGATAGTGATGCCCAAGGAGTCAAAATTAGCGTAACACAGTTATCTCGGAAGATTGTAAGGCTGGAGGAGATTTGGGTGGATCAGAAGGAGCCTGGCCACGGAAAAGTTTGTAAACAAGGACGAGAATTTTTAACCAGGAACCAGTAGGAGGTCAGCAAGCAGAGGGGCAATGTGTGAATGGTACTTGGTGTAAGTTGGAACATGAGCAGCAGTGATTTAGATCACCTGAAGCTTATAGAGAGTAGAACAAGGGATGCTGCCCAGGAGTGTGTTAGAATAGTCATTCAGAGATAAAGAAGGCAAGGATGAGGACTCCAGCAGCAGAACAGCTGAGGCAGGGCAGGGTGACACTATAGAGGCTTCCTTATACACTATTCCTTCCTTATACAACTGCCTGGCCAGCTCCAATTTCCCAAATCCAACTACCTACTTTTCCCACCAATGACTAAACACAGAGTAAAAATTATGAATAACAGTAGCACTTTTTTGGCGACAGCTGACATTGAACTTTTTCCTATTGCTGACCCACTTAAAGGTCCGAATAAAATAAAGTCCTTGTAATCTGACAAGCCCAGCAGCGGTGAGGCTTTCTTTTGAAATGCTTCATTTTTTTCAAGCTGTTTGAAGGATCGCCACAGATCCTGAGGGCATCTCTTTGAAAGCTAGGTCATAATTCAACAGTAGGAGGTCTGCTTATCTCGCATTGCAGTGAGCTAACTGAATACAGGGGCTTGTTGTTCTACTAGGTAATAAAGAACGCACCTGTTCCCCCCTCCCCCCATCACCACCACCTCCCTGTCCCCTCCCCCACCAGCCATCCCCCGGCCCTTTTTGCATTAAACCCCGTTTAGCTGTGGAAGAGGAAATATGGACTGTTTGTGTCTTTTGAGGATGCTCCATACAGCATTAAGGTGTCCCTTGATCTCTTTGTTAAAACTGTTGCATTAAGATTCCATTGAAACGCAGGTCGCTAAGGAAGTTACACTTGGCTGGTTACTTCAGCCAGGGTACTACAGATGGGAAGGGGATGGGAGAAAGGGATTAAGGGAGACCTGGGAGGGGGAACAAAAAACAGGAGTGAACTGAAGTGAGAAAAGTAAACAAGAGAAAGACAGAGGAAATTAGGGAAACAAGGCTGCTTCAGACCCTGCCACGGTTACCTGGCCTGTTAAACTCAAGTTCTTTATTGTTTCTGTCAGAAGCTTGTCAGATCAAAAGAAGACACTTGAAGTGACATAAATTAAAATTACAGTATCCATTTCATCACGTGCGAAAGTGTTTGTCTTCAAAGCAGTTGGAAGCGCAGTGCATTTTCTCTTTCTCGTCTAATTACTGCTTGGGCTTGTACCAGTTTTCCGTATAAACATGTGAGGGAGCAGCTATACAACAACAGCTTGCATTTCTCAAGCACCTTTAATGAAGGCAAATAGCCCAAAAGCTGTTCAGCAAGGTACAAACTGACAAACGTGGATACCAAACAAAAGAACCAAATAGCAGGCGAGTTGAGCTTGGAGGAAAAGATGGGCTTTAAGGAGGTGGAAAGTTTCAAAGTGGGAATTCCACAGTGTAGGTGCTAGACAACTGATATGACCAAATGCTGGCGATGCACAAAAGGAAAAAGCTAGAGGAACACAGAGTTCTCATAGACTGGCACGACAGAACAAGGTTACAGGGATGGAAAAGGCCAAAACCATGAAGAGATTCAAATCCAAAATTGAGAATTTTATGGAAGACGCATTGGGTTACTGAAAATCAAAGCAGCTCAGCAAGGATTGAATGACTCCCCTTTTGTAAACCCATTCCCATGGAGGCGTTCCCTTGGTGCCTGTTCCTTTTTCATTAGAGCAGACGGCTGAATGGGTTATATACCAGAACAGGACAGTATCTAATCACTTTGCCTTACCAACCAGGTTCTCCAAGTCCTCCTCTGTTAACCACAGGAATGCAGCCCAGGACTGGCAAAGCGCCGGTTACAAGTTACGTGCTTTTACTGCTGGGCGACAGCCACCCTACCCATCAGATCACACACCCCCGTTCTTTTATATTCAGAACCCCCAGACCGGATCAGTCTGCTTACTCCGGGAAGTAAAAAACCCCCGGAACCCACGTGTTAGGATCTAGTTCATGTAACTGCACTCTTGGTTTTTCCAATTGGAAAGGCTTCGCCCTCATTAATAACATTGCTAACCATACAGGGGGTCCTGACTGGACTCAAATATGGACCTCCTCGATGGTAACCCTTTAGTAAACCCATTACCAATAAAGTGCCCCATTTGAAAGGGGCACTACTGCCCCACTGTCACAAAAACAAGACAGAAACAAACCAAAACTTGAAAGGAAACGTAATAGCTTAAATTGAAATGTTGTTCCTGTATTTGATAGTGCACCGCAGCCACCGTCCCACTCTCCAACCCCCCCCCCCCCCAACCCCCCCCCCCCCCCAACCCACCTCCAGTGTCCACTCGTCATTGAAGAGGCCTCAAGTGTACTGATGGAAATCACATGCTCACTCTCCAGGAACACCCAGCCACAGGACATAAGGCCAGTTGGGTGGCAGGCAGTCAAGTCAAAGGATCCCCTGAACAACCCACTCCCTGGAACTGGTGATAGGTGAACAGATCCTGTGCGGATAGGATATGTACTGCAAAGGTTTTTTGGGCTGAAGCTTATGGAGGGTGGGAGATCTGCCGCGAGAGTAGTGTGGAAGTGGATTAGACCATAAGACCATAAGACATAGGAGTGGAAGTAAGGCCATTCGGCCCATCGAGTCCACTCCGCCATTCAATCATGACTGATGGGCATTTCAACTCCACCTCCCAGCATTCTCCCCATAGCCCTTAATTCCTCGCGACATCAAGAATTTATCTATCTCTGCCTTGAAGCCATTTAGCGTCCCGGCCTCCACTGCACTCTGCGGCAATGAATTCCACAGGCCCACCACTCTCTGGCTGAAGAAATGTCTCCGCATTTCTGTTTTGAATTTACCCCCTCTAATTCTAAGGCTGTGCCCACGGGTCCTCGACTCCTCGCCTAACGGAAACAGTTTCTTTGCGTCCATCCTTTCTAAGCCATGTATTATCTTGTAAGTTTCTATTAGATCTCCCCTTAACCTTCTGAACTCCAATGAATACAATCCCAGGAACGCCAGCCGTTCCTCATATGCTAGACCCGCCATTCCAGGGATCATCCGTGTGAATCTCCGCTGGACACGCTCCAGTGCCAGTATGTCCTTCCTGAGATGTGGGGCCCAAAACTGGACACAGTACTCCAAATGGGGCCTAACCAGAGCCTTATAAAGGCTCAGTAGCACATCGCTGCTTTTATATTCCAACCCTCTTGAGATAAATGACAACATAGCATTCGCTTTCTTAATCACGGATTCAACCTGCATGTTTACCTTTAGGGAATCCTCGACTAGCACTCCCAGATCCCTTTGTACTTTGGCATTATGAATTTTCTCACCGTTTAGAAAGTAGTCTATGCTTGGATTCTTTTTTCCAAAGTGCAAGACCTCACATTTTCTCACGTTGAAATGCATCAGCCATTTCCTGCACCACTCTCCCAAACTGTCTAGATCCTTCTGCAGCCTCCCCACTTCCTCAGCACTACCTGCCTGACCACCTAACTTCGTATCATCAGCAAACTTCGCTAGAATGCCCCCAGTCCCTTCATCCAGATCATTAATATATATGGTGAACAGCTGCGGCCCCAACACTGAACCCTGTGGGACACCGCTGGTCACCGGCTGCCATTCCGAAAAAGAACCTTTTATCCCAACTCTCTGCCTTCTGTCAGACAGCCAATCCTCAACCCATGCCAGTAGCTCACCTCGAACACCATGGGCCCTCACCTTACTCAGCAGCCTCCTGTGTGGCACCTTATCAAAGGCCTTTTGGAAATCCAGATAGACCACATCCACTGGGTTTCCCTGGTCTAACCTACTTGTCACCTCCTCAAAGAATTCTAACAGGTTCGTCAGGCACGACCTCCCCTTACTAAATCCATGTTGACTTGTTCTAATCCGACCCTGCTCTTCCAAGAAATTAGAAATCTCATCCTTAACGATCGATTCTAGAATTTTACCAACAACCGAGGTTAGGCTAATTGGCCTATAATTTTCCATCTTTTGTCTTGATCCTTTCTTGAACAAGGGGGTTACAACAGCGATCTTCCAATCGTCCGGGACTTTCCCTGACTCCAGTGATTTTTGAAAGATCTCAACCAACGCTTCCGCTATTTCTTCAGCCACCTCCCTCAGAACTCTAGGATGTAGCCCATCGGGGCCAGGAGATTTGTCAATTTTAAGACCTTTTAGCTTTTTTAGCACCATCTCTTTTGTAATGGCAACCATACTCAACTCAGCCCCCTGACCCTTTATAATTTTTGGGATATTACTAACGTCTTCCACTGTGAAGACAGACGCAAAGTACTTATTAAGTTCTCCAGCCATTTCCTCATCTCCCATCACTAGCCTTCCAGAATCAGTTTGAATTGGCCCAATGTCTACTTTGGCCTGACGTTTGTTTCTTATGTATTGAAAGAAACTTTTACTATCATTTCTTATATTACTGTATCTGTGAAAAAGAGGTTAAAAGGTTGAGGGAATGAAATGGGAGCAGATCTCTGTGTCTGTTAGTGTCTGTTAGTGCAGAGACAGCAAAGATGAGTGTGTAAAACCTTGTCAACTGAGACAATGGACATTGGAATGTGAAAGAGCTGACTCAGGAGCACGAGAGGGAAGGAGATAAGGAAGTTGGACCTGATGGACAGATAGGATAAGAAAACCGTTAGCAGCAGCAGTATTAGTGAACATGCTAATGATTATGTCATAGTAACCAGCCTACCTCGAGGATAATAATTCCATATAAGTACATGTTCTGGATCCTTGCCAAATCATTGGTGTATTTAGGAATTTAAGGGGACCACCTCTAAGCTGTGATTGTATAAAGGGACAGTCCGTACTCTGGGACTTTGGCACTTCTCGAAGGTGGTTCCCCGACTACTTAGAGATTTGTCCCGGCCGTGAATAAACGAATATTCGTTACCAACGTGTTCGAGTGTTTTACTTCTGGACTGACGGACGGCTATGTGAAAGTGCAATTCACAGTAGTGGAATAGTCAAATCTAGAAGCAGGTTGGCTGAGAAACAGGCAAAATCAAGGGGGTGGAAGTAAGTGATCTGTGTGATACAGAGAATTTGAGTTTGGATGCATACGGTAGCACAAATGGATAGCACTATGTCTTCACAGTGCCAGAGTCCCAGGTTCGATTCTCCGCTGGGTCACTGTCTGTGTGGAGTCTGCACGTTCTCCCCATGTCTGCATGGGTTTCCTCCAGGTGCTCCGGTTTCCTCCCACAGTCCAAAAGACGTGCAGGGTAGGTGTGTTATGGTTATTGGGTTATGGGGATAGGCTGGAAGTGAGGGCTTAAGTGGGTCAGTGCAGACTCGATGGGCCGAATGGCCTCCTTCTGCACTGTATGTTCTATGTCTATGTCTATACCTTGGAGTCAAATATGACACTGAAGTGTGGTTCAGCCTGAGACAGTGACTGGAGAGAAAGATGAAATTGGTGGCAAGGGCACAAAGCTTGAGACTGGAGGTCAAAGAAGTCATTTCAATGTTTAACTGAATGAATTCGTGGCACACCCAATTGAGGTAGAGCGTTGCCAGTGCGTATGCCAAAGCTGAACCCATTAATTTGGATGGTGTCACCAAGGGGCATCGTGTGACTGAAGAAGAGGAAGTGGCAAAGGTCCTTGGATGTCGAGCTGTAACTGAGACATGGAGAGACAACATTGCTGGAATTGGTTTGGGAAACATTTGCCAAACAAGTGTGGAACCAAGCGAATGCAGTCACACTGGGCTGGGCAATGAAAGAGAAGCGGTAGGCTTATGTTTTCCTCCTTACTTAGGACTTATTTGTAGTGTTGTACAGACGCAAAGTGGAAGAGCTACATTTGTAGATGAAAGTCAAACCGACAGGCGTTTCCAGCCTACAATAGACAAATTTTGAAATTCATTATATATGTTGTTAAACAGGTCAGGGCATAGACTCACAGCAGCAGCAACTGCCAACCATTCATATTTGACTCAGACGCCAGCTCAGAAATTCTGATACTAATGAGGTTGTGGAGGAAGCACAAAGTCTAGCATAAAGTATTACATAGTATTTGCAAAACAAAAATAGCCCATTTGAACCAAATTAGCAATGCCAGAGCTTATGCAACTCCCTACTGCACCTAAAGCTTTTAACATACCCTTCCAGTAATGGAAGGATGACACTGGAATGGTTGATGAGGGGCCAAAGTGAAGAGGGTTTAAGTTCAACTTGTTGATAGCTACCCCCAAGTTACACACAAATGCAAAGCTTGATGGGCTTTAGTGTGAGAAAGATTCAAAAAATGCTTTGCATTCATGTAACGGCCGGGATTCTCCGAGCCCGCGCCAGGTCGGAGAATCGCCAGGGCGGCGTGAGAATCCCGCCACGCCGCTCCGACGCAGGGAAGCGATTTTCCATGGACCGAGAATCGGCTGCCAGCCGTGCACATGCGCAGCCTGGGCAGCAGGCCCCGCCAGCAGACAGATCTGCGGGATGCACGCCGGGCTGTGCTAGCCCCATGGCGAATGGCGAATCACCCCAGACTTTCCAGGAAATAGTCCGGAATGATTCAAGCCCGTTTTCCGGCCGGCGGACTTAGTCCCCAAAAGGGAGAATCTCGCCCACAATCTTTCCCCTCCACTGAATAGTCTTTTGAAATAGAGGGTGGGATTTTTCGGTACCACCCGTCCTGGGACCAGAAATACTTGCCCGAAGCCAGTGGATCTTTCGCTCATCTGTCGAATTGTCCATCCCACCCATGATGATTCCCATGATGGGTGGGACCAGAAGATTTAGGCAACAGTCATAATTATCATTTACATAAATGAAGCAGGCAACAGCCTCGTAAGCCTCGTACAGCAGGTAACAGTCCCGTAACAGCCTCCCCGAACAGGCGCCGGAATGTGGTGACTAGGGGCTTTTCACAGTAACTTCGTTTGGAGCCTACTCGTGACAATAAGCGATTTTCATTTCATTCATTTCATTTCATTTCAATGGGCTGAATTCCCCGCCCCGCCGCGTCACATTTCTGCCCCGACCCACCGGCGAGATTCTCCTTTACGCAAGCCAGTCAACGGTGTTTCCCATTGTGGCAGGCCCACGCCGTCGGTAAAGCCCTGGGCGCCGGCAAAACAGAGAATCCTGCCGGTGGAGAATCCAGCCCTATGTGTTCCAGAATAGAAAATTATTCAAATGATCAAATATTCAATTTCTGGGGTATTGACTGAGGGATGAGTATTGCCCAGGAGACCAAGAGAGACCTCCCTGCTCCTCTTTGACCAGTGCCATTGGATCTCTGGCAGAGGCAATCACGGACCTCAGTTTAAGACAGGAGCAAAATACTGCAGATGCTGGAAATCTGAAATAAAGACGAATATGCTGGAAACACTCATCTGTAGAGAGAGAAACAGAGTTAATGTTTCAGGTTGATGACCTTTCAACGGGTAAGCCCATGATGAGGCCTTGTAACAAAGTTTTTAAAAATAAATTTAGAGTACCCAATTATTTTTTCCAATTAAGGGGCAATTTAGCGTGGCCAATCCACCTATCCTGCACATCTTTTGGGTTGTGGGGGCGAAACCCACACAGACACGGGGAGAATGTGCAAACTCCACACGGACAGTGACCCAGGGCCGGGATTCGAACCCGGGTCCTCAGCGCCGTGCCTTGTAACAAAGTTGAGCACTGCATGTAATCATTTCAAAAATCTTCTCTGGATGGCCATCCACTCTTCCCTCTCCACGCATCTAAAATATTTGCCAAAATGTTCGTCCAGCAAGGTTTTGGCCATGTACATCTTTGTGATTATTTTCCACAAAGGCATAGGGGCTATGCAGAAATATCCTTGGCTCTGGTTGCATTATTCAGCATAGATAACTGAGGATTCAGCATTTCCATTCTTCTATCCTTTGCAAAATGCTGGGTCTACTTAAAAGATATGCCAAAGGCCTCCTTTGATTTTACTCCACTCAATGAAGAATTTACAAATTTGGTGGCGCTTTAGGTGCCTACGACCTGATTGGGTATTTCAGGGCTTAATGTAACTCAGTGCAATGCGACATAAGGCTTCCATCACCTGCATAATAGATTCATGCCGAGCAATGCAACTGGTTCCTGAGCTGCCCCCTGTTGGTGTCTAAAGGAAATCTGAGGAAAGAAAGTGGAGGATTGAGGTGATCTTCCCTGCTACTTTTGTGCAGTACAAATGACACATTCTCCCTGCAGTTGTCTTCAATCAAACAGCACCTCTCAGTCCCAACCTCTTACCTAAGCCTGCATCTACGTCTCTCCCACACCTAGTTAATTGACTCTTGCAATACAACTCTTGGCTGTGAGCCCAGTTTCTCCTGTGCTTCCTGTACACTCAGCCTGCCCGTAACTCCTCCTATTGCACGATATTCGCAATGGTTGCTACGCCCATTAGCTGAGACAAAAAAGAACTCCTTGGTCATATTCACTTCAGTCATTGCTATGATCATACTTAAAAATCTGGGCATATTAAACTCCAGGTCTGCCCTGGAGCTTTATTCAAAAATTAATTCTTGGAATGTGGGTGTCACGAGAAAGGCCAGTATTTATTACCCAGCCCTAGTTTCTCCTGGAAGACGTTAGGTGGATCGTCTGCGGGTTGTAGTAGTTTAACACAACTGAATGGCTTTCTTGCCCACTTCAGAGAGTAATTAAAAGTCAACAACATTGGAGTCGAACTGCAGACTGAATATACTCTTTCTGATTATTTGCCGTCCTTCATTATTCTGGATGAGTTTTTAAGAAATGACTTTTACCCAGGTCATGGCAAGTAAAATGTTGCTTTTCTTCTGCACATTTCATTGCAGTTTAGGAATCCGTTTTTGATGAGGGGAAATGTTCAGAGAACACCAAGCACACAGCCTTGAGTTTTCAACTGACAGTATGACACTTTTAAAAATCTTGTATCTACTTTTTTATGAATCATATCAAAGAGATGCAAATATAGTCCTTGGTGTGTTCAGCAACAATGAAATCCTTTTATTCAAAATAAACCTTTCTTTATAGTCCCTCAAAACAACATATTTCTTTCAAGCACTTTGTGAATTTGCAGTAATAGTGTCAGAAGTGTATAAGTATGTTGGTCCTATCTCATTAGCCGCCTTTATAGTAGTCTCTGTTACTGAGGCGAAAAACTGAATTCTCCGTTGGCGGGATTGTCCATTTTGCCGGTAGCGCACTCATGCCCATGGATTTCCTGACAGCGTGGTGCCCACAATGGGAAACCCCCATTAGCTTGAACAACCCAAATAATTAAACTTGGAGAAAATTCAACACATCTTTCAGAACTGAGGATTCACAATTTTTTGATTGATAAACACTGCGACTAATCAAAATCCAACTGAAGATCCAACTGTCCAGGTTTGTCAATCCTACCTCTGTTGGCAAAAGCCTTTATTATTATTCAAGGCAGCAGCAAACAAATATTTAAATAAGAACATATGGGAGAGACAGAGGGATGGTGAGGTTAGCTTTGCATTGCTTGAGCAAAGTGTCTGCACACGATCCAATGGAATGAATGGCCTCATGTTTGACTGCAAAGCTCACGATTATTTGACGCCATTGTGGTTTGTGAATTTGAGATTCCAGTTCCCGTACCAGGAAATCAAAACCACAATTTTCAGCCTCCCTGCCGAACCCCAGCCAATCATATGTCAAATCTGCTGTAGAAATAGCATTAATGTTATTAGCGCTCATTGTTATCAAGCAGTGAGTCAGACCAGCAGTTCTGACAAATGCAGAAATCTGGATATTGCTCTCTGACAGGCCCAACTCCTCCATGAACTGTAACACTATCGCACATCTGATTAATTGTTCAAATACATTGAACAGCTTGATACTAAATTGCCAGAAAAATCAAATCCTGTCCATTCTGCTGTAACTATCCTTTGAACAGAAAGCTAAGTTTGAATTACTGCCAAACATCGTCACCTGCACTGAAAATTAATTCCAACAAGTCTCATTCTTTCACATTTTAATCATTGTTGGAGATTGTTAAAAATATGGGGCGGGATTCTCTGTTACTGAGACGAAAAACTGAATTCTCCGTTGGCGGGATTGTCCATTTCGCCGGTAGCGTACTCGTGCCCACAGATTTCCTGACAGCGTGGTGCCCACAATGGGGAAACCCCTATTAGCTGGCTGCTGGGAGGGAGGATCCCGTTGCCGGTGGGGGCACGCCGCACCAGAAAACGGGTGTGACGGTGCAGAGAATTCCACCCCAAGTGTTGATGCCGGGGCAGTGCTTGTGGACTTCTACGACAGCAAAACTGGTGCTACATCTGGACCGATTCAGCGACTGTTATGGGGCTAGCACCGGTGCCATGTAGGACACAATCGATTCTAATGAAGAATGGTGCCAGATTTGGCGGGTTCGAGATTGACACCCAGGAATTGACAAGCTGCAGCTGCATATACACACTCTGTTCCCCACACTCACTCATCCCAGCCAACAAGATGGCACTGGTTGTGCTGGAGCACACCCATCCTGTTGATGGGTCAGCATGGCCAGAGAGCATCCAGTGGGGTGGGGTGGAGGGACAGCCACACGACCAGTGGCATCAGGTTCACAGTGGGCTATCGACGATGTTCGCAGCTGCATGGCTGCCTTGCAGCCTGCAGCAATGTTGTTCCATGCCTGTGCATCCCGACCCAACAGTCCACCTCTGGCCACCAACTTCTATTCCCCCCCCCTCCCCCCCCCCCGCCGCCGGCAACCCTGGCAGCAGATGCCCCGGCCAGTGGACACTTTCCGTACCCCCTTTTTCCCCCTCAGCAGACCCGGTACCAGTTTTCCGATTTTTGCCGCTGGGAATTCCCCCCGGTGGACAATCGTGGAGGACCCGGAAAACACCGGGTCAGGCCCACTAATAGGACCATAAGACATAGGAGCAGAATTAGTCCACTCCGCCATATAATCACAGCTGATATTTTTCTCATCCCATTCTCCTGCCTTTTCACGATAACCCCCTGATCCCCTTACTGATCAAGAACCTTTCTATCTCTGTCTTAAAGACACTCAGTGATTTGGCCTCCACAGCTTTCTGCGGCAAAGAGTTCCACAGATTCATCATTTCCTGGCTGAAGAAATTACTCTTCATCTCTGTTTTAAAGGATAGCCCCTTTAGTCTGAGATTGTGCCCTCTGGTTCTAGTTTTTCCTACTAGTGAAAACATCCTCTCCACTTCCACACTATCCAGGTCTCACAGTATCCTGCAAGTTTCAATGAGATCCCCCTCATCCTTCTAAACCCCAATGAGCCCATACCCAGAGTCCTCAACCGTTCCTCATACGACAAGCTCTTCATTCCAGGGATCATTCTTGTGAACCTCCTCTGGACCCTTTCCAAGGCCAGCACATCTTTCCTTAGATACGGGGACAACCGTATTTACTGTAAGTGCGGAATGCAATGCATCTACACCGCTGTCAAGGCACCGGAGAATTGCGATTTGGCTTGAACCCGGCGCCCGCCACAATTTCACCATCAAAATCAATTGCCTTTCCCGATTTAGGTGTCGGCAAATGGAGAATCCCACCCACGCTTTTCAAAAAGACTTTAAAAAAAATTTTTGTCACTTTTATCTGAAACTCTAAAAATTTCTTTCTCTCTGTCTGATTTGTTGAAACTGATTTGATGTTAAATTAAATATTCGAACTGGCACTTCATGTTTCAGACTCTGTGTCGCCCAGTAACAATTCTCCAATCTGGTTCACGAAGAAGATCTACAGTTGCTTGCTCTGGTCACACAGATCACTTGTGGAGGATTCTGTTCTATTCTGCCACTTTAATTTGCAGCACATTCTCGTGCAAAATCCCACCAAACGTATTTGTGCAAGTGAGTAGTGAACAGCTAACACTGTTTATTTCTTGCTGAGAACAAAGCATGGCCCAAAGAGTCCAGACCCTACCGCCAAGCTGCATTCCACCTCCTTTCAGGTGCTTGCTTTGTCTGAACAGCTTGTGCATAATGTTAACAACTTGTTGAAACCTAAGTTAATCTTCAAACACACTAACCATCACTGCCTATTTCCACCTGCATAACATACTTCACGTAGACTCCTCCACTGCCACCAAAATCTTTGCCCTGACTTGGATTGTTCCACTGCCTTCACATCTCTCATCTCCCACTCCAACTCATCAAAAATGAAAGTTGTCTCACCCTCCTAACCTTCTATCCTATGATTACCCCGACCTGGACTGGCTCCCTATCCTCTCCTGTCGTCTTTCTCAAATCCCTTCATGGTCTCTAGCCATTGCCTCTTCGAGGCTTTGATGCCCCATTGTCAGCACATTTTGCTCCTCTGATCCTAGCCCTTTTGTGCAATCCCTGCCTTCTCCTGATCATTAAAGGCTTCGCTCTCTGAATCTCTCTGAAAATGTCTTTATCTCGTTACCTCTCCCCCACTTCCTTTAATAGTTTCCTCAAAATCCACACTCAAACCAGCCTTTTAGACACCTTCCCATTTTTTCCCTTTATGGTCCATGTTTGCTGCCTAATTTAAATTTTTTCAAAGCCCTCAGGATGCTCTTTTTTCATTCAAAGTCATGAGCGGCCGGCTCAGAGTAGATAAGAAGAAACTGTTCCCATTGGCAGACAGATTGAGAGCCAGAGGATGTTGATTTAAAATGATGGGCAAAAAAACAACAGTAACATAGGGGGGTGGGGAATGCTATTATGCAGTGAGTGGTTAAAATCTAGAATACTCTTCCTGAGAATGTGTTGAAGACATATTTAACCAAAGCCTTCAATAGAGAATTGGTTAGTAATCTGGAAAGGAAAAAAAGCAGGGATATGGTGAAAAGGCAGGTGTGGGACAAGTTGAGTTGCTCTTGCTGACAACCTGACAGATACGCCTAATGGCCTCCTTTTGTGCTGAAATCATTCGATTATTTTATGGCTCTTTTACTGCAGATGTGGTTGACACGTCAATGGCGAGATACGTTCTCCCTGTGTCTGCGTGGGTTACCTCCAGGTGCTCCGATTTCCTACCACAGTCCAAAGGTGTGCAGGTTAAGTGAGGTTACAGGGATAGGGCAGGGGTTTGAGCCTGGGGAGGGTTCTTTTTCGCAGAGTCGGTGCAGATACTCAGGCAGAATGGCTTCCATCTGCACTGTAGGGATTCTATGGATTTCTATGAATTCTATGGCACTTATAGCGATTGTTTTACTTCCGCTGACTGCTATGAGCTGCTTCAGATTGTAAACTCAGTGTGCCAGCTCGTATTATAGTGTAAACATTTGATGCACGGAACTTGTGTCTGAAAACTTAACTGTGTGCTGTTTATTTTAAGCACGTGAATTCTACTTGAGAAAAGCAGGAACACTGTATGAGGGTGTTGTATGTGAATTCCATCGATTTGACATCCTGGATTTTTATTTGTGGTAGCTTACACGCAGTGCGACAGAGTCCAGGTTAATATGACCATACTTGTCATTCTGTTTCCACACACAGTGATGGAACTGTAATGCCACACCTCATGCTAACAATTCACAGTGCAACATTCTGTGGCAATGAGCGCATTAGACAAAGTGTTGCTGTGTTGACTGGACAGACACCAGCAGTTGAATATCAGAAAAAGCATTTCCAAGACACCAGTGAAGCAGCTGAGTTAGAGATACTGGTTTGCGTTCTGGGTTGGGTTTATGCTGTTACACCTCTGAAGCCAAGGAATGGTTCCTCTTGGTGATACAAGATGCAGAAACATTGCTGTTCGCCAGCACACGAACAACATAGGGTTCTCTTTCAACTGAAATTCGGGGGCCGGGTTTGTTTTTTGACTGGAGATGTCAAGCTCACCAGTAATAGTTATTGACAGCCTGTCCTTGCTCTGCTTTCAGCCTCCCACTGCTCTGTAGCAGAATTTCCCCTCAGCACCGCACACTCTATTCACATACTGCCACACTTATCAAAACCTCAACATCCACGTGATCATCCTGGAGATGTTTCACTAGATGAAAACATGGAAGGCACCTTGCAGGCCAGTTAACTGGCATAGCTGATTAATCAGCACCTTCCATTCCCTGAGAATGCCGGATAACAGAGATTTTCCTGTATTAGCATTTTATTGAATTGGGAAAAAAATGCTGAATTTAAGCTAGAGTCTGGCAACATTAAATTCGGCCTTGGGTTCCGGGTTCAATTCCGGCCTTGGGCGACTGCTGTGTGCAGTTTGCACTTTCCCCACTTGTCTGCGTGACTTTCCTCCGGTGTTCCAGTTTGCTCACACAGTCGAAAGATGTGGAGGGTCAGTGGATTGGCCATGCTAAATTGCCTCTCAATGTGCAAAAATTAGGCGTTGTTATGGGGATAGGGTGGGGGAGTACGTCCCACCGGCGGCGGCCACACCTGCACTCAACCGGCGGGAGCTCATCGTGGAAGGGTCGGGCTGCGGCTGGTGTGGGGGAGGGGGGGTCCGGCCCTGGGGGGGGGGGGGGGGGGGGGGGGGGCCTGGCCCGCGATCGGGGCCCACCAATTGGCGTGCCGGTCTCTCTGGCTGGCAGCCTCCTTTCTTCCGCGCTGGACCCTTTTGTCCTGCGCCATGTTGAGTCGGGGCCGGCGCGAAGAAGGAAGCCACTACACATGCAGGCGTTGGCGCCGGTGCCACTGCGCATGCACATGTTGGCGCTGGTGCTACTGCGTATGCACATGTTGGCGCCTGTGCCACTGCGCAGGCACATGTTGGCGCTGGTGCCACTGCGTATGCGCGGATCTCAGGGCGCCCAGTTCACACTGGGATCAGCAGCTGAACAGTGTGAACCGCTTCAATGCCATGCTGGCCCCCTGTAGCGGCCAGAATTGGTGATCCTGAGGCCGTGTTGATGCCGTCGAGAAACGCGATGGCATTTTGGACGGCGTCAACACTTAGCCTCAGGATCACTGAATCCCACCCTTGATTCAGTGACAAAGGGAACACAGTGAAGTATATGGGAGCACAGAGTTCAACAAGGTATGAGTGCTAACTTGGGAATTTGTTGTAGAGAAAGAAGGAAGGGCTGCTCCTTGTGTCTTATTGCTGGGTCTCCAGAAGCTGGTGAGTGTTCAAGGCTTTAATTGGGTGAGCAGGAAAATGGGGCGGGGTTCTCTAACCACAAGGCTAAGTGTTGACGCCGTCGTAAACGCCGTCCCGTTTCTCGATGGCGTCAACATGGCCTCAGGGTCAGCCCCCTGCAGGGGGCAGCACGGCACTGGAGTGACCCACACCGCTCCAGCTGCCGATCCCGGTATCAGATGGGCGCCACCGGTCCGCACATGCACGGTGCCTCCCGTCTCCACGCCGTCCCCGATGCAACATGGCGTAGGGCTACAGGAGCCAGTGTGGAACAAAGGAGGCTCTCAGCCCAATAGGCCAGCCCACCGATCAGTAGGCCCTGATCACGGGCCAGGCCGCAGCGGAGGCCCCCCACCCCCAAGGGTCAGACCATCCACCAGCCCCCCCTCACAGGCCACCCCGGCCGAGGTCCCGCCGGGTAGGACCAGGTTAGATCGGCGCCGGCGGGACTCGGGTTTTTCAGTGCGGCCGCTCGGTCCATCCCAGGCGGAGAATCACTGGGTGGGCCCCATAGAGCCGCCCCCGGCCGACACCAATGCCATCACTTCTCCGCTCTGTGGAGAATTACGTCCCTGCGTCGGGGTGGCGTGGCGCGATTCACGCCGGTCGTGCCGATTCTCCAGCCAGGCCCCAGGCTGAGAGAATCCTGCCCATGATCTTTTGGTGAGTTTTTAAGATTTTATCCATCAAAATGCAGTAGTTTAAACTAGTATTGGGGAGATGTGTGTTACATTTATAGCTTAACTAGTTAAACTACTTGCTATAACTACAGACCATAGTTGAATGATATTTCTCAACTTATATACTAATTAAATAGATTAAACACAATAAAGATGGCAGGGCAGAGGATGTGTTGCAGCTGGTGGACACCTGTGTGATCCACAGCAATCACATCCACAGTAAGTGCATATAACTCGAGGAACCTCAGCTCTAAGTTGATGAGTTGGAGTCCAAGCTTCAGGCACTGCATCAGAGAGGGAGAATGATGCCTGGACACTTTGTTCCAGGAGGCAGTCATACACCTTAGACTAGATACTTCGAATTTGGACTGTAATCAGGGACAGGATAGTTTGGCTATGAGGGAGGAAGATACGGGGATCCAGAAGGCAGCAATGGAGAGGTCTCAGCCCTTGCAATGGTCCAACAGATTCAATGTCCGACCTTGCAACTTATGTGGACAAAAGCAGGGACTGCAGGGAAGATGAGCAAACTGACCTCGTCATTGTGGTGCAAGAGCCATTGATATGGGTGGTGTAAAAAGAAATGCCGTTGTAGTGGAGGTTGCATAGTTAAGGAGATAGGTACTGATCTCTAAGGCTGGGAGCATGAGCCCTTAAGGCTGTGTTGCCTGTCTGGTGCCAGGGTTGACATCCCCTCATGGCTGGACAGGAAATTAGAGTGGGAGGGGAAGTATCCAGATGTTGTGATCCATGTGGGGACCAATACCATAGAAAGGATGCAAAGAAAAATTCTGCTGAGGGAATGCGACCAACTCAGGACTAAATTAAAAGGCAGAAGCACAAAGGTCCCTGGATTACTCACTGATCCACAAGCAAATTGCCGTAGGGTATATAAAATTAGAGAGTTGAATGCATGGCTCAGAGTTGGTGTGGGAGAGATTTGGTTCAATCCCTGGGACACTAGCACTAGAGAAAGTCTGAGCTGTGCCTTTAGGCCGGCAATCCCCTGAACCATGCTGGAACCAGTGTCCTGGTGAATCATATATCCAGGACTGTGGAGAAAAATTGCAGGGGGAAAATTCACATGCAGGGAAATTTGGAAAGTTAACGAGAAAGGACAAGGCAATAGTGTTAATAAAGGATGAGGTCAGTACAGTAGTGAGAAATTATTTTGGTTTCAAAATGTAGAACTGGTTTAGGTGGAGATAAGAAAGAGCAAAGGGAATAAGTCACTTTGGGAGTAGTTTATAAGCCCACTAACTGTAGTTACACTGCAGTACAGAGAATAAATCAAGAAGTAATGTGGGTTTGGAAGAAAGGTAATGCAATAATTGTGGGAGATATTCGTCTTCATGACTAATGAGTGTGTGAGGGGTATGAGAGTGTTAAAGGTTTGTATGTGAACTTTATCGATTGGACATACTGACTTTTTATTTGTGGTAGCCCACACGCAGTCTGACAGAGTCCGGGTTAATATGACCACATTTGTCATTCTGTTTGCACATACAATGATGGAACAGTAATGCTACACCTCATGCTAACAATTCACAGTGCAACATTTTGTGGTAGCCAGAACTGGGTCAGTGTGAGGTGTTGCGATGGACGATCGCATTGGACAAAGTTTACTGTGTTGACTGGACAGATACCAGCAGTTGGATATCAGGAAAAGCATTTCAAAGGCACCAGTGAAGCAGCTGAGTTAGAAATACTGGTTTGCATTATGGGTTGGGTTTATGCTGTTGCACCTCTGAATCCAAGGAATGGTTCCTCATGGTGATACAAGATGCAGAAAAAATTCTGTTCGCCAGCACTCGAACCACCAGAGTTCTCTTTCAACTGGAATTCGGGGGCCAGATTTGATTTTTGACTGGAGATGTCAAACTCACCAGTAATAGTTATTGACAGCCTGTCCTTGTTCTGCTTTCAGCCTCCCACTGCTCTGCAGCAGAATCTCCCCTCAGCACCGCAGACTCTATTCACACACTGCCACACTTATCAAAACCTCAACATCCACGTGATCATCCTGGAGATGTTTCACTCGGTGAAAACATGGAAGGCACGTTACAGGCCAGTTAACTGGCATAGTTGATTAACCAGTACCTTCCATTCCCGGAGCTGGATAAAAGGAAAGTTTATCTTGTAGCCAAATGCGTTGATGACACAAAGAGAGGTAAGAATAGTTGTGAGGGGATTAACAATGAGTCTGCAAAGGAATAAAACAAGGTTCAGTGAATGTGCAAAAAACTGGTGGTAGAGTATAATGTGAGAAAATGTGAGGTTGCCCACTACGGCAGGAAGAATGAGCACAATATTATTCAAATAGAGAGATACTAAAGTATGCTGCAGTGCAGATAAACAGTTCAGAGAGCTGGGTGCCTTTCTATTTGAATCACAAAATGTTAGCATGGAGGTACAGCGAGTAATTTGGAATGCAAATTAAATGGTGGCGTTCATTGCAAGGGGGGGGTGAAGTATACAGTAGCACAGTGGTTAGCACAGTTGCTTCACAGCCCCCGGATCCCAGGTTTGATTCCGAGCTTGGGTCACTGTCTGTGCAGAGTCTGCATGTTCTCCCCGAGTGTGCGTGGGTTTCCTTCGGGTGCTCCGGTTTCCTCCCACAAATCCCAAAAGACATGCTTGTTAGGTGAATCGGACATTCTGAATTCTCCGTCTATGTAGCCGAACAGACGCCGGAGTTACGGGGATAGGGTGGAGGCGTGGGCTTAAGTAGGGTGCTCTTTCCAAGGGCCAGTGCAGACTTAATGGGCTAAATGGCCTCCTTCTGCACTGTTAATTCTATGATAAAGTCGCAAAGTTTTGTAAGAACTGTATAGGCATTGGTGCGAACACACCTGAATTACTGTGCACTGTTTTAGAATTAAGGAGTATGGAGAAAGTGGCCGGAAAGTGGAGTTAAAGCCACAGACAGATCAGGCATTATCTGATTAAATCGAGTAGGAGGTTCGATGGGCTGAATGGCCGATCTGTACTCCTATTTCTTATGACCTTATGAAAAATACGCATCTGAAATCTTCAGTGGTAATCCTGCTTCTGATCGTGAACTCAGTCGGAAAGGACAGCACAATAGAAAAATTCAGCTGGACGCAATTCATATTCAGTTCCCATATTGCACACAAACAAGGCACTGAAGCTGCAAGGCCTCCTCACTGCAGGCTGAGGCAAGAATTTTAAATGCAAACATCAAGAAATCCTGTTGATTCCTCGTGTCCCCTCATGACATCCAGTAAATGTATCAAACAAATTCCTACGAATGTTGAGAAACAACTTTTATCGATGCACCATGTTTCTCCACAGCCTGGGGTGACAGATGGTGAAAGAAATCTCTCCATCTTACGTAGAATTCAAAATATCAAAAGGGTTACACAGGCAGAGCCGGGACAGTATTTATATGGTTTTGAAGCTGATAAAAAGGCATACCACAGCTTCAATGAAAGACTGAGTCAGGAAGCAGTTTTTATGGCATCTAAAAACAGCAGGTGGCAAAAAGGGAAGATAGAGCTGGGACGGAGATGTAGGATGGAGACCCCGGGAGTAGCTCTTTCACCCAGGACCACCACCATTTCTTTTCATGACATAGATTTAATATAAATCCTTTAACAATAAAAAAAAAGGTAGACTTAGAAAGGTCTCCAGAAAGGACCATATGGCAGTGAATATTAACAGGAGTCACATTATTTTATGCAGTCTGAAGATGCATGCAATTTAGTCTGAGAGAGACTTGGGAATGTGAGTCTCAAGTGTTTGACAGAGGGGTGCATGAAATAAATTACAACAATTACCCTGGAATGTCGGGGAGCTACATTGTTCAATACTTCTGTGGGTATTATACGATGAATGCCTGAGAATTGTCCACTTCATGAAATACCCATTAATGAGCGATCTATTGGTGAACACCAAGTTAATTATGAGTTTTTACTTGGAGTAGCCGTCTGCCTTTATATCAGTACCCAGGCCTTCAGATATTGAAGCACTTCACATTTTTCAGGGACAATTGCCTTTGAATGGAGAATGACAAAGCTCTGATCTTCTTTGGCCTTTACAACTCCCACTGTGTAATCCCTAGCAACCCTGTCACCAAGGTAACTGGGAGAGGGTGCGGTAAAGGGGGAAAGAGCGTGAAATCTGATGTCATCCTTCACAGACTTGAGAGGAGAAAAAAACAAATCATTACTGTGTTTAAAATTGACTAAGAGTTATTGTTTTCATTAATACATCCATGTCTATAAACATAAGCTATTCATGCACTTACTAAACATAAACCACAGAGGCTACAGTGGCAGAAATTAAGAGGCCATATAATGTCCCGGTTAGTTGTGAACAGGATACAAAGGATATAAAGATTGAGTTTCTGGGATGTACAAACCTTTAAGTGTGAGGGATTGTTCTCTTCCTCGATAGATTCACAAGATAGCTTGCCAGTGAGTGAGTAACTTACACTAAATCAAAAAACAGCTGATGTGCTGTTTCTTTCCCAAAGGGTTTCGATTTCTCAGCAAAATAAAAGACGATTTTAATCTAACACCTTCACTTGAAGCCAGGGGAGTTTTGTGTAGAAGTCCCAGTTTTTCTCAACAAGACACAAGTTTACTGACACCTGGGGCTACATTTTTAAAAGATGGTTTAAATGACCAGAAGTACTTAAAATTGGGCATACTCAGTTTGACGTTCTATTCTCCAACCTCTGCTCCTCTCAAGAAAGTTCCAGCACTGGGAGTGGAATTTCTGAAAATGAACATTCTGGTGTTCACGCTATAATGGCAGTGCCAGTACGAAAGGGTTCGGTTTTGGATTGATGCTGCCATTTTAATATAAAAGCTACCTCAGTCCCACATCACAGCCTGGCCTGATACCAGAATCAAGAGGAGTAGGACTTCTTGATGAAGTTAATTGTCTTTTTCATTACTCATTTCCTGTTTCTGCATTGCAAGTTCTATATATTATAAAAAAAACATGATAGCATCAGATTGGTCCTCAAAAATAGAATAAGTTACATTATTTGAAATTAAGTGTTGACTGCAGTGGGTGGGAATTGAGGTAAATACATGACACCAAATCTAAACATTTAATTGAAGGAGGAACAGAATGTAAAGAAGTAAGGAATTCTATGGTTAAAATTCTAACCTGAAAATAAAATTATTCATTAAAAAATAACATACAAGCACATTGAAACTAGCTCATCACTTGCGTTTAAAATTTTCATTGTGATCACTTCTGTATGCTAAATTTACAGAATCAACCCAAACATTTGCCATGAAACAAAAAACCTTTGCACCTCCACAAGTCTGGGGAACTGCTGAAGTATTACTTACAAGAGGGCAACCGAGCTAATGAGCAGTATGAATCTAATTCAAAGCTTAGCCTCTGCAACTTGTGGAAAAGAATAAAGTTGAATGACTGAATGGGTTGAAGGCCTTTAGCATCAAATTGCCCTTTGGACAACAGAGCCATTTGAGAGCAAGCCATAAAAATGTCTAAATCTCCATGCCCATTTTCACATTTGTGCAAATTCATGACAAGAATTGTGTTGACTAAAGGACGACTAGAAAACGAAAGAATAAATTAACAATACATTATTAGAATCAAACGTTTTGCACTAGCACATGCCCAGTCACATTTTGAAGGCATCACTCTTTAATAGTGCATCATCTATTGACTTAACTAAGTTGATTGGCTCAAATATTAACGGAGAAAACATGACCAGTGAAAAGCTGCTTCTCTTCACCGCATGGCTAAAAGGATCCACCAATAACCATGAAACAAATAATTATTTTCAGTTCCACAGCGAGCAAGGTGTAATGTTAAAATGTACAATTAAGGTATAAAATATTAATTTTATGTTTTTATGAATTCACACTCCATCACAGAACTTCACCTACTGGTGTTCATAGTTGAGAATTTGGGACAGAAAATCCCAACAGCACTTGGTGATCTTAGCATTCAATTTCCCCAAAAAACACACATGGAGGAAACTTGACAGTAAAAGTAATAATTTGTAAAATAGACGACTCCATCAGACACTGCTTCACAACTGGGTCCACAATGTGCTGGTATGAAGTTGGCCACCATGTCCAAGCCAGTAAGAAAGGTCTCCAAGTTCTGTATGTGCCAAGTTGGAACTCGTGTTCTGCATGCTCCTTGCCACTGACAGTAGACTTTCTTACAGGCCTGCTGAAGCACCAAGCATGTTTTGGTGCTTTCCCATCATTCGGCCCATCAAATCTGCACCGACCCATTGAAAGTGCACCCTACCAAGGTCCACTCCTCCCCGTCTTACCTACATAACCCCAACTAACCTTCACATCTTTGGATACGAAGGGGAAATTTAGCATGGCCAATCCAACTAGCCTGCACATCTTTAGACATGAGGGGCAATTTAGCATGGCCAATCCACCTAACCTGCACATCTTTGGTCTTTGCACATCCCTGGCCTGGCTGAAGCCCATTTGTACCAGTTGACTCACTGCATATAGTTCCCACCTCTATGTTTTTCTCTCATTTACATGCAATGCAAATCTGAGCAAATGGGACGAGTGTGAGATCAAGTGACGGTGTTGCGTCTTTATTCTTGCTCCTCTAGAACTTCAGTTCCCCAAACCACACCATGGTCAGGCAACAGTTATTGGGAATCTGAAAGCATAAACCCAGAATAATCTTTATTAGTGTCACAAGTAGGCTTACATTAACACTGCAATGAAGTTACTGTGAAAATCCCCTAGTTGCTACACTCCAGCGCCTGTTCAGGTACACTGAGGGAAAATTCAGAATGTTTAACTCACCGAACAAGCACATCTTTCTGGACTTAGAACATAGGACATAGAACAGTACAGCACAGAACAGGCCCTTCGGCCCTCGATGTTGTGCCAAGCCATGATCACTCTACTCAAACCCACGTATCCACCCTATACCCGGAACCCAACAACCCCCCCCCCCCCCCCCCCCCCCCCCCCCGCCTTTAACCTTACTTTTTAGGACACTACGGGCAATTTAGCATGGCCAATCCACCTAACCCGCACATCTTTGGACTGTGGGAGGAAACCGGAGCACCCGGAGGAAACCCACGCACACACGGGGAGGACGTGCAGACTCCGCACAGACAGTGACCCAGCCGGGAATCGAACCTGGGACCCTGGAGCTGTGAAGCATTTATGCTAACCACCATGCTACCGTGCTGCCATTGTGGGAGGAAACTGGAACACCCATGCAGAAACAGGAAGAACATTCAGACTCCACACAGACAGTGATCCAGGCCAGGAATCGAACCCGGGTATCTGGCTCTGTGAAGCAACTATGCAAACCACTGTACTGCCATGCCACCTTAATTGTATCATTAGAATGACAGCAATGGGAAGGAAAGCAAAAGGTACATGGTTACACCATCTGCAGCTTCTGAATCAGAAAAGATTGTGGGAGGGAAGAGAATGGGATGCAAGGAGGAGGGTTAGGTACAAACATATGTCAGTCTAAGTACATAGTCTCTACCTTTCCTCCATAATCTCCTCCATAGGATCAGGACAAGTCGCCATAACTGTTAAGTGCAGTTGCCTCTGAATAAAGGCCATTTGGTCTTTCAAGAGAGGGAGGTGTGTCAGTGAGATATGTGCAACATGTTTGAGTGATGTGCCTGCCACAATTGAATTTAGGTTGTGTATAACAGTTAAATGCAGCAAAACCGATACCCAGAGCTACATTGATTGCTTTCCAGTATTTGTAATTACTTCACTAACCCACATTTGTGAAATTATTTTTGTGAGGGGACATGTTTATTTGTCCAATAGGGTAAATTTGGATTGAAGCATCCATCCATCCACCACTGCCGGCCCCTCCCTCCAAAAACAGTCCATTCTCGTCAGCAAAGGCACTAGAAATCATTTACAAAAAAAGGAGCAAGTGAAGAACAAGCTTGTGAGAAACTGCTTCACTGATATATAGTTAATGGATGCATCTGAAGAGTGTTGTGGTAGGCAAAAGAACATTTCATGATAGGATTGGTTTGGATGGAATTCAAATTCAATATTTCATGGTCAACGTAGTTGTTTTTGTATCTTCACACTTGGTACAAAGGCATAGTGGAAGGATTACAGAAAGAAGGCACTCGGACCATCAAGACCTGGCTGGCTCCATGTGGAGCAATCCAGTAGTCCTATTATCCTGCTCTATCTCCATTTATCTACATAGCCTTGAAAGTTTAAAACCCTTTTAAACTCAAGTGTGCACTCAATTTTCTTCTAACAATGCTCATCATCTCCAATTCCACCACCCTCATAGAGAGAGTTCCAAACTGATTAACAGACTGACAAGTCACAATGTAAATGCTTCATCCACGTCTATAACCAGCTTTATTGCAGCCGATACAGAGGTTAATCAAATGTGGGAAGGTGAATTTTATGGACTCTAACAAACCATGCAATGATAGGGGCTCCCATGTACATCAAATGCACAAAATGCGGACATCAACCAAAATTATTTTGGACAGGGTAGACATGATAGGAAATGTGTAGATTGTTGTTTTTATTTATAAATTTAGAATACCCAATTCATTTTTTTCCAATTATGGGGCAATTTAGTGTGGCCAATCCACCTACCCTGCATATTTTTGGGTTGTGGGGGTGAAACCCACAAGATTGTTGTTTTAAAAGAGGTATATTTTAGCCCCTTGGAGGAGGTTGGGTGCCCTTTGGGACTGTTAAAAATGGGCATGGAAGTGAGCAAAAACTGCCTAAACACAGTGGACCCATCAAGAGAGTTGTCAAAAAGAACTTTCAATAATGTCCAAAGCAACTGTAAACAGCAAATGTAAAAAATGTCAAAAGCAACTGTCAAGGCATTTAAAACTCCTGCTTTTCAAATCAGTTTTTAAAACTGTGTGGAGTGTTAAAAAAAATCATTACTTGTCATTTCCCTTTGTCTAGTGGCATAAGTCTGAGGGATATCATTACTATATTAGTGCTGCAGGACAGATTTCACAACTTTCCATTGTCACAGTGGTGTCCCTGCCATTTCACAATTTGATTGCCAATTAGATTTGGTTATGGACTCGAAAGTGGGACAAAAAATGTTTTTTTTTAATAAAGGATTGAGCAATTTTTGTTTTTAATAAGAAATTACGTAGTTCAGAGAATATAAATGTTGTGAATTTTTTTTATGAATAAGACTGTCTGGGGGCTGCACGGTGGCGCAGTGATTAGCACTGCTGCCTCACAACGCTGAGGTCCTGGGTTCAATCCCGGCTCTGGGTCACCGTCCGTGTGGAGTTTGCACATTCTCCCCATGTTTGCGTGGGTTTCACCCCCCCACAACCCAAAGATGTGCAGAGTAGGTGGATTGGCCACGCTAAATTGCCCCTTAATTGGAAAAAAATAAATTGGATACTCTAAATTTTTTTTTTTTAAATGAATAAGACTGTTTTTCATTCACAAAATAAAGCCTGAAACGGATGAGTAAGAACTTTATTTTATCTCTACGCAACTAGGTTGGCCATATGAGCTATAAGGAGCCATTGGGTTTGAGTGGAAGGCATAAGTTGGCATGGGTTAGCATGGCTGGGGCATGGGAAGTGGGAAGGGGATATGAGAGGTGAGGGCTGGAGGGCTGTTTTACTTTTACGTATTTATTTGCTTGTTAAAAACTTTGACACAATGCCAGTGAGTCAGGGCTTCCGGCCAATCCCCTCCGCATCCATAAGTCTTTGCACTCCATCAGAGTGCCCACCACAATTCCCATTTTCACCAGCTCCCTCCCAACTTGCCAGACTTAAAATCCAACCTTCTGGCTCACTTTCTCCTGGGTTGGGTTTGTCGAGCAGGAAATTGCCTGGCTTGCACTCACAAGCCCGGAGCAGAAATTCAGGCCTGGCAGATCCTGGAAACAAATTTGCAATGGCTTACTACTTGCAGCCACAGGTTTTTGGTCTTGTTCCAGTTTAGGCTCAGTCAAGTCCCTGTCGTGAAGATCTGGCTTAGTTCTTAGATCAGTTGATAAATGGTTCGTCCCACTTCTCTGCCTATGGGTGGATTTTAGGCAGGATCATTTATGGCCTGAGCTGGATCTATTCCCTCTGAGACTGACTGACTCAGGCTGTCTCAAAATGTATGACAATAAATGTTCCTTATCACAACCTGGCTTCTGTCAGTTGACCAAAGTGTCTGTTTTTCCATTGTCCACACAAATGGTTCCTGATGACTTAAGCAATAGCATTTCGGCCATTTGCAGCTCTTTGTAATCAATTGGGTTTCTCCTCACCACCATTCTGTGGAATTTCAGCCTGCTGCCAAGAAGTCTTTGTGAATTAACAGCAGGCAGTAAATCCAGAGGAAAGATCTGTTGCATTTTACTGTCTTCTCAATGGAATATCTCAGAAGGTCATTTGCATTTTTATGTTCTGTCCAGATATTGTGACCACAGAGGTGTCCACACAAGAGGTGTAAATAATCTTGTTATTTGCTATTTAAGTCACTATTTACACAATTACAGAATAATACAGGTCCCAGCGGGACTTCACTGCTTGGCTACCACTTGGGCCGTGATTTTATATATAGTGTCCATTGCTCTGCTGATGTGACCCCCGCCCTTCAGCGGGGAAGCTCGTACCCAACGAAACTCATGGGAAGACTAATTGGTCGAAACCTGTAGGTCTTGTGCAGGTTATAGTACCAGACAAGCAGACTAACTTCCAGCCAGTTCCATCTATATTTGCAAACAAGAAGGGAGGTCATCTGACCTCTCAAATCCATCTTGTTTCAAAGCAGATTGTCCATTCTCCATTCTGTTTGTCAAAGTAAAGCGTCCATTTTCCATATATGTGCAGGTATAACTATGTGCACATGACAGAAATCAGACCTGGAGTTCTGGTCTTGTTCATCAGAACTATCTGGAATTATTGTTTGAACATTGCGCATTCTGATTCAGAGGCTACCACAAAACAAAAAACTCACTGCCATGTTCAAAGTGATATAAGTTGAAAGAAGCCATACCAGAAGGATCAGCGGGCAGGTCCCAATGAATAGTCCTGCTTCTATTCTATAAATCATACCTGCTCAGGGCCAACGAGAATTGTTGTCATTGGCCCAAAGTAAACAGGGGGCTAATTGCAGAGCTTTCACATCTGTTGTAAGGACGCATTTATACACTTGACGCAACTACAATATAAAAAAGACAGTGCCAGTATGTGATGAAGAAGGCTAACCTTAATAAACTCTAAATAAATACTACTTCAGTGAACGAGTGGTAAATCTATGGAGCAGTCTCTCCAGGGAGATGATGGAAGTAGTTAGTATTGATTCATTCAAATGCAAAGGAGACAGATTTCTTTCAGAAAATAATATTTTTGGATATTGTATATGAGTAATTTGGAACATGGAATGTGGTAAATTTTGCAGGCTTAGGGAAAAAAGGTGACCTTGGGCCTACAGTTTTCAAAATTCTCCAAATCAGAGGTTTCTCTTGTCTCGTGTCTGGCTCTATTGTCTTCTCATAGATAAAGATGAATTACAATGACTAGTTAACAACGCCATTATCATTGTGTCAGTAAATGATCGGGATGGTAAGATAGCAAATTAAATGGACTGTGGTCTTTTCATGTCTAGCAATATATACCACATGTACATTCGATGAATATTTACCTCAAAGCAACACAAGACTGAACAAACCAAAGCATCCTGTTGAAAGCAAATTCAGTTTGGTTGTCTCTTCTGCAGAAAATGAGTGATAACCAAGTGTGGGTGGTTTGGTGTGAAGTGAGATTTCAGAATAAAGCAAGACTGCAGAGTCACTGTAAGATTTATTTGACATATTGCCTAATATCTAAGTGATGTTTGCTTTCATCCATTATAAGTCTCCAGTTAGTGACTTTGAAAAATGCCAATAAATAACATCACGTGTTTGCCCATTCAAGTGCTGTCATTTAGCTTGATAGGTGCTTTGTTCCGAAACAGGCTAATCTTTTTTTTTAAGCTTTCTTTCTTTTTAAAGAAAAAGTATTGTTCAGCACAGCTAGCCATGTTGCTGCCCGCATGTCAGGTCACGCAGGCTCTTAGCAGGCTTCTGTCAATGGTATCATCTTTGATGATCCCTCTGACCTGCCTTGTGGCCAGTAAGCATCCCCATTTTGCCTGTGTTAGTTGTCCATTGACATGAGACATTGCTTCAATATTGGTGAGGTCAAGCAAGGCCTTAGGCCAACAACTAGAAAACTGAAGCTCTGCATCCAGTCTTCAGCCAGACTGTGATCCAATCATTCTCTGGATACTTCAGCAGTAAAATAGACAGTGCAGTGGCCTGGATTTATCCCTCTGTATGATCAAAATACAAGTCCAGACTTAACATCCAAATCTATATCAATTGTTACAAAAAGACACAACTGTTGGGGCCTGAGGTGATGGATTAAACCATATTTTAAACATAAAATGAAGTAATTCATCTCCATTGTTTGCCTCGAGGTAGACGGATGTGGGAAGAAGTGTCTGTGGATGAGCTCAAGCTTGATTTGCTGTGTACAGTGGAAATGTTTCAACAATAAAGTGTACATATTTCCAGATGTTCTCAGCCATCACTTTAAGATCAGTATTTAAATGTTACATGAGGCCACTTAGATAACACCGTGCCAAATCAGCACATTACACATGGCTAGAAATGCATTTATAGTCTTGATGGAGAATAGCTTTCAATTATGAGAGCTTTCTTTATCTGAGCTTCCTGTTGTACCGTCTGGAACAAATTTATGCCGGCGAAGAACTTAAGTACTGCCTCACTTAAGCGAGCTAGGTTGCAATAGAAACAAGGACGGAAAGCTCAGTAGAACTTTATCAATAAAAATAATAACTGCATGACAGATCTGCGTTGCTCACTGAAAAGTTAAATACTTAGTGATGACAGCATATAATAGGCTCATAGCTTATGTTAGACAGACTCAATAGGGAATTTGAAATCACACTTCTTAGTGTTAATACTGAACACACTAAAGCACTCCGATGATTTTTCTCGTGTTTTTTCAGCAAAGGTGTTGATCAAATTTAAAATAAACTCATTGAGAACATTGTTCAAGAAGTGAGAAATAGAATTTCATCTGAGCTTGTTATCGCTCAAAGCATGCATTGAGGACATATTCTGACTGTTCAAGATTAGAAGATGTTTTTCCCCAGTTTCTGTAAGTGTCGTCGTGAGTTGTTGCACATACATGCATTCTGAGAGGTGTGTGATGCTGTTCTGTGACGTGTGGCTCAAAGCAGAGCAGTAGAGCCCCCTGCCTGGGTAACCAGGGGCTGGTTTAGCACAGGACTAAATAGCTGGCTTTTTTAAAGCAGACCAAGGCAAGCCAGCAGCATGGGTTCAATTCCCGTACCAGCCTCCCCGAGCAGGTGCAGGAATGTGGCGTCTAAGGGCTTTTCACAGTAACTTCATTTGAAGCCTACTTGTGACAATAAGCAATTTTCATTTCATTTTTTTCATTTCAACATTTAGAGGCCATGGTGAGAATTGACACTGGCAGAGAAGCAAAAGTGGATGACTGTGGAAACAATAAGCGGGAAAAGGCGCAAACAAAGAAATGTTCAAGACAAGACGGGGTGAAAATGAGAGGAGGCAGTATTAATTTTTAGTGGGATAGATCTTTTATTTATTTGAAGTTTTCTGTTTATGAGGGAAGTACATTCTGCCAGATTACTTTTAAATCCATCAATTTTATACCTGCGAGGGGCAGCATGGTGGCACAGTGGTTAGCACTGCTGCCTAAGGCACTGAGGACCCCGATTTGATCCCGGCCCCGGATCACTGTCTGTGTGGAGTTTTCACATTTTCCCCGTGTCTGTGTGGGTTTCACCCCAACAACCCAAAGATGAACTCGCCAACATTGAGGGCATTTAAAAGTTTATTGGATAAGCATATGGATGATAAGGGCATAGTGTAGGTTAGATGGCCTTTAGTTTTTTTCCATGTCGGTGCAACATTGAGGGCCGAAGGACCTGTACTGCGCTGTATCGTTCTATGTTCTATGTTCTATGTGTGGGTTAGGTGGTTTGGCCACATTAAATTGCCCCTTAATTGGAAAAGAATAATTGGGTTCTCTAAATTTATGTTAAAAAATTAACTAAAATAAAAACTTAAAAAAATTAAAAAATAAATAAAAATTTATACCTGGGCACTTTTTACCATGAGGAACTGTGTCTGAACGTGCCACCTGCAAAGCCGAGAGCTGCGATTTTGCTGAAAGACTGATGGAAACCCCAGAGAAACAGCGTGGCAAGCTTATGCCAGTTGCAGAGGGTTTTTGCCAAAGCGACAGCGGATGGTCAGCAGAAGCCCCATGGAGATTCTGCTGTTTGATTTTCTAGCACTCCAGGAGTCAGCATTGGAGGTTCTTACCTGAATACTCCTAATAATGAACATCAGGAAATGGTACTTGCTGCCTGCCATTTAACATTCAGATCAATGGACTCACTGCTAGGGTACTGTCAGAAAATTGAGCCTCTTATTATCGAGTGACCACTGACAACCCTGCTGACCTGCATCATTGATGATGATACAACAACTGTTGACCCTGTCGTCGGCCTTGCAACACTGATATCATTGCGTTCACTGTTGACAACGCAGCCAATCTCTGTCATTGAAGACGTTACATGACTTTTGAAAATGGAAGCAATGCTACATTAGAATATCGACCACATGTCTGATTAAAGGTTTAGATTCCGTTTTTAGGATGTTAGGTTTCAGGGTTAAGACAGAGTTGAGATTAGAATTTGTGATTAGAGTGAGAGTCTTGGTGATTTATGTTTGGTCGTTGTGGTTAGGACTTATGGTTGCATTTATGATTAGATGTCAGGAGTTGTGGGCAGGTTTTGGGGCAGAATTTGAGGTTACGTTTATGGTAGTTGTACAAGGTTAATCGTTAAGGTTAGAAAGTGCCATTGACCAACATCACCATGACTAGATTGTCAATTTTATCATTATTATTAAATGCTGAATTTTATTTCTGAGACATCATGAATAGTGACTGTTCCTTTTCCTGAGGGCTCTAGCCAGAATATCCTGATGTCATTTAAGGAATAGCACCATAAGAAAAAAAACTCTGCTCTTCTGCTGCCTCAAGTATTGCAAAGTATCAAATATAAGGCCAAAATAACCGAGAAACATCATTACTATCTCCTTTTAAATCTTTGAGATCATGAGACAGTTTAACAGAATATCTCCCTCCTTTGTCGATCATTAAAGGGGAATTTGTTAAAGAGAATTTCTGGGCACTGCTTAGCTTTTTTAACCTTTGACCTCAGCCTTTTCATTGGTTTTCTTTCTCATGCAAGATAAAGTTTCTTTCCCCAGCAGCAGCCAATATTCTATTACTGGAAAGGAAACCCATTTTAAAGTTTAAAAAAACATGCTCCTATTTAAAACTTTTAATAAAAAAGTAAGGGATACAGGGATCAGAATTTAAATGTCACTGCTAGGCCCACATGGGCTGGAAGTAGGGAGAAATCGCTGTGTCCAAACAGTTAGACCTGAGGCTGAGTCTATATGTACGTCACTTAAATAAGTCTGGTGAGTTGCCTGCTGTGTGTACTCAAGCCTCACCCATATGGATCGTCACGTTGATATGGCAGAGAGCCAAGTGCATTCCAACAAATCTTTGATTGATGCCAGTAGGAGACGTTCCCTCCTGGTAAGAGCACCAATGGCAGCAAGATTAGAACGAGGTATCAAAGGGAGCACAAAAGCCTTTCATGGAAAAACAGATAAAGAAAGACTGTGTCCCATCAGTTTGGATGGTGGTAGAAGGCTGTAGCAACAAGGTGGTCCCAGTCAACGTGGACCTAGGCACTACTGAATCCCCCCCGACCTGTCCCTGGTGCATCTGATAGGCAGCAGGCAGAACAGGGTGGCACCACAAATTTACAAGACTGCTGGGCCATTCCAGGCCTGGTTGCTCCAGAGGATGGCCGCCAAAGGTGACCCTGGTCACAGGGCGGGTGAAAAACATAGGTTATCGATAGGCGTTAGGGCACAATACTTGTAAATAGCACTGTAAACACAAATTTGCTGATGTACCTCTGTTGAAGAGCGTGAGGGATGGGCTGTGCTGGATGCAGCCCATGTGCCAGTGCTGGGGTGGGGGAGGGAGGGATAGACTGGTGGTGTAGGGTGTAGGAAGGGGGAACAGGGAGGGGGTGGTTCGCTGGGGGTGGGGGTGCAGGATTATGTGGGGGTGGGATGGGACGGGTCTCCTGCCGGTGACCAGGTCGCCTACTCAGTGAACCTGGAGGCAATGAGGTTCTGTCGTGTGCGGCAGCCCTGACGCACACATTCTCTGATATGAAGCCACCTGTGCCTGACTGGGCCCCATGTCCTGTCCATCCTGACATCCTCTTCATCAGACGAGGCCTGGTGTTCATCCTCCCCCTCCAGCATTACACCACTCTGCTGTGCGATGTTGTAAAGGATGCAGCAAGCCACCACAATGTGGGAGACCCTCCTAGGGCTATACTGGTGAGCCCCACCAGAGTGGTACAGGCACCTGAACTACATCTTTAGCATGCCAATGTACTAATCGATGTAGCTCCTGGTCGCTGCACGGGCATTGTTATAGCGGGTTCTCCACTTTGGTCTGGGGCCTCCTGTTAGGGGTCATTAGCTATGACCACAGCGGATAACCCCTGTCTCCAAAGAGCCAACCCCTCACCCGAGGGAGCACTTCAAAGGTGTCGGGTACCATTGAGTGTACCAGAATGAACACAAAATGCACACTGCCTGACTGATGTATAACCAGTGGTCACACATCAACTGCACGTTCATTGAGTGGAAGCCTTTCCGATTTGTGGAGGGCACCCCTTCATCCGGCGGTGCTTATAGGGGGACATGTATCCCATCGATCATCCCCCTGGCCCTGGGTCATTCCAGTGATGATGGCGAATCCCGTTGCCCAGCCAAGCTGGTGGGCCCGGTCCATGTTGAATTTGATGTGTTGTACCCTCGTGCGTATGGTGGTCTCGGCGATCCCAAAGAGTTCCCCACTCGACACCTGAATGACCGCCATGGCAAAGCCGTTCAGGGTGACCATCAATTTGATGGCCACGGTGAGCGGGTGTCTCCCCCCCCCACCCCAACACCCCTGCGGTTTCAGGTGCACCGGCCGATATGGGGCGCGATTCTCCGCAACGGCCGATGCCGGCGTGAAACCCGGAGTGTTTCACGACGGCGTCGGAGGCCGCTCCTCTCCCCCTATTCTCCCCCCCCGTGCTCGATCCCCTCTCTGCCCCCCACAGGCCACAAACTCACCTTTTGCGCTATGTTCACGCTGGCAGTGACCAGGTGTGGTTGCCGCTGGCGTGAACAGGTCGGGAACGGCAGGCCGCTTGGCCCATCCGGGCCGGAGAATCGCAGGTCATCGTGAAAAACGGCGACCACGACACGCCATTTTGGGGGGTGGGGGGAGAATCGCGGGGGGTGCCAGAGCGGCCCTCCCGTGATTCTTCCACCCGGCCTGGGCAGCGGAGAATCGCGCCCATGGTGTACGGTCTCCCTGGTCAGCCGGAGTCTTTGGCGACATGCTCGGTCTGGCAGGTCCTCGAATGACTGGTGCTGCCATTATACACAGGGCCTGATGCGGCACTTCAATCCCTCCTCCTCCTCGGCCTGTTGGATAGCCAACTCTCCATCCTCACCGGCTGGCTACTGCTCCTCTGGGGCAGGCTCCTGTTTGGATGGGTGCATTGGGGTGTGCCAGCACATGGTGGGCCACTGGCTGCACTGGACCATGCCCATCATGTTAATCGGTCAGCTGGGGTCTGAGGATTCCTAGGGGGAGGCCCTGGGGGGAGGGGGGCACCCATATGGCCCATGGTGCTCTGTACATCTATGAGCCACAGTGGGCAGTAAGTGAGTGCATTTCCAGATGGATGCCTTGCAGGCCGCAGCAATCATGGTACCTGCCCGGACACCCCAACCCTGGGGAGACACCCAGACCTCACGGCCCATCCCCTAGTCGTAACCTTCACTACCACCATCATTGGCAGATGCCCCCCAGCCAGTGGCACAGCTGTCAGCATACCGTTGCACTTTTGGGAACTTTTCTTATCTCTCCCTCAGCGGCTATGGTGCCAGTTTCCCAATTTTAAATACCACAAGTGAACCTCGCCACCATCCCATCCGCCTGTCAGAGGCGGAGCTTGCGGGAGGCTGGAGACTACTGGGTCAGACCTTTAATGATAGGCGACTGCACATTTTGAATAGCCAAGCCAGCTCACAGTGTGGAACGCATTCACGCCATTGAGGCACCGGAGCATGGCGCTACATTCGGCGCCCAGCGCCGTCCTTGATTTTCGGCTGATGCCGTATCCTCCACCCTATTGCGATTTGCGCTTCCAGCGTCGGCCAACTAAGAATCCCGCCCTTGATCTTAGGTGCACTGCCAGATCTCCCCAATTGTAGAAATGAATGACACATGGTACTACAATAAAAACAGAAATGCTGGAAAAACCCACACCAAGTCAAGTAGCATCTGTGCAGCGAGAAACAGAATCAACTTTTTGAGTCCAATATGACTGTTCTTTGGAATCAGAGAGAAATGTAAATCTGATAGATGTTATGCAGTTGAATAAAGAGGGGGGGGGGGGGCAGATATGGCAGAACAGAAGATCAGGGATAGGTTGGAAGAGATTAAATGACAAAGCTGTCAAGAAACACAAGACAATGGGAATGGTCATGAAAGTATTAAATTCTAAAGCTTCATTCTAGAATAGCTGTTAATAGCAAAATAAAGATCAGCAATGTCTGAAAACCAAATAGCAGAATGTGTTAATATCAACACTGTCCAGGAGCAAAACATGAAACCAAATACAGACTTGGAATGGGGGGAAATATTCGAAATGGAAGACATATTTAATGGTTTGATGTTGTTTAATTTAATGTTGAGTTCAGGAGGCTGTAATGGAAGATGAAATGATGTCTTCCAGCTTACGTTGGGCTTCACCGGAAAATTGCAGCAGACCAGGACAGATGTGTGAGCATGAGACCAAAATCGTGAATTGAAATGGCAAGTGACAGGAGGACATGCTTGCGCACTGAGTGAAGGTGTTCCACAAAGTGGTCACCCAGTCTACATTTAGTCTTCTCAACCCTGGGGAGGTTGTATTGTGAGCAGCGAATACAGTCGACTAAATTGAAAGAATTGAGTCACCTAAAAGGAATGTTTGAGTCCTTGGACAATGAAGAGAGAAGAGGTAAATGGGCTCATGATACCTCACTACTTCACCTACAGTTCAACCATAACACATATGTCAGTGCCATCAGCATTTATCCTCAGACATTTGACTCTGATGAAGATGTTAATGAAATGTGCTATTCCGACCTTGGCGAAGTCCTCACCTCCACCCAAGAAGAAGTAAAGAGCTCCTTGGGGACTTTAATACCAGCACAGGTCATAACTTTGACGTCTGGAATGGATGCACCTCGAAAGATGGGGTGGGAATCCCGATACCGGCATTGGGAATTGGAGAATCCACCAGGGTGTTTCTCTTCTTTTGTATGACCATGCGATCCGTCAACAATGGAAACAACATTTTCAACAAGTCTTCCACCATGAATCCAGAGTGGCAGCTGATATTCCCAATCTCCCAATATCCAGTGGTAGAATCCAGTGGAGAACGATCATCGATGAAAAATCTGTAAGAAAAAGCAAAATAGGTGAAAAACAACCAAGCTGGCAAATTTTTTCCTCACATTAAGAATCCAAGGGCAGCATGGTGGTGCAGTGGTTAGCATTGCTGCCTCATGGTACTGAGGTCCCTGGTCCGATCCCGGCTCTGGGTCACTGTCCGTGTGAAATTTTCACGTTCTCCCTGTGTTTGCATGGGTTTCACCCCCACAGCCCAAAGATGTTCAAGGTAGGTGGATTGGCGACGCTAAATTGACCCTTAATTGGAAAAAATTAATTGGGTACGCTAAATTTAGAAAAACAGGGGAAAAAAAAGAATCCATGCAATCATCTTATGGATTTGGGAGAAAAACGACCTCCCTCCGCATCTCCTCAAAACACCCTCCCCTCCAAAACCCTCGCCACCCCTCTCTCCCTAAGTTCAGGAATAAAACAATTGTAACTATCTTCAATGTGGGAGATATCCATGCTGTGGAAATTTTGAGGTTTTTACCTCTTGTCTATAGTAGGGAAAATCCTGACAAGCATTCTCCTGAATTGTCTGGCTTCCAATGGCTGAGGAAATACTTCCAGAAACAGGTTTTAGGCATCACAGAGGCACCTCCAACATGTCCTTTGTTGCCAAACAAATTCAAGAAAAATATCAAGTACAACACCAGGGCCTGGATTTTACAACCCTCTTCGTGGTATGTATCCCCTTGGCGGCTGTGGTGAGCTATTTAAATTTCAATTCAGCTCAGCAGGCTGTAATAGGACGCCCAAAAGGGCCGTAAAAACATGGCCTTGGAATTCTTCTTGGTATTCATAGACCTGACCAAAGCACTTGACCCAACGAATCGCAAAGCAATGTGGTTTGAGGTTGAATGATTTGGATATTCATGAAATTTCATTACAATATTGCAATTATTGATGATATGACTGCAACTTGAAAGAGAGATTGAAATGCTGTGTAAATCTGGACTTGGGTCAAGCAAGGTTGTGTGATAGGCCCAATAACTATTTACCATCTAGCGGACAATTTCCATTTACCTCATCAAAGACCAACTGCCTTCTGCTGTCAGTAATAAATACCACCTGCATGGAAAACCCTTAAGCCTCAGTCACCTCTGTTTGCAGATAATGCAAACCGTGTCGATAACCACTCTGCACTGAACTTGTAAGCCTCTTGTGAGCTCTCTGATTCTGACTTCCAGAAATTCGGCCTGTCTTTGAAAGTTGCCCTAAAAAACTCATATATCAACCAACTCCTGATCAGCCAAATATTCCACCTCATATATGTCGAAGGAGAGATTCTGGAATGTGTTGAACACTGCCCAATATCTTGGCAGCCACCTCTCTCAAAAGGCTATCATTGATGAAGAAATCTAACACTGGATAAACTGCACTAGTTCAGCCGTCTATAAATTATAGCAGAGAGTGTTTGACAACAAAAATGTTCAGAGGTCAATAAAAGACTAGTGTAAGGAGCAGTTGTCGTTATCATGATCCTGTAGTGACAATTAAGGGCAAAGGTGCCCGGGTGGCACTGCCAGGTTGGCATCGGCTGTACCAGGGTACCACCCTGCTCAGAGGCCGACCACCCGGAGGCCTCTGATCACCTGGAAGTTCCCACCCATGTGCCGTTCCAACTGGTTTAACCTTGTGTAGACCAGTGCTGAATGACGTCTGGCCAGGGTCTCCAAGTCGAGGGGATTCAATCCGGGGCACTGGGTAGATCCGGCGCAGACATATTCACATGAGCCTAACTGCTCACTTGAATATGTAAATTTAGGTCCTGCCCATTGTGGGCAGGATCCAGATCTCGCGAGGCGTAACAAGCCGGGTAAATCTTGCGAGAGGCCTCTGAGTCGGAAAACCATTTCGTCACCAGATCCTGTTTTTGGCCAACATTCCATGGAGGGCCAAAGAAAACACTTGAAAGTCACTTTGAAGTGTGACAGCATTGATCTTAATGACTGGAGGAGTTTTCTACCAATCCTTCAGAATGATGACAAAATTGTCTATCAAGCTGCATTGCACTTGACTCCCAACAGCTGAACGATGAGGCAGAGCAACAGAGAGGAAAGAAAAGGAAGTAAATCCTGCATTCTGGATCCCACTGGCACATTGGATGTCATGCCCCATCTGCCCAAAGTTCTGTGGGTCAAGAATTCAGTCACATGAAGATCCGTGACAAAGATTAGCAACCCTGAATAGACGTCATCCTTGAATCGAGGGACAGTCAATGACAACCCAGGCGGCTCACCATGAAGCAGAGGTTAATTATGGTGCTAAGTTTGGGGAATGAGACATGAACAGGAGGGAGGACAAACCTCCGGCACCAATGGCCTTCAGAAAAGTTATGTTTCAGGGACTCATCCTCACTCTGGCTCCATAGAAAGGTAAGCTTAGTAAATTTAACTCACTTTTCATAGTGGTAACTTCCAGCTGTCCCTTAAAGGGCCAAAGGCTACGCCAAAAACACTTAAAAAAACAGCCCATCACCTGCCTCTCTTGATACAGACATGTTTTCTGGATTCTTGTTAACATATTCAAGGGTTCCATAGCCAGTTTAGGGTGACCATCTCAGCAGCCTGCAAACCCGCCTTTAGCAAAATGCCAGCAGCTGTGTCACAGGCACTGATCTAGCCCAGAAATGTACACCCAGTAATGATCCCTCTTGACCCATTTCTACCCAGAAATATCCACAATGGGGTCCAATATTTACCGCACAGATGATGGCCCCTGAGTTACATTGGAGGGAAAACCTCATGAAACTGTGCTCACACTGTAAATCTTTGCGCACCAGGAGCACTTACGGGAAGTCCAATGCAGAGTAAATAAGCTGTGCAGAAATTGCATCTATTAATTTAACAGACAAAATATCTTGTAGAGCCACTTGACCTCTGTGTCTAAATGCTTGATTTCTGCTGTGACAGACAAAGCTGAGTACTGTTTACTTACAAATGCTGAAAAGCTAAAAGGTCCAAAGAACCTTGAGGATCCATGCATATAGCGAATTAAAGTGTCACGAAAAGGTACAGAAAATAATCAAAGAGGTGAATGGAATGATGGTCTTATATCGAAAGCATTACGATGCAAGTAGTTGCTCCACAGCTGTCAAAAGGCTCCAGTCAGAACACGTGCCTGGAGGACTGCGAGGAGTTCTGGGCACCACACCTTTGGAAGGAGAGATTGGTCTTAGAGGGAGTGCAAACTCGATTTATCACCACTGATAGCTGGACTCCAAGGGTTAAATCAGAAGAAGAATCTAGATGGCTGAGGAGTGATTTGATCACATCAAGATATTAAGGGGGACAGATAGATATAAATTCCTTTTGCTGGTTGGCTGGCCTAGAATTAGGCGGCGTCGACTAGAAATTAGACTCAAACCATTCAGGAGTGAAATTAGGAAACACTGGCACATGAAGCGTAATCGGTTGCAACTCTGTTCCTCCAGTTGATGTTGATGTTGAATCAATTGTTAATTTTAAATCTGGGATTGATAGATTTTTGTTCACCAAAAATAATATGGCTATGGGGGAAACGTGGGTTTATGAAGTTATGCTGTAGATTGCCCATAACTTGATTATATGGTGGAATGGCCTCAAAGGGAAAATGGCTTATTCCTGTTTCTTTGTTCCGCAGTGCACACATTTATACAGTCACTTCGCAAGTTTCCCATTAATCAACTTTTATTTTACACAGACAGTTAGCAGGTGTGGAATGTAATGAGCTCATTTATACTCTGTAGAGGAAGTGGAAAAATACAAATCCTAGACAGCGCATTATTTAACAAATTTGCACATGTGTTCCAGAAAATAATTCCATAGAAAGTATAATTAGCCATATTAAATGCAACTACTGCTTTCTCCTTCTGGATGTAAGATAAGTACAATTTGCTATGGAGCATTTTTGTACGATAAGCATTATGAAGATAGAACCGTGATTTCCAGTGGTGGCGATGTGCTGAGCAGACGCACATCAGGTGGCTCCCTCCCAATTGGATACAGTATAGCGGATTTCTTTGTGTTGTTGGCCCAAAAAGCCACTTAAAACTCTCCTAAATACAAAAGGCACCAGCAGCAACGAGTGGGAAAAGAAGATGCCCGCAAGCAGCAGTTTGAGGGGACGACAAGAAGGCAGAGGCAGAAGCAGAGGAAAGGGGTACGAGCAACAGGCAGACGGACCAACGGCCCCACGAGGTGAGGCAGAGGCCCAGGTGAACCAGAAGGGGGGAAGACCGGTGAACGAACAGCACATCAGAAGCGGATGACATTATTCCCCCTCCCCCCCTACACAGGGGGATGGATGGAGGAACGTTTTAAAAAGGAACTGACCACTATGAAGGAAGCGATCAAACTGGAGTTCCAGGTGTGGTGGTGAAGGAGATGGTGACGGAAGCGATAACCACCCTTCAGCGCACGTTAGACAGCCTGGGACGGAAGGTGGAGGCCCAGGAGAAGACGATCCTGGACCTGGAGAAGGTGTCAACGGACCAGAGCGACAGGATCATGGCTCTAGAGGCCGAGGTGAAGAGCTTTGCTGCGGCCCAGGGGAACTTAAAGGTCGAGGACCAAGAAACAGGTCCAGGCGGCAAAATGCCCGCATCGTGGTCTGCTGGAGGGGATTGAGGGAATGGGCTTCATTACCCAAATTCTGGGCAACACAGCTGGGAGGGAAAGCTTTCCAAACCCCCCAGAACTTGACAGAGCGCACTGGCTGCTTCGGTCAAAACCCAAAACTGGGGAATAGACGAGAGTGATAATTTGAAAACGACCCAGGACCGGGAAAAAATCTTGAGGTGGGCCCGACAGACAAATTTGCGCTCATGGGAAGGGCACAGAATCAGAGTCTATCAAGACATTGGGGTGGACCTGGAAAAAAGAGCGCCGAATTTAACAGATCAAAATCGCCGCTCTACAAAAAAGGGGTGCGATGCGGCATGCTGTTCCCGGCCAGACACTGGGGAACATACCAGGGGAAGGAACATTACGTCGGCACCCTGGCGGAGGCCAACAAGTTTGTAAAAATGAACGGCCAGGAGGGAAAACAGATGCGGCAGGAACAGAAGAAGAAAGGGAATGTGGACTATGTTTATGAGCGTAGTCCATGTTTATGAGCTGCCTCGTTTTCACCTTTGTTTTCAGTTTGAAGATGGGAAACAAGGAGAAGGGAGCGAGAAAAGGGGAAGCAGGGAAGAAAGTTAAGCAGAACGGGGCCAGGGCCAGATCAGCACAAGGAGGGGAGCCACCGGACGAGCGAGGACGGCGAGCACCGGACGACAGGCAGTAAGGGAGTCTGCAGTGCACCTCTCAGGGGAGAGAGAGCGTCTGGCTAGGAGACGGGGGACGGGGGACGGGGGGGGAGGGGGGGAACAGGGCAGAAGGGGGGAGAACATGGGGGGGCTCAGAAAGAAGGGGAATGGGGGGACGCACAGAACAAAAAGGGACCAAAAAGACAGGAAAGGCACAGGCCTTGGCGGACATGGAGCAGGGCGAGGAACCAAGATGATGCTGCAAGCTGCCACTCAGGAGGGCCCCTGGGCAAAGGGAGACTCCGGAGTGCAGGGGCGCACCCACGTGGTGTACACATAGCTGCCGGCCATGTTGGGTGCTCTCTGGGCAAAGGGAAATCTCGGAGCGCAAGGGTCCCACCTCATGGTGAGAACGGTGACTGTGGCCATCTTGGATGGCCCCCTAACAAAGGGAAACCCCGGAGTGCAGGGACGCATCCACAAGTAAGTATGGGTGATCCTGCAGGACCGTGGGATCAGAAACCCACCACCAGGATAGCTACCTGGAATGTAAGGCAATTTAACAGCCCAGTGAAACAATCCAGAGTCTTCACCCACCTGAGGAGTCTGAAGGCTGACATAATCTGCCTACAGGAGACACATCTGAGGAAGAGGGACAGACTGCTGTTAAGGAAGGGCTGGGTGGGACAGACGTACCTTTCATGCTGTGGGACGAGGGCTTGGGGAGCAGCCATACTGATCAGCAAGATGACGAGATTTACTGAGACCAGGATGGTTACAGACCCAGAGGGATTGTGGAAGGGAAATTAATGAGTTGCCAATTTAGAAGCATGCTGGGAAATGCTTGACTGTAGTTCAACGCTGCTTTTGAATGAAAATAAGTAGGTCAGGTACATAAATGAAATACTGCTTAATATTCTGGTCTCGGCCTTATTATGATTGTCCTCCGAAAGGTAACAAAATGTGTACTCGAGTTGTTTTTAGCCAAGAGCAAGAACATACGTCCTACGTATTTCAGCTTACGTACTTTCCAAGATCTATTTAATATAAACATGGCTGTTTACTTCAAGCTGTTATTTCAGACTATAAAAATATGCTTCCTTCAATCGAATCTCAGAGTGCGGTGCCCTGGCTTCCCAGCTGGAACACTCTCTCTCCGCAAATATATTTGTGTAAATAAATTTCCTTAAATCGAACCTCGAGGAATTTGTCTTTACTATAATTTCCGCGACAGGGATGGTAAGTCATGGTCAGCAGTGTCCTGGAAGGGGCACCGGTGGTGCTGGTAAATGTCCCAACTGGGACGACACAGACTTTATGAAAAAAACCATGGCGGAAATCCCCGACATTGACATGCACCAACTGATTATGGGGGGGGGGGCGATTTTAACTGCACCCAGGGCCCACTGACCGACCGATCAAACCCCAGGATAGGGAAAAAGATGGGCATGGCTGGGGAATTGGGTGCATTCATGGAGCAGATGGGTCAGTGAACCGGTGGAAGTTCCTACCAGGGAGCAAAGGAGTTTTCTTTCTTTTCACAAGAGCACAGGGTGTACACCCACATCTTTGCAGTGGAGAAAACATCGCAGGTCTGAGGCAATTACTTTAATAACAACCAAAACGGGGAGGTCTCATCCTCCATGTTTTTGGAGGCACTGAAGGCCGTGGTCAGAGGAGAAATCATGGCCTACAAGGCATGCAGAGATAGGGAAGAGAGGGCGGCCAGGCAGCAGCTGGTCGATTGCATCTCGGAAAGTACTCTGAGGCCCCGACCGTAGAGCTGCTGGTGGAGAGAAAAAAGCGACAAATGGATTTGAACCTGGTATCCACTAGGAAAGCAATGCACCAACTCCGCCAGACATGGGAGACTTTCTATGAACATGGGGACAAGGCTGGCAGCCTCCTGGCTCACCAGCTGAGAAAGCAGGCAGCCACGCGGGAAATATCACAGGTAAAGGATAGCAGAAGCAGACTGGTAGCAGAACTAAAAGAGGTCAACCGAGCATTCGAGACCTTCTACTGAGCATCTCGAATCAGCTCCAGGCAGGCGGGGAGGTGCTGAGACCCAATGGGTTCCCGGCGGACTTATATAAAATATTTGCATCAGCCCTGGCCCCACACCTAAGGGACATGTTCAGGAACTCTCAGGTAAGGGGCACTTTGCCTCCTACGCTGGCACAGGCCACAATCTTAGTGATACCCAAAAAAGATAACGACCCAACGGAATGCAGATCATATAGACCCATTTCGCTGCTAAATGTAGACATGAAAATACTCACAAAGGTCTTGACCAAACGGCTGGAAAGCTGCGTACCAGAGGTGGTCACAGAGGACCAAACGGTAGGTAACTTACTATGAAACTCAGGTGGCTGCTGAATGTAATAATGACCCCCTCCCCCCCACGAAACCCCCCCCCCCCCGCCCCCCACCACACGGAGAGAACACTTGAGGTGATCGTCTCCCTGGATGCAGAAAAGGCCTTCGACAGAGTCGAATGGAAGTACCTCCTTGAGGTACTGGAACGGATTGGGCTCAGAGCTGGATTCACCGCCTGGGTGAGATTCCTACACAACGCCCCCAAGGCGAGCATTCGAACAAACACTAACAGCTCGGAATACTTCCAGCCACAAAGAGGCACAAGGCAAGGATTCCCATTGCCCTGCTCCTGTCGGAGCTAGCAATTGAACCCCTGCGATAGCCCTGTGGGATGCGAAAAGCTGAGAGGGCATCCAGAGAGGAGACAGAGAGCATAAAGTCTTGCTCTATGCGGATGACCTGCTCCTGTATGTCTCAAAGCCACAGGAGGGACTGACAGGACTGAGGTTCAGAACCTTCTCAGGTTACAAACACAACCTGGGCAAAAGCGAGGCATTCCTAGTGAACCAAAATGGGGGAGTGCCAGATCTGGAGGGGCATCCGTTTAAAACAGCCCAAAACAGATTCCTATACCTGGGGATCGAAATAGCCAGAGACTGGACACAAATCCACAAGTGGAACCTGACCAGCCCGGTGGAGGAAGTTAAAAAGGATATACAGAGGTGGGGCTCACTCCCACTCTCCCTGGTGGGGAGGGTGCAGACGATCAAAATGAACGTGCTGCTGAGGTTCCTCTTCCCGTTTAGAGGCGTACCGATCTTCATCCCCAAGGACTTCTTCCAAAACGTAGACAGCTTAATCATGGTGTTTATGTGTGGGGAGTAAGAATCCGAAAGTTCCCAAACCAATACTGCAAAGGAGGAAAATCAAAGGTGGCCTGGCATTACTAACCCTGCAGTCCTGCCACTGGGGAGCAATAGCGGAAAGAGTGAGGAGATGGGTAAACGAACCCAATTCACAATGGGTGCGGATGGAGGAGCCCTCCTGCAAGGAGACAACCCTCTGGGCTGTGGCTACAGTCTCACTCCCATCCCCCTCAGCAAAATACTAATCAAGCCCAGTGGTAGCGGCTACACTGAAAATGTGGGCCCAAGCAGCACTTTGGGCTGACTAGGTTGTCCCCCGTGACCCCCGTTTGTGGCAAGCACAGATTCTTCCCAGCCATGCTAGACACCACCTTTAAGAAATGGAGACGAAAGGGGGGCAAAAAGACAGATAGGGACTTTTACATAGGGCACAGACTGGCGACACTGGTCTAACTGGCAGTGGAATGCGAACTGCCGACAAGACAGGAAATTAGACACCTGCAAATAAAGCACTTCTTCCACAAAGAAACAGTAGGGTACTCCGGAGCCCCGGGGTCTACACTATTAGAGGACCTAATAAATACAGACAGTAAAGAAGGGGGACTCTGTGGGAAAATGTATGAACCGCTATTGGACAGAGCCCGAACACCACGGGACGAGACCAGATGGAAATGGGAGGACGAACTGGGGACAGAGGTAGCGAAGCACTGAGCAGGGCCAACTCCACCTTTTCCTGCGCAAGGCTCAGCATAATGCAGCTCAAAGTAGTACACAGAGCGCACCTAACCAGAACCCGAATGAGCAGGTTCTTCCCGGAGGTGGAGGACAAATGTGAACGGTGCCAGAGGGGCCCGGCCAACCACACCCACATAAGAACATAAGAACATAAGAACTAGGAGCAGGAGTAGGCCATCTGGCCCCTCGAGCCTGCTCCACCATTCAATGAGATCATGGCTGATCTTTTGTGGACTCAGCTCCACTTTCCGGCCCGAACACCATAACCGTTAATCCCTTTATTCTTCAAAAAATTATCTATCTTTACCTTAAAACATGTAATGAAGGAGCCTCAACTGCTTCACTGGGCAAGGAATTCCATAGATTCACAACCCTTTGGGTGAAGAAGTTCCTCCTAAACTCAGTCCTAAATCTACTTCCCCTTATTTTGAGGCTATGCCCCCGAGCTCTGCTTTCACCCGCCAGTGGAAACAACCTGCCCGCATCTATCCTATCTATTCCCTTCATAATTTTAATTGTTTCTATAAGATCCCCCCTCATCCTTCTAAATTCCAACGAGTACAGTCCCAGTCTACTCAACCTCTCCTCATAATCCAACCCATTCAGCTCTGGGATTAACCTAGTGAATCTCCTCTGCATACCCTCCAGTGCCAGTATGTCCTTTCTCAAGTAAGGAGACCACAACTGAACACAATACTCCAGGTGTGGCCTCACTAACACCTTATACAATTGACAGAACATGTTCTGGGCTTGCCCCAAGCTTGCTGGGTTCTGGACAGCCTTCTCCGAGGCAATGTCCAGGGTTGTGGGGGTGAGGGTGAAGCCATGCCCAATAGTTGCAATCTTCGGGGTATCAGAGCAGCCAGTGTTACACATGGGGAAAGAGGCTAACGCCCTAGCTTTCGCTTCCTTAATCGCACGCCGGAGAATCCTGCTCGGCTGGCGATCAGCAGCACCACCCACAGCTGCAGACTGGCTCGCTGACCTTTCGGAATTTCTCCACCTGGAGAAGATTAAATATGCGAGGGTCGGAGGCAGGCTTCCTAAATGCATGTTGGCCTGTTCCAGAACCTGTTCGAGGCCAGCAGCAAAGAATAGATAGGAAAATGGGAAAGTTAGAAAGAGAGAGGGGAAAAAGAAAAGAAAGGCAAGGGGGGACCACAGGAACGTGAAACCTGGGGGGAGGACGTTAGGAGAGAAAGGGCTGGAGAGACATAAAAGAGGCAACACGGGAAGGAGGGGGCACCAATCCCACCCCCCACCCCCCTCCACCCCCAGCCACAGGGCAACATGGCCAAAGCCAACGGGGGAAGGAAAAAATGGGAGGAAGGGGTGAAGAAAGGTTGAAGCATCCCCCCCCCAGACCAACCCGGGGGGACACATGAGGAGTGGGTGGGAGGGGGGCAGGGCGGGGCAGGCAGGGGGAAGGAGGGACCACACACCGAGCCACTTGGTGGCAAACTGTATATAGGAAAACTCAAGGGAAGGAAAAGACAAACCTTTCTGTATTGTACAGTGAATGAACACGACCAACAATGGACATATTGTTTGTTATTATTGAGTATACCAATAAAAATACTTTTTTTTCAAATGATGAAGATAGAACCATAGAAAAGTTAAGACACATAAAGTGGCCGTTCAGTCCATCATGTCTGTGCTGAGTTGAATATGCACAGCACCTTTCAAGCAGCAAGGTTTCTCAGGCCGCTTCACAGGGGTGTACAAAATCTGATGCTGAGTCAAATAAGATATGAGAATATGGCATCAACAACATGGTCAATCAGATAGGTTTTAAGAAGGACAGGTGGAGAGGCAGAGAGGTTTGGGAGGGAGCCACTGTGCTTATGGCAGTGGTTATAGCGGATAAGTATGACAGGTTTGCTCATTAATGAGCCAGTTGGGTTTTTAATTACAATACAACAAACTTCCTGGTTAATTTTTCCAGAGTTTTAAAGAAAAAGAGAATTCAAATTCTCAAACAGGTGGGATTTAAATTCATACTTCTCAGAGATCAGGCTTGGTATCCGTATTATTAATCCAGCAATATGTTCAATTCACATTACCGTGGCAATATCACCTTAATCTTCTTTGGATTGGTTGATAAACAAGGAACCAGAGCCATGCTTATAATTCTTGAGTCGCCAACGAGGCATTGCAGCAATGTTTATTAAATCAGAGATTTTCAAAAAAACGAAGCTGAAATATTGTGTGATGTAGCAGTAAGCAGCAGCAGCCATAATCCTTTTACATTACATAGAAACATAGAAACACAGGAGCAACACAAGAAGGCCTTTTGGCCCCTTTAGCCTGCTCCGTCATTCATTATGATCATGGCTGGTCATCCAACTCAATAGCCTAATCTCGCTTCCCCCCCCCCTACATCCTTTGATCTCCTACACCCCAAGTGGTATATCTAATTGCTTCTTGAAAACATAATTTAGTCTCAACTACTTCCTGTGCTGACAAATTCCACAGGCTGACCACTCTCTGGGTGTAGAACCTTCTCCTCATCTCTGTCCTAAATGGTCTGCCCCGTATCCTCAGACTGTGATCTCTGGTTCTCGATGCACCCATCATCAGGAACATCCTTCCTGCATCTACCCTGTCTCGTCAAGTATGTTTCTATGATATCCCCCTCATTCTTCTGAACTCTAGCAACCAACTCAACCTCTCCTCACATGTCTGTCCCGCCATCCCAGGGATCAGTTTATAAAGCTTCGCTGCATTTCCTCAAGAGCAGGAACATCCTTCCTCAGATAAGGAGACCAGAACTGCACACTATATTCTAGATGTGGCCTCACCAAGGCCTTCCCCCCTCTTACTCGAAAGGGACTCGAGAGGTCACAATAAAGACCAGTATACCATTTGCCTTCTTTACCAACTGCTGGACCTGTATGCTTACGTTCATTGTTTAATGCACAAAGACACCCAGGTCTCATTGCACATTCCCCTCTCCTAATTTATGGCCATTCAGTTAAGAGTCTGCCTTCTGGGCAGCACGGTGGCCTAGTGGTTAGCACAACCGCCTCACGGCGCTGAGGTCCCAGGTTCGATCCCGGCTCTGGGTCACTGTCCGTGTGGAGTTTGCACATTCTCCCCGTGTCTGCGTGGGTTTCGCCCCCACAACCCAAAAATGTGCAGAGTAGGTGGATTGGCCACACTAAATTGCCCCTTAATTGGAAAAAATAATTGGCTAATCTAAATTTATAAAAAAAAAGAGTCTGCCTTCTTGTTGATAACCTCACATTTCTCCAAATTATACCTCATCTGCCATTCATTCTCCCACTCACTCAACTTGTCCAAATCACACTGAGGGATCTCTGCATCCTTTTCACAGCTCACCCTCCTACCCAAATTGGTGTCATCTGCAAATTTGGAGATTTTGGGTTGAATTCTCCGCTGTCGGGATGTTCCGATTTGCTGGCAGCCCGGGGGTTTCCCAATGGCATAGGGCTGTCCTCCAATGGGAAATCCCATTGTCCAGCCGGCGGAACGGAGCATCCTGGTGGCATGCTGAACCAGAAGTCTGGCGTGCCAGGAAGGAGAAACACGCCCATTATATTCTGGCCCCTCATCTAAATCATTAATATATAATGTGAATAGCTGGGGTCCTGGTACCGATCCCTGCAGTACCCCACTGGTCACTGTCAATTTGAAAAAGACCCATTGATTCCTACTCTTTGTTTCCTGTCTGCCAACCAGTTTTTTAATCCATTTTAATACACTACCCCTGATGCTATGCACTTTAATTTTACACACTAATCTCTTCTGCGGGACTTTGTCAAAAGCCTACAGAAAGTTGATATATGCCATATCCATTGGCTCCCCCTCGTCAACTCTACTAGTTACATCCTGGAAGAATTCCAGTAGATTTGTCAAGCATTATTTCCCCTTCATAAATCTATACTGACTCTGTCTGATTCTGCCACTGTTTTCTAAGTGCTCTGTTATAAAATATTTGATCATGAATTCTAGAAAATGTCCCCACTACCGTACATCAGGCTTACTGGTCAATAATTCCCTGTTTTCTCTCTACCTCCCTTTTTCAATAGTGGAGTTACATTTGCTATCCTCCAATCTGCAGGAACTGTTACAGAGTCTATAGAATCCAGGAGTGACCACTATTCATATAGAATGCATCCACTATTTCTTGAGCCACCATCTTCAGTGCCCCGGGATGTAGATTATCAGGCCCTGGCAATTTATCAGAATTCAGAATCACAGAATCACGGGAAAATACCGCACAGAAAAGGCCCTTCGCAGCTCAAGTCTGAACTGCCGCAATTATATCAATTTCCCCAACACCATTTTGCTACTAATATTGATCTCCTTCAGTTTTTCCCTCTCTCTAAACCCTGCATTCCCCAACATTTCAGGTATCTGATTTGTGTCCCCATTTGTGAAGACAGAACTAAAGTAGGTGTTTAGTTGCTCAGTCACTACTTTGTCCCCTATTATACATTCCCCTGTTTCTGACTGTAAGGAACTTACATTTGACTTCACCGATCTTATTCTCTTCACCTAGCTATGGAAACTTTAACAGTCAGTTTTTATGTTCCCTGCTTACAGTGTTCTGTTTTCCCCTTCTTAATCAATCTCTTGGTTCTTCTTTGCTGAATTCTAAACTGCTCCCAATCCTCAGGCCAGTTGTTCTGCTTGGCCAATTTTTATGCTCCTTCCTTGGGTCAAATACTATCTCTAATTTTCCATTTAACATTAGCATCTCATGATACAATTGGTGAATAACAGTGAAAAATCCAGTGCCAATATTTTACATTTTACATTGAAGATATAATTGGTGAATAACAGTGAAAAATCCAGTGCCAGTATTTTCTGCCCCCCCCACCCCCTTTGCATGTTTTTCCATGGTGGACCTGGCTTGCCATTGGCTGTCGACGGAATCTTCTGAACCCGCTGAAGTCTGCAGCATTTTGCATGACTCGCCTGCCTTGTCACAAGGAAACCCGCCATTGGGGGTCCCTTCGGCAGGGCCCGAAGATGCCGCCAGAGGGAAAATCCCACCGACTGTCACCGATGTTGGAAATATGCATTTTTAAAACCAATCCAATAAGTGAAACTTGTTGAATTATGCTAAAACCTAGTTTAACAACGTACAGCTTCTCTCAGGTGAAAGAAGTTAAATTGCATTGAAAATCATTATTATTGCAATACAGTAAGTTGAAAGTTGATATTTGTTCCATCATTTCTGACAAGAACTACTTGTTTTGTTATGCTCTCGACGTAGCATAAGCTGCTTCCTTGATGTGCACTCTGACAAAGGAAGGTTCGGACTTGGAGATAACACATTTATTAAACTGTTAACGGTGCTCCTACTTGGATTTGACTCTCCTGTTAATCCTGCTGTAGCTACTCAGACTAACTAGCCAGTCTGCTACAATCCAGGTGGTGGGTGTGATGTGTTTCAATCAACCCTGTTTGTACTCACTAAGTGTCTCCACTGGAAAGAGGAAGATCATGTGTGCTGTGCCCTTTGATATGGGTTGGTATAATGCCCCCCCCCCCCCCCCCCCCCCCGTGGTAGTGTCACCTCTGTGAGTGTCGTGAATGCCCATTGGTCGTGTCCTATCTTACTGGCCTTTTGGTTGAATGTCTGTGTGTCATGTCTCTGGTGCTCCCTCTAGTGTCTATCTAGTCTACATTAACCCCTTGTGCATTTACAGTGATGCATATCACCACACTACTTGTATTTACATAGTGTTTTTAACATCATAAAATGCTTTGCAGAAACCTTTGGGAATTAAATTTGACACTAACATAAAGAGATCTCCACTTTCAAGAAGCAGTAATAGTACTTAGAGCAAAGGGAATCAAAGGACATGGGGGGAAAGTGGGATTAGGCTATTGAGTTTGATGATCAGCCATTATGATAATGAATGGCGGAGCAGGCTCGAAAGGCCAAATGGCCCTTCCTGCTCCTATTTTCTAAGTTTCTATGTTAGATGATAGTTAGCACTGCTGCCTCACAGCACCAGGGTCCGAGGTTCAATTCCGGCTTTGGGTGACTGCCTGAATGGTATTTGCTCATTCCCCCCCCCCCCCCCCATATCCATGTAGGTTTCCTCTGGGTGCTCCAAATTCTCCCCGCAGTCCAAAGGTGGACAGATTAGGTGGGGTTACAGGAATAGAGCAAAGGAGTGAGCCTAGGTCAGGTGCTCTTTCGGAGGGCTGGTGCAGATTCTATAGGTTGATTGGTCTTCTTCTGCATTATAGGGAATCCATGGGTTCCATGAATACTTGGTAAAAGAGAAGCAGAAAGATGGAGCGATATGGGGAGGGAATTACTAATGGTGGAGTGGCTAAAATCAGGAAATTTCAAGCGGCCAAAATTAGTGGAGTGAAAAGATTTAGATGGTTGTATGGGTGAAAGAGATTACAGAGATTGAGAGGATTGAGGTTATGGAGGAATTTCAAAATGAAGATGAATTTTAAAAGCGGGATAAGGCTTTTAAGTCTTAAGTCTTAAGGCTCTTAAGTCAAGTTGGATGATCAGCCATGATCATAATGAATGGTGGAGCAGGCTCGAAAGTCAAAATGACCCCTTCCTGCTCCTATTTTCTATGTTTCTATGTTAGATGATAGTGGTTAGATGAGCAATTAGATCAGCAAGCACAGGAGAGGTGAGTGGGCATGGGCATCCTACTTTTGAATGCCCTTAAGTTTATGGAAGGTACCATGAGGGAGGTTGGACAGGTACAAATTGGAATGATCAAATATAGAGGTTAAAAAAGGCATGGCTGAGGGTTTCAGCAGCAGATGGGCTCAAGCGGGGCAGCGTTGTGAAATGTTATAGATCTAGAAATAGGTATTTTTATGGATGGTGTGACCATGTGGTCAGAAACTCATGTCCTGGTCAAATATGACACCTGTGTTGTGAACAGTCTGCCTCAGTCTCAGGGATGGAGTCAGTGGCAAGGGAGCGGAGTTTGTGACAGGAACCAAAGAAAATGGCTTCAATCTTCCCAGTATCTAATTGGAGGGAATTTCTACTCACTCAATTACTGAATGTTGGACAAGCAGTCTAACAGTTTAGAGAGCGTGGAGTGGTTGAGAGAGGTGGTGGTGAGGTTGAGCTGAATGTCAGCAGCATACATGAGGAGACTAAACAGTGTTTTCATATGATGTCACTGACGCGCCAAGGACAGATTCTTGGGGACACCAGACACAACAATACCAGAACTGGAACAAAAGTCATTGCAAATGATTCACTGGCTATGACTGGATAGTTTACCAGGTATGTACAGTTCCTCCAGTCAGAAAGTGGTGGAGACTCATTAAGGCAGGATTTTGTGATCAACCATATCAAATACAGGTCGTGGAAGAAAAAGAGGGATAGTTTACCTTTGTCGAGCACATATAGGATGCCTTGCTACTTAGGTAACTGCTGATAACAGTGGAAACGTAATTGTTTTTGAATAGATTTGGTCTGCTCAGCGTGTGGTCGGTTCAGTAGAAATTTGATAGATGTGTTCAAAATTATAAAAGGTTTATAAAGATTGAATAATCCAGTAGCAGGAGTGTTGGTAACCAGATCACACAGCTTTAGGTTATTTGGCAAAAGAACCAGAGGTGAGATGTAATCTGAAATGCTTGACCTGTAAGGGTGATACCTGTAAGTGTGGTGGAAACAAATTCAATGGCAACCTTCAAAGGCGAGAAAGAATGAGACAAGTGACTTTGTGGACATGTTGAGTCTAGTAGCCTGTTTACGTTGTAAACCTTATATAATACAATGTAATAACCACTAGACTCTTATCCTGTACGAGACTGTTAAACGTAAGTATTGCCTGTAAAATACAGCTTGCTGAAGAACTGTCGCTTAAAAGAATCCAGGTGATAGTTTAGAAATGGGTCAATCAGAATTAGTTGCCCCCTTCAATTTGCTTGTCATTTCCAGTGACTCCAACCCTTCAATTACCATCCAGGTTAGCATTCACCAGCTATGGGCAGGTTTAGCACGGTGGGCTAAATCACTGGCTTGTAATACAGAACAATGCTAGCAGCACGGGTTCAATTCCCATAGCAGCCTCCCCGAACAGGTGCCGGAATGTGGCAACCAGGGGCTTTTCACAGTAACTTCATTGAAGCCTACTCATGACAATAAGCTATTATTATATTTATGCCCAAGTGCTTACTCAAATACAGGGAAAATCACCTCAACATAAACACAGGTTAGAAATCTCACCATGTAAGGTTGGTAGATTTGTATCCCAAAGAGTAAAATTGTCTGGCAAATTTTCATTTTTTTTATAAAATCATGTGAGGATAGTTTTTACAAGCACATGCCCCCAGGTTCACGTGTCAGACATGTATTAAGAACATAAGAACATAAGAACTAGGAGCAGGAGTAGGCCATCTGGCCCCTCGAGCCTGCTCCACCATTCAACGAGATCATGGCTGATCCTTTGTGGACTTAGCTCCACTTTCCGGCCCGAACACCATAACCCTTAATCCCTTTATTCTTCAAAAAACTATTGATGGCTCTCTTAAAAACATTTTATGAAGGAGCCTCAACTGCTTCACTGGGCAAGGAATTCCATAGATTCACATCCCTTTGGGTGAAGAAGTTCCTCCAAAGCTCAGTCCTAAATCTACTTCCCCTTATTTTGAGGCTATGCCCCCTAGTTCTGCTTTCACCCGCCAGTGGAAACAACCTGCCCGCATCTACCCTATCTATTCCCTTCATAATTTTATACGTTTCTATAAGATCCCCCCGCATCCTTCTAAATTCCAACGAGTACAGTCCCAGTCTACTCAACCTCTCCTCGTAATCCAACCCCTTCAGCTCTGGGATTAACCTAGTGAATCTCCTCTGCACACTCTCCAGTGCCAGTACGTCCTTTCGCAGGTAAGGAGACCAAAACTGAACACAATACTCCAGGTGTGCCCTCACTAACACCTTATACAATTACAGCACAACCTTCCTAGTCTTAAAATCCATCCCTCTAGCAATGAAGAACAAAATTCCATTTGCCTTCTTAATCACCTGTTGCACCTGTAAACCAACTTTTTGCGACTCATGCAAGAGCACACCCAGGTCTCTCTGCACAGCAGCATGTTTTAATATTTTATCATTTAAATAATAATCCCTTTTGCTGTTATTCCTACCAAAATGTATAACCTCACATTTGTCAACATTGTATTCCATCTGCCAGACCCCAGCCCATTCACTTAACCTATCCAAATCCCTCTGCAGACTTCCAGTATCCTCTGCACTTTTTACTTTACCACTCATCTTAGTGTCTTCTGCAAACGTGGACACATTGCACTTGGTCCCCAACTCCAAATCATCTATGTAAATTTTGAACAATTTTGGGCCAAACACTGATCCCTGAGGGACACCACTAGCTACTGATTGGCAACCAGAGAAACACCCATTTATGTCCACTCTTTGCTTTCTATTAAATAACCAATCCTCTCTCCATGTTAATACTTTACCCTTAATGCCATGCATCTTTATCTTATGAAGCAACCTTTTGTGTGGCACCTTGTCAAAAGCTTTCTGAAAATCCAGATATACCACATCCTTTGTATGCTTTTTCCTTCAATTTGATACTCTTCCTTATTTCGTTAGATATCCACGGTTGATTTTCCCTCTTTCTACTGTCCTTCCTTTTTGTTGGTATAAACCTTTGCTTAGCACTGTGAAAATTTGCTTGGAAGGTTCTCCACTGTTCCTCATCTACCATATCTACCGCACTGGTAATGTCCTCAAAAAATTCCACTAAATTAGTTTGGTACGACCTGCCCTTTATGAACCCATGCTGCGTCTGCCGAATGGGACAATTTCCATCCAGATGCCTCGCTATTTCTTCCTTGATGATAGATTCCAGCATCTTCCCTACTACCGAAGTTAAGCTCACTGGTCTATAATTACCTATTTTATGCCTACCTCCTTTTTTAAACAGTGGTGTCACGTTTGCTAATTTCCAATCCACCGGGACCACCCCAGAGTCTCGTGAATTTTGGTAAATTATCAATAGAGCATTTGCAATTTCCCTAGCCATCTCTTTTAGCACTCTGGGATGCATTCCATCAGGACCAGGAGACTTTCTACCTTTAGCCCCATTAGCTTGCCCATCACTACCTCCTTAGTGATAACAATCCTCTCAAGGTCCTCACCTGTCATTGCCTCATTTCCATCAGTCACTGGCATGTTATTTGTGTCTTCCACTGTGAAATGAAATGAAAATGAAATGAAATGAAATGAATGAAATGAAATGAAAATCGCTTATTGTCACGAGTAGGCTTCAATGAAGTTACTGTGAAAAGCCCCTAGTCGCCACATTCCGGCGCCTGTCCGGGGAGGCTGGTACGGGAATCGAACCGTGCTGCTGGCCTGCTTGGTCTGCTTTAAAAGCCAGCGATTTAGCCTGTTCCTAAAAACCTAAAACACCTGTTCAGTTCCTCAGCCATTTCCTCATCTCCCATTATTAAATCTCGCTTCTCATCCTCTCAAGGACCAATATTGACCTTAGCCACTCTTTTGTTTTATGTATTTGTAGAAATTTTTACTATCTGTTTTTATATTTTGAGCAAGTTTACTCTCATAATCTATCTTACTCTTCTTTGTAGCGTTTTTAGTAGCTTTCTGTTGCCCCCTAAAGATGTCCCAGTCCTCTAGTTTCCCACTAATCTTTGCCACTTTGTATGCTTTTTCCTTCAATTTGATACTCTTCCTTATTTCGTTAGATATCCACGGTCGCTTTTCCCTCTTTCTACTTTCCTTCCTTTTTGTTGGTATAAATCTTTGCTGAGCACTGTGAAAGAGTGCTTGGAAGGTTCTCCACTGTTTCTCAACTGTTTCACCATAAAGTCTTTGCTTCCAGTCTACCTTAGCTAGCTCTTCTCTCATCCCATTTTAATCTCCTTTGTTTAAGCACAAAACACTAGTGTTTGATTTTACCTTCTCACCCTCCATCTGTATTTTAAATTCCACCATATTGTGATCGCTCCTTGAGAGGATCCCTAACTATGAGATCATTAATCAATCCTATCACATTACACAGGATCAGATGTAGGACCGCTTGTTTCCTTGTAGGTTCCATCACATACTGTTCTCGGAAACTATCGCGGATACATTCTATAAACACCTCCTCATGGCTGCCTTGACTGACCTGCTTAAACCAATCGACATGTAGATTAAAATCCCCCATGATAACTGCTGTACCATTTCTACATACATCAGTTATTTCTTTGTTGACTGCCTGCCCCACCATAATGTTACTATTTGGTGGCTTATAGACTCCTCTGATCAGTGAATTTTCACCTTACTATTCCTGATTTCCACCCAAATGGATTCAACCTTATCCTCCATAGCACCGATGTCATCCCTTACTATTGCCCGAATGTCATCCTTAAATAACAGAGCTACACCTCCCTTACCATCCACTCTGTCCTTCCGAATAGTTTGATACCCTTGGATATTTAACTCCCAGTCGTGACCATCCTTTAACCATGTTTCAGTAATGGCCACTAAATCATAGTCATTCACAATGATTTGCGCCATCAACTCATTTACCTTATTCCGAATACTACGAGCATTCAGGTAAAGTACATTTATGTTGGCTTTTATACCTCTGTTTTGAATCTTAACACCTTGATCAGTAACCTCTCCTAAGTTATTTTTCCTCTTAACTTTTCTCCTAATTTTCCTTGTCGTTGAACCCATATCTTCATGTAACAACCTGCCGCGTCACTTTCCATTTATGTTTTTACTTCCCATTTTATTCCTTTTAGTATTACTGGGCTCATTCACTGAGCTCCCCTCAGTCACTGTACCTTGTACTGTCGCCCTTTTTGATTTTTGGCTATGGCTTCTCTGTCTTACACTTTCCCCTACTGCCTTTTGTTTCTGTCCCTTTTTTCCGACTTCCTGCATTGTTTCCATATCCCCCTGCCACATTAGTTTAAACACTCCCCAACCTCTCTAGCAAATAGCCCCCCTTGGACATCAGTTCCAGTCCTGCCCAGGTGTAACCCCCCCAGTTTGTACAGGTCCCACCTCCCCCAGAACTGGTCCCAATGCCCCAGGAATCTGACCCCCCCCCCCCCCCCCCGACACCATTGAGGTCAGTGAGGCCATTGGGATTTGAAATGGAAAATTTGAGATTGAAAATTCGACAAGTCCCACTGGCCTCTGCACCCAAGTTTCCACCATGTGGTCCCACCATGTGAAGCACCGTCCCAGGACTACACAGTTAAAAAGTTCACCCTACAACCCATCAGTACAAGATAAATATGATGTTGTATCATGAGCATCACCCATTTCTTTCATGGCTACATTCATCCACATTAACATCAAATCAATTTGTTCATCAGTCGGTGTTAAAAGGGAAGTGTAACAATGGATCACTTCTTAAAAGAGTTCAGTACTGCATGACTGTAAAAACATTAATCAGGGCAGAGTGGTCTCTTCAAATAGTTTTCATTACATAAGGGGGCGGAGAGGAATTTAAGTTTTTTGCCCTTAATTTGCATGACTTTATATCCTTATTTTCATCTTGCAAGAGATTGCATGGATTTTGGGTGGAAGGGGAGCTCTGGATAGTGATTCACAAGGCTTCATAGTTGGATGGACCTTTTCCTGTTCTACATTGTCTGTATGCTCAATCATCCATCAAGGCTTGCAAAGCACAGTCAGTGAATCAGTGCACAAACAGTCTGCATTACAGCAGAAAGAATTAATGTTATATTTCTTTGTTGCTGCCAAGAGAAAAAGTATTGAGGTGCCCACACTCTGGATTCTTGTGAAACACAATGAGAATTTTATTAGGAAATATTGCTCATAAAATCTTAGGTGAGGAACTCTCTCAGCCCGTGCAAGCACTCCGCTGATGTCACTACACATCACGTGACGTTTAACCAACAGGAATGTATTCTCTGATATATAACAATATACATCATAGCAACAGGCCACTGAGTCCAACCCATCTGCACCAATATTCTATGTTCCACGTGTGCTTCCTCCTACTCTATTTACTTCAGCTCCCCAATCACCGTATCCTTGTATTCCTTTATCTCTCAAGTACTTATCTAGTTTCCTCTCAAATGCATTTATGCTACTCAGTTCAACTGCTCCAGAAGGCCATCCATTGCAACTGAGTTTGAAACTGTGTCTTTGCTAATTAAAGTTTATCCCAGGCTTAACTGTTAATTCATGCTGAGCTAGCAAGTATCCACCATCTCGCTGTGACTTCTTTCTCTTCTATTCCATGTCGAATGAGACCACCCATTTCTTCCAGTGCTTTATGTCGAACAGATCAGGTTCTGTGCTCTGCGTCCACTGTTTCAGTGGATAAATCATTGGCCTGACTGGAGGAGAGGCTGGTTGCAGTGGGGGAGTGTTGCTACTCCAGTCACATCAGACATGAGAGTACAGCTGGATACGCAGTACTCAGAGGTCAAAGTTCTGGTCTTCACTCTCCAGGGCTGTCTGGAGCATGGCTCGAACCCACAACATTCTGACTCACTGGGCCAATGCTCACTGATCTGTGTGTCATGAAATGCACAGAAGGAAAAAGAAACCAGATCTATTCTTGTTCTGAACGTGAACCCTTATATACTGCTTGGTGAAACGGGAAAGGGAAAAAGTGAAGGGTAGGTTGAAGGAAAACTATAGCGTTTTAAGATCTCTGAAGTTCACAGTGAAGTTTTGAAATATTGAACCATAGAAAAGCCATGGTGCATTTGAGAGATGCTATTGCTGCCACAAGCTGTGAAAGAGCAGTTAATGCACTTTATATGGTCAAAAGAAATGGGGATCGCATTTCCACCCAAATGCCATTCCCACGAGTATTTTGTTCGGTATAATATACATCTGCACAAGAATTTTGATATTAAAGATAGAAATATGTTATTGTGCGGTGAGTCGAAACAGAAAAGAAAATAGAAAAGGGTGTAAACCAAGCCAGTGAACTACTGTCGCTCTTTTTGTGCTATTGCTCAAGACTAATTTCACCAACACCACTGCCCCGAACCCTCACACCTTGTCATGTGTTTCCAAAGTAGATCCAGCAGCCAGGAGCTTTTAACACTTCCATTTTTATGTTAGAATATATGATAACTGAAAGGTGCCTGCTCCCATCTCAAAAAGTGAAGGCCAGGGACTGAAGTTTTCCCTGTGCCTCTCACACAAGGTTAGTCAATGGTAATACTGTCAGTTTGTATCTAGGCAGCTGCTATCAGTTGAGTCTGTTGCTCCCAATTGAAAAGGGCTGAAGAACATCGATGCCTTAGGAGGTGGTATTGAAACAATTATGCACCGTTTTCCTGTTTCTGCATTGTATATCGGCGGAGGAACATTTATATCAAAATAATTATTCGAGGCATGTTATCATATTTAATTTCTTCATATAAATAGCTCTATGAGAAGGCAATGCAGGCAATGAATTAATAGTTCAGCAGTATTCCCTTTAAGCAAGCATTTTAATTAACTCATATAACCTGTATTACCGTAGCTAGCAATCTCAATTACCTGCATGTTGATACATGAATGTACAAATATGCAAATATATAAGCTCAAGATGTAAACACACTTGTTGGTTTATGACGCAGTGGTAGCAATTGTGCCTCTCAGTCCAGATATTGGGGTTCAAACCCTATTTCAGAGGCTGCAGCACATAATCCAGGTTGACATTCAGTGCATTGCTGAGAGAGTGCTACACAGTCGGAGATATCTTTCTGATAAGATTTTAACCGTGGCTTCATCTAGCCTCTCGGGTAGAAAACAATCCCATGTCATTATTGACAAAAAGCATGAGAGTTCTCTCAATCTCCGGGCCAATATGTTTCTCTTAATCAATGCTTAAAATTAAACCGATTATCTGGGGCGGGATTCTCTGACCCCGGGCCGATGATTCTCCGTGGGCGATGGGGCGAGTAGCCGCCGAGATAGGCCGAGTCCCGCTGGCGTCGTTCACATGTGGTTCCACCCGGCGGGACCTCGGCGTTCATCTTGCGGGGGGCGGCCTGGTGGGGGATGGGGATTCGACCTGGTGGGGGGGGGGGGGGGCTTCCATCGTGGCCTGGCCCGTGACCGATCGGCAGGCTGGCCTCTCCTGGTGGGGGCCTATGTTCCTCCGCGCCGGGCCCCCATAGATCTCCGCCATGTTATGTCCGGGCCGGTGCGGAGAAGGAAACTAGCGCGCATGCGCGAGTTCACACCGGTCATAACGTGCATGAGCGAATTTATGCACATGTACATACATGCAGTGCCAATGGAGCAGCAATTCCATTCAGGTCTTATTAAAAATAAGCCACATTGTGAACAAAAGTTAACTTTAATGGTAATTGCACACTGATTATGCTTAATGGACTATAAGAGCTTTTCTGTAAATACAATGAGTCAGTGAAGAGGATGAGTAGTTCAATTTAAAGTGAGATTGGGTGAAAAGAATCTCTGTGCATTACATTATGCCAGGAAACTGTCAGGTTAGAAATATCCATTTAAATGTTTGTCCTTGAGTAATTCTGATGGTACACCATTATAATTTAGTGCATATTGTTGACCTACTTTTCCTTCCTAATGATGTATCTTGCTGAGGACAGCTGCACTAGTTTCAGTAGTTCTGCAAAGTTTTACCCAAGAGGCCATTCTTCATATGTGACCTCAAGCATTGAGCGGAAGATGCTTATTTTGGCCATTAATAGCTTAACACCTGAATCTCATTCTATGCTCATCCTGTGCTCACGAATATGGACAAGGGGGCCCAGTTGAAGGCGATCAGAAAAGGATTGATTTCCTTGGCGTCCATCCAGATCGGGTTTGGAAATTCGGGACCTATACCGCTGCATGGCTAAGATCAGCTAATTCAGCACTGACCTTAAGGCTCCAAATGGAGACCTTCCCAGCGCATAAGGCTCAGTGTAGTGGTTATGAGAGGAAATATGTTGTGAGGGAGAGATAGTAAACCAAAGGTTATGGATCCACATTTTAATTGTGTAATGGCATGAGTTTTGAGTCAGTTTAAATCGTGCCCAATTAGTTTAAATCTCACAATGGCATGCTTCTGCTAGAGTTTGGAAACAGACACCAAGGTGTGACATCACTGCAAAGTGGTAGGTTGATTAGCTGATGAATACTGCTGCTTTGGAGCTGGAAGACTAAAACAATAAAAAATTACATTTCAATAATATGTAAGGTATATTACAACTAGTAAGGTGTGTTAGCAGTTAGTCGGCTTTATCCGCACTAGTGAAGTTTATTAATAGTCGTAAGGTGTATTCATATTTTAGCAGTAGCAAGGATAACTGATAAATAAAGAAATAACAGTGCTGCTCCAACCTTGAGAGTGCCTCTCCTGTGCTCTGTGGGAATTCCAGGGTGCTTCTCAGAACCTTGATATCCATTTGTGCAGGAAGTGTCATTAGTTGAAGCAGCTTGAGCTCCTGTTTTCAGAGCTTGAGCTGTAGTTGGCATTACTGTGGTGCCGAATCAGGTCCTTGGTACTTCCTTGAAAAAATGACAGGCTGGTTGTGCATTAGACCCTCAGTGTAGTCTCCTCTCCAGCCGATATTCACTTCCAAATACGTATGAGAGGGATGTTTCATCTGGCGAGTACAGCCAAAGCCAAGTCCATGATACCATGGGTGGCTCAGCTGCACAGGCAGGGTACAAAGAAGTTTGGGAGTGCAATAATAGGTGATTCGATAGTCAGGGGAACAGATATATATTCTTTTGGCTGCGACATGAATCCAGGCTGATGTATTGCCTCACTGGTACCAGGGTCAAGGATGTCACTGAGCAACTGCAGATCACTCTAAGGGGAGGATAAACATCCAGCAGTCATAGTCCACATCAGTACCAATGACATCAATAGAAAGAGGGGATGTGGTCCTGTAGTCAAACCTAATAGAGTTAGGTAGAAAATCAGTAAGCAGAACATCAAACATAATAACCTCAGATTACTCCGAGTGCCATGGGCAAGCAAATAAAGAAAAAGGAAGATAAGACAGAAGAATGCGTCTTCTTGTGTGAAGAAGGAGGCCATTTGGCCCATCATGCACCAGCTCTTCAAACGAGCATCATGACTGAGTGCCTTTTCCCCATACCCCTGCTTTTTATCCAAACGTTATTAGATTCTTGGGACATTGGGACTGGCTCAGGTGAGATAGGGCCTGGCCAGTGCCCTTGCGGGGTATTTTGTTACTGCTGTTGTGGAGATTTTAAGCTAATACTGCAAGGGTGTGGCTGGGTCATAGTAAAGATGAAAATAATAGTCTAAATCGGTGTTAATGTGCGTATATGAGAATGCATGGAGTGTAGTAAATAAGATTGGCAAGTTACAGCACAGATTGCCAGGAACATGGATCACATAAGGGTAGGTGTTGATTCCTGGATAAAAGGTGTTCAGAAAAGCTCAGAAAGGAAGTAAAGGAGGATGAGTGGCTCTATTGACTAAGGAGGATATTGCAATGCTGGAAAAAGAGGATTACCCAGAGGGGTCAAGGACAAAATCTATTTGGCTAGAGCTGAGGAAAAAAAAGGTGCAATTACATATTTGGGTATATTCTATCGGCCATCAACGAGTGGGAAGAAAACTAGAGGAAAAATATTTGCAAGGAAATTACAGAGGGGTAAAAGGGGTATTTATAATGGGGGAAATTTAGTCATCCAAACATAACTTCGATAGTATGCGTGGTGAAGGGCAGAGTGTTCCTAGAATGTGTTCAGGAAAATTCTCTACACCAGTATATTTCACGTCCAGCACGGAAGGAGGCGCTGCTAAACCTGGTTGTTGAAAATGAGGTGGGCCAAGATGATCAAGTATCAATAGGTAAACGTTTTGGGGACAGTGATCATTGTATCATAGGCTTTGGGCTGACTATGGAAAAGGATAAAGAACAATCCAGAGTAAGCCCCTCGCCAGTGACATAACCTAAAATCTGTCATAGAAGGTGAGGAATCTCATGTAAATACATTAGCATATCATTAGTGAACCCTCCCCCCTCACAGAATATTCATCAGTCGCCAACATGGCCACACTTCAGCACAACCTACAACAACTGTATAAACATGAGAACCTGGCGGGATTTCAGAGGTGAGAACTCATGTTGCAATTATCCTCTGGTGTGCTAGTTGCAGAGAGGAGCCACTGGAGAGGGTGGTGGGGTCACCCGCAGACTTAGCGGCCCTTCATGGCTGTGAGCCTCTCGGTTTAAAGGCAGCTGGTTAGCAGGCAGCACTTCCTGTGCCCTCCTAGCTGGGCTTGTGGTGGTATCACATCTGAGAGATTGCCATTCCAGAGAGGCAGCTGGAATGTGGGTGGCAGCAGGTGAATCCACAGGCTCAGCACAGGGGGCGACTGTGAGGTCCCTGTGTGGGGTCCCATTAGAGGCCAAGCTGCATGGAATGTTTAACTCTGACAAGGGGTGTTTTCCAGCCTCATGAGTACGAGCACAGTGAGAATAAATCACCACATTCAGGCACCTCTTTGAGGGCAAGAGCTGTATGGAAGTTCAAGGCTACTGGTTATGGAGGCCAGGCTATCAGGGATTAGAATCTGGGTGATTGGCTGTTCTAGTTGAAAGGCTAGCAACCCTTGAGATTTTGGGGAATGAGGGTGCCCTCTAAGGATGAGTTAACATGCTAATTTCAGTATTAACATGCATAAGATGTGCCTCGCCTGCCACAAGGGAAAGCCAGTTGCCGAATCAGGTCCTTGGTCCTTCCTTGAGGAGTCAATTATGCCAATTTAATCAGCATTGTAATGCATTAGTGTGCCACTGATTGGCACCCAAATTTTAACCCTTTGCAAGCCTAGCCCCAAGGATTGAACGCCAAGGCTCATGCTCACTTCTGCATAAGGAGTGAGGCTCAGTGGAAAAGTGCTTACATAGGGGGATGTGCATGGGTGGATGTCGCAGCTCCGGAGAGGGCTGAGGGTCAGGGCATCATCAGAATAACTCATCAATCACTTTGATGCTCTCTTCTTTCAGGCTTTTGATTCTGCAGAATCCTCGAGCCAGTCAAGCTGGCAATTCTTTTGATTGCGATCGACTAGCAGCAACGATGTCAACTCTCAGCTGCACATGGCCAGGGCCAGTGCCCTACCAAGGAGGAAGAGGCAGGTCCCACTGATCTTCCAGGAGCAGAGTCACAGATACCGGAGCCTCAGAATAGACACGGGTGTTCCGACATAGAACTTCCTACCTCCAGATATTAGAAATCCAATATTGGATAAGGCTGCGTCTGTCCCGGGCAACAGTGGACCACCTTTGCCAGGTGATGAAAGAGATGCCAACACATGGACTTGGAGGTCACCCATTGCCTGTGGCCCTGAAGGTTACTGCCTCTCTGAACCTTTATGCCAGCGGCTCGTTTCAGGGCTGCATTACCCAGTCAGTAGTGCACAGGTGCATGAGGGAGGTCCACATGTATGTAAATTTGGATTGGGAGCAGGCAAGCCCCAGGTGCAGGCTGTTATTGACTACACCCACATAGCTCTCCTTTTCCCCATGGCAGCATGGGGTGTCATTTCTGTACCCAAGGGATACCATTCCCTCAATGTCCAGCTTGTCTGTGACCACGCGATGCACACTGTGTGTGCACGTTTCTTGGGGAGCACCATTGATAGATATTTTAAGGGGCAATTTAGCGTGTCTAATCCATCTAGAACATAGAACATAGAACAGTACAGCATAGAACAGGCCCTTCGGCCTTCGATGTTGTGCCGAGCAATGATCACCCTACTCAAACCCACGTATCCACCCTATACCCGTAACCCAACAACCCCTCCCTTAACCTTACTTTTATTAGGACACTACGGGCAATTTAGCATGGCCAATCCACCTAACCCGCACATCTTTGGACTGTGGGAGGAAACCGGAGCACCCGGAGGAAACCCACGCACACAGGGGGAGGACGTGCAGACTCCACACAGACAGTGACCCAGCCGGGAACCGAACCTGGGACCCTGGAGCTGTGAAGCATTTATGCTAACCACCATGCTACCGTGTTGCCACCATCTACCCTGCACATCTTTGGGTTGCGGGGGTGAGACCCACACAGACACGTTGAGAATGTGCAAATTCTACACAGAAAGTGACCCAGAGCTGGGGACGAACCCGGGTCCTTGGCACTGTGATTCAGCAGTGCTAACCACTGCGCCACAGTGCCCCCTATAATAATAATAATAATGACATATTGTCACAAGTAGGCTTCAATTAAGTTACTGTGAAAAGCCCCTGGTTTTACACGCGGCTAATTTTGAGGGAGAACAGCGGTTGGAGGGATGATTCCTCGGACACAAAGGGTACCCGCTCAGTAGGTGGCTGATGACGCCAGTGCGGAGACCACAAACACTGGCTGAGACTCACTATACCAGGCTCATGCGTTAACAATTGAGCTGGTCGACAAGTGATTGGATTGCTCAAGACATAGTTCCAATGCATGGGCCGTTCGGGGGGGGGGGAGTGCTCCAATACAGCCCCCAGAGGTGTCTCACATCATAATGGCCTGCTGGGCTCTGCACAACCTTTGGCAGAGAGAGAAACTTGGCCAGATGGAGGAACGCCACATCTGCTTGGGTGAGGAGGGCAGCCAAAGGCAACCCATGAAGGAGGAGAAGGAAGAATCTCAGGCAATGGTTGGTTCCCACAAGGGGCATAGGAAATGGGACGCCTCATTGACTTGCGGTCTGGTGACGACCAGGACTAGTGTGTGAATGAAGTACTCCCCCAACATGAGGTCTCACATCTTCTCACTGATGAGACCATCAATTCACGCGACACATGGTTAGAAGCGAACAGTGGTTTTAATCGTCTGACAACAGAGCCTGCCTGTGAAAGGTGAACTCCAGATGAACTGGCAGGCAGGCTCTCAGCATCAACCTTTATACTTCCGTTTAGGGGGAGGAGCCGTGCGTAGAGCCAAGATTGGAGCCCAGTACAAACTCCCATACACTCCCAGTGCATCTCCCCCTAGTGGCAGAGCAGAGCAACTACTCGTGTGCCGAGCTTACAGAGACATAGTACAACATGTGTAATACAGTGTGAATTACGCTACTGTGATTCACCACATTCACCCCCTGTAAAAAAAAATCAAGTCCGGCGGGGGTGGTGACTTACAGATTGAGTCTGTCTGGTGGCCGAGTTGTCCGCTGTGATTGGCGGAGCACCAGGGTTGCAGCCCCTTCTGGTGGCTGGATGAGCGGACTCCGGGGCGATTCCGCCCAAGCTTCGTACCCGTCTGGTTTGACTGGGGACTGGGGGCGCTGGGAGCTAGCTGGCACTGGCGCGCAAAAAAAATGTAGCGAACTGCTAGGTGCGGGGGTGTGGGGGGGCGAGTTGGGTGGGATGTAGTGTGAGGGGTTCCTCGGCGGTGGTAGTGGGGGGGGTTGGATCCTGCAGGTGCTAGGTCCCGGAGGGATACAGTGTCCTGACGGCCGTCAGGGAACTCTACGAAGGCGTACTGGGGGTTTGAATGCAGTAGGAGCACTTTCTCTACGAGTGGGTCAGTTTTGTGCGCCCTGATGTGCTTCCGGAGGAGTACTGGGCCTGGTGTCTTCAACCATGCCGGGAGCGAAACCCCCGTGGTAGTGCCCCAGATCTGGGTGTATGAAGCTCTCAGTGCTCCCAGAGCCGAAAAGGCATGGTGTACTGTACCCGTTGATTTGGACCGTCGTCATCGAGTTGTGGAGATGCTTTGGGCGGGATTGGTCCAGTGTGACTGCGTTGAGTTGCGGGTAGTCGGCGGCTCAGTCGGCTGCGCTGGGACGGCCCCGCGATGAGTGCCCGCTGAGGTCGCAGTCTTCAATCGAGTTTTCTGAGTGTGGAGAGGATGAGGCCCAAGATGGCCCCCCCATGGATCGCACGTGGCGGGCGGCTAGGAAGATGGCATCCAAGATGGCGGCCCCCATGAGTCACCCGTGGTGGACCACGTGGTGGGTCCGCCAAGATGGCGGCCCCCATCGGTCGCACGTGGTGGGTGGGGGCGGAGTCGTGGCATAGGCCGCTGCGTTCCAGGGCCTGCTGGCCTGCGAGTGTGGAGGGCGATTACTTTGTGCCGCTGGAGGTTTAGGGCTGGGGCCTTCCTTGCCAGGCACACTTTGGTGTAGTGGCCTTTTCGCCCGCAGCTGCTGCAGGTCTCGTTGTGGGCCGGGCAGTGCTGCCATGGGTGCTGGGGTTGGCCACAAACGTGGCAGGCTGGGGCAGCATGGTGGCTGGGTGGCCGCGTGGCGCAGGCCTGGGGGAGTCGCTGGTCGGGAGCCCATGACGGGGTCGCAGTCGGCAGGAAACGAGGTGAGGCTACGAAATGAGACCTCCATAGTTGTAGCGAGTTCAACAGTATCTTCTAAATTTAGGACCCCCTTCTCCAGCAGTCGCTGGCGCACGTAATTCGATCTAAGGCCTGCAACAAAGACATAGCGGACAGCAAGTTCTCTATGTTCTGCAGCAGTTACAGCCTGATAAGGGATCAGGGATAAGGCTTTTAAGTCTCTGAGGAATTCTTCTAGCGATTCTGTAGGGTGCTGGCGGAGAGTAGTAAAAATGTGGCGCGTGTAGATCTCATTGATAGGCCTCACGTACATTCTATCGAGTAGGGCCCGGGCCTCTGTATATGAGCCGGTACAGTTTAGCTGAGTAGATATACGATGGCTCACCCTTGCGTGCAGTAGACTAAGTTTCTGCTCCTCCGTCGTTTCTGTGGTGCTTGCTTCAGCCAGGTAGGCCTTAAAACATCGGAGCCAATGCAAAAAGATTTATTTCGCCTCTGCATCCTGCGGGTCGAGTTCCAGTCGATTAGGCTTGACGGCTCATTCCATGGTCATTCCTTACTGTTTCTTAAGACAATTAAATTGATGAGACCATCAATTCACGCGACACATGGTTAGAAATGAACAGTGGTTTTAATCGTCTTACAACAGAGCCTGCCTGTGACAAGATGAACTCCAGATGAACTGGCAGGCAGGCTCTCAGCATCAAACTTTATACTTCCGGTTAGGGGGAGGAGCCGTGGGTGGAGCCAAGGTTGGAGCCCAGTACAAACTCCCGTACACTCCCAGTGCATCTCCCTCTAGTGGCAGTGCAGCGCAACTGCTCGTGTGCCGAGCTTACAGAGACATTGTGCAACATGTGTAATACAGTGTGAATTACGCTACTGTGATTCACCACACTCACTAAAATGATAATGAGGACAGAGTGATGCTCCTCTTAACCTTCTGCAAAATGTCTGACTCCTGCCTGACAGATAGCTGAGCGTGACCTGCCATTGAACAGGGTGTTCCAGGGGCCCAGAGCGGCTGAGTGACACATCTCAGCTGTCACTGCCTGCTCCAAGGTAAGGGGTCCCAGTGTGTTTCACCACCTTTTGATGAGGTAAACAGACCGCCACACATTTTAGCGGATGTCAGCCTTATAACTAGGGAATACTGGCACACGTAAGAGGCCTGAACGTTGGGGTTGGGGTTGTAGGGCTGGACGGGGCAGAGCTGGGGGTCTGCACCAGGAGTGACAAGGTGAAAGAGACATAGGGCTGGATTCTCCGATTTTCAGACATTATTCTGACGTCGGCCTGGGAACGGTGGCGTTTTATGACCGAAACATCAGCACAAAACGGCTACTGATCCTCCATTTGGAGGGGGGCTAGCATGCTGGCAGCGTAGAGCACCCGGCTCTAGCTGCCGATACAGCGGGATAATTGCCGGGTCCATGGCCGCGCATGTACACTGCGGCAGCCTGCAGTGGCTACGATGTGAAACATGGCACCAATCGCGCCTGGACCCGGTCTGCCAAATAGTGTTCACCCCTTTGGCCAGGCTCGAGACTCGCTGACCACTACCCAACAGTGCCCCCACCCCCTGGCAAAGGTCCCCTTGCTGGTGGATCGATTTTCCCCCGACTTTGGCGACGCTGGACTGAGTATGCAGCCGCCACGTCGAGTTCCCGACAAAGAAATAACTTGAGAGACCGACGCTGTCGGGAAATTGGCCAGTCGGAACGAAGCATCGGGGGAGGGCCTCAGGTAATGTCCTGAGTCCATCGATACGGCGTGTGGCATACTCCTAGAGTACGTCACTTTGGAGAAGGCGGAGCACCATGAAAGCGGCACCGCCCCAGATTCCATCACAAACGGGGATTCTCTGGCCGATTGCCGAACGCGATTTCGGCATCGCCAACCGCAGAATCCCGCCCATAGTGCTCCTTTCTCACACTTCACAGGAAGGAAACGTTGAATTTGTTATGGGGAATTTGTTATGAATTTGTCATAACCCCTATGGAGCATGGCACCATGGCAGGACAGCTTGGAGACTCTTTCTGGGTGATTAAAGTGATTTTTAATGCTAGCTAGTTATTTTCTCTCATAGTGCCAAGGAACCATGGAGTGACGTTCCCCCGCCATGGAGCACACATCCTGCAACAAGGACTCCATGCGAACGCCACCCTTGCAGCATTGGCCTCGTAGCTTTGGACTGACAGCACCATCTCCCCAGGCAGAAGGCAATGGGACCCCTTCAGTCGATTTTGCAATCCAAGGAGAGAAGCTGTCATCTCGCGACTCTGTCTTTGCAGTTCCATCAGCTCTGGGTTGACAGTACCCAGGAGCACGTCATTAACATGGGCTCTGCATTCAGGTATCTTCAGGTCAAGGCGTTTGCTAGGCGGCAGGTGGAGGGGTTCTCTTCGCTGCCCCCACGGGTGGTAAGGGATAAGGTGCTTTCGGGGGTGTGGGTCGGGGATGGGAAGGTGTCTGACATCTACCAGGTGATGCAGGAGGTGGAGGAGGCGTCGGTAGAGGAGCTGAAGGCTAAGTGGGAAGTGGAGCTGGGGGAGCAGATTGAGGAGGGGACATGGGCGAACGCCCTGGAGAGGGTGAACTCCTCCTCTTCATGTGCGAGGCTTAGCCTCATCCAGTTCAAGGTACTGCACAGGGCTCATATGTCCGGGACGAGGATGAGCAAGTTTTTTGGGGGTGAGGACAGGTGCATTAGGTGTTCGGGGAGCCCAGCGAACCATGCCCATATGTTTTGGACATGCCCGGCATTGGAGGAGTTCTGGAAGGGGGTGGAGAGGACGGTGTCGAGGGTGGTAGGGTCCAGGGTCAAGCCAGGCTGGGGACTCGCGATATTTGGGGTTGGTGTGGAGCCGGGAGTGCAGGAGGCGAAAGAGGCCTTTGCGTCCCTAGTAGCCCGGCGAAGGATCTTGCTGCAGTGGAAAGATGCGAGACCTCCGAGCGTGGAGACCTGGATCAATGACATGGCGGGATTCATTAAGCTGGAGAGGGTCAAATTCGCCCTGAGGGGGTCGATACAAAGGTTCTTTAGGAGATGGCAGCCTTTCCTCGACTTTCTGGCTCAACGATAAAGAACTAGGTCAGTAGCAGCAGCAACCCGGGGAGGGAGGGGGGGAAATGGGGGGGGGGGGAGGGTCTCAGGGGGTATTGTTTAAGTTGATTTGCTTATTGTTAATTTATTTTGTTGTTTATTGGGTTTGGGGGGGGGGGGGGGGGGGTGGGGGGGTTTGTTACATGCGTTGTTACGGGTGCCGGGGGTGTTTATTATTGTTATTATTATTATTGTTCTGTTGATATATATTTTTCAAAAAAATTCCAATAAAAATTATTTTTAAAAAACCAACAAACTTGGGCTCAGCAAAGTCCTGGCTCTGGCATCTCTCCGAGTGCCTGATCCCTGAAATGTCCCTGCCTCCCCTCTGCTGTGGATTATCAGGAGCAAGGTGCTCACCAGTGAGTGACCCAGAAACCTGCCTGCTAGTTAATCTCACTGAGGTGTGAGTATCTGTGCTGGTGGAGGGTGAAGGTGACAGGTGTGATGCCTCTTCAATGCTGATCTCCGAGATGTCGGTCTCAGAGTTGCTCTGATCTGTGGTTCCCAAGGGTCAGGAGAATGGTTCAGGCTGGTCTGCTGATTGACCGGCAATGAAAGGGAGATGGCATTAGTGCAGGACAGGGGAACACTGACAGGGAAAAGGTCACTCATGCTTGCACCATGGCTGGTGAGGGTTCTCACTTGTATTTTAGGCCCCTATCCCCCTCTGCACAGAAGCGGTCCAACTTTTCGCTAGCAAGCTCAAGGGCTCATTCCTCAAATGGGGCAAGGGTCTTGAGCTCTGGCATCACTCTGGCTGGCTGTGCTCGCTCATGCCTGTTGTGCTCAGGGTTGTCCAGCCATGATACAGGTGGAAACAGTATAGACTGGAGTCATGCCATGCCAGATGGGGATGAACCAGGCATGCGTGGGAAGTGAGTGGGAATTTGAGGGGCACTGAAGCTTCTGGTGGGGGGGGGGGGGGGGGGGGGGGATTATGGGGCAAGAAGCATAACATGGCAAGTTCAGTGACCCTGGGAGGTGGGTGGGAGTGATATCACCATGGTGGTGTGAGGGCTGTGTTAAGGGGGTGCTGAAGGAGACATGAGGAGACAGACTTACCCTGGCTGCATGAAGAAGGTCATTCATCTTCTGGCACTGCAGCCCCATCTTCTTTTGGAGTGAGTTGGCACTGACAATCGTGGCCACAGCCTCCCAGGCAGGGTTGGTCACCTTGCTGGATGGATCATGGGTAGAAGGTTTCCGGCCTCTTCTCCGCCCTATCGTGAACCTTGCTGAGGGCTCTCTCTATAAATTCCCAGCAGCCATGCCCCCCTCTGAACTAGGAACAAATGCAGGGGAGGGTTGGGGAGGTGTTTAAAAGGAGCGCCCCACTGATTGCAGATTGCAAGTTTTTCCAGGCATGGACATATCAGAGGCAAGCCACCGTGAATGCAATGTGAATTATGTGGTGAAAAACACCATCAAAGAAACTGAGGGCGGGATTCTCCAACCCCGCGCCGGGTCAGAGAATCGCTGGCGGGCCGCGCGAATCGCGCCACGCTGCCACGCCGAGACGTGATTCTCCGCCATTGGGGCCAGCACGGTCGGCACGGTGCCAGTCGGGGGTCGCTCCATGTGCATCCCCCCCCCCCCCCCCCACCCCGAGATTCTCCAGTCCGGATGGGCCGAGCGGCCGTAAACAAACACCCGAGTCCCGCGGGCGCCGTTCTAACATGCTCTGAGCCGGCGGGACCTCAGCGTTGGAGAGCCCAGGGGCGGCCTGTGGGAGGGGAGGGGGGGTCCGACTCCGGGGGGGGGGGGGGGGGGGGGCCTCCAATGTGGCCTGGCCCGCGATCAGGACCCACCGATTGACGTGCCGGCCTCTCTGTCTCCCGGCCTCCATTCTTCCGCGCCGGCACTTGTACTCATGCATCATGTTAGGTCGGGCAGGCGCGGACAAGGGAGACACCGCGCGCGTGTGGAAATTGGGCCGATGGGACTGCGCACATCCCCCGGCACCTATTCCAAGGCCGGATCAGAAGCTGGAACGGCGTGAACTGCTCCAGCACCCTGCTGACCCCCTGTGGGGGCCAGAATTGCTGATCCTGGGGCCGTGTTGACGCCGTCGAGAAACGCAATGGCGTTTCCGACAGCGTTAGCGCTTAGCCTCAGGATCAGAGAATCCCGCCCTGAATATACGGTGAGTTTGCTAGGATTCCCCTGCCTTTAACACCAGGACCAGCAGTTCGAAAAAATATGGAAAAATTCCACCAAAGTGGAAATTGCGGAGGCTTTGGCCATGGGGGGGGGGGGGGGGGGGGGGGGGATTGTCCCATATTATTTCAGAATGTCAGACTTTGACTGAAACCTGGCATGTAGCTCTCCAGCTGCACAGCAGAGATTTTAGTCCATATTTTGAGCCACTCTGAAAAATATATTCGGAGCCGTGGTTTATGCTGTCACTTTGGCAGGGCGGGGCATGATATGGCATCCTGATCAGCACAGCATGATCACACCCCACTCCACGCCCAGCATTCACCCCCCCCCCCCCCTACCACCACAAGCAATAGCATTAGGGGATTCCACCCATGGCCTCACCACCCCCACCACCATCAGCATCAGCTTTGGGAGCTCCTCCCCAACAAATGAATATCCTTATTCCCCAATGCGTCGCCCCGGGTTTGGCAGTGTCGACCTGGCAGTGCCACTTCTGCCAAAGGGCAGTGCCAGGGTACTGCCAGGGTACTGCCAGGGCATATCCCTCTTCTCTTCCAGACTGTATTTACCTTTGCGCGCCTGGGGGATGCCCTCAACTAATTCACATTTTTAGATAGCTGTTGTAAACCTCGTCAATGTGACGTCACATCGGCAGGATTTGAAAATTTGGTGAGGGGATCCATGTGGTGGGGGACACGATACTGATATTAAAATTTATGTAAATCTATTCAATTAGATTCTCGGCCTTTCTGGGCATCAGTCTTGTTATGTCACTGGTGAGGGGTGTAGAAAATCGGGAAATAAGATCTCGCTGGTAAGAATCTCATTTCCCGATTCTCGTGAGAATTTGCGCCCGTGTCGCTTCTCTATTTGACAGCAGATGCAGGCGCAAAATCGCCCCCAAAGTTGGTGCCGGAGGACGGGAGATTTTCAGACATTACACCTTTACTCAAAAAAGAGTGTAAGGATAAATCCAGCTACTACAGACTAGTCCATTTAACTGGTGGGGTAACTTCTAGAAACAATAATTGAGGACAAATCTAATAGTCACATGGTCAAAGGCAGGTTAATCAAGGAAAGGTCAGCTTGGCGTTCTTAAGGGAAAATCATGTTTAACTAATTTGCAGGAGTTTTGTGAAGGGGTAGCAGAGAAGGTTGTTGAGATGGTGTACGTTGGCTCCCAAAAGCCAGTTCATACAATGCTGCACAACAGACATGAGAGCAAACTTGTAGCTCGTGGAATAAAGGAGACAGCAACCACGCAATATGGAATTAGCTGAGTGGCATGAAACAGAGTTATGTTTGATGAATGTTTTTCAGGCTGGGGGGATGTTTGTAGTGGAGTTCCCTGGGTATCAGAGTTGGGACCCTTGCTTTATGATATATATATATAATATATTAATGACCGAGACCTTGGCGTGCAGAGCAGAATTTAAAATTTAGCAGATGCTGGCGAGTTTTTACAAAACTCGGAAGCATTGTAAACCGTTAGGCAGATAGTGTCGAACTTCAAAAGTGCAAAGACAAGTTGTTGAAATGAGTGAATAAGTGTCAGATGCAGTTGAATGCAGAGAAATGTGAAGTGATTAATTTTGGTAGAAAGGACATGGAGATACAGAACAAAATAGGGGCTGCAACTCTAAACGGGGTGTAGGAACAGAGGGGTCGGGGCGTATATGTGCATAAATCATTGAACGTGGTAGGATATGTTGAGAGTATGGTTAATAAAGCATAGAGTATCCTGGAGTTTATTAATCGGGGCACAGAGTACAAGAGCAAAGAGTTTTGCGTTGAAGTTGAGCTGGAGTAACTTCAGCGAGAGTATTCTGTCCAGTTCTGGGTGCTGCAGTTTACGAAGGATGTGAGGACAATGGAGAGAGTCCAGAAGAGATTCACAAGAATGGTTTCTGGGATGAGGACCTTCAGTTAGGAAGATCTGTTGCAAAAGTTAGAAGTGTTTTCCTCAGCAAAAATAAGACTGCGAGGAGATTTGATAGTTATTCAAAATCATGAGGCATCAGGGCAGAGTAGATGGGGAGAAACTGTTTGCACTTGTGAAAAGATTAAGAACAAGAGAGTGCAGATTTAAAGTAATTAGTAAAATAAGCAACAGTGAAATGAGGATAAGCTTCTTCAGGCAGCCAGTGGTTAGGCTTTGGAATGCTCCGCCTGAGCACCTGAGGGAATGGCGGAAACAGGTTCAACGGAAGCATTTAAAAGAGAATTGGATTGTTGTTTGAAAAGAAACAATGTGCGTGGTTACAGGGAGAAGACGAGAGAGTGGAATTAAGTGAGTTGCTCATTCAGTAGTCAGTGCAGACACGATGGACCAAATCGCCTCCTTCTATTCCATAATTATTTAGTAATTCTGCGATTCAGTAAATATGATCATTTGTGGACTGGCAAAAATTACTGTGAAATCTATTGGTTCACTATTGTCCTTCATGGAAGGAAATCAGCCATTCAATTATAAAAATTAATCGCTACAAAGAACACCCAGCATCACGTCCTCAGAGTAATTAGGCATGGACACTAAATGTGACCTTGCCGGCATCAAATATACAAAACATATATGTACTAACAGACCAATTGTGCTCCAACTTTTATTAAAAGAAGGTTAACTGTTTTAAAGAAAGAAGAAAAGTAAGAGCCTGCATTCCTGTAACTCCTTCCAGGTCCTGCAGGTGTTCCAAATGTCTTGCAACTAATTAAAGACGTTTGAGGTATTGTCACTGTTCTAATGTAAGAAAAGAGGCCAAGCATTTGTACATAGTAAAGTCCCACTTATACATAGAAAAGTAACGTAACAATGACCTGCTAATCTGTTTTAGTGATGTGACCGAGGGATAAATATTGGCCTGAATAATTTTAAATTCATTGTGTCTAGTTTATTCCACTCATTCACACTTTAATAAAATGCTTGGCCCAGCTGCAGTTTGTGACATTGTTATCAGTCTATATTGAGCAGATTAGTGATGCTGACACTTTCTTTCTGAAATAGACTGTGTTTCTGATATTCCGCTAACATAATTAGGTCCGATTACATTTCTATCCGTCCATGCTAGTTTAAATAATGCAGTGTGAGTGGAAAATCAATGTCACAAATTGCCCACTGAAGCAAAACCTTTAAAATGATTACATGTTGAAACAAATTTTCAATATCATTATGTTGCTGAAGGGAGTAAGGAGATATCAGAAACACATTATACTGTCCTCTTGTGTCAATACACAGTGTCCTGTATACAATGTAACAACTTTTCTCACAGCACATCATATGTTGCAAGATTTCATTCAAGGTAAACTGTAACAGATTTACGATCATTAGTGAAGAATAAAAGTAAAATTCACCAATGCCCTCAACTGAAATCTTCTTGGTGCTGGTCAAATGCTTGAAATGCTGACTCCAAATTGTAGTTAATAATCATTGAATCCGGGGGCCAGTATGATCTACTGAGAACTAGATCAGGACCAGCAATCAGTGAGTTACCAAAATAGGCAATATTACATGTTACATTTGTGCCGCCAGCAACATTATCAACTGGTCTTCTTGATTTGTTACGGCAGGAGAGTCAACAACCAGAGGACACAGATTTCAGATAACTTGCAAAATTAATTTGTTTTTAACATTGTGAGTTGTTATAATCTAGAATGTGCTCCCTGAAAAGGTGGTGGAAAAAAATTCAAAAGTAACTTTCAAACGGGAATTGGATCTATAATTGAAAAGGAGAAATATGCAAGGCTATGGAAAGAATAGTGGAGCTAATTGATTACTTCCATCAAAGAGCTGTTACAGGCTTAACGGGACAAATGGCCTCATTCTGTCCTATATGATTCTCTGATTCAATGTAAAGGGGATAGAATACTCAGCTATAGATAAGAGGATTCTTTGTATTAAGTCTGATTATGGTATTGGAAGAAAGTGGGCATTAGGGGCTCGTTTAGCACAGTGGGCTAAACAGCTGGCTTGTAATGCAGAACAAGGCACCAGTGCAGGTTCAATTCGTACCGGCCTTCCCAAACAGGCGCCAGAATGTGGCAACTATGGACTTTTCACAGTAACTTCACTGAAGTCTACTTGTGACAATAAATGGTTATTATTATCTAAATAACCACATTCAAGGATGATAGAAGAATATAGATCCAAGAACAAAACCATTTAGTGGACAATGCTAATGAATGGATCAAATGGATTATTATTCCATTGTACTATTGTTTCTAATTGACTCCTGCTTTAAGTTGTTGTCCACATACGGTCTTCACCTGTCAAAATCTGCATGCAATAAGAATAATTTACTCCAAACGGTGTCATGCCCCCATAGTTATGCCTGTGAATTTATGAAAAAAAGTCACTTTACTTCTAAAGGCAGGGCGGAAAATGGATAATTTAGCTTGAAACAAGTTGGAGTCAAGGGGATCATGTAACCTCCCTCCTCGCTGCAAATATTCATGAAACTATTGAAGGATGGAAGTAACCTGCTTGTCTGGTGAAGACATTAAAATTTAAACAACCTCTTTGGGACATTCCATTGATGAGACATTAAAAATGCAACAGATCTCTCCTGTGGAGTTAATAGCGGCTATTGTCTAACAGTCTATAGAAACTGATGTACAGTGGCCATATAGACTAAGTGGCTGCAGAATGAAAATCCACAGAAGGACTGTGAAGAAAAATAACTCTATAACTCTTTGTTTGCACTAGAGTGCTGAGCTTGTGGCATTTGAGTGCTACAGTGAGAGTTTGGTGACTGAGGGAGTATAAGGGTTCATTTTTATTTAAAGTCTAGTATTTCTTTTATTTAGTTAATTAACTTAAAAGTTGCTGTTTGGCCTATAAGAAGGTGAATTTTGAATCAGCTTTAAACAAGGTTCTACTTGGACTTACTTGCAGCTGGAGCTTGTTAATTAGTTAATTGCATTAGGCCAGTTTTCAGAAGCTAGAGTCACAGTATAAATAGGAGCTAGTTACAGTGCAGACTTTGTTTGCACTAGAGTGCTGAGCTTGTGGCATTTGAGTGCTACAGTGAGAGTTTGGTGACTGAGGGAGTGCTGAGCTTGTGGCATTTGAGTGCTACAGTGAGAGTTTGGTGACTGAGGGAGTGCTGAGCTTGTGGCATTTGAGTGCTACAGTGAGAGTTTGGTGACTGAGGGAGTTAGGTGAGGAGGGAGTAAGGTGCTCCTGACATTTAATTTCATATATTTATCAAAGAGCGTGAAGGGAGCCAGGAGTTTAGAGTACAGCTGACTGGAAGTAGAGTCGGAGGGCGGAGGTCCAGTTGGTCCAAGGGGCAGCTAATTCTGTAAAGTAAGAGGGGATGGAGGCTAGGGCAGTTGCATGCTCCTCCTGTAGGATGTGGGTGGTGAGGGATACCACTGGTGTCCCCACTGACTATACCTGCGGGAAGTGCACCCAACTCCAACTCCTCAGAGACCGTATTAAGGTACTGGAGCTGGAGCTGGATGAACTTCGGATCATCCGGGAGGCAGAGGGGGTCATAGAGAAGAGTTACAGGGAGGTAGCCACACCAAAGGTACTGGACAAGAGTAGCTGGGTTACAGTCAGGGGAAAGAAAACTAACAGGCAGACAGTGCAGGGATCCCTCGTGGCCGTTCCCCTTCAAAACAAGTATACCGTTTTGGATGCTGTTGGGGGGGATGACCTACCGGGGGAAGGCCCCAGCGGCCAGGTCTCTGGCACTGAGTCTGGCTCTGGGGATCAGAATGGAAGGGGGGAGCATAGAAAAGCAATAGTAATAGGAGATTCAATGGTTAGGGGAATAGATAGGAGATTCTGTGGTCGCGAGCGAGACTCCCGAAAGGTATGTTGCCTCCCGGGTGCCAGGGCCAGGGATGTCTCTGATCGTGTCTTCAGGATCCTGAAGGGGGAGGGGGAGCAGCCAGAAGTCGTGGTGCACATTGGTACCAACGATGTAGGTAGGAAAAAGGGTGTGGAGGTAATAAACAAGTTTAGGGAGTTAGGCTGGAAGTTAAAGGCCAGGACAGACAGAGTTGTCATCTCTGGTTTGTTGCCGGTGCCACGTGATAGCGAGGCTAGGAATAGGGAGAGAGTGCAGTTGAACACGTGGCTGCAGGAATGGTGTAGGAGGGAGGGCTTCAGGTATTTGGATAATTGGAGCGCATTCTGGGGAAGGTGGGACCTGTACAAGCAGGACGGGTTGCATCTGAACCAGAGGGGCACCAATATCCTGGGGGGGGAGGTTTTATAGTACTCTTCGGGAGGGTTTAAACTAATTTGGCAGGGGAATGGGAACCGGATCTGTAGTCCAGCAACTAAGGTAGACGATAGTCAGGACGCCAAAGCACGTAGTGATGCAGTGGGGAAGGTAACAATGACAAAGGAGAGTACTTGCAGGCAAGGAGATGGGTTGAAGTGTGTATACTTTAATGCAAGAAGCATCAGGAATAAGGTGGGTGAACTTAAGGCATGGATCTGTACTTGCGACTACGATGTGGTGGCCATCACGGAAACTTGGATAGAAGAGGGGCAGAAATGGTTGTTGGAGGTCCCTGGTTATAGATGTTTCAACAAGATTAGGGAGGATGGTAAAAGAGGTGGGGGGGGGGGGGGTGGCATTGTTAATTAGAGATAGTATAACAGCTGCAGAAAGGCAGTTTGAGGGGGATCTGCCTACTGAGGTAATATGGGTTGAAGTTAGAAATAGGAAAGTAGCAGTCACCTTGTTGGGAGTTTTCTATAGGCCCTTCAATAGCAGCAGAGATGTGGAGGAACAGATTGGGAAACAGATTTTGGAAAGGTGCAGAAGTCACAGGGTAGTAGTCATGGGCGACTTCAACTTCCCAAACATTGAGTGGAAACTCTTTAGATCAAATAGTTTGGATGGGGTAGTGTTTGTGCAGTGTGTCCAGGAAGCTTTTCTAACACAGTATGTAGATTGTCCGACCAGAGGGGAGGCCATATTGGATTTAGTACTTGGTAATGAACCAGGGCAGGTGATAGATTTGTTAGTGGGGGGAGCATTTTGGAGGTAGTGACCACAATTCTGTGACTTTCACTTTAGTAATGGAGAGGGATAGGTGCGAGCAACAGGGCAAGGTTTATAATTGGGGGAAGGGTAAATACAATGCTGTCAGACAAGAATTGAAGTGCAGAAGTTGGGAACATAGGCTGTCAGGGAAGGACACAAGTGAAATGTGGAACTTGTTCAAGGAACAGGTACTGCGTGTCTTTGATATGTATGTCCCTGTCAGGCAGGGAAGAGATGGTCAAGGTGAGGGAACCATGGTTGACAAGAGAGGTTGAATGTCTTGTTAAGAGGAAGAAGGAGACTTATGTAAGGCTGAAGAAACAAGGTTCAGACAGGGCGCTGGAGGGATACAAGATAGCCAGGAGGGAACTGAAGAAAGGGATTAGGAGAGCTAAGAGAGGGCATGAAAAATCTTTGGCGGGTAGGATCAAGGAAAACCCCAAGGCCTTTTACACATATGTGAGAAATATGAGAATGACTAGAGCGAGGGTAGGTCCGATTAAGGACAGTAGCGGGAGATTGTGTATTGAGTCTGAAGAGATAGGAGAGGTCTTGAACAAGTATTTTTCTTCAGTATTTACAAACGAGAGGGGCCATATTGTTGGAGAGGACAGCGTGAAGCAGACTGATAAGCTTGAGGAGATACTTGTCAGGAAGGAAGATGTGTTGCGCGTTTTGAAAAACTTGAGGATAGACAAGTCCCCCGGGCCTGACGGGATATATCCAAGGATTCTATGGGAAGCAAGAAATGAAATTGCAGAGCCGTTGGCAATGATCTTTTCGTCCTCGCTGTCAACAGGGGTTGTACCAGAGGATTGGAGAGTGGCGAATGTCGTGCCCCGTTCAAAAAAGGGAATAGGGATAACCCTGGGAATTACAGGCCAGTTAGTCGTGGTAGGCAAAGTAATGGAAAGGGTACTGAGGGATAGGATTTCTGAGCATCTGGAAAGGCATTGCTTGATTAGGGATAGTCAGCACGGATTTGTGAGGGGTAGGTCTTGCCTTACAAGTCTTATTGACTTCTTTGAGGAGGTGACCAAGCATGTGGATGAAGGTAAAGCAGTGGATGTAGTGTACATGGATTTTAGTAAGGCATTTGATAAGGTTCCCCATGGTAGGCTTATGCAGAAAGTAAGGAGGCATGGGATAGTGGGAAATTTGGCCAGTTGGATAACAAACTGGCTAACCGATAGAAGACAGAGAGTGGTGGTGGATGGCAAATATTCAGCCTGGAGCCCAGTTATCAGTGGCGTACCGCAGGGATCAGTTCTGGGTGCTCTGCTGTTTGTGATTTTCATTAACGACTTGGATGAGGGAGTTGAAGGGTGGGTCAGTAAATTTGCAGATGATACGAAGATTGGTGGAGTTGTGGATAGTGAGGAGGGCTGTTGTCGGCTTCAAAGAGACATAGATAGAATGCAGAGCTGGGCTGAGAAGTGGCAGATGGAGTTTAACCCTGACAAGTGTGAGGTTGTCCATTTTGGAAGGACAAATATGAATGCGGAATACAGGGTTAATGGTAGGGTTCTTGGCAATGTGGAGGAGCAGAGAGATCTTGGGGTCTATGTTCATAGTTCTTTGAAAGTTGCCACTCAAGTGGATAGAGCTGTGAAGAAGGCCTATGGTGTGCTAGCATTCATTAGCAGAGGGATTGAATTTAAGAGCCGTGAGGTGATGATGCAGCTGTACAAAACCTTGGTCAGGCCACATTGGGAGTACTGTGTGCAGTTCTGGTCACCTCATTTTAGGAAGGATGTGGAAGCTTTGGGAAAGGTGCAAAGGAGATTTACCAGGATGTTGCCTGGAATGGAGAGTAGGTCATACGAGGAAAGGTTGAGGGTGCTAGGCCTTTTCTCATTAGAACGGAGAAGGATGAGGGGTGACTTGATAGAGGTTTATAAGATGATCAGGGGAATAGATAGAGTAGACAGTCAGAGACTTTTTCCCCGGGTGGAACACACCATTACAAGGGGACATAAATTTAAGATAAATGGTGGAAGATATAGAGGGGATGTCAGAGGTAGGTTCTTTACCCAGAGAGTAGTGGGGGCATGGAATGCACTGCCTGTGGTAGTAGTTGAGTCGGAAAAGTTAGGGACCTTCAAGCGGCTATTGGATAGGTACTTGGATTAGGGTAGAATAATGGAGTGTAGGTTAACTTCTTAAGGGCAGCATGGTAGCATTGTGGAAAGCACAATTGCTTCACAGCTCCAGGGTCCCAAGTTCGATTTCGACTTGGGTCACTGTCTGTGTGGAGTCTGCACATCCTCCCCGTGACTGCGTGGGTTTCCTCCGGGTACTCCGGTTTCCTCCCACAGTCCAAAGATGTGCAGGTTGGGTGGATTGGCCATGAAAAATTGTCCAAAATTCTATGATTAACCTAGGACAAAAGTTCGGCGCAACATCGTGGGCCGAAGGGCCTGTTCTGTGCTGTATTTCTCTATCTCTTTCTCTATTACAAGAAGGTTCAAATGGCTGACATTCAAACCCCATTTTGCATTAGTGACAACATTGTCAGGGATCATTTTTTTGGAAAATGGGAACACTGATAGAATGATCACCTAACAGAAACCAGTTTATGATAAGAAACATTTATTAACACGCATCCTAAGAGTGGATGTCAGTTAAGGTGGGAGACAAAGAGACTACAGAGGGAAGTGATTCCACCCAGTAAAGAAAAGACAATGCCTAAAGTCCCCTAACAATTGGAGAAATGGACCTATCCTTTTACCTACAGATTATACTTTTGCTACAGGGGCTTGACTCAACTTCATCTGGAGCAAAGCCAGAAACATAGTGTTGCAAGGAATAAACCACTGTGAATTCATTGCCAGAAATTTCCAAACTCCGTATGAAACCTCTGTGAAATAAAAAGATAAAACAACCAGGTCTGCAATATTTCCAGTTTATATCTCAAAAGATAATAGTGTCATGATTTTTTTGAGACTCTTTAAAACCCTAAGTGCCTGTTGTATCTTTTGTAATCAATTTTCCTTGAGTGTATGTGAGAGAGTGTTGTGGGTGCTGTTGCAATTTCTTTCAGCTGTTGAGAAATAATCATTTATGGTTTTTTTAAAATCTTACAAAAAAGCCTTGTTTGTGTCTGTTCCTGAGAGTCACAGCATTCAAAGGAGTTAAAACATTTCTCTGAAACACATCTTGTCGCATTTCGAGAGGTGGGGGAACCATCTGACCATCTCGCCCCTATCTGTAACAAAGGAAAGAAAAACACTTGCCTTCATGTATCACCTTTCACAAACTTAAGATGCCCAAATGAATGATTGTTGTAATGAAAGAAATACAATAACCAATTTGACTGAGGATAAATATTAGCCAGGGCACCAGGAGGAACTACCCTCACCTCCTGCAGAGTGTGATGGGTTAGGGTTTATATCCACATGAGATGGCAGATAGGGCTTTGAATTAAAGCCTTATCCAAAAGTCAACACTTCCAACAGTATGGTATTCCCCCAGTACCGTGCTTGAGTGTCAATTGGATTATATGCTCAACTCTCTCGAGTGGGGTTTGAATCCATGACCGTCTGACTCAGGCAAGAGTGCCATCAATGACTCAGCTCAGTAATGGAATGCAGGTTCACTCATATTCTGTGGCGTAAACAAGTTCAGAGTGTTATATTACTGCAATTATAATAACCTTTGACCTGGAAGCAGTACAGTAAGGAAAATTTGTAATTTGTTTAAAATGGCTGTGAAATCTGTCATTGGTTCTAAGCATGTTTGAAAATGACTGCTAAGGACTTCCGGTTGCGGCTATGACCAGCTAAGTCGCACGTTTGGCGGCTCCTGCTACAAAGGTGTTTTCGGGCCGATTGGAGGGCCCCAACGGCGCTGTAAGGACAAATCCCGGTGGGGGAAGGCTCCCTGAGGAGAACCAGACCAACTTTATGGTCGGTACCCGGAGTGGGGTGGTAAAAAAAGCAACAGCAGCTCCCCAAAAAAAGCGGGGGAAGAAGACCAAAATGGCGGCCGGTGGCGCACCCGAGGAATGGAGGAAATGGGCGGAGGAGCAGCAGGCCGCTCTCCTGCGCTTCTTTACGGAGCTGAAAATGGAGCTCTTGGAGTCAATGAATGCGACGATCACCAGGCTGATGGGAGCCCAGGCGACCCAAGAGGCGTCGATTCGGGAGCTGCAGCAGGAGATGACTGTGAGGGAGGAGGAGGCCACGGTCCTCGTGGGAAAGGTAGAGGTGCACGAGGCACTCCACCTGAAATGGCAGAGCCGTTTTGAGGAGCTGGATACCCGAATGAGGCGGAAGAACCTGAGGATCTTGGGCCTGGCAGAAGGCCTGGAGGGGTCAGACCTCCCGGGATATGTAGCAGAAATGCTGAGCTCCCTGATGGGGGCAGGGGCCGTCCCTTCGCCCCTGGAGCTGGAAGAGGCCTACAGGGTCATGGCTAGGAAGCCAAGAGCAAATGAGCCCCCGAGGGCGGTGCTGGTGCGGTTCCAGCGACTCAGCGATCGTGAGAGAGTGCTGGAGTGGGCCAAGAGGGAAAGGAGCAGTAAGTGGGAGAATTCGACGGTGAGGGTCTACCAGGACTGGAGTGCGGAGGTGGCTAAGCGGCGGGCCCGGTACAACCGGACGAAGGCGGTGCTACATGCAAAAAGGATCAGGTTCGGAATGCTGCAGCCAGCGCGCTTGTGGGTCACCTACAGGAACCAACACCGCTATTTTGAGTCCCCAGAGGAGGCGTGGGCCTTTGTACAGGAAGAGAAACTGGACTCGAATTAGACCCAGGGGGTACTTGGCGGCCGTGTCCGCTCGGGTACTTTCAGCTGAACAAGCGGTTCGTTTCTTTTTCGGCTGGGTCGGAACTGGGCAACTCTTATTGGAACGGTTTCCTTTTTTGTTCTTCTTCTTTCCTTGTTTGGATCTTGAACTCTTGCTTTGGGTTTTTTTTTCTTCTGATGTTTTTTCCCCCCTTTGCCAACTTCCCTTAGTTATTGTTATTGTGGTTATTCATGGTTATTTATGGTTATTTATACTGTTTGGTAGAGGGCGACTGTTAAGTACATTGTTATTTGTTATCTATCTGTTATTTATAATGTTAAGTTGGGGAGGCGGGACGGGGGGGAGAGCAGATCGGGGATATGGGCTCCTAGGGGGGGTTCTTTACAGGCATGGACGGGGACGGGGGTGGAACTGAAGATGGCGGGGTGGGGTGTGGCAGGGCAAAAGCGCGGGCTTTCCTCTGTTTTCCCGCGTGCGGGGCAGAGGAGGGGGGAGGGGAGGAGTGCGGGGCGTGGCTAGCAATGGCGACCTTTCCCGCGTTGGAGCAGGGCCAGGGAGGAGTGGCAAGGGGGGGGAGGACCCCCCCCCGAGCCGGGGGGAGTCGGAGTGTGGCAGGAGCAGCCGGGTCAGCGCAAACCAGCTGACTTACGGGAGTACGATGGAGGGTACATCGCGACTAGGAGGGGTCCTAGCCTGGGGGGGGGGGGGGGGGGGGGGGGGAGCAGGGGGGTTAGGGAGGGACACCGGGTTGCTGCTGGAAAGACCAGAAACGGGAAGTGGAGGACTGGAGAGGTGGGGGGAGGGGGCCATCGCCATGGGGAGCGGGTCAGAAGGGGGGGGTCGACCCGGGGCGAGCAGGGAACGGGACATGGCTAATCGGCAGGGGAAGGGGGCGGGTCGTTCCGCGACCCGGCTGATCACTTGGAACGTGAGGGGGCTGAATGGGCCGGTCAAGAGATCAAGGGTATTCTCACACCTGAAGGGACTGAAGGCTGATGTAGCAATGTTACAGGAGACCCATTTGAAGGTAGTGGACCAGGTTCGCCTGAGAAGGGGGTGGGTGGGACAGGTGTTCCACTCTGGATTGGACGCAAAGAACCGGGGGGGGTGGCGATTCTGGTGGGAAAGAGGGTGTCGTTCGTGGCGGAGGAGGTGGTGGCGGATAAGGAGGGTAGGTATGTGATGGTGAAGGGTAAGCTGCAGGGGGAGAAAGTGGTGATGGTCAACGTATATGCCCCGAACTGGGATGACGCGGGTTTTATGAGGCGCCTATTGGGCCTCATTCCGGGACTGGAGGCAGGGGGCTTGATCATGGGGGGGGACTTCAACACAGTGCTGGACCCCGGGCTAGACAGATCGAGCTCAGGGACCAATAGGAGGCCGGCAGCGGCAGAAGTGCTGAGGGGGTACATGGAGCAGATGGGAGGAGTAGACCCATGGAGGTTTGGTAGGCCGAGGGCGAGGGAGTATTCCTTTTTCTCCCACGTCCATAGAGTGTACTCCAGAATCGATTTCTTCGTGTTGAGCAGGGGGCTGGTCCCGAGGGTACGGGAAGCTGAGTACTCGGCCATTGCGATCTCTGATCATGCACCACATTGGGTGGATGTGGAAATGGGGGAGGCGCGGGACCAGCGCCCGCTGTGGCGGCTGGATGTGGGGCTGTTAGCGGACGACGAGGTGTGTAAAAGGGTCCGGAAGAGCATTGAGAGCTATCTGGACTTGAATGACACGGGGGAGGTGCAGGTGGGGATGGTCTGGGAGGCCCTGAAGGCAGTGATCAGGGGAGAGCTAATCTCCATAAGGGCACACAGAGAAAGAAAGGAGAGGCAGGAGAGGGAGAGGCTGGTGGGGGAGATATTGGAAGTGGATAGGAGATATGCGGAGGCACCAGAGGAGGGGCTGCTGGGAGAACGGCGCAGCCTGCAGGTCAAGTTCGACCTGCTGACCACCAGGAAGGCAGAGACGCAGTGGAGAAGGGCACAGGGCGCGGTCTATGAGTATGGGGAAAAGGCGAGCAGGATGCTGGCACACCAGCTTCGCAAACGAGATGCGGCTAGGGAGATTGGGGGAGTGAAGGAGAGGGGCGGGAAGGTAGTACAGAAGGGGCAAGAAGTGAACGAGGTCTTCAGGGATTTTTACAAGGAGTTGTATCGGTCTGAGCCGCCGACGAGGAGAGGGGGAATGGAGGACTTCCTAAACAAATTGAGGTTCCCAAGGGTCCAGGAGGGGCTGGTAGAAGGGCTGGGGGCGCCAATAGGGCTAGAGGAGCTAGTCAAGGGAATAGGTCAGATGCAAGCGGGGAAGGCGCCGGGGCCAGATGGGTTCCCGGTGGAATTCTACAAGAAAAATGTGGACTTGGTGGGACCGGTACTGGTACGAGCCTTTAATGAGGCGCGAGAGGGGGGGGTTCTGCCCCCGACAATGTCGCAGGCTCTGATCTCCCTGATACTGAAGCGGGATAAAGACCCCGTGCAGTGCGGGTCCTACAGGCCTATCTCGCTTCTGAACGTGGATGCCAAGTTGCTGGCAAAGATCCTGGCAGCTAGAATAGAGGATTGTGTGCCAGGGGTAATCCATGAGGACCAGACGGGGTTCGTGAAGGGGCGGCAGCTCAACACGAACGTGCGGAGATTGCTGAATGTAATTATGATGCCGGCAGTGGAGGGGGAGGCTGAGATAGTGGTAGCGCTGGACGCGGAGAAGGCATTCGATAGGGTGGAGTGGGAGTACCTGTGGGAGACGTTGGAACGGTTTGGGTTTGGGGAAGGGTTTATTAAGTGGGTGAAGTTGCTCTACTCGGCCCCGACGGCGAGTGTAGTGACAAACGGGAGGAGGTCGGAGTATTTCGGGCTCCACCGAGGGACCAGGCAGGGATGTCCCCTATCCCCCCTACTTTTCGCACTGGCGATCGAACCGTTGGCGATGGCACTGAGGGGTTCAGGGGGGTGGAGAGGACTGACTAGGGGAGGGGAGGAACATCGAGTATCGCTGTATGCGGATGATCTACTGCTGTACGTGGCAGACCCAGAAGGGGGAATGCCGGAGATAATGGAACTATTAGCAGAGTTTGGGGACTTTTCGGGGTACAAACTAAATTTGGGCAAAAGCGAGGTTTTTGTGATACACCCGGGGGACCAGGGAGAGGGTATTGGGAGACTCCCCTTCAAGCGAGCAGGAAAGAGCTTTAGGTACTTAGGGGTGCAGGTGGCAAGGAACTGGGGGACCCTCCACAAGTTGAACTTTTCCAGGCTGGTGGAACAGATGGAGGAGGAATTTAAGAGGTGGGACATGGTACCGCTGTCGCTGGCGGGGAGGGTGCAGTCAATCAAAATGACGGTCCTCCCAAGGTTCCTGTTTTTATTTCAGTGCTTGCCCATCTTCCTCCCTAGGGCCTTCTTCAAAAAGGTGACGAGTAGCATCATGAGCTACGTGTGGGCGCACGGCACCCCAAGGGTGAGGAGGGTCTTTTTGGAGCGGAGTAGGGACAGTGGAGGGCTGGCACTACCCAATCTCTCGGGGTATTACTGGGCGGCAAATGTGTCAATGGTGCACAAGTGGATGATGGAAGGGGAGGGGGCGGCTTGGAAACGAATGGAGAGGGCGTCCTGTGGCAACACAAGCCTGGGGGCCCTAGTAACGGCACCATGGCCGCTCCCCCCCACGAGGTACACCACGAGCCCGGTGGTGGCGGCCACCCTCAAGATATGGGGGCAGTGGAGGCGACACAGGGGGGAAATGGGAGGTCTGTTGGCGGCGCCAATAAGAGGGAACCATAGATTCATCCCGGGGAACATCGACGGGGGATTTCAGAGCTGGTACAGGGTGGGCATACGGCAGCTGAAGGACCTGTTTATAGAGGGGAGGTTTGCGAGCCTGGGAGGGCTGGAGGAGAAGTTTGAGCTCCCCCCGGGAAACATGTTCAGATATTTACAAGTGAAGGCATTTGCTAGGCGGCAGGTGGAGGGGTTCCCCCTGCTCCCCAGTAAGGGGGCGAGTGATAGGGTGCTCTCGGGGGTCTGGGTCGGAGGGGGGAAGATATCAGACATCTACAAGATAATGCAGGAGGCGGAAGAAGCATCAGGGGAGGAGCTGAAAGCCAAGTGGGAAGGGGAGCTGGGAGAGCAGATAGAAGACGGGACGTGGGCGGATGCACTGGAGAAGGTCAATTCTTCCTCCTCGTGTGCGAGACTGAGCCTCATTCAATTTAAGGTGCTGCATAGAGCTCACATGACGGGGACAAGGATGAGCCGGTTCTTTGGGGGTGAGGACAGGTGTGTCAGATGTCTGGGAAGCCCAGCGAACCATGTGCATATGTTCTGGGCATGTCCGGTGCTGGAAGGGTTCTGGAAGGGGGTGGCCCTCTACCAAACAGTATAAATAACCATAAATAACTATGAAGGGGGGGGGGAGGGGTTGGGGGGGGCAGCAATGGTCGTGGGGGGGCATGCACGACTGTAACGCGGGCAAGTCTGCTCGCTGCTCATGTCTGAAACTGTAGGCTGCCTTGTTTGTTAAGTTGTTGCTTGGGGGGGGGGGGGGGGGGGGGGGGGGAGGACTGGTGCGTGCGAGAGGGCGGGCGAGGGAGGGATATTTGCCTAGAGGGATTGTGTTGTATATAATTTAAAAAATAGTAGGGGTAAATGTTTGTATGGAAAAACTCTTTCAATAAAAATTATTTAAAAAAAGAAAATGACTGCTAAGAGTTTGCATCAATTGTTAAGGCAACAATTGTAATTTTCTTGGGTAATAAGAAAGACAGACCCAGGTGACCTGGATGGGGTGGCAACAGGAAGGAAGTTAAATAACCTGGCCCTGGCAATCACAAAGGAGAGCTGAGGCAAAAGATGATCAGCACACAGATGGAGGAGTTCTTGGAGGCGCCATGCAAGTGGAATAAAAAGGTCTAAAACCCAGAACGCTGCGTAAATAGTTCAGAGACACTAAGAATCTGGGCGTTTTCGAGATACAAGTTGAATATGGGGAAGAGCGAGGTATTCCCGACTGAGACTAGGGGGAGCAAAGGAGTTTAGTGAAGTTGCCATCTCGGGTGGTGGGATGAGCTTTAGGTATTTGGGGATCTAGATGACGCGGGGCTGGGCGCTGCTGCACAAGTTGAACCTGGCTCGGCTGGCGGAGCAGATGGTGGAATGTGCTCCCACTGTCACTGGCAGGGCGGGTGCAGGCAGTAAAAATGGCGGTACTGCCAAGGTTTCTGTTTGTGTACTCTTGAAAACCAGTGAAGCAAGGTGATTTTGAAGATAACAAAAGAGATATTCTGATCAGAAAACAAATGATCTAGGGCAGCACAGTGGCGCAGTGGTTAGTGCAGCTGCCTCAAGGCGCCGAGCTCCCAGGTTCGATCCTGGCTCTGGGTCACTGTCTGTGTGGAGTTTCCACATTCTCCCCGTGTTCACGTGGGTTTTGCCCCCACAACCCAAAGATGAGCAGGGTAAGTGGATTGGCCACGCTAAATTGCCCTATTTTTTTACCAAACAATTTTATTGAGGTATTTTTCAGCATTGTAAACAGTTACAGATAACAACAATAAAAAAGGCAAAAATGTGCAAACATCAACGTAAAATCAATACTTCAAGCGAACCATACTGCACAAGCCCGCTCCTTTTCCATCGACACTACCCGCCTATTTATCCCTGCTACTCTACTCTAATCTCCCCCCTCCCTCTCCCTGCTGACGTTCACTCGCCCATGAAGAAGTCGATGAATGGTTGCCACCTTCGGGCGAACCCCAGTACAGATCCCTTCAAGGCGAACTTAATTTTTTCCATACCCAGAAAACTTGACATGTCCGAAAGCCATAGCTCGGTCTTCGGGGGTTTTGAGTCCCTCCATGCCAGCAGTATTCATCGCCGGGCTATCAGGGAAGCAAAGGCCAGAACATTGGCCTCTTTCTCACCCTGGACTCCCGGGTCTTCTGAAACCCCAAAGATTGCCACCCCTGGACCCATCACCACCCTTGTTTTTAGCACCCGGGACATGATCCCCGCAAATCCCTCCCGGTACCCCCTAAGCTTAGGACATGCCCAAAACATGTGAACGTGGTTTGCTGGTCCGCCCCAGCATCTAACGCACTTATCCTCTACCCCAAAGAATTTGCTCATCCGAGCTACCGTTATGTGGGCCCGGTGAACGACCTTAAATTGAATCAGGCCGAGCCTGGCACATGTTGCAGTTGAGTTTACCCTACTCAGGGCTTCTGCCCACAGCCCGTCCTCCATCTCTCCGCCAAGCTCCTCCTCCCATTTGAGATTCAGTTCCTCCGTCTGGGACTCTTCCCCCTTCATGAGCACCGTATAAATATCTGAGACTCTACCCTCTCCTCCTTCTCCTCGAGAGACTATTCTGTCTTGGATCCCTATTGGCGGGAGGCGTGGGAAGGATGGGACCTGTCTGTGGACAAAGTCCCGCATCTGTAAGTACCTGAAATCATTTCCCTTACCAGACCAAATTTCTCCTCCAAGCCCCTCAAACTCGCAAAGCACCCCTCCAGGAACATATCACCCACCCTCCTCACCCCTGCCCACAGCCATGTTCGAAAACCCCCATTCATGCTCCAAGGGGCAAATCAATGATTATCACATATTGGAGTCCAGACAGATGCACCCACCTCCCCTACATGCCGCCTCCACTGGCCCCATATCCGCAGGGCCGCCCCCACTACTGGGCTGGTGGAATACCTGGCCGATGACAGCGGTAGGGGAGCCGTGACCAGGGCTGCCAAACTGCTGCCCCTGCACAAAGCCACCTCCACCCGCTTCCAGATAGACCCCGTACCCACCATCCACTTCCTTATCATGGCTATGTTAGCCACCCAGCAGTAGTTGATCAGACTCGGCAATGCCAGCCCTCCCTCGCTGCGGCTCCTCTCAAGCTTCGCCTTCTTCACCCGTGGGGATTTTCCCGCCCAGACAAAGCTCATGATGATATTGCCAGTCCTTTTGAAGAAGGACTGTGGGATAAAGATCGGGAGGCACTGGAAGATGAACAGGAATCTAGGGAGGATTGTCATCTTTAGAGTCTGCACCCTCCCCGCCAGTGACAGCGGGAGTGCAGCCCATCTCCGAAACTCCCTCTTCATTTGTTCCACCACCCTGGTCAAATTTAACTTGTGCAACCTGCCCCAGTCTCATGCCACCTGTATCCCCAAGTACCGGAAACTTTCCTCAACCAGCCTAAATGGCAGCTCCTTCAGTCTATTCTCCTGGCCCCTTGCCTGCACCACAAACATCTCAATCTTGACCATATTTAATTTGTACCCTGAAAACCGGCCGAACTTACTCAGTGTTTCCAGTATATTTTCCACCCCGGCCAGTGGGTCCGACACGTACAGGATCAGGTCGTCCGCATAGAGAGAGACCCTATGTTCCACCCCGCCCCTGGTCATTCCCTTCCATCCCTTTAGAGCTCTCAACGCAATCACCAACGGCTCTATGACCAGCGCAAACAGCAAAGGGGAGAATGGGCATCCCTGTCTGGACCCGCTATGTAGTCTGAAATAATCTGACACTACCCTTTTCGTCCTAACGCTAGGTTTTGGGGCCTGGTACAGTAGTCTGACCCAATTCACCAGTCCCTCCCCAAACCGTCCGAGCACCTCCCACAGATAGCCCCACTCCACCCGATCGAAGGCCTTCTCAGTGTGCATTGCCACCACTACCTCCACCTCCTTGCCCGTCGGGGGCATCATGACCACATTAAGCAATCTTCTCAAGTTAGCTGTCAGCTGCCTGCCTTTCACGAACCCTGTCTGATCATCCCCAATCACCCCCGGTACGCAGCCCTCAATTCTAATTGCCAGGACCTTTGCCAGGAGCTTGGCATCCACATTGATCAGGGAGATTGGCCTGTATGACCCGCAGGATTCCGGGTTCTTGTCCCTATTCAATATCAGTGAGATGGTGGCTTGAGACATCGTCGGCGGTAGGGTCCCTCTGTCCCTTGCCTCATTAAAAACCCTTGTCAAGACCGGTCCTACTAACTCCGAGAACTTCTTGTAAAACTCTACTGGGTATCCATCCGGCCCTGGGGCTTTCCCCGACTGCATAGCCTTTAGGCCCCCCAATACCTCCTCCACTCTAACCGGGGACCCCAGCACGTCCACTAGTCCCCCGCCTACTTTTGAGAATGCTAGCCCATCCAGGAACCTTTTCATCTCCTCCGGTTCTTCCGGGGGCTCCGAAGTATACAGCTTACTATAGAAGTCCCGGAATACCTTATTCAGTCCTGCAGGATCCTCCACTCTGCTCCCCTCCCCATCAATCACTCTACTTATTTCCCTGGCCGCCTCCCTCTTCCTGAGTTGTTGCGCTAGCAATCTGCTGGCCTTCATCCCCATGCTCATACACCACTCTCCTCGCCTTCCTAAGTTGTTCCACGGCCCTACTCGTGGATAGCGTCCCCGTTCCGCCTGTAATCTCCGCCTCTCCCTGAGTAGGTCCTCCCCCGGGGACCCCGCATGCTCCTCGTCTATTCGATACATTTCCCTAACCAATCTGTCCATTTCTGCTCTGTCCGCCCTGACCCTGTGAGACTGAATTGAGATCAGCTCCCCCCTCACTACTGCCTTCAGCGTCTCCCACAGGGTCGCTACTGAAACCTCCCTCGTATCGTTCACCTGCAAGTAGTTTTTCATACACTTCCGAAGTCTCTCACATATCCCCTCCTCCGACAACAATCCTACGTCTAACCTCCATTGCGGGCGTTGGTAATTCGCCCCCCCGACCTTCAGATCCACCCAGTGCGGGGCATGGTCCGAGATAGTGATTGCCGAATATTCCGTATTCTTTAACTCCCCTACACAGTCCCTGCTCAAGATAAAGAAATCAATCCTAGAGTATACTTTATGAACATGTGAGTAAAATGAGTAGCCCCTTCCCGTCGGCTGTCTGGCTCTCCATGGGTCCAATGCCCCCATTTGCTCCATGAACCCTTTCAGCTCCCTTGCCATTGCTGGGAGTTTACCCGTTCTGGGACACGACTGTTCCAGCCCCGGGTCAAGGACCGTATTAAAGCCCCCCCCCGCCATTATCAACCTACGTGAGTCCAGGTCCGGGATCTTCCCCAGCACTCTTTTGATAAAGTCCACATCGTCCCAGTTCGGAGAATATATGTTCACCAGCACCACTCTTCTCCCCTCCAGTTTGCCCCTTACCATCAGGAATCTGCCTCCCTGACTGCGACTACGCCTTCCGCCTCAAATTGAACCCGCTTATTGATCATAATTGCTACCCCCCCTAGACTTAGAATCCAAGTCCGAGTGGAAGACCTGGCTAATCCAGCCCTTCCTTAGCCTAGTCTGGTCAGACACATTCAGATGTTTCTCCTGCAACATAATTATGTCCGCCTTTAGAGCCCGCAAATGCGCGAACACACGTGCCCTTTTAACTGACCCATTTAGTCCCCTGACATCTGACATTCCAGTGATCAGCCTGGTTGGGGGGCACAACCCATCCCCCCCCCCCCCCCCCCCCCCCCCCCCCACGCCGGTCAGCCATAACCTTTCTCAGGCCCGCCCCCGGCCCGTGCACCGCGCCATTCTTGTCTCGCCTCTTGGCCGCCTCCACCCCCAACCTCCTTTCCATTACCTACTTCAGATCCCTCCCACATCAGCAGAATAACACCCCCCCCCCCCCCCCCCCCCCCCCCCAGCAACATCCCCTGGTAGCCCCATCCCTGCCATCCATTGGCTGTATTCTCCCCCCCCCCCCACCTGACTCCCTTGACTAGCCAATCTGCTAGCCCGGTGACTCTTCACTCCGGCGCCCACCTGTCTCATTCCCATTGTTTCCCCGACCTCATCCCCACTCCCCAGCACACCATCCCCCCTCCAACCCACTGGAGCAATCTCACTAACACAGGAAGGTCAAACAAAATGTAAACCTCAAACCGCCCCACGAGGCTGCTCCAGGTGCAATACAGTTCCCGCCGCGTACACAGAAAAGTGTTGACCCACGTTCCTTTCCGAGCATTAATAAGATAACCCCGCAATACCTCATTACCCATACAAGTCCCACCTGAAACAAACCTAACAAACCATAAACATAACTAAAACGAAAGCCCCCAACCCATGTCTTTAATCCCCATTGCTGACCGGCCACCCCTTTGTTGCAATACCGGCTCCAGTGCACTCAGCGAGCCCAACGAAAGGTACCCATCACAGCAGAAAGACCCAGGAAAATAAAATAAAAGCAACAAAAAAAACCAAAATAACCCACATGGCACCTTTAAAACAGTAAACAGTTGACCAACAAGTCTAGGCTTAATCGCCGTTCCCCTCAAACGGTAGTTCTCGGACGCCAGTTTGCGTCCGTGGGACCTCTTTTCGGGACCAGCCCCTGATCCCTCGCAAAGTCCATCGCTTCTTCGGGCTCGGAGAAGTAGTGGTGTTGACCCTGATGTGTAACCCAAAGACGGGCCGGGAACAGCAGACCAAACTTCACATGCTTCTTGAACAACACCTCCTTAACTTGTTTAAAGGCTGCTCGCCGCCTAGCCACCTCCTGGCTTAGGTCCTGTTAGATGCGAAGAACACTGTTATTCCACGTGCTGCTCTTGGCGCTCTTTGCCCACTGCAGCACCCGCTCCTTTTCCACAAACCTGTGGAACCTAATCACCATCGGGCCGGGGGGGGGGGGGGGGGGGGGGGGGGCGACGCACCTGCCTCGCCTGTACTCTGTGTTCCCCCTCCAGCTCCGGCGGTCGCGGAAAGGCTTCAGCCCCCATCAGCTGCATCAACAGGTCCGCCACAAACGCTGTGGCATCAGCTCCCTCAGCCCCCTCTGGGAGGCCGATGATCATCAGATTTTGTCTGCGGGCTCTATTTTCCAACTCCTCTACTCTGTCCAGCAGTCTTCTCTGCCTCTCCTTCAACCCGTCAACTTCTAGTGCCGCAGTCGTCTGCGCATCCGCCTGCTCCTCCACCACCTCTCCCAGCTCCTTAACTTTTTCGTCCTGGGCATCCAGCCTCTGGTTCAGCTGATCCACTGCCTTCTGAAGTAGGTCCAAGTTATCCCGCTTCAACGACTCAAAGCTGCTTTTAATAACCTGCAGCATGTTTTCCAGCGCTTGCTGGATCGCCGGGTCCGAGGTCCGCAGGTCCGCCATCTTGGGTCCCGGGTCAGCTGCCCCTGCACCTTGCCTTTGTCCCTTCCTCTCCCGTTTCCGTTGCTTCCTGCTCTCCCGCGGTTCCATAGAGCGCTGCCCGCTCCTCCGCACCTCCGTGGCCGTCCTTTCACCGCTCCACAGTCCCGCTATATCGGGGAACCAGGTCCTTAAGTCCCGCCGGAGTAAGAGCCCCCGAATGTGCGGCTCACTCACTCATTACCGCAACCGGAAGTCCCGCTAAATTGCCCTTTAATTGGAAAAAATGAATTGGGTACTCTAAATTTAACAAAAAAAAACAAATTATCTCAGTAAAGGTAAGTTTTTATTTCAACATTTAGGAAGAAGAAGAGAAACTGGAATGATTAAGGAACTCTGCATTCTACACGGGGAGTGAAAAGAGGAGGGCTCTCATCCTTAAAAGTGCAGGAAAGTTCACCATCATTTTCTGAGGTGTACTCCCTGCAAACATCTCGATACACAAGGATCGGGGATGATGGAATAACATTTTAAATCCACTCCTCCATCAATTTCATTCCACCAGAGTATTTAGACCCAATTTTAACCTAAACTGTCCAGCGGGGAACATTCTTTACCTTCTGAAATCAACCAAGGACAACTGATTGGGGTGTAATATGAGCCCACGCCGCTCCAGCTACCGATCCCAGCCTGAACCCAGCGGCGCGGGGTCCGCGCATGTGCAGTGGCCTTCTTCCCTGTGCCGGCCCCGATGCCAAATGGCGTAGGGCTACCGGAGCCGGCGTGGAGGAAAGGAGGCCTCCCCTGACAGAGAGGCCGGCCCATCGATTGGTGGGCCCCAATCACGGGCCAGGCCATTACGGAGCCTCCCCCCCCCCCGCCCACAGGCCGCCCAGACCCTTCAAAGCCGAGGTCCCACCGGCTCAGGGGATGTTAGAACAGCGCCGGCGGGATTCGGCTTTTTCGGCCCATCCGGGCCGGAGAATCAGTGCGCCGGCCCATGCCGGCCTGGGCCGAAGAGTCGGCGCATACCCCGACCAGTGCCGCGCCAACCACGCCGGCCCCAGTGGCACCCGACGGAGAATTGCGTCTCGGCATCGGGGCGGCTTGGTGCAATTCGTGCATCCCACCGGCTGCGGGGTCGGAGAATTCCGCCCAAGTTGTTCCCATTCGGCAAGTTAAATCAAAATCATGTATGATGCAGGGTGTTTTTAGATTTTCAACAGGTAAGAATGTACTGAGATTTTAAGAATGTAATGTGATTTTATTTTAATTGCAGTTGCACTATTGCTGATTTGAAACAGAATGTGAGAAGACCACCGTGGATTGAAGTTGGCCAGCCATATACTGCTGGCACTTATCAAAGTGGAGACACTGGTGCAATATAAAGCAGCATGAGGTTCTCGCCATAACCTGAGGACTGGAGGTATCCTTGTTATCACTTTTCTGTGTCCTTTCATAACTGTATTGCTGAAAGTGGAATAGTCAAAAACCAAAGCAACAGTTTGCAGTATAGCCTCAGTGTCATTTTACAGAGGTTGGTTATTTCAACTGACCTCATGTAGGTTCCATTTCCGTTGCCAATTATTAACATGCAATATAACAAGATCTTGTAAGCTTACCTTTTCCCAAGCTATTATGTTCAATAGCGTAACATTTAAAAAAAAATAGTTTTCACTTTTATATACGCTTTATAATTGAACTCCCAATGCGATGGCACTTGTTGTCCAGCCATTCATTTCCAAACTCGTATGCACAATGCCTATTTGTCTATTACAGAGGTGGCCAATGTTAAATTGCTGGGATTCTACCATGTCTATATTCATGGGACACTTGGCATCTTTAGCCGGCCATTTGATACTCATCACAAATTGCGATTGGGCTGAATGGCGTGTGAGGCCACTTCAGAGGAAAGTTAATAGTCAAGCACATTGCTGTGGGTCTGAAGTCACATGAAGGCCAGATCAGGTAAGGGCAGCAGACTTCCTTCTCCAAAGGACATTAGTGAACCAGATGAGTTTGTTATAGCAATCGACAATGGTTTCATGTTTTTTTTAAATTCTGGGGGCGGAATTCTCTATTTCTGTGGCTAAATGCCGGCTAAAACGGAGAATCCACAGGACATTCACATAAGGAATATCAGCGTGAATCCCTCACTGATTCTGGTACTGGTGAAGGGCGAGCGTCTGTGCCGAAAACGGCCTGAGAATGGCTGGGTCCTGGGCCACGCATGTGCACGGCTGACGACCTGCACCAGTCACGCTGTGCATGTAACCTAACCTGCAAACCATGACCCCACAACCCACCCCCTGGCCACTCCCCACCAGCCCCCCCAACCCTAGCAGATGCCCCCCTGACCAGCCCCCGTAACAGTATGGATCGCGGCCGAGTGTGGCGGCTGGAAAAAGTCCGCAGCTGGCACGCCGGCTCAGACCACACGTGTCCCGGGTGGGCTGGCCGATGAGGCGCCAATGGTCCTGTGACTGCGCACGGCGCACGTCACAATGATGCCATTTTGGAGGGGACGGAGAATCACAAACTGGCGTCAAACCGGTGCTGGCCCCGATTCCGGCGTTGGAATCGATTCTCCACCCGATCGCCAATTACGATTTTGGTGTCGGGCAACGGAGAATCCCGCCCCAGTTATCTATTCAATACAAATTTCTCCATCTTATTGTGACGGGATTTGTACCTGGATCCGCAGAGCATTAACACCTGGCCTCTGGATTACTAGTTTATTGACTGTAGACTACACCACCACTCCCTATGTCAATAAATGGCCCATGTTCAATAATGGAGCAACAGACCATGGATTGAATGTTTCAGTTGGTGTGGATGCCTATTAGGTCGGCCCGAAAACGGATCCGTGTCTGTTCCCACCCACAATCGCAAACTGAACCCAATTTCACTCTGGCTGTTCAATGAACAGCCAGCCAGCATGAAACAATGGCTCAGAGGTGCCAGTGGAGCAGGAGAGTGACGGGTGTCAGGTCCAATGGTGTTCTGAAGGGGTTTTAAAAATTGTACAGTGAGCTCCCTGAAGGCTGCTAAGAGTTACTGAGGAGCCTCAAGGAGCTGTGTGAGTTTGACTTCAAGGAACATGATCAGCAGCAGTTAAGGCCTCAGGAACCGCTGCCCATGCCAGGCAAGATGGCAATGCCGGTGGGCACTCTGCCTGCTGCTTCTCTGACACGCACCTGCACACTCTGCTGGAGGCAGTGAGTGCCTGGCAGGAGATCGTAGTCCCACAGGATGGCAAGATGATGTCACCTTACCAAACCATGAAGGCATGGATGGAGGTCGCTGCCCAGGTAAGCAGGCAAGATGCTGTGCTACGCATAGGTCCAGTAACAAAAATGGAACAGTGACCTTTGGTGAGTACTGAGTTGGCGTGGAACATTTGGGCGGTATTCTCTGGCTGTGTCAATGGAGTTTTCCATCGCATGCGGCTCGCCCATGGCGTTCTTGCGGCGGGCGGGGCGGGAGAATCCAGCCCTTTGTACAGATGACTTGGAAGGTGGCTGGGCTTTGTGGCATCCGGGGGTGTGAGATGCAGAGTGCCTTACGGCACATACCCTATGCCATCCAATACTGGGAAATGTGCCCACTTTATTTGGATCTTTGCAAGGGTGAGGTGTGCTAATCTGACAGCAGCGCACCCTGGGTCTCCTGCTGCAGGAAGGAGGTGGTGAGACTGATGTGGTGTGGCAGCTGGAGGGTGGACTAATGAAAACACTTTAGTCCAGCCAGGCGAAGGGAAACTGCATTGTGCAGGAGAAAGTACAAACAGGGGGTACAGTGCCCAACCTCCTGATCCTCTCCAAGTTTGAGGTGGAATCCCTTGACATGGAATGAAAGTGTGGAGCAAGATCCACAGGTCACAAAGAGTCAGGGGTCTCGGAGAAAGTTAAGAGTCTAGAGAGCGGGGTAGAGACTGGGGAAGTGTTTCACATGAGATGTTCAAACCAAGAGTCTCTGTGATTCTTCCAATCACAATGCTTCACTGGGGGACATGTCCATTGTCACAAGTAGCCCTAGTGCCTGCTTAGTTGCTTTGAAATGATGTTAGCAACTGTAATCTTCTCTTCCTCCCTCAGATATACCATCCTCACGGCGAGCCGCAGACCTTGAGAACCCTCCCTTGACACCGAGGAGAAGGCACAGACAGATGCACCCACACAACATTGTCTCTCCGTGCCAAGAACCAGTGCAGACACAGGCACGTCGGTGGTCAATATCACGTCTTGTCAGAATGCACATTGGTTAGGGCATATCACACTCACTTGAGGAGCTGGCGGAGGCAGAGAGTGCCCAGGGATCAGTAATCAGAGGATCATTGGAGATGAGGACGATGCTGAAGCAGATGATGAGTCTGTGGAGTCAAGCAGCAGATGCTGGATGTACAGTGGGATGTGCGGGAAAATCTCGTGGAGATCCCTGAGGGTCTGGGTGCTATGGTCTGTGTCTTAGAGGAGTCCATGCAGAGAGTGTGAGCACTGTTGACACGGACTTCCGAGCAGACAGCCTCCTCCATATAAAGAATGTGGCAACTCTCATGGACAGGCAGCTCCAGGAACAAAATCAGGTTTTCTGCGGTTGTATCTCAGCCCTTCATCAGAATCATTACTTGAGTCATCCTCTGCAGCCTGTGGAGCAGTCTCCATCCTCCAATATGTCCTCTTGACAGAAGCAGATTGTGAGGAGCACAGTAGACAATGGCAATAAGTGAGATGAGCTCTGGAGGATATTGAAGCGCTCTACTATTGGTTCAATCAGCAGAATCTCATCTTGACCAGCCCAATGGTCCTCTGAATTGTTGCCCTTGCAGAGGCATGACTTTGATTGTATCTCCCCTTCAGTTGTGTCCTTGGATGTTCCAGCGGCTTTATGAGCCACCTTTTCAGAAGATAGCCTTTGTCCCTCAGAAACCAACCATCCAACCGAACTGGAGCTACAAATAGCCTTAGCATCTCGGAGTGCTGCAGGATGTACGCATCATTGCTGCTGCCAGGGCGTGGAACCTCTTTCTGTTGATGAAGGCACCTTCCATCATCTTTGTCTACCTGGATGCAGAGAAACACAGCAATTGCAGCTAAGCCCCCTGCTCATTGACCTGGCTGGCTTTGTCAGTCCAGAAATGAATGAAGATACTGACCGGTCTGAGCAGAGCGTCAGTGACCAATTTTTAACAGCTGTGGGAGCAGATTGGGAAACGTAACATAGATCTCCTGCTAAGACCTGGAAAGAACCCGAGGCAAAAAAAACTTAGGACCACTGTAACCTCAAGAGCCACAGGCATAGGATAGCCACCTACACAGTTTGAGGTAATCTCTGCGCCAATTATCTGACAACTGGAGCTCACAGTGTCCATAGAGTGACAGAGCCTCCTTTGGCACTCGGCTTCAGACATGCCCAGGAAACAAGAGGTGTGCCTGTAAACTCTGACTGCAGGACTTCTTCTGCAGACCCTACTGCAGGACTTCTGCAAATTTCCTGCTGGTCCTGCACACCTTCTGGCTGCACCTCTCTTTCCACAAGTCACACTCTGGGATGCTGCTTGCAGGCACTACGCCTCCTCTAACCAACTCTCGGACAAATTCCCACCTACTCAATTTGCCAAGTTCCTGGTCATGTTTTAACCCACCCTGGATTGACAATCTGGCCAAGTGGCTGGTGTGCTGAGCGGGAAGTAGAACAAGCCACATAAATCCCAGTGAATTGTCTTTTTATTTGGCTTAGTTGCCTCTTTAATTGTCGGCGGGCACACTATCAACATCCGCACGCGCCCAACAACCATTATATCACACCTCGGCGCAATGACATCCGGACAACCTGTTCTCGCATGATTTTACCTGAGATTGGGATCTCCGCGTACCTATTTCAATACCATAAAATTCAGGTCCATATTACCATAAAATTCAGGTCCATATTACCATAAATTTCAGGCCAATATTAAAGTGCAACCTGGATTCTGCAGCATGGATGCCCAGTCTGTTGAGTTCCTTATGCAGTGCCATAGTTTGCAAGCTGTGTGATGATGATCTGGGACATGACCAAATGATCTTTTGGAGAATCTCCATCTCCTCAGAACATTCTGCTTTCCTAATTAGTGTCATTCATAATTTTACATATTTTGCCTCATTTGCAAGAAAGAAATGAGATGAATTCTTTTGGCACCTCACATACCTTCAGGCTGTCTCATAGCACCTCAGTCAATTAAGTACATTTGAAGTATAGTACCTTTTGTTAGTAAGAGTTACATTACCATTAATTTGCACACAGCAAAGTTCCACAAACAAAGCCAGTTTTATTGATCGTGGTTAAGGGATAAGTATTGTCCAGGGTACTGTTGTTCTTGTGATCTTTTTCATTACCTGAAAGAAGCAGCTGGGGCCTCTGCTTAACATCCCTTCTAATAACCAACACCTCTAACATTCTCTGGAATGAGAGTACTACAATACTACAGAGCCAGAGAGACACTGCTGATTGCTTTAGAAAGTTTGTTTTTGTTGTGATCTACAAGGTTCCTGAAATTTACTGTTTGTAGTTGGACAATTAAAACTACTACCCATGATCAGGAATCTGTTTCCTAGCCCATACAATGCATTACTGGGTTTCATAAGTTCCTTTTCATGCTCTGAGATTTCATTATAGCCACAATTCACTTCTGAAGAATTTTGTCAGCCACATTTTAACAGTCAAAATATTCAAAATTCATTATAGCTTCAAACCTCAGCTCTGATCTCCAAGAATTCCAATATTTTGTTAAATATTACCTGTTCTTCATGAAAACATGTTGGATCAGATTTGTTCCCTGAACTCATGCTCTTAAATTCTTTTGCTGTAGAATAACGTTCAGTGTTTTCCAACCATAAATGTCAAACAAATATCTTTGCTAGACAGTATCTCCCAGAAGCAACTTCTGACCTTTTTTTAAATGACTGTTATTGCATTCACTGTTTTCTAATCATCCAGTGCCATCCTCTATCCAATAACATCTAGCCTCATTTATTTTATTATTCTTACAGCTTGTGTTATGCTTAACCATGGCCCTATTCTGGTTCTAATTATATTGTGGCCTGAGCCAATATGAAGGGAATGCTGTGGGTGTCATACTAAATAACATTTTAGAGGGCATTTGATAAGGTGCCACATAAGAAATTTGGTTTGGAGACTGAACAGATGTTATTCAAGGGAATTTCATCACATTGATAGCTGGAAAGTAGAGGACGGAAAAGATAAAGAGTGTGAGCTACTGCACATGTTTCTGGGAATGGGGAATGATTGTAATGATAAGCCACAGGAATCTGTGCTGGGGTCCCTCTTCTCATTTCAATTTATGTAAATGAGTTAGGCATTGGCACAAGGGGATGGGTATCAAAGTTTGTCAGTGATACCAAATTCATCAAATTAGCCTGAGAAGATGGAAATCCTCCAAAATGGATTTCCAGATCCCACTTTGAACACATCCCAGATCATCATCAGCCAGATGACCCGATAGCCATTCACATTGAGTTCAGTCACTCACAGTAACAACAATCATTGTAATGACCTCTGAATAATTCCATGTTTGCACCTCTTCCTCCTTCAGTTACCATGCCCTAAGATGCATTGACAACGATGGACCTCCAATTGATTAGCCCACGACTGTACTTGGCAAAGTACTGCAGTGTTTTGCCATTTCCTTCTACAATATGGCTAACAAGGAGACTCTCCCACTCTTAACGTCTGCCATCAGGCATATTGGAAGAATTTACGGGCTGATAATCAACCCTTTTAAACACATTATGAATGCACCTACGGTGACCATCAAATCCTGAAGTGGGACTTGAACTCAGAGCTTCCAGTTCAGAGCTAGGGATGCAACCACTGTGCCACAAGACATCCTTATCATTGCACCGCTGTCAATTAAAGAAATAAAGAACTGGCATTTATATAACATCTTTCGTGACCTCCAGACATGGCAAAGCACTTCACAGCCAATGAAGTATTTTTGAAGTGCTGCCACTGTTGTAATGTGGGAAATGTGGGAGCCAATTGGCACAGAGCAAGGTCTGAAAACAGCAATGTAGTAATGGCCAGATAATCTGATTTAGTGATGTGGATTGAGGGATAATAGCACCACGTCATTTTTCACATCCAGCTGGGTTTCAGTGAGAGATGAAATGCAGACCTCACTTCCCTCTCAGTAAGACATAAAAGATCCTGTGCCACTATTTTGAAGAAGAGCATAAGAGTTCTGGTGTTGTGCCAATATTCATCCCTCAGTCAACATTGAAAAAGCAGGTTACTTTGTTGTTGTCAAATTGCTGTTTGTTGGAAGTTGATGTGTTGCCAATTGGCTGCCATGTTTCCGACATTACAACAGTGACAACACTTCAAAATTACTTAATTAGCAAGTCGTTTTATTTTTTTCTAACGTCTCACCTGAAAGATTGTATTCCCAACAATGCAAGATCCTGTGGTACTGCACTCTCATTCCAAGTCTCAAGTCTCTGGAGTGAGAATCAAATTAACAACCTTCAAGAATGGGTCATGTGGGGAGGATATAAAATCAGACAGAGTAGTTTCCTTTCTGTTCATTCTGCTGCTAATTTAATGTTCAGGTTTCAGTCATGAGACCCATTGCCAACAGGCAGTATTGGGTAAATATTCAAATGTCAGGTTTCTTTGGCATGATTTTGATGACAAGTTTCACAACTCTCACTATATGCTGGAGCTGTAAGACAAAGCTGTCCACAGGTGGATCCCAAGCAACAAGAGTCCCATAAAGGTGACTGTTTTAATAAAAATATATACGTCTCTGTGGCCTAGATGAATGTATGTGCAGGAAGTGCATCTGCCGAAACTTGAGGTCCAGACATCGGAACGTGTCAGCAGCTGGAATTCCTGCAAGGCTGAGAGCTATGTGGTTAGCACATTGAAGGGGGTGGTCACATCGCAATTTAAGAGAATGCAGGTAGAGAGGGAATGGGAATCTAGGAAAACCGGAATCCCCTGAATCTATCTCACTCACAAACTGGTTTTCCATTTTGGATACTGGCGAAGGTGATAGTTCACCTGAGGTGTGCAGCCAAAGTCAAGTCCATAGTACCACAGATAGCTGAGTTGTACAGGAGCAGAGGAAGAAGTGTGGAGGAGCAATAGTGGTAGGCGAATCAATAGTTGTGGGACAGACAGGTATTTCTGTGGCTGTGGACTCCAGGATGGTATGTTGCCTCCCTGGTGTCAAGGTCAAGGGGTCACTGTAAGGCTGCAGGACATTCTCATGAGGGAAGGTGGTGTCCATATCGGCGCCAGATGTTGGTGTCCATATCGGTACCAACAACATAGGTAGAAAGAAGGATGAAGTCCTTAAAGGGATGAGGTTCTGAAAACAGATTTTACAGAGCTAGGAAAGAAATTAAAAATAAGAACTCCAAAGGCTCCTCAGGATTTCTTCCATTGTCGTGTGCCATTGAGTACAGAAATAGGGAGATGGGGAAAATTAATGCGTGTTTGGAGAGACTGGTTCTGGGGAAGGTGGGACCTAATCAAAATGGATGGCTTGCACCTCAGCAGGACAAGGACCAATATCCTTGCTGGGGGATTTGCCATAGGTTTTGGGGAGGATATAAACTTAGTTGGAGGGGTTTGGGAACCATAGAGGGAATTCAGATAAGAGAAAAACACAACTGGAATTGGTAGAAAAGAAAATAGTAAACAAAATTGCAAGGCAACAGAAACAAAGGTCAGCTGTCATCAGGCAGGCTTTTAAAAAATGGATAAATCTCCAGGGCCAGATGAAACGTATTCCAGGCTGTTGAGTGAAGCAAGGAAGGAAATAGCAGGGGCACTGTTAATAATTTTCAATTCATTTCTGCCCACAGGAGAGGTGCCGGAGGACTGGAGGATAGCTAATGTGTTATCATTATTCTAAAAGGGAGGAAGCAATAAGCCAGGAAACTACAGGCCAGTCAGTCTCACCACAGTAGTGGGGAAACTATTGGAAGCAATTCTTTTTTTTTAATTTAAAGTACACAATTCATTATTTTTCCGAATTAAGGGGTAATTTAGTGTGGCCAATCCACCCACCCTGCATCTATGACTGTATCAACTAGGGTCAAAATACATACAAATGTTAGAAAGGCAAATTTAAAGGCATTCTATCTGAAACCACAGGGCATTCACAACAATGTTGATGAATTGAAGACACAAATTGAAGTAAACTGGTATGATCTAATTTTCATATGGAAACATGACTGCAGGGTGAGGAGCAGGAATTTCTTCTCTCAGAGAGTAGTGAATCTGTGGAATTCTTTACCACAGAGAGCTGTAGATGCTGGATTGTTAAGTATGTTCAAGGCTGAGATCGGCAGATTTTTAATCAGTATGGGATATGAGGATAAATTGGGAAAGTAGAGTTGAGGATTATCACATCAGATCAGTCAAGACGCCATTGAATGGCAGAGTAGACTTGATGGGCTGAATGGTCTACTTCTATTACAATGTCTTATGGTTTTATGGGTGACCATGGCTGGAAACTGAATGTTCAAGGGCAATCAACATTTAGAAATTATTAGAAAAAAGGAAAAGGATGTGTGATAGCGCTATTATTAAAGGATACAATTAGTACATTAGTAAGAGAGGATCTTAGATTAGAAGATCAAGATGTAGAATCAGTTTGGGTATGTTATGTATCTGGGATCTTGCTGGTTCTGCATCACGTGATGTGTAGTGGTGCCAGCAGAGGGTTTGCACGGGCTCTGAGCAGTTCACCATCTTGATAGTATGAGCAACACCCTTAATAAACCTCATCATGGTTTACAAGAATCAGAGTGTGGGCACCTTCATACAATTTCTCTTTGCGGCAAAAAATAAATAGAACAGGTGACAAAACAGGCGCTGAGGATTGAGGCAGAAAAATCGCTGGAAAGATTTTTAGCGACTAATTGTATAATGACATCGGCAGCAACAGACGGTTCTCGGGATCGAACACACACACACACACACACACAGACATCAGACAAATCACTGCACCAATGTAAAGGTTGGACAAAAGTTTCAAAAGCAATTGCAAGTAAGAAGACCGACAGTTGGTTAAGACTTGCTTGCTTTAAGGTGAGCTGCAGGGAGGGAGAGGGGGGGGGGGGGGGGAACGGTGAGGGGAAGAGGGGAGGGGGGCAGGGAGGGGGGAAAAAGGAAGGACGGGGGCAAAGAACAATAGAGGGGAACCAGAGGGGGGGGGCAGAAGAAAAGGGAACACAAACTGGAAGGAGAGTACAGGAAATGGCAACAACCATGATGAACACAGCAACACAGAGTAAGAAAGTACAGGAGGAAGAAATGACGAACGGCTGAAGCAGAGGCAAACGCACAACAACAGCGAAAACCGACCCCCACCCAGATCTATTTTGTATTACTGGTTTGTATGTACTCTCTTTGTTTAAAAAAAAACGGAAGAATACACAAGGTATGTGTACAGGTATACTGCAATTGTCTTTCCAAAGCTTGAGTTTTATACAGTTCCCCAGTTTTTCCCTCCCCACACCTAATTTTTTTTTACTTTTTATTTACATAGTTTTGTGAATTATATAGCGTTGTTGTTTTTGGCATGTTTGTATTATCTTCTCATTTTTTTTCTCTTCTTTGTGTACACCTGTAAATAAACTCAGCGGGATTCTCCGATCCCCCACCAGGTCGGAAAATCCCCAGGGGCCGGCGCGAATCCCACACCGCCGCCCCGATGCTGGCTGCCATATTCTCCAGTGTCGGTTTTCAGGCGGGGTTCACGCTACGCCGGTCAGGGTCCATGGCAGCAGAACCCCTGGCAATTCTCCGGGACCCGATGGGTCAAGTGGCGCCAGTTTGTGGCCAGTCCGGCTGACACAGATTAGACATGGTCCCACACGGCGGGACCTGGCAGGTAAGTCGGCTGGTGCGGTCCTCGTGGGGGGGGGGGGGCGGGGGCGCGGGGCGATCCGCCCCTGGGGGAGGGGGGGGCTCCACGGTGGCCTGGCCCGCGATCGGCGCCCACCAATCTACGGGCGGGCCTGTGCAGTGGGGGCACTCCTTCCTTCCGCGCCGGCCCCTGGAGGGCTCCACCATGGCCGGCACGGAGAAAACAACGCTCTGCACATGCACCAGAATACGCCACCGGTTCCGCATGTGCGGAACCACGCTAGTCCTTCGGCGCATCCGCAAACTCGTGCAGTCCCTTCAGCGCCGGTTGGAGTGGCGCCAACCCCTCCGCCGTCCACCTAGCCCCTGGAAGTGCGGAGAAGTCCGCACTTTCGGGGGCTATTGACGCCAGTGTGGTTTGCGCCAGTTTTCCCACTGGCATGGGGACTTAGGCCCCGGAAAGGAGAATCCCACCCACTATATTCGAAAATCCCAATAAAAAACATTTCTTAAAAAAAAAGACTTGCTTGCTTTGAAGTGAGTGGGTTTTGGGCTGCATGGACCGCGCATGTGGTGAAACAACGCGGGCTGCGGTGAATAGGGATTGTGAAGGCTGCCGACTCAGCCTGGGCCACTACTTGGGCGAAAAGTCAAAATACTCAAGCATAAAAGGGGAGAGAATTCCTAGTTGCTTGTTCAAGGGATTGTTTGTGCCAGATGTTCCAAACAGTAGGAAGAGAGGAAGTGTGGCAGGGTGGCACTGTAAAGGTGACAACCTGGCAGCAGCCAGGTACCTGGGTGGCACCAGAAATACCAGAGTGCCACCCTACACAGAGACCAACCACCTGGGGGCCGCCGATCACCTGGGAGACCCCCCCCCCCCCCCCCCCCCCCCAGGTATTGTTCCACCTGGTCCCTGTTTGTGGGGACCAGGACTGAAAGGTGTTTGGCTGGTGTCTCCTCAACTCAGCTGATGGATCTGGGTGACCGTTAGATCCAATGCGAGCATGACTAAGTGGGTTCTTAAATTCACTAAACTGTGCCAGACTGTCCCCCCCCCGCCCCAGCCCCCACCCAGATTGTATTTGATGTATTCTAGCATTCCCCCGCTGAGTGTGTGAGCTGTTTACAATGATGATATGGCTAGGAGGCAGGGTCCAAAAATGGTGGGGAAAATGGGGGCCATGGACATGTTTGATGAGGATTATGAAACATGGAAATCATATGAAGAAAGATTTCAATTGTTTTTAATAACCAATCAGATACCGGAGGACCTAAAGAGCACAACATTTCTCAGCCCAGTTGGCCATAAAAGGTTTATGCTGCTACAGAATCTTGTTCACCCAGAAAAACCAGGAGAAAAGTCCTTCAGTGAAAATTTCACAGGGGCATTCCTCTCCCAGTGATTGCAGAAATGTTTTGGTTCTACTGCCGTAGTCAGCAAAAAGATTAAAATATTTTAGAGTTTAGAGCCAATTTAAGAAGGCTTGCTAGATATTGGATGCGATCCACCAGCCATGACCTGCTGAAACCGGGATGCGTCGTGGCTAGATTCCAGGGGAGGCCCCCGGATCTAACCAGACCTCACCAAACGTCATGACCCCCCCCAATCTGGATGGGGGCTGGGACGGAGGGGATTTGTCAAAAAACCCAGTGCGGCCGGGACCCAGTCTGGCGCAGTTAAGTGAGTTTAAGAACCCACTTAGTCATGCTCACATTGGATCTAACGGTCACCCAGATCCATCAGCTGAGCTGAGGAGACACCAGCCAAACACCTTTCAGTCCTGGTCTCCACAAACGGGGACTAGGTGGAACAATACCTGGGGGGGGGGGGGGGGGGGAGGGTTCTCCCGGGTGATCGGAGACCCCCAGGTGGTCGGCCTCTGTGTAGGGTGGCACTCTGGTATTTTTGATGCCACCCAGGTACCTTGCTGCTGCCAGGTTGTCATCTGGGTGCCAGGCTGACATTTTGCCCATGCCAGGATCGGGCCTATCGGGCCTGAGGGTCCCCTGCCCGTATGAGTTGAGATGTAGAGGCTCTCAATGACCCCCTTATAGGTGAGTTGGTGTTCCATCGGGGGGGGGTCAAGAGATCAGGACGGCATTTAAAAATGATGTTATGATCTCTTCCTGCACTGTGGAGCTCCACTTGCCAGAGATTCTCAGCGCAGGAAATGACACTGAGTGCAGCCTTTACAGGGGGAGCGTTCCCCACCAGGGCTTAAAAAACAGATTGCCGTTTGATAGTGGGGTTCCAGCTAATCTGAGACAGAACGGGTTAGTAAGATCACGCCCATTGTGAATTCGATACAACACTTGATGAGACTCTTCGAGACAGGCTGGTTTGTGGGTTATGCAGTGAAACAATTCAGAGGAAGTACTTACTGTAAGTGTTTTAACTCTGAAAGCTGCTATGGAAGTTTCCACCTCTCTGGGGCTTGCTACAAGAGAGGTTTCACAGAAAGGGGGTGGAGAGAAGATCTGCGAAATGGATACCTCAAGGAACAGGGCTGCAAAGGTGCAGCTATATCATCATTGTAAACAGGTCACACACTCCTGCTAGGGAATGCTAGAATACATCGAATACATGCAAAAACTCTGACAAGAAGAGCCATATTGCCAGGCCGTGTTGGGCTCAGAAAACATCTTCTTCACCAAGAAGGTGCGAGAAGAACTGCACAGTCAAACAATCTAGTCCCGTCTAAAACGCGAGTATCCAACCAGGGAGAGAGAGTTCTAGCTAAGAGAAATGGGATACCACCTATGATCCGGACGAGACAGCCCAAGATAATACACCATACAGATGGATGATAAAAGAGTTTGCCAATGTCATGCTGAACACTTACTTGCTGCACTAAGTGAGCTAGCAGAAATTTGTCAGGAGGTTGTACCTTTCGAAGATCCAGAAAGCGTGACTTTGGAACAGAGACCATGGAAATTCACATTCTGTTTCTGAGGATATTTCAATGCCTGTAGTGACAGATACTGAAATAAATGCTCAAGAAGTATCGTCTACAGAAAGGAATGAGGGCACTTCTGAGGTTGCAAATAGCCGAGTACAGGAACACTGAATTCTCCAAGAAAGAAGTCTTACAACACCAGGTTAAAGTCCAACATGTTTGTTTCAAACACTAGCTTTCGGAGCACTGCTCCTTCCTCAGGTGAATATTGGACTTTAACCTGGTGTTTTAAGACTTCTTACTGTGCCCACCCCTGTCCAACGCCGGCATCTCCACATCATGGTTCTCCAAGAAAAGAATAGGCTTTCAGAGACTGTCTTATTGAATTGTATGTATGTAAAGAAATAACATGCCAGGGGTCTGTTGTATCCATGTTAATTGTTGTCATTGCACAAATGAAGGAAAGGAGGAAAGGTTTTATGGGCGAAATTCTCCGCCCCCCACGACGGGTGGGAGAATAGCGGGAGGGCCTTCCCGACATTTTTGCCGCCCTCCCGCTATTCTCCACCCCCCCCCCCCCCCCCCCCCCCCCCGCCGAAGTCCCGACCCGAATCGCTGCCGCCGTTTTTTTACGGCCGGCAGCGATTCTCAGCTGTTAGATGGGCCGAAGTCCCAGCCCTTTCCGCCATTTTTACGAACGGCAAACACACCTGGTCTTGCCGTTCGTAAAAACGGCGTCACAAACTCGCTATTAATAACCATGGCACCGATTGGCACGGCCGTACCATTGGCATGCCCGCACATGCGCGGGTTTCGCGCAAAAACGCGATGACGTCACCCGCGCATGCGCGGGTTGGAGTCTTCCAAACTGCGCATGCGCGGCTGACGTCATATGACGCGTCAGCCGGCGCTAACTCCGGCAAGCGGGCTTAACGATTTTCGTTAAGCCCGTCTTGCCGGAGCCTACGGCGTCGGGCTGCTAGCCCCGACCGGGGACCAGAATCGGTCCCCGGTCGGGAAGGGGCGCGCTGCCGTAAAACCCGCCCGGGTTTTACGGCAGCTTTACGATTTCTCCCGTTTTGGGAGAATCGCGCCCAATGTATCTGGGAATACATTCTTGCTGCTTCTGTGTCACGTGATGTATAGTGACATTAGCAGAGAGTTTACACGGGCTTTGAGCTGGTCACCTTCTTGGTTCAATGAGCATCACTCTTAATAAAGCTCTCATCGTGTTTTGCAAGAATCCAGGTATGGGCACCTCCATAACTTTGCTCTTTATGGCAACAAAGAAATATAACAGTGTGGGCCGAAGAAACAGCAAGGGGCAGCAAACATTGGTGGGAGTTACTTATACGCCACCATACAATAGTAGTAATGTAGGACACAGTATAATTCAGGAAATTAGAGGTGCATGTCACAAAGGGACTACAGTAATTATGGGGGAACTTCAATCCTGAAATGTTTGTTGAGGAACCAACTAGCTAACAGGCTATTTTAGATCAAATATTGTGCACTGCTCCCGGCAGTTCACACTATCACACTGAGAGGTAAGTAAGAGCCTACTGTGTGCCCTGTTTCACAGAGACATGGCTCACCCTGACTCACCGAACTGTGCCATAATACTGGATAGACCGCACAGCGTAGTGGGGAAAATTCTTGAATCCATTATCAAGGGCTTTATAGCGGAACATTTAGAAAGTAGTGACAGGATCAGTCAGAGTCAGCATAGATTTATGAAGATGAATCATGCTTGACAAATCTGTTGGAATTCTTTGAAGATGTAACCAGTACACTTAACAAGGGGGAATCAGTCAATGTGGTATATTTGGACTTACAGAAGGCGGTTGACAAAGACCCGCATAAGAGATTATTGTGCAAAATTAAAGCGTATGGGATTGGGGGAAGTGTATTGAGGTAGATAGAAAACTGGTTGGCAGAGAGGAAACAAAGAGTTGGAATTAAATTGGCAGGCAGTAAATAGTGGGGTGCTACAGAGATTGGTGCTGGGACCCCCATCTATTCACAATGTATATTAATGATTTGAATGAGGGACCAAAGGTAACATCTCCAAGTTTGCAGATGATACCAAGTTGGGTGGGAGGGTGAACTGTGCTGAGGATGCAGGAATCCTACAGCATGATCTGGATAGGTTGGGCGAGTGGGGAAATCAATGGCAAATGCAGTATAATTTGGATAGGTGTGAGGTTATTTACTTTGGAAACAAAAACAGGAAGGCAGATTACTACCTAAATTGGGAGAGGGGAGTGTGCAGTGGTATCTGGGTGTCCTTGTGCACCAGTCGCTGAAGGTAAGCATGCAGGTGCAGCAGGTGGTAAAGAAAGCTAATGGTATGTTGAATTGGATTCTTGGATTTTGTTTATTGTCATGTGTACCAAAGTACGGTGAAAAGTATTTTTCTGCGAGCAGCTCAACAAATCATTAAGTATGTGAAAATAAAAGAAAATAAAATAAATACATAATAGGGCAACACAAGGTACACAATGTAACTACATAAACACCGGCATCGGGTGAAGCATACAGGGGTGTAGTGTTAATCAGGTCAGTCCACAAGAGGATCGTTTAGGAGTCTGGTAACAGCGGGAAAGAAGCTGTTTGTGAGTCTGTTTGTGCGTGTTCTCAGACTTTTATATCTCCTGCCGATGGAAGAAGTTGGAAGAGTGAGTAAACCATTGCGAGATGTTTTGAGTACAGAAGCAGGGATGTGATGCTGCAAATATACAGGGCCTTGGTGAGGAAGGATGTTCTTGCTCTCGAGGGAATGCAGCGAAGGTTTCTTAGACTGATTCCAGGAATGGCGGGACTGTCATATGAGGAGAGATTGACCAGTTGAGGATTGTTCTCACTGGAGTTCAGAAGAATGAGGGGGGATCTCATAGAGACTTATGAAATTCTAACAGGATTAGACAGGGTGGGGCAGCACAGTGGCTCAGTGGTTAGCACTGCTGCCTCATGGCGCCGAGGTCCCAGGTTCGATCCCGGCTCTGGGTCACTGTCCATGTGGAGTTTGCACAATCTCCCCGTGTTTGCGTGGGTTTCGCCCCCAGAACCCAAAGATGTGCAGGGTAGGTGGATAAGTCACGCTAAATTGCCCCTAAATTGGAAAAAAAATGAATTGGGTGCTCTAAATGTAGAAGAAAAAAGGATTAGACAGCATAGATGCAGGGAAGATGTTACCAATGATGGCTGTGTCCAGAACCAGGTGTCACAGACTGAGGATTCAGGGTAAACCGTTTTGGACAGAGATGAGGAGAGATTTCTTCACCCAAAGAGTGGTGAGCCTGTGGAATTCATTACCACAGGAAGTAGTTGATGCTAAAACATTGAATATATTCAAGAGGTGACTAGATATAGCACTTGTGGAGAATGGGATCAAAGGATATGGAGAGAAAGCAGATTAGGCTATTGAGTTGGATGATCAGCCATGATCGTGATAAATGGCAGACCAGCTCGAAGGGTCAAAAGGCCTCCTCCTGCTCCTATCTTCTATGTATTGATGCCTTTTCTGTGACTGTGCTGTAACTACGGCAATCAGTGAGTTTCCCCTCCTTTCTTTTGATATCTATATTCTAATGCTCAGAGTCACCAGGTATCAAATGATACCCCACAAAGTTTAACCGGCTATTGATCAAAGAGCCAAACACCAGTTAGTTAGTTCAAGGTCAAGGGTACTTTATTTACACACACAATTAGTCATGCAACATAAGCACTACCAGTTAACTACACCTGTCGACTAAGACAACCTGTACTTAACTTCAGGCACCCGGCTTAGGTCAGAGGAACAGTGGCCGCTGTTCAATTCTGAATCTATCGAGCCTGGAGAAGTAACTGCTGCTCAGCTAGGCTCATCCGTCTGGTAGCGAGCGCTGAACTTGAACTTGCTTCTGGTAGTGCTGCGATTGGAGATGGACGTTTCCGGGGTGCCACGTCCAAAAGAGGACGAACTCATGGCGGACTCTCTTCTTATGCTTGGGGGTTTTCGTGCTCTTTTGGGCGGTCCTTCAGTTTGGACCCCACTAATTGGGGTCCAAAGAACTCAAGAACTCAATGGCCAACCTAAATGGGTATGCCACCACAGTCACAGACTTCATAAGTCACTATGTTCGATTTTGAACCAATAAATGGGTGGGTGCCTGGATGGCTGGGCGTGTCCCAAGTGGTCACTGACCCTGTTGTTTAGGCTTCCTGAAAACAGGGAGTGGCGCCGAAATGTCTGGGACTGTACCGGTCACTCAATTACCAGTCCTTTGTCTTGATGGAGATGGGCCATCAAATGCTAATCGGTCCATCAAAATTCTAATTGTTCGGAGTTTCGATACCGTCTGGATTCGTCACTTGCAAATATACATTTCAGGCTATGAGCCTACCTGAATCTTGCTTTGCCCATTTTACCCGCTATGCTTTGCGAGTTTCTCTGTTCCTGGTTGTAAGTGGCCATCCCAGATGGCTACAGTATCTATGTATGTATCTGGCAAAGTGAAGGGAAGACAGGTTTGCCTCCTCATCAACTCTTCCCGGCGACCCTGGTGAATTAATCCTTCCCGGACCTGGAATACCTGATTGTGAAGTGCCGCCCATAATATTTTCCACTGGAGTTCACTTCTGCCATCATCATAGCGGTCTAAACCGCTTGATAAATTGTACACCGCTATAAATAACAATGCAAAAAACCCGGAGGCCTTGTTCATCATGTCCGGGGATATCAACGAGGCCAACCTCAAGAGTGTACTGCCCAAATTTCACCAACACTTCTGTCCCAAAATCCACAACAACTGCTACGCCAACATCAAGGGCACCTACCCCGATCCATCCCCCGACCGAAAATCAGACCATAAGACGGTGCCCCTTCTCCCAGCAGACAAACAGAAACTTAAGCAGGAGAATCAGGTTAAGAAGGTTGTGCAATGCTGGTTCCAGGCAACAGAAGAGCTCCTACACGCCAGCTTGGAGTCAGTGGACTGGTCCATATTCAAGAACTCGATGGCCAACCTAAATGGGTATGCCACCACCATCACACACTTCATCAGCAAGTGTTTAGAAGATTGTGTGCCAAAGAAGACAGTACGTACACTCCTCAACCACAAACCATGGCTTAATCATAAGATTCACTCCCTACTGAAGGCCAGGTCTGAGGCGTTCAAGACAGGTGACTCTACAAGAAATCAAGGTACGACCTTCGCAAAGCCATCAGAGATGCCAAGAGACAGTACGAGACTAAGCTAGAGTCACAGACTAACGATACAGACAGCCCAGAGTGGCAAGGCTTAAACAACATAACGGACTTCAAACCAAAGCTGAGTAGAATCTCTGCCAGCAGCGGACCCCTCCCTGATGAACACAATGTATTCTATGCTTAGTTCAAGCAGGAAACAATCAAACTGTTGTTAACTATCCCAGCAGCCTCAGACAAAACCATATCTAACATCACAGCTTCCGAAGTGAGATCGGCTTTCTTAAAAGTGAACCCTCAGAAAGCAACAGGTTCTGATGGAGTCCCTGGTTGTGTACTCAGACCCTGCGTGGACTAACTGGCAGGTGTGTTCGCGAACATCTTTCACCTCCTCCTACTCCATTCCGAGGTTCCCACCTGCTTCAAGAAGACCACCAGCATACCGGTGCCAAAGAATAACCAGGCAGCGTACCTCAATGACTACCGTCATTTGGCATCGCTTATTATGAAGTGCTTCGAGAGGTTGGTCATGAGACACATCAACTCCATACTCTCAGAATGCGTTGATCCACTGCAGTTCGCGTACCTCCACAACTGGTCCACAACTGGTCCACATAATCAAAGACACCTCCCATTGGGTTATTCTCTCTTCCAACTTCTTCCATCAGGTAGGAGATACAAAAGTATCTGAGAACACGCACTAAAAGGTTCAAAAACAACTTCTTCCCCACTGTTACCTGACTCCTGAATGGCCCTCTTATGGACTGAACTAATCTCTTCACACATCTTCTTTACTGAGTAGTATTACACTCCGCATGATCACCCGATGTATGTGCCTCAGTATTATGTCCTATGTTTTTTCATGTATGGAACGATCTGTCTGGACTGTACGCAGAACAATACTTTTCACTGTACCTTGGTACAAGTGATAATAAATCCAATCCAAACAAATCTGAGATATGAGGAGATTGCAAAGATGCTTCCAGGGGATTTAGACGGGCTACGTGAAAGGGCAAGGATATGGCAGATGAAAATCGCTTATTGTCACGAGTAGGCTTCAAATGAAGTTACTGTGAAAAGCCCCTAGTTGCCATATTCCGGCACCTGTTCGGGGTGCAATTTATAATGGTTGCAATTTTGGGGTAGCACAGTGGCACAATGGTAAGCCTCACAGTGCCAGGGACCGGGGTTTGAATTCCAGCCTTGGGTGGCTGTCCAGAGTTTCCCCTTTGTGTGTGTGGGTTTTCTTGGGTGCTTTGTTTCCCTCCCACAGTCCAAAGAAGTGGAGGTTCGGTTAATTGGCCAGGCTAAATTGCCCCTTAGTGTCCAAAGCCACGCAGGCTATGTGGGGTTATAGAACATAGAACATAGCAAAATACAGCACTTAAAATAGTGCCCACGATGTTGTGCCGAACTTTTGTCCTAGATTAAGAACAAATTAATCTACATCCTATCATTCTACTGTAATCCATGTACCTATCCAATAGCTGCTTGAAGGTCCCTGATGTTTCCGACTCAACTACTTCCACAGGCAGTGCATTCCATGCCCCCACTACTCTCTGGGTAAAGAACCTACCTCTGACATCCCCCCTATATCTTCCACCATTCACCTTAAATTTATGTCCCCTTGTAATGGTTTGTTCCACCCGGGGAAAAAGTCTCCCTATGGGGTTAGGGTGGGGGAGGGTGCTCTATCAGAGAGTCGATACAGACTTGATGGGCCAAATGGCCTCCTTCTGCATTGTAGTAATTCTATTTTCCCATCGCCTCACGTCCTGCAGGTGAAGTGTGAGAGAGCCCCAAATCGGGGCTCTGCGCCAAGCGTGAAATCTCATGCAAGTCATCCAACTCACGCCACCCGGTTTGATCTAGATCGTAAATTCAGTGACTGTCTGAGAGGTTCCTCTGTGGGTGATACTAAATCTGAGAGATAACAAAATATCATAAGCCTTTCATCAAGAAACTGACTGTAATCTCCTGTGGAGATAATGGAAGCTAATTGTCATCTCAGCAAAAATCACATCCTGTAAGTTATGTCCCAGACCTTTTGTGGGTTCTCCCCTGGAAAAAAACAGCTGAAAACATTGTCAGTATGGACCAGTGCTGGATATATCAGAGTGTGTGACAGAAGCAAGGAAATAGAGCAGTAGTTACCCCTGCTCTCAAGCAAGCCATGTCAGCAATGCCGCAGCTTAAAATAAAGCAGGACAACCTCTCAATTAAACTGCAGAACACTGGAATCTCAAAACCAACAATTCAACTGCTGAAGTCTGAACTACTGCAATCAGAAATCTCAATGTTTCACCATCTACTCTTCACGGACAAGTCAAAAACTGATTTGTATGCCTTGTTTTTACTTGTTTTTGGACTCAGTTTTCATTTCTAATCTGTGTGAATTTGTTCTTGCATTTTAAAAAATTATTTTCCTTGTATTTAGTAGCCAATAAACATATTATTTCATTAACTCAAACAAGCCTGTTTAAATCGGTTCCTTTTGAAACAGAAATAAATTTGGATTGGGAAAAGATAGCTGCAGGGGAAGAGATCCTTTTGAAGTAAACTTGCGACGACCAACAAAGGGGCTTGAATAAATAAAGAGAGCCAGTTCATCCCTCTTCACACAGGGGCATAGCAATTTGGAGCTACCCATCCAGAATAAAAAATTGGGGCTTGTGCTGAGGTCATTCCCATAGAGGGGATGGAGGGTAACTAATTTAGGGACCTCATCAAGGGATCGGTTATGCCAACTGGTACATTTACAGTCCCTTTAAAACCACAGTCAGAATGATGTTCTTGTCATGACTCATCCACCTGTTTCAAAATGGCCGTTGCATTCTTATATATTATCTACTTGTTAGTAGCAAACCTGCAGCACTAACAATTACAGCTACTTTATGTGAAGCACCCGTAATGAACAGCTAAAAGTATTTAAATCTCACAGCTTATAAATGTAACAACCTTCAAGAGATTTATTGTCCCGATGTAATACTTGCTCATTACTTTCTGTTCCCAGTGATCAGTACATTGAATTTGAAACAATCTTCCCGATTTGCCAGAAGATTAATTTAACAGTTTCATTAAACTGCTGTGATGTGCATAATTCAAAGTAAACATCTTTAAAGCTCATCGTTGATCAAATTACCCTCTTAATATTTAATAGATGAGCGCCCAGTTGCAGCATTTGTAATATTGTCTCACCCTCAAAAGTCTAAGCTGTCTGTTTTACTGCTGAATGTTTTATTTGAAAGTAGATTTCCGGGATTCTATTGATTTAATAGAAAGAAAAAAGTAAGAACTTGCACTTACGAAGCACCTTTCACAACCTCAGAACATCTCACAGCACTTTATAACAAATAAAGAACTTTGAAATATAGGGCTGGATTTTCACGCTAGAGAAGGGTAGTGGGAGCCAGGAAATTCCTGAGCCTGTCTCAGGAAAATGTATCCCGAAAGGTGTAATTTTTGTTGTACGGGACACTTGTGTATTGGAATCAGACCTTCCATCCTGGAAACATTTTGGCACAGCAGTTGCTGAGTACCAAAGCAGCCAGTTTAAGAAGTCCATCTCAAATCTCTGGGATGTCATCCCAGTTTATTTGCTCAATATCAAGCCCCGTAGTCCTCTCCTGTCATATTCTCTTACGCCATTCCTCATGCGCCATCCATGTCAACTCAGGCTAACCTATGCCCCTTACCTATCCAAATGTCCCCTCATAACGCCATACTAACTCATAGTACTTCCATGCCCATCCACCCAGTATGCACTCTGCATAGAACCAATGAACCCCAAAGTAATAATGGCGTTTGCAGAAGGACTTAAATACATTCATGACTTCCGGTGATGGGGATTGCTGAGCGGATGCACGGAAGATGGTTCTCCTCCTAAGAATCTGAAATGACGTGCCAGAGCTGAGGAGAAAATAACATCCCATTACCACCCTCTTCAACCTACACAAGGAGAAAAAATGCCGAATAACAACTGCACCAGGGGCCGCAAGGAAACGAGAGGCAACAGGAGCCTGGAGAAACAGGCAAGCGAAACGGTGGACCCATGAGGCGGGGAAGCCAAGAAACACCAACAAGCCGTGCAAGGACATCCCCCCCCACCGCAGAGGGCAGCTGGAGGATTTTCCTCACCAGAGACCTAAAGGAGCTCAAGGAGGACATGAGACTGGGAATCCAGGCAATGGTCAAGGTGGCAGTCACAGAAGCACTGGCCACCTTGCAGGTGGCCCTCAACAAAGCAGAAAGGCGACTAGAGGCCTACGGGACCACAATCAAGGAGCTAGAAAAGGCCTCCATGGAGCAAAGTGACCTGATCGTCGTCCTGGAGGCAGAAATAACTAGGTAGACCAGGGAAACCTTAAAGAGAAGGTCGAGGACCAAGAGAACCCGTTGCGGCATCAGAACCTCAGAATAGTGGGACTGCCAGAGAGAACCAAAGGCAGGAATCCCATGGGTTACATGGCTCAGATGCTGGGAAACCAGGTGGGAAGGGACAGCTTACCCAGCCCGCCAGAGATAGACAGGGCACCTGGTCACTCTGGCCAAAGCCCAGGGCCGGGGAACAACCAAGGGCGAAGGTGCACCGGTACCAAGACTGGGAGAGAGCCCTGACATGGGCCAGGCAGACGAGAACATGCAACTGGGAGGGACACCAGTTATGAATTCATCAAGACATTGGGGCAGAACTGGCCAAGCGCTGGGCAGAATTCAACAGAGTGAAGGCAGCCCTGATCTAAAGTGTGATGATTTGGGATGCTCTATCCAGCCAAGCTATGGGTAACCTGTTTTGTTATGCTCTTGACGTAGCATAAGCAGCTTCCTTGATGTGCACTCTGACAAAAGAAGGTTCAGATTTGGAGATAGCTTTAACATGTTTATTAAACTGTTAACAATTCTCCTACTTGGATTCGACTCTCCTGTTAATCCTGCTAGAGCTACTCAGACTTACGAACCAGTCTGCTACAATCCAGGTGGTGGGTGTGATGTGTTTCAAATCAACCCTGTGTACTCACTGTGAGTCTCCACTGGAAAGAGGAAGATCATGTGTGCTGTGTCCTTTTATATGGGTTGGTGTAATCCCCCCTGTGGTAGTGTCACCTCTGTGTGTATCGTTAATACCCATTGGCCATGTCCTATCTTACTGGCCTATTGGTAGAATGTCTGTGTGTCATGTCTCTGGTGCCCCCTCTAGTGTCTAGCTAGTCTACCTGTATTTACATTAACCCCTTGTATATTTACAGTGATGCATATCACCACATAACCTACCAGGGCAGGTAGCACTATTTTACATCCCCTGAAGAAGCGGATGAGTTTGTCCAAAAGAATAGGCTGGGAAGTCAGCAGCAGAGACAGAGATTAAACCGTCACCTGGAGAAACTGAGAGACTGAAAGGCATTTTGGGCAGGACTATACCGCCTCGCTCTGAAACCGAAAGCTAAGACACAAAAAGGAGGGGGCGAGGGCAGCGGGGCGCAGGAAAAAGGGAGAAAGAGGAAGAGGGGAGAGAGAGGAAAGAAAATCACTGGCCGAAGGAGATGCTCAGACCGACCCCAGGAGGGGGGCAGTCACATTGGAGGTTAAGCTAGTGGCAAAACGTATGAGGGGGAGGGCCACAGCACATCTCCCGCAGGGGGAGAACATAGGGAAAACAAATGGATGGATGGGGGGAGAGCTCTAGGCTGGCTACAGCAGGCCACACATGACAACAGAGAACAAGATGATGCCATAAGCAGCCACTTTGGAGGGTCTCCAAACAAAGGGAAACCCCGGAATGCAGGGGTGCACCCATATGGCGGACACATAGTTGGCAGCCATGTTTCGTGGCCCCTAAACAAAGGGAAACCCCGGAGTGCAAGGGCCGAGCCTCATGGTGAGTACGGTGACCGTGGCCATCTTGAATGGCCCCCTAACAAAGGTAAACCACGGAGTGCAGGGGCACATCCACAAGGTAAGTAGGGTTGATCCCGCAGGAGGAGAGATGACAGAACCCCCCCCCACCCCCCCGCCCTAACAGAATAATCACCTGGAACATCAGGGGACTTTTGTTTTCTTTTTAAAAAATAAATTTAGAGTACCCAATTCATTTGTTCCAATTAACGGGCAATTTAGTGTAGCCAATCCACCTACCCTGCACATCTTTGGGTTGTGGGGGAGAAACCCATGCAAACATGGGGAGAACGTGCAAACACAACACGGACAGTGACCCAGAGCCGGGATCGAACCTGAGACCTCGGTCCCGTGAGGCATCAGGGTTAACCCACTGTGCCACCATGCTACCCCCTACATCAGGGGACTTAATAGCCCAATGAAAACATCCAGATCTTCGCCCACATAAAAAGTATGAAAGCCGACATAGTCTTCCTCCAAGAGATGCACCTGAGAGAGAAGGACCGACTGCGGGTAAGAAAGTGCTGAGTGGGATAGACATACCATTCCTGGGGATGGGACGTTTCGGCGTGGCCAATTCGGCGTGGCCATTCGGCGTGGCCCATTCGGCATAGCCCTTTCGACGGAGGAATTTTTTGGCTGAGTAATTTTTCGGCGGCGGGACAGGCTTCAGAAAGACAGGTTAGTGCAATGAGCAGACATTTAATATCGGTCTGGGTGAAAAATACAAGACAGTAGAAGGAACATTTTTTACAACTTGCTCTTAGTTCTAGGATGCGCAGCATTTGTCTCCCGCTTTAGAGGCTGTCCCTGGTTTGCACATGAGCAGTGGGTGACTCCGGAAGGAGCCGGTGAGGTGAAGCGGACAGGCGGCCCAGTTCAGGGGGACAGCAGCCGGCGAGGTGAAGCGGACAGGCGGCCCAGTTCAGGGGGACAGCAGCCGGCGAGGTGAAGCGGACAGGCGGCCCAGTTCAGGGGGACAGCAGCCGGCGAGGTGAAGCGGACAGGCGGCCCAGTTCAGGGGGACAGCAGCCGGCGAGGTGAAGCGGACAGGCGGCCCAGTTCAGGGGGACAGCAGCCGGCGAGGTGAAGCGGACAGGCGGCCCAGTTCAAGGGGACAGCAGCCGGCGAGGTGAAACGGACAGGCGGCCCAGTTCAGGGGGACAGCAGCCAGCGAGGTGAAGCGGACAGGCGGCCTGGTTCAGGGGAACAGCACCCCCCCCACCCCCAAGGTTTAAAAGGTTTATTCAAAACCTTGGAACCATTTCACCTTTGCTCCTGAGAGGGGAATGGGACGTTTCGGCGTGGCCAATTCGGCGTTTTAATGAAGGTTTTTTATCTAGGTTTTTAAAATATTTTTTAATGTGACGTCGAAATGTCCTGACGCCTAAACGGCCACGCCGAATCAGCCAATTATTTCCCTGACGCCTAAACGGCCACGCCAAATCAGCTGCGCCAAATGGGCTACGCCGAAACGTACCAAACCCATCTGCTACGGGATGAGAGCTCGGTGGGTAGCTATACTACTCAGTAAGAGGATGGTGTTCACAGCAACGAGGACAGTTATGGATCCTGGGGACGGTACGCCATGGTCAGCGGTCTCCTGGATGGGGCACCAGTAGTCCTGGTGAATGTGTACGCTCCCAACTGGGACGACACGGAATTCATAAAGAAGACCAAGGTGGGGGCAGCACAGTGGTGTTGTGGGTTAGCTCTGTTGCCTCACTGCGCCGAGGTCCCAGGTTCGATCCCAGCTCTGGGTCACTGTCCGTGTGGAGTTTGCACATTCTCCCCTTGTCTGCGTGAGTCTCACCCCCACAACCCCAAGATGTGCAGGATAGGTGGATTGGCCACGCTAAATTGCCCGTCATTTCGAAAAAAAAATTGGGTACTCTAATTTTTTATAAAAAACAGATACTCAAAGTAATTACATAGCACAGAAAATCAGAAATTTAAGTTCTCCTCACCCATAATTTCTCAATCATAAGATGAATGGTTGGAAACCTATGGATGGCAAATCCTTGAATTCTATCAAGGTAGAACCAGGTATTTTTGAAAACTGTACATTCAGTGCCCACAACCCAAAGATGTGCCGGCTAGGTGGATTGGCTACGCTAAATTGTCCCTTAATTGGAAAAAATTAATTGGGTACTCTAAATTTATTTTAAAAAAGAAGACCATGGTGGAATCCCAGACATAGGCACACAACGACTGTTCATTGAGGGTCTTTAACTGTGTACAGGACCCACGGACAGCCGAGTGAAACCCCAAAACAGGGAAGAACTCCAGCATGACGAGAAAACTCAGCACATTAATGGAGTAGATGGCGGCAGTGGACCCATGGAGGTTGACACATTCAGGAGAGAAGGAGTTCTCCTTCTCCCAGGTACTTAAGGTAGACACACACTTCAACTTCTTTGTAGTAGGGAAAGCGATGCTGTCAGGGGTAGTCAAAAGAAGAATACTCTGTGATCGTGCTCTCCGACCACACGCCACACTACATCAACATGAGATTGGACATGACCCTCCTTGCCGAAAAGGCTTTCTGCAAGAAAATATTCCCTTGGGCAGCATGGTAGCATAGTGGTTAGCACAATTGCTTCACAGCTCCAGGGTCCCAGGTTCGATTCCCGGCTTGGGTCACTGTCTGTGTGGAGTCTGCACGTTATCCCCGTGTGTGCGTGGGTTTCTTCCGGGTGCTCAGGTTTCCACCCACAGTCCAAACATGTGCAGGTTAGGTGGATTGGCCCTGCTAAATTGCCATTAGTGTCCAAAATTGCTCTTATTGTTGGGTGGGGTTGCTGGGTTGTGGGGATAGGGTGGAGGTGTGCGGTTGGGTAGGATGCTCTTTCCAAGAGCTGGTGCAGACTCGATGGGCCGTATGGCCTCCTTCTGCACTGTAAATTCTATGAAATCACAGGTCGTAGACAGGTATATTATCAACAATGCGGAGGTCACCCTCCATGTTCTGGGACGCACTGCAGGCTGTGATCAGGGGTGAGAATATTGTCTATGAAGCACGTCGAGGCAGGGAAGGGAGGGTGGCTTGGCAATAGCTGGTCGACTCGATACTGGAGATAGACCGACAATACTCCACAGCCCCGATCATAGAGCTTCTGGCGGAGAGGAAAAACCTACAAATGGACTTTGACCTGCTCTCCATGCAAATGAAAACCAATTAAGAAAAGCATACTATGTTATGAAAAGGGGAGAGGGGGTTGGGGGAGCAAGGGGAGTGGTATTGGAGGTTAACTTTATAGCCAGGCTTTTGTAAATTGTAATCTATACAGACTAGTTTATTTTTATTTTTGTTATGTATAAAAGGAAAAACTCTAATTAAACCATGATGTGGAGATGCCAGCATTTGTTTCGAATTACGAGCTTTCGGAGCACAGCTCCTTCCTCTGGTGAATAATAAAAACATTTTTTAAAAATTCATAACTTTCTTTTAAAAAATTGCTGTTACTATAATCCTCTACAATTGTCAAACAACCAGACATCTAAAGTATTAACAGCAGAAAGTATAAACACTTGACACCTCTTTAAATGGTGTAAATAAACATTGAGCCATTGACAAAATAGCCAGGATTCTCCGACTCGGCGCCGGGTCGGAGAATCTCGCGCCCCGCTGCCGGCTTCCCCATTCTCTGGCGCTGATTCTCGGGCACCCGCAGGATTCTGCCTCGCCGGTCGGGAGCCATTGGCAGCACCCCCCCCCCCCCCCCACCCGGCGATTCTCCGGGCCCCAATGGGTCAAGTGGCCAAAGTGTTTGGCCGGTACCGACAGCGTGGGTTACTCAGGTCCCACATGGCGAGACCTGGAAGGTGAGTGTGCAGGGGCCGTCCTGGAGAGGGGGCGGAGGATCCCCCCACGGTGACCTGGCCCGCAATTGGGGCCTATCGATCGGCGGTCGGGCTGGTTCCATGTGGCCCTATTTTACTCCGCGCCGGGCTCCTGTAGGGCTCCGCCATAATGCCCAGGAGTCAGCGCGGAGAAGGGTACTCCCGCACATGCGCAGAACTACGCTGGCCGTAGCGCGCATGCACGGCAATACGCAGGCTGTTCTGCGCATGCACGAACTCGCGGGTGTCATTCCGCGCCTGCTGCAACTGCGGGGACCACTCCGGCGCCAACCTAGCCCCTAGGAAGGGGAGAATTCCTCACTTTTGGGGACCGTTGACACCGGATTGGTTGGCGCCGCTTTTCATGCCGGCCGCCGGGCATTATGGCGGTGCCCGACAGGGGCCCGGCGGGGAGTAGAATATGGCCCCACGGAACCAGCCCTCCCGCCAATCGGTAGGCCCCAATTGCAGGCCAGGCCACTGTGGGAGAATCCCGCCCAATAGATCTGAAGTGGGATAATTGAAATAATTTTTATTAAGATTTATATTAAAATGTGCCTTATTAGCTTTACAATAGATGAATATAGTAAGAGCCCTTTTTTGGCACATGGGATATTTTGCTAATTCTATAGGTACGATGGGATCCTTGGCCAAGGGTAGTTACAGAGGTAGCAAGCCTAACAGTTAAAACAATATCAGCTTTCACAGACATTCATTGCTGAACACGATAAGACAGACTTAAGGGGAAACTGAAGACAATAGCCAAGTCTAAGGGGTGGGATAACGGGAATATCTGCTGATGGTATGGTGTGGTTAGTTAAAACGTTAATGAGAAACATCATAATGAAAAGTAGGAAGCTGAAAACTATAAATATATGCTACAAAGCTGTGTCATTGAGAGAGACACCATAACAGGCTGTGGTTCTCTCTCTCCACCATATGCTTGTAAAATAAAGCCCTTATGTACTCAAACGCTCACCAATTTGGAGTGGTTGTTTTTACCACAACAGACCTAAGAAAAAAAGCTGTCAGTCAAGCAATATTTTATCTCATGTGCCTCTGTTTCAAAACATTATTGTAACTCTGGGCTCTTGACCTCTACCACCTGGAAGGACAAACGGAGTAGACACATGACAGCGCAACCACCTGCAAGTTTCCCTCCCTTCCTTCTGACTTTGAACTGTATTGCTATTGCTTCACTGTGGCAGGTTCAAAAACCTTGAATTCCCCTCCTAACAACGCTATGGGTGTACCTATAACCAGATGTACTGAGCGATTCAAGAAGACATCTCAGCACCACCTTCTTAAGGGCAATTAGGGAAAGGCAACAAATTCTGACCTGGCCAACAGTACTCACATCCTAAGCAAAAAAATGTTTAATGTGTCACAATTTTGAAATCGTGCCTTCACCAGATCTCAAGCTGTGAACATTTGAAAATCTGGCCTAGGTATCTGAACCAAGGGTTCAGCCTGGGATCATCTTGGTCTGTGTGGCTCAGAATGTATTCTTCATTGTTGCCACTATTGCCATTGGGGATACCAATTATTCCCTGTAGTTTAGATTTAGAACAGTACAGCACAGAACAGGCCCTTCGGCCCTCGATGTTGTGCCGAGCAATGATCACCCTACTCAAACTCACGTATCCACCCTATACCCGTAACCCAACAACTCCCCCTTAACCTTACTTTTTAGGACACTACGGGCAATTTAGCATGGCCAATCCACCTAACCCGCACATCTTTGGACTGTGGGAGGAAACCGGAGCACCCGGAGGAAACCCACGCACACACGGGGAGGACGTGCAGACTCCGCACAGACAGTGACCCAGCCGGGAACCGAACCTGGGACCCTGGAGCTGTGAAGCATTGATGCTAACCACTATGCTACCGTGCTGCCCTGAGCAGGGTTACTGCCGATGTGACATTCTCTTCAAAAGCACTCAAGGGATAAATTTAGATGATGTTACACCCATTACCTAGGTGAAAAAGAGCTGCAAAAAAGTCCAATTTCGAGTGCCAATCTTTCATGCTCCAACATTAGAATCAAGTCTATTGTCATATAGGTTTGGACACTGTAAAGGTACTACCTAAACAGGCCTCTTGAATAAGCAAATAAAGGCCCAACACCGAGTTTAGGAACTCAAACAAGAAATTAGGTTGTTCTGAATGTAGCAAGCTTCCGTAAAGGATTACCTGGTTTACGTGCTACGTAACTGTCAATCCTTGAAGAGGTCATTGAAGGCCACCAACTAAAGATTTTGTTTAAAGTTTCTTACTTTAATATTGACAGCTCCCGATCCAAATTGCAGGCTTCTGTTGGCCAACATTCATTGACCCACTATGACCAGGCTCTGCCTCTGAGATCATGACTAGTGCCCGCAACTTAATGATACGCTAAGCCTGTTCCCATTGGTGGTAGATCCACGAACCAGAGGGCACAGAAGAAGCAAGCCATTATGAGGAAAGCCTTTTTGTGCAACGTATGGTTAGGATCTGGAATGCACTGCCTGAGATTGTGGTCTCCTGAGGCTTTCATAAGGAAATGGGATCATTGTTAGAAAAGGAAAGGTTTGTCCAGCTACAGGGAAAAGGCACTAGGTGAATTGTTCCTTCAGACGTTGAGCACTGACATGACAGACTGCATGGCCCTCTTCTGTGCAGTAATCATTTTATGATTCTATGTAGGCCTGACACCCAGGTCTCTCTGCTCCTGCACCCACTTAAGAATTGTACCCCCTATTTAATGTCTGTCCATGCCCTTCTAACCAAAATATATTGTTCCACACTTCACCACATTGAACATCATCTGGCATCTCTTTGTCCATTCCACCAACATTCTGTGTCTTTTTGAAGTACTACTCTTCCCCTTACAAGTTATAATGCTTCCAAATTTCATGTCAATTGCAAATTTTTGAATTGTCCTCTGCACATAATGATTGAGATCATTAATATATATCAGCAAAAGCAAGAGTCCCAACACTGACCCCGCGAAACCCCACTACAAATCCTCCTCCAACCTGAAAAATATCCTTTCACTTCCTATTACTTAGCCAATTTTGTATCCATGTTGCTACTGTCCCTTTTATACCATGAGCTGTAACTTTTCTTACAAGTCTGGTGTATGACACTCCACGGGAAGTTTCTGTCCTACCTGAGCTTGCCTTAGGACATCTGCATTACGGTGTCACAGGTGTACCACCCCAGTCAAACTCCCCACCTGTCACTGTCAATAGAGCGGGTTGTGACCTGCCGACCGGACATTTCCTACCAGTGCTTTTTGAAAGTCTATGTACATCACATCAATGGTATTACCCTCATCCACCCTTTCTTCTACCTCTTGAATATACTCCAGCAAGTTAGTTAAACATGATTTCCCCTTTAGAAATCCATGCCGACTTTTCCGAATCACCCATATTTTCCATATGATCACTAATTCTACCCCAAATAATTGTTTCCAGAAGCTTGCTCACCACTGAAATTAAACTGAAGGATCTGCAATTGCTGGACTTATCATAGAATTTACAGTGCAGAAGGAGGTCCTTTGGCCCATCGAGTCTGCACCGGTCTATGGAAAGATCACCCTATCTAAGCACACAGCTCCACCCTAACCCCGCAACCCAGTAATCTCTTTTTGGACATTGAGGGCAATTTATCATGACCAATCCACCTAACCTGCACATCTTTGGACTGTGGGAGGAAACCGGATCACCCGGAGGAAACTCACGCACACACGGGGAAAACGTTCAGACTCTGCACAGACAGTGACCCAAGCCGTGAATCGACCCTGGGACCCTGGAGCTGTGAAGCAACTGTGCTAACCACTGTGCTACAATACCGGGCCTTCATTTGTTGAACAATGGTGTAATGTCTACAATTCTCCAGTTCCCTGGCACCAACCCTGAGTTTAGGGAAGTCTGAAAGATTATGGCCAGTGCCCCTGCAATATCCACTCTCACTTCCTTCAATATCCTTGTAAGTATCTCATCCAGTCTCAGTATCTTAACAACTTTGAGTACCGACAGTTTATCCAATAGTTCCCATATCAATGTTGAACCCTTCTCGTGACAGAATTTCCTTCCCTGTCACAATAGTCTGGATAGCATCTACCTCCTTGGTAAAGACAGATGCAACATAGGCATTTTGTACCTCAGCCTTGCTCCCTGCCTCCATGTATAAATTTCTTTTGGGTTCCAAATCTGCCCAAATCCTCCTTTTACTGCCCTTTTACTATTTGTATGCCGATAGGTTTTTTGGGTCGGTCTTCACAGTGGAAGACACAAATAACATGCCAGCGACTGATAGAAATGAGGCTATGACAGGTGAGGACCTTGAGAGGATTGTTATCACTAAGGAGGTAGTGATGGGCAAGCTAATGGGGCTAAAGGTAGACAAGTCTCCTGGCCCTGATGGAATGCATCCCAGAATGCTAAAAGAGATGGCTTGGGAAATTGCAGATGCACCAGTGATAATTTACCGAAATTCGCTAGACTCTGGGGTGGTCCTGGTGGATTGGAAATTAGCAAACGTGACACTACTGTTTAAAAAAGGCAGAAAGCAGGAAATTATAGGCCAGTGAGCTTAACTTCGGTAGTAGGGAAGATGCTGGAATCTATCATCAAGGAAGAAATTGCGAGGCATCTGGATAGAAATTGTCCCATTGGGCAGACGCAGCATGGGTTCATAAAGGGCAGGTCATGCCTAACTAATTTAGTGGAATTTTTTGAGAACATTACCACTGCAGTAGATAACGGGGAGCCGATGGATGTGGTATATCTGGATTTCCAGAAAGCCTTTGACAAGGTGCCACACAAAAGGTTGCTGCATAAGATAAAGATGCATGGCATTAAGGGTAAAGTAGTAGCATGGATAGAAGATTGGTTAATTAATAGAAAGCAAAGAGTGGGGATTAATGGGTGTTTCTCTGGTTGGCAATCAGTAGCTAGTGGTGTCCCTCAGGGATCCGTGTTGGGCCCACAATTGTTCACAATTTACATAGATGATTTGAAGTTGGGAACCAAGGGCAACGTGTCCAAGTTTGCAGATGACACTAAGATAAGTGGTAAAGCGAAAAGTGCAGAGGATACTGGAAGTCTGCAGAGGGATTTGGATAGGTTAAGTGAATGGGCTAGGGTCTGGCAGATGGAATACAATGTTGACAAATGTGAGGTTATCCATTTTGGTAGGAATAACAGCAAACGGGATTATTATTTAAACGATAAAATATTAAAGCATGCCGCTGTGCAGAGAGACTTGGGTGTGCTAGTGCATGAGTCACAGAAGGTCGGTTTACAGGTGCAACAGGTGATTAAGAAGGCAAATGGAATTTTGTCCTTCATTGCTAGAGGGATGGAGTTTAAGACTAGGGAGGTTATGTTGCAATTGTATAAGGTGTTAGTGAAGCCACACCTGGAGTATTGTGTTCAGTTTTGGTCTCCTTACTTGAGAAAGGACGTACTGGCACTGGAGGGTGTGCAGAGGAGATTCACTAGGTTAATCCCAGAGCTGAAGGGGTTGGATTATGAGGAGAGGTTGAGTAGACTGGGACTGTACTCGTTGGAATTTAGAAGGATGAGGGGGATTCTTATAGAAACATTTAAAGTTATGAAGGGAATAGATAGGATAGATGCGGGCAGGTTGTTTCCACTGGCGGGTGAAAACAGAACTAGGGGACATAGCCTCAAAATAAGGGGAAGTAGATTTAGGACTGAGTTTAGGAGGAACTTCTTCACCCAAAGGGTTGTGAATCTATGGAATTCCTTGCCCAGTGAAGCAGTTGAGGCTCCTTCATTACGTTTTTAAGGTAAAGATAGATAGTTTTTTGAAGAATAAAGTGATTAAGGGTTATGGTGTTCGGGCCGGAAAGTGGAGCTGAGTCCACAAAAGATCAGCCATGATCTAATTGAATGGCGGAGCAGGCTCTAGGGACCAGGTGGCCTACTCCTGCTCCTAGTTCTTATGTTCTTATGATAGAAGACATAGACATTAGAACTACTCCATATCATTTGCACCTCTGTAATTTTGCTGAAGATTTGTCCTCTACTATGTCTTTCTCACTAGTTGGCGATCTATATGGTATGGTTGAATGTTATATATGCACAAATGTATGAATGTAGGTACATGAAATGCGTACTGCTTTGAATTAATGGCTGTATGATTATTGTTATATTAGGGGTGAAGCCAAAGGAAAAATTTGACTTTTTCATGGACAATAAAGTTCTATTCTATCCTGTAGGCTACAACGAGCAATGTAATAGTTTCCTTCTTGTTCCATAGCCGTAGCCAAATTGACTCTGTCCTTGAACCCACTGGGACATCCTCTTTCTTGAGCATTGCAATGCTCTCCTCAACCAATACCGCCATCCCGCCATCTTTTCTTTATTTCCAATACTTTCTGAAAACCTTATACCCAGGAATATTTTGCAGCCAATCCTGTCCTTCCTTGAGCCAGTTCCTCAAGGAGCTGCTCTACTCAAAGCTCAGTCGTGATAGGAGACTCCCAGGAGGACAATGAAATGCTTTAGGTTTGTCTTCAAAACATCCCAGAAGAGATCAAACATCCACTCAAATCGGAGACCCTGGCTTGTCAGTGACTAAAATAGAGAAGATTTACTTGGGAAGGCACCAAGCACTTTGGGACACTTCATTAGAAATGCTCCAAACAACTCACTAAGCCCTGCCTAATCCACATGTGGCAGAGTTTGCAGGTTGCAGATAGGACTGATCAGCCATCGCTGAACACATCAAACTGGGATGGACACAAGTCATCCCCAATCCCAAGGGACTACGCAAAAAGACATTGGCAGCATTTTCGCCCCAGAGTTGAAGAAAATCACACTCCAGCCAGGTGAGCCCAAACTCAATGTGAGAGGTGACATCTTTCAGTTGAGACCAGATCCTGTCTGCAAATGGAGATAAAAGATCCCGTGTATCTTGAAGAAGAGTAGAGGACTTAGATCTAGTGTCCAGGGTAATATTTAGTCCTCAGTGAACATCGCAAAAACACATTACCTTGTCATTAACACATAACTATTCGTATGCGATGCCTTCTTTTTTTATACTTGTGTGCAGGGAGGGAAAAAAGAGTCCAGAGCACTGATGTTTAAGCAATGAATTCCTGGAGTGGTTTGTTTCTGGAGAGGCCAACTGTCACTTGGGTGTGTCATAATATGCACTCATGCACATAATGAGATACAGACAGACAGTGACAGACAGCCAGTACAGCCAATCAACACACAGGATAGAACGCAACCAATCACCAGACAGAACACTAGAGGGGGGGTTTCCCACTATAAAACACATGAGGCGTCAGCACTCTGCCTCTTTTCCACTGGTGACAACTGTAGTGACAGTCAGGGTGTATATATCAGTTAGCACCTTCTACATGTGGCTCAGAGCCAGTCTGGTCTAATTAATTATAGTTAGCACACTTAGAGTAGTAGAATGACAACCCACAGAAATTGTGTGCACTGTTACAGAAGTTCAATAAATCATATTGAACCAACGTCTAAGTTTGGTGTCTGCTTTCCAGTACAACTGCATCCAGTTGCAGTCCATGTTACCCCAGGGTGAATAACACGATATGGTACCAGTCGTCTACTTTATCTAAGTAATTTACCTTGAATGATTCAGTGACGACCAGCAAGTGCCTTCCAGCGGCATGGAGAAGATCCAGGCCCCTCCACAGCTATGGATCTCCGGCAATCTCGGTGCCAACTGGAGGGTCTTCAAGAAGAGGTTCAGTCTCTACATTGAGGCCTTGGGCCTCGAGAATGCATCCGATGCCAGAAACATCGCACTGCTCCTGTCGACTGCCATCCAAATTTTCAACTTGTTCACTTTTGCCGACGGCGAGGACAAGACCATCAATTCCACACTGCGATTCAAAATCATCAAGCCTGACAAGGCATCCCTGGTTGGTGCCCATGCATGCAAGCTACTCAATCTCGTGCAGCGAGCCCATGCCATGTCCTCTGCCAATGTGGATCATCAGGCTGACATTAGTGACATCCTGGCACAATATCTGGAGGTGTTTAGTGGAATGGGTACGCTGCCGTCTTGCTACACAATCCTACTCAGCCCTGATGCCACGCCTGTGATCCATACACCACGCCGGGTGCCGGCTCCTCTGAAGGAACATTTAAAGGCGCAGCTGCAGGAGCTCCAAGCCCAGGGCATAATCTCCAAAGTGGCGAAACGACTGAGTCAGCTCGATGGTCTGTGTGAAGAAGCCATCAGGTGTGTTACGCATTTTTATAGATCCCAAAGATCTTAACCGGAACATAATACGGAACACTACCAGATCCCGAAGCGGGAGGAACTAACCAGTGAGATGGCACACACCAAATTCTTCACGAAGCTAGATGCATCATGTGGTTTCTGCAGATACAACTGGATGAGTCCAGCAGGAAGCTCTGCACGTTTAATACACCTTTCGGAAGGTACTGTTATAACCGCATGCCGTTCGGCATTGTTTCAGCCTCTGACATCTTCCACAGGATCTTGGAGCAGATGATGGAGGGCATTGAGGGTATGCGTGTCTATGTAGATGATGTAATCATATGGTCCACGACCCCTGAGGAACACATATCTCGTCTCAAACAAGTATTTTGACGCATCCATGCAAACGACCTCAAGTTGAACAAGGCCAAGTGCTCCTTTGGCACGTCATCAATCAAGTTCTTGGGCGATCAAATATCCCAGCAGGGTGTGCAACCAGATTCATACAAAGTCAAGGCCATCAACACCATGAAGACCCAGAACACAAAAAGGTAGTACTCCGCTTCCTGGGTATGGTTAACTTCTTGGGAAAGTTCATTCCCAACCTCTCATCACACACCACGGCTCTCAGGCATCTGGTGAAGAAGTCCACTGCATTCCAGTGGCTACCCACCCATCAAGCAGAGTGGCTACCCACCCATCAAGCAGGCAAAGCTCACCACGGCTCCGGTACTAGCGTTTTTTGACCTGGAGAGGGAGATGAATATCTCCACGGATGCCGGCCAGGACGGCATTAGTGTGGTGCTCCTCCAGAAGGATGACTCATCATCATAGGCCTCCACTGGATGGCCTATGCGTCAAGGGCCATGACTCCTACTGAGCAGAGGTATGCTCAGATAGAAAATGAGTGCTTGGGCCTCCTAACCGACATTATAAAGTTCTATGGCTATGTCTACTGTCTACCAACTTCACAGTAGAGACTGACCACAGACCCTTGGTCCATATCATTCAGAAGGACTTGAATGACATGACACCCAGGCTTCAGCGCATTCTCCTTGAACTCCGCAGGTACGATTTTGAGTTAGTATACACACCAGGCAAGGAGCTAATAATTGCGGATACCCTGTCACGCTCCATCACCTCGCCCTGTGAACAGGTAGACTTCATCTGCCAAACTGAGGCACAGGTGCAACTGTCTGCCAGCAACCTCCCGGCCTCAGATGAAAGAGTGGTCAACATTCGAGAAGAGACAGCCAAGGACACTCTTCTGTAGCGGGTAATGGATCACCTTGCAAATGGCTGGCAGAAAGGGCAATGCCCTCAGTTCTTTAATGTCAAGGACAACCTGACAGTTGTTGAGGGGATCCTCAAGCTATATCGTATCGTTATTCCTCACAGCCTCTAGAGCTTAGTGCTCAAACAAATCTACGAGGGAGACTCGGTGTCAAAAAATGTAGGCACAGGGCCTGGAATCACCAGGACATATCCAACATGGTCCTCAATTATACGACCTGCCAGCATTTCCAGCCTGCTCAGGCCAAAGAAACACTCCAGCAACACGAGATCGTGACCTCTCCGTGGTCTAAGGTGGGAATCGACCTTTTTCATGCCAATGGGCGTGACTATGTGCTCATCATAGATTACTTCTCAAATTACCTGGAAGTCGTGAAGCTATCAGACCTCACATCAAGGACGGTCATCAAGTCCTGCAAGGAGAAGTTTGCCAGGCATGGTATTCCGCTCACAGTCATGAGTGACAATGGTCCTTGCTTCCACAGCCAAGAGTGTCCAATTTCGCCAAGCTGTACCAATTCAAACACATCACCTGAAGTCCGCACTATCCGCAGTCTGTAGCCATGCTGGCCACGCAAAATGAACACTGAGCCAAACTAAAATGGAAGACTGCTGGGAAACAGACAGTTTAGCCAGAACAGCAGTCTGCAAAGAGCAGTTTGCATTCTGCAGCAGCAGAAACCAGTTTGGGCTCAGGTGAAAAGACCTTAGCTAGGTGCAAATGGCAAAACGCTTTGCATGCTAATGAGGCCATCAGACTTGAACACCCACACAATAGATACATTTGGTTCTGAATGGACACATTCTAATCAAGACCCAGACATCGAGGCACCAGAAACCTCCAAACAAAAGGACATAAGAAACGCCCCCTCCATCACGGAGACCCCCTCGCATTGGGGAATTAATCCAGTATCGATAAGAAATTGATCCAATAGGTAGAGCCCGCCCGAGAAGAGGGAAGGACAATGGAACCCCTATAAAAGATAGGGACCTCGTGTTGTCCGGTCTGTTAAACCCGTGCTCCGGCTCTGACTGACATCTTGCATCCTGACTCCAGCCGTTGAGCACCAGCCGCCGAAACCGTAAGTTCAACGCTCGCTACGCGATCCAAGCCCACTAGACTCCCAAGTACCAGAACGCTTGCTGAAGGCTGCAGTGCCAGACCAGGACGAAGGCCTCGTTCTCTGACCTTGCCTGTTCCTGTTAGATAAGTATTCTGTTTGCTTAAGTTTAGTTATAGCTTAGTCTCTTAGTGTGTGCATGAGTATTTATTATAACTGTATAATAAATATTGATCGTTTGAACTTTACTAATCGGTGTATCGTCTTTATTACTTTGAACTTGACCTTGGAATACTTGTGACGTTGCCTATACGGCAACTGGCGACTCCAGAGCTAAATAATTACATAGAACAGAGCCTAGTAGTGTTAAGCACACGTCGAACTCGGAGGCGTGTTAATACACTCCAATAAACGCGTTTTACGCCCATAGTAAAACGTGCAACATCTAACGCAAAGGTCGAAAAAGGGGTCCATATCATAAAGCAACTGCTCTGCAAGGCTGCGGACTCGGCTTCTGCCTTCAACCTTGCGCTGCTGGCATGCAGGGCAACCCATCTGTCCACCGGTATGTCTCCGGCACAACTCCTTATGAATAGAGAGCTGCAGACGACTGTTACGGCCATTCACCTACCAGACCTGGATCACCTTCCAGTGCTGCAAAAGGTGCAGCAACGCAGGAACCGGCAAAAGCTGACAAACAATGATCATGCTACTGATTTGCCTGTGCTCTCTCCGGAAGATGCTGTTCGCATCAAGTTAGCTGATGGAGGCTGGTCAGCCCCAGCTGTTGTTGTGCGACAGGCTGCTCCCAGGTCGTTTGTGGTTCGTATGGCTGATGGCTCCATTGTCAGACGCAACAGAAGGGCACTACGCAAACTTGCCTTCCCACCACCGAATCTCACCTTTCCAGCTGTTGTTATGCCTCCTCCGGACAATTCGCTCCACGTGGCCACCAGTCTGGCTGCAATCCCGCCTGTCAAGGGGCCGTCGTCCCCACCTCCACCTCTCAGGCGGTCGACAAGGATCCGACGCCAGCCCCAAAGACTGGACTTATAGACATTTATCTTGTACATATTGTTCTGTATCTGCATGCTAGACACCTTCCATGTACATATTCATTCACTCGTCATTATTGTAAATAGTTATACCTGTATATACTGTCGTATATGCTCTATGCAACCAACATTTTTTTTTAAAGGGGATGTCATGATATGCACTCACGCACATAATGAGATACAGATAAACAGTGACAGACACCCAGTACAGCCAATCAACACACAGGACAGAACGCAACCAATCACCAGACAGAACACTAGAGGGGGGGGGTTTCCACTATAAAACACACGACGCATCAGCACTCCGTCTCTTTTCCACTGGTGACAACTGTAGTGACAGTCAGGGCGTACATATCAGTTAGCACCTTCTACACGTGGTTCAGAGCCAGTCTGGTCTAGTTAGTTATAGTTAACACACTTAGAGTAGTAGAGTGACAAACCACAGCAAGCTGTGTGCACTGTTACAGACGTTCAATAAATTGTATTGAACCAGCGTCTAAGTTTGGTGTCTGCTTTCCAGTATAACTGCGTCCAGTTACAGTCCGTGTTACCCCAGGCTGAATAACACGACATTGTGTTGCCATGACAATGTTCAAAGCAGCACAGGGCTAACAATGAAAATCTTTTTTGGTGATGTCATTGCACTGTAAGTGCACGTTCATATTCAAAATGTTAAAGCTATCTTTTACTGATCCTATCTCCTTTCTTTTCCACACATTTTCTTGATGGCAGTTTCACTGCAGTGCTGTTTCATAGCTGCATCTTTGTAAATGGCAGAGTTAAATATTCTTTTAAGCTTGCAGGGCAATAATGCCCTTTAAAATGGGGCAGCTTGGAATGAGGGTGACGTGAAGCGTATTAAGTGTGAGAGAGTGAAAGGAAATTTACAGAAGCTGAAAAAATAAAACACAATGTATAATATTATTTTTCCCCCCCTTTTTTTTAAATTTACAGTACCCAATTAATGTTTTCCAATTAAGGGGCAATTTAGCATGGCCAATTCCCCCTACCCTGCATGTTTTTGGGTTGTGGGGGCGAAACCCATGCAAACAGGAGGAGAATGTGCAAACTCCACATGGACTGTGACCCAGGGCTCTGATCGATCCTGGGACCTCGGCGCCATGAGGCAGCAGTGCTGACCACTGTGCCCCCTTACTGCCCTTTATATAACATTCTTAATCCATAGGAATCGTCACCGATCCTGAATAAATACTTGAATGTGTTTTAATTATTCAAGAATATAAATACATGATAGGCTTACGTGTTAGCAAATAATATCCCGATCTCTGAATAATAGCAATCAGCCTACATGTTTTATTTTGACCAAAATTGCCTACCCTCTCACATCCTGACATTCCCTCTGATAATCAGACTTAACATTCAATGCACTGTCAACCGCAGGTGAGGAGCACTGTGCTCCCAATCACATATTTTGCATAAATAGAGCGTTGTGAGAATGACGCTGCAAAATTATTCTGAAGGTTTCCTTCCAGATTTGCTCTGGAAACAATTCAAGTGTCTCGGAATCTTATTTATCAAAGAATGCACGTTGAAGTGGAGAACATACAGAAATGTTCCAGAGGGCAGCACGGTGGCGCAGTGGTTAGCACTGATGCCTCATGGCGCCGAGGTCCCAGGTTCGATCCCAGCTCTGGGTCAGTGACCTTGTGGAATTTGCACATTCTCCCCGTGTTTGCGTGGGTTTCGCCTCCACAATCCAAAAGATGTGCAGGCTAGGTGGATTAGCCATGCTAGAATTTGCCCCTTCATTGGAAAAATGAATTGGGGACTTGAAATTTCACAAAAAAAAAAGAAATGTTTCCAGAATGCCTTGAAGAGCGGAGGGAGAAATGCAGCTCTGGTTATTTTGGTTGATGTTATAGAGTTGTTCCAAGAATGATTCATTTATTACAAATCAGCTCCCCAAGGGTTTTCCAGGCAGCATTTATGCAGATTAGGAAGAAGCAAAGGTCTGTTCTCAGTTAGCTGATCTGAGCACAGCAGCACAAAGTGTGGTACAATTGGCCTCAGGTTGTTCGGTGTAAGGAGGACATAATCAGGCGGCATTCCTGTTCCAGATGGTTATCCAGTAAATCCTGCATCTTAGTGAGAATAGATTCAGGTTTGATTGCCATGTCGTGCATTGTTGAAACGCCCCGAGAATCCCGAAGTTCACACAATGCACAGTGGCCACTGAGGTAAGCTACGAGAAGAAGCACAGTGTGCGCCTGGGCCAGTGTACACCCGGGAAAAAATAGAAAGTGTTTTTTTTAAGTAGCGACCAAAATTACAAAATTAAAGTTTCAGGGCTACCCAGTCAGTCAGATTTGTGCTTTGTATGTGCACGGTTAGGTAGTCCTCAATTTCACTGCGAAGCCATATATGTAGGTTTTCCATACAGAACTGAATAAAGCTGAGGTATTCCAGTCCCCCCCCCACCTCTTCACTTCCACTGTAATGGTACACACGACTGACTCATTGGATTCTGGCCTCCCTGAAGTATGTTTCTCGGCGGCGTGAGGTGCCCACCATTGGCCGGCAGCCGTATCTTCTAGTCCGTCGCTGTCAATGGGATTTCCCATTGAATCCACCCCCTGCCACTGGGAAACCCCATGGTGGGGAAGCGCTTCCACCGTGAGCATCCGGAAGATACAGCACACTGTAAAGGTGCATTGGCATTAAAAATATAAGGGGCGGGATTCTCTCCTACCCAGCAGGGCGAGGGGGTCCCAGCACCGAGGAGTGGCATGGACCATTCCGGCGTCGGGCCGGCCCAGAGGTGCGAAATCCTCCACACCTCCAGGGGCTAGGCCGGCGCCGGAGTGGTTTGCGCAGCGCCGGCCGGTGGGGAAGGGGCTTGGTGCCGAAAGACCTCTGCCGCCAGCACGAGTTGGCGCATGCGCGGGAGCGCCAGCGTGTGCTGGCGTCATCCCAGCACATGCGCTGGGGGGATCATCTCCGTGTCAGCCATGGCGGAGGACCACACCAGCCGACGCGGAGGAATAGAGTGCTCCCACGGCACAGACCCGCCCACAGATCGGTGGGCCCCAATCGCGGGCCAGGCCACCGTGGGGGCAACCCCCGGGGCCAGATCCCCGCGCCCCCCCCCCGAGAACCTCGGAGGCCGCCCACGCCGCCATGCCCCGCCAGTAAGGACCTACTCTAATTTAAGCCGGAGGGACCGGCAAAAGAAAACAGGCGGCCACTCGGCCCATCGTGGGCCGGTGTATCGCCGGGGAGGCTGCTGCCAGTGGCGACCGACCAGCGTGGCGTGATTCCCGCCCCCGCCAAATCTCTGGCGCCGGAGAATTCGGAAGCCGGCGGGGACAGGATTCACGCCGCCCCCCCGGCAATTCTCCGACCCAGCGGGGGATTGGAGAATCCTCCGGCCCAAGAGAGGGGTAGGAGTAGATGATGCCACTCCTCGAGTCTGCTCTGCTATTCAATATAATCATAGTTTATCTTCTATCTCAACTTCACTTTCCTGCCCAATCTCCACATCCCTCAATTCCGTGAAATGCCAAAAATCTAACAATCTCAACATTGAATATATTCAATCTTTTGGAGTTGGAAATTCCAAAGATTCACTGCCCTCTGAGTGAAGAAATTTCTCCTCATCTTGTTCCCAAATAATCAAACTCTTACCCAGAGAGCATGCTCCTGTTCTCGATTCCTCAGCCAGGGGAAACAAACTCTCAGTACCTACCCTGTCAAAACTCTTCAGAATGATCCATTAAGATAACCTCTCATTTATCCACGTTCAAGAGAGTAGGCTCCAATTTCCTCAACATTTCATCAAAGGGCAACTTTTCATCCCAGGAACCAATTTAATAAAGCTCCACTCTCCCATTTCAAGCTTGCATAAACTTTATTAGATATGGAGATCAAAACTGCACACAATTCTCCAGAGGGGTACCACAAACCTGCTAAATAATTGCAGAAAGACCTCCTTATTCTTGTACTTCGATCATCTTGGAATAGAAGTGAATGCTTCATTTTTCTTCCAAATTGCTTGTTTTATCTGTATGCTAACTATGTCCCTGAACGAGTATACCCATAAGTCTAGGAGTATTTGCACTCACAAGTTTCAGGTGTTTTCAAAATTCTGCTTTTAATTTCTTCCTGCCAAAGTGAATAATTACACACTTCTCTATTATATTCCGTCTTCCAGCTTGTTATTCACTCATTGATCCCATCTATATTTCTTTTCAGCCTTTGTGTCCTCCTCACAGCTAACATTCCGCATGGCTTGGTAGTATCAGAAAGTTTAGATATAATATCCTTGTTATCTCCATCCATGTCATTAATGTTGATTGTTAATAGCTGAGGCCGCAGCTCTGATCTTTGTGCACTCCAATCGGTAGATCCTACCAACCTGTAACCTTTCCATTTATCCCTACTCCTTGCTTCCTGTCCAGTAACCAACCCTCCAGCATTGCTATTACATTACCTTGAAGTTCATAAGCCCTTATCTTACAAAAACATATGTTTTTGTGGCAACTTATCAAATGTTTTTTGGAATTCCAAGTATGGTATCTCTGCTGGTTCCCATTTATCTACCTTACTAGATCTCTTTTTGTCTCTCTTCAGGTACCATGCCCTAAGAGGGTGTTGACAACCATGAGTGGCACAGTAGCACAGTTGTTAGCACTATTGCTTCACAGTGCCAGGGTCCCAGGTTCGATTCCCGCTTGGGTCACTGTCTGTGCGGAGTCTGTATGTTCTCCCTGTGTCTGTGTGGCTTTTCTCTTGGTGCTCCGGTTTCCTCCCACAAGTCCCGACAGACCTTCTGAATTCTCCCTCTCTGTACCTGAATAGGCGCCAGTATGTGGCGACCAGGGCCTTTGCACAGTCACTTCAGTGCAGTGTTAATGTAAGCCTACTTGTGACAATAAAGATCATTATTGTAATTGAACTTTAATGTGTGAATCCATGGTTATGTTTGGCAAAGTACTGCAGTGGTTTGCCTTGCCTTCTGTAGGTTCTGGCTGAGCAGGAGACTCCCGTTCTTACCGCCTGTATACGCATATTAATAATTTTCAGATTGATAATCAATCTATTTTGGTCATGTTCTGAACACACTTTTATTGCCATCAAATTCCAGAATGGGGTTCAAACAACCAACTGGCTACATCCTCACAAAACTCAAATAAATTGTGGCACACTCCACAAGTCACTTATCCCCAGATAGAAGGTAGACGTGCAGGACATGTTCAGTGAATCCCCACATGAACAAACTATTTCTACCCTCCTTCTCCAGGTTAATGCTCTTCTTTAGAACATCACACGCTGGGACATCATGAGGAATTTGGGTGTGCCTGCAGCAATTTTTATCCATTTGGCTTACCAGATGGGAAGCTACTGGAACCGCTCGCAAATAATTCTCATTGTATGGAAATGGAATAGTGTCAGAGGAAGAATAAAGAATTTATCCTGCTGACTCTCATGCTGGAGAATGTTCCAGTTATTAATTACCTTCTCAGCTCTTCTTTCCAACCCTTTAAGCCCCAAACTCTGGAATTCCTTTGCTAAACATTTCTGCCTCTCACCTCGCTTAGGATTATTCTTAAAGTCCACCTCTTTGACCAAGCTCTTAGTCAGTCCTTCCTTTTTTTGGCTCAGTGTCCAATTTGTTTTTTCTGATTAAGCTTCTCTCAAGAATATTTTTCTACATTAAAAGCATTATATAATGCAAGTTGTTGTTTGTGCATGAGCCTCGACAACACGTGTCAACAGATACTGAATGGGGAAGGGGGTGTTACAGACAAGACCAATCTCCTCACCTGACATGCAAGTACACTTTCAACACATTTGCAATCAGAATCATAGAATTTACAGTGCAGGAGGCCTTTCGGCCCATTGAGTCTGCACCGGTCCTTGGAAAGAGCACCCCAGCTAAGCCCGCACCACCACCCTATCGCTGTAACCCAGTCACCCCACCTAACCTTTTTGTTTTGGATACTAAGGGCAATTTAGCAGGGCCAATCTACCTAACCTGCACATCTTTGAACTGTGGGAGGAAACCGGAGCACCCGTAAAAAACCCATGCAGACACGGGGAGAATGTGCAGACTCCGCACTGTCACCCAAGCTGGGAACTTTGGAGCTGTGAAGCAACTGTGCTAACCACTGTACTACCATGCTGCAGGGAACACTGACTGACTTTCCCCTCTCTTTGACCCTGGGACCACAGAAAACACAACTTCATAATTGAATCTCCTGCATTTTATTCGAAACGTAACAAGCCATTTTAAAAGACCTTTGTTTTTGCTAGATTTCAGGAAGTAGAAGGAAGGAAGAAAAAACTTGAACCTCAGGCAAATTTCCATAGGAAAAAAAGTCTTTTATTTAAAAACAACTTCAGTTTGTAACAGACTTATGGAATGTGATTTTAATTTTGTTCATTTTTCCTTGGACTGCGGGTGAGTGAAGGTGAAAATTAAATCTGCTTCAGAAAAAGAAAATGTTTGAAAAAGCGGAAGAAAAAGGAGAGAAATGAGGAGAAAGCAACATTCAATATTTATAAAGCAAGCGTAATACTGTGTGTACAAACTGGACAAAGAAACAATTAAATAAATATTCATGGCACAAATATGCAGCGGTCAGTTTGGTAACCTTACCAATTTTCTTTTTTCTCCATTTTTAAACAGTGCAAAGGGGAATGACACTGCCTTGGAAACAAGCTATAGCTAAAAATACATTGCAAAAAATTCAGATTTTATACAAAACATCCTCCTTAGAATTTGTTTAAAAAAAATCTTCTATTTACACAATTTTACTTTAAGGAAAATTAAGTCATGCTCTGCTGTGAACTTCTGTTACTAAAAAGGTGAATAAGGCTATTTTAACTCTCCCCTCCCTCTCTGCCCAAATCGTATTACATTAAAATATTCCACATATTTACAGCTTCACAACTAGCATCAGTTTACTGTGTGGTGCAAATTCTAAAACCAGGTGATAGGGATGAATGTGTCTGCAAGGCGGTTACTCTTGGCGGGGAGGGGCGAGTAAGATAAACTATGTAGGATCAGTGTAAAGTGCCGTACGCTACATCAGACACACAACCACTGCACATTTTATAAACCAGAAATCCTATCAATTCTCACGTTGGATTTTTTTTTCAATGGGAAATTCACCTGCTGTTAACAGAATCTGGTTTATAATGTGAAAAAAAAATGTCAGGCACAGAATACCCAGAAAGTATTTCATGAAGAACAAACAAAATCTTGTATAACTGAGAAGTGTCTCTGCTAATATGTCTCTTGTCCCAAAGGCCCACAAAAAAAACACACTGTACATGGAAATGGTAGAAAATCAGATGCACATATAATGTACTTCATCGCCGTGGCAACGATCTGAGTACATGCAAAGTGCTTCACTTTTGTCGTCAATGTAATTTCCAGGCTCAAGGATTAGACTGGGCAGCCATTCTGCGGGTTCCCCTTTCTGTAATTTCCAGGCTCAAGGATTAGACTGGGCAGCCATTCTGCGGGTTCCCCTTTGGGATCCCTGAGCCCAGTCTTTTCACAGAACATGTTCTTTGAATTTTAAGCTACAAGATACCACAGTTTGGACAGTGCCACGCAGTAACTAATAAACGCAGTCTACATGGCAAGTCACCACAGGAGTGAGGATGATTTTGGAAAAGACATTGTCAGTGCTAGGTTACTACTGTTTAATATTAACTTAAGAAGTGTTTTCTAAAACTTAGGCCCCTGTGTTAACTAACTAGATCAAGGCTGAAAAGCCCTTCAGTTCTTGGAAATACGACGCAAAAGCGATTTCCCAGCTTCTGTTACTTGAGAAGATTCTATTTTTATTTCTGTTATTTGTGGAAACATGATTCTGTTCCCAGAGGCAAGTGTCCAAACATTTTGTGGTAATGTTATGACCATCCAGATAGTTTAATATTCAAATGATCTTCATCTGCCCACTGTCCATTCTTACTAAACAATTCTGATTACCAAGATTGACCCACATTAATCTGCTCACCAGGTCTGCTATTTGATCACTTAGTTGCTTCTTCTCCCTTCTCCATTTTATGTAGAGTATTTGATTTTTTTTGTTGCATGAGTACTTCAAGGGTAAGGCCTTAAAAGGTCATTGAAGCTGCCAGCCACAATTTGAGAAGCTGTACCATGTAATATGGAGACTGCTCCACAGTCTATTCATACAAAACAAACTGTAAGGCAATTTATATCCTCAGTCTGTCTGTACCACTGTTCTTAAAAAGCATAAGCATTAGCCCACGGGTCTCTTTTCTCACTGATGTGCGCCCTTCCCTTTAATACCTCAATAAAGCATCATGCAGATGGAGGCCTTTCATTTTTTTCTCTCTAGTTCAGTTTTGCTTATAATAATTATTTTAGCTCATTTAAAGTGCAGCCCTACAGCACTGTGCTTGTCACCATGTCTACCAGTCTACCTATTGGAACTTATAGTACCAAAGTGCTCCCTAAATAATCTATATTTCTACACTTCCTTTTCAGATTCAAAAAGGCAGCAGCAAACAACTGCAAATGCAGTTAAATGTCACAGGTGAACTCCTGGTCTCCTGCTTATTACCACCGTGTGCTATGTATGACTGGAAGGACTCCAGCTTGTATGTGGACATGGTTTATCACTTTCTGGGTGACTGATTAAATTTGGCTGCTTTTATTGAATACTACCACTGGTGACTGGGATGTTGGATTCAAGTTAATGTTGTGGTACGTTCTAGCAGTTTCCTGATGTTACAGTGATCATGTTGGAAGGCAAAGTGGCCTTCGGGTTAACAAGTAATACTGGTAACAGGAAAACAAAAAGAGGGAACAAAAATCAAAAGCACTGAACAAAGACAGAGGTGGATTTATGAAATCCGGTTATTATAAAAGATAACAGTCCAGGGAAAGTGGAGACTGACTATTTTCTATTGCTGAATATCCAAAGCTTAAAATGTTACTAGTTATAAATACAGTGATAGATAGTTCAAACACCCCTTTGTCTCTTGCTTCCTGGTATGTTTGTAGCATATGGTCCAGAAATGAAAGGTAAGAGTAAAAGGTGGAACATTTTGGTTGAGTCCCTGACTCAACTTTTTTCCGACTTGCTGCTCCTGTTATTTTACTGTAAGCAGATTCCTACACAGACCATACATACTAACCAACTCTCTCTTCAGCTGAATTTCCTGCAAAGCTTCCATTTTCCCATTTAATTCTCCTACACATTTAAAGTCAATCCTGGTGCAAAGTAAAGTCACCACTATTTTCAGCAGAAGACCCAGGTATGCAACAGGCCAAAAGTTTTCTTCAGGATCCCAAACTAGCCTCAGTTTCTGCCAGCTCAGACTTTGTAGTATATATTCGCTGGGCTCTGTGGCGGCATCTCCTGAACTATATATACAGGATGTCCATAGTCTCCACTGACTTTTTCATAGTGAGGACAGAAGGCGCTGTCTGCAGTCCTTAATGGAATGATGATGTCACTGGGTTCAGAGCCATTGTTGTTGCCTCCCCGTTTGGGCGTGGCCAGTGTGCTAAGGGACAGAGTGGTGGTATGCTGTGGGGAATGCTTTCTGTGCCGCCTCTTGTACTTTAGCAGCAGGACAACCAACATGATGATAATGATGATGAAGATCACACAGCCCGATCCAATGCCTGCAAATAAGGCCACGTCGGAGTTGAGGAATCTGCCCTGGTCTGGGTACCTGGGTGCAGTTGAAGGTTTATTATCACTACTGAATGAGTGTGTCCCACCTGAAAACAAAGAAGAATTGTTTGAATAATTTGACTCGCAACAAAAGCTCTTTAAAATAATCTCTCAGAACAAAATTTCACTCCTCGAGTTAAATGTTGTTAAATAAAACCTCTGGTCTGTTGAAAAATAATTGAAGCTGCAGCCTCAGTGCTTCCAAATAATCCATTTTGATATTATTTGAATCAATCAACCAGCAATCTCTATGTGGTGTGGCAGTTTCGGTGATCGCACCGTCAATCATGTTGCTGAAGGAGGAAGATCTTGCAAAAGCCATGGGCTGGATTCTCTGTCCCACACCGTCGGGAAACCCCTGAGCTGCCGGCAATACAGAGAATCCCAATGGTGGAGAATCCAGCCCCATGGTCATGACTTTCCGGCCGTTCCTGCCGACGGGATCTTCCAGTTTTGCAGACGGTGACCCTCCCCCATTCCCCACCGCAGGTTCCCTGATGGCAGAGGGTGTGAGTAATGGAAAACCCCACTGACAGCACGGGCAACAGAAAATCCCGCCCAACAGATAATAGTTACATAACTACTAAATTAATGCATAATGTACTTCATTTAAAATGCTATTTGACTTTGAACAGGTCATCAAAACAATGAGACTTTAGTCTAAGACTTCAGCAAATGAGTTTATCTATTGTTTATCCAAATATAAGCACTAGTGGTCAGTAATTAATATTTAAAATAACATATGCCATGTTATCCCTGGACCCTTTCTTTTATTAATAAATCTTCATCAGTCAGTAGCAAAAATATGGAGCTGACAACTTCACTTAAAACAGATGCAGGCTTGCCTGAGGCAGTATGGTAGGAGTAAGAAAATGTAAATCCTTAAGACAATTGTCCCTAGTCATACTGTCTGACTGGCTGCAGCCCCTTTGCTGCTGGTGCTGAATGTATTAGTCATTCCACATGCTGATAAACAAGCCAGACTATTCATTCAGGAATGAGACTGCATGTTCAAGCTTTTTTTTTACTCAGAAGCCTTGCTGTATTTATCTAGCTTGCAATTTCAAATCGAACTGGCCATAAAAATTAATTTACATGGTCATTCTTCCCTTGTGAATCAAAACTTTATAGCCAGTAGTCTTTGTAAATCCACTTGTCTGGTAATCTCTTTCCTCTGGCAGGTTGGGTCTGCTCCTTCTCTACTTCAGGGAGAATTTCTTTAACAAATAAATATTTCCATTTTCCCATCCTTTTAAGTGTCCTGGTGTCATCGAATGGGTAGCAATGGTAACCAGGTGACCTTCTCCCAGATGTTTACACCTGTTGCACATTCCCCACTGGCTTCACTGAAATCGGGGAAGGTTCTGTGCAAGTTCCACAGTTTTTGTTAATTGCAAAGACTACTTGAAGTGCCTAACTGAAAAGAAGAGGAGAGAAAACAAGGACAATCTTGTGGCCTTTAGAAGACTTTAAGGGTAAGGAAAGATTAAGGGAGAAAAGGAGTTTCGCAGGAGATGACTAGATTCCCTTGAGTATAGAAAATTGAGGAGTGATCTAACCAAGTTGCTTTAAATTATAAAAGGACTCAAAAGGACAAATACATGTTAGAGGAGTCCTGAATAAGGGGGCATAGTATTAAGGTTAGAGCTGGACAACTCAGGAATGAAATCAGGAAGCACAAGTCCTCACCTAAAGCACAGTAGAAATCTGCAATTCTATTCGCCTAAAGACAGGCATTTGGGTTAATTGCAACCTTCAATTCTGGGAGGTACAGACAGTATTGACCACTACGGTATGAAAAAATAGACTTGCAGAGAGACAGAGAAGGTAGAGCAATGTATCTGGTAACTTGTGGTGTAAAATTATTTCAATAAGTAAACAGACAACTGGACGTATTACCAAATGAACTTGAACATTCTGATGAAAGGTCATTGACCTATCTTGTTTCTCTCTCCGCAGATGCTGCCAGACCGCTAAGTATTTCCAGCTCTTTCTGCTTTGATTCCATATTTCCAAGCATTTTATTTTTAAAGAACATCCAATCGTTCTCATGGATTAATGATTGGTGACTTAAAATATTATGAGGCGTCTCACATGGAGGCAGCAGTTAGTGATTTAACAGCAAAAGCAGCAGACATTGCTGGAATGATGCAATTTCCACACAAACTGATCTAATTTGCTGAGATACAGGACTGAGAAATGGAGTTCTGCTATGCTGCCATGGTAGAGTTATAGACTGAGACGCAACCCCACAAGTATTTGACTGCTTTCTATTTACAATAAAAATAAAACTATCGCACAGATACTAAATTTATCAACAATCTGCCTGGATTCTAGCCATTCACAGAAATGAAGGGCAATATTTTATCTGCAAGTTGATTTATTTACTGACACACTAAACCAAAGCAAGCTCGTGGGTCTGAAACATGGATTTAAATCCTTGAAATAATAAACAGATCCCAGTGGAGAGTCACAGCTTTGAGAAATTGTAATATACACTCATGACCATTCTTTCTGCTGCTGAGAAAATTGACAGCCAGAGACAGCAACATGAACCCTCCCGAAAAAAATTCTACTTAGCAGGTCTGTAACGTTCTCCTGAAGCTGAGGCAAAGCAAGGCATGCTAATAGAAGTGATGAATCAATCATGTTTACATTAAACTGATTCACGTAAGCTGCAGCTGAGTGCTAGCCTGACACACTAAGGAAGAAGAACAGGAAGAAATTAAAGGCTTTCCTCTCTTAAAAGCACAGTACATAGAAGCTCTCATTATCTGTCAAACATCTGGAATTGTTCAAAACTTAAGGTCCTGAGGAAGCAAATTAGAATATTGCCAATTTAATCTAGCCAAATCGTGAATAACAATGCTGCTCACTTTTCAGGAAAGACAGAGAGAATCCTGAAAGGATTAGGAGTAAAGGAGTTTGTCAATAATAGGCAATAAGGATGAAATAACTGTAACAGACAAAATTCACCCAAGTGATAAAACAGCACTGACTCTGACAGAGGTGCTACGAAAACATCATAGAATCATAAAATTTACAGTGCAGAAGGAGGCCATTAGGCCCATGGAAAGAGCACCCTACTTAAGCCCACTTCCTCCAGCCTATCCCCATAACCCAGTAACCCCAACTAACATTTCTGGACATTAAGGGGCAATTTAGCATGGCCAATCCACCTAATTTGAACATCTCTGTACTGTGGGAGGAAACCGGAGCACCCGGAGGAAATCCACGCAGACACGGGGAGAAAGTACAAACTCCACACAGACAGTCACCTAAGGCAGGAATTGAACCCGGGACCTGGAGCTGTGAGGCAGCAGTGCGAACAAATGTGCCTCCACGTGGATCTATCCTATGGAAGCAATGCACTCCTGTTGCTTCTCATGGTCCTAGTTTATGATTGTTGAAGCAAAAATATTGAAAGACACTAAAGCTACTGCTGATTTAATAGGTATCGCACAATGGCACAGATAGTTAATTTTATGCTTCAGACTTGAATGTTTTTGTGTAGTGTTACCTCACTACAGTGAAGTTCTGTGTTTTAAAAGAGCCTGGTAATTTTTAATAAGAAGCTTTTTGGATTGACCACCGACAGCCATCTAAAATAACTAAACATCTGGACCACTGTCCCAGGCAGTTGATCATACAACAGGCTTTGAACAACTAACATAATTTATTAAAGGCAAATAGTTCTAAAAAACCTGATTAGGTTCTTTGATGAAAAAAAGGAGGGTTGATGAAAGCATTTTATATGTATATGCACTTTCAAAGGTATTTTATAAAGTGCTGCATAATAAACTTGTGAGCAAAATTGAAACTAATGGACGCTAGTAGCTAAATTGGCAAAGTGACAGAAAGCAGAAAGTAGCCATGAATGGTTGTGTTTCAAACTGGAGGGGAGTGAGCAGTCGCTTCCCACATGGACCAATACATTCTTTTTGATATATAACAATGACCTAGACTTATGTATAGGATGTATATTTTCAAAGACTGTAACTAATCATGAGCGGGAGAGTAGCTAATTTCAGGAGAACACAAGTAGGCTGGTGAAATGGACAGACACATGGCAGATGAAATTTAATGCAGAGAAGTGGGAAAAATGAGACATTTTGCAAGAATTCTTTCTTGAGAAGGCGATACAAAATTAATGTTACAATTCTGGAAGAGCACAGGAATAGAGAGCTGGGGGTTCACATACACAAATCTTTGGAGGTGGGCGGAGAAATAAGAGAAAGCTGTTGAGAAAACATGCAAACTCCTTGGCTTTGTAAACAGTGGTATCAAGAACAACAGTAAGGAAGTCATGCTAAACCTTCATAAATCACCAGTTAAGTATCAGCTGGAGTATTGCATCAAATTCTGGGCAGCACACTTTAAGAAAGAGATCAAGGCCTTGGAAAGGGTGCAGAGGAGATATGCCAGAATGATAGCATGAGGGAATTCATTTATCTGGAAAGACTGGAGAAGTTGTGATTTTTCTTCTTAAGAGCCCAGAAGGTTAAAGGGAAATTTAATAGGGGTGTTCAAAATTATGAGGGAATTTGATACAGTAGATAAGGAGAAGCTGTTTCCACTCACAGGAGGGTAAGTAACCAGAGAAGACAGATTTAAGAGCTTAAAGAATCAAAGAGATGAGAATTTTTTTTTGTCCCAGCAAGTTATGATCTAAAATGCACCGCCCGATGGAATGGTGGAAGTAGATTGAATAGTAACGAAACAGCAGAGGGGTGTGATTTTATCACTTTCAAAGATGATGGACTGAATAGCTTTGACTCTGAGTGCAAACATCCCATTGGATCAGCACTTCACATACATGAAAAATTGAGCCAAACTAAGTGTTGAACAGTTGTGGCTCATATAAAGATGCACTTAAGTCTCAAACAGGAGTAGTGCTCCTCATAGAATCGCCCCAAAGGACTCCTGCCATTTGTTCCCTTGTGTCAATGACCCTCATGCTTAACTTGCACATGACATGGGCTTTTCAGGCAGATGAAAGAAGTTCCACAACTCCAGCTCACAGATGAGGTATCTTCCTTATAATCAGCTTCTACTAGATGGTTACCTTCACTCTCCGTCTTTTGGGTGGGCTTGGTTGTGATGCCATCCTGTCCTTTTTCAGGAGCTCTGGTTGGTTTTTCTTTTCCTCCCACAGAATTTTCATCTAAAAAGTTTTTAAAAAGGTTGTTTCAATTACAAACCGTAACGTTGAGATACCTTCATCAGTCAGACAAAGGGGAACATCCCTCAACACTGATGTTTTACTGCCTAAGCAACCCACATTAAGGTATTGCGGACTCCAGGTGCCATGACTGGAGTGAAATCTGTTTGCTTTTAGCTTTATTGGCTTAACATTTTGGAAGTCACTGTTGAACAGTAGTGTTCTTTAAAAAATCAGCTTAGAACTTAATCAAATGAACCAGCGGAATTTCTATTGATAGCAAAGTGTGAGTGTATTTTCTGTATTGTCAAAATCTGAGGTGAAAAGCAATTCATTGCAGTGCGCAGGTACTTTGTTTGGTAACAAAGTGATTTAAAATATTCACTTTTGCAGCAACACTGTTCTGCATGGTTTATCTTTTTAAGTTTTTATATACGAGAGGGAGAAGCAATGTCCACTGCTTCAAATAGCCCTTTCGCACAGTTGATACTGGTCAGTTTTAAATGCTGACCACTCAAATATCTGCAACAACCATAGAGAAGCCGACCCATATCAGGCAACTTGTAGGTGATAGTTCAGTTGAATAGTGGATGCTGACAGAACGCTTAATTGGCAATACACTAACACGGAAAGTGTATGATACAAGTTGTAAGGGAGGTTTATAATGTCAACACATGCTGTATTTAGAAATTGTAATTGTGTTGAATGAAACAGAATTAATTTCCATTCACTATCAACTAATGATATTACAAGGAAGAAGTGATCTTCTTACTTAGTAACAAGTTACATTCAAAATATTTAACCAAATTGGTCTCCAGTCTCTGGAAAAATCTGCTTCATGTTAATGGCACAAAGCTAAATGCAAGTCTTCTATTCTTCTCATTTGAAAACTCATAATTGTTTTCTCAAATCTTCAGGTACCAGAAAAATGCAGTGTTTTTCCCCCCAGTTATTAAAAACACAATAGCCTCAAGTTGATGCCTTAATTTCACTGGCCTTAAGGAAGGGCCAGAGATGGCTTGTTTTATTTCATTTTACAGTGCAAGTATTGATTAAAATTTAGAACAAACTTTTAGATCACTCCTAATCCTTTTATATAACTGATTGATTCAGAAAGCTCCAGAACAATAGTTAAGCATCGGATACTCTTCACTTTTGATCCCAGCTGATTTTCACAGCAATGATGAGAATATTGGGCCTCTTATTGTCATAATGATTATGAACAGCTTGCAGCGAAGTGGATAAAAGAGATGATTGTTCTTGTCTTTGGGAAAGATGAGATGGCTCTTACCTTGTCCAACTTTCATTATAAGCTTCATGGCTTTTGTCTGGCATACTCCGCCTTCTCGGTTTTCCAGCCCTTCCAAAGTACCATTTGATGTTGCTGTGAAAACAAGAAAAAAGGTATAATCATCAAAATTATATCTAGTATCACCTGTGGATAACCTACATTTTTTGAACAAAGTCACTATTACAGTTTACATATTACAATTGCATCCACAAACCTAAACATTAGAACAATTTATTTAATACCTCCACTTCCTGCCCCTCCCCCACTCACTTAAGGCAACATGGTCATCTATCAGCTATCAAAACCTAATCTTCTGAAAGACAGTTAAGAATAGACCTGTAATGTGGCACCACATCAACAGATTTGGAGAATTGTGGAGACATATAGCTTTTAGATGGAAAAATCAATAACATGAAGCAATTTTGTGTGTAAATCAGGTCTGTCAATGTTGGAACTGGATTTTATGACCTATTAGACTAAAACACCAAGGACATCACTGTTAAAACAGCTCCTACACACAGAAGAGCAGGCACAGGGCTATGGAATTGCTGATAAAGATGTTTATCTCTGTCACTCTACCTCGTCATTTGATTACAGGTGTACAACTACAATAGCTTGGCAGGTGAAACCAAGCTATGAAGCCAATTCAAAAGACTATTAGCTCTTTGAAAAGCATTCAGATACCGAAGGAAAGGTTTATTGCTATGTATTCCGTTCAGTACGTTGATCATCAAAAATACTAATAAATCAACCTATTTGGGGGCCTGGGAAAATGTGTTGCTTTCCAGATAGGATCAGACTTCAGTTAACTATCCTTACAGGTTAGAAAACAGCATCAAGGAACGGCAGGAACATTTCCTGCATAAATGTCAAACAGCATAAAATGTATTATTATCCTAAAGCAAATTTTGCTCATGGTATTTTTTAAAAGTAGAATTTGACAAACATTTTGTTTTCTACTGATCCATTTTTCAAGCAAGTTATTTGAACAGAATGAGGCAAGGTCATGAATTTATCTAGCATTTTTCACAACCTCAGATTGTTCCACAGCATTTTGCAAACGCTAAAGTAATTTTAAAATTAATTTCACTGTTCTAACGTAGGGAATGTGGGAACCAATTTGTGCACAACAAGCTCCCACAAACAGCAATGAAGTAAATAACCAGAACATTTGTTTTTAGTGACATAGGTTCATTTACAAACATTGGCCAAGATATTGTGGATTAAAGGTGGTGCAGTCGGATATTTGCCACATTTTTAAAAGCAATGAGTACTGAAGTTACCATTGAGGCTATTGTGGAGGGAAGGGCACCTGACAATGTGATGTTGTTAAATTAACACATGCTTTTGAAATTGCAAGCTTTCAGGCGGCACGGTGGCGCAGTGGTTAGCACTGCTGCCTCACAGTGCTCAGGATCAGGGTTCGCTGCTGGCCCCGGGTCACTGTCTATTTGGAGTTTGCACATTCTCCACGTGTCTGTGTGGGTCTCACCCCCACAACCCAAAAAGATGTGCAGGGTAGGTGGATAGGCCATGCTAAATTGCCCCTTAATTGGGGGAAAAAAAATAAATTACAAGCTCTCTGAACACTTTGGCTTCAAAAATCTACCTATTTAAATTAATTAATTTCCCTTCCAATATTAACTTCAAAACACCATGTCAGAACTGCTCACTGTTCAAACAAAAAATACAATTTAAAAAATTCTTTTTATTTGGATTATGAGGGAAAATGTAATTTCTCTTTGAGAGCACTTACATGGATACATCCAAATAACACCTTCAAGGACTTTATTAAAACACTCTGTTCATTCTATAAATCCATAAAAATTAGGAGGAATCAGCAACGTGACTGTTCAAACTTGCTCCGTCTTCCATTAAGGCCAATAAGAAGTGGGGCAGCACAGTAGCACAGTGGGTAGCACTGTTGCTTCACAGCTCCAGGATCCCAGTTTCGATTCCCGAATTGGGTCGATGTCCGTGTGCAGACTGCGCGTTCTTCCCGTGTCTACGTCGGTTTCCTTCGGGGTTTCTTCCCACAAGTCCCGAAAGTTGTGCTGTTAGGTAATTTGGACATTCTGAATTCTCCCTCTGTTTACCCAAATAGGCACTGGAATGTAGCCACGAGGGACTTTTAACAGTAACCTCATTGCAGTGTTAATTAAGCCTACTTGTGACAATAAAGATTATTATTATTAGATCACGGCTAATCTATCTCTCTAAGGTACCCAATTATTTTTTCCATTTAAGGGGCAATTTAGTGTGGCCAATCGTCCTACCCTGCACACCTTTAGGTTGTGCGGGTAAGACCCACGCAGACACGAGAAGAGTGTGCAGACTCCACACGGACAGTGACCCGGGGTCGGTATCGAACCCGCCTCCTCAGCACCGTGAGGCAGCAGCGGCTAATCTACCTCAAATTCACTGATCTGTACTATCACCATGACCTTTGATTCCAATGATGTATCTATCTCTGACTTGAATATATTCAACAATTGAGCATCCATAGCTCTCTGGGCTAGAGAATTTGAAAAATCAACAATCCTTTGAATAAAGAAAATGCTCCTCATCTCAGTACTAAATTATCGCCCCTACGCCTTTTGGTGTCCCAGTGTAAATTATTGCCCCTCTATTTTGAGACTGTGACCCCATGTTTTAAATTCCCCAGCCGAGAAAAACATGTTCCCAACATTCAACCTGTCACGCTCTAGAAGAATTTTACAAGATTCGATGCAAACATCTCTCATTCTTCTAAACTCCAGTGAATATAGGCAATATGAAGAACATAGACTATAGCCTAGAAATTTCCTTTGAATACTGACAGGCTTAGCAAACTTCCATGACATTGCATTATTTTAATGCAGGCATTAGCACATTTACAAAGAGGACAAACCAATGTCATAAATTAGTTGAGAGTTCCTCCATCTGCAGCTGTCAAATTCAGTATGTGTGTCTATAGCCAGCTGAAGCTATGTGATTAGACTAGATTCATTTCTCTAAGAAAAGAATAAGAGGTGTAGATGCACAAGCACAATTCCCAAATGTAGACTCCATGCAATGCAGATCAGGGGGAAAGTAGAGGTTGAACGTAGCATTAAAATACGTTTAACACGGAGATAGTGAGGTTTGTGTGGCAAATTGAACTGGGTAAATTATTAACTGAGGTCAGTTGTGATAAATTGACAAATGAACTGAGCCCTGAAAAGAGCACCCATAAGCAAGTGGCCAGGCTCAATTAAGAATTACTGATGTAAACTTAGGATTTTCCCATTGACTGGGACGAAAGGGAGCAGTACAGACACCAGTTATGGCAGATCGCCTTGAAGTTCGATGCAGAACAAATCACTAGTTAACAATAGCATATTAAAATGAAAGGGAACACGATTAAAACCAGTTGCATCCTTAAGTATTTTAAGTTGGGCTTTGATGATATTTACATGCAAAAACACAGCAGGTCTGACTGAAATTATTTTCAGTGCAGACATTCATCAGGCAATATTGTTACCACCTCCACCATATTTCAGGCGAATGCATTTAAATGCTTGTAGGCTATTAACACACAAGTTCATTTCCGGGCCATAATTTTGCTTCCCTCCCCCACATTTATCCACATCACCCTGCTCCCCCTCCCCTGCCCAACCCCCCCCCCCCCACCCCAAAATCAAACTCGTCCCACCTCCCTCTACCCTAGCTGGTGTCAGATAGAATCTGTGTCTTAATCAGTTTCCACATGTTGGCTGTGAAAATGGGATCAGGCAGAGAAACATAACTGTGGTCTGTAGAGCCTGAATGCCAAGTGACCACCTTGGCAAGATTGTTTGATTGCACTCCATTCAAAAAGAATGAAAGAATTATTGGTAGAAAATGTGGTATAATCTGGCACGTTTTTGAGGTCAAGTAACTACGAAATGAACAATTCTACGTTCAACAATCAACAAACCTTGAAAGTTTGCTTTGGATGATGCTTAGTTTCTTAATTGATTTTCCTCATGAAATTTCTAGGATGGGAGAGAGGGTGGGGGTGGGGGGTTGTCGGGGGAGGAATCTGTTCTGAATTCAAAACTCATATTGGACAAAGAATAAAAACACTGTTGGCTGAAGGCAATCTGTCAGTCCTAGCTGGAGCCACATCATAACCCAATCCACATAATTAATCTGACAATTAGCCAAGGATGCTTGAAGAAATTATTTGAAGCATTCATAGGGACTGTCAAGCTATCGCCTCACACCTCTGGCTGCACGAGGTCAAGCTGCAAGCAAAGCCTCCCACTGCAAAGCTGCACTTTGCGTACACTAAAAGAGACAAATCAGCTGGTGATGCTCAGGATACCAGAACTTCTTGTCATTAGTACCTGTTGAAAGCTATGTGTGTAAGTCAAACACAAGAGCAACTGCAAAATATTCCCGACAGACTGCAGCTGTAGGAGGCTGATCGCTAAGCAAACACCGGCTGTATGGCCCTCCATCTCTGCCTTTTTTGAAGTTTTTTCCCCTTAACTTGAGAACACCTTTCAACTGCAAACTGCCTCCCAGGTCAACTGTTCGACACATCATGTTTGAAAAGAGCTTTGAAAGCAAATACTGTAAATTAACCCTCTGTGGTTTGGCTTCTCAACCCCAACATTGAGTCCACATCGCATCCTAATCTACAGGGTAAAATGTGACACCGGAGTGGCTTGAAAAAAAAATCATTAGCTTCTCAAGGTGAATCTATATTTCACAGTCCAGGAAACAGCACTACACCTTCTTGCAGTCAAAATAAACTGAAACTAGCATTTGATCGTAAGTCCTGGAACTGCTTAATTCCATGAGTGCTTTGTATAGGATTATGGGAAACGTGAGATCCATCCATCAGCTATAAATGACAGCTGAATGCCACCTTGCAGTAATAATAAAATCTCAAAATAATGTCTCATTGTTTCTGCAATACACAGTGTTCAACAAAAAAAAAATAGCTGGATGGAAGATTTTCAGGTTGAGAGCTTTGCCTGCTCATCCAGCTAAATCTCAAATGCTTCTGATAAGGGATGTGCTGCAGAGGAGCTCGGCATTCTATATTTGCAGTGCAGGTTACTACTGCCTACTCCATGTTTTTAATCAATATATCAAAATCTGACTCTGTTATTTTAGCCGAAACAAATATTGAATGACAATAGCTTGCAACACTGAGTGAAGATAATCTGACAGTCAATAGATCAGGCACAGAGCAGCATCTTTTCCGTCTGAGTCATGACTGCATTAAAACCAATACAAGCTATCGGACTAATGCCCTGCTGCAAGGGTTGCCGAAGTAACCTAAACTGAAAAAAGCCTGCTTTTGCTGGTGTGTGCGATGTTTTCATTTTATATCCTTGTGATGGTGGTGCTCATCCACACAACCTTGAAGGAAAGGGATGGAGATTTTCTTTCAGTCCAGGGAGGATGTGGTTGGGGGTAGAATGATTTGCATCACAATTCCAAGGAGAACAATGTCACCACTGGCTTCATAATGTTTATCTAGCTGTGGCACCTGTCAAAAATAGCAAGGACTATAGCCACTGTTACAAGGCTCTCATCAAAATTGTGCACAATTTTAAAATATACTGATTACAATGAATTAATGAGTCGAAGCTGAATGCACTTACACAAGTGCCGCTTCTGGATTTGGTATTTTCCCAATGCCCTACGGAAGGGAAGTAATATTACATTTTAATATGTCTTCATTTGATCATTATTGCGTTGCTTCCCCAGGGAGTGACTGTACTTCATATAGAGTATGGGTCTTAGCCATCTCTGGTCTATCAGGTCAGTAACATTGCTTTGCTTTAATCACATGATGAATTAAGCTGTTGGATTTGTGCCAATACTGTCGTATTTATTCACTGCCACTGATCAGAGGAGCTCGAAGAGGTGCAACCGATTCAGCCCGGCTTCTTTCTCCAATACCCCATCAATAGAAGGCAAAGCAAATAAGACATTGATTTTTTTCATCTTGACTCAGATTAGCCACAATATTCCAGCCACTGCTGATCGTTCACACAAAATGCAGCCTTAAAACGTGCCTCCATTTCCTCACAATGTACAGGTCAATGTGAGATGCATTCACCTTTGTGAATTCAGCATTGGCCCTGTCAATTATAAGAGGCCAGAATGCAAAGATTTTAAAAGTGCTTTAGAAGGAACTGGCTGAAATGCAGCAAAGAAGTTGTCACTCTCCCCTAAAAATAATCACAGAAGAACGGATACTTTCTTTCAAAAGTAATGAGTAGCTCGAGCCAGTTCACACTATTCACGGCAGGCAAATTAAAAGCATGGGAGAGGAAGAGAAAATTCAATGGGAATAGTTTGCATTACAAAAGGCTCATTTTTTTTAACAAAACTAAATTTGAAAGTCTCCAGCTGTAGAGTCAGCCTATAGCTTTTTCTTTCTATTTTTAACTCTCGTTTTCTCAAATCAATTCTCTGATGACATCCAAGTGGAACTGAGCTGAATCTGTGTAACATTGACACTTCTTCAGAAAGGTGAATGCATAGTATTCTGACATTCAAAATAAATCACAACTGCATATTGGCCAGCTGAAACCAGCATTTGATCCGTTATCTCCATACAGTATTATGGAGCACAAGTAACGAGCCTTTAAAAGAAAATCCACTGGGCAATTACACAGCACACAGATTAGCTGGATGAAGTCAACCTCAGGCGTCAGCTGTGACTCCCTCGGCAGCACTCTTACCTTGGAGCTATGAAGGTAAGTTATGGGTTCTAGTTCCACCCTGAAGAATTCAGCACAAAATCTATGCTGGCACCACTGATGAATGTCCTGCCCTTCAAAGATTAAACTGAGGCCTCATCGGTGTTCTCTCAGATGGACAATAAAGATCCAACTGTTTCCTTTTGAAAGAAAGATCAGTGAAGTTCTGACTGGTGTCTTGCCCAGGAGCACTTATCTCTCAACCAACTAATTATCAGGACATTATCTCGTTGTTGTTTTTGGGATCTTGCTGTGTAAAATCAAGTATTTTATTGGCTGTAATTCCCTTTAAAATGTCCTGAAGTGATGAAAAGCACTGTATAAATGCAAGTCCTTTTGATCTTTCATATATTTTGCCACCCCCCCCCCCCCCCACCCCAGCTGCTTCATGGCTCAAAGAAATAACAGGGTTTCTTTCTACCTTGGAAAATGCATCAAATGTTGGACATTAGATTAGCTGAAACACCACTTCAGCTGTTAACCAATTACACCAAGGTGGTCCTTCTTTGCTCTTGTTAACGTAGAGATATCCAGTTGGATTTAATCGCTGGTAGTGTTGATTCAGATCTTAACAGATACAAGTGCATCAACTAGTTAAACGGATCTTTATTGGTTGTACATTTGAATCCAAGGGAACGGTTGTATTGGTATCATATTACATGTTAAAATATTTTGTAAACCAATGAACTGCATAGCATTATGTACACTGACAGCCAAATTAACAACAGACTGAATTTGGTCTTCAGCTTTAATTGATGTCTGGACTCTCAACTAAGAATACCATGAGGCTTGGCTGAGAGCCCAGGAATCTATTGCAGCAGTAAAACACCTGAGCCCCAGAGAAAACATTGCTTGATTGACAGCTCTGGCACTCAGGTCTATGCTGTCAATTTCACAATGTTTATTTACACATGATAAAATATATTTCAAGTGCTCGCAGTTTATTCACTTATAATTTTAAAAAGTCAATATGATTGACACTTCTATTGGGCTGCAGCAAAAAGGAGTATTTTTTAAGAAAGTTGAAAATTATCAATGAATGATTTTACACATCCTACTACCACTATATGATTCATTGGTTCTCTGCAGTGTATGATGTGAATTGGTATTAACATGAAATAGTTTGACATGAAGAGCGAAAGGGGCTGAATGGATGTATAACTTGGCATGGAGGGTGTTTCAGTTTTGGAATTGCAATCTTGCACAACCTGACTTGTACTGTTCTGCCATAGTTATGTGACTTTGCCGTGAGGTGGCCATTTCCAGCCAGTTCAACAAAGACTCTCACTGATTACACATTGTAGAAGTACAGCTGTCCTTATCCATGAAACATTGTGTCAGGCGATAGTGGCATAAATAGATTTTTGGAACTTGCACAAGAGACAGAGAAGACACTGAGAACCCAAGAATACAGAAATGTTCAAACCATGCAAGAAGCTGCTGAACAGCACAAAGGAAAATAGACAGAGGCTGCCAATCCCGCCGGTCAGGTAGGTGGTTTAATCCACGGCGGCGGGAGAGGCCTGTCAGCGCCAGGACTTCGGCCCATCACGGGCCGGAGAATCGCCGTGAGGGGCCCGCCGACTGGCGTGGGGGGGCCGCTTACCGGCGCGTCGCGATTCCTGCCCCCGCTGAATCTTGGGATTGGAATCGGCGGGATTGACACCGGTCCTGGGCGATTCTCCGACCAGGCGGGTGGTCGGAGAATCCCGCCCCATATCTCCAGTCAAAATGCACTGTGATACATGCCAGAATTGGCAGCTTTTCCATTTACAATGGCAAAACTATGAGATTTCAACAGATTTAATGAACAAGCCAGACCAATAAGAGTAGCAACGCTGATAACACTGCTGGGGAAGGACTGCTACAAAGTGTATACCACTCTAAGTCTAACAAACAAGCAAAGAAAGTAACAAAAGAGATTTTGAAAGCTTTGAATGCACATCATGGACATTACATATGAATGTTACGTGTTCAACATTAGAGTTCAGTGTAAAAATGAGACTGTTGAATGGTATGTCATGGCAGAATCTCATGTAACAGAATTAAATGAACTTCAATAGCTAAAAGATGATTGGATTAAAGATAGATTGGTCCTAGGCCTGAGAGATTCCTCTGTGAGAGCAAATCTACTGAAAGATGAGAAACTGGTGCTAAAGAAAGTGATAAACGTGTGTCAAAATGCAGAAGTTGAGAAACAACAGTGAGAGCATATGTGCAGCAGAGCTGAAATATGGCACACACCAAAATAGCTGGGCAAATGCAAAGGGCAAGATGCAAATACTGCGAAGCACAGCGCGCACAGGAAAAGAAGGATTGTCCTGCATGGGGAAAGCAGTGTTTTAACTGCAAGGAATAAAATCATTTCACACACGTGTTTGACCAGAACAAAACAAAAAAGATGCAGGTGGCCACTAGAGAGTTCTCAGCAGATGAGTCTGATGAAAAACTATGCATGATACAACAGGTTTGTTCAGTCATGTCTATAGCCAACAAAAGGTTGTGACTGTTACAATGATGACCACAGAGGCAGAGTATCAAGCGAACATGAATTGGCTGGTCAGGGAGGAGGGACCTCACCAGCTGTACTGAGTACCAAACCATCATCAATTCCAGAGGTCCACGAGTCGCCAATCACCACAATTGAACAACAGTCAGTAAGACAGCAAAGGCCACAGGAACGCCATTTTCAGGACAAGGAACATCATCCTGACAGCCAAGCGCAACACGCATGCATTCCATTAAAAAACCTGCATGGTTTAAAGACCACGCAATATGATTGACGAGTAGAAAAAACGGTTTTTAATGCATGAGAACAGTGGGTCTATAGTGGCTAACTTCGGTAACTCACAGTCATCCAGGATCGTGCATGCAAACGTGTCGTTTGCTCGCTCGGAAAAAGGGGATGTTTGTATCTTTTTTTACATGAAAAGGGGATGTTTTGGAAATGCAATCCTGTACTACCTGACTAACTGGATTGTCATAGTTCTGTAACTCTGCCACAAAGCAAGCACTGTTGGCTGCCATTTCCAGCTAGTTCAATAAAGACTCTCTCTGGCTATACACTGAAGGAGTAGAGCAGTCCATATACACGAAACAGGGGCATGGGGGGGCCAGGGGAGGGCATAAAATGGCATGGACATAACGTGGGGAGTATATATGGGTTAGGGGCTATGATGGATGAGGGCTGGAGGGCCTTTCAGATTTTATTTTAATTGGGACAAAGCCACACACCACCAAGATGGGCCCTTTAAAAAGGCTTGCCTCCACACACACTGCAATTATTAATTAATTCAAGAACAGCCCAATGGATAAAAGTCACGATAGTCACTTACCCAAGAAAATCTAAACAAAGAAACCTCATCCCTTGTTCAAAGCAGTTAGTATTCTGTCAATCATTAGTTCTGTGCGTTAGTCAATCTCAAGACACAGATCAGTGGTTGGTGGGTTTTTTAATTTATCAAATTGACTTATGGATGACAGATCAAATGTGCTTTTGGTAAACAACATTTATTTATCTAACTTCAGCTTCTCATGACATCTCAAGGACAATACTCCAGCTTTTTAAACACACAAAAGGTGGAAATAAATCAAATGTAACATTTAAGCTTGCTGCAACAAGGAGCAGGAAGGACAAGGGCTCCTCCCCCAAAAATCAGTCCTTTGTAAAGCAGGCTGTGGAAAAAGGCCCCATTGAACTGCACCACTTGTAATCCCTTTTCACTTTTTCCTGATGAATAAAAGAAAACACGTTTCTTTTTTCTTTGTATGTTCCACAAAATGCACTTCTGTTTGGTCTGCGATGTAAAAATAATTTTATAGGAACTGGGACTAGGTGTGGAGTAACTGGATTACATGCTACTGATGAATTGCTGAATGGAACACTTTGCTGAAGAATGCTGAAGGAATGTCTGCTCTGTTGGCGGCAAAAAGGAACCGTAAGTTTCCATTCTCTATCTTCAAGACTGCGGAAGACACAAATGAGGGCCCGTTCTAGTTTGATGCTTTCTGCTAATTAGCCATGCACCTCATAAAACATCGACCAGCGGTGGATTTAATGTTTTTTCACAGCCAAATTAATTATGATACATTCAAGTGTCAGCAGTACTTTTTATGTGCCTCCTTGAGTTATGACACTTATTAACTGTCATAAAATTCATTGGCATTGATCCAATATTTTATATTTTATTTTTTTAACACAATCCCTAAACATGGAGTAAGATGGGAACGTTGTCAGAATACAGTTGTATCTCAAGTGGGGCACTGGATCGCCATCTTCAATCGGTAGGAAAATCGTTTGCCAATCAAATAAAAATTAACACGGAAACTTAACAAAAAATTGAAGATTTTCCAGCTCTTGTATGTTTCGTTATTTTAGGAGACACCACAGAGCCTTTAACACAGTGGGTCGCTTGACGGGGGTAACTTGATTTGTCTAGCTAACAGGAAAGGTCAGTGCCATGTCAAGTTTTATGCAGTCGTCTTTCTTCATCTGGGAGATTTCCCTTTACTGTTAAACAAAAGCATGGTGGGTGCCTATGAATATTCCTAATGCTGGCAGGTTTTTTTTAATCAGCTCACAAAGACTAACCTTCTACTGGTAAGCATGAGAATATAGTATTCACCTCCCCCACCCCCTTCATCAATAAGGCCACTTATCTGAAATGGAAGCAACAAGCTCCGCAGTAATTGTCTCACATTATGCCCAGGTCCTTCAAGGACGGCAAGGAATTCTTTAAACTCGAGTGTCTCGATTTAATGAGCACAGTTTCTCGGGGCTATGATTGTCATCCAAAATGCAAGCTTCAAACGTTGCCCGTGGCAAAGAGAAAGTGTGTTGAGAAGGACTCTTCCCATGCCTGTTACAACACCCTATAGCTCTCAGGAAGGAACAAATGCAAGCAGCAGTGACAAAACTGACAGTATTTTCACTGTGGCAAAGGAGTTTGGACTTTTGAAATTAAAAGGTAATGGTACTTATCAGCTCAAAAGTATTGTTTTGTTTCTTCCTTCTGTGTCTTGTTGCTTAACAAATAGCATTACCTTCCAAGAGGAGGGACAAGGAGCCAAAAAACCAGTCATCTTTTATAAACATATAGTGAGTACCCTGTAGACAAAAGAAGGGATCAGCAGTACTTTGTTGTGTGTGTGTTTGTGTGGTGTGTGTGTGTGTTTGCAGCATGGTGAGAAAAGGGTGGAAATGGGTTTCATCTCCAATTCCTTGCCCAAACACAGATGGCACTATTTCTGTGCCCAAAAGATGCCAGAATTTCTAGGCTCTTGTTGTTTCGATGATAAGAGTCCAACTTGCCTTGGCTGATAGCTAAACAGGAAAGAGATGATGTTGCAGATTTAAGATGTGCTCCTTCAAACGTTACAGTTGGTTTTTAGGCTAGGGTGACAAATCATTGCTCTCTTCACACAATGGGTCTGATTTTTGAGTTCCATTTTAGACTCTTAGCTCTTGATTTGGCTGCCAAATGAAAGGCTTCACAGAAACAGCCACATTCGAGAGGAGGAAGGGCTGGCAGTGATCATTTGTCCTGCTTCAACCACACCTCCTGCTGGCTGACTGCAGACAGCATTAGGATGGGAGACACAGAATTCCATGGCTTAAGTTGCTCCACGTTATCAGTTGGGGAGAAGGATTGATGTAGGTGAAGCACTGCAGTTAAATGCAGAAGCAGGCAAATTGTGTGATTCTAATTATTGTACAAGTAATTTATTCAACAGCACATGTGTGGATTGAAAGGCATACTGCATTCACCATCACTGTCATCTTTAACTCATGGAACAATGCGACAGGAATCCATTTGAATGTGACAGTATTAGAGTGGTGCTGGTCATTATAACAGTCGTGCAAACTGTGTTAGCACAAACCGATAGTCAAATTCAGAGTTTGATTCCAAGCCTCCCAGGGAATATCTTTCTAATTAGCAGGGGGCCTGTTATGCTTAGGTGCACCACAGCCAAGGCCGTTACTGAAGAGGGGGGGGGGGGGAGTCTTGCACAGACTCTGGGTGCATCGTAAGGGGATTTGTAGCGATGAAAATCAGTTTTGTCCATTTCAGAACAATATTCTGTATCTCCAGTGTTTTATGTTGATGGACTGGACTGCAAAATCTCAAACGTTCATCCGAACTATGATACAGACATGACAGGAAAAAAAAACTAAGAGTTTAAACTCAAAAATCTATTCAGCCCATCCATTTCCTCTCAGACAACCAAATCCTCTATAATCCATTATTTCACACTGAGTTAAAGATTGACCCAGTTCCCTCTTGAATAATTCTCTTGATTGAATATATATTGATGGGCAATAGTAAAGATTGATATAAAGTTGAGCAGAGGGTTATGTTTTACAACATAACAATTGAAACAACCTATCTCTAAAATAAAGATATTAAATATAAAATTACACTGTGGGATACTAGTAAATGCCAAATCTTTCCCTGTTGTTTAAGGAGAAGGCATTAATATGTTTAAAATAAATAATTTAATGCATAAATAACAGACACATTTGTTTTGATGAGCATGTTCAACGTCTGTGTGCTTATGGCATGTGGTGCAAAATCAGTAACCAAATATTTAGCTTGTGAACACTTTTGCTATTTTGGAAACAAATGCACAAATGATCATATTTGTTTTTAAACACAGAAGGGCGACATGGTGGCACAGTGGTTAGCACTGCTGCCTCACGCTGCTGAGGACCCGGGTTAAATCCTGGCCCCGGGGTAACTGTCCGTGTGGAGCTTGCACATTCTCCCTGTGTCTGCGTGAGTCTCACCCCCACAATCCCAAGATGTGCAGGATAGGTGGATTGGCCACGCTAAATTGCCCGTCAATTGGAAAAAAAAGAATTGGATACTCTATTTTTTAAATAAAAAACAGATACTCAAATTAATTACATAGCAGAGCAAATCAGAAATTTAAGTTCCCCTCACCCACAATTTCTCAATCATAAGATGAATGGTTGGAAACCTATGGATGGCAAATCCTTGAATTCTATCAAGGTAGAACCAGGTATTTTTGAAAATCTGTACATTCAGTACTCTAGTAATATCTGAATAAATAACTCTATAAACTGATAATGACTTTGGGATTTGACAAAGATGCTCAAAGGGTTAATGAAAAATAATTCTGAAGCATTAAAATCACCAGTTTCAATCCAGTAGTTTTCACTTTTGAAAACCATCCAATCACAAACAGAAGCAATGATATTAATGACCCAATGATTACCCTGTAGGCTCCAGTCAGGCAGAATGTAGCGTTTTAAGCGGGAGGTCATCCCTTGGTTAGTCGATGTCTACATTCACTGAGTTAATGCCGACTGACAGTTTGGAATACAACATAACTAATGAGAAAACACATCGCTCTTCCGCACAATAGCTGGTTTTAAAACCATGATGTACATGAAGCTATTTGCTTTGACTACAAACAGTCCTCCAGTAAAGTTAATAAAGTGCCACAGTCATGTTGTGCCCCACTGGTGAACCTTACTGCTTTACAAGGAGAATCTTTTCTCGGTAGGAATCTAGAGTAATTTTCCACTTGTCTGCTTCAATAAAACATGTGTTTGTCGTGTGTTTTTAGATCAAAGACAACAATGTAATGTTTGTACAACACAAACTGCCATTGATATTATGTAGCTGTCTTTACATTGTATTCATCAGGATTATGTTTGGATATATCAGAATTTTGTACTGTCATCTTCAGTAGATGACTGAATCAACTCCAACCACATATTTCTTCGACTAGTGAGAGCTCAGTCCTTTTTTAAAAAAATGTCACCTCTAACGGTGTTGTCACTCGTTACTGAGGAAAGCATTTCTGATCAAGGTGCATGGCCAGCAATTAAGATTGCAGGACCCAAATAATTAAACATGGAGTATTTCCATACATAACATAAGAACTAGGAGCAGGAGTAGGCCATCTGGCCCCTCGAGCCTGCTCCGCCATTCAATGAGATCATGGCTAATCTTTTGTGGACTCAGCTCCACTTTCCCACCCGAACACCATAACCCTTAATTCCTTTATTCTTCAAAAAAAAATCTATCTTTATCTTGAAAACATTTCATGAAGGAGCCTCAAATGCTTAACTGGACAGGTTCAACTGCTTCACATATTGTGACACTTGGGATGGTTGAGTTTGACTCCTCTTCCAATATCCAAAGCTGTGAACTCGACATTCTTCCATTAAATAGATGTTTCAAAGCCAACAAAATCCAACAGGAAACCTTGGATGTCAAACTGAACAAAACTAATGATTCCAGAAATGTGTAAAGAAAGTAGAACATTGCTTCAATTCTCTTATACAATCATTTTCTTCAAGAAGAAATTTATTTGACGTCTCCAATTTATGTTTCTTATCAGCTCACATAATATACTATTGCACTATTAATAAAATGTATAACATCAATCAACCACAGGTAAGGGTAATGTTAACCGAAGTCATCTGGTGACAAATTGATACGATCCAAAGCCAACATGTTGGGTACATGTCACCCAACTTTACTAACGGTGAAAACATAAAACCAGAGTTGAAAATTTACAGCTCCTCCAATCAGTGGGATTTTCTGGTCCCACTGAAGTCAATGGAGTTTTGAATGGCTCACGCGTTTTCTGCCCTTGTCCCTGCCATGATGGGGGCTGTACAACTCTGCCTCAGATATCTTGTACAGTGGGTGGCAGATCTGATTGTCAGTTTTCCACATTGTGATTTAAGTAAAATGGTCAATGTCACCATTCTCTGTAAGGCAGCTCTTTGTTACACTTTCATCGAGATGCTGCGGGTGCGATCTTGAGCCCCACTTGCGGCATGGGTGGAAATTCTCACGAGACGCGGGGAATGCAATTCTCATTGGGGCAATCGTGTTTCCCAATTTTCTCCGTCCCTTGCCGCCAATGTCATGAGATTGATGCTCACAAAGGAGTGAACCTCATTTTGATCAAGAGGAATGGAGTTATATTTCAGTAGAGCCCCATGGGGGGAGGGGGCTTTCATGTACAGTGCAGAGAGAATGCCAGCTATACTTCCACATTCTCGGTGGTGGGGGGGAGGGGAGTTTATTCATTCATGGGACATGGGTGTTGGAGATTGGACCACCATTTATTGCCCATCCCAAATTGCGCTTGAGGAGATGGTTAAGAGTCAACCACATTTCTGTGGATCTGGAGCCACATGTAGGACAGACCAGGTAAGGACGGCAGATTTCCTTCCCTCAAGAACATTAGTGAACCAGATGGATTTTTACGACATTGGCTTCATGGGGCTGGGTTTGTCTGCCCCGCTCACCACAAGATTACCATGGGCGACACACAGACAATGGAAACGGCAATGATCTCGGGAGGGATTCTCTGGTCATCGGGCGGGCGTGGCCAGAGAATTCCGCCCGAGGTGATCATTAGACATTGAATTCCAGATTTTTATTGATTTCACATTTCACCATCTGCAGTGGTGGGGTTTGAACTTTGGTCCCCAGGTGGTTCCAATGTTGGCGGTAGATATGGTGGGCGGAGAAGGGAAGGAAACAGAATGCCAGCGAAGATTTGCAAGGTGTGGGGGTTTAATGCCGGTGGTGGATGTGAGTAGTGAGTGGAATGCCATTGAAGATGGTTGTGGGGAGGGGGGGAGGGGGGGGGGGGGGTGATACCTCAGTGATGGACGGTGGGGGCCATTAGGCTGCCTTTAAAGCTTGCGCCCTGATCGCTGTTGAGCCTGATCCCTGATCTATGAGGCCCCACCTCAGCAGAGTGACAGCGTAACGCGCACCCTGTGCAAGAAGTGTGTCCATTTGCAGCTCCTGTTAGACCGCTTGACGGCTCTGGAGCTGCGGATGGACTCACTTTAGAGCATCCGCAATGCAGAGGACGTCGTGGATAGCACGTTTAGCGAGTTGGTCACACCGCAGGTGAAAGTTACTGAGGTAGATAGAAAATGGGTGACCAAAAGACAGAGCAAGAGTAGAAAGGCAGTGCAGGTGTCCCCTGCGGTCATCTCCCTGCAAAACAGACATACCGCTTTAGATGCTGTTGAGGGAGATGGCTCACCAGGGGAAGGCAGCAGCAGCCAGGTTCATGGCACTGAATCTGGCAGGAAGAAGAGGAGCAGGACTATAGTGATAGAGGACTCAATCATAAGGGGAACAGACAGGCAGTTCTGCGGACGCAATCGAGACTCCAGGATGGTATGTTGCCTCCCTGGTGCAAGTGTCAAGGATGTCTCAGAGCGTCTGCAGGACATTCTGGGGGGTTGGGGGGGAGTGGGGAGGTGAATAGCTAGCTGTCATGGTGCACATAGGCACCAACGATATAGGTAAAAAGCGGGATGATTTCCTGTAAACTGAATTCAGGGAGTTAGGTGTTAAACTAAAAAGTAGGATCTCAAAGGTAGTAATCTCAGGATTGCTTCCAGTGCCAAAAGCTAGTCAGAGTAGGAATGTCAGGATAGATAAGATGATTGCGTGGCTCAAGAGATGGTGCAAGAGGGAGGCATTCAAATTCCTGGGGCATTGGAACTGGTTCTGGGGGAGGTAGGACCAGAACAAACCGGACGATCTGCACCTGGGCAGGACTGGAACCGATGTCCTGGGGGTGGGGTGGGGTGGTGTTTGTAGAGCTGTTGGGGAGGGTTCAAACTAATGTGGCAGGGGGATGGGAACCAATGCAGGAAGTCGGAAGGTAGTAAAACAGGTACAGAAACAAAAGGCAGTAAGGGGGAAAGTGTAAGGCAGAGAAGACATAGGCAAAAATCAAAAAGGGCGACAGTACAAGGTACAGTGACTGAGGGGAGCTCAGTGAATAGGCCCAGTAATACTAAAAGGAATAAAACGGGAAGTAGAAACATAAATTGTAAGCGACGGGGCAGGTTGTTACATGAAGATATGGGTTCAACGACAAGGAAAATTAGGAGTAAAGTTAAGAGGAAATATAACTCAGGAAACATTACTGATCGAGGTGTTAAGATTCAAAACAGAGGTATAAAAGCCAACATAAGTGTACTCTACCTGAATGCTCGAGTATTCGGAATAAGGTAAATTAGTTGATGGCGCAAATTATCGTGAATAACTATGATTTAGTGGCCATTACTGAAACATGGTTAAAGGATGGTCACGACTGGGAGTTAAATATCCGAGGGTATCCAACTATTCGGAAGG